>NW_027094091.1:32751347-34074680 GCF_029207755.1 Chamaea fasciata | reverse complement strand
GCTTCTTCATACAGTTTTTACTATAATGGGCAAAACTCCTTTATAACAATGTTTAAGGCATGAACCATTTCAGTCTCTGACACCTGGCAATATACCTTAATATTGAATCTTATTATATCCCACGTGTGTGTTGCCTCTTTCACATACAAAAAAGTGATAGACCTCTGTCATGCAGAAGTTACACTCTAAATTAAACATCGCAAAATTTTTACTGCATATTTGTATAAAAAGAATCTACTGAGTGGAAAGGAACATGAAGCTTCAAGTACTCAGAAATTGCAGGCTAGGAATTAAAAATTATTCCCATGACAATATTGAAAAAAGTTGGGGAAAAAATAGATCTTTCTCTTTTATACCACACTATGGTAAAATGCCCTAGGGTGATAAAGAAGAGTAGATGTCTCAAAGGACATTAAGGAAATACGACACTGATAGCTCTTCAGTAGTACTAGCATAAACTTCTTATTTTGGATACTTGTCAATTCTCTTTCAATGCAGTGAAGTAAAGAGTGGCAAAACTGGATGGGATTCGATACAGTGGGCTGAAACTGAGGTATGTAATGCCATTACATCTTCATCTTTCTCATAGAGAATCCCTCTCAAGTCTGAAAGATTTTTCATCATGAACTCTAGTTTCAGACTGTATGCATTTTCTAAAGAAGGAAAGTTCAGAGCAGCATCCATTCAAAACAGGATCTTTAATACTGCTGTGACAATTAAATTAAGCATTCAATTTATAGAGGATATCATGGCAGTATAATAGGATTTCCTATAACAGGGCATCATTAAAGATTATAAACTGGTCCCTGCAACATTTGACTGCCTTTTTAGAAGTCTACAAGTAATTAATAAAACATAGTTTAATTAATGTATTTCAGTGTTAGCAATTTGTGTGTTTGCATTAAGGGATCATCTAAGATAATATATTAATGGCTCAAATTAGCATTTCAGGACTGTATGCAGTTACATTGGCATAAACCTGGAAGACCTCGATCGACCTGTCAATTTAATAACTAACACTTTCCGAAGTATATTATACTCAGTTATAATTTTTGTTAATGTTTTCCTACATCTACTTAGAGAATACCTATTCTCTAAGGAAATTCCCTCAGGAATTCTTAATTCCTCCTTTTAGCTTTCTTTCACATAAATTCAAATGTTGTCCACAGAGTTATTGGAAGACTGGAGGCAGAGGCCACAACTGTATATGAATTGAGAAGAATACAGTTACTCCACTGAAAATATGACTTTTCTTTCATCCATTAAAAAAAGCCTTGTGAGACCTAGTAATCTTTTTTTCTATAAACTTCTCTTTCCTGAGTCTTTTTACAAAGTCTGTTCAATAGTTCTTCCACTGTGATGGGTTTGGGAAATAGGAAGAGAGTACTTTACAATAATGCTCTCAGCCTCATTTTTAAAAAAGATTATCTTAATTTACAGTGAAAGAGAAATAACATCTTGATCTCTACAGATAGAAGTTGCTTTGGCCCATGTTTTTTCTGAAAGATACAAGTAGAAAATTCCTTTGTCTCACTCAGCATCTTTTTTCCATAACACTTTGCAAGCATTGTACAAACAGACTTCATCACTATTGATTGTAAACTAAACAGCTTTATTAACTAAATATAACCCAACAGAATTTTAAAAAGGCAGTAGTGTCACAGTGTTATCTAGAGCCCATCTGACCAGTAGCTTCATAAACAAAACCCTCATCTGTGTTGATCTGAAACTCAGAAGAGGGGAAAATAAAAGCAAATGTATCTGAGATTTCTGATAAAAATATAAACAGAAAGGTCAGCTAACTACTGGAGAAATACTGTTTGTATACATGCAGCCTAGGCTATTCCACAAGCAGAATTGTACCCTGTACTAACAGAGAAGGAACAGAGCACTAGTCCATATTGAAAAACAACTTGTAAACTCTGGAAATGGCATCACTTATTCTTTTGGCTTTAGTAGTATCTCCAGTATAAACTCTTACACTTTCCAAAGAAATTCTTAAAGCTGGACTAGCTTGACTTGCTTTGAAATGTCTGTTTAGCTTGAATTTAACCATTTGCATACTAAATTAAAACTTTATAACTTTAAAAAATCCAGAGTATAAAAATCATTTTGACCAAATCTTCCTCTCAGAAGAAATAAGAATATTTAAATCATCTTCATTCTGTTCTCTGCTTTTTTCCAGTTATGTTTGTGATTAAGAAAGAAGAAAGAAAAAAGCAAAGTGTAGAGGGTGGTTTCCCCAGGGAAAAAGAGAACTCTGGAAAAATGCCTTGGGAAACCCTGTTTTCAGTGTCAAAAGCAAAAGGCTTATTTGCTCTCTATGCAAATTGTTACTAGAAAGTTCTTGGTTCTTTGTGTTACCATAGGTTGATTTTTTGGTGTGGGAATTTTAATATTCCTAATCATTCTCCCTTATTGGACCCTTCCCTCAGACCCCACCCACACCGGGGTGTATAAGTGCCACTGTCTGACCCAAGACCCTGCTTTTAGCCCCTTGCTACTGTCTCGGTCCAGTTCATTCCAATACAGTGGACACCTTATTATTTCTTGTTTTTGTGTTATTAAAATTCCTTTTCAGACAACGGGATCGAAGCTGTTTCTCTCTCCATTCAAGTTGCCATGAGGCTAAGTCCTGAGGAAACTCAAAGGAGTCTGATCATCTGGGTTCAGACCCCTCGGGAGTTTCAGCAAAGGAAAATCGTCTCAGCATTGTTTAATTCCTTTTTTTAATTTTTCAAAAATCATTAAATGGAAAGATAATTTATTTTGAGATCATTATAAAAATAATGAAACAAAATTAAAGAATGAAGTAAAATACAACAAGAACAATACAATACAAAATTAAAATAATTAAATATAAAAGTAAAAATTGTAATGATTCTAAATATTAAAAACTAAGTTGGCTTTATAAAGTATTTGCTTCTGCTACAAGTAGATTATTTTACGTAAGGAAAAAAAAATGCAAAACAAACAAACAAAAAAAAAACCCAGAGGAAAGTAATTTATTTATCCTGAAATAAATATTTTAAGACATCATGAGTACCATTAACTGAGCTCCAAAAAATACAGTAATAAAAATCTATCTTTAGGAGAGGTACTGCTCTCATTGAAACAGGAGAGATATAGGAAGTACTCCTTCCCAATGTACTCTATTAGAGAACTAACTATACTCTCAATTAATTTTCTAACTTTGTATTTGAATTTGTCTGACTTAATCTTTCTTCCAGTTGTTTTCATTATGCCCTTTGCTGCTAAACTAATTGATCCTATATTTTGAGCCTGTGAAAATATTTATGGACTGTAATCAAATCACCTCCTAATTGTGAGAAGAAAAATAGAGGGGATCCTTTCAGTCACTCCAAATCCAAGAAGCTAATGTCTGTATGCCTCCTTATTTAACTTATTCATGGTTTTAATGGTGATCACCACAAATAGATTCCAATACTGGCCTGATCTATGCTATAAATGTATAGTAAGCCAATACATGCCAAATATTTATGCATTAATATTTAGGGATAAGATCAGGTGATTGTCTTCCTAGTGCCATCCCATGTATTTACATCCAGGGATTGCATTAGGCAATATCTATGTGATGTGACACACAAAGTGCAACACAAAAGATGATGGAGGTCCTTGCTGCCCCCTAATGTTTATGTATGTTGTCTTCCTCCCTGAAAGTAGGACCACTATTTCTCTGCATGGGACATAGTTTTGCATTCATCTACTTTAGAATTACACTTGGATTTGTTTGCTTTCCTTGATCAAAATACTGTTGCATGGGATGGTCATTGACATTTTTTGTGGATACCATGTCCCAAATAAGGTCTTGGTCAACAGGCAGTCACAGTCCAAAAATGGCAAACTTAAGAATTTCAGAAACTGCTTCTCAGCCAACTCTTCTCAGATTCTGAGAATAGTGTTTATCCCTGAAATGCCATTTTGATAGTCCAATGGAATTAAAGACAAATACTTACACGTATTTCTATTCATAGGAAACTTTCAATTAACAATGCAAATGCCCTTCTGAAGGTTGCTTACTGACATAATTTGCTGACGTTTAAAATTACAAGGCTAATGTGGAATTGTCACTTTTTCCCACGAAAGGTTCCAATTAGGAAATGCAGTAGGAGGGAGAGTGGATCTCAGTAGGAAGAGATTATATGTGCTGCAATGTCTCAGAACAATAGAATTCAATCTCAATAGGAAGTCTTTATTTAGGATACCCTCTCTTTTTTGTGGCTGTCTTAAGAATGTTATTTAAATACTTCCCTACAAAGAAAATGTATTTAAAAACATGCTTGATTGGGCCAAAAGCTATTTACTCTATGCACACAGGAAGACTTATTCCTTCAGAAGTCAATCAGACTTCTCAGATTTGAAAATCAAATTCAATATAACCCATGATTAATTGATTTCTTTCTCTGTGGTCATCTTAGTTTGTGAAGAAGCATATTTTGGATTTAAGAATGAATTAAAATTCAGTGTTGCTGCATACGCTGCTGTAGATGCAAAGGCTTCATGGAAGTCAAGGATCTCCTCTGGATTAATCAGGACACTTCTGGACTGGTAAAACTGGCCACTCATTTCCAAAAACATGCTTTAGAAAATAGAAAGCATCTACGGTATCGATAGTGGGAGAAACAAACAGAGCAACTGAGTAAGATTTAACCAGTAAATTTGTGCCACATGAGAATTTCTCTTTCATCAACCAGAACATATAAAAGGTTAAAAATTTTTAACTAATTAATACTATTTTTGTTGTGTAGGGAAATATTAGTTCCTATTTTATGAAGCAACAATTCAGCTAGGTGACCCCAAATTAACTTGAAATCATTGGCATAAAAGAGATTTTGCCTATTACCCTAAGCTTAATTTATCTCCAAACCCCACTATATAGTCTCTGCAATAGTGATTTTTACATTGGTCTGAAAACAGAGGCAAAAATTTGCATTTCTGGGAACTGTGACCCTTGCTTTCCTTAAATAATCTTTACTTTAAAATATTTGAAACCGTTTTCAAATGTAGTAGTTCATCTGTTTAAATATAAACTTCAGTAGCCCCTTCCACATTTTGTATTTAGATTGTTTTTCCTAATTTTCTCTTTCCAATGAGAAATAAAACCACATGTCAAAGATATTTTCTGATGGTGTTTTTGTATGTTTTTGGGGTTTTTTCTCCATTATTTTTGTCCCTTTCTTCAGGACAGATGTGTTGTCTCCTTCAAAGACAGTGGGGGGGGAAGATAAACTTCTTAAAGTTTATTCTAATTTGTTATTACTTTGTCTTTTAGTTCTATTAATAAAGCTTTCCTTCTACCTTTCAAGTTTTGAGCCTGCTTTTGCTCTTTTCCTAATCCTTATTTCTCAGAAAAAAATGAGTAAATAATTTTAGTGGGTCCACTAGCATTTGACCAGCACTCAACCCACTATGTTAGTTGGTGCATTGGCCAGGAAACCCAGGACTGACAAACCAAAACCACAACACTTGCTTATTTCCTCAGGAGAAAAGAAGGATAAAGCAATCACAAAGAAGGTGAGGCATGAGACCAAATAAGCATGGGACCAAAACGTCACAATTGTTTGGTTAAAGAAATACTTTCTGAACACATGTAAATGGAATATAATTGAGAAGGCAATGCAACACTTCAAAAGTTTTACATGATTTCTGCTGACAGTTGTAAAGCCCCAAATTCTCCTGGCAAGTTTCTCGAAAGAGACTTAGGTACTCTGATGCCCTGAGGTGGGCACAAGGGAGAATGTGGTTAAGTCTTCAGGTTAAACCAACTTTTATTAGAAAGCATTAAAGGATAAGGTACTTGGCAAATTTTAAAGCAACACTCAATTAAAATAAAAAAATTTCAAAAAACATACATTTAGCAAATTCTAACCCATCCCACATTAAGCTATGCCAGTTCTAAGAAAGAAGGGGAGATGGGAAGAGGGGGAGGGCAGACAGGTGGACAGAGAGTGATAAATATTAGCTGCTTGAATTCCAGCATGATCTCAACTGCTTTAGAATCCATGTGGTCTGTGACCCTCCATTTCGGGTATGCTTCTGGTGTGCCACTGGCTTAAAGCCACTCTGGGGCTGGGCTAGAGACTTCAGCGGGGTAGGGTGTGAAGCAGTGCACCATTCCACTCATGCAGGATTCATCCTGCCCTCCCCCAAAAACACACACTTTATCTGGTTTGAGCCAGTAATCATTTTCTCCAGTCTTTAACAATGGTCTTTAAAATTAGGAATTAAAGTTTTATGAGCTTTTCAGGAAAAAAGTGTGGTTATGGCCCTTTTGAGTGAGTATATAGACTTCATTGAATCTATTTTACCTGCATCTTAAAAACAGGTAGGAAAGATCCTTCAGGAACTTATTTAAAAGCTCATTGAGTGATTTTTCTTTTTAAAGACTTGGACACAGATAATTATATCTCTGATCAGTAAATCTTTTAAATCAAAAAGACAAACATGTCCACATTAGACTAGAAGTTTACATGGCCCATAATATTATGTTAGCCATTGGGTGATGTGTAGGAAAAAATAAAGCAGGACAAGCATATGAAATTAAAAAAATATTTCCCCAGAATATTTTCTCAGCCTACCACAATTCATATTTTGGTGATTCTGAACATATCAGTGCTATTTTATTAATCCTGATAGATTCTTCTTTCATTATTTTAAACTGTGTAGATGGCTAGCATGCAGATGAAACTGTTTTACAATTTTAATCACATTTGGTCTGAAGAACTCCCTCCTGTTTATTTTGAATTTATCCCTTGCTAATTGCATTTAGTGCCACTTAGTTCAATGAAGTCAATGAACACTTCATTCCTGTTCTTTTTCCCCACAGCTTTCATGAGTTTCTAGGCTTCTAATAGGCTCACCCTTGAATCATCTTTTTCTCTGTATTAAAGAATCTCAATCTATTTATTCAGTACTCACAGGTAGCCCTCTGCATTTGATAATGTTTAGCTGTTCTTGTTCCTTTTCCTTTATTTTCTTTCTTACTATTTCTCTTTCATTTTTCAATACATCAGATATTAGTCAAGCTTCAACTATGAATTTATTTAGTGAAATAATCATGTTTTCTATTCTGCTATTTCCTTCAGTCCTCAATATTACTATAAGGTTTTGGCTACTATTAAAAAATTCCAGTTCTTTACTGGCAGATTATTCTGTGAGGCAGGATTGAAAGAGCTAAAGAGTATGTTATTTAAAAACTCTTTATTTGACATACACTATAAATCTAATTAAAGCTTTGAATTGCATATCATTCTTGTGTCATGAAACAAGTATGGAATATTTTCTCTGTTTTCTAATATTTGCTCCTCTTTTTCTGTATTTTATTCAAACTCAAAACAACACATATTTAAAGTTAGATAAATGTTTCATTTATCACAAGAGTATGTTGCCTCTTTTTAACACTATATTTCTTTTTTAAAAATCATAAGTAAATAATTGAATAAATTTATATATTTAATATACATAATTATCTTGATAATGTTACTTTAAAATTTTGCATTGTGATTATTAAATAATGTTAATAGATCTCCTAAATACAATAATAATTTCTTCTCACTAAATTTGTTTTCAGATGTAGATGTTTAGAGGACATACAAATGGCTATTTATTCAAGATACTTAGTAAAATCAGTCAAAATTACTTTTAAAAAGGCTTTTAAATTTTTAAAATAATTAATCACTGCAAAAAGAAATTACAGTCTGTTTTATTTTATATGACAGTTATGGCACCTTAACTTAAAACTCTTGGTTTATTCCCAAGAACAATCTGTGCAAAGAAGGCCAGAAGAAAATCCCACACAGAGAATAAACCACAGGCAAAATGTTTAATCCAATATTGCTGGCTTCATTGTTAATTACCTCTCAAGGGGCTCAGATGTCAATAGATAGTGATCTGGTATCTTGGAGTCTTTGCTGTTAAATGCATGATCAATACTAAATAGAATTTTTACTGCCCATGATTTAATTAGGAGTGGTTCTTTTTATCCTGCATACAGTACCAGAATCTTACTCAATAAAGTACAAAGGAAGATTGCCGTGATGGTCGTGTATTCAGTACATTCTGGGACTATGCAAAGGAATTGGGAAAAAAGATTGCGCTGCTAAGAATTTGCAATTAGCCTGTAACATGGTAGAAGTCAATCTTCTATAAGTCATTTGAGGAGTGGCTGAGGGAGCTGGGATTGTTAAACCTGCAAAAAAGGAGGCTTGTGGGAAACCTTGTCACCCTCTACAACTGCCTGAAAGGAGGGTGAAGCAACGTGGGGATCAGCATCTTTTCCCAGCCCACCAGCAACAGGGCAAAGGGAAATGGCCTCAAGCTCTGCCAGGGGAGGTTCAGGTTGGACATGAGAAAGAATTTCTTCATGGAAAGAGTTGTTAAGGATTGGAACAGACTTCCCAGGGAAGTCATAGAATCACCACACCTGGAGGTGTTCAAGAAACAGTGGGATGTGGCACTTATATCTGTATAGATAAAAGATCTGGTATAATTGACAAGGTGGTGATTAAACACTGTATTTTATCTTGGAGTTCTTTTCCAACCTAAATGGTTCTGTGCTCGACTCTGTGAGTTTCCCTTCACTCTAAATTAATCCAGATTATTGCAAGTACAGAATACTGAAGACTAGAGTTTTATATCCTTAATACTTTGAAGCTCAAAAAAAAAAAAAAATTTAAATTAAGGCAATGGTTTTCAAATGGAGGTTATGTTGTAAATAATTGATTCCTTGAATATTCCTTGAATACGCCACATTATTAATCTCAAATGGGCACTGGAAAATAAAATCATATTACTTGTTGTGGAAGATCAGGTCTTTTGCCAGGTTCTTTACAAATACATGTAGATGTAATTTAGATGTCTAAACAAGACATCTTGTTCATCCTGTTGTATGACTTATCTAAATAGCCTGTTTCTGCAGCAGGCAAATGTTACAACTAAATAAAAAAGAAACATACAAGAGTTACCAAAGAAAATGCAGTTATCACTGCAGAATTGATTAAGGGAGCATATACTACCAAAGAGAAATCATTGGACTGTGGGACCAGAGAAAACAGAAATAAGTGGGTGAAAAATATGAAAGCAAAAATATATGCAAAAACCTAAATGCTAGAGTACAATGGTTATGCAGTTAACAATGGAAGAAGGTAGAAGAGGTCACTATATATTTCCATTCTTTACTCAAAAGGAAGCAGCATGATGAGTCCTCTTATCACACAAGGAAGGTAAAGTGCTTACCAATCCATTCATGAGCAAAGAGGTATAAAACAATATCTACATGTTGTAAACATTTAATGATGATATACATTTTTAATAAATTTTGGAATACAATCGAATTTGCTGCAGATTGAAGACTGATATAACCACTTTAAAAATAAGGGAAGTGACCCTCGTAACTGCAAGCTGCTAGTCTTTCATCAGGTCTGAGGTAAAATTATGAAAAAAGGAACTGAGATTCAGTTAACTAAGATTTAAGAACAGAAACCTACTTAATCTTCTTCAACAAAGTTTTTTTCAAATAGCTGAAGTAAAAAAGCTAGAGAGCTGCTGATTGATAAATCTTAAAATTTATTGACATTTATCTCAATGGATTGATACGCTAATTTTTTTAAAAAAATAAATATTTGTAAGTTAAAATAAACAATGCAAACTAACCAGGAAAATACCAGGGAAATATCAGGGAAATATTTCACAGGAATTAAAGGGTCTTCCTCTGAGGAGGCAATAACACTGACAGCCCAGCTGAAGTGAACTACAGACAAGTAGAAGCCTGAGGTGCTCAACAACTTTTGCCTCAGTCTTCAGTGGCAACTTCTCTTTCCACACCTCTTGATTGGATGGACAGCAGGACAGCAGGGACCAGGGTGAGAAAAATACTTCCCACTATACGTAAAGATCAGGTTCCTGACCGCCTGAGGAACCTGAATGTATGGAAGTCTGTGGAACCCAATGAGATGCATCCCAGAGTCCTGAGAGAATTGAGTGATGTTGTTGCCAAGCAAGTCTCCATGGCATTTTAAAAGTCATGGCAGTCAGGTAAAGTCCCAGGTGACTGGGAAAACTACCATATACTTCAGGGGTAGAAAGAACAAAAGAACGTCTCTGGGAACTACCAACTTGTCAGCCTCCCCTCTGTTCTTGGGAAGATCATGGAGCAGATTCTCCTAGAAGCTATGTTAAGACGCATGGAGGACAGGGAGGAGATTATAGACAGAAAGCATGGCTTCACCATGGGCAAGTTCTGCATAAGTAACCCAGTGGTCTTCTATTATAAGGTGACTTCATTGATCAGACTTCCTTAAAGTCTTTGACACAATCCCTCACAACATACTCCTCTAAACTGGAGAGAGACAGGTGAACCACTCAGTGGATAAGGGATTGCTTGAATGGTTGCCTCCACAGGGTAGTGATCAATAGCTCAGTCACAACAAACATTAATGGCAAATGGTGACCTTCAGGAGTCTGTATTGGGACCAGTGTTAGTTATTAATATCTTCATTAATGACACAGACAAATGGATTGAGTTCATCCTAAGCAAATTTTTTGATGACACCGAGCTGAGTGGTGCTGTTGGTACTCTAAAGGATGGGATGTCATCCAGAGGGACCTGGACAAGCTCCAAAAGTGGACTCTGTTGGACTGTCAAGAGGTTTGACAAGACCAAGTGCCAGGTGCTGCGCCTGGGACGGGGCGATGCCTGGTATTAACACAGGCTGGGGGATGAACAGATCAAGAGCAGCCCTGGCCAGAAGGACTTGGAGGTGCTGGTGGAAGAGAGGCTGGACATGACCTGGCAATGTGCACTGGCAGCCCAGAAAGCCCATGGCATCCTGGGCTGCACTGAAGTGTGTCCAACAGTGTGAGGGAAATGATTGCCTCATTCTATTCTGCTCTTCTGGGACCCTACCTGGAGAACTGCATCCAGCTTCAGGTCCCTCAGCACAGCAAGGGCAGAGACCGGTTGGAGCATGTCCAGAGAAGGGTCACAAAAATATTGTCAGCAAAGTACCACAATGTACTTTATTTTGAATTGAACAAAGAAGTTAGTTGCAAGAATCTTATTTTCAGGTTTGCAAGTTTCCCTTAAGTTTTTAAGATTTCAAAAATTGTATCTCAGAACTATATTTTCCTTTATAGATTTTATTTTTCTAATTTTCTTCTTGAAAGTATTTGACTAATAATGATTGAAACATCTATTTTAGAGATCTAAGCAGCTTTGTCCTGCAAGGAGCAAGCATTACGCTAAAATGTCAAATTATTTCATTCCATGACACACATGCTCTGATCTTGAAGAATACATCTGTCATGTCCAAGTAATAACTGTCCCTTAGTATTTGGAAAGTAGAATTTTCAGCCAAATCACTAGCACTTATGCAGCTTTAGCAATAATTTCAGATACAGAAATTTCTCAAATTAACGTTCCTTATAATAAAAACTTTTTCCCCATAATTTTATGTAAATTCATGTCACATATAAATTTTTGCAAAGAAGAAAATCTATATTACTGTTTGTACTTTATTTTATTTTACTGTTTCTTGTACTTCTTCCAGTTTTAGCATAACCATGTCAACTGACAATATCTAAAGTCAAGGAATCAGCATCACATTAACAGTTTAGTAATACATCATTCAAGACAACATTTCAGAAATGTATGTTTTGGATTAGGTGTGAATAGTTGGAGTTTTCATTCTCTTAATCTTATAGCAAAATCTAAAAAGGACAATTGACCATGACAGGAGTGATCAGAAAGAAAAGCTGGAAATAAAGCCAAATATTTTAATCATCATTCTTAATTAAGAAATATAACAACCTCTCAGACTAATTGGGAAGTTTCTTCCTCTTTTCTACATTGAAGCAGAGTTTATGTTTAGACAAGTACATTCTGTGCTTTTTTTACATTCATCCTATCAATACACATACAGACACAAAGATTACTATGACATTTAGGTCCTTATAAACACAAGAGAGCTGACAAAAACACCTATAAACCACTCCTTATATTATGATTTTTAATGGGATATACACATCTGATTAAGTAGGTATAAAAGTAGAAAATGCAGAACTTTGTATTACAAAGGTATCTTTAAAATTTTCAATGCCTCGAAGATAAAGAGAGAGAGAGAGAGAGAGAGAGAGAAAGAAAAAGAAAGAAAGAAAGAAAGAAAGAAAGAAAGAAAGAAAGAAAGAAAGAAAGAAAGAAAGAAAGAAAGAGGAAAAAAGAAAGAGAAAGAAATAGAAAGAAAGAGAAAGAGAAGAAAGAGAAGAAAGAAAGAAAGAAAGAAAGAAAGAAAGAAAGAAAGAAAGAAAGAAAGAAAGAAAGAAAGAAAGAAAGAAAGAAAGAAAGAAAGAAAGAAAGAAAGAAAGAAAGAAAGAAAGAAAGAAAGAAAGAAAGAAAGAAAGAAAGAAAGAAAGAAATTGGGCTAAAATATGGCTGCTGAATGCTTTCTAAATATTTTCCAATGTATGAGAAGCTTTTTATTTTTGTATTATCTCTCAAAAGACTAAGAATTGCAACCTCTGGTTGCAGGACACAGGGACTGCTGTGAAGGTACTCTTACCAGAATTACATTATATATATATAGGAAATTACTTTTCCGGATATCATTTTGATACATACAGAAAAATATGCAGACCTTTAAAAGGAATACTGAATTTCTTGACACCTTGCACAAATGGGAGACAGAAAAATCACCGCATACTGTTTTTCTTCTACTCATCCTTTTACATTTAGAAGAGGAGACAATTACTTCTGTAGTACAAGCGATTTTAAATACCAGTTTCAGAATCAGATAAGTCACTTAAGATGCTTTTTCAATTAACTGTAATGGCAGTCTCAGATAATTCACTATATGCAGAGGTCAAAAGAGAATTAAGAGGAACCCTACCCACTCTGTCTTCCTGAGGTAGCCATTAGTGCTCCCTTACAATAGTACAGAGATACTATACTGTACAGCCTGCTAGATATATACCCCACTCTTTAATTCTACATACCGTCTCTCCAGATGAAATTCTGAAGTTATTTTTATTGGAGGCAATTGAACATTTACAGAAAACAGCTGGACTAATTCCACTGACACTAGAAGACTGTGTTACTCACTTCATCGGTCATATTCCCTTAGGAGATGAAACACTGTCAGTAAGGACTGAGTTCCACCTCAGTGGTTCTCAAGCACTGGACACTATATGATGGCCTTCATCAACAGAAGCCCCTCCACTCTTCTCTGCTCTGGTGTGACCCCACCTGGAGCATGCATCAAGCAGTAGAGCAATGCTTAGCACGAAGAGCCCTAGGTGGCACCACCTATTTCAAATGAGTAGAGGGAACTCCATCCTCCCAGCATACCTCTACAGAGTTGCCATTTACCTTTATCCTAATTTGCTGAGGATCTATGTGACCACTGCCTACAAATTCTGAATTTAAAAAAAAAAAAAAATCCACCAAAGCTTTTGGCAAAGCCAAAAAACTCACCTATATGTTCTTTAGTGTACTATGAATGCTAGCAAATAATTTATAATTTTAATGAAATCACAAGTACTGTAGACTTTTCAGAGAAGACAAATTCTGTGTATCACAGGGAACTATAACCTTTTCCTTTCATTGATTACAATATCAGGGAATGGAGAAAAATGATGAATGAGAAAAAAATGCGTAATGCAATAATCTCTTAATAAATAAACACAATATTTCTCACCAGGTCCTGGTGTTTTTCAGTTTTCAGGAAAATTTGATTGTTATTTTTAAAGGAATAATTTCTTAGTATGAAAATTTTGAGAGGACCTGGAGCCTGGAAATCATCATTATTGTTGCAAAATTATGATATCTGCTTACAGAAGGTCACACCTGACCATTTTCCTTGCAGATATATGAGCTGCCTGCTAGAAAAATTATTCCTGTTAAGAAAATGACATTGCATTCATGTAAACAGCCTGTCCTCTAGGCCACTCTTATCAGATCAATCACCTGGGCAATTTTAAACATAGTCTAATGTTCAAATGTCTGCAGTTAGTCAAAGCAGTCTAATCACATGATTATTAGTAGTTTTGGAACAATTGTATTAACATTTTTAATTCCAATTCTTCAGATATTCAGATAATTCCCAATACTGGCTCAATAAATACTGAAATATACATGCTTTCTAACACTGACACCTTTCTCCAATGATTTTAACTTTTTAGTACTCCAGAGAGGGAGTCCTAGAAGGAACTGCAACAGATCAAAATCCTGTGCTCTTCTCTGGAAGGAGTTTGCTGCTAATTATTATCAAGGTTGCATCTACTTTCTTTTTGCAGGAAGAATATAGTGTTTATGTCAGTGATACCTTCCTTCCCACTCCTGAAGTCACTGTCACTCTGTCATCTTTTTACATTTGCTAGCACAGCTACCATAGTTGTTTTGACTTCATTTCTTGATAATGCCATGTTGCATCTTAATTTTCTACATGTGATATAGTTTACATTTTCTTCCTGTCTTCATTATTAAAAAGGAGGATAATCCCTCCTTCCCTGACTTCCCCACCCTCAAAAAATCCCCAAAACCTGAAAAACAAAACAGTTTCCAATGCTGCATTTCTTCAATGACACAATACTGATCATTTTGAGTTATGTATACCCATGGAGCCTCTGACAGTGCCCCATGCTTGTGTTTTCAGTTTGTGCTATAATTTCATATTTGTCCTTTAGAACATGCTATTTACAGTCCCCTGTGTTTCTTCAACAGCTTTTAAGCTGTAATTTCACAACAGCAAAACATATATATATATATTTTTATTAGCATGGCAAAAAAACCAAACACATATAGAGAAACTCACAGCACTCTGATAAAAATTTGGTATCAAAATCTCCTGGTTTATGTTATCTCTTATATTATCAAAACTACATAACACCAGTCATTATGGATATATATATATATATTTCTGATTCTTCATCTAATAATGTGTTGATCATAAGATTCAAGATGCTATAAATGTTTCTTAAATTTCATAGTTGAAAAGAAGATACATCTAGGAGGGCACTGACTATAGCAATAAAAAAGATTGTAGAAGATTCATAGTTACATATGTTCACTAGCAACCATCTGGAATCAACATACTGAAATAAATCACATTTTCCATTGGTGGAGTAATTATAAGCAGATTGCAAAAACTAAAAAAACTTTATTAAATGAAACAGTCATAATGAAATGAACAAAATGTTAGTTGCATGTAGGAGATCACATTCACTGAAACATTTTAAAAGTAAAAATAATTTGAATTGACAAAGACTCATGAACCAGAAAGAATTTCAGTACTGGTAATTTAAAATCATACAATACAGTGTTTTTTACAAAACGAATGCAATTATGTTTGGTAAAATGAGATTTTGGAAGAGAAGTCCAGGACAAAACAAAGTCCTGGAAGGAAAGGCATGAAAATACATGTTAAAGGAGACAAAAAAGAATGCATCAATGCAACAAACCTTCTGATTTGATACATTTTATAACTGAAAATTTGGAAAAGAGCTTCTATGTATCAGATCAGCAAATTCTGTTTGCAACCTTATGAAAAGACAGTCAGAACTATGTTTAGATCCCTGTTTCTTCTGCAGGAAGGGGAAAAATAAAGAAAGAGAAAGAGAAAGAGAAAGAGAAAGAGAAAGAGAAAGAGAAAGAGAAAGAGAAAAAGAGAAAAGAGAAAAGAGAAACAGAAAGAAAGAAGAAAGAAAAGAAAAAGAAAAAGAAAAAGGAAAAGGAAAAGAAAAAGGAAAAGAAAAAGAAAAAGAAAAAGAAAAAGGAAAAGGAAAAGAAAAAAAATTTATACAGATGCTTGCCTTGAAGGTTGAATGATTTTATCAGCACAAAATTATGCTAAGACCAAACTAAAACAGAGATTAAGTATGTACTGGAAGAAAGAAATACAAGCAGCAAGGTTATTGATGATGTTTAAATGAATGTTTATATACTAACAAAAAATTAAGTCCCAATGCATCTTTTAAAAGTTCATTTTGAATTATGCTAAAAATGTGATTTTTCCATTAAATTCAAAAGACCTTGGTGTTCCTAATGCCATTCATGATATTTGATGAAAATAAGTAATAAAGCACAGAATTTTTTTGTAATATAGTTATGAAGTAACCTCATTATAACTATAGGAAAAAAAAAAGAACTACTAGTTAATTAGGTAAGAAAGGGTAGAGATCTAAAGTGGAAGCTGCAGAGAACTTAATGAGCTTAATCTATTTGGGAATTCCATTGCAACTGAAGTGGAAATTTGCTCAGTATCTTCCACTTAAACAAACCTGATGACGAAGCAGAAGTCAAAATATGATATGTCAACCTGGCTATGAAAAAGTGATGCTTATTATGGCAGCTAGCACAGTTTTTCTTTATCTATTCTCAAAATTTTCTTGAAATATCTGTTATTAGTACTCCATTTGCCATAAAACTATACATACTGACTTCCCAGGATTGTGACAGACTGCTGATCTTTCAAAATTTTATTTTAACTCTATTTCTTAAGATCTAATTATGACTTATATCTATTTAATTACTTTCCATTTTTATTACAAACGAAATATCCACTTGAGCTAATTTGTTCCACTCTTAATATATTATCCAGTCCATGATATCACAACTTAACTGTCACTTCTTACTAATCAAACGCCTAAAAATGAAAATTCAAACTTCAGAAAAAAAAATCCTGTTTCATTTCATTTCATCTTCAATTGTCAGTAAAAAAAGATTAAAACTTTTCTGGATAATGGTCTTATGTTTCTCTCTGCCAACAGCTCAGTTCACTTAGCTAAAGGAAACATCTTAGAAATACAGTGTATTGCAAGTGTTCAGAGTTAGTAAAACTTCACAGCCTAAACATTCTAACAATATTTATGCCAATAGATACATATTCTTACATTTTTCAGTACAGACTGTTTTGTTGGCAAAACTTTCACAGTATTTCAAACACTGCTGTTATTTAGAAAACGCTTCTTCTGTTTGAAAGTACATGTAAAGGCAGCTGTCAGTATCCTCCACATGTTTTAGTTGGAAATAACACTTTTCCTAACTGCAGTTGGTTTTGAAAAATACTGATAATAAAAGCTTGTTTTACTTTTAATGGACTGTGTGTCTGGTTTAACAGTCTGCCAGACTCTTAATTTTTTCAAGACATAAGTAGATTCACGTTTCTCCCTAGCTAGAACTCTAGCACTTTGGTTGTTTTTCCTGGGATTGCCACAAAAGAAATTCTTAGAAATAGGATGTAAGCTGACACAGTATCTACCTTTCTAAGAGTATATTCTGTCCAGTATTGAAAAATGGTAAGTTGCCAGAAGTTAAACAGTGATCCTCTAAAAAAAACCCTTAAACTAAGTTAAAGTATGATTTTTTTTTTCATGTTACAACCATACCTTTAATGTTAAAATATGTCTTGTTCACACTAAAAAACAAGCCACCTGTTACTGAATGCAGCAGAAGCAATTAGCCACTGTCACACTGCACAAATGAGTTATGCCTGTGTCCTGGTTCTGGCCAAGACAGGACAGGATTTTTACGGTAGCTGGGTGGGACATGGCTAGGACCTGGAGGTTGTCCTATAGCACTTCACATCATTGCCAAGGCCAGGGGGAAGAACTCCCTTCCGGGGAGAAAGGGTTCTTTTCAGGGCAAATGCATTTGGTGGAGTAGACAGTGGGCTGTTGGCTATTGTTGGAGAATTTCATGTGAATTGTTACTTTCTTGTATGGTTGCTGTTACTGTTCATTTTCTTATCCTATTACTCCTTCCAGTGAATTATTGTTATCTCAACCTTTTGTGCCTCCCATTCTCCTTTCCAGCTCTCTCAGGGGGAAGGGAAAGGGGAAATAGAGGGAGCAAGTGAGCTGCACATGGTTTGAGGAGTCTGTGGAAGCACCAAATTCCAGAGCAGCATTCCTAAACCATGACAGCTTGCAAACCCACAATTTATAAAAGCAATAGAAATTAGTGGACCATATAAAAGTGGAGGAAGGGTCATTAAATAGTATATTTAAAAATTATAGATCACTTCAATATGTTACTTACTGCCTCACTTAACTTTTCCTTTGTTTTTTAATACAGGTCATTATTTGTAATCTACACAAGTAAAAGAATTATTGAAAAAAAAGTGTTTACAGTGAGTTTAAGTTACAGATTTCAAGACGTAAATAGCAATTTAGTTACAGGGTTCACTGTTAGAGGTCTCTGTTGAAGATAAAAGATGAGAACAGGTGAAAAGATGCAAATATTAGAGGCAAATCAGGGATGTACGACAAAGCAGAATAAAAATTAGTGACAAATTCTGAGAGTTTGAAGATATCAATATTTAACAGAGTTCAAAGGTGGTAAAATAGCAGAAAATGATGAGGCATCAGGGGAAAAAAAATCTATGCTTATCATCACCAGAGCAGGAGCTTGCAACTCTTCTTTTGCAGAAGAAGAGAACAGAGCATACAGAACATGTGGGGGACTGGACTGCCTCAGTAGGGTATGCAACACTGGGAGAACAGTTATAATGAACTGGAAAACATGTGACATTTCAGGCCATCAAAAATATCAACTTTATGTAAAAATGTTTTTTCCCGTGTTTTACTTTTTCTCATAATTTTTTTCTACTTGCGTGTACATTTTGCAAGACAAATGCCTGATAAATCACTGAGCATAGTGAAGTGATAGGAATAGGAGGGATTGCTATGTAATGTCAGAACACATTCTAAAACCTGTTTTGTTCTTAAAAAAAAAAATTAGGTTCTCACAGTACAAATTGCATATAGGTACTCAGTATCATCGTATACAGTAGGATATTTCATGAATAGGGAATAACAGAAAGACATAAAATACATAAATTGCTTTATTGGTAATTTTTTAATACCTGCCATAACAAAGAACTAATTTACACAGCCAGTGTTATGAGAAATTCAATCAAAATGTAACAAAATCTAAGCATTAAGTTACAGAATGCATTTTTTTTCTGTAGGAAATAATGTTTAGAGATTGCAGGAATTCCAGGCAAGTCTTAACAAGTATTAAATTTACTGAAGAAAAAAAGTTGGTAGAAGAGATGAAAGAAGTTCTCTAAAAATATGGTCTTTTTTTGAGAGAGAATGACAGCTCTTTAAGGAAAACTTGGGAAATTTGTCTTAATGCGAAAGCAAATGAGACTATTTTAATGGAAACTCAAACAGAAGTTAAAAATACACAGAAAATCAGGTCTTAACTCAGCAAAGGGCGGAATTGACAGAATGGTAAATAGAAAACTTCAAACATCAAGAAAATTTAGTCTGGGAAATGCAAACATTTATTGGAATTACTTAATTCACTTCATACTAATTTAAATCTAGAAGATATTTCAAAATACATAAAAAGATATTAAACCCCTTCGTAGTTTTATCTGATGTTATGCTCACTGTTCCACTGTCTTTTTGGGTCTTAAAGTTGATGGTCTGGGGAGGGAGTACAGTGACCTGTGAAAATTCCCAGTTCATTCACCAGAGAAGTATCATGTCAATAGTATCTTCCTCACTTTAGCATTTCTGGGCATCACTTTCATACTCTCCCTAATATGCTCTGTGGCTTGCTCTTTTTTGGTTTGCAAGTTCTTATTGTATCTGAATTTGCAGTGTTTGGTGTATTTGCTTATTTGGAGGTGTCGGTTGTGAATTTTTTAAAATTTCTTTGTGATCTTTCTATTGGTTTTACGCAGTTCTTAATGATACATCTCTTTGATGACTAGTAATGTCCATTGGTGAGGTCCTCGAGCTTCCAATATTAGCTGGTGTCCATACTTTTGAAGGTCCTTCAATCACCCCATACCTGCAGTTGACAATACTGTATTGTTATTTAGGATCACAGATAGTTTACAAAGAGGAAATACTTACTATTACTGTCACTTCGTTATAAAAGATATATAACATGACATTTCACCACAAAGCTAAACAGAAGTAAGCAAAAGGTAAAACCAAGGGTGTAATAATCACCTGTCATTTGATCATTGCTATTACAAGCTAAAACACAGCTCCAAGCTGGTCTAGACCAGTGTGTTTGAAGTCTGTGTTGTTAGTTTAACACAAATCCTGTAAGCCTGTTACAGCTGTACCTCAATACTCCCCGGGTTACAAGGCTATGCTTGTGCACTTGTCAAAATAGCAAAGGTCACTAACAGTGAAGGAGATAACAAGAACAAGGAGAGAAACACCAGCAGCCTTCTCCCCCCAGGAATTGGCTCTCAGTACTGAAACTGTCACCTAATATTATATTGCATTGCACTCAGAAATGTGACTACAGCTGAATGTGAAGAAATTAATTTCATGGAGAAAAAAGGGAAGCACTAGTGGAAATTTTTATAAAGTTGTTTCTCAGGCCAATGAAGCCTATAAACCAATATAAAATATTTTTTAAAATAAGTGCACTGGCACATAGACACAACTATAACAGATAAATGCTTGATAATAATGTTGCAACTTCATATATAGGCCTGAAATTAATATGATGGACATCACAGTAAACCTACTGTCTTTAGAGTTGAAGTAATTTAAGACTGTGAAGATTTAAAGAATGCAGTTACATTCTCAAAACACTGTGCCCATAAGATAAGCCACCACAACAGAACTTGAGATAAGTTCAAATGGCACAGCAGGAAGCAGCTAATTCCAGGCCTGAGGCAAATGTTTGGTTAGCATCTGGACAAAATTCCCACCACGAAAAACTGGGGAGAGAGGAGCAAGTGCTTATGCACATGCCATTTCAGATTATGAGAACAGCATCTGCACCCCATGAGTACCCAGGATGTGGGCTGTATCAAAGTGGTACCTCCAGAAGAACAGCTTTGGATGCCAACACCAAAGACCAAGATGAAGAAGGACCAGCAAGATACTGCAGGAATCCGTGTGGTAGTAACATGTTTTTCTTAATCACTCCTCTATGACTCTCTCTTTCTCCCACCTTCTCTCTTCCTTTTTCTTTCTCTCTCTCTACCTTACATTTCCTGTTAAATAAAATCTGTACTGTTGAATTTGGCACATGGTCGTGTTTGCACCTTAATTTGAGCAGAGTCATTTCTTATAATTGGATCATAACATTATTTTGGTGTGAGAATTGGAATGCTGTTCTTCTGCATTAACATTTGGAAACCTTGCCATGCCCTTGTTCTGAGGAGGTTATGTTAACTTTTGAATATTTTGTGACAAATTTCCTCTGAAGGAATTTTTGTGTGGGTTGTGTAGTTCCCTCTGTGGGAATTTTCTAGGAGAATAGCTAACCTGGATGGTCAGTGTAAAGAAAATATTTTGTTGTCCTTCCTTGAAAATTTTTTAGTCTCCCTTCTACTTGGGGCAGAGGGGCAAATAGTCCCGCCCCTCCTCTGGAAGGAAGTTGGGATGAGAAAATTGGGATAAAGAGCAGTTGGTTGCCCAGAAACTTGAAAATTAAATAATACTAATATTATAAGATTTTGTTAAAGAATTGGACTCTCAATTAAATGAGGAAAATGAAAAAAAGACTGCAGGCAGAGCTGCTGCTTGCTGATGACCATGATAATTTTAGAAAGCTTCTGATGGAGCTTTGGAATGTGCATAAAATAATTACAGGATGTAGAACCTGTAACATCCTCATACCATGGTCTTGTGACTCAGAACTTTTGTGTTTGGTGGAGAAGCTGAGACAGTGAATGAATCTGTTTTTATTATAAAGAACAAGACATATCCTTTGCATTGACATCTGATGATGAGGAAGTAGCATATGACCCTTAACTAAAATTGAAACTACAAATAATTGTCAAGGTCAGGAAGCATCTGCTAAAATAGTGCCATGTGCAGCTACTGAGATATCAAAATCTGGCCATAAATAAGCCAAGATTGAAATCCAGTCAGTATTAAAGCAGTGGAATGCCAAGAGGATGGATAATGCTTCCTGGGCAGCAAAGAGTTAAAATCACTGGAGTAACGGAAGCAAGAATTACCTGCTGAGGTTAATGTATGGCACCCATGCGAGAGATGGAAATTGGTTCATCTTAACCCTAAAGAAAACCCAGAGACTCCACTATCACAATACTGGAGTTTTCTGCGACACAGAATAAAATTTTCAAAGTCATAACTAATTTGGCTTTATTAGCATCTGCAGTATTAAATATTGCAAACCTGAAGTTAGAATTTCTGACACTAGCACACATGCTTTGACAGAGGAGGGATGGTCTTACACTTCCCTTCTAATTCTCTAATCTGACCACTTTATTACATCTCTTATAATTGAACCATAACAAAGTCTTACTCAAATGAAAAGTGGGTAAAAACTTCACAGAAAAAGTTAACAAAAAAGCACAAATGTACATTGGAAATATTTAGCCAGAAGCTGCTTAATTCTTAGGAGCTAGTTGAGTTTGGTAAACTCTGAGATAAGTAGTCTAACGGCAAAGAAGGTATCATGATAAATCACATAAAAGATGATTTACCTTTAAGAGGTTTATTTCATCATCTAAAGAATATTAACCTCTTCGTATATCTACTCCTCGAGATGTTTATTTTTGGTCTGACAATTTTAAAATTGACCTTTATGTTTACAGAAAAAAAAGGATTTCCCAAATATATGCACAATATTTGTTCCATTTTGAACACACGTTCATATTCTGTGAAACTTTAATACTAACACAGCTCCTTTTATTTTTTTCTAGAATTTTATACATCCTTGCAAAGAACTGCTAACCTTGATATGTGACTTACGGTCAGTCATGTTTTGCACAGAAGTGTCTGGGTGCCAGTTACTTCCAAGACCTACAACATCTTCTGACTCCTCATGTCAGAGCTATGGACAATGCTTCAGTGCTCTAAATACCCATTAACACTGTTCAGTATGCATAATCATGAACAGGGACACACTGGGATATGACACTTTGGGTTTTTACCATCTTTTTCCTTTAGAGTTCATTGCTTTTCAGTTTTTTGTTGCTGTCTTAGTTCTGGCTTTATTTTCTGCTTTGTCTTATCCCTCCTGAGCCCTTTTTGTTGTTCAACGTACATTTAAAATTGCTTCATTTGTTAAGATAGTGGAAGCATATTCATCATTTATTCAAATGACTATATGACATTATCATATTCCTATACTCTAGAACATACAACTCCATCATCATCCTCGTTGCACATTACTGAAAGTTATTTCAAATATATGTGCAATAATTTTCTGCCTATCCCAGGGACTTGGTTATTCATACAGTACCGTTCTTTTGAAGACATCCAGTGGGATTGAATTTGTTGTGAATCATTTATGAATCCAAAGTAAAGCAAGAGTTGCAATGCGATACATATGAATGTTATCTCTACGTACACAGGACTCAGGGAACACATAAAAGCAAGAACCACCAAAACAACAAAGGCCTTTAGTACTAAATTGTGTGGAACTTCTGCCATGGCAACATTAACAATGTTGCCTTGTCAGAGCTGCCAGCAGTTTAATCTGGTCATGGATTTCCCACAAAACTCAAAGTTTTGTTGATGACAGGACTGGAGTGCTGGTAAAATGGAGGGTAGACTTAAGTTAAAGGCACCAAGCATACCTAAAAACACAGACATAATCCAGGATCTTTTTTTAGATAATAGTTAAAATTTAAACAAAAAACTCAATATGAAGGTTGAGCTATGTACAGCTCTAACTCTGACAAAGAAAAATCCTTCTCATGAGTATTAATAAAGCTTGAACTGACATTAACTGAACAGGATGCCTTTATTTTACTGGTGCTCTTAACTAAAGCTGTCTTTACTATTGTTTCATAACTTCATGAAATATTTTCTAATTAAGATTTGTATCAGCAGGAACTCAGAGGCATTGAGGATAGTCCTGTGCGTAGCTGGGAGCTGGACTCGATGATCCTTGTGGGTCTCTTCTAACTCAGCATATTCTGTGATTCTGTAATTCTTTTACAAGTGCTATAGTCAGGTCTTTTGATTTTTAAAAAAGTTCTTCTTAGTATCCTTCTACTTTCTTAAACCATTATTTTTGAAGCTACTGGTACCAGCAGGCCTAGGGAGCTGATTCTTCTGCTCCACTGCACTCTCATGAGACCGTATCTAAAGAAGTGTGTACAGTTCCGGGGCCCCCAGCATAAAAAGGTAAAGTAAGTCCAGAGGTGGGTCAAAAAAAATACTCAGTGAGCTGGGTCACCTCTTCTATGGAGACAGCCTGAGAGGGCTGGGATTGCTCAGTTGAAGGAGAGAAGGCAGTAAGACCTTAGAGCAACCTTCCAGTACCTAAAGGGAGCCTACAAGAAAGCAAGAGAGGGACTTTTTATAAGGTTATGTAGTAATGAGACAAGAATGGGTTCAAACTGAAAGAGAGGAGGTTTAGATTAAATATTGGGCAGAAAATCTTTACTGTGAGGGTGGTGAGGCACTGGAACATGCTACCCAGACAAGTTGTGCCTGCCCCATCCAAGGAAGTGTTCAAATCCAGACTGGCTTTGAGCAGCCTGATCTAGTGGGAGGTGTTCTTTCCTAGGGCAGTCTGGTTGGAACTAGGTTGTCTTTAAGATGTCTTCCCACCCAAACTGTTCTAGGATCCTGTCATTCTAAATGACCTGCAGCAAGGCTGCCTGGACATTTTTCTTCAGCAGTCTGATAGCATATTTTCTCTCTCTACCTTGAATTCAGATACAGCTTTTTTCCTCTATGGGTGGCTGGAAATCCAGGTATTTTACAAAAATCTAGACCTCTGCTTTTCACACACATAGACTCATATGGATACATGTACGTATATATACACATATAAAAGATGGGTTACACTAAAAAGAAGCAAGTACTTATCCTGATATGATATTAACAAAATTAAGAGAAACAGGGTGCTTAAAATCAAGCTGAATTGAAAACACAGGTTTGCATTGAAAAGGCATGTCCATTGGAATGTATACTTTCACCAGTTGTGCATATTTCCCTTCTTCAATGATAAGGAAAGGGCTGTAATTCAGTATATTAGATTCACCAAATGTGGAGCAAAGCAAGGGAGATATCCAGTAAGGCACTGCATGTTCTGGGAAAAGACAGTCCCAAAAACACAGAGTATTTTCTTTGGAAAAAATGATAATATGTATGTCATTTGTGTTTTCTGAGCAAAAGCAATAGAAATTATTCACAAAGGAATAAGCAATTGCCAAGTTGGCTATGAAAAATATGAATTTTGTAGTCTACCAACACATGAAAATAAATGCTGGTGAATTTTTTTTTTGGCTAGGGGTTGGGATCTTTTTATTATTATTTTATTTTTTATTATTATAATTTTTTGAGGGTTGTACATGTTGTTTGCTTGGTTGGTTGGTTTTGGCTTTGATTTTTTTTTTTTGATAGTGTGGTTAAATTATTTTACCAGACGTAAAATAGTCTTACCAAACCAAAACCAACCAACCAAACAACAAATCCAATTTGCATTGGCTATGTAATAGATTTCTGTTAGCTAAGAATTCGATATCCACAGTACATGAGAAAACAGAATGAATGATGAATTCTAAGGTGGTTTGGATACTGAAAAATGGATCATTTCTTATGGTATTCAGAGACATAACTCATTTTTGTATGAAGTATTTGATTATAGTTCCTGCTTTTTGGCAGATTTTTTTTCATAGCAGTGCATTTTATATGTGAAATTAATACCATGAGTTGTCATGGATAAACAAGTGCCATCACATAAACTAAATGAGCCAAGCTACTAAAATGACTGGTAAATGAAAGTAAACAGCGAGTGAAAGGAAGAATCATTGCAGGAGTTAAAAACAAATTATGTAAAAGCCTTTGGAAAGCAGTATAGCTCATCTTCAGCAACCTAAAGAAACATTTGATCAAAGACACCACCACTAAGTTATAGAGTCTGTTATTAGGTATGCAAAACTAGCTTCTGAATCAGATAGAAATGCAACATTCTGCTTATCTGTTCCTGGAGCACCTTCTTTCTTCATGAAAAAAAAAAAAGTTAGTTATTTGGTATGCTCTAATCTCAGCAACCAGAGGACAGAATGCAACCTGGACACATGCCCTGCACATGTTCTTGCACTGCAGTGCCACTTAAGTAAATAGGACTAGTCCTCTGATTTATACCACTTCTCAATAAAGGAACCAAGAGTTTGAAGTAAAAAATTGTAATTCTCGCATACAAGCATAATATACTATATGGAAGTTTTGGAAATATTTATGTAATACCTATTTAAAAGGAAGATAAGACAATTTTGGTGCTACATGTTACTGTATAACTCAAAGTCATTCTGTTATTCTGCAGAACATATGCACATAATCAGAGAATCATCAAGGTTAAAAGCGATCTTCAAGTCATCTTTACAACCATCAACCCATCACCACCATAATCACTCCTAAACCTATCCCGAAGTGCCACATCCAGACACCTCTTGAACTCTTCCAGAGACAGCGAATGCAGCACCTCCCTGAATAATTTATTCCAATGCTTATCCACTCTTTCAGTGAAATATTTTTTTTGTAATATCTAATCTGAATCTTGCTGGTGCAATTTAGGACCGTCTTCTCTCATCCTTTCACATGAGACATGGCAGAAGAGACTGATTCACACTCAGGGTGGTTGGGTGGTGGGAAGAGTTTCCCAGGGAAGTGGTCACGGCATCAGGCTTGGCAGAGTTCAGATGTTTGGACAACACTCTCAGGCACATGGTGGGATTATTGGGGATGTCCTGTGAAAGGCTAGGATTTGGAATTGATTCTTGTGGGTCCCTTCCAAGTCACAATATTCTATGATCCTGTGATACTCTTTACATCCTTTACCTGCTTTGTTGCCCTTCTCTGGACATGCTCAAGCAACTCAATGTTCTTTTTGAGGAGAGGGACTCAAAACTGGACAAAATACTTGAAGCACAGCCTCACCAGTGCTGAGTACAGAGGGATGACCACTGCCCTGATCCTGCTGGCCGCTCAAGCCTTTATACAGACTAGGATGCCACTGGCCTTCTTGGCCACCTGGGCACATCCAACTGGCTGTTGACCAGCAGCCCCCAGTTCTTTTTCCGTTGAACAACCCCCAAATCATCCTTCCCCAGCCTGCAGTGCTGCATGGGTTTGTTGAAATCTAAGTGCAGGATTGTGCTTGGATTTCACCTTGTTAAAGCCCATACAGTTGTCCTCAGCCCACTGATCCAGCCTGTCCAGATCCCCCTGTAGACCATTCCCACTGTCCAGCAGATCAACACTCCTGCCCAACCAGCTGTCATCTACAATTTAATGAGAAAACATATTGAGGAAGAGTATATAGAATGTGTGTGTGTACATAATGAAGACACAGAAATAGTTACTTTATTTATACTAGAGCTCAGTCAGTTATGTTATTTTTTTTTTAGGAGAAAATATAGTTTAATGGGGGAAAATACCCAAACCACAGAGGCATAGAAGAAAAAAATCATTTAGTGGACTTTGACTCATGCTAGCAATGAAATTTTATTATTAAAGAAAACACGCATGTAAGAGAAAAAAATCATCCAGTCTGAAAATCAACATAACTCTTTCACACTACCTACAGAAATTATAATCATAAAGGGCTCAAAATTATTTTCAAAATATCAGTAATTTTTTATATACCTTACAGCTATCATTTTTCCTCAAGGTCAGTTTTTCTCATGTTTACAATTTATTAAAAATCTTTAACCATGGAAACCAGAATTAGTGCTACTTAGTCTTCCTCATGAAGGAAAATAATAATTTTAATGGCCACTTGCTTTCAGTATAAACCAACAATCAAAGATTATTTCTGAAATAGGAAATGAATCTACAAGAAGCAACATGATACCTATAAACTATTTATGAAAAGAAATTTAACCCACAAATTAAGAGCTAATGGGTAAAATATTGCTAAGCTTAGTCAGGTGAGTAATGTCATCTATTTCAGTACAACTCATACAAGTACAGCTATGTGATTTGACTAAAATGAAACCCTAAGCAACATCCGTAACAGCACTAATGTGTGATAGATGCTCACCACAACAGCAATTAAATACTCTGCAGATCATCTAGTACTCTTATTATCTGGTTTATGACTAGGAAACAAATGTGTTCATTTTTCTAGTCCATCTACGTTTTTTTTCTCAATTGCTGATTCAATTGCAAAGGCTTCACTGGTGTAGCTAATTTCAGTATAAGTGTTTTTCCCACTCTTTTTACCTCTATAATTACTTGCCAGGATAGAAAGTTTTTTCTGAGGGTCTAGCATTGGTCCCAAATGGCTGCATGTGTGCCATCTTGTCCATGTTTGATATGAGGTGTTAATTAGAGATAGATACCTGCAACACACTCCTAGATATAAATCAAAAAATATCATTGCCTTAAAACATCCAGGTTTATCCTTTGCTACTTTTAAATTAATCTCCTACATATTTATTGTGTGATTCAATTATTTTCTGTTATCATAATTTCATTGTATTGTTTGATAAAAAATAGGATAGCCTAACTTAAATTGTGGAAGAAACCTTTTTAAAATAGTTGCTAATTTCAAGTTTTCTGATATGGGAATATGCAAGTTCATGTACAGTATTCATTTAAAGACTGTAATCAAAATGTTCAGACAATATTATTAGTTCACTTTGAAATCACACGTGTCCCTAGTCAATTTTAGGTGCTTTTTTTTGATTAGTAAAAGTCCTTGAAACCTAACTGTCAAAAATAATATTCTGATATAGCAATTGCTATCTTTGATACATGCAAAGTTTAAAACTGTTATACCGGTTAAAAAAAGTGTGAAAACAGACTGGAATTTCAGGCGGTGTGCACTAAATTTCAGAAATTAAATTTAGAGTTTTAGGAGGACAATTTGAAATGGTTCAATAGAGGTTAAGCTGATGCATCTACCCAGTCATTTATCCCCTGGAAATTTGAATATGTCCATTGCTACCACATGTCATGTAGCTCAAATACTAACCTTTTTTGATAAAGAGCTAAGACTCACATTCTATATATAGTAACAATAACAATTAAATAAATAAAAGGGAAATGAAATGACATGAAATGAAATAAAATAATAAAATAAAAATAAACCAAAATACACTAAACAAACAAAAAAGAAACAAAACAAAAATAAAGTACCAAAACATATAGTTCATGAAACAGCACTCCAGGACATATTTACACACACCAGTAACTGACCTTAAATGGTCATAGTGTTTCTTAAATAGCTTAAATA
Source organism: Chamaea fasciata (assembly GCF_029207755.1). Classification (NCBI taxonomy): domain Eukaryota; kingdom Metazoa; phylum Chordata; class Aves; order Passeriformes; family Sylviidae; genus Chamaea; species Chamaea fasciata. Next base: position 34,045,516 of record NW_027094091.1, on the reverse strand, counting down.
ATATAACATCTTGTGCACTTACTTATTTTCCTCATGGTTTTTCCCAAAATTATTGATTATTGTAATACAAGCCATAAAGCTATATACACTAAATCATATATATGTGTATATATATATATATATACACTATATACATATATACTATATAGACCAAGTCAACTTCTCACATTAATTCAATATAAGGATTTTTAGTGGTCTTGCCCATGAATTCTTTAGGGCAAACACATTGCCTTTATTTTTTTTCTCCACTTTTTTATACTCTCTCATAGGTGAAAGGCATAATCTCCAGAACACTTCTATCTGTACATAAAGCAAAACTTAAAAGATGAAGTCCCCTGTAGCAAGGATAGGTCTGTTTTTAAGAAAAGCTGGGACCTCTGAGAAATAAACTTTAGTTTTATGAAGCAATTATTTTCTAACACCTCAGTCTGGGTGTTTCCAATTCCCTCTTAAGCCTGCTTGTTTGTCAGTGCCAAAGTGTCTATTGCAAAACCGACTGAAATGATGAGATTTTTCTTAGCTACATGAAAATATATAGTTGTCTCATAGAGATGGCAACATTTTTTTGAAGCTATCTGTATTAAGACTATTCTGTTTTTTTTTTTCATCTTAACAGATAAAACACTTTATCCAATATCTAATACACACATGCACCTACACATTCTGTGAATGTTGGTATCTGTATTTCCCTATTATTGAAGACAAATAGTGATGTAATACTTTAAAATTCATTTTCTTTAACTGGAAAAAAAGTCTATGGGTTCCTGTTATGAATGCAAAATATTGCCATCATCCTACATTTGATTTATGTATGCATGACTGGTTTTGATAAGCTGGCTGTGGGTATCAAATTGGCAGGTACCTTCATCCCAAAATGCTGATTGAGACCTCTTGGACACAGAAAGCCTTTGAGAAACAACCTGTCCCTGACTGACACACAGTAAGAAGTCTGGGAGCAAAGGACATGACAAGGAGAGAGTCAGAATTTCTTTTTCTACACCTTTGCTTTTGACTCATTCATCAGAGGTGCACCACACTTGCACTGAGCTAAGCCTTTGAGTCCTTGAGGCCTGAAGACACAATTAGCCAAGTCAGACATCACACAAGTATGTGATGCCCAAATGTTTCCATTTAATGGGCTTTAACAAATTGGTCAGAAATAATTTAATCAAGTAGGAGTTTATGGAAACTGCTTTCAGTTGAATTTCCCATGTCCCTACCTCAGGGCTCCAGTACTTTCGTTTAATAATTCAATAAGAGCCTTCATGATCAAAGAATATCTAACTGCAACAAACCAAAAAGATGTCAGCCTGATAATACTGGAAGAGGCATTTATGACTTGGCATTCTAGGGGAAAAAAGGACTTTACATTTGAACCAAAATTTTTGAAGAAACAGGGAATCTGTGGATCATCTGGATTTTAACTCTCTTTGGATTTTTAAAGCTAAGAAACAGCTTTTAAAATTTTGAATTGTTGACTTAATAAGGTTTGATTATTTATTTATTTCAAATCAGACTTTCAAGGTGATGTCTTTCGCTTGTCAAAGGAACAGGCCTTTTACAGGACTGCAGTAACCTTTTTAGTGGGCATGACTGGTTTCCAAGGTTAGAGAATGTTATAGTCACAGGCATTATTCTGTGATGTCAAGAGACAACTCTTTTAAAAGAATGAATATTTATCATGAAGGATTGAAATTACCAAGATAAAAACTTCCTTCATTAAAAAAAAAATCTTCTTACATGTTAATCACTGCATTTTGTGTAATTCAACACAAAAGCATTTTCCTACTATGTTTCATAGACAAATAAATAGAGAGTCATGGACAGGGGAAGCTTTGGGGGAAGTATAAGCAGATTCTAGTGGGACTTGAACAACAGAAAAAAATTGATGGGACAAAGAGACTTGTAATGTTCAGAACATGAAAAATCTATTGCTATCTCGCTTCTCTTATAGAGCAATAATTCTGCATAATCTACTATAGATCCATATGAACTTTATATATATTTGTCTCATACATACATATCTAGAGGGAGAAAATGAATTTTTTTTCAGGGAGTTGCTGAGAAGGAGTTCTCCATGATCTATAATTGGAATAATAAATAAATTCATTCATGAATCAAAAGTCACAAGCTGAAGTCACAGAGCTGAAACAGATCCAATGACACCCATAAAACCATTCTGATACTACTTCTTACAGACAAAGGATTCAAAAAGTATACAGTGGTAGTAAATTTCTGTTTCATACATATAGTTCTTATCATATATTAATTTTACTTTTTTCCTTTTAAAAGATCCCACAAACTGAAAAAAAAAAAAAAAGAATATTAATATAATTACCAAAAAAAAAAAAAAAGCATAGTATTTTTACTCTAAATTTTAGACACTGGAGATAATTGTGTTCCATCAGAAAAAAATAAAAAAAAAAGAGGGGAAAAAAATAAAAAACTCCCCATCCCTTACTTTCTTTTCTCTTTACTTTCTCTTCTCTTTAATTTGCTCTGCACTTTCGTGGAAAAATTTCAAGTGTTCTTTGTGTTGGGTGGTTTATTTAGTTTCTGTTTGAGTTTTTTGGTCATAACAGAATTGCATTACTTAAGCTAAGCAGAACCTGAGAAGAGTAAACCTAGAAAGATTATTGTCACTCTTTCTGGAGACATTCATAAATCTAATGCTTTCGTCTTAAATAAATAATGAAAAGTATTCCTGAATGCACAGATCATAACTGATGAAATGCTTTTCTTTGTGGATGATTTCATTATAAAAAAAATATCAGCATAGGATTTTATTTTTATTACTTTTACAAGACCTTTTACTCGAAATTATTTATAAAAAACTACAGCATCAAAAAAAAAAAAAATAATAAAGCAATCTGTGACTTACAGAGATAGAAGGAAAGGTGCCCCAATCTTTTCATTAGATGCTCAAAAAGACATTATTGTATGATTACAACAGTCAGGAAGTGCAGTGTCAGTATTGTTAACAGAATTAAATTTTAAAGTATTTATGAAGACATGAACTTTGATGTCACAAATGAACAGACAACTCTAAATTAGAGCTGGAATTTTATAGAGACATCTTATGAGAACATACCTGAATTAACAGCATCAGAGTATCTGTTTACAGTCAAGGACTGCTAGTATTGAGTTCATTTTTTGCTCTTTTTTGGGGTTAAGACCAGACTCATGACCCTGCCAGGCACTACATTATTATTAGTGTTGCTTGTTGCACCTCAATCAGTGTAGTTCAGCTCATCATCTGTGACAAAAGGAGGTTAAGTGGGTTTTCTTGAAGACAAACACAAAAGACAGATACAAGTTTTAATTCCTGCTGTTTTCTTACTCTAGATAACAGCTTCACCTACCCAAGGCAACTGGCCCTTTAGAGGCTTGGGTTGAATTGAAGTAAAGTGTGTTTTGGCTGAGACTTAATTCATTGGCGTGTGATGGAACTGTGAGACTATAGACATTTAGTTGTACAGACCAGTAACAATGGCTGTGCTGAGACAAACACTGTACACATTCCAGCATTTCGTTTGGTTGGTGCTGGGCTTCAGTTTTAAACTGGCTGTAGTGTGGCCGACTGCCCACTTGATACCATTGCAATGCACCTCTGCAGCACAATCCAATTTTCTTCCAAGAAAAATCCTGTTCATATACTTCTACACCATGCCAAGAGAGGAAGACCAAATTTCTACTTGCAAAGTGCTCTTTGAACGAGAGAGGACATGCATCTTTCCCACTACTGCAGATATCCTTCCTCTTCCTTCATAAAGACATTTCTATGCTGCATGCTACTTTTTACGTGATATGATTAGAAGTTAATAAGTATCAACCCAGAGTTTTCATCATTAAGTTCATCACAGAAACAAAAGAAAAACAGTATTAAAAAGGAAAGAAACAAATCTGTCATTCTCATTTTTCATATTTCTCAGCGCATGAAACATCCCTAAATGCCTGACACACATCCAGATCAGTGAGAACTGGGCACACAGATTCTTTTGCCAAGGGCTGAAATGGAAATCTGTGCAGTCTGTTATGACAGAATGGGTACAAGTGCCAGACTCACACCAATGTCACAGAGACTCTCATTTATTTTCAGAATAAAACAAAAGTTTTGGCTGGAAGTTTGGTACTCACTGAAAACAAACAAGCATATGTAATCACAGCCTGACACATGCTGAATCCCACTGAAGAACTATGTCATACAGAGGAAAAAGTGTCTGAAGACAGTGGTGTAGGTCCAATGTTTTGTAGGGATCTAAATACTTACAGCATTTCTGGTTCTGGAAATAGAAAGTTCTTAATGCATGAACTTGTACTGTTGCTTTAGTGCTGCTGTACCCACTCTGTTCAAACTCTATTTCTCTCTCCATTTTACTTTTTACACATGCCTCTATATTCCATATTCCAAAATCTATCTGACTTGTCTCCTTTCTTTATTTTCTTCTTCTTTTTACACCCATACACTGACCTCAAGGGTATGAAAAAGTTGTTTCCCTCCACGGTATTCATTAAGAATTTTTTCCCACCCCTTAGGAGAGTGTCTAGACCAAACAGGTCTAGAAACCACCATAAGGAAAAGCAAGTATCGTTACAAACTGCAACATGCTCCTTGTGCTTTCCCATTTCCCTCAATAAAGCTCAAAATGCTCAGGAAATACAGAAATCCTGTATTTGTCCTGTAACACTTACTCTCAAAATCTTAAAATGTGTTTATATTTAACATGTGCCACTAGCATATAGATTTCTGTTCCTATGGATGTCAGGAAAGTAACTGAATCCCTCCTCCAAAATCAGAAAGATTTGTAAAAATAAATATATATGTATATATATGCATACATACTCTAGACAGCATAAGAGTTTCCCTTTCTCAGAGACAGAATAATGATTCAGGACTATACCCTAAAATAAAATTCTTTGTCATATCTGATAAAGCCTACAGAATGAAAATTTACAGAGTGTTAATTTAGGATGGCTGATTTCTAAGCTACGTAAAATTTTGTTACGATGTAAGCAGTTAGCTAACTTGCACTATAGATAGAGCACAACCCACAGCCTCTGAGTTAAGCTCTCTGACCCCAGGACTACATTGGTATGGCATAGCTGGGTGACCTTGACTCAGTCTTACCAAGAAGCTTGTTGCTAAGCGTTGGGAGTACGTGAATGGGAGCCACATGAAATAAGTAATAACACAGGTAGAAGAGAAATTGTTGCAATGACAATAGTTGGCAGCTCAGGGAACCACACAGGAAAAACACAGATGTGGAAAATATATTCTCTTAAGGAAAAAGCTGCACCTTGAACACAATGAATCAGCAAGATCAAAGGTCAGACTCTTCCAGGATTACAGGAGGTGACAGCCCAGGTATAAATGACCACTTACTGGCCAGCAGAGATCATACAAGAGTCTCAGAACTGGTGAGTACATTAATGCTTAACCTGGCACTGCACCTAGCTACTATACGTATCAGACACATACAGAACTGTTGTGTTTTTACGTGGTGGGTACATACACAGCTTGCAAAGGGCCTCTTCGCGTGCAGCGGACAAAAGTGCATGCCTGGAGAAAAGAGTCTCTGTGTAAAGAGTCACAGAACTGGAAGGGAAGGCTTACAGACCAGGTTCTTTGAGTTGTTTCATGGTTTGACACTGGCCAAACTCCAGACACCCATGAAAGCTGCCCACTCACCCCCCCCCACCACAGCTGGGCAGAGAAGAGAAAAATTTAATGAAGGTTTCATGAGGTGACATAAGGACCGGGAGAAAACACACCAAGGGCAAAACAAGCTCAACTTAGAAGTACAAAATGAATTTTTTACTTACAAAATCAGAAGAGGATAATGAGAAGTAAAATAAAGTCTTAAAAACACCTTTTTCCCCCAACCCCTTCCTCCTTCCCACAGACAGCTCAGGGAGACAGGGCGGGGAGGTTTGATCAGTTCACCACCCAAGGTTTTCTTCCTCTGCACAGAGGGAAGAGTCCTTTCCTTACTACACCATGGGGTACCTCCCATGGGAGGCAGTTCTCTGTGAACTGCTCCAAACTGGCTCCAATCTCACGAGCAAGAGTCTTCCCAAAACTGCTGCAGTGTGGGTCACTCTTCCTTGGGGTGTCGTCGGTCAAGAACAGGCTGCTCCAGCCGGGGAGCAAGGGCCCTCTCTCTCCGCCACGTCTCCCACTGGATCACAGCCTCCTCCAGGCATCACCTGCTCCTGTGTGGGCACCTCCCCCATGGGCTGTGGGTGGATCTCTGCATCCCCCATGGATCCGCATGAGCTGCAGGGGCACAGCTGTTTCACCATGGCTTCACCACAGCCTGCAGAGAAGCCCTGGCTCCAGCGCCTGGAGCACCTCCTCCCCTTCCTTCTCCACTGACCCTGGTGTCTCCACATTGTTTCCTTCACGTGTTCTCACCTTCTCCTCTTCTCTGGCTAGAAAAAACTCTGTACTTTGTTTTGATTACCTTCTTAAATATGTTACCACAGAGGTGTTACCAACCTCTCTCATCGGCCCAGCTTTGGCCAGCAGCATGTCCATCTTCAGAGCCATCAGGGATTTGCTCTGCCAGGCATGGTGGAAGCTCCCAGCAGCTTTTCACAGAAGTCGCCTCGGTGCCCTCTCCACCCCACTACCAAAAACCAGGCTATGTGAAACCAACACAGGTTGAAATCTAGACTGTTCCAAAGTAGAATAATACAACTTTGGGGAAATAAATGTTTTCTCAGTCTTTCTGTACTTGTGCAGTATTACACAGCATTTTTTCCCAGTCAAACTACCAATCTCTACTGTCTTAAATCAAGATTTATTGGAAAAAGGATATGTAAAAAAAAGAGAACTGAATGTAAATTACAGTTAAAAAAATAAAATATGTCTGCTAAATGATATGAGGAATTTGCTTGGAAGGAAAACTAGCATAATCATCCTGTATTGATTTAAGCTTGATTTAAATTCTTGAATTTTGAATATCCTTTATGGAACTCATGAAAATGGGTCCCTCTAGATGCTGACAAGTCATTAGGTTACCACACTTTCCTCTCTTGTACTGAATACAGAAAATCACTGAACACTAATACTATCTTAATGAAGGTATCATTCATTCAAATTATGCTCAAAAGTTATTGAATTTCAATAATCACTATTCTCTCGAAACAGTACAGATTTTCTAGCAATATTGTGTTCTCTTCTTTGCGCTAATCTCTTTGCTGAGCCTTGTTTTGATAGGTTGTAATGGTTTAATGTCTTTCAGCATTGGAGGATTCTACCATTTTTAAAATATTACATCTGAAACACTAGAACACACCACTAATTTAAAGAAACAAACCAAAAAAAGGTGTTTTCTTCTAGTTGCTCGAACGAGTTGCATTCCCCATATTGCTGAAATAGAACAAGCCTAGGCTAATAGGTTCACCATGTCCTATCAAATGTTAACACTCAGAAAGCTTGACCAAGTTTTTTTACTGGTTATCTACAGGTGAGAAAGACTTCCATGCATCCAACAATTCCAATTCTGACTCCTTGATCCTAAAAGTACTTTTTTTGTGTAGGAATCCTGTGTTAATAGATGGGAAAGAAATTATTTAAGATGTTTCTTTTCAGTGCATTGGCAAGCTGTTTAAGATTTTGCATTTCACAGGATGGTAGAAGTCATGTTCCTGGTAAAAACCCCAATTGGATATATTTTGTATTCTCTATAATTTTTCAGTATGAAGTTAAATTTCAGAAATTAAAGAGCATGCAAGAAGCTTTTTTATTTCTAAGCCTCAAGCTTGTAAAGAAGGGAGTTCCATTATTATGGAAACATAAGACTGTCAGGCAGAATACACCAAGCCTCAATATTTTACAGTTTCCACACAATGTTTTACTAAGTTAAACAAAAGAATACACAAAAGTTTATTGGTTTTGTGATAAACAAAACAAGGTTTAAAGAAAATTACTTTCTGGCTTTACTAAATGAAAAATCATTTACTTTGGAGTTGTATAGGAAGAGGAAGACCTGTTGACTCCAGATCATTTCTGGACACTTCTACATATTTTTTGTGTTTTTCTTAGATTTGTTAGTGTAAAAGCCATGTTCATTCTAAAAGCATGTTGGTACTGCTTCTTAGTGAAGAAAGTTGCACTACTATTAACATTTGTATAATAAAAGCTCGCAATAATTACTGCAAAACAATTAGGAGCACTTCAGAGTGACACTTACCTGGTCTGTATCTCCTCTTTTTAAATTTGGCTTTCTACCAGAACTAATGTGTTTGACAAACATGGAATAATTATTTAAATGGGGAGGTTCCCTACATAATGTGCCCTCTGGAAGCTGATTTAATTAATGCCAATTAAAACTCATGACTGAAAGGTAGAATAGTCTGCTTATTTTTATTCTACCTTTATCACTAAAGCTTAGGGCATAAAATAAGCTAATATTCAGCATCTGCCTAATGCCTTTTTGCCAGTGTAGAACTCCAGAAAGGTCACAAGACCTTTCAGTGTGTGTATATTTTTATGTTTGTGTGGCTGCACATGTGCGTAGGCACGTGTACATCTGTGTAGCACATAGAAATATATATATATATATACACATGCACAAATATAAAGCATTTTGGCAGACTAAGAATTCCTGCAAACTAGATGAGTTAGAAGTACAAAGTTGAAGAGATCTCCATCTTCCGTATGTCCCTTCTTTTTAAAACTATTGTTAGTCTAAAGCGTTTAAACATTTAAATAGCAGAAAAAAATGTGGTAACACTGATGGTTAAAACCTTACTTACAAACACCCAAACCATATTTGTACAGACTGAAGTGAGTTGAACAAGAGAGTTTATACATAAAAAATAGGATTTGAATCTAAACTTTTTCATATTCCAGATGAGACTTAACTTTAAAATTACGGGCTGTTTGAATATGGGAGTTTTGGTCAAAGAAAGCAGAGTCATGAATTAGAGTGCTCTTCTAAAGATAGGAAAGTTTTTACTTCAATGTAGAACTAAAACCAACCTTTTAATATTTATTGAGAAAAAAAAATTATTCTGTATAATCTTAATTTTTAATGGTAAGAAATAACCATCATAGAATGTATATTGAAACCTTATTTCTCTCAGCTATATTTTATTCCATAAATACTTCCTTCTAAGGGTTCATCCTCATTCTTATTTATACCAACGTCATTCCAGTTATTTTGCCTATTTTACACATACATGAAAATGCTTAATAAATTAAGCTTGATACATATTTAGAATATCCTATCCTTATCAGAGCTACATAATTGTCCTTACTGGTAATGAGAAGTCAAGTTCTGTAAGAATGCACAGAATCTTCTTCAGCGCAGGTCCATATACTCTAGTCCTACCACTTATTACACACATATTAAGTATATAATTTCCATAGCTCTTAGTATTAAGTCTCTTTAATTTTTAAATTAGATTGTCTACAGGTGGGGAGAACAAAAGCCTATATTCACAAGCAAATAGTGTCTATATATTGCCCCTCCAAACAGAGTTTTAAAGACACTTCAAACAAGTATTAAAACCACAGCCAAGAAAAATATTCAGAATTTTGTCCATGAGTTTAAATAATATTTGCTCCGTGGAATTAAATAATTACATTTCTTTATGATGTGATAGATGTGCAGTGAACTTATCCACTGAGAAATGGATGCCTTTATATAATGTCTAATTTTTTGCTTGTCTTGAAAGTAAAGAAATTACTAGGTTATCCTGCCCAGGCAATTATTCAAGGCATCTACATTAGGAAAAGGAAAGAGACCATTTTCTCCCTTCCTCTCTCTACTAGAAATAGATAAATACCTCTAACAGGTAATTGACATCTGAAATGAGTCTCATTGTATATATTCCAGCTTCTTTCCATTAATTATACAGGGAGTAAGCTCTTAATTTAGTTTAGTCCTAAGACTGAAAGTAATGGATCAGAATCTGAAACCTATCTGAAAGAAGGGAAGAACATCTTGAAGACTGGCATTACCTGGTGTGTTTCACAGTACACTACCTTGCTTATTTTAAGAAGATGGCCAATGAAGGTGATCTATTAATGACAGCAGTATAGTGTCTCTTACACTAAAAATTTCAAAAATGTTAAAAAAAAAGTAAACGAAAACCTTGACCCTGGATCAAGTATGCAAAGGAATTGTAGAATAAAGGAATTGCAATGCTGTAATAATATCTAATATTTTACCATCAAACAAATACGAATAGCTACAGGTTATATGACTTATTTCCTATGTAGGAAATAATTTTTGTATTATAGGTGGTGACTTCTGCAATGGATATTACATTATCTGAAATTTAAGATATTAAAGGTTATAAAGGTCTTTGTTTATATCTTTTGAAGAGTCATGCAAATGAAGGCCAGAGAGATTTAAAGATGTAATTCATACTGAAAATGACTGAAAGGTTTTTCTTCTAATTCCTATTCATCTTATATTTTCTCTACTTTGCATAGCAGCATAATAGATGTTTGCATGTAAGAGTGTTTTCTTTATTTTTTTGGAGAAGGCTGACTTGTCTTTAGCCACATAATCTGTTTACTATAAAGTAAACTTGGAGAAACAGTGACGTGTGGATCTCATCAGCAATATGTGGTCTCTTGTTCATACAAAAGTTAAAACTACCACCATGTTCACTGACTTGGTCACCTTTCTGTTTGACAGAATTCACTGTGGTGCTATTGGAATAGTTTTATTTTTATTTATAACTGGCATCAAGCCATGCTTTCTTGCTACAGTAGCAACTAGCTGTTAATAAATTTCAGCCTTGGTCTATGTCAATGTTCCCTGAGTCTGCTCTTCCTGCAATTGTCAATTGTTCACCGCCTCATTTTGCATAAGTGCCATACCACAGTAGCATTTCTGAGTGTGTTATAAATCAGATCTTAATGAAATAATTTAAAGATTTGGACTTCAACTGTTTTGCCCACAAAAAAGTAAAGTTTCTCAAATAATGTTGTGTTTGTGAATGTAAAATAGCTGTCTAGATGATCCATGGTAGATTTTAGGTAAGAAATTATGTTTTCATTCTCTGTGTTTTGGAAAACGCTTAGAAATCTGGCTTAGCAAGCTACAACATGAAGTCCTGCTGGCTATCATTTGTCACTTATATTGCTTACATTGAGTTTAAAATTGTTAAGAATTAACATTTTAAATTAACATTAAATTAAGAATTAAAATTTTATTCCTTTTCTATATTTTTCTCCTGTTGATGGGGCTGTTCTGAATAAATGCAGTCACCAGAAAACTTTATCACATATATGTTTTCCATGTTATTTATAACTGCATTTTATTTATCAAATGGCAAGTTTTATACATATACTAAGGCAAAATATCATTTATTTCAATTTAAACTAATTAAGGGAAAAGTTTGCTAAAATTTAATGAGCACTTCCTTATTTGACCTATTGTTGTCTAGTTGAATTTGAGTTAGAAGTAGCTGGAATTCATTTTACTTTCATTTTACATGTCATTACTTGGGTTCCCACCTCCTGCAGCAATACTAACCTCTGGAGCACTGTGCTTGCCTTTATTCCCTTTCAATTACTCAGGCAAGGTCTGATTAACCAAGCCTCTGAAAGTACACCTTTCTTAACACTCTGTCTACTTTGAGCTTGGGTTACACATCTATATCTAAAAACTTCACTAGCTTAATGGATATAGCAAAAATATTTCTTATGGAAACTTAGCTTTTCAGTCATAGCTCTTAAGTTTTTGCTTCAAGAACTTGTTTCTGTCAGTTCAAACCAAATTAGAATAGCCAGGCTACTTCAGCCCTGAATGAGATCATTCAAGCTAAATTCTGCAATGGTTTAAATTAACAGTTTACTTTCAAGTCTTCATGGAAATAGGTGAAAATATTCTCATAGTTTTTAAGACCACTTAAAACAACAAAAAAAAACTTTGTGGAGTTCAAGACTCTCTAATAGAAAAAATAAAAATAAAATTAAAGGTTAAAATTTTAAAATCTCTGCTTTATATATTCTATAAATAAAGATTTTCTTTTTCTGTATCTTTCCCATTACTGCTCTTTCCTATTATTCTTTCCTATTACTGCTTCAAATTATTGCCAGCTTGGATTTTCAGCTTAAAAATTTGATTTTCTGTTTGTCTGTTAACTCCTTATCGATCTTGCTTGAACCCAGGAAAGTATTTTGTGACCTCACTACACTTTGACAAGGAGGTCTATATGTCTATCACCTACTTAGTGATAGACCACTTTTTTTTTTTTTTTTTTTTTTTTTTTTTTTTTTTTTTTTTTTTTTTGCTATTTTTGTACATTGTCATTCTGGCATCTAGTTCTTGTGAATGACTGTTCTCTAGCCTCTCTATGAGAGTCTTGTTTTATAGAGCTCCAAAGTCACACCTTCTTCACATTGCAGAGTCCTAGGTTACTCTATCTGTCCTTGCGTGGAAAGTCTTCCATTATTTTGGAACCTTGCTTAAATAATCAGTCTTTTCCAGTTCTGTCATATTTTACCTGAGATAAAGGCACAGAATAATATACAGTCCCTAAAGTGTGAGCAGGCCAAGAATCTATTAAGAGGTGGCATGAAATAACAGTTTGAATATGATCAAATTGTGTTATGCATGCTGACCCAGTACATTCCAGAAGTCTATTCTAAATCCTATTACAGAAGTTGTGACCTACATGGTAACACTGGTCAGTTTATCCCTGTTAATTCTAATAAAGGCAAACTTTAAATTTCAGTATGTTATTTGTACCTCCTTTTTCTGTTTTTTTTAACATTTCAGGAAGTTGAGGGTAGCATTTTCTCGTGTTGGACTTAATAAACATTCCAGCCCACCAAGGTTCTTGTAGCTTAACTTGGCCATTCATTCACCCTCCCCAGGGTGGGATGGGGTACAGAATAAGAAGAACAAAAATGGAAAATCTCATGGGTGAAGAGAAAGACAATTTAAGAAGTCAGAAAGCCCGTAATTTCCCAGATATTCAGACTTTCCCTTCTTTAAGACACATGTTCTTTATGCCTTTTACTGTTGCATCAATGAAATTGAAGATGCCCATGATATTTCAAAGTTAATAGAGAACAGACTTGCAATGACATCAACCATCTCCTTCAACAGTACAACAGCCAAACCATCATTCCATCTCTGGTACTCTGTATGTCCAGTTTGCTAAAGTGGTCCCTAAATCAACCTTTGCCTTGTTCAAAAGGCTACTAAAAACTGAAGTTTTGGTATATGTTGAGATGCTATTCTTCTGAGTTTTTAAGTGTTTTCTCCATGTCCAAATAGCTTTGGGATTTTTAATTGAGAAAAAAAATTTAGAAACATTTTCCATGCCACACTAAAAAAAAGTCTTCCCGTTTTATATAAAAAAATGATTTTCCAATATTATACCAAGATAAAATTTTAAATCCTGAGATATTCCTGTATTATATCATGGAAACTCTCAGCCAAGATTATCCTAAATATAGGAACATCTCTATCATTTGCTTTTAAATTATCTCAGGAACAATCTGTAGATTGTAGATCGTAGAAAACAATATTGTAAATCAAGAGCCCACTTGAATAACAAATATGCCCAAATGCTAATAACACACTGCAAAATTCTCAGATACAAAATATATTTTAATAACATATCTATGTTTTCAAATATTATTCTATTTACATTTAAGGAAACTTCACAATTTAGTCTGTTTAAATGCAGATTCAAGCTGTGGGCACCATTCTGTGCTCCACATGTTCAGTCACTACATTGATTATTAGAAATGGACACAGCATGTCAGCCTTTATTTGTTTGACTATTTTCCCTAGGAGCAATTCATTCAGACTTAGGTTGCAGAAATGCACTTTTGAAAATTGTTGAGCAATCCAATTTTTTTCTTCTTTATTTCCTTTTAGTCTATAATTTTCATGATGTTTTAAGAGTACAGTTTGTGTTTATCTTCACATGCAATCTTATTAACTAAAGTGCTAAAACTAATCATCATCTTTGAACTTTTCAGCTTCATTTAGGCCTGGACCTACACCAGTGATACTTCAGATCACAGCTTCCTCACTTCAAAACAGACAATCATGAGAGTAGGTAAAAATCCTCTTTGAGGGCACAAAAATTGTTCTTTGGAAGGACAACATTACCTGGCAAATTATCAGTGGACAGATGAAAAACTCTGCTAGGATACTGTTGCCACTTAATAGGGAGATGAAAAATAAGGAGGAGAACACAAAACTGGCACTTGATGAAAGATGCCAGCAAGAAGCTTCAACGTTGTTTAAATTGTCTAGTTGGCGTTCAGGACCACAACTGTTTTGTCCCTAAGACTAAGATGTCACAGGTAAAACTTGCAGTATCCATGTCCAGATACTAGATACTGACAATTTTTGCCTTCCATACAAATCAGAAGAACAAAACAGCACCCACCTAAACTTCAAAAACAAAGTACTTCTTTCCAGTCTGAAGCTCAGTATTGGTCCCTGATATAAAGAAGAATATAAAAGCCCAGCGTTATTTCAGTCTGTGTTCTGTCATACTGTCTGCCTAAGTTTACTAAAAATCTTCTGTATGAAAACAAGCAAATAGAGCTAAATCCATTGATCGACATAGAAATATGTAGGTAGGTAAATGGAAAGTGATGTTTGGGATTTGCCAGATCTTTTTTTTTCCTAATATTTTGGTTGCTGATTAACATATGAGCTAACTTCAAATATGCTTGTGACAGTCTTAAAAAGAATGGACAATACCTCCCCACACCTGCAACAGTATAAAAATACTTTTTCACATATCAGGAAAAAACTTCATTGAATAAATATTCATGTGCATGTTTGAAACAAAACAGATTCCTAAAGATATGAAATATTTTCAATAACAAGAATATACTAATTTGTAGAAAAATATGAGAATTGTAAAAAGATAAAACATTTTTAGTTGATCATAGGAAACTTAGTACATGTTCAAGTCCATTACAGCAGGTGAAATCTGCTAATTTATTTTTGAAACTTACCTTCTGTATGTTATGAGTCAAAAAAGATTACCAAATCTTTTAGAATATTAAGAAAAATGAGAACTATTTAAAATAGGAACAAATAGGAAGAAATAGGAACACTACTTAATTTAAAAGTGGAAAGAAAGGAAACTATGCTTTATAGACTATCAACTAAATAAGAGTACCTTTAGAAACTCTAAAGTTATGACAGAAATAAATTGACAACACTGTTTCTTCTGGCTCGCAGTTGACTTCTGGTATCAGCCTTGCTTGGATTCTTTAACTACATAATTATAAAAATGCGCATTTTATGTAAATTCATATAATTTTTGGACTTAGAAAGGATAAGCGAGTTTAGAAAACCACAGGAACAGCATAAAGACAGCATCCATGAACTGAGCAAACAGTATCATCAGAAGTTGAATTTTGACACTCAACAGGCTGTTCTTCTATCAAAACATTTGTCAACGTTTTCAAGCATGCATTCTACCTCTAAAAATCAACTGTACATGTTTTTAAAAGGAAACATATTTAATTTTTTTTCTGTGGATTGTGTTAAACCTGGACTTTTCTATGTTGAAGTTATTAATGCAAGCTTTCTGAAAATTGCCTGAAATTGAGAGTGTAGTGAGCCCACCAGGTAGTCCAAAACATAGGTTTTACCCTGCAATAACTTCACCAGGAGGTAATGAGTTTATAGAAGGTCCTGGGTAACCCTTGCTACTTCAGGTGGTTACCAGAAAACTCTGAACCTCCACTGCGCAATCTCCCATAAGATATATAAAAGTACAGGTGCGGGACATAGGAAACAATGCAAGTCTATGTACTCTGAATGCCTTTCACTATTTTTTAAATATACCTGATGCTTATAAAGCTTGGCAGTTATCTTGGCCAGGAAAGCCTCCTGAATGCAGTGTACAAACAATTTCCTCCAAACCTATACAATGAATAAGGACCTTTTTTTGTTGTTGTTGTTCCTGTTGCATTTCTTTATTTTCTTTTCTCAGTTCTATCTCATATTGTCTGGACAGTCCAGCAGTCCAGCTTTTTTTTTTTTTTTTTTTTTTTTTTTTTTTTTTTTTTTTTTTTTTTTTTAAATTTGCAATGGAATCAAGGGAATACTGCTCCTTGACCAGAATGTTGGCACTATTATTTTTCTTAATGTATATTACTAAAAAACTGTTTACGTATCTATCTTACTGTTCCTACATGCCTAAATTTTCAGAAACAATTACAGATTTATGTTAAGACCCATAGGAAATAGTGTTATTATTTACAGTTACAGTTATAACTCTGGGAATTAAATAATGGAATGGAATGTGTGTTGGCCAGAATGGCCCCAGAAACAAGAAAAAATCCCCAAAGTAATAAAGACACAATGATTTATTTCATGTGATGTCTCAGTAGATCCCAGAAATTTTAAAGACTAAATTATTGTTATGGGAAAGAAATTCCATAAAACCCAAGTGTGTTATGACCTACTAATAAATATATATATATACACATATGCTACCAAAAATCAAGCCTCAAACCTCATGAAAAGGAATAGAGTTCCAGTTTTAAAAAATATTTAGGTCATATTCTATAGCAATATAGATGCACATGTAAGTCAGGTGTCTTTCCAAGTATTTATGACAATTTATGGAAATTTATTTAACCACGTGAAAGAATAAATTTACCGAAAAAGTTCAAGTGTGAAAGCAAACAGAGAGAAAGATGAAAAAACTCAATGTGGTTACTAAGAAAGCCTGAAGATACTGTCCACTAGTATGCAGTGTATCAAACACCCCAAACGTCAGGTACCAAAATAAATCCAGGTGTTAGGAGTTGTGATATTTTTAGAGCCATTGAATATTAAGTATATATTTGAAATCGACTTTTGGAGACTTTAAAGAAAGTTACAATATATCAATTTCTAAGTGAAACACATTTTTAAAACATATATTTGCCCTTTTCTCCTTAAATATGTTTTTCAACAGTGACCTGACAATTTTATATTTTGAGAAAAGAACTCACATTGCAAAGGATTTTCAGTGCCAGAAATCTATGCAAAAGTGGTTCCAAAACATGTTTTTTTTTTCCATAAGAGATGCAACAAAAAGAAAATATTTCATTTATATATATATGTGATTTATCAAAATAAGGGGTCTAGGTTTCATAGGAGTAATCAAGGAGGTTGGTGGAGCTGCTGATGTAAATTTTTATACTCTTGGGTACAAATACTTTGTGTTGCATACATCGATGATACACTGACCTCAGGACAAAAATTATTTTGTGTCAATATTAGTATTGTCTACCAAATGTTAAATCATGAATAGGAAGCAGAAAATGCAGATGCAAAACATAATGCCTTTTCCAAATCTATTTTGAATTTTGCATGTCCTGTTACCAGTTTGTACACTGCAAATACCCTTATACAAAGGTATGTATATAACTAGTTCCTGTGAAGTTTCTTCTTTCCTCCTCACTTCTTCCTTGCTTTATCCCACGGTTCCCATTGCAGGGAAATCTCACATTTAATGTTTGGATACAGTTGGAAGCTGCTCTGAACATATCAGTATCTTTTTTCTCCCCTCTTCATTTTTTTTGATTAAAAGATTAGACCCCCTTAATGAACATGAGCATGATGAAAGCTCCAGGTACAGTTTTCTTGTCACCCTGAATTTTGTATGGGGACAAAAAAAAAAAAAGAAAAAAAAAAAAAAAAGACAAAAAAAACCAACACCACTAAAATCATAGTAAAAAGTATTCTGTGACACTTGTTATTGTTTTCTCTGGTGGAAGTCTGTTGGAGGAGATTTAAGGAAAAAAATAATATAAAGTTACTATATTTTCTCATTGGGTTGTTTGGTTTTTTTGTGATTCGCAGTGAAAAGATTCTGAAGACATAGTTTGATATTTCCATACCTAAAAGCTGTATCTGTGACTTCTGAAGGCTGAAAAAGAAAGCACAGAAAAACACTTCTTGTCAAATATTTGTATAATAGAATATCATCTAAGGGTTTATTTGAAGCTGAATAAAACAGTCTTGCTGCTTACTCTTCTTGGCAAGAATAGCAGCAGCAAAATCAGCAAAGCAGGTAAATTCATATTTCTTTCAGTGCAAGGAGCTTAGTTACCTGAGATGTGTATTTTTTTAGAATTGTGAACTTAACCATCTGTACTAGTACAGATCTTTAAGTAAAATGCTACTTTAAGCACTGGTGCAGTAATAGCCAATAATGAGTGGGAATCCTAAAGCACTCAGGAAGAACTCCGAAGTTCTTCAGAAGTACTTCAGGAAGTACTCTGAAGACAAGTAGCAAATCCTTCCATGCAGTGTGGCATAATGAATTGAAAAATATAGCATTTGAATTTTTGTTTAGCCACTGAATCATTCTGAAATCTCCTGTGTTTGCATTTCCCTCCCAAGACCAGAAAAAACAAAAATTCTTTTATTTAAAGTGGTTCCCTCCTCTGGTATTTCATTCTTTAATCATCTTGTTCAAAAGCTCACGCAGTGGAATCATCATTTCCACACATATTATTTCTACACCAGCCTTTTATGAGTCCTGTGTTTCTGTTAGTCTTTTTACACACAACTTCCCATTCATCCAACTGACATATCAGAAAGATTGGATAACACTGATCATCAAGGTAGTTGTTTCCTTTGGGCTACAGCCTGAAAATTTACTTGCAGAAATGATGAGCTATTTGACATGCGTTTGATCATGGACTCAAGGACAAAGGATTTTCAGGCTTACATCCTAACTACATCCTGTTTGTAAGCAAACTTCACCTCATTGTATATCGTGTCATGGTGAACCAAAATTGATAATCCATCTCTGGTGCGGATATACTCAGCTTCTTGAACTGCCACTTGATATATTCAGTGAGATTATATTCTTGCACAATATGCGCATAATTGCATGGATAAGACTATCAAAATGGCACACAGATGACATTGAAATACCTCATATTGAAATCTGTTGTCTTTCAAAACACTGATAAGGATGTCATTTTCCTGAAATCTACTCCAGTTAATTTATTACTGCATGTAAGTATCTTGACTTTGAGTACCCTCAAAATATAGTGACCTCCACTGCCAGTAAAATCCCACGATGTACACAAAAATATACTGTGAATTTTTATTTCTTCATTTGTTACATTATTAAAGGATACAGGCAGAATAATGAGTCCTTTTCTAAACAAAGCCCAATGAAATATTTACACCATTCTTCAGTGCCTAGACTGCCAATTGTAATCAAGAAAAATTATTGTCTTGGGATGAATTTTAACTTTAATGTTACTGACAAATTGCTTGTTAATTAATTATTCTTATGAAAAAAAAATGAACAACAGAAAAACATGTAGAAGAAACAAATATATCTGTCAGAGATACTTGCTAAATTTCAGGAAAAATCTTTGTTTAAATACATTATTCCACCGCTTTTGAATTGTAATAAATTAATTTATTTCCTTGCCAAACTTAACCAGTTTTAAACAAGAAAAACTCTAAACCAAATCCAAATAATAACCACACCCTCATCTTAAAAAAGCAACAAAATTATTTACTCTTATTTCATTGGTAGCAAAAAAGTTATTAAGGATTTCCACTACACTGCAAGAGTTATCACTTATTCCTCTGAAGACTTAACCTTTAAAGATGAAAAAAAAAATCTGTTCTTCCTTCACACCTCAAGTTTTAAAGTGATAAAATTAGTGTCACACTTCTCTGGTGGAATCCCTGAAGCTTGTCTGTCTCTCACTTCCAAACCAGACAGCATTTCAGTAAAGAAACTAACTCTTAACAGAGTTGGATCCCCTCTGTGTTTTATAGTAAATTACCTTCCAGTTTTAAATGTCTTGCAACCACAAACTAGTATTGACTTAAATTAAATAGCTTGGTATATTATCTCATCTTCTGCCTTTATTACTTATTATATATATGTGATTTCTTTGGTGGATGTAGCATGTTGCATTAATCCTCTCCAAGGGTTAGTTTTAGGTTTTAAGCAAATTGTCTGGATTCAGTAAAATCATTTCAGTCAAGTCACACTGTGTTCTGTGCCACAGTGTTTTCCAGTCATTCTTCTTTAGTGCAAGGACAAGTTTTCTAAGCATAGTGTCTACTCCATCAAGTTTTTCTTGTCCTGTGACTTAGAAGTTGAAATGTTTAAGATAAGAGCATAAAAAAAAAAGATAAGATAATGTCAATGTCTTATAAATTAACCAATACGAGCTATCAAAGAGAATCTTTAGTCATTAAACCTATTGCTTTGTATGACTGAGTTCCTTTACATGGTATTCCAAAAAGGCCTATCTTCAAACAGCATTATAAACCTTCAGTATATCCTGAAGCTAAAGCAGTCCTTTGTTACAAGTCACTGCAAAAGTAGAAGCAGTCAGTCCTCTACCTTACATAAGTCAACCAGAATGCATTCATTTTCAGGGATTGAGTTCATATTCCATTTTCAATGTATTTCTTCAATGCACAAAGAGAAATCTACCCAAGGGGTGTGCTCCGAGAATGCCATGGAGGAAAAAAAAGGGGGAAATACTTGACAGGATTTAGATATGAGATCCAAAGTTCCCGACCGCACTATATCTGGTGTCCTTGTGGGCGTATGGGGGGATGATCATCACAACATAAAGAAGATTTAGTGTATAACTTTTCTTCCTAAGGGGTCTGCATTCTGCAATGATCTGTTGACACACACATGGTCAGGCACCTACTGCCTGGGCCCCAATGGCTGTTTATCTTAGTGTTAGATAACCAACTAACTTTATGGGTTCTTCTGGTCGTTCCGTGACCACACCCATTAAACCAAATCTTGCACAAACCATACCTGAAATTCAAACTTCCAGGTGTTATGTGCCTGATTAGTGAGTAGTCGGTATGCTCCTAAAGAAAGTGAAACACTGCAAGTTGAAATTCTCTCTAATTAGCTTTGAGTCTAAGCCTCTAAAAAATATTTTGCCTTTTACTTGTGTCTAAATTAATTATATACATTTTACAGATTTTTCTCAGCTGCTCAAGGGAAAGTTGAATATGATTCAGCAGTGCACCCTGGCAGCCAGGAGGGACAACCAAGGCTGACCAAGGGAGGCAATTTTCCTGCTCTGCTCTGCTGCAGCCTCATCTCGAATATTGTGTGCAGTTTTGGATACCAAAATATAAGGATATTAATCCTTGTCCTGAGAATGTTCAAAGGAGGGCTATAAATATGGTGAAGTACCTTGAAGGGAAGCTGTTATGAGGAGTAGCTGGGGTCACTGGGTCTGGTCAGCCTGGGGAAGAGGCTGAGGGGAGACCTCATATCACTCTAAAGTTTCCACAGGAGGTGAAGAGGACTTCTTCTCTATGATGACCAGTGACAGGACCCAAGGGAATGGTCTTTAAGTTGTGTCAAAGTAGGTTTACGGTGGGTATTAGAAAAAGGTTCTTCACCCAGAGGGTGGTTGGGCACTGGAACAGGCTCCCCAGGAAAGTGATCACAGAACCAGCCTGACAGAGCTCAAGAAGTGTTTGAACAATGTTCTTGGGCACATGGTGTGACTCTTGGAGATGGTCCTGTGCAGGGCAAGGAGTTGGACTCAATGGTCCTTGTGCTTGCATTCCAACTCAGAATATTCTATGATTTTTTTCCTTATTATTATTAAAAACAGCTGTTCCTTTGAAGGGATGCAGGCTTGTTCTGTATTTGAAAAATAAATCAAGAGTCATCTTCATTTATTCTAATAAAAATAAATAAAAATTTCAGTGAAATTAAAGATCACTCTCTGTTCTTAGGTGACGATCACTCACAGTCTGAAATATTTCTCTTTTTAGATGACAATATTCTTTGGTGTGTAAATCAAAACTTTCTGGTTTGAAATAAGAAACATAATAATAAAAATAAAAAAATCTCATCACTAGAATACCAGTAAAACTGTCAAACATCACAGACAGCTAGTGTACAGAGAAAAGAGAAATCTATCCATCTTAGGGCAGGAAACAAATTACCCTCCCAACCCTCTGTGCAGATTACTTTCCTTGCATCTTCAAAATGATGGAAAATATGTATGAGACTGCAATGGATAGTAAATTCTACGTGATGCTGCCTTTAGGCATATGTTCTCATTCAATATAAATATTTACTCCCATATATTATGTAAAACTTAGAGTTTACTACACAGCAAATAAAAGGAGGAAAGGGATTAAGGGGTTCTGATCTAATTTGATAAACTATCGCATTTTCTTTTTCTTAGAATCTCACCTTTAGTTTTGACTAGTACATGTACAAGAACACTATATTTTGAAAAAATGTTTTATAAGCAGGTCCTTTCTTTGCAGTGTCCAAATAAAATGAACTCAGTGGTTCTCATATAACTCTTGGAACAAGAATGCAACCGAGATTATCATCAAAACAATAATATTTAATGTATTTAAAACACTCTAAAATAGTGTTTAACATTCTCCAAAAGAGTAAAAAAGAAAAGCTGTTAACCTAAAAGTCTGCTGACAGTGACACAGGAACTTCCCACTTTATTGCTGCTTCTTAAATCTCACAAAGCACACAGAGTTATAACATAAAACATCTTTGAACTTCAATGCACACATAGATAGTTCCCCTCTTGCTCACCTCTAGCAATTTTTATTAAGAGATAGGATCTCAGTTATGATGTTACACTTCAAAACATTATGTCATTTAGCATGTTTAAACTTTCAGACAAACAAACACTCAAGAGCTCACAGGCACTTGTTAAAAAAGCAATCCAAAACTTCTGCACACACAAAGTGATTCCACTACTGGGATCAGTATTTAAAAAAGCAGTAAATCAACTCTCAAGATCTCCATAAAACATTCACTGTATACAAGAACTACCTCTTCATTTTATCAATTCTGTCTTGGATTTCTTTTCCCCAGAAACAAAATTCCTCATTAAACCAGTCAGTTAAACATTCTTCTGGATTTTTATGAAAACATAACACAACAATTCACTCCTTCTCACTAATGCCATAAAAGCATACGGTTATCTACCACATATTCTCTTCACTGAAGGTAACTAAAGCTCAAATAGCAGTCTTCCGTGGAGAATGCTGTTGCTTTTGGAATCAACCTACATGAATAAGTTACAACTCCTCTCTTTATGATGTACCCGTTTTGGATTGAGCCAGATATTAGAAGGTGACCAAATGTAATTTTTTAGGTAATTTCCTTACAGTGACTTTTTTTGTATACTTTCAGCAACTGTAGCTGAGGTGTACTATTTCTATGCAATTTTGGGTCCACAGATGAATTGTTGTTCTGTACTTTGTATGTAAGTAAAAACAAAAAGTAACCTTAATAAAACTAACACTTTTTTCCAAGATATTATTAAGCAGCTATGACTAAATGTGCATCTTCTTAGATGCTTTCAACACTCTCAGCGTGCTCAGGTTTTGCCAATAAATTTAAGCTTTTTAAACTAATTTTTTCTCAATTACTGTCAATATCAATGGTAGAAGCAATGGCTTATGTTTACATGCAGGTGATGTCCACCCGCTTGGGCTTTGCTTTCCATTATGTCAGATGATTAGAATTAAATATTGCAAAAACAACTGAGGCAATGTAAACTTGATATTTGAAATCACCTGTAAATGCAGAGGATTTAGCACAAATGACAGAGCATTATGCACCCCAAGTGTGAAAGACCTCTATGCAGTATGGTTTTCTACACCACTGCAGATAACCAGGGAAAACTAAGCACTGATACAAACTGCAACTTTCCTGAAATCTTTCCAATGTCTAGGTAGGATAACAAAATTAAAACACAGAAAAAAATTGAAATGTGTTTCTTGCAGTAGCAACATTTCAATTTTGCTTTCCTTTTTTTTCATGTCACATTCACATGAAAGAAATCTAACACTGAATAACACTGCAGTGGGTTACTCAGCAGGCTGCTATAGCAAAAGAAGAAATTCTCAGTCGCTTTTTGCTTACATTCCAGTAACCTTTATCTTGGTTTACTGTTTTGTATTTTTTCCACAAGGGTATCATAAAGAGAAAAACCTCTAATATCAAAGCCAAAACATACAGTCTAGTCCAACCTTTCATATAAAATTTTTGCAGGTGGTCACCTGTGTCCCTTTAACTGCTGTGGAGCGAACTGGGGATATTTTCTTTAAGTATGTCCTGGTAAAAAGTGAAAGGATAAAAAACACACAAGGATGAGAATAAAAAGAAAAGAAACAAGGTAATTTCATTAATTCACAGTGTCATGTGACTATAGAAAATAGAAGCTTTTATTCATGGAAATGTTCACTTTAGCTTTTACTGCTTCTTCACTTTCTAAAAGAATTAAGGACATCCATTTGAAATAACACTTATTGAGCCATTTTGAAAATGAATGCCCTTTGAAAATAATGTCTATACGTTTCACAAAAGTTTTTTTTAATAAAAGAAGAATGACTATAGGTCAAAAGGTTTACTTGAAATCATAGACACTTCTGTTCTTATAGAGAAAAATGGCTAACCAAAAGAAATGCAGCGGACAGTTTAAATGAATGATTGCGTACCTGATTATTTATCTTAATCCATAGTTTGGAATAAACCTGCTAATTCAAGAATTGTTTTTGGAAAAGGTGGTTTTCCTTCTGTCTGGTGTGTCTCAGTTTAAATTAATTGAAGTCACGCTATTTAGGAAGTATATGACTGAAAGTGAAAATAAATATGCAACATTTCATAAACCTAAGTAAATTATGTGTTATTTCCCCAAGATAGTACATTAAAAAATATTTTGAGATGATTCAATTAATGTGACCTCTCAAGGAGGTATACTTTTATTGATATTTGTCCCTGCTAAGATGGCATTGGTTTTTTTTACTTTCATTTACAATTTTGTGTTTAATAGGATTATTTCTTTCCAAAGAATCATGAGATCATCTTTGTGACAACAGAAATATTCCTTCAACAGAAAAAATATTCTAGTGAATGAGCACTTCCACTTCTTTCCTTTCTGAGGACTGGGTTCTGGTTAAAGTACAAGGCAGCAGCAAATTGCAGCAAACTTCTTCATTCTGCTTAGGGCCATTTTTATCAGAATCCTACTTTAGCTTTTACCAGCAGAACCATGGACACAGTTACAATCCCTTCTCTTCTGTCTTTCATCACGCCCACTTTTTTATCAGAGAACTAAGAGAAAAATCTGTGTTTACTTAATCTGTTTTATTTGAAAGCAGTTGTTACCACCATCAATGCAAGATTCCACCTAATCCTTCTAGTTCCAGTTATTTTGCATTTTAAGGGTCTAGTTAAAGAATAGAAAAAATGCCTTTTCTCAATTAATTTTCTATCAATAAACTTCCCAAATCAGGAAAGCCAAGAAAAAGCTGGGTCTCTATCTGGGAGACCCCAGGTATAGAGGAATCTCATCAAAGAAAAGCTCACAGCAGAAAGGAATCAGAGAAAAATCAGTCCCTTTCCACCTTATAATAAAAAGTCATAAAACTGTTGTAGAACAGGAGGAGTCTTGGCAACACCAGGAGAAGATATTCTCTCTAAACCAGTGACAATGAGAGGAATTGCATTATCTGTAGTATAAGTGGTCTGCAAACCTATGGGCAACCTTTATTAATAAACCTCCATTACTTGTCCATGTTCACAACTTGAGAAGGTTTGGAAAAAACTGTCTCTCCTTGCTACAATGATAATTTTTTCATCTTCAGAAATTTATTTATTGACCTGAAAGTTCAGGTGCTTTCTATACACTGCTGAAGTTTCTTTTAGGTTTTCAGTATCATTATTTTTTCTCAATATATTCTCATGGTATATTGAGCTCAAATACATTTAGTACATAAAAAATATGTATTTTAATATTGATCAATATTAGTGTTATTTTTGATGATGTTGTCACTGGAATCTAATACATAAAATTATAAAAAAACACAAAGAAGTTGACAAGACACCTTAAAAAAAAACACCTTTGTGCTTTTCTTTCCTCTCAGATTTCTTCTGTAGGTTTTTTCCTTTCTGCCATCAAACTTTATGAAGATAGCTTCACAAACCATACTGCTGTCATATATGTTGTTTCTATGCAATGAAATATTTTTTTATGCTAGCTTTAAACAATTGATGTCTATGGTTTTTGACTTGATGACAAAAAACTTCAGTCCAACAATGGGGAACAGTAATCTTTAGAATTTACAGCTGACTTCCTTAAATCAGTAATTTCCTTATAAACTACATGCATCAAAATATACTTGAGAAAACATGCTATCAATGTGTGAAATTAAAATGCTTTACACTTCTAAATTCTCAAGAGAGAACAGATTTAGTATGTGAAACAAATCCTGTTTGTTTTCAGAAATGTTGACTCATTAGCTCTCTAGGTGTTCTGCTCAGGCACCCGTAAAGCTATGTATCAGACAAAAATAAAGATCAGGTAGATTGGCAGTGTGTTATCATCCAAAACATAATTTCCAAAATAGAGGATTTCATTATTTATTTATTTATTTTAATATTCAGGATGAGAAGACTAGAATGATCATTAATGAAAGTAAATGTGATCAATATATAGATCAATTAATTAATATAACTGTAAAGAAGAATAATGTTTGAAAGTTGAAGAAACACCAGCCGAAAACCTTTTCTAAAGCAATTTAAACAGTTTATGGAAAGAAGTTCAAGGTGGAAAAATATAAGCCAAAACAACCCTTTGAAAGTAATTTAAACAGATTGCTTTCTTATCAGAAATTCAAGGTGGAGAAATATAATTACTGACTATATACTTTGTACAGTGTTTTCTAGATGTCTTAGAGCCCATGGACTTTGTCTAATTTCCAATAAATTGTAGTAATGGTAGTACACTCCCTGGTATCTGAATAATGTCCATCATAGTTCCCTTCTTGTAATTACTCCAATGGCATGTTACCCAAAACTTTTAAAAAGTATGGGGATGCCTTCTACACAGGGAGGAGAAAGCATAAAATTCCAAGAGATAAAGAAAGAATATAGCTTGACAAAGTGTAGTTAGTTTCATTTCCAAGAGCCCTGTGTAATGTCAAGCCAGAAAGGCTTGCATGTTCCAATAGTTCTTGGCAATTATAGTAAAAGCTGATTTATCTGGCCAAAGTATACCAGAAAATTAGCATCATTTTCTTCAGATTATAGTCTCATGAGTTTGCTAGCCCTGAATTTTCTTAAATTTGGGTTCAGAAGTTGAAAAAATACAACAGTCAAGTTCCATCATATGTAAGTCAAAGTACTTTTTGTATAATTTAATTTAAAAACCATAAATCAGTATTAGTGTACTAAGAAAATGGAGACAGAATCATTGGAAAGGTTTCTGAACTGCACAAAATGCATTGAGAATTCTCCAGAGAGCCAAATGGCTCCAAGGGAATAGGCTACTCTGCTAACTCTGTTTTGGTGTTTGGAAGGCTAACTCGACTGTATGGATTTCCCACATAAAATATTTTAGAGCTAAAAATGTCACTTTGAAGGTGCTTGAGTAGTTCTCTGATGTTTTTTAAATTTCTGACCTCTGATGATTTCCAGAAGGAGAAGTAGGGATATTTGGTATATCAAAATCTTCAAAAGAATAATTGAAACATTTTCAGCAGCAAAAGCATATAGTTTGCCTCGAAGTCTGTTCTCAGATTTGTCTTTTGGTGTGCATTTGAAATTCAAATTACTGTCAAAATCACCTAATGTTCTTACTTAGCAAAATCTTTTGTGCTAACAAAATACTTCCTCTGCTTTACTGTAGGTTCCTAAGGTTACTCTTTCACAAGATGCCAGAGTATAACCATAAATACCAAGATGACAAGCATAAATACAAGGTGGTAAATGGATTAGCATTAGATTGTGACTATTTATTTGCTTTGGGTTTTATCATTCTAATGAAAATCTGTCCTGTCATGTAAATTTCCCACATTCTTAGGCGTCAAAATGTTTCAGCTAACAAGTTTGTTATGCATGTGGGGTCCAAAGGGTCCAAAGGTCCAAAGCAAGATTCACGGGAAACAATGACAGAGAGTAGACAAATGTCTCTGACCACAAAGTCTTGGAATGCAAGCTGTACTAGCAGAGATATTTCTTGAGCACAGAAAAGTCCTCCATGATGCAAAGTTAGTACGTTTGGGGCCCAAACCCCTCTATAACCCTTTTCATGACAGTGAAGGAAAAACACTGAAACAAGGATCTGCACCAGTCATCTGTATCTTAACCATGTAAGTGTTCAGATAGCCTGCAATATTCTTCAAAATGTTAGTAGATGGTATCAGACACCTTTAACATTTAGCCCATCAAAATAATTTTTCTAGTTATCACCTATCCTCAAAATATGAATGTGCCTTCCCTGACCTCTGTGTTCTTTGCTTTCCAACTGCTTTGTGAATTCTATGGAGGCACATGACATTATTCTTTAAATACAGTGAACAAGAGAACCAAGCACCTGCTAATGACCCCTAGTCTACTTTTAATGATCTCCATAGGCACAGTTGTGAACATTTTGTTATCCATGAGAGAGGTTAGAGTTACTCACTAGGCTGAATTTAAAGACCAAATTATGTTTAGCTTCATGGTAGCAGAATTCTTACCCTTAAAAAAGCACATTAGGATTATATATAACAATAAAGATCTTCACCTTCTTCAGTCTGTCAGCTAGCCTCTACTTCTCTCTTTTGGATTA
Source organism: Chamaea fasciata (assembly GCF_029207755.1). Classification (NCBI taxonomy): domain Eukaryota; kingdom Metazoa; phylum Chordata; class Aves; order Passeriformes; family Sylviidae; genus Chamaea; species Chamaea fasciata. Next base: position 34,016,937 of record NW_027094091.1, on the reverse strand, counting down.
AGTTGGAATCTTTCTCTAGCAACTGATTCTGTTGGGAAAAATGGTCCTTGCCTTGCCCCTTTCCATCTTTTGTAAGACAAAAAGATGTTCAGAGAACAAATCTGATATTTTTCCTGTAGCTAGCAAGAATGTAGCTTTCTTCCCGGTGTGAACACTTTTGTCCTTGATCTCCACCTGGTTATTGTGAGGCATCTTGGACTTTCAGAAAATTACATTTTACCTTTCTCATCCCCGGCTGTTATTGCATAACCTAGCAGACTCTGGATTCTGATATGCTTACCCATTGCATTACTAACCCTACTTATCAGTAGGGTTACAGATGCTTTGATAAACACTCAATTTGACTTCCTGGATTATTTTTCTTTGCTCATCAAATGAAGAGAAATCATGAAACTGAAACCAGGAATAGGATAATAGCTATTACTTCCTGGTGCAACTCCTCCCTTCATAGCTTTTTTTTGCAGAAAATTGAAGCAAAAAACCCCACATCTAAACTTCAAAATCTGTTTGATAGAAAGGGAAAATACAATAAAAAGTGTGCATATAAGTGTTTCAACCTTTTCCTCCTCTAGAAAGAGCTAGTGTGTGGTATTAAGTTAACATATTACATATTTAAAAGCAAAATAAATAAAATAAAAAGAATGTAGGTCAACATCTAGGAATATATAAGTGCTGTCCTGGAACTAATTTTCAAAAAGTATTCCTAATGATCATTACTGTCTACAGTAATTCACATCATAAACAACTGGAGAGTAATTTAATGCTAAAACTCAAGTTCTTGAGTAAAACGAAGGACGTTTTCCACACTTTTATGTTAGACCAAAACAATTTTTCCCATCTTCACTTTCTGAACATTCTCCTTCACAGAATTTTGTTTTCCACATCAATTTCACAAGGACAAGATGTTAAAGGAAGAATTAGAGCCATAAGAAAAAGGAAATGAAAGTACAGAAAATGTCTAACAGCAGAACTTTGAGCAAATATCAAGTTTAATTAACAGAGAAAAAAAGGAAAATAGTAATTCCTTGTTTCACTTAATAGGTAGCACTGCTCCAGCACTGTAGCAAAACACTGTATGCTAACAGTCAAGTATTCTATGCTTCATCATAGAAATTCTTTTTATTTTCAAGTGCAAGAATAATGAAAGTTAAAAATATCAAAGGAATTATAGGTTTCTTATCATAGTTTATATTTAATATATTTAGTTTATCAACAGTGAAAGCTGTTAAAGTAGGGAATTTTTTTTTTTTTTTTAATATTAGGCTACTTATCCAGAATAGTCAGAGGTATGAAAATTCTTACATTTTTGAAACAAATATTGAACTACAAATCTAATTGGAAGATTAACATAAGAATGTTTAATTCTGTCTGCCAATTTTACCCAACTTATTCTCTGAAATATCAGCCTCTGGCCATTATTAGAGATATGGGACTAGAACTTCCAGTCTGTCCAAGCGTGGCACCAGTTAAGTTCTTCTGACTCATTAACTCAAAGATGGTATAGGATTCAAAAGAACTAATTGAAAAAGCCTTTTAAATCACTCAATAAAGTAAATATTTACAAAATTGTGTGGACTATTACTCTTTCACTTTAATCTATAATGACATCGGTTTTCTTACATCTTCAAAGCCTATGTTTGCTTTTTCTTTTTTTCACCATTTTCAAGGGCTTTCTTCTTTTAAGAGATATGAAGTCATATGAAGTTCTGTCAATGTATCAAACACAGTAAATCTATGCAGAAAAATGTGTTTGAGCATTAGTTCCCGCCAGTCTACATTGTTTATAATGAAAGACAGCTCATATATTGCTTGTTATTAATATCCAAGAGAGCTGAACAGCAGAGAAGGAAACTTTCCACTCACAGAAACCTTTTATCTTGACTCAGCTGAAAGTTAATATACTATAGTCTCAGTTAATAGATGATCAAAGACATAACTTAGTGTGAGGATTAAAGAGATTTCTGCTGTGACCATCTTCACATATTCTGCACAGCAAGGTATTAATGCAAGCAAAGATAAGTCCAAAAAGCCAATATTGATTTTAAAAATGAAACCATCTTTTCATCTAAAATGGGTGAATATGACAAAAATGTCACCATGCACTTGAAACACAACAATGAAAAGATAACAGCAGGAAATTAATTAGTTTAGAGAAAAAGTGAGATTTATTGTATCAGGTTTTCATTTAGGAAGCCATTCCTAGTCAGCAAAAGACTTTAATGTATGTTTAACCAGGAACATATTCATAAGTTCCATGAACTTTGATGTGGTATAACACATTCTCAAATTTTAATATTAAATCAGTGATTAATGCCTAATGTTGATCTTGCAAAACTCAATAGCATTTACCATGAGCTTCAAACAAATTATGTGGCTTGATTCACTCTCATAATTTCATTTCTCACAATTTTTTTTATAAATATAATGTGTCTGTTTATGTCTAGTCTTATTCTTGCTATTTTCTTCTTAGCCTTATTCTATGTTATTTTTGTTATTTGAAAAAGAAAATAAAGTGTTATTGCAATATTTTTCCAACCTGGTTTACTTCTATATATCATGTTTCAAAAAATAAGGCCTGAGAAGTATATGATCATGAGTATGGAATGCTGGCTTTCTAGATGATTCCTAGTTTTAAATAAATACCTGGAAGATTTTTCATTCTAAAAATTATTTCCTCCTTTATGTTCTTTATAAAAATTCCTGACCACTTTATTCATAAAATGGGAGGGAGAGGGTGAGTCTGAATAAATGAGACTATTAAATGCGTATGTTTTATGTACATATCAAGGACAGAAACTCAAGTATGTATATTTTAGGGGAATTACACTCTGGAAATAACTATTATAGAGAAATACTGCTGTGTATGGAAAGCAAGGAAGTCAGATTGGAATACCAAGGGGACGCTGCTATGGAGAATTTAACATGAGATAGCCATACTGCGGTGGGCTTTATAAGTAGCACTGACACTGTGAATGTTCTTATGTCATGGCAAATGAGAAAATGAGGCAATCAATTCTCCACTGTTAATGTGACATGCTGCTTTTCATTGCTGAAGAAGGTGAGCAAATGGACAGACAACCATTCTGAAGGAACCACTGCAGTGGAAATACAGACAAATTTTAATCTCCTTTTCAATGACTTGATCACAAAACCATCTGCTAAGCATTGGCTGTCAGAAGTTTATATTCTAAGGTGTATAGGTCTCCCAGTCATATTCAGATGACTAATGAAAATGTTCTAGACCATGTAGATCCTCTTAAATTTTTCTTTATGCTTACGTAAATTGAGTATTGAGGTGTGAGTACTTATATGTACATATAAATAAAATTTTTGTAGGTTATGGATTATGTTATATTATAACATTATGAAGCATGAGATTAATCAAGTAGGAAAATAAAACAGCTGTAGTGGCACTTCTATTTATGAATACATGTGTAATTGGCATTTCAGCTCCAATATACAATAATGATAGATGTAATACACTAAGCAAATAGGCATAACTAATAATAGTTGAATATACCTAAGAACATTGCTACAAAATAGACAAACATATACAGTCCACCTTTTTTTTTAAAGCTAGAGGAGTTTTGTTTCTTTTTTTTTTTTTTTTTTTTTTAAGCTAGAGGAGGTAAGATTGGTAGTAATATCCTTTTTTTAATTAATCATCCTTTATTCCTTGAAATTCTCAGTGATGTGGCAAGGTTCCAGAAATGTGTAAAAGTTGCTAGAATTTTCCCAGGGAAAGGGTGTGTGAACAATTTGCATGTGTGTGTTTGAATTCTTTTCTTCACAAGACAGTACAGTTGCTAGACACTGCCAGGGAAAACTTGTGTGCAGAATATGTTTATGTTTTTTACACCGGGCTGCTTTACAGTCCTAAAACAGAACACCAGTTGATTTTTCTTCTGATTGGAGATATGTGGAACTTCATAAAATTATGAAGTTTGCATGTTGGTAAAATTATATTTGATCTGGTTTCTATTGCATATATGTTGACTGAAACAGAATCCACATAGTTTGGAGACTCCCATATATGCTAAAATAAGTCCATTATATTATAAGGCACCATAAATCTGTATACTATATAATAATATATAGTATATAATAATATACTATTTTATTTTTCCAAGGAGAGTTTATAGTTTTATGCAGTTACTCTGTGTGAGTTGTTTTGTAATAAAAATGCAGAGGCAGATGTCTGTTCCAGATTTAAATGGGGCAGCTTAAGAAGCAGGGAGTCCAACTGTTACTGTTGACTTGGAGAAAGCCAAAATATAGTTAAATATTATATTGAAATGAATAGAGATTATTCACGTAATTGGTTACTGCAGGTAAGTTGCTGAGAAAGAAGTCTTCATTTTAAGTGATTAGTTATACTAAAATTATTGTCTCAACCATATCTTACATGTTAATTATTAAATTAACTTATTTTTAATATTCTTTTGTGAAAGAGTAACGAAATAGACAGGTTCTGTTCCTATACACATATATGGGCTTATGCTGCCTTACTTTTCTCATGAAACTTATGTTTGTAATTCCCTACTAATTGCACCACTGGGCAATATTTTTCTGGACACAAAAATCAGCAATGGAAATCCTGAGACTATTTTTTTCACATAACCTCTTAAGGTAACACATTGAATTTTTCAGGAGAGTTAGTACCTGCATCCATTGTGTTCTTCTTCTGGAAATCAACAAAACACTGAGAAGCTTCTCTAGTAAAAGAACTTACTTGAAGCCCAGTTAAAACAGATATGGTTCTTAATCTTTTACTGCAATATTTCAATGTAATTTTCATGTTTTTTGTAAAAGTCACAGACTAAAAGACCTCTTTTGTTAATGAATCTTTGAGAAAATAGATGATTAATTAACTACATCAACTGAAATATTTTAAGAGCTTTCCCTATCCTATGCCATGACCCATACCAAAGCTTATATAAATGTGATTTACTATAGAAGTCACAAGACTATCAAATTCAAGGCAAGGAAAAGAAGTATCACTCAATTTCCTTTAAAAGCAGTGTTGTCCTACATATACTACCAGCTTTTTAATATAGTTCTGAATGCATGATTTCCATGAGAAAAGCATGTGTGAAATTACAAGTGTAGGTCTTCATTTAAGACTCTCTTCTCTGAAAAATCACCTGAAATTACCCTTATTTCCCATTATGCAACCCCCATTTTGAGAAGATTGAATTAAAAATTTCTGCCATACATAAACAATATAATGAAATCACATAATATTTAATACTTTGTACTGCCTTTACGTCTTCGTAGGTACTTGCAGTATTTTCAGACTTCTCCACATATTTTGGACCTACTTCTCTGTCAGTTTTAGACTCAAGCAAATTAGAAGCAAACCGTGATCTCTCTGAGTATTTGCATTTTATAATATGCTCGCCATTCTGAAAGAAACTGAAAAAATGAAAAGAACAATACTGAAGCTATCAGAATTTAATGAAGATTTTGTTTGTGTTGTCTTGTGCAGAATTTCTTTTTTATTCCCCCTGTTTTCCTCCTCCTTTGCCCTAAAATATTCTGACTAAGTGACTGTTTCCTCTTTATGTATATAAGAAAAAAGAAATGTCAGTGTTTGGCTGCTCAACAGAGGTATCATAACATGAAAAAAACTCTTAAATAGTGTCATAATAATGAAATAATTATTTGGATTTAAGCAGAATAAAAATATTACATGACAATATGCCAATACTGGAATCCTCAAATTATGGGAAATATGGACAATTAGAAATAAAAAAAGTTGCCTAGAAGAGAGTTTGACATTTAAACCATACATCCACCTACTCTAAACAGGGCTAGGAATCCCTAAATGATTACCAGGAATTTGTAACTAGTCTTTAATTGAAAATTCTAATTATAACATTTTGACAACAACTATAAACTATTTAGTTCAGTGTTTAGGAGTATTTTCCTAATGTCCAGTCTGAATCTTTTTACAGGAATGTAAAATTATAATTTCATTTTCTTCCTTTTCTGAATGAAAAAGAAAAACAGTTTTTGCTTTTTCTTTGAAGATTGCTATCACATCTCTTCCCAGTTTTCTAGACTAATATACCTACAGAAAATTACACAGTAGTTTTACACTTATTTCAGCATTAATTTGGGGAATCTGACCTTTTAAAGTATGATGCAAAAAATGCTATAGAATCTCTGAATTTAAATCCAAGCATAAGCATAAAAGGTACACATTTGGAAAAGTCCTGGTATTGTGCATTAAATGAAATTAAATGAATGCATAAATGTGTTTATTACATGAACTGGATGATGAAGAATATGGGGGGGAAAAGAGATTAAATAAACAAAAGAAATTTGGTGTGGAAATTAAATGAACAGTCAGTCTAAACAGAGTAAAAGTCCACCTTTTTTGCCATCTGCACACTGAAGAAGATTACAGAACCTCTCTATGTATTTTCACTGCCTATTGCCACTGGAATATGTATTTATTTCTTTAACACCACTGTTGTCAAACAGCAGTGCAAGTGGGGGACAAGAAGACAAGTAATACAAGCTGTTACACAAGAATTGCTGAGGGGTTATATCAATAAATATTTTCTTTTCTAGAAAATTAAAATGCTTTGAGTTCTCTCAATTCTTCCTCTTTTTTTTTTCTTTTTTTTTTTTCTTTTTTTTTTTTTAATTTTATTTCATGCTGGCTTAGGCATAGGGCTGGTACAGACTGGTCTTAGAGCAAGTAACTTTTATAGACTGTGATATTTCAGTCCCAGAATTGGAGCACAACTTCCTAACCACTAAGTATCATATTAAACACATGCATTTACCTCAATTTTTAATAACCACCAATATGAGTATCAGTCTTACTGAAAAGCCTCTGCATAATTATGTGACAGGTTTTCTGTTTTCTTGCCTTACTGTGAGAACAATGATTTGTGATCAGCTAGTCAAATACTACCTCATTCAGCCCAGTTTTAACCAGGAGGTCCCTGAAGTGAACTACCCTAATTAACAAGTCATTTCTTTTTCCTTTCTTTTTCTGTTTTCTTTTTTCTTTTTTTTTTCTTTTTTCTTTAAATAAAAAACTTTTTTTTTAATTGCACACCAAAAGTTCTTTTAAAAACTTATTTAAGCAAAACATTAGGATAGCCAACCTAAAATATCACAAAATATTCTTCTGATTAAATAACCAAATTAGGAGCTTGACTTGAAAAAGTTGGACTTCAAATTCTTTAAAATACTATTTACTGCCTAAGCTCTGCTATCATATTGCTATTGCAAAATGATATTGCTAAAGTATGGGCATTGATGTATTTTTATAAATTATTCTGCTAATACTCAAATATGAGATCTTGTAATAATATGAACTAATATTTTGGCAGATAAAAAAAAAAGGAAAAGAAATTGTTCTGGTACATACTGTGTTGACAAATATTGCATTTCTAAAATTGTAATCATAAAATTATGATTCACTGACATAATTTTATTTGATGTTCAAAGGCCCATACTAAAACCTGGACTTAATCTCTTTTAAACCCTAAATCCAGGCATATTAAATGTGTAATAAATGAAACACATACTAAATAAAATTTTCTGGTTTAAAGAATGCATTAAATTGCTAGGAGTTTAATGAGTTTAAATAACTTGGAGGAAATTTATCTCGGAAGTTACAGGACACACTGAGTCATTTGACTTTTGTCTGGATGATTGGGGTACATCTTACTACCTCAGGATAATTGGAAAGTCCCCTACATGACTGCAGATGCTATCCATTTAGAGAACACTGCTGTATTTTCATAAGTTTCATTAAAGGAATTTCACTGAAGTATCCATGTAATGATAAAAGCACTTCCTCTTTTCTAGGCACCTAACAAATAAATAAATAAATAAATAAATAAATAATTTTCCCTAAATGTAGTGGTTAAAATTATGTTAGAATTGACTATTGTTTTGCATTATCAACACAATTATAAGACTATTGAGAGCATAGGGTGGAGTTATACTGACATGTGACAGATGAGGTGGAAACACAAGTGTGAGAGCCATTGAACACCATAAATTTTTATAATATATCATCATTATGAAAACACCTGTTCTGAAGGACATGGTACTGATATACAGAAAATATCTTTTTTGTGGTTGATAAAATTTTCATTTTTCCCTGCAGTGGTTAGAAAGGAGAACAATACTGCCTGCTAGATAAAGTATTTGTAGACTACATGAAAAACATTCTACACTGATAAAACATTGCAGATTTTTCTAGCAGAAATGAGGATGGACAAAATCCTCCCTGTCTTTTAAGTCATTGAACAGAGAAGAGCCTCTTCAGCAACTATTTTTGAATGACTCTGCAGTTCTGCCTGTCTGAGAGATGAAAGGACTAAAGGTATCAAAAAAAAATTATTAATGAAGTACACGGGACAAAGTGCATGCCCAGAAAATTTTCAGATGATACAAAGCTACTAAGACTGATACACCACATGGTTATGCTGTCATTTGAAAAGACGTCAACAGCCTAGAAAGATAGCTACCAGGAACTCCATAAAGATCAGTAAAGGGAAATTTGAAACCTTGCATCAGGATCCATTGTCCTGCCTGGGTTCAGTAAAGATTTTTTGTGAACTTATACAAGCATGGACGTTTTGATCCCTCTGTTGAAAACAAGTCTACCAAGTTCTCTACTTTCTCCAAAGTACCTTTTACAAAAAGATCAAAAGCTGAGAAACAAGGAAGAAAACTTGAAATAGCAATATAAATAAACATAAACATTCTTCAAAGTTTTTTATAGCTGACTGTTTGAAAGTATTCCTTTTTTTGGGTACTGTGCTCAAGAAATGACAGCTTCTTGGATTATCAGATACTTGCAGCACAGCATCTGCAGAAAGCAATGTAGTGAAGATCATTTATTGTTCCTGCACTGCCACTGCTGGATACGATTTTGTGTTAAGTTAAAATATTTTCCTTTAGACTAAAAAAGTTGTGCTATTGCTTCATAGATGGCATTTCCTTTATCAGTCGTCAGTAAAAATGACATACACCTTACTTTAGACATGTTCAGCAAATCATTTCAAAAAATAATTTCTTTTACAGGATGTGAAGTTGATAGAGAACACCCTTTCTTGGCTATCAGAATTTTACAGATCTGGAACAAAGTAGTCCCAGCTGTAGTACAGAAAGAACAGTGAGCTGTTGGTGCTCTAGTTTGTCTACCTACTATATTTACTATATTTAAATAGTTACTGGATGGACTGATGAGGAAAACATCGAAGAGTTACAGTTACAAGGGCAACAGAAAAAAAATCTGTAAACAATTTTAAATTTCACCACAGATAGTGCTTATTTATTAAGGATGACTATAAAACAAGACTGAGGAGAATTAAAAGACTGCCTAGTTCAGCCCTACGTATATAAGTTGAAAGGTGGAGGGTAATTGTACATGAGCTCAAAATATAATGTATACTCATTAAAAAATCAAAGGGTTATAAAGCTCTGCAGTCTAGAATCCATTAGAATTCTAGTGAACACAGAATAAAATGGACACAGATGACTGTAAATATCCACAAGAGTCTAATACATAATTTGACAGTGACAGACTTTTTACTGTTTCATGCATTGACTAGTGTGACATTAATTCTGTGAACATCTACATCACAAATTTGTTTCTTTTTGTCTGACTTGTAGCCCTACAATAATGAAAAGTACTTTAATTTTTTTTTTTCATTTTATTTGCTATGAAGAATTGCTTTTCATGGGTTTTTTGCAAAGTTCATTGTCAAGGAGTTCAATATTTCTCAAACTTGCCACCGTTTTGAGAGATCACTATCTAAAATTAGCCCACACTCAAATCAAAGCACAGACGTATTGAGGTTGTGTCTCAAATAGAATCATGGTCCTAATGTGAAACACCCAGGATGTAATTTTTAAAATACTTAGTTCTTCTGCTGTTCATTGCACAGCTTCCATTTTTGCATCATAGGGAAGGGGAGGGGTATTCTTTGTGGATATTTCAGATGTGCTCAGTGTCACATAAGCACTTTCATCAGAAGCAGCAATGAATTCCAGTTTCCCGCCAGGAATCAGTAGGAAAATGAGAAGCTGACCCTGTTCAGCTTTTTTAATAGTTTCATAGACCAGAATGCACAACTACACCTGGCAAGTCAGCGAGGTGTGTTTGACTCCTTTTGAATTGAGCCTAGGAACCAGGTCTTTCCCAACTTAGTGCTCTAATGACTACACATTTGACAAAGGCTGGATTGTGGACTGCAGGAGCCTGTATCCTGATTGAACAGAGATGTCACTCTTTGAGTCAAAAGTTTGTTCTTCAGTGTGTGGCAGTAGGCTAGATAGCTAGACAGCTGTGGAGTTACCACGGATTTCTGAGTATTCTTCTGATATGTAGAGCTCCATTTACTCATTATAAATTACTATTTTGGGGTACTTTTTTCCCAATTTGGCTGTTTAGCAAACTAGTTCTCTTTCCTTCTCTAGCATAAGACAGTGTGCCCCATGACTTGTAAATGCCAGCAGATGCATTTTGTAATTTTGTGTAAGTTCTGAAATCACCATTCTGCCAAATCAGAATCTATTGCTTTAGACAAACACACAAACAAACACACAAACAAACAAACAAACAAACAAACAAAAAATCACACTTCTTAAAATTCTGGTCAGGGCTGATTTTATTTTCATAAAAGCAAGAATTGTCGTCAAACTAACTATATTTGGTGTAATCTCTTTTGCCTAAAGCATGCTGATTGATAGCTCCCTGATTGTGATTTTTACAATTTAAACACCTCATTCACACAGAATAGGTTTATAGGCATAAGTTAAATTACATTTTTTCCTGTGGCAGAGATCCAGCATATTTTACAACTGATTCACAATAAAAGCTCAGAACACATCTCATCCACATGCCACATTTCACACAGTGTTTACCTCATTAGTGCCAGTGGAGAAAGCCCAAGAGCCAAGGAATTTTCAATATACTATATTTCAATAACTTTGCACAAACAGATTTTTGACTAGTATAACATGTAGAATTAATGCATGTTGATAGCCAAAATATATCATTAATGTTTTCCTAACTGTTTCATCCTTATTATCCTAATGAGCTCACTTCTAGGCTACTGAATTTCCTTGCCATCACACAAGCCACTCTAGCATTACAGATTTATATGACTCTGTAACATGACAAGCTGATTCTGCTGATAGGAAGGGGGAAGAAAGATTAATCATGTACCAAAATACGTTGACAGAACCATTCCCACTTGGTATGAAGGTTATTTGAAAAGTAGAACTTGTATATCTTGGCTGAGTCAACCCTCTTGTTTTCAGTTTGCATTTGTAAAAGTCAAGCCCAGTTCTGCTAAACACATGCTCTGCTTCTACTGACTTCAATGTTCAGCATTTTTTCAGGATTAAAAAACAAGGTAACTGAATTAAGTATTAAATTCAGCACTAAGTTTCCTTTGCTCCTTTTTTCCCCTCTATACTTTGGATTTTCTTTTCTTTTTTTTTTTCTTTATCTGTTTCTATTTTGGGCTTTCAACAAGGATTAAAATCTTCCTGAATCTATTTTTCATATGTGTGTGTGTATATATTAATATATATACACTTTCTAAATATGCAGAGATAAGTCCTTGCTAAATAATCCATTGAAATTGCACTAGCTAAGGACACCAAGCAAGAATATAAACCACTTCTGATTTAGACTTCTGATTTAGACTGATTATTTAAATGGCCATTAAGGCAAAGTATGAAATAATTTTCATTAAAAAGGATTTAAATATCTAAAATCTTGTCTACTATGATATTGTCAAACAAATTTGTCTTTGCAGCTTTTTCAATCTTTTCAGCTGACTGAAATAAGCATGTGTCTCTAGCTAATTGACAATAACACCCACAGAAACTCAACAAAATTGTTAAGAACACAAATAAATATGGAAATTTTTTTTTTTTACATATTTTATTAGTGTAGAAATACTGAAAGTGTGCCTTATGGGATAATACTTTTAGGATGTTACCTTTTACAGATGATCAAGTTTTATTAGATTTGTGATCTCTTTACTGATGAATTTGAAAACAGAACAATTGACCACCCCAATGCAAAAAAAAGTATGGTTTCTTTTTAATTTAAGCTGCAAATTATTGCTAACCATATGCCTTTTTTTAAATAACTTACTTATAATATATGGGGTCATTTCATTTTATTCATGGTACAGAATAAAAGCAAATTTAGCTGGCCTCTGGTTTACACGTTACATAGGTAAGAAAAGGAAATGGAAAAAAACATACAATCCTCTCCAGAACAGTGGATGCAAGCCATGGATAAATTTAAAAACTGTGAATTCCTCTGAGAAAAAATGAATGAATAAAGCAGAGCATTTAGGACTGTTCTACATAAAATCATACCTGAACAATCACATCTAGTCAACAAAAATGGAAGCATATCTCAGGGATTATAAATTCATCAGAGAAAAACGCTTCTTTATGTAGTTTTTATGATAGAGGTGACTCAGAATTCCTGTGTCTGTTTTAATCCTTTTCACTTCTTATTTTCTAGTTTCAATATTTTCCAAACATCCTTAATTTCTTCATCCTTCTCATAAGATTTGCAAGGAAATTAGAAACATTTGAATATGACTCTAGTTTGTTAAGCAAACCTTTGAATCGCTTCTTCAAAGGGTACACTTTTAAATAAGGGATGCTGACTACAGAGAATATTTAGTTTCATCAGATCTCTGTTTCATATCAAAATTCAATGTTGGAGGGCATAGGCAAAAGTTCTCCCATGAGCAAAAACAAGGTATTTTCAGAAAAGTTCATTCAATCTTCTTTAGAAATACTTATTGTACCCACCATGCAACTTCACAGGTCACTGGATTGAGTCAAGATATAAAGTCCCGAATTATGTTCATATAAAGCATTGTGCAAAATTAATGCAGAAAGACTTTTGCTCAATACCTGTCTCACTTCAATATAAAACAGGCATCTAATTTGTAGCTCATGTACTTAGTTTCTATTAACACTGATTCAAGGCTAAATGAATTTAAATAACTCTTTGTGGTTTTCTCCGAAGTATTCAAAGTCACTATTTGGCTACAGAATGGCAGGATTATTAAAGTAGTATTGCAATATTAAAATTAGTATCAGCTTATTACATTCAGACCAATTTAAGAACTTAAATAAGATATCTTCTCTTACAGATCTTTGAAAAGAGTTTTTTCAAAGCACTAATTTTCATAATAATATAAAAAATATTGAAATAACTATGACTCTTTAGAGAAGTCAGATATCACTTTTATTTCAATTTTTATTGAAATTTATAAAATTAATTTCTAATGTCACTTAAATATCAATTTTAGGGATTTATAAAGTGTTACCACCTTTTTTCAATGTTTCTCATAGGAACAGCAGCCAAAAAACAGTCATTCAGAGAATTATAAAAAGAAAACAGTTTAGATTTAAAAAAATGTTTAAAATGAAGCATATTGTTTGTGTGTGGTGTTCAGAGAAGTGCTAAACTGTGTTTTCAAAATATATCCTCTCTGCAAACCTCTAGAGCTAGTATGTCATATGGATCTGAGGCCTTCACACAATTAACTGCACAAAACTGAGGAACTTTACAGAAGAGTTAAAAATGTCATTATATGCATTTGAAGTGGTCTTTGTTGTATTAACTGTAGCATTTAATTAAGTGAAATTGCTGCTAAAATCTGAATATATATTTTCTAACAAGAGTCGCAACTTTTTAGAATAAATCAACCTTGAGAAGCTTTCTTCTTCTCTCTATTTGTTCACATCATTCTCTACCTCTAGTTTATATTGCTGGTATATTATACTTTTTTACTTCAAATGTGGGATAGCTCAGCAGTCCTTAAAAATGCAATGTGACAAAATAATGCTTAGAAGTTTCCCAACATCCTATCCCAAACAGCATAGAAGCAGAAAGAATCCCAGAAAACTTGATAAAAATAGTTCATTATTTTTTTTGTACTCCACCTTATGAAATCTTTCTTCTTTCTAGAAGTAAAAATTATGCTAGTGTTTTCCTTTTGTAGAATCCATTTTATGCCCATAAATTTAACTTACTGCCTGCCTTCTTCCTGGTACATTTCTCTGGATACTGAAACTAATTCAAAAGGAATTTATCCTTGTTTCAGAATCTTCATTGTTACTCACACAGATGCTATAAAGGAAAAACAAGGTCAAAAATTAGGAAAACATTTACCATACCTGTTGCATCTCTAGAATTTTTTTTTGACAGATGGAAGGGGACTTCTGTGGTAGTCCTATGAGACATTATATTCCAGTTTCCTAAAAGTCATACCCAAGTGTAGTCACAAAAGTAGGTCCTATTAATGTTGTTCCATTGCAGATCTGATATTTGGATTTTTCTTTAACTACCCTTTTCTTTAACATTCCTTGTAGAAACTAGTTATGAGTCATGAAAAAAGCTGTTACGAAAAATTGTCTGTATCTGGACTGAAATGTTAGCATGACGCTACCATATATTACATTCTACTGTACATCTCTCATGTCTATGAGTATCCACTTTTGGTCCTGGAGATGGAAGGACAAGCTTATCTGGATTCCTTCTGGGAGGAATGCAGGGCACATGGGATGAAATGTTCTGATCTTAGTGACTACTCCCACTGAAGGAACACTTATGGATATAGCTGGAATGGGAGAAAGCACAACACACAGAGAAGGCTAATAAAGAAAGGTAATGGTGAAATCAAAATAAAATTATATTTCAGAGCAGTGTTTTTAACTTTGCAATATTTGAAAGTCTTAGACATGTAGGAAGTTGACACTTCTTGACACCTTAGTAAATAGAATGCTAATAATTCCAATGATAGAAGAAAACGGCATTACTATCACCATACAAGGCTTTAAACAATGTCTAGGTTCACACCAGTAAGAGTCATTTTCTTTCAGAAATGTTGAAAAATGTCTGTTAAGCATGGAAATATTAAAAAAAAAACTGCAGAAAATAGCGGTTTAAAAACTAGGTATTAATGGTCATACAACTTTGCATATTAGAAGATACAAAAACATTCGAAGGAAGGGTAGGGTGAAATAAAGCAAAGAAATGTGAATGTAAATGGAAAAATTTTATTTATAACTTTATGAGTAAATTTGATTCTTATGTGATTGGGATTTTACAGAACTAGGAATTAGAGAAAGATTTTGTTATGATCAATAAAACTTTAGAAAGATTTGTATGTCAACACCTTATTAAAGTCAAGGATCCTCATTGGGTTTTGTTGATATTACTCTTTGGAGAGTTATGAGTTAGGTGACAATGCAATCTCACTCTACCAAAGCTCTGCTGCCTTTCAGTGGGACTGATGAATGAAATATTCATATGCTATAATTGTCTTCTTAGATAAAGTCCAAGAGCATTTCAATAAATCACACAATAAACAAATTACCATGGAATATTTTTGAGCCTTCCACAGAATAGATGTTTGCACAAGAAGCAGAATAACAGCAAGTTTCCAGTCTGGCAATTGATCCACGTTATTTTTGCTATCTTAATAGTGCAGGTTCTAGCTGAAACTTAATTCTATGTGAGCATCATATTAGCATGAAGTATATTATTATTAAAATAAATCAAGTGTTCGAAAAATAAAAGAAATATATAGCTATTAAATAATGATTTTTAACTGTGTATTAAATTATATATTAAAACTGGAGTGCATTACTACTGAAAACTTATCACTTTGTATATTGAATAAACTAAAAAAAGCCAACAAACATATGAATTATAGAAAGAACTCAATCATAATTGCCTGCTCATCTTTTGAAAGCTGTACAGGCTTGACAGATTTGTTCTCCAGTCCCAATTTCCAACTGTATAGAAAACTTATGGCTGTTGGCTTTGCCTCAGGAAAAATAACTTAACAGATAAGTCTTTCTGAAAATTCATACTTTTCTGTTTATCATGGACTATATATTTTCATTGTCATATAGGCAAGATAAAAGAAGATTCAGACATTTAATGGTTAAAATTTATTTTAAAAGTTCTTTTCAAGCAGTAAATGAGCAGGAAACCCTTGAAGTCTTTGCTAGATCTCCTGGAATGATTGCAGTATGATTCTTGTTGAAGTGATATAAACACTGGAATCCAGTTACATAAACTTAGTATGATTCTTAAGTACAAAAACTCTGAAATGAGTGTCTGGATAGTTCTAATTAATTGCAATGAAATAATCAACTCTGCAATTTCATTACATTTTCCATCTATTTTTTAAATTAAAAATAAGGATTACCTCTCCATTGAGGACTATTTTCTTCTTGAAGTAATTTGACTTCACTGGTGTTTGGCCAAATGCCTTTTTCATATAAGGAAAGATAAATATGTACAACCACATAGGAGGATGTACTCAATAATTTCTTTAAAAGATGTTACGATTTTAATTTTTTTTTCATTTACCTGAAATATCTGCACCTTTTATTGCTCTATATTTAATTCTAAGTCATATGAGGAGGCTTATCGAGATGTAAAATTTTTTTCAGTAAAAAAAATTTTTGATTATAAAAGCATTCCAGATTATTCTTCCTGAAAATGGTTTAAAAAGAAAAAAATCAAAATTAAAAGCCAAGACATATATCTTTGATTTCATTTGTTCATGATTGTAGCAGATTTTATATAAGACCAGTTTCTTTTGCTAAAATCCTCCAGGGCCCTATAATGTGCACCTTGAAAAATTTTCCATGATACCTATCAGCCATTCAGGCTCAGGGTATCTTGTCCCACTGTGCTGACTCTTGTGGAAACAAATCTTCATCTCTCACCTGCTACATCAATGGCAATGGCAAAGTAATGACAGAAGCTTAGGAAAGATGGTGGCCATGTCACCAGCACACCAAACTATTTCAAGATGAGTCTTGCATGGCTCACACTCAAAGATCTCCTCTAGGTCTTCTGACAAGCTTAAAGCTTAAATTAGGAAACTCACCTCATCAAAACTGGTAATGAACAATACCAGTGCTTGTACTGTGAGGAGAGGTGCTCAGGCAGCACAAAAGTAACTGTAAACATGTGCCTTGAAAATGTATCCAAGTGCATGTGCTGGAGAGGGACCCTGTGTCCTAGAATTTTTAAAAAACATTTAAAATGTGTTCAATCTTACTGCAGCTACAAAGCACACTGAATTGTATTCACAAAAAAAAGTTACTTATCTCTAAAATTTACTTATCTCTAGGTATCTAAACTTTTGCTGCTAGAGAACCACTTTGGGGTAAATGTCAGGGTTTGCTAAATCAGTAAAACAAGCTTTTATTTCTTTCTCTCCATTCTTGAAAGGAACGTAAGGATTTGTCATCCACCTTATTCATATTCTTTCTATTCAGCTCTTCAAATAGTTCTTACAATAATATTTATCCCTTTATTCTGAGTCATGGCTAGTTTCCTCACTTTTTTGCTGTTCCATAGAACATACAGAGAAATGGGATTAGACATCGAGAGGTGCCATTAGGCTTCCCTATATAGGTGACATTTACCTTTCTTTCAGAATATGAATAGAGAACCTGAGTTCAGAAGGATGTGGACTTTTTAGCAGAGCTGCACTTTGCAAACAGGATCCACAGGCGCAGTTTTGGTAAACCCTCATTTGAAACTGTGCCTTTTTGCCTTTTTTTCCCCGCTCATATCTTTTTACTAACCAATAACCTCTTCCAATAAAATACGAGACTGACTACTCGTTGAGCTATGGCAGTCATGTATATAAACCAGCAGTAAGTCTTTAATAAATGTTTACATTCACCTGTATTTTGTCACAATGTGAAACAATTCAGAAAGGAAGAGCTTATAAATAATTTTTGAATAATAAAGTCAAACTAAATCTTAAACATAGAATTGTATTTAAACCATTATATTTAAATATTAATAATAAGTTTGTACTAGATCATCAGGAGCTTTAATCCAGAGTAATTTCAGTACATTTCAAGAGGACTAAACTTACATATATTAAAAAAAACCCTTTATTTCTTTAGTTGAACACTTTGCATAATAAAATGTAGTAATTTTCTTGGTACATACTCTCATAAGATGAGATGTTTTGTAATTAAAATCCTATGTAAGATGAAGAGATCCACTTTTTAAAGTAAGCATAAATTTTAGATGTCCTTCCTATTTGAAAACAATATGAGGATCCAGGTGCCAAGCCATGGAGGCATTCTGTCAGTAGTAACACTCTTTATTCAGAAGTTGTGTCAAAAGCTCACTTTTCGTTGGATGTGCATGTTCGAGATTGATAGGGGTTATATAGTTTGAATTTTACTCTGCTCAATGTATTTTCTTTAGAGAGAGCGTAAATTTGGTTCCAAGAAAATCCTCTGCTTTTAACTGAACAAGAATCAATGATGCATGCAAAATTTTCTCTTATTAACTTGGCAATAGTCCAAAGGTTCTTAATGTATGGCCAGAGGGTGCAGTTGGCGGTTGTACAATAGATTAAAGAGCAATAATAGTTTATTTAGCTTTCTGAAAACACTTCCAAATGTGTACCAATAAAAATTATCATATAATCATAGAACTCTTGGAGTTGGAAGGGACCTTTAAAGATCATATAGTCCAAATCTTAATTTACTACTTCTATCTTTGTCAACTAGAGTAAGATCTTGATTCATGTTACAGTAGCATATACCGATACCAGAGCTACATCCTTGCAATTTCACCAAAATAAAATGTAGAGAGACTCCTTTAGTGCATTTCTAGATGAAGATATTTTAGTACAGCGTTTGAAAAATTTAAACAAGAAAGATATTTAGGGCTATGCTTTCTTTTTAAACTTCATAGAATAGTCCTTGACAGAGATAAAATTCTGTTTCCATCACTATGGGGCAACACTTACTGTTTGCAACACACTGACCAGGACAGAGAGATGCTTTCTATTTATCTAAACCTTTAGGTTTCTATTCATATATAAAATGAGGAATAATTTGTAAAATAAAAATGATGCATAATTTTTTTTTTTATCATTCCTCATTCTAAGGGGATTAAGAACTCTAATAAGATGCAAGCCCTACCTTACTTCATTGCATGCTGTTGCTAGGACTCCATAATGACATGAAACAATTAACTATTGTTATGCATACATTTGGTATTTTTTCTTTGGAACACCTATTGCATGCTACAGTATAGTGCAGAAATTAGATCTTTAGAAACAAAATAAAAGACAGCAATAATAAAAGAGTAGTCTTCACATATAACTATCTACTTTCCAGAAGTAGGTAATACAATAAAACAAGCAACACATAATTCTACGTCAACAGACAACCCCCTCCCTAGCAGCCCAAGGAATGAACTTTGAAGTACTAATGAGCTTTGTGAAGTTAAGAAATCTAGGGGATGACAGACCAAAAGGGATCACAGTGAAGACCCCTCCTGAGAACACACTGCTAGCATTCATTTCTCATTTTGGACAAAGTAAATGGCTTGATGGCACTCCATGAAATTTAAAAAAATTTAGGGTTTTTTTGCCATCCTTACTTTAAATAATAATAAATATTTTTGAAATATCTACAATCCAGTCTCTCTCTCTCAATTGAAATCTCCAGTATGGAGAAATAAAAAGGAAAACAGTCTATGCTTTCTGAACATTCACCACTTATTTGGCACAGCAAGTAGTGGGTGAAAACAACAAATGCATAGAATTGAAGCTTTCTAGAACACCTTGTGATAGTAATTTATGACTCGCTGTTCTGCCTCTCTTATAGAGCCTCACCTGCCACAGACCACCATGGAGCTTCCAAAGATTATGGTGAAGGCAGTGATCTCAGGGCATCTATACTCTTTCCTCTCCTAGGCTAAGTCACACTCACAGGCTGTCAGCGTTGCAAGAGTTTTGAAAGTTTGATAATTTTGTACTGCTCCATACTGCTGAATCTCACCTAAATTTTGTTGCAATCTCCTTAAAATCTATGAACATCTGCTCGGGATCTTTTTAACATGCTTGACATGGAGATGAAAACAATTAACAATACAATTTTGAAGAGAGCAATGGACTTGAGCTTGCTTCAATCCAGACATTTCTTCCTGGCTACTGGGGATCCCAGCATTGTGTCAGTGACCATGTTAGAGAGATCTACAATGGGAATCATATTGGTCTTATGAGTGAATTGTTTCTTGCAATTGCTATATTTTTTGAAGCGTAACTAATACATATATTTGTATTGCATTGTGTTTCCAATGTATTTTGCTAAATTAGAAATCTCTTGTAAAATCATCTGTCTTCAAATAAGTAAATATGATATGAAATATTGCAACTTCCACACACGAAATATCTAAAACAAGGTGGCCTGAAGGTATTAGACTCTGATAGTGGCATATATCTACAGGCTCCTTTAAGTAGAAAATGCACCCACTGGCTACATCCAAGTATTCAAAAACTATACTAGGATATTCCAATATGGATATGTCATTCCTTGAGCTGCTATATAAATCAGATGCCTACATTTTATCACATTGTACTATGATCATGTCATAAATAACACCACTTGATTTTCCTTCAAAAAAAGTGGTTAGACTAGCATGTGTGTTTAGTGCCTTTACGTGGCTTGTTCCCATTAAATGTTTTTCTTCTAAGACTATAGTAGGAAGGTATGTAAAGCTCTGCACACCATCTTATTTTTGTGTTTTGAAACTGAGGGAGAAAGTTGAGAGGTACACCACAGAGGTACAAATAGAGCATCAGAATGATAAATCTTTCAAATTTCTTCTTTATTGGAAAGGAATATAAAAAATCACCCCAAGTAAAAGAGGGCACTGATGTTAAGGAAAACTTACTAGATACACATGCACAACTGTCAAACAAAGATCACCCAGTTAATCCACCTAGTGACAGAGTATTTTAGTTTCATATTTTCCCTCTTTGTACAATAATTATATCAGAGCTATATTAATGTATCAGCAATAATATAATATTCATGCTTGGAATGTTTATGTACAGCAGAGGGTGCCAGACAGTATGCAACAACATTTCCTCTGCTAATAATTTCTACAAGTAATGATTTAAAGTGATGGAGAATGGAGGTTAATGCAAAAATATTTCCAGGTTGCAACTATTTTTCCTAAGGAAAACAAACAGAAAATCAAATCCTATTTTATGTGTTTTCAGTTGCTACATTCAACATCAGAGCACCATGCTAATAATATTAAAATTGTGGGTTTGATCCCCTCAATGATCCTTGTCACTCTCTTCCAACTCAGAATATTCTGTGACTCTGTGATTTATTTTTTCCAGATGTGTTAAATAATGCTTTACTTCATTCTCCATTCTATGCTGTACATTAAGCACAGGCATGAGGAGGAGCTTTTAATAATCTTACAACATTTTTTTTTTCCTGTGGAGAAAATACTGGATTGAAGGAGATGTGTACTGTAGTCACAACTGAGAGCCTGATTGTCTTGTGATTCTTCCTGAGGATCTTAACTCACTGTGAGGTCACAGGACTTTTCCAAGTAATTTTCTTGGAGATAATGATATATTGAGTGCTTGGAAATATCAATGAGACCTGCTATATGCAAGTTAAATATTATTACTATCTTTGTATCTTTGCTGTTAGTATTATACCTAAATGACTGTGAATTCCTCCATTAAAAGCAAGACTAATCCACTAAGAGAAGATATCTTTAATACGGAGTTCAAATCTTGCATGCTGAAAAAACATTATTAGTTAATGTGTTCCAAACTGGATAGACAAATCAGCTGGACTTTCACATACTTTAGCCTTGGTTTTGTAGTATTCAATGTGGGTTTAATATATTGCATACCAACAAAGTTAAGGGCTGCACTTAATTCACATATGATGCTAAGCAGATGAGAGCAATATTCCATTCAAAAGTTTCTTAATAAGTTTATGAAATTGCCATCAAGAAGACAATTATATTCAACAAAAAAGCATCCTAATTTCATCCTCCAATCAAAAGAAAAAGAAAAAAGGTCACAGATTCTAAATCTTTATATGTATGAAGATTAATTTATGAGTTTACTTTCCACATGAGGCTTTGGCAAAATGCAGTGCAAACCTTCAGCCATAACAAACAAGAGATGTACACAAAATTAAGGAGAGAAAAAGAAAAGAAAACCAAACCAGTACATCTGATCAGAGTGGTACATCACAAAATACACTCTTAAAATAACTCCCTTTGAAGCACAGTAAACAAATATCAATCTGTGAAACCGCATATGTAATATAACATATCTTCACTCAAAATTATCCATAAGAAAGTTTTTAGATTTTTATTTTAAAAAATTCGTTTCTAAACCCCAAAAAATTTTCATAAATGGGTAAAATAAATTATCTCCCTGTTCTAATATCTATTCCTTCTCAATCATGGAACTGATGGAACATTTGAAATGCAAATCAAGCTTTCTGTTTCCACACATTAAAAAAAAAAAAAAAAAAAAGGGACATATTTTATTCTGCTCAATATTTACCATTATTGACTAATTTTTTTTTGAGACAGATTTCAGTCTAAAACTGACACAGCTCCAGAGCCATGTCAGGAACTATTCACTGTAAAGATTATTTGAGCATTATTAACCTGACTGTCTCACAGATTCACAGGTTCAAAAAGTTTATTCTTCTGATGGTTTAGTTTTATTTTAACTCAAACAATGATTTTTTCATTGTGTATTTATTATTCATTGTGTATACTTCCACATAACTAAGTACATTCCTTCATGTGTGCATGATCTCTGAATATTACATAAATCAAGACAAATATAATTCAAATATTTGTAATCTGAATTTATTTTGAACTGGTAATTTTTTTTTCTTATTGCCTCAAAAATTTATAGTTATGTTTTACTCATATTGCTAATTCAAATTCGTAAGAGCTCCCTACTACTCCACAAAATGTCCTAGGTAGATGTTTGTGCACATAAATGTACATTAAATGGTTAATATAATCATAAACAGGGTCAGTTCTGTATTATATATTATATAGGAAATGGTGATATTTCAATAGTGAATTGGAAATTGATGAAAATTAACATTTTCACGCTCACTTTTTGAATTTACATATGTCTGCTACGGTGGAAAAAGTACTTTAAAAACCTGGAGGCATACTGAAAGTGTACACATTTTGCTGCATAATTAGCAAGCACAATATCACGTTAACTTGTACCACTCAAATTTTGCACTTGTGAATTAGATGCTATATTTGTTACTACAGTTACTGCTGCACTACGAGTTACCCAAAGATCAGGGCAAAAGGCAGGACAAAAACACACTGCCTCTACATGTTTTATTTTGATTGCCATGCAGTCAGGCAGTCATTACTTGTCTGAAACCTGTAATCCAAAGTTCATTCACACACACACTGCCATTCTCCCAAATGTTAGGAAAACATGCTGTCACAAACACCTTTAGCTCTTCTATTGATTCACATTCTTTCTCCAAGCATTCACCTTTGTGATAATTTTTTTTCTTTTTTTCCAGTGTTTTAGGCAAGTAACAGGCTTAAAGGTAAAGAGGTAGTTCCCACAGCACATGCTGAAGTGTGTACATACTTGTAGCAAACTGTAAAACAAAAGGATTTTCAAGCCAGAGATTTCCACAGGAAGTTATTTCTTCTTTAGGTGATGAAGACTCCTGGCCACCACTGTAATACTAGCAAGAACTGCATATATATGCACCAACGAGTCTCAAATAAACTGAACAAGGCAAGGAAATTAAACCCCAAAAAAATCTATACTTCTTTTTGTTTCTCATAATTTAAAAAAAAAAAAATGATAGGCACTACAATTAGAATTCTAGATGTGTCAGGTTTGCTAGAGATATCTGAGACCTTACAGAGAGCTTTATACACAGGTCTGTTCCTTCACTAAAACTTCAAGAAAAGAACATGATGAGAAACTCAGTTTTATCCAAAAAAATCCAGGGAGTTAAGCTCCAAAATGTTAGCATGTTGACTATGGCAGCTGCATAGCAGTGCAGGAGAAGCTTGAAAACAGAAGTAAGCATTCAAGGAGATAAGCACAACATCCTGGTTCCTCAGCAAGTACACAAAGAGCGTACCTACATATGAGAGTGGTATTTTAACCTTTCTGACATGTAAGGATACCCTGAGACTCTTGATCCCTTTGGAGAGAACTTACGGAAAGTTTTCTTCTTTCTGTGGAGAGAAAGACATTAATTATACAAATGTATTAGAATTTTTTCTGATGAAATAGTGAAAAAAAACCCAGGGTGGGAAGTTACATAGTCTGTTCTTACTTATCAGACTGAAGTTAACACAGTTTAACAGGTTTTTGCAATGCTTTTGATAAAAACATATTCTTCATTCTTCGCTAAGTTTTACAAATAGAAAGACCTGAAAAATGGTGAAGACATTTATTGAAATGATGAGAGCTGCAGTGTGAAAATAATTTCCTATAGTGAAAGAACTAATACCAACTAAACTCATAATTACCCTTCACACAATAGTGCAAATTGAATACTGTGTTCTGGCAGTAATGATAGATTTGTTACTACTTCAGTGAGCATTTTTTCTAAGAGAATTTACCTTCCTAAGTCACCAAGCAAAAGTGCTGCTCAGACTTTCAGTTCCTTCCAGACTGATATTATTTAGCACATAACTGGACTCACATGCATGTCCAGGAATAACTGAAGTAATTTTGAAAATTAACAAGCTGAAGAGAGGAAAATGTCATTAAAAAAAAAATTATTTCTTGTTATTATTCTTATGTAGGTAGCCACTGCAGGAGAGGTGAATTCAAACTGAAACTTTAGACACTATATCGGATACATACCAGAATTTCTTCCAGTTACCGTAGGAGCTGAGCCAAAGTTTATGGGTTTGAACCATCTTTATACAAAGAAAAGAAATTCACAGTAATCTTTGGAATTGAATGCTTTATTGCTAAGTTTTTTCCTCCATCTTGTACAGCCCCCTTACAGCTCTAGATTGTGAACAAACTGGTTGAAAGAAACAGAAATTCCTGAACAGAAATTCCGCTCAGGCACTGGTGTGAGAACTGCAGTTTCTGTGAAAGGGATATTTGGCAGTTATGGCAGTTTAGGCTTTCAAAGGTCCTGTTTAAAAATTATATCTGGAGACTTGAGCATTACCCATCAAAAAGAACACATTTAGAGGCAATTCCCCTGGCACTAGAAAAAGTTTATCAAGAAACTCTGTTATAAAGCTTTTCTGGACATTATCAGAAATCTAAAATCCCATGCATAGATCAAGAAGAAAAAATGCTCCTTTTCTACAAAGTTTTTCCAGCTTTAAGCTTTAAACTGGACAGTCCTTATATCTTTTCTGTCTTTTGCTGAAGCTATGAAAGAGGTAAAGCTAATTATTTAGAATATAAGTTAACATTTCTCTTAAGATTTTTTAAGGATTTCTTATGTTTTGGATACAAATTAGATAAAAAACTACCTCCTTCCACCAAACTACTTCTTTGAGAAGCATAAATAATAATCACTTTCTGTGGAAAAGATCTCTGACAATTCATTTGTTCATTTGATTTCATTTCAGTGCAGAATGTCATGATTTCTGGATTTAGATCAACACAAGATGTTCGAATTCAGATTATTAAAAAAAAAAGGAAGTTTAATGGCTTTTGTTTTTAATGTAGTGATTTGCTGTATGGTATTAGGTTTGGTCTGCATCACTGCACCTAAGCAGTCCAGAAAAATTATTTAGCATGACAACCAAAGAAAGCTACTTAATCTGTAGTTAAAATATGAACAATTTGAGACAGTCATTTACAACTTGCATTGAACAATTTTGTCCAGGCAGAAACTAGTGCTTCTAAACTCAGGTGTGCCTGCAAGATTTTCTTATTTTGAAATATAAAGATATGTTTGACTGTATTTGTGAGCATATAAAAAGTTTTCGTGATGAAATAGTAACCATAATAGAAGGCAGCAAATGATACAAGTACTGGGTTTTTTCAAAGCTTCCTTCTACAGTGCAAAAAGTCTGATTAATTCAATGATTTTGCTAGTAATTAATTATTTTAAAACGTCTGAAAGGAAACAAAAATATTTTGCTTTTAAGAGTCAAATCTTTGAGTACACATTAGAATATAGCGCAGAAATACTCTAACCTCTTGTGGAGTCGAAAGTGAAGGTATCTTCTCATAACAAGAGTCACAAGTAGAGACATTGTGTAATAAATACAATTATCAATTTAGAGCAAAGATGCAAACTTTTCTCCAACTACTTTATGGAATTAATATTGTTTCCAATTTTAAATAACAATGAATTATATATTTCCTACCTACAGTATAAATATCACTTGTTGTTCATAAAGGAGAAGTAATAGTGTGTGAATGAAAAAATATTAGTGTCCACTGTTTTGTTTTACTCCTCAGTTAATAACAGGACATCAACTAATGTGTCCTCAATAGATTGAGAACTTCTAAACAGTGCTGAAAATTAAATTAGTTATCACAGTCTACACACAACGCACTGGTTTTATCTAGTTTTAATGAATGATTAAGCTATTTAGTGTAATCGCATGGCTCATTTAAATTATGCAGCTATATATATTTTAGAAAGTAGCTGGAAAATGTTTCTTCAGATTAAATAGTCACATTAGATAAATAATTATGTCAGATACAGTAATAAGCCTTCAAAATATGTGTGTTTAAGTGTTGAGTAGTAATGTACTAATCTTTGATATGAGATCTGAATTTAGAGTCTCCAGATAATAGAAAATCAATTGGACTGCAATAATTGTCAAGAAATTGTTCAAGCTCTGAGAAACATGAAACTTAAAAATCTTTTACTTTAATTTCATAATTCTTTCTTTTTATAATATTAGATTGTATTTACAATTAGGAAAAAAATTCTAATGCTTTCCTTTTGAGAATGCACAGTAGTCAAATTATCAGTATCCCTTACAGCAGATAATTGTGAGCAGCAAAAATCCACATGATTCACACTAAACTGTTCTGTGTTACTGTTAACAAATACTGAAATTATACTGCATCTCCTGGGTGAAAGATCACTACATTTCAGTGTTATCTTCTATCTTTTAATCTTCTTTACTGAGGAATACATCATGAATCAACTATTCAGATTTAGGCTTTGTTATTTAAGTATAAAGTATAACCAGATGTGATGACCCTGATGTTCATTCATATTTGTTACTTAAGCCAGTGGCAGACTTGTTTTCCATTTGGATCTGTTTTTAAACAATTGATTTTATCAATTTCACAGCTGGTCTGGCTGGGGAACCAGGAGATCAAACACCTTGTCAAAGCTTGCATTGTCTATGGCTCAGTTAGGATTATAATCTGCACTGGGTAGCTGGATCTTCTGTGTTCTGCACTAACTGTTAGATAATGGACACACATATTTTGAGAACCCTGAACATACTTACGGATTGTAACAGGAGAGTTTGGTACTAATTCCTTTGCTACTACTTACATTACATTACTATTTGTCTTGTATAACTCCATTTCTACTGAGCTGTAATTTGTGTGTATATGTATTGCTCACACAATGTAGTCACATTAGCAACTTAAACCTCAAAATAGTTGAAGAAGGTGTCCTTGATTTTTTGTTTTTACATTCAGTTTATCTTTTCATGATCACTTTCTGAAAGCATTCAGGTGTCCAGAGTTCACTGAGTATACATTGGGCTTGATTGCTTGAGTAATTTTAAAGTAAATTTTAAACTGAACATCTGATTATCAAATTTTTGGTTTGCCTTCATGCTGGGTTGGTTAGATACCATGAATCATATTATATCTGGATTTTGATTGCCTGGCATACATTGCTAACACCTATTATAATCAAACACAGTTGGAAATTCAAAGTGAAATGCTTAAGTTAGTCAAATATATGTGCTGCTGCACCAAAGTTAGAGCACAAACTGATTGTAATATTCATAATTCACAATTAAAATGACTCACTAAGAATTATTTGCTAAAGGAATTACTGAATCACTCTGAATAATGAATAAATTTGAGAAATTAATCACTCTCAAAGAGAGAAAGGCAAAATTCATCAAATTATTTGTTCTGAATTACTCATGATTTTCAGTACTAAAACATTGTGATAATGATATAGTTTAATCAAGTAAAAGGTAAAGAGTTGGCTATATGCTATAAATATATTACTTGGAATACTCTAAAGAACACGAGCAGAAGGCAGAGACTGACAGCAGAACTACAGAAAATCACAAATATTTCTTTCTCTGAGCTGCAATTCAGAAGATTTAGTAATTATCCCCCGTACTTACTTTTTAGTGGGCAATGGATGACATTTTCTAGACTCGTATGCTTCCTAAAAATTTTTATCTGATACCTAGTTGGTTAGAAATACATGCATTATGCACTTTTATTTGAGACTTTATAATGAGTATGAAAAGATTCCTTTCCCAGAATTCTCTCTCATAGAGTACGGACTAAAAGCATAAATACTGTTACTAACCACTTGTTGTCTCTTGTAATACCCTATGTAGCAACCCTCCAGTACCTAAAGAGAGACTGCAAGAGAGCTGGTGACAGGACAAAGGGGAATGGCTTTAAGCTGAAAGAGAGTACATTTAGATTAGATACTAGGAAGAAATTCTTTACTGTGAGGGTAGTAGAACAGGTTATCCAGAGAAGCTATGGATGCTCCATCCCTGGAAGTGTTCAAGACCAGCTTGGATGGGGCTTCAAGCAATTTGGACAAGGGGAAAGTATCCCTGTCCCTGGCAGGGGGGTTGTTAACTAGATGATTCTTACTGTTCCTTACAACCCAAACCATTCAAATATGTTTGACAAATACTCCGTGGAAGAGATCAATTATGCATTGCACCGTCCTCAATAAACTTTACTCTCCAGCATGTCCTTAATTAGACTTATTCACTCCACTGCCTAATATCGGTCCACAAATCACTACTGAATTAAAACTGTAACTTTGTCATTGCTATCTTCAACAGAACTAGATAAACTTTTATGATGGAACTTCTTAACAACTGGCAACTTTGCCAGAGACCGTAGAGACCTGTGACTCTGTCAAGTTTATGGATAGAGTCAGATAGGGGAAAAAGTTCGAACATGAATCCACTGATTTTTAGCTGAAAATATGATGTAAATCGTAAAAAAACCCATAATGCTTTAAAGCAATCCATGCCCGTTCAACTGAACCTTCACAAATGATAACTTCATCATCAATAAAAATTATGTACAATTGATGAACTTAGCAATAAAAATTATGTACATAAACACCTGTAGAGTTATTCAGTCAACAATTTCAGGAGGTTGGCTTTGTTATAGAGTATGAAAGATATGGGAATCCTTACGTGGGATATTGGGTTTTATGGAGCAGCACCAGCATATTTGCAAGTATTTGGTATGAAAACACCATTCCTTTAAAAACATCAGGGAGCACATTCAGCACAACACACTGAGATTTAGTTGTCTGATTCTCATTAAGGTTAATATGAGCTATGTGGCTGCATCCCAGCAGACTTACTTGAATTTTTGCCCCTTCCAGTTTACATCCACACACCACATGCCTGTGCAGTGCATTCTGATACTGGACTAGTTTGTCACAGATGATACAATACCAGACACTTGCATAGAACTAAATGTCTGAATTGTGGTAGAGATCTCACAGAATTAAACTTTTAAAGAGTATTTAAGAAACATAAGCCAAGCATAATGCAATGAAAGAGAAATGTGGAGTTTTGCACTTTCAAAAAAAGTCATTATTTGAGGCAGTGATTATAAATGGCATCTTGGCTAGGATGATCTGCCCTAATGCTGTGACACTTTGGATAAATAATTTCACTTTCTCTGTTCTGGTTTCAGTAGTAGTGAAACAGACAGCTCTTCACCATATTGCTCATCAGAAAACAATATAAAATAAGTATTTATTTCTAGCTCAACTGAATGTTTATGTTCACTGAAGTGATAGCCTAAGATCAAAATTCAGATATATTTAATGTTGAATGTAAAGAATCATTGCTCAGCTATATTCAGAAGTCAAACTCCTCTCAAATCAAATTAATACACAGTGAACACGGAGTTGTGTTTTAAAAGATAGTCAAAATAAACAGTATGAGCCAGATAAATTTCTGATTAGTGAACAGAACCTTGCCCAACAGCTTTTATGTGATGCTGTAAATCTGCTATAGAAAAACTTCATTGATCGAATAGCACTTTGACCTATCAGCTTTCATTATTCCACCTTGGTTAAACTACTTCCACTTCTAACCTAATTTGCATAAAATTTTAATTGCTTCTAAAACTGCATGGATAGCCATAGCTATTGTTTACATGGGGAAGTTAAAATGATGAGGCAACTATACTCATATTGTTCCTAGCAAGTCATATGATTGCAAAATGCTTTCTTTTCTTTTTCCTTTTTTTTGTTTTTGTTTTAATTTTTGTTTTTCAAAAACTAGATAGATTCAGAAATGTAGTATTGTATCTGATTTAGTGCTGTTGATTCTTAGATGGGAAGAACAAGGTTTGTGTGATTTAGAATATAAAGATTCATCAAAGTATCCAGCATCACAAAGCGAGCTTGAAAAAGTGCAAGCTTTGAGCATTGGATACTCCTGCAGAATCCATGATCCTAAAGACCCTAAATTTGGTTCTTAGGGTCTGGATGCAACTTATTAGTCAATTTATATGGTCAGACAGGACTTAGCAACATCTTTTTTATGAGTATGGAACTGTCTAGCCACTACTAATGATACCCTTGAAAGAGATATGTTTGCCCAATGTACATAACGTGCATTGTATGATATTTTTCCCTCTACTAACTTGCTGTCCAGAACTGACTGATAAACCTAAGCAGCTATGAAGTGTTTTTTAGGAACAGAAGAATTTATTCCAAGTGTAGAGAAAGCTTCTTCTTCTCATACAACTCTGACTTCCCCACACATGCACACATCAAACTTTGGCATAATTCAAACTTAAACTACTCAACTCAGCAATGTCATTTCAAGACTGAAATGATTCTTGCTTCTTGTGAAAAGAGAATGTTAGACTCCTAGAGGATCATAAATTTTAAAAGTAGCACTGAATTATACCTTATATTCAGCTGCCTACATTCCACTTTCTATTTTTATTTTATTTTTATCTGGCACTAGTTATCAGAGTAAGGTCTCATTAGGTTATTTAGGGTATGCTTAACCTTCCCACTTCCCACAATGAAAATTCATTGCAAGGAAATGTAATTTATTGTAATACACTTGATATTTAGTATCAAGTCTGATGCATCATGTCTATCCTTTAATTGCATGTGGAATCTCTTTAACGAAGCAAATGAAACACCTTGAAAAGGTGCTATTTTTACATTAATCTACCCATCACAACTACCTTTAATGCAGTAAAATGTGTTAAAATAAATTTTGCAAATTTTTAAATATATATGCAGACCTCCTACTGTCCCACTAACCCAAAAAATCAGTGAAGGTTATTTGAACGAAAAACATCAGACACTAAATCATGTGCCAGTGAAACATGTACTCACACTGTTAGACCAAATTCAGAATTCTCTAAAAGACAGATGAAAAGAGTATCCAAACACCTCTTCTATTGCATTCAAAAGAAAACTCTGAATCCCAGTTCTACAAGAGAGTATGTTGGGAAACAGAAAGGTAATTTGGCCCTGAACCTATATACATCATGCTCTGATGTCTGCATAGCATTTTCCCACATCAATCTCCACCCATTTTAAAGATCTGATTGCATTTTGAAGCAGCATCTTCATTTAAGGTCAAAAAACAAAAAATCTCTAACATGTTGATAAAAGTGAATACTTATGGTCATATCTCAATTCTGACATTTAAAAGAAACTTCATGCAAATGAGATATGTGACTGTATTACTAGAGAAGGCTATCAAATACTGAATACAGAAACAGAATGAAACTCATTACATTGACTGAAGTCCTTCAGGTGCATCCTCTAAAGTGAAAATTAGATTTGTAAGCTTTGAAGCTAAGGAACCCTTGGGTATATGTTCCTTAGTGCATCCTGATGTCTCTATTACAAAAAAATTAAAAGTAAAACATTAAACAAAATTTCCTGCTGTTGCATTTTCTGTTCTTGTAGACTCAGAAGTGAAGCACTGACAAGTTGAACAAATTTCTGATAACCCTGAAGATTGCCTTTTAAAACAAACAAAAAAAATCTACATTATTTTATGATAGGTTCCTTTTTAATATTTGGCTTTACTTCTTTTCTCTAATCTGATTTTATTAAAAAGTAATATATTCTTTAATTCCCAGGCCACCTCTTTCAATAAATACTTAATCAAATACGAAAGCTAACTTTCTTATTTCAGGAATGAATATGTACTGAAAATGAAAAGTTATTTGCAGTAGTCAAAAAAGGGCAATGTTAGTGAAGAGGTGTAGTGCTATACATGGATTAAGTAACTTTACATTGTTGAGGAATACACACAGTGCAGGTAGCTCAGAGCTCAGCTGCAGCAAGGAATGCTGATTGAGCAGTGGGTGATGGGAGCTGGAGGCAAGGGGCCATGGTCTGGTTCCAACTCTGTACATAACCAAGGGCCTGGGGACCCAATCAGGAGACCGGACACCGAGAGACACAGCAGGAACCTGTCTCTCAAACTTGCACTGCCTTAGACAGTAAGGGTATAAAACCCCAGATTTTCAGTCCCTCAGACTGTATGGGTACAAAAGCTCAAGTTTCTCTTTTCTTGTGGTCTGTTCTCAGAGGCACCCAGATCAAGCTGTTGGGTTTTGTTGAACCATAATTAATTTTAAGGATCAAAATGTTTGACACTCTGCTCTGGGAAACCTGTAAGAGAATCTGGTCTGACAGTGAGTGGGGGGTGTGTGGGGAGTTGTAAGACCCCAAAATTTGCTCAAAAAGGCTCTTAAAAGGGATTACTGTTTGTTATGTACTCTGAGTTAGACACACAGGAAAAACATTGACAAGATATTCTCAAGAGGTCAAAACAACAAAACTTTTACTGACAACTTCAGAAAATCAGAGAACTTTGACGAAAGTTTAAATCAGAATTCAGTCAACATAAAACATTTCACAAAATAATAAACTAGCCCATTCAGCTTAGCAAACTCAAAGTCCATCCAATTTTAAATTACTCAGAACTCTAAGAAGAGGGAATTGGAAGAAGGAGTGAAAAGATATAGATAGGAACAAATTCTGGACTTAGGGTCGAAAAGCAGCAATGACACTACATTTGCTCTTTGATAAGACTGATCAAATTTCTTCTGTTAAAAGTTTGCAAAGTCTTGTATCTTCATCAAGATGATTAATGATAATATTCCTGTATCCTTTTTCTGTTGTCTAATCTTGCAGAAGACCTCCTGACAAATTCTTGTCTCTCACAGGTGTCAGTGGTGACGAACAGCATACAACAGCTCATAGATATACTCAGTAGCAGAAATATTTCCCACATCTGGAATCCAAACCAATTTCAGATAGAAGAGAAAATAATATAAACCAAATAGATACATGTTCTTGTTCAGGCCCGTAATAGAGAGCATTCATAAATTAAAATCCTTAGTAATCCTCACTTCACAGGCCAATATAATCAAGCGTCTACATTTCTTTAGAGCACACAGCCTCATCTTTGGTGTTGTATATGGGCCAAAGAACTACATTGAAGACTCCTACATAAAACACTTAATTCAACTAAGATCTAAGTTCAAGTCTTTTTCAGTTTTTACCTCTATTTATATAAATTTTTACATGTTCCGAAGGTCCTATCAACAGGTAATACCAAAGGCCACTTTTTTTTAAATTTAATTATGCTTAATCTACTTCAAAGTCAATTGTTTTTAACTATGTCCATATGTTGCCCTGATTTTTTCAGCCTTCTGATATTTACATTTTTTGTACTAGAGTTCTCCTTCATTGTAACATAAACAAAAAGTAATGTTTTGAAAACTGTGCATTTCTTTCTGGAGGAAGGACAAATTGATGGACTTCTAGTTTGACCAGTGGGGTCAAAGAAGTGTCAACCTCATCCTCCAGTCTCTGGTCAATGTCCAGAGTCTATATAAACCCATGGAAAAAACAAACTGTTTTCTTTTTCGCTCTCACAACCTAACCGTGTGAGTGTAGCTCTTTCTTGTCCATCTAGCGACATCCGTATTATCAGCAGTCAATTGCAGTTGGTGTTTGGCAAGATTTTTTCTTATTTAGAAACAATAGGAAATACAAATTCAAATAACATTAGCGTCAGTTGCTTAAGAACATTTACAATATATTGTAAATATTTTTTTTTCTACTTTCTTGAGGTATCATAGCTTTTAAATAGAAGCCTTTTACTCTTTCGGGAGTAAAAAATATTATTTCTTAACAATATGGTTCTGGTGGTTGGAATTAGAGCCAGATCGCAAAGAGAAGCTGGCAGAAGCTGTGAAACCTGTAGGGCTATCAGAGGGTTCTGATTTAAATGTTAATTCTTTCTCCAATATACACACATATGTCATACACAATTGGAGACTGTGAATGTGTATACACTGGATTTCAGCCTAATCAAATTATCTATATTTATTAATTGTTGTTGAACTAAAGGAATTAATTTGTGTTAAGATATATAAATAAAAGACTGATGTAAAAACAACAAAACCTATTTAGCAGTAGATTTACACTTAAATCTCAACACAAAATATACTAACATGAGTAGGATGAGAGGAAGTTAACAAAGAAGATTTTGTAAAGACATTGCACTGAAAACATAAGAAATAGGAAAGTCATCAAAAAAAGAACCCCAGTATCATTAATAATATATCTTTATAATAATACAAGCAAAAAAAATATTGTATTAAAAAATCTAAAGTAGTCTATTTTTTTCCACTATCTCAGAGCTTAAGAGTAAATAAATGCTGTTATAGTCCTAATTTTAAAAATAAGAAAGATTTGTAGAAGCAAAAGAATAAAGTCCATCATTAAAAAAAAAAAAAAAATTTCCAGAAGTCACCAATCTTCTTGCTCTGGATGAATCTGATTTGCTCATCTGTAAATTTACAATAAAAAATACTTTCTATAAATTTCTAAATTCATTAAAATATGACTAGCAAATTTCAGTTGTGTTTATCTATTTTCCCATTCTTTTCACACAAAAAAGCAACAGATAAAGCCATTAGAGATATGATGGAGGAAGTTAATTTAGAAGACAGAATCACTGGCAGACACAGACTGAGGCTGTAAGGCATTATTACACAGATGGCTAAACACTGCACCATCTAAACAGTATAGACATGTTCTCACCAACTCTACAAATTGATAAACATATTCATCATATATTGAGGATAGAAATGTGGGCCAATACTCCCATTTCACTCAATATCTAGGATGGCATAAAATCGTGGCTCTAATTAAGTATCTGAAGTATTCCATCACTAGCACCCTTCTCTTTTTAACTGCCAAAAGCCTCATAAAACCTCAGACATCATGATTTACAGTTTTACAGACTTTTTTGATAGACCATCATTCTGTGAAAAGTCTATTCCTACAAACCTGATTATGATACTTCTTCTTAAAAAGGCAGAAATATCTAAAATTATACCTGAATGTACTAGTTTTGGCTGGGACAGAGCAAGTTTTGTTCAGTAGCTAGCATAGGACTGTGTTTCAGATTTGTGCTGAAAAGCATGTGGATAAATCGGGGATGTTCAATTATTGCTAGGTAGTTTTACACAGAGTCAAGGCCTCTTCTGCTTCTCGCAGCACCCCACCAGCGTGGAGGCTGGGCATGCACAAGACATTGGGACTGGGCATAGCTGGGACAGCTGACCCACACTGACCAAAGGGATGTTCCAGACCACATGACATCATGCTCAGTAACAAACACAGAGGAAAAAATGGAGAGGAGATGGGAAGGACATGACATAATATAACACGACATGACACACAATATTTAGAGATGTGGCATTTTTCTTCTCAAATTATCATTTTCTGGGAGATGACTAAACGTGTGTCTGAAAACAGTGAATGAATTCCTTATTTTGTTATGTTTGCACAAGTGATTTTTGCTTTACCTACTAAACTGTC
Organism: Chamaea fasciata; assembly: GCF_029207755.1. Lineage (NCBI taxonomy): Eukaryota > Metazoa > Chordata > Aves > Passeriformes > Sylviidae > Chamaea > Chamaea fasciata. The sequence continues at coordinate 33,980,991 of NW_027094091.1, read as the reverse complement.
TTTATCTCACCCCATAAGTTTTTCGCATTTTCACCCTTTCAATTCTCTCCCTATCTCCCTGGCAGAGCAGTTGTGTTGTGCCTAGTTGCCAAGTGGGGTTAAACTGAAACACCAAAAAAATTCTTAATTTGCTTACTTTTTTTATACAAATGGCAATAACAAGACACATTAGAAATAATAAGAAATATCAATAGCTTTCAAAAAAGCAAGAGGAAGGTCAGATTTAGTTCTATAAAATGACAAAATCCTCATATGATATTACTTTAAGAAATTAAAGTAAGCTTGTAAGAAAGCAACCAATAATGAGTCAGATCTCAAGTATTTAAACTGTACTATCCATGCACACAGCTGGCTGAGAAAATTACATGTTGATATATTTTATAGTTTCAATTCTTATGGTTGAATATGGAATCCATGCATTTTAATTGAAAACAACTGTTTCATATAAACAACTGATGAATCAAAAATTATTTTAGTCACTAGATCCATACAATAAGAAAGGTGAAGTAAATGGCTTTCCAAAAAGATCTGGCTGCAGCTGCACAGGTTTATAGTGTCTAGCAAAGTGATTGTTTAAAAAAATATGAAGTACCTTGGGAGTCAACTGTTTCCCAAGAAGGTAATATTTAGTCAAGAATGTTACCAAGAAGGCAAAGAGCACCATGTCTGAAACTTTCTTGCTTTCATATTTCTTTCCTGTATGCAAAATAAAATGATATTTCAACTGAGCAGCACATCTGACATAAATACAATTTTACACCAATGATGAACAATCTTGCTGCCTTAGGAACCAAATAGACTTTTCTTAATTGCTACAAGAGACATATGTTATTCAGCTCAAACTTATTCCAAGATAATTAGAGGAACTTAGAACTGGTTCACCTGATTCATAGAATCATCATAGAAACACAGAATGCCCTGGGCTGAAGGGGACCCCAAAGACCATTTTGTTCCAACCCCACCCCTGCCATGGTCAGGGGCACCTTCCATTAGACCAGGATGTTCAAAGTCTCATCCAACTTGACCTTGAATATTTCTAGGTTTAGATATCCACAGCTTCTCTGGGCAACAGGTTTCAGTGCCCCACCACCCTCACAGTAAAGGATTTCTGTATTGTATCTAATCAAAATCTCTCTCAAACACTGTCCTCTTTCCTCTCATGCACGCCCTTGTAAATACTCTCTCGCTTACTTTCTTGACTGCCTTTTGTAAGGCTCCAATTTATTCTTCCTGAAACCTTCTCTTCTTCACCCTAAACAATCCCAACTGTCTCAGCCTTTCTTCATAGCAGAGGTGCTCCAGCCCTCTAATCATCCTCATGGCCCTCCTCTGGACTGACTCCAACAGGTCAATGTCCTGCCTGTGCTCAGTTCCCAGAGCTGGATGCAGCACTGCAAGTGGGATCAGAAAAGTGGGGCAGAATCATCCCCCTTGCCCTGTTGGCCTGCTGCAGCCCAGGACAAGTTTGGTTTTCTGGGCTATAAACACACATCACCTGCTCTCATCCATTGCCTTCTCATCCACCAGCACGCCCAAGTCCTTCTCAGCAGGGCTGCCCTCGATCTGTCCATTCCCCAGCCTGTGTTGTCACAGTCCAGGTGCAGCACCTTGCACTTGACCCTGTGACCACTGAAGGGCACACTTCTCCAGCTTGTCCAGGTCCCTCCAGATGACATCCTGTCCTTCAGGAGTGTCAACCACTCCACTCTAAACACAAAGAATAGCAGTTTCTGTCTAGAAGGTTCTTTTGGTACTAGGTAGCAGCTGTCCTTCATAATTGAAAAAAAAAAGAGAAGCAAAAATGACAGATTTTATTTGATTTAATTAGTTCTGCACCATTGCTACTGCCATGTCATAATACAATTTTTGACAATTTACACTATGACATGTCACTGGAAGTATACCATCAGCTAGTTCAAATGCACTGTACACAAAAATAAAGACAAAAATTGCATTACAAAATTCTTTGAAATTTTAAGAGAAAGCATTCTAGAAAGCAAAAAGGAATAATATAAAGACAAATAATTGCTGCACCAGTTTCCAAAAAAAGGTGTAGATTTAAATCTTGAGTAGTTTAATGAAAACAGAATTTTTCATTAGGATAAATCCAGAACTTTCCAGACACGAAAAAATTAAACTGCTCCATTGAGAACTACTTGAGGATTGATTCTGCAATCAACAGAGTACATGTTGTTTTACACACAAGGTAACACACATTAATTAGCTCATGTAATATTACGACTAACAGATGGGATGCATAAAGCAGTGCCAACAACACTTCAGCAGTTCTTATTTAATACATTCACCTTTAGGAAAGTTATGAAGATTCAAGAATAATGTCATTTCCTTTCCTTTTATGTTTTCAAATGCCCTGCTTTGATACTGATGTTTAACTGTGAGATTGATGTTATTCAGGGCGCTTCCTTTTTTTTTTTCTCAGTCTAGTTGCTAAATTGTGGCTGCAGTATATAAATATTGGTTACTAAGAGCAAAAGCCCCATATTTTATTATGATACTCTAATTTAAACTTTCTATGAACATTACTTACCTCTTCATATCAAATACAAATATTGGTGTAGACTTCAGATGCAGAAGGGAGTGTAAAGTGTGAATCTTTAATAGATTAATAGTGTTTGCTCTACTTCCCCTTTAAAAAGTTTCTGATATTTTTTCAGCAAAAAATGTCGCGATTTCACTGGCAGCTATTGCTGTATTGCAGATCATCAAGGACATATGTGGTTAAGACAGAATGAATTGAACTAATAGAAATGGGCTAAAAACTGTAAATAAGTATTTTTCTCAAAAGCTTTAGATAAAAAAATAAGCTCCATGGATGATTTCCAAACATGTTTGTTGCATTAAAATATTTAGTAGAATAGTTAATGCACACATACGAATTTCAGAACAGTAGAACTCTCAAAAATGCCTGCAAAAGCCTTGCAAATTATGATCTTCCCTATTGACTACTAGGAAAATAAAACATATAAAACAAAACCTGGGGATAGAGATCAGACTTCTTCCAAACCACCACCTGCAGACCAAATGCGTCTTTTTTCCTGGGCTGCATGTTCCAGCCCCAGTTGCCAAACTGCCAGAGTAGGAGCAGTGGAGTTTTCCTATCCTATCTTTTTGCTAACTGGAAAAGTATGACAGCATCACCAACCTCTTGCAACCAAACTACAGAATAGGCTGCTTGAATTACCACTACGTTGCATGCAGCCTTGCTATCAACATAAGGAGCACACTGTATATGCAAGTCTTTGTATTCGAAATGAAGAATTCTAATTAGTATCCTTGCTACAACATCATTGTTGATACTTTAAATTACACAGAGTTAAAATTATACAAACAAAAACTGTCTAGTATCTATCCCTTCCTCTGTTGATCTCTTTTCCCCTTCTGGGGGAAACGCTACTGTGTTTTTTAAGGTAAATGACCAGTCTAGGAGAGAAAGGTTGTATAGCTGGTCGTCAACATTCTGGTTCCACAAGGTTATGTTATGAAAGATGGAACTACCTTTATTTCTCCCACACAGAGTGTTTTATGAATGTTTCAGGAACCTTTGTTTCAGGAACCCAATCGGGTTTAGGTTTGAGCTGGGCATTTTTAACAGCTGTGGATTTGGAAAACAACTAAGACATCTACACATACAGAAGTGTACATTTTCAGCATATTCAGCAATTGTCCAGGTTTTTCTATCTCTTAAATATTGTTTTAGTCAAATTTTGTCCTATTGAATCTACTCATGAATAGGTTTCTTTTCAAGATACAAGTGTTAGATTTTGTAGAAATCTGTTTACCTCATCCTGCAATTTAATCAAAAGTTATGATCAATTGTAAAGATTGTCTCAGAATTACTTTTCCATTGGTATCAACTAGTACTGTATATATTTCCCTGGATTACTGCAATTAATTCACAACTATAATTGTTCTACAAAAACGAAGCATTTTTATTCTTATGCTCCTTTAACATGACAAAACAACACTGATTAAAAGTTTTATGTGCTTTATAAAATGGGATTTTTGATTAAGACATTGCACAACTGCAGGGATATAATAAACTAGTTCTATTAAGTTTGTCCTGCATGCTGAATTCTGTTAAAGAGAAGTAAGGGGATGAACATTTGAAATTATCACTACAGTTTATAAATGTTCATGGAATGCATTATAAATCAGCTTTTTGAGAAATTCACCTTGTTTTTCAAGTACAGGCAATTTATTTCAACCTAAGAATTGCATGAGCAAAAGAATCAGTATTCCATTTGGCTGAAGAGCCTCTTGAAATACCATTTAGAAACTTTAGTTTAGGTAGAATTACATCATTAATGCTGAATTAAATAACTCCTTCATATATTGATTTGGGTTTTACCCAAATGCTCATCCCATTAATGGGGATCAAATAGCTGAGAATTAAAAGAAAAAAGGAGGGGATAGAGATACTTGTCCTTCTTAATGGTAAAAAAATGTTTATTTTAAAGTATAAACTCTAGTGTACAACATTAATTTTGATTAATGAGTTAGATCATCTTAAGAAAAATTAAAAAGCAAGGCAGAAGATTACGACATTTATTTAAGGCATATTTTATGTCTTTTTCTTAATTAAAATATATATATAATTGCCTTAGAAAGTAAGGCATTAGAAAACAATAGGTATCATATATTTAATATAAGTCCCAGTTCCATTTGCTGCTATGACCTGATTCCTTATTTTTAAGTCCTGAATTCACAGATCACTACAGATAATCCTGCACAATGTGCAGGGCTTTTCCCAATTCTGGCTAAAATTTATTTCTATTTGTGCAGACTAGGCTTTCAAAAACTGTTTCTGTATGAGGGCAGAATTTGTCAAGTTTTTCACAACTTCATTGATTTCTGTGTGAAGAATAGGTCTGGACTTTATACATTGACCGGAGGAAGAGAGCATCAAATGGAAAAAAACTGTTGGAGTTTACAATACACAGCTATAAACAACAAAATTTCTTCCCCCTGTGCTTTTATACCAGTGAATACTTCATAATCTAAAATTTTGATTCACATTCAAAATGATCATTTTACAGAATTTATTTTAATTCCAGTTTCTTGCACATTTTTCTGGATTATGGTTGACAAGTTCCTTTTTATTTGGTGTATTTGATTCCTTCCAGATGATATTATAACTTAAAATATAAATATCTTTTAGGTACAAAATATACAAAAGTCTTTTCATTATATAAATGCAAGAATTATGCACAGGAAAATGAATTACATATCTAAAAACACATGGAAATACTTGCCAGACACATGGAAAACATTTCCCAGGTTTCTTGAGCATCCTGTTACCAAGGTTACTAGAAATAAAAAATTGTAGAAATACTAGAAATACTATAATACTAGAAATACTAAATAGTCTAGGAGAAATCTCCGGTTGCCTCAAGACCTGAACTTTAAATCCACAGAAAATATGAGCTTTAGGACCTTATGTGTAGATCACATAATTCATGAAGCTCCTATAAATTGGGATTTAACTGTTTTAAACTGAATTTTAAGTTTAAAACAGGCATCTCTCCCCAAATATGTCAAAAGTCTGTAAGAATTTCCATTTTCCACGTGTGATAAATGCCCAATATTTGCTTCAGCAAACATGTCAATTTGCTGTGTGAAACCTATTTTAGCACCAAGGTCCCAGAATCAGACCAGGATGAAACTGATGACAAAAGGCAATCATCTTGCAACCCAATAAAGAGCAGGCCCAAGTGAGGCCCTTTGAGCTCTCCTGGGCTGCAGTGGGCTGTGCCTACACCTCCCTCTGAGTGGGACTTTTCTCAGAGCTTGAAACCTCTCAAGTTTGCAGTGCTTGGAAGGTCATCGCTGATGATGAGGCCCAGGCTCATACCCACGCACACACACTCGCCTCGAGGAGCAGCCCATGCCTGCTGAGAAACACTGAAGGGTTTGATGTGAATATTTCATTGAACCCAAGGGGAACTTTTGGTGTCTTTACACACACAGATATATATGCGTACATCTCTGCCTCGCTGTGTGTGCATTAATTGTTTATGGTGTGAATGCTGCTATCATGAATCTGTAACACAGTCACTGTCAAAACTGTAGGAAATCCTATTGAATCTATTCGATACTGATGGCAGATCACTGTGTCTTACAACAGTGTGGAAAGGGAAGGATTAAACTCCAGTTCTCAATTCCCCCACAACTTTGTTTTGAAAATAAATGCAGAGCCTGCATTACAGATTTCTAAGAATCAGGAAAAAAAAACTATCATTACTGAGAGAGCTGTATAAAGGGCTGGCTCAGGATCTGTTCACTCTGAAGATACATGTTGCAGAGGTTCCTGATTCATAGCTTTCACAGAGACTCCTAAAGCAAGCAGAATTTACATCTGCTATGAATTTAAACTGCTATCCTTACATTTTTCTCTACTGCAAACACAAATTAATAACACTGCAAACAAAATTAATTAGTTTCTGAAAGAAAAAAATAGGAGGCTTCAAAACAGGATTTCAGGAAGCAAGACGAGTTTCCTGTTACACTAGTCATCTTTAAATACCATTTTCATTAAGGAATGTTTTAAATTAACAAAACTGATTTCACTGAAACTCGGAAGATTTTCATGTCTTACATTCCTATTAAAATGATAAGTGGCTAATTGTATTTCTTTTTGACAATGCAAACCTTTAAACATGTGTGTCCAAAAAATTTATAATGAGTTTGAAAAATGAGTTACTCCAATTGGAAACATCATTGGCAGCTATTCAAACACAACTTTTACTTGTACTGTAATTTCCACTATTAAATCAGTGATCCAGATTTACAAATATTCTTTTCTGTGCTTGGCATACACATAATTTATATCCTCACTTGCTTCTGTCATTAAACTATGCCATGCTTCTCTCTTTATTATGGCCTGAAACATGTGGCCTGACTCAATCTTTAGTCTAAGCCTTCTTACCCAGCTGCAGAAGACAAATAGTTGATGAAGCTTCTCCTTATATTAGGTTTTTAACTTTGACCCTGGTTTAACAACTCAACAAAAAAACAATCCAAAAAACTTTGTGCACCAGACCAGGAGGTATGATTACCAAAAACTATTAATGCCTTTCCTAATTTCCTCACATTTATCTTCCTAGCTTCATATGTATGCGTTGATGATACCCTGATGATACCCTGATTGCTGTTGTGTTACTTCTGTTTGTAAAAGTACTGCCTTGCTGATAATCAGATAAACTATATGTGATACAATGTAAAAGTTTTAAAAATTAGGCTATTATTGCACACAAATCCTTTAATAAAATTTCTTGTCATATATAAAGTATTTTTATCTTCACACCTGAACTACTGTGTCGTATCTGGAATCCTGTGTCCAGTCCTGGATTCCCAAGCACAAGAGAATGGAAGGGCTGCTGGAGAGACTCCAGCAAAAGCGTGCTAACATAAGAGACTGGAACATCTCTCAGAATCAGAGATAAATATTATGTCTTACTGCTCTAACCCTTTGACAGCTATATAGCTGACAGTCTCTTATTACCTTTAGTTCTGAACTCTGATTTCAAAAATAAATTATTATTCACAATAGACTAAAAATCTAACATTAAATTATTGCTACAAGAGAAGTTATTAAAATTATATGCAATATTCTGTATACTTTAAACACATTATGGATGACAGCAAGATGGTTCCAGTGATTTTTGGCCCTAAACTATTTAGATAATCTTGCAAGAATACATGTATCATATAGAATTTATTTTAATTAATAGCAAAATATGATATTATACATATTCTTTTTTATTTTCTTATAACTTTAGAACCAAGTAATCAGGGTAGGGTGAAATATGAACCATGTTAAATAATAATAATCAGAACTGCAGAAGCAATTGCATATTTTACCTACTAAATATGCATAATTTTTATTGTAAATTTGCAATTTAGAATTTTTTTTTTAATTCCAGTTCCGTGGCAATTATTTTTCATGTGCAGTATGTGTATGTATAATCATAACTACCCCTGAAAATGTTCTTTGTATTTGTTCCAGTGGTTAATTTCATGGTTGCATCAATATGGAAAAGTTTACAAATACAGACAGCTCTTTCTCTGTATATGTATTTTCTAACTGCTTTTAAGGAGAACAAAAAATTTGCATATATTTAAGAAAAATGGTAAGGTATACAAAGAGGATACTTAACATTCTTCATCAAATGAATGAAAAACCTTCTGAGGCCTGAAGACTGTGTTTCATTTACTTTTTTCAATTGTTTTCAACAAAAGTCAGACTGAGACGGGCTATGACTGTTTTTTTAAATACACCATTGGGTAACCACTTAGGAGGAAAAAGAGCTATAGAAGACAAAGCATATTGTTGGCATGAAAATAAATGTGTAAGCACTAAGTAAGAAAAAAAACCGCTGGAAATAAGGGAAAAAAAATCTCTAGTCATCAAGGAAGTGATTCTCTGGAACATTCCAAGAACAATACCTGGTGACCCAGCAGAACACTCCTTATCCTCAGTCTTCACTTTTCATATGTTTAAAACGTTGTGGGCTGCAGTCTCACAGCCCTTCCCAACAGCTGTGACTTCTTGCTACATTAGCTAAATGTCACTTTAAAGAGCACAGAGGAATACAAAGAGAAAAGAATTCATGCTGTAAAAAGGGAAAATATATTCTTAGAATAACACAAAAGCTGAAAACTTCATTTTTATGGATTTCCAAACAGAGTTTTTCAAGGTTTTTAAGTATTTTTCCAGTTTTTCAAAAGTAATGCTGTCCTTGAGGATTTGCCCTGCAGTTTTATAGCAATGAGCCTTTCTTATTTACAACTGTGTTAAGCAGGTCACCTGGTAGTAGCATAAATGGGTATGAAGCAGTGGTGATATTTAGTCATTCCTAATAAGAATGCCGACTAGGAGATAAGTGTTCCAAGGGGTCAAGAGATGAATTATGCTATGCGATACAGAGCATGGAAACCACAAGCTATCTATCAATTAAATTCTCAGCATTTCTGTGGAAAGAATTGTGGATTATCAACAAGACTAATTATTCTGAAATGCTAATTTTGAAATCTCTGGCAGACTATTAGGTGTTGCCAGTGTTGCAGATGTATTTACTAGGACAAGGAACATGTTTGTGGATAAGAGAGAGGTTTATCCTCCATACTATACCAGCTTCTGACAGGGCTGCATAGCTGTTTAAGCCTATGCATCAGTAGCCGACACTCCAGTCTCCTCTTCATAAACAGTATTTCTTTTATTGTAATCACCACTATTTATCTTTGGTTGGTTGCTTTCATATTTCTATATAAGAGAACACATGGACTCCAAGAGGATACTGAGAAGAAAAAGAATTGGGGATTGCCTGTGCTAAGGCAGCTACATTGTATGAGCACTGCAACATCTCATTCAGTCCCTCCGTGCAGGAAGGCACGTCCAGAGGTCAGGAATGGAGTTATGAAGTCACTTGATGCAAAGCTGCAACATCCCTCAACTCTTCACGTAATCCAGGAAGGACAAAGGTTATATGAAAGCACCTTTTTGTTCCACCCACACACATTCCTCTCAAGAAATACGAAAAGAAAGTTAGCATCACAATTAGTTTCTTCTAATGTATTATATCTGCACATTTCATTCCCTGGGGTCATTTTCAAAGAATTCAGTTTCCCCACACCACCATCTACTTATATTTTCAGATTTAGAAATATGCAATAGGAACTGTAGTTGCAATTCATAACTTAATTGGCATTCTTTCAAGTGCAATTATATCTAAAAGATTGGCCTTTATTCTTGCCACACTGCTACTTAAAATGCCTGATTTTTTTTTAATACACTGACCATTTTCACTCATTTTAAATATCACTCTGACAGCTCTATACAACAAAAATCACTGGGCTTGAGAAGTTCATTCAATTAATGGTTTTAACATTTAGAGTTATAAAAAGTAGAAATTTTCCCTATAAAAAATTATTTCATTCTTTTTTCTAATTAGGATGAAGACAAGTAAAGTAAAGGACTGAAAATATAGTTCATCCTTTATCTACCCCGCTTTTGAAAATAGATATTTTTCTTATGTTCAGCTAACTTTAATTTACTCAAGCAAGACTACTCATTTCAGAGAACAGGGTTCCTGAGCAGGTCACTTCTGTTTTTTCCAACTGATAGAAAAAAAGGAAAAATATTGCTACTGCTCATGGTCTAGCAATTGCTGGAAGTCTCTATATTTTGATCAGATTAAACCTAAATACACCATTTGCCTCACAAGTATGTTAGTTCCTCAGCATATTAGAATTCCTCATCCTATTACAGTGTATTACAAGCCTCCATAAAATTCCAGTGAAGAGTGTCATAAGGAAGAAAATAATAAAAACAAGATGATTGACATCTTTAAGCAGCATGCTGAAACCTCTCTGCTTTTGCAGGGTAGAGGCAAACATATACACCAACAGATGAGAAGAAAACCAAAAGTTCTTGACAGAGACTGATATATGCCTATGCAGGTGGTATGGTAAGTTCAATTTAATATTTCCAAATACTCAGAAACTGAAAGAGACTTCATCTAGTATGCACAAAGTTGTTGTAGTTTTGGTTTGCCATCTTTTTTCATAGTCTCTTTTCAAAGGTCTTTTATTTTGTCATTTTTGTGACACATTGCCCAGTGCAAAATTATTGTGATGGATATGTTGCTTTTAAGCTTGGGGGTAAATGATTATTTTAACGGACGGTAAACATGACATAATGGATCATCAATAGAGGTTTGCTTTGGAGCAGATTATTCTGCATGATCCATCAAGTACTAAGAAATTCAAATTTAAAATCAAGTGAAATGAAGTAACCTGAGGGAAGAAGAAGGAAATATTTGAGAGAGCAGGAGTATATAATAAGAAAAAGGAAAACATTCTTAATTTGATAAATCTGATTTATTAAGTGTTCTGACAATTGTAGCATCCTTCTAACATACTAAATTTGCCTTACAAATAATGTGTACAATGATGAGCAAGAGGTGTGGAATGACTGGTTTTATTCCACATGCCACCATTCTGTCTCTTCTTAAATTAAATTGTTTAGGGACATAATGAAACTGTCCTAATGTAGTACAACAATTTAAACTCAAAATATCACTTTGCAGTTCCATAGCACACACTATATTTGTTATGAAATTCTTAAACTTATTGCCAAGTACCTCTTACAGGCAGGTAGGCTTGAGGTTCTGTGGAGCTTCAAGGAAAAGAGTCTGTCTAAAATATGTGGATCTTTAAACTCTCTCTCACCTCATCTCAGAGATCCCTGGTCCAGTATTCAGCTTCCTCCTTTTCTCTGTTTAGTGGCTAAGTTCAGAAGATCCAGGCAAAACTCAGATGAGGCTCTGCACAGTTTTTCACCAATCCTCTATTTCATGAAACTCCTGAATGCAACTGCATGTAGTGAGCTGCTCTAGAGTACTGAAGAGATGTGGAACTTTACTGTACTGAAACTAGCAGCAAAAAAGTAATGGTTTACTGCAGTAGAGTAAGAAGTAATTTTTCCTTGCTTTGCAATTTTTAACTACGGAAAATGATCCATCACATAATACGTGATCACACCATATATTAGGTTTTTACTGAATAGTGATGATGCTGATGTTGATAAAATGTCTTCAAAAGTGGTTTAGTTTTATATTATTTAGAAAGTGATGCATTTTGTCATAGAATAGCCCACTCACTTCTAATTAAAAAATATGATCAGCTTGGAAACCAGGTGCTTTTAATATAACGGTGTGTATGAGAACAAGAAAAGGCATCACTGAATGTTTTTATTGTGAAAGTATTCAACCTGTCATATTTAAAAACATTCTAACTTCAGAGAACATTTTACATATGCAATAACTGCTGTCATTGCTTCTGTTACTATTCAATTGTGTCTTATCAAAAATCTTAAATAATATTTAGTTAAAATGCCAGTCCAAAGGTTACCCATAAAGAAATGCAAGAGGATTTGCATAATAATTACTCATCAATTTAACTGAAGAAACAATGAGTCTTTTAAAAACCTGAAAATTTTAATGAGGTCATAAATCTAACTTTGCTAACAATATACTTGTGTTTTTCTTCCAGGGGTGCTCAAAAATCCTTTTAGAAGTAATAGTACGGTATACATGTAGAAAATAAATCACCCAAACATAATAGTTCCAGTCTTGGGAGATTCTTTTATCTAATTAATAATGGTAATAATCCATGTTTCTGTACTATTTCCCTCTATTATGAATCACGTATTTCATGGGCATTATTAAATTAAATCTCCTAATACCCTGAGAAATGAGTAAATACTATTATTCCAGCTACAACATACAGCAGAGGATTTACGTATGGAAAGGTGAGATAACTTGCCTGACATACTATGAATAAGGACAACTATTAAGCAATTCAGAGTAATTTCCACTCCTAGAATTAGGATATATGTTTAAAATCATATGGTTTATATTTCTCCATGGTAATTTTAGTTTGCTTTTGTTTTCATGGATTTTGGACTTCAGGGGTTTTTTTCACTAGTTCTTTTCAATGGCTACTCCCTACAGCTGTGGAGTCTAGACCGAGAAAGAAAAAATTCACACATCAAAACTTATCCCCAGTGACCTCGATTTCAAGCAGAGTAAGAAATTATTTAATGCTCAAACAAACAAACAAACAAACAAACAAAAAGCAGCAAAGAAAAAAAGCCCTAAAATAATCCAACAGAGCAGGATTAAAATCAAATAATTTTCCTAAATTTTTTTCTTGAATAGGTCCTAAAGGTGAGCTTTTACATCCATACCCATGTGCCTTGCCTACACAAGCAACATGACTTTTGCCAGCAAATTATATGCACAGTGGTTTTTCTTGAGTTAACTGAAATTTAATAAAGCTTTAGAACAATTGAGCACCTTGGTTACTTTTCATGTGCATAATTAGAGGGTTCTGGGCTGAACTTTAGGTTTCAGTTTTGAAAAGTCTTAACCTATAGCTCCTGACTTTTACTCTTGGCTTCACAGAACATTTTTCTTCTTAACATTTTTATTTATATTGCACTTGTCACCATAACAGATTAGTACAAAATAAATTCCACAATAATTCACCAAAAGCTGTGAGTTCCATTAAGAGCTGTTGGTTCATTATAAAGTCTTGCCATGATAACTTCATAGTCTAGAAATTGATTAAACTTTTTAAACAACAAAATGAACACTTTTGACACATACAGTACAGGAACCAAAACAAAAGGAGAAGGTAAATAAAAACCTGAAACTGCTTCCTGAAGCTGTAGATGCTTTGTGAGACCTTTGTTTAAACAGTCCTTCTTAATGGATTTCTCTCTTTAAAATTTTCTCTAGCTGATTAAATTCACTTTTCCCTTCTACAGTGTAAACAAAACACATGTAAATTCAATAGGTTAATGATAACCCCTTTGGCAGAATTTCTCAGCTTTGTGGTGTTCTTTAGCGTCGGTATTCTCTCCTGCCTTACTATTTTAAGATTATGTGAAATAAGGAGCAGATAGCTTAATATTTTTGACCTCCAGCAGAAATTTGAATGGAAACTACAGAAGCTCAAGGCCAATTAAGCACTAATATAATTGTCTTCATACAGCAGAAATAAGTTGTCCTTTCACTGTAATACTTCTATTTTATACTTGAGAGAAAGGACAAAAAGGGATAAGGAATGATTGCTTCAATGATCATATAGATCAAATATGAACTTCAACATGCAAGTAAGCACATAACTAAAGGACTGTGCTCTTTGATTGACTCCTGAGCTTAGTACTGTCATAAATATAAGGTCAGTCACTTTTTCAGTGCCTGAACCAGACATTAATTTTTCCTTTATGAACTGTACACTCCATTTGTGTACTGCACAGGGCTAAGCCTCATTTTTCTCTGTTTCCTGAATAATTGATACAGAGCCATTATCAAAATAGGACCCTTTAACAAAAGGGTTTTCCAATTCAGGCCCTCCACAAGCAATTTGACCTGCACTTGCAAAATAGTGAGATAATTTGTAAACCACCAGGGTCATTTTCCCCTTTAAAATAAAATTATTTAAAGATAATATACTCCAGATGAAAGAAGCAATATCTGGTAGTAAAAAAAAAAAAAAAAAAAAAAAAACAACTCTATATTACAAATAATTATAATTCCTAAAAATCCATTATCCATATTTTTAACTTGATTTTGCTTGGAAAAATACATCACACATAACAATAGTAAAAAGCATAGTCCAATTTCCATCATTAGTATTTAAACAGACTTTACTTAGGAATTTCATTGTTATCTTCTAGGATTTTGAGGTGGGTTTTCCTTGCATTTTAGGAACTTTTTTGGAGCTGGGTGATATTCTGAAGCCATTTATTTGCTTTTTGGATGCACTTCTCAGTAAGATTAAAGCTTCTCCTTTTCCTTTTCCTTTTTCTTTTTGCTTTCTTTTTTCTTTACTAGGGACTATGTGGCCGTATTAGCAAGCTACATTAGCTCAGATGTTTAGAGCATGGTGCTAATAACATCAAGGTCATCGGTTTGATCCCTTTATGAGCTCCCCACTGACTCAATGAGCATTGTGGGTCTCTTCCAACACAGAATATTCTTTGATTCTGGGTGGTTCTGTGAAACTGAACTGAAAACAAAAAGGCTGTCAACAGGCAACCTTCTAAATAAATAGGGGGAAAGCACACTTGACTGAGTGAAACATTTATCATCCTGTTTTGATCTTTTAGTCATGTGTTTCTTCCTTTGCATCATTCCATGTTCTGTTCTCACATTTCGCTTGCATTTGAAGAATTGTACACTTCCTCCAAGCTTGGAGTTTTTTTCCAAAAGGAATAATGAGATGTCATTATGCCTCCATTTTACAAAAAATTCCTGTTTCTCTGCATACGCCCCAAACAAGCCTTTGTGTAATGCTGTAATGCCACCATACAGCTTGCAAAATCACCTTCTACACAGGCATGCCAATGTAAGCACAAAATGTCTTTCCAAGATATGCCGAGATATATTCTCCTTAACAACCTCAGACAACAGAATTAAGCAGTTTAACTTCTGTGAGTGATACCACAAGCAAAATTTTAAAACTGCAATATTTAGGTGTTTTTAAATGTCCCTAAACCATTTTCTAACAATCCCATGTTCTAAGTATCCATACTAAAAATTCAAATAAGGACTTCAGTTTTGGCCATATATACATATATTTGTTTTTCTCATTCATGTTGAAGGTTCTGCAGTAAAAATTAATGTGTGGAAAGGTAATACATAAAACAGCATCAATAACAATAATTCTTATATTCTGCTAAAGGCCAAACCACTGTCAAAATGGGATTCGATTTCCAGTTCTTTCAGATAAAAAACTATACATTTCGTTTCTGTAGCACATTTATTGTCATCTGTTACAGCTCTGCTGCATGTGCTCCTGGTGCTGTTTAAGCATTACCTGTTACAAGAGTAACCTCGTCAGCTGCAATAAGATATATGTGCACATGCTCATAAATTATTTTATTGTGGTTTAGCTATGCTTTTTTTTCCCCCAGAATAAAAGGGAAAATATAGAATATAGGATAATCTTACAGATGTATCAAAAAGCTGAACTAGATTTTTTTAAAGCCTATACATTTCTAAGTGCTTTTTTCCTTAAAAAAAAAAAAAAAAAAAAAAAAAAAAAAAAAAAAGGCAGATTTTTATATAGCCTTATTGTCCCTGAAGGGGTAATAATTTTTAATAATCATCAATGTCTTTATCATGGTATTATGCACAGATGATTCAATCAAATAAACAACATTGTACAAAGGTACAGAGAAGACGTATTACAGTCTCATATAACTTAAAATCTGAAAAGGTCTAGAAGCAGAGGCTGTAGAAAACACAGTTTTGTTAAAAGATCTAGTAAATAATGAATACAGTTCGGATCAATTAATTAACTATTAATTAATGATTTTCTATTGCATTTGGGTTTTTTTCTTTGCATAATGTACCCATTTCTTTTGTTAATTCTGGTCAAGACTGATGGGAAAAGATGGGTAATGGTAATAGCAGATGTGCATGGCAATTTCAGATACTCTGAAAAGAGGGAAGAGAGAAGAAAGTCTGTCACTGGAAGTGGTCTGTTGCTGTACTTCTGTCCAGTTGTAGTTTGTGTGCACTGTAAATTTTTCTACTTGTAATACTATTGCTCGTCAGCATTGCCAGAAAAACTCAGATTCATTGAGATTCGTATTTTTTTAATGTGGATATATAAAGACAAAATCTGCTCACACTTTACCAGTTCTTACCTTCTCCACAGTTTTTGCACACAGACAAATAATTTACCTGCAAAAATGCATAAATAGCAAGAAGATATTTTTCATAACTACCTACTATCATTATGAAAGAAATTTGTTTATTTAAGACTTCAAATAAACTACGCAGAGTGGTTTTGACATGATTTTTGTGAAAAACTCATCTCTTATTTTCACCTACTGCTGACATTAAGAGAAATAGCCCTTATCTTCTTCCATGTAATCAATATAAAAATATTGCTGAGTGTCTTTTCCAATGACCTACAGCAGATGCTCTTCACTCTGCAAACCTAATTAAACTTGTCTCCAGTACCAGAAAGCCAAAAGGCTGTCAGGTATATATATATATATATATACATATATATATATGCATATATATATATGTATATATATATATATATATATATATATGATATATTGGTGTGTAATAATTTACTTCTTTTAAAATCTTTAAAATCAATATTTCACAAGTGGCAACTCTTGCAGCCAATTCTGTCACAGAATACAAGATATGACAGGCAATCAAAAACCACATTTCATTACTAAGGCATGAACTATAGAAATTAAGAGAGGTTAATTAGCATGTCTGCACATGTGGACTTCTATGTAGCAGGTATCTTGGAAACATTCTGAGTGAGATTCAAGAAAGCAAATTACGTAAGAATAATATCACAAGGCTGTTATGCTAACAGTCTTCATTAAAATGTTTTCTAAATTATTCTTCTATAGCTTAACAGCATTTCTCTGTCATGAAGATTATGGTCAGTTGAAAACTAATCCACAAGCAAGAAAACTTCTGTCATCTTCTCCCATGGCATTTTCACAATATCTATCTAGTTCACAAAAATCTTGTATCTCTTGACAAGAGTGATCTTTTCCAAGACATGGTAGATGTCCTGAACAAACTCTACAACATCTCTCAACACCCTCTGTCAATATGGACAATATAATTTGCATATTGATATCTCACATAATGGCTATATCATTACCTGTCTGAAATATCTACAAAGATGAAATGAACTGTCAGAGTTTCAATCCAAAAATACTCAAATCAAGAGTCATTCAAAATTAACTCTTAAATGTGCCATCAGCAAGCAATAATTTCTCTAAACAAAGAGCCACAGCTGGGAAAATGAAGATAGATTTATAGTATGACAGTGTTACCATATATATTCAATATACTTGAGTACCAAAATTAATCTGCATGTAAGACACATAGACGACATTTTCATCATCTGAACTTAAAATTTGGAATTTCTCAATTCAACAGAAATTCAGTAATTATGATTCCCCTATGAAACCATCTCTAGAAAACTCTTAAAATGATGACCTTTCAAAATATCCTGTGCCATATCAAAATGAGTACCTAAAAATTTATATATACATCAAAAGCTTAGAATTACAGATGAAAGGTAAGATGAACATGTCAGGAAGAAGAGCACTGCACACAGGAAAGTACTGCAAAATTGACATTGAAGTAGAGTTTGTGACTGTGAAAACATCTTATAAATCACCATGACCAGTTCTTTCAAAATGTTACCTAAGCACTTAACAGTAAGCAAGAAATGAAGAAAGAATATTAGGAATTATCTATTAATTCAAACAGAACAAACCAGAAGATATAATCCCATTTTATAGCAGTGTAGTAGAACTTGAAAATGTCTAGGCAAGCACAACAGAGATTATCAGAATTGTTATTTTCTATAAATTGCATGGACCTCACACTAATTGCTTGGATTTTGTGGGCTCACTCGGAGCTTATTTCATGTACTTTATTCCATGGTCAGCCACAGTTGGCTACCCTCAGAGATGCAATACCAGTTCACAGAAAGTTTTGATCTGTTCTCATGTTTTACCTTCCTCCTTCACTGTTAATCAGCATTTCATATTGGAGGGTAAAACTCCACACTGAAGTGATGAAAAAAATGACTCTTGTTGGTTTATATAGATGATAAGAATAAAAAAATAATCTCATAATGTGCAAGGTTTTACAAATTCTTAAAAATTATTTTGCAAAGTTTCAACAAACACATATACTTAGCTATTTATTTCAAAATCTTACTGTTGATTCTCACAAAGATTTAAACCTTTTTGAAAAAGGAAGATTGCTGAAAAATATGAATGGTAACTCAAGTCTTTATTTAAAAAATTAAATTAAATTTGAAAATTCTATTTTATATCATGATATCTAAGAAATATTATCATTAGTATCTAGTATTCTTAAAAGTAAACGTGTAGTGTCGCCGGTAGGGACACGAAAGAGCTGTACTTACTCAGGTTCAGAGGTGAGCAGAGAAAGAGGAAATTTATTATCATTTGGGATTTAAATAGGATTTGGAGTTTGGTCAAGGATTGGTAGATGAGAGGAACACCTTTCTGACCCTAGTGGTCAGTTCACCAGTCCATCACAGACTGGAATGAAAACAATCTACTTGTTTATGTTACATTCGTGAGAGACTCCACAAGAAATATGTAAACAGTCATCAGAAAGCTAAAGAATCAGAGTGACAGTGTAGCTATAAAAAAATATTAAAATATACTCAGATTTTTTGTGATTTAGTTTCTGAACATATGAAGTAGTTAAGGCAGAACAGTACAACACCCGTTTTTTAACCTAAAACTTCCATAGCTGAACCCACTGAGATAACACTGTTCACAGTTGCCAGCATAATATCCCGAAATCCACGACTGAAAGCTGTTCAGTTTTACTTAGTTGTTTTGTTAGATATTCCTTGATAAGAACTTACCATGAATATTTTACAGCATATTTAAGGACATGGTTTTCAATTTAAGCTTGACAATTTTCATTTTGTATTATTTCTGTCACACAAAAAGGTTTGTCCTGCCTTTGACATGTAGGAAAAAACTAGAATTCCTTCTGTAATAATAGGATGCCTTATATAATAGCTGATATTTGGTTTTGATATGTTAAAAATTCATGTCACAGTTTGAGATGGCCCTGTGTACATAGATATGATTTAGCGGTCCTACTCAGCCTCACCTGGAGCCTTGTCCCTCACCCTCTGCCCTCTGCCAATGTGCCAAGCACCCCATTTCAGCATAGCCTGGAGGATGTCCTCCTCAGTGGACCTCAGTCCTACATTGTGGGCACTTTCAGCCTGGATGTTCCTATCAGAAGCCTTCAGTCCTTCCCTGTCTTTGGCCCCACCATTTTTTACCCCTGCCTGGACTCCCTGGATGTCCCACGGGCAGCATTCGCTGTATCAGGATCTGGGCCAACCTTGACTCCCAGCTTACCTTCCTTAAGGAGCAGCCAGCCCTCACTGCTCCCTGGCACTGTCAGAAGACAGTCAAAAGATATGAATGCATCTTTTGCCAGAATTCTTTTCCTGGGTGATGACCCCAGGTATTGAAAAAGGAAGGAACCTACCTAAGAAGTGTCTGGTATTTACACTTTCAGCTTCATTCTAGTTCAGCTTATAAAACTAATCTGGGGTTTATTGAACTTCTCTCTTGATGTTAATTTGAAAAAATAAACCACTACCAAATAAAGAGCCACCAGATTAGTCATAGATTTATGTTCATCTCTATGTGTTTACTTTTAGCACAGATTATCCACTTATATGTACTTAATAGTGCAGAATACACATGCACTGAAAATACGCAAACTAATATTCAAATATTAAACTATCTGAAGTCCTTGAATAAAATATTAAGCATGTAAATGGGTACTTAGAGGGGTTTTTTTGTGGAGCAAAGTACACCTAGAAAACTATATTAGTAGATCCATATTCCAGAAAAGTCCTAACGTCAGCATTTTCTCTCTTTTTTTTTTTCCTAGAATATTTCTTTTTCAATTGCTATTACATTTTTAATTTTCTCCTGAAAGAATTTCTCTCAAGATTCTTTTTATTTTGCTTTTGATTTACCAAGTCCTACAAATTCATCATATTCTCTGCAGTTGATACTTACCCTTATAATTCTACTTTTTACAATAATCAACATAAAATTTCTTTATTGCAGACACTGAAAGCACACAAGTCATGAATATAGAGATGGAATAATAGGTCTTCCAGCATGTTTTTTAGATAGTTCATGCTGTTCTCCAAAACATAGCATTTCTGCCTATTTTCAAAGTCAAATGTAAGCAAAAGGAGCTTTTACAGTGTCTTTCATGTGATTCAGGCTGTAGTCTCTGTTGCTAGGCAGGTAAGCCAGTTTCCTCAACCTTTACCTGGTCTAATCCAACAGTAACACTGGAATATTTTAAATCACTGTCTTCATTGCACGTAGCCTGATTTAAGTCCTTTGTTCCTTTTACTAGTCTTTTCTTTGTGCATAACATACTTATCCCCATTAATATATCCAGAAAGATTTCCTGTGCTTACAAAACATAAAATGAGTAAATTTGTCTCCAGCTTTCTGATAATGTCATGAACCCAATTAACCCTCCATGTAAAAAGGAGGGGAAAAAAAATTGGACATTAAGTATTATTTGAATTTCTGTTGCTGGCTGGACAGAATAGTTTCATTATTTCAACAGGAAGGCTTTGTTTATCTTTAATTGTGTAGATATCCAGTTTCTCTGGCAGCTACTGTAGGACTGCTAAAAAACCCCGCAATATGTAAATTCCACAACAACATCAGTTCAAAGAAACTATTAATTACACTCTTAAATTTGAAAGTTTCATGGATTTGAATATTCTTACACTTAATCTCAAGCTTTAAAATTTTGTTAAACCATGAAAGAAAAAATCACATAGATGAGGGACAAATGAGCAAAGAATTGTTTTCAAAATTATTTTTCTATTTGAGATAAATTTCTGACTTTTAGTGCAAGACTTCAACTCAGGAAAAAAAAAAAAAAAAGCCACCATCCTTAAAACCAAATTCACTTTCTTAGAAACTGGGATGGAGAAATGGTGACATTTCAGAGGAAAATGTATTTGCTGCTCTCAGCTCACTGTCTTTTGACAGGTTCTTGGTAGATTCTTGGCTTATTTTCACTTACAATGCACTATGCCAAATAATCAGGGGGTTTTGGTAGACAATCATCAGTGGAATCCCTCTCAAATTGTGCAGGGACATATGCTGTTCAGCATATTCATAAATTATCTAGGGGAGATGATGAATTGAGGTGCTAGTCTTCTGATGGTAGTGAATTAGTGCAGGTAGTGAAAATGAAACTGGAGTACAATACTGCAGTGTGTTTCGTGCTATTGACTAACCCCGCAGAAAATGTGAACTTGGTAAGTGATGGGTGTGTGAAGGAAGCTGAGCCCCCGGTTCTCTATGTGGAACATCAGAGGATTGTTCTGGTTGGCAGGTACCTTGGGAGGCACGTAGTTCAACCTCCTGCTCAGAGCAAGGTCTGCTCTGAGATCAGAGGTCAACTATGAGATCAGTTACTTGGACTCACTGCTGAGATCATCCAATCACTTTTCTTGCCTGTTAGATATTCAAGACAGTATTCACCATTCTCTTGCTCCTCTTGGGATTCCAGGAGTGTGCTTCTTTTATCAAACAATGTTGTTATTCAAAACTAATGTGTTTGCTCTGTAGCCAACAGTGTCTGACACAGGAGTGTTTCAAGCAGGTACATGGCATCTTTTCCAAATGCTATATGGGATCTGCAGAATTTCATGCCACTATTTTCACACTTCTATTTTGATATGAGGGAGGGTTTTGTCTTCTTTTTAATAAGATTTTATCACTCCTTAGTATAAAGCACATATTTGCCACTGGTTTTATTTCTATGAAATATTGTTTAATAGTCCAAGCATTTCTTTTGCAAGCACGTTTGAAGCCAATATGCATTTGTGTCACGTTTCAAATATCAAGGTATTTTTAGGAAATCTTGCCTGAAAAAATATCTGTAAGTTAAAATCCATAAAAGTGGAAAGGCTGAAAGGAGCTTTGATATGACACAAGGTGAAGCATTCCTGTTTCGGCTTTCAGCAAATATATTGTCATTTCAGCATCTTCAATGAAATCTATTCCAATTAACGCTATTTATAACCACTTGCATAATAAAAATATAATTCAAAATTCACACCAGACTTTATATAAAATTAAGTGAATGATGTATCTCAAATTAAAAAAAAAAACAAAACAAACTTCAAAATGTGCACTAAATGTTGCTTGGCAACAGAATGTTTGACTAATGCTGGAGGTGTCTATTTATGCAGTTATTAAAACAGTGCTTCTTGTAAGCAGGAGGGAAAGCACTGTAATAAAATACAAACACATCAATAATCATTATTTAAAAGTCCCACACTCTACCGTTATTACTGAAAAAAACCCAATAATTGTGAAAATGCGGCAGTCTTAAAATCACAGTCTATTTCAATTGAGATCCAACAGCATTTGTGGCAGGTATTAAGGTGGACATTTTAAGAATTTTATTTTCTTTTAGGTTTTAGTTTAATTTGATAATTCAGTTTACAAAAATACCTTAAACAAATCACAAATATTTGCTCTACTCAGATGCAGTACGGGTAACTTTTTTGTCTAACACATTATCTCAACATAAGGAAACTGAATAAATCCAGTATTTTTTGTCCAGTATTTAATGTAAGATATATTTTTAGACTCTACACCCACAATTTACATTTAATTTCTAGGCAGAAACTAAGAAATTAGGTCATTTGTGCTGTTAGAAAATTTGCATTAATCTGAGAAGGTGCAGGATCACCAATAACTGATATGAACACTGGGTGAAGCTCTGTTACAGGGCCAAATCCAAAACAAAACATTTTTAATGGACAGTTTAATTGATTTTAAATTGCTGTAGCTCAGAAAGCAGAAAGAATTCAGTACACATTTTTGTAAGACATTTTACCTAATTTGCCTTCCAGAATTTAAGATAGAATTTTAGCCCTAGGGCACTGGGGTAGCTACCTATGTAAAAGTGCTAAAATTAGAACAGTTCTCCTAAAATGAATAATCTAAATTTACCTCCATAATAGTGAGTTTGTAAAGTGAGCTGACTAGTTGAAATAACTAAATATGATCTGATTAAAGAAGTTAAGAACATTTCCCTCCTTAGAGTATTTTAATTTGGGTTTAAAAATAAAAAAGCTTCCTTTGCAATGAAATTGTGTGTGACTTTAGAGTAATACTCTTCTATGGAGTTGTAAGATACATCAAAAAATAATATGTTCCTACAAATGGTGAAAAGATGTCTTGTATACCAGGACATAAATTTCAGGCGGGTTATACTTGTACACTGTCACCGTAATGGACTAAGGATTGCTATCAGAAGTCATCTCTTTGAATTTATGTAAGGAAATCTGGCTTGCACTTCTTCATATCTCTTCAATATTTCATTGTATTTGTTTTTTTGCATGTTTTAATTATGCAGGGAGAAAAAAAAAAACAACTTAGTAATTCAGGAATAAAATGGAAAAGCCAGTCTTCTCTAATACTGCATCATTAACTCTTCCAGAGTGATACATACCTGATGTAAAATATTGCAGTACCTGGAAGCAGCAAGATCACTAAAAGCCAAAATTTTGATTTCATCTCTGATCTTCCTTCTTTCCTGTTATAGGCCTATATTAGCCAGTGTTCAGTATTATTTTGATGTATCACAGGTATTTTTGATGCTTCAGTTGTTAAGTGACCATATGTAAGTGCATGTATACACAGCAGAACTATCCAGTCACAGATTACATACATCAGTCATTCCAATAGCTTCACTTACAACATGAGGGGGGAAATTAAACCATCACAGGAAAAAGCAATAATCTGAGGTTGCAGCAAATGTTTTGCCCTAAATACAGAACTTTCTCGTCATGTACACTAATCTCTTCTTTGAAAGGAGGAAGAATATTTTGCCTGGGTGTGTTACCCTCCTCCCTCCTTGGGTCATTTTTCAGATGTTTCTAACCCTGCACAAAGAGCGTCTGCCAGCAAGATAGTTTAAAAGTATAATGCAGTTATTTATTGGCTGATGCACACAGAGATATCTAGGATTTAGCAAGTTACTAGACTAGGGACTAATATGCACTCTGGAATGATAAGACACCCAGAGTCTCCACTGGTCAGGCAGGCACCAGCCTGGAGGGGAAGGGCCAGTCTCCCCTGCCCCTGAAATAGATCCTTTTTCACTAACCCTGCTTTTTCCTCCAGGGTTTTATAACATTTCATGCTGATGCTCTTCCGCTTGAAACCTTGAGCTTCTAATCACCCAGTCCCAACAACCTTACTCTATTCCCAGTTTTGCTTTTCTTATCTTGCATACCTCTACTCCACAGAGTTCCTTTCAACTTAGCAGTTTGCTGGGAGGTCTGAGCCAAGGTTATGGAGCTACATCATATCCATTCTGGGTCTTCACAGCCAGCCAAACCCTGCTAAACCCTGTGGGGAGTGAGGGGGCTGTTGCAGAAGGGATCACACACAGAGGTGGGCACAGGTGCAATGCAGTCCATGACCAAAGACAGCAGCAAAAGCAGAACAGACCCCAAAAAGCAGTAAAAACTGCACAGATTTCCAAAGTGATTTCACTTTCCTACCATCCAATTTTTCATACAGTCAATCCTACACAGCACTCTCTCCACTCTCTACCTTGCTATCACCTACCCCTGCACACACACTGAATCTCATTCAGAGTCAGAGAAACAGCTTGCCCAAACCCTGGATTTTAGCATAGCAGATCTCTTACTGGCTTCTATTATTTCTGTTTCAAATAGTGTCATATGCAGTACAGCACCAGAGAATAAAATCTGTATGAGAAAACATGGCTTCATTCCTTTCACTTTAGAGAAAAGACAGAGAAAGTATTTTTGTTCTCTACCTCCCATATTGAAAAGAAAGATAGTTTGAAAGTAGTTGCATCTTTCATCTATCCACCCTTTTTACCTCTCATAGGAAGCAGGGACAGGAACAAATGGAATTTCTTTTTTTTTTTTGGCAGAGTTCTCTGTCATCTCTGAGATGACTGCATAGGTGGAGTTTCTGCAAACAGAATGAACATGTCACTGTATTTCTGATTAAAAATATTCTAGATAGCAGTTTATTATCTTCTAGTTAGTTCTACAGTACCCACTCTTGAAAATTCATTTAAGCCTGGCCATGAGTTTAGTAGAGGGGAGGTGAATAGACCACATATCCCAAATGAGTTAAAAACAATCACGTTAATTCCATTAGGTAATTTCCATGCTGATTCACCATAGCCAGTACAGGTGAAAAATGAACACTCCATCCCAGATGCACTTGCTTGTCTAAGTTTGAGACTCAGAATGCTGTCCAGAGAGCGAGGGAAATTTGTGCAGCTATTGTGTAGTTAAATTATGCTCACTAGGCAGGAAGCAATTTTGCTTGCTTGCAGGAGTATCTAAGACCCCAAATGAACTACTACAACAGACCAATTAATTTTCCATACCTTATTCCTTCCCAGTTTTAGCAAATGCCAGATACTTCAGACAAAGACAATTGTGCAGATAGTACTTTCCCACAGGAAGACAACAACTTTAGTTCATGTGTTTAGCTCTTTTTATAGGCAATCAAATAATTATTGTATTACATTTTATTTTATATACACCCAGTCAGGGTTGGTTTAGACATGAATAAGTGTTTATTGACTTAATCAATAATCTTATCCATGTTACAGAGCACATAAAATAGTTACAAGAATAAAATCAGTTGTTACATTAATCACTTACAAAGAATGCTCAGGCTAAGCTTTAAACTAATATTGCCTCATTAGGTTATATTCTGAATAAGAAATAGTCAGGAACAGAAGGAAATATTTTTTTTTAGAAAAAATTAGTCTTCCATTTCCTTTCCACACGTTAGATTAATTAGAATTTACCACTAAAAGACGCAGACAGTACAATTAAGTTTTACAGCAACCATATTAAGCTTTTTAAAAATTGAGCTTTGACTTCCCCATAAATCCCAAGGGTACTTACAATCAGATTAGGCATTGTCATCTGTAATAACAGAATGAGATACATATTATCCACACACACTCTGGTACAGGAATCCAGCTAATCAAGAGGGTCACCTAGCATATTGCTACTTCAAAAATACAGCAGCAGTACAGCGCTACTCTATTTCCATATATCTGGAAACACCTCTCTACTGAGAATGTACACCTGTGAAAGTCAATTCATGTGCCTTCTCTTTGACATCAGTACTGAGCTAGGGCAAAATCAAAATTGCATGACAAATAAGCTATGGAGTAGATTTTGTGTCTTGTCCCCTTCCAGTGGTAGCATATCCATGAAATGGCCAAGTTGCTTCCAGGTTTATTAGGTGTTAAATTGAATATAAATAATTTCCCTCCTCTGATGTTCTATTCTGAACTCATTGCCAAAAGCTTGCATTGTATTTTTAGTTGACAGCTCTGCTCTTCATGAACACAATTGTTATAATACCACTGTATTTCACAGACAATATCCCAATTAATAACTCGTTAACAGAATTATTTTAGCAACTTAGTAAGTGATCTGGCTCAGCTATTTTTCTGAGAGAGTCTTGGTTAAACACTGGGTTATTGACCAGAGCAGATGAGAAAAGTCTGTCCTGTTGCTTCTGCTTAATACGTAATGGGCTAAACCTCTCTGAAATTAATTCATAAGGGTGCTGGAGTATATACTGGCCTCCGTAGCAAAAAATTCATTAAGAATTTTCTTTAAGTGTCCATGAGAAAATTCATTAAATCCAAAGAATGAGTCCAAGGCAGCCAATGGAAAGTATTCTAAGTTCGTGTGAAAGCTCAGTCCCTTGTGGGAATTAGGTGACTTCATCTAGTGGTAAAAATCTTTGCATTTTCCTCCACAAAGAAAGCAAGAAAAATCAGATATTTCATTCAAAATATGACCACAAAAAGATTTTGGGGATAGTATGGCTCCAAACAGCATTCATCACTTCCAAACATGATAGCTAGACCTGCTTTTTATCTGATGAGGAATTACACACCTCACAGCAGAGTAATCTATTTTCCGGGTTAAATTGCTTGAAGTAGAGAGTTTTGGGATGAATACTCTCCTGTTATTCAATTAATGTTTTCTATTGATTAAGCTATTCAGTTAATATTAGTTTAGGCATGAAGAGGGGTGAATGTATATTTTATTAGGCATGATATACCTGTACTGACCTACTCATCTCAAGCCACTGTGAGGTATGTCTCTGTATGCCCAGAAATAAAACTTTAAGCTTCTGGACAAATATATAAACATTGTAAAGTGACTCCTGCAGTAAGTTCCGCAACCTTGAAACAAAGCAACTGTTCTGGATTAGAAAAAGTAAACAGGGCTTCAGAGAGACAGTCTGCATGTTGAACAATCTCCAAGAAAACAATCAGGTGTTCTATTTAGGTCCCATTTAGGCATTTAAATTTTGATCTGGTTATCTGGTTGGTTTCTTGTCTTTGCTTTGTTTTGAGTTTTGGTGCTTTTGGGGTTTTTTTTTTGTTTGTTTGTTTTTTTTTTGTTTGTTTGTTTTTTTGTTTTTGTTTTTGTTTTTGTTTTTGTTTTTGTTTTTTTTTTGTTTGCTTTTTGTTTTGGGTTGGATTTTTTTTGGTTTTTTTTTTTTTTTTTGAGGGGGGAGTGGAGAACTGATTTTTTAAAAATTACTGTATTACACGTGTTCTTGTGGCATTAGGCACGGAATGTTCTAGAAAACGAAGTGAATAATTTCCAAACTTTTGGCACTATGCAATCTCACATGTACTGTACTTATGCCCAAACCCCCCACTCTTCTCTTTTTCCAGGTACTTTTCTTTTGTCTTCAGGTTATCAGAAAATAAGCCTATATTCAAATCCTGTATTCCTTGAACATTAGTTTGCTATGCATACTGCAGAATCAACTACTTCTTGAAATTAGTTTTGCAGCTACTGCAAAACAAATAATACCAGGGCACAACAAATGCAGGTTAGTTGCCTAAGAACTATTAATGTAGATTTTCCAAAAAGTTCTTACAAGAGGATGTTTTCTTGCAATTTGGATGCTAAATATTTTGAAGATAGATTGTTGCAAGGAAACTTTTCCAGAGCTGACAGTGGGTGAGAGAAGTGCTGGTGAAATATAGCAGAGATTCAGCATGTTTCGCTCCTCACAGTGACATTAAAGTCCAGACCTATGAAGTTACCTGTCTGTGGTATGCAGAAATATTTGCCCACTTCCATAATTTTGACCACAGTTTTACCCAGGCAGCTCCCATTCTAACAAAACATCAGCAGTACATACTCATAATTGGTACTAAAATCTAAAGAAAAACATGTGCAATTTTTCTTTGGACAAAATATAGAATACATGCATATCTGTTTTCATTGATATTAGCATGAGTTCTTGACACTTCACAGATTATGGATTGTTTTAAACAGTTAATATCTATCATCCATGAAATTATATTTGTCTTATGGCATCTGACAAATCTCACAGGCTTTGCAGTAGCTTTTTTCATTTCTGTAGCATCTGCAATGGATGGAAATATACTATCAGAAATATTGCGTCTCCAAAAGAACCATAAACAGGCACTTAGGAGCTCAATGAAAGATTATATCACTTTCAAGTGGACAGAATGCTTAACTCCATTAGTGTCACAGGATGATTAAATCTTCCTACATCACATTTCAAATGTACTGCAACCAGTTATGATAGTACCTTGTAGCTCAATACATCTTTATTTTACCATGGTCCTAAAGATTTGCAAAAAAATTTTCTGAGATAGCCTGTAAGTGAAATGACTTATTGTGCTATAGTAATACCTAACTCACTTTTGTGGAAATAAAAGTGATTAAAACATATCCAATCAGGTGGGGGTTGTTTAGAAAGTAAATGTGAAATAAGTCTTGATGGTAGACTTCAGAGGGTTTTGCTGCACTACAGAATGAAAATGAGAGACTGTGTGAACCAGCCAATAGGAACTCAGAAAGGAATAAGATACATTCATTTTCACTCAAGTCCCTATTGTGGCAACATCTTGTTACTTTAATATTTCACCTGAATGATAATATTACCAAGCCAACATTGAAAAGGATGAATTTGATCCCTAGTGTAACATCTAGCTAGATCCATCTAGCCAGCACATTTCAAAACCATTTCCGATTATTTGGTTGTTCAGTTTATTTCCACATCACTAACATCACACAGATGTTACACTAGTATCACAAAAATTACTGAATGCTTTCAGTAGTATCTCCAGGATTTATCACGTGCTTATACTGAATGTTAGTTATTATAGGTTCCTGACTGAAATAAAAAACCAGATCTGTATGCACTAGACTGCAAAGGTAGAAAGTTTAGCATTAAGGAAGCCTAAGTTTTCTGACAAAAAAAAAAAAAAAAAAAAAAGGAAAAAAAAACCCAACATTTTTTGCAGTCAATACTTGCATTTTTATGAGGGCTAGTAATGTTTAGGATATCCACTGTCTCTCATCTCTTGCCATCAGTGAAGGATCAGCTTCTAAGACATATCAGGACACTGTACTGTCCTGCTCAAAACAGAAACAGACTAAATCCATTGCTGTTTTCAGTCTGATTTCCACTAGTTTTGAGATCTTCCCAGTAAGGTTACTGGATTAAACTGTATGCAGGCTTTTCATTCACAAAGTTCTTTAATCTCATGTTGAGCTGCACTGGATGTTGTGTTGGTTAAAATGCTACTGCTTGGTTCACATAAATACAGTTGTTAGAATTTTGCTTTTTATAAGTAAAAGTTTAATACTTGCCAAGTGTACTGGGTCTGGCTGAGATGTATTCCATTTTTTCATTGCAGTCCATATGGCACTTTTAATTTTAAATTTGTGACTATAATAGCCTTGATAATACCCCAAAGTCTGAGCTATTCCAGGGCTAATATTGATGCTCACACAGTATCAAGGCCACCTGTTTCTCACCCTGCCCCCACAGAGAGCAGGCTAGTGGTGGGGAAGAGGTTGTATGGGGACAGAGCAGGGATAGCTGAGCTAAATTTACCCAAGATCTGTTCCATGCTCTATAATGTGTCATCCTGCAATGGACTGGGGGGTGTGAGCGAGCAGCTGGTGGGAGCTTAGCTCTGACTGGGGTCAAATCCACTGCAAAGGGCTTTGCTCTTTGCCCTATATTACGTAGCCCTGTTTTCCAGCAGAGATGTTTACTAGGAAGATCTTATCCTTTGATTACATAATACCCTACCCAAAACTCAGAAATTCTCAATTAAATCGTGATAGACATATCACTTTACACACTAAGACCAGAAATGAAAAAGACAGGGAAATATACAGGAAGGTGAGATACACTGGGAATAGATACCTAATACTGTCAAAGTGAAATCCTACCATCCCTAAAGATAATGACAACATTCAAATGGAGTCAGAAGAAGCCAGTATTTCAGCTATGAAAATTCCCATCACTCTTATAATTCTATTCCAATACTATTAGAAGCAGACAAGTAGGGTGGAAATGTCATGTGTACTAATGCTAATTCCTGTGTCCCGGAAAAGTGAGAACAAGTAATTGTCTTGATTTCCAAGATGCATAGTAGACTTGGCAATATTGGGATTTAGTAATATATTGCCTGACATATGAAAGGACACAGAAAAGTATCTAATCAAGGCATCACTATTCAAAGCAGAACTAGCATCAAAATAGGACATTTTCATATTACATTTATGTAGTATTGTGTAAGTATTGCATAAGAAGGTCTTGGTGGCAGCTGAAATACCAGAAACTATTTTTTTTGTTTGTGGAGGTAGGGTTTCATTCAGCCTGCCCATTTTCCCCATTATTTTTCTGGTTTTATAACTGGAGGTGCACAAATTACTGTGCTGCAAAGGTAGTGATAGTTTCAGGGCAAGATTTCTTTATTATTTATAGTTTGCATTGTGGGCCAGGAGAGAGAAGGAAAAAGGGAACTTGCATACTAAAATCAATACAAATAATAATAGCCTCTTACAAGACAAGCCTCAGGGACTGAATATCTCTGGGTTCCTTTTTTTACATAAATGATCTCAGTGGATTATTTTTTCAATGTTTTGTGCTGTCAGTCACAGTCAGCTACCAGCTCTCTTTTTGGTCCCATGGAAATCTTCTCACTTCTGTGTGCCAAAATAAAACAAAATTACATAGCAGCAGGTAGCCCATGGTGGCTTTCCTGAATGTCTTCAGCAGAACTGTATAAAAAACAGAAGCAGTAATCCATGCTGTTCATGGCTGTTTTTCAGACACACATCCTGTCAGTCAATGCTGAAGTGGCCAAATGTGTTTCCACATTTTACCTTAACTTTCTCATTGCAGAGCAGCTTGGAGCTGGGGCTCAATTATTTGTCTTGTTTTATTTTCACTTATTTTTAGCAGGGAAAACACACTGAAAACCAAAAAAATATCATTTGGGTCAAAAGAACATTCATATTTGATAACTTTGCTGTCAGTTTAATAGGAATGTGCATCAGGATTCTGCAGGATTGATATTAGGTAAACCAAAGACATTCAGGTATCTCAGTATTTTCAGTGTGTGCGTATAATAACAGTACTTGGTGCCGATATTTTTCCATAAATTTCTTTTTCCTAAGCAACTAACTTACTTCTGTTATTGTACTTACATTTGTATTATGTACTGAGAAAAAAAGACAATTATTCCTAATTCTTTTGGCATCATCATAATAGCTTTTTTCTTATTAGTCATCTTCTTGTATCTACGTAAATATTCAGAGAAACTACATTTAAATTGTTTTTAAATGTTTATAATTTTTACAATTGTGTCATTATTTTCAGAGAGTACAATATCTTCCATAAAATGAATTATATATCTTTTTAAAAAATAGATGATTACAATCCTGTTTAATGAATTATGCAGTGGCTATAGAGAAAATGATACAGTCTTTGTATTTCTGCATTTTTATTTTACCATTTTACTAAAACACTAATATTTTTTGTAACCACAGGCATATTTTTCATTGAATACCTTTTGATTTTTCTGTTCCCTTTTACACTCAGAAAAATTTAAGACCAGAGGAGGGAAATTAATTAAAATATCTGCATTTCCTGGATCTTAGAAAGAAGATGAGCAATTGGCATTTGACTCATTTTTGACAAGTAAAAAGGTTTTTTCTCTCCAGGGATCTTTTCCTGCTAACTACTCAGCTTATTGCAGATATTTGAGGTCATATGTAACAGTGACAGTTTTACAAAACTGTCTCAAAAGAAATGGACAGAAGTTAGAGGTTTGACCAATATGAGAAAAGTTGCTGAAACGCAATTAAAAAAATCCAGTCTTAGTGTAACGCCCAGCTGTGCATATCCACAAAACATAAATTTTTTAAGACTACATCAGTTGGAGAAGTGCTGGAATATACTGTCAGAAGCTACATAGTGAAACTAAAAAGTAGGAAATGGACCAACATATCAAAGACAATTTGGTACTTTTGCCTAGCTCCTCAAAGTTGTACTAATGCCAATGGAAATTGCAAGCAGTGCTTTAAAAATAAAACCAAAAGTATTAAAGCAACAGGAATCCTGAATGTGTTTTGGGCACTAACAGTAGGAAAACAGGAGTTCTAGCCTGTAATGTTGGAGTATTTAAAGATCACTGTTTTCCTTTCTTTCTTGAAACAGTCTCACATAGTGCCAGGAAATGAAAAGAAATTTAAAAAGAGAACCTTCTTATCATAGCTATGTGACAGAATGTGCTGATTGATGTTTACGTCCAGCATCTGATTTGGCAGAAATGCATGTGACTTTGATAACACATGATGCTTTTTCTGTCTACATTATTATCATAACTCTTCATGCAAAGTTTATTTTTCCTTGTTATTTAGTGTCTCTTCCATTTATCGAAATATTTTTTCTTGTACACACTCTTCTATGCTACATTTGGCAGTCATGTCAGACTTTCTACATTGTTTATTCTAATCACAATTACTGATGTCACAAACCTTTTCTCTGCAGCACAGTTTGTATTTTATGGTTATACATTATGTCAAATTATTAATACTATGTATTTCTTTGCATTTATGAGAAATCTAGTTTGTGATGCACTGCACAGTATTATGGAAGTTGTAAGCACAGGCCAGTTGAAGGCAAATGCTCTTTTTCTCTGACTTAATGCAATTTTTAGGGCAGAAAAAAAAAAAAGCATTAATTCTGTGATGTTTTCAGCCAAGCTAAAACTAATAATGACTGTTTCTCTAACTTAATTGAAGTGTGAGCTAATCACCTTTTTTTCATTTAAAACCCCTACTTACATCTTCACCATAATTAAGATTTTATTCCAGTGTTTTTTTAGTCCTAGAACAAAAACTAATACTAACTTATCTTGTCCAAGGATCAGAATACAGAATATCAAAATCTCTTCTATTACAGTAATGCAGCTGTTATTTTCTTTTTCACTTGCTTTAATTTTTAAATTTTGTTTATACTCTCACTGGTAAGTTGGTATAATTGTGTCTTCTCACACTGTCATCTCATTTTCTACACGTGTAACACTTCAAACTTTGTCAGATGTGAATTTAGGAGCACAACAGACACAAGAACAGATCCACCCCACTGACTGAAAAGCCCTTTCCAAGAATGCTAGAGCTCAAGTTTCTAATTCATCACAGGCACAGACGTTTGCACACATGATCCATACAGAAACACACTCCCACTAGTCAAGACTTCCACTCTATGTCCAGCAAGATGGATGTGGGGAACACCTGCAGATGCATCTCAAACCACCCAGAGCTATTTAAATTCACATTCTTTTCAGCTTAGATGATTGGCATGAATTTCCACTGGCCCTGTGGTCATACCACTCCAGAGAGTCCTTTGGATACTTCCCAGGTTTAAAGCCAATTAGCTATTGTTGCTTAGGTTGATATCACCTTCTGGATTCCTGCCTCAAACATGTTATAGGGAAGCAGTTGTCAAAAGCTCACCTCTCCTTCCTTTTTTTTCCTCCTGTATATAACTAAGCCACTAGAAACGAGCAGGTGTAGTTGAGGGCTTTTGGACAATCCTCTCCCATGGCCACAGTATTTAGGTGGTTTTCCCAGAGCGTACCATAAGAATCCCTTAATGAGTGAAGCGGTGAAGTTTGCCCTATGGAAAGGCTCTTACCAAACCAGGAACTAATCTGAATAATTTGAATTTATATAACAATCAGCCTTGGGATTTAAAAATTGTGCATTCTTCAACACCAAATGCAATACGTCCCCTTTTCCACCAATCAGTGGTAACTTTTGCCAGTAGGGTAAAGTTAGAGATGTTTTACCCCCACTTAGGCAGAGAATGCTGCTACAGGAGGAAAGAAACTCTTTAATTGAAATTTAATATCTTTTCTGTATCAACAACTTTTTTTTCCATTTTTCGCAGTCAATGAATGCAAAACACTTGTATCTAGGACCTATTATACTGTCGGTAACAATACAAAAGATAAACCTCTGCCAATGCAGACTCTATGAGAGGAAAAGGGCAAATTTGTTTTTCAGAGACAGCATATTGAAATGTAAAAATATGTGAAGTATGTATATGTAAAGTAGGGTGCAAAAAAATTTTATTGTCTTCTCTTGAAGACTCTAAGATTTGAGTATTTCCAATTTTGTCAGAGGCAGATAAATAGTAGGACTGGAACATTTTAAATGAGGTCTCTCAGTAACCTCATACAGCTAGTTCTCTTATACTTTCTTTGTGCGGCTTATACATGCATGGAAATGAAAATGGTAGCTGTTTCTTCAGCCTCCCTTTTTCCTGATGTCTAAAACACTGAGCTGCTTTCCACCAATAGAGTTGCATTTTTATTTAGTAAGTACTATCTGTTTAGAAAAGTAAACAAATTTTAGATGAACTGCCTCCATTAGGTTGTACCTTTTAACTAGCCTGCCTGCAGGTTTTCCCCTTGGCTCACTATCTCTGTCCTACTTATTCTCAGTGGGTTATTTCAGGAAAGATTATAAACCCTTAAAGAATTTATCTTCATTTCTACAACACATCTAATACAATAACTACAGCTGTTTATTATAATTTATAAATAAAACAATAGCTTTATGTTTATGAATTGAGTTTAAAAAAGCAACTTAGCACTCTATATAGATCATCTCTTTATTTTCACTCGTTTTTCATAATCTTTAAAGCAAATCTCACAGTATGTGCGAGCAAAGTTAAAAAAGAAGAAAAAGTAATGAAAGAAACCTCACCTGATTTATCCTAAATTGACATTTATTATGACAGTTACTTGTGATTACAAAGAGCCATCTGTAAAAAGACAGTTTAGTGTTATAGTAAGTTCATTTATGAATGCAAAATTCTTACTTACTAGTATTTGGATCCTGTGTGCTGAAGGAAATACGCTGTACCTCAGAGCTGACAGTGTGTGGCCCTAGGTCTGAATCACACTTCTGTGTTGTGGCATATGAGAATTTTATGCCATTCATCTTGGGTTTTTTTAAACACCATACCTCCAAAATACATTTTTAAGTTTTCCTTAAGATTGTCTCATAATTTTAAATTTCATATTAGAATTTTATACCTCAGACACTAAAAATCGTACTCAGAAATGCATAAACAATGAAAAACCTGTCTAATCATTATCTCATATGAATGATTTAATAGAAATATATGTCTTTGACATTAAAAAATTAAAATTTACATTGAATAAGTAATGCAATATTGATTGTATTACTTATTCAATATAAATCAATACTCTTTTGATCTGAGTTTAAAAAAAATCAAACCAAAAACAAATCCAGAAGCCTTAGAAATATGGCTTTAAGGTGGAATGACTGGATGTTTCTCCATATGAACATTTCACTAGGTTTGCTATTTTTGAGATGCAAACAATTAACAGCATATAAAAAGCTTCATTTTCTTGTTGCACCACCTTATCTTCAAGTGCCAATGGTATCCATCTCTACTTTGAGCCTGTCTAAAAAGCTATATACTGAATTCTTTCTAAATCATAAAATGTCACTTATCATGTCTTGGAACACTGCTAGCAAACAAATGTGTAACAATTCTCTCACACATCTCTCAGCTTTTGTGGGCTGCTGAATTCACAGGAATGCTAGAAACAGGAGCTGTAATTTACAACCCATAAAATAATAATAATAATAATAATAATAATAATAATAATAATAATAATAATAATAATAATAATAATAATAAAGTCTTAATCAGACCTAGAAAGTGTTGTTTTCAGTTTCTATGCAGTCTGTTTCTCAGCCTTGCAAATTTTGAAGTTCATCCATGATCTTGTTAGAAAGCTGCAGACATGCTGTTGACAACTGTTTTTTAAACTCCTAGCAAGGATTCCTCAGCGCACTTTTATGACATCCTGGGTAACACATGGAATTTGGGAAGATAAATCATAGTAAAGAACCACTTTATTTCCCATGTAAAATTCTTTCCTGTACTGTTGTTTTTTCCTTAGGACAGTTTACTTGCGGTAAGAAGTGTAGTCATATTCAAGTACCATATAAACCATATAAAGCATGTTCTATTTCATGATAAAAATTCAAAATCACTAGTATGTTGGAAAAATCTTATCATTTATTACCTATTATTCACTGTGATAATTTCTAAGCAATTGTAATCTAAAATATGTCTTCTATTTTAATTCAGAACATAGTGATAAGCATGCAAAGCATTCTATCAAATCACATTTAAGAAAATCTTTATGGTCTATTAAGCCATAGTCTTAAGACTTTGTGTCTAACTCATATTTGGGAGTATTTTTTCTGTCATCCCCACTCCTTCTACCATTCAAATTACAACAGGCAAAATTTAGGGGTGCATGTGCAGCTTTTCTTGAAGATTAAAGCATCATGAAATTCTAAAAAAATACTCCAGCATAATTAACAGTTATATTTACCCATATTACAGACAATTTAATTTTTAAAATAATTAAAAAGGTAATTTTGTCTCCTCTCTGAAAATACTTATAATTTATCTCTAATAGGATATTTTCCCTTCACAAATTAATGGTGCAACGCTGAGAGTTTATTGATGGTGACGGTATGGTTGAGCTCATATGGGTAAGGATCAGGGAAGTCCAACAAGGCAAGGATCATGGTGGGAGTCTGTTACAGACCACCCAGACAGGACAAAGATGAAGATGAAATTTTCCATAAGCAGCTGGAACCTTCAGGCCTTGTTCTCATGGGAGATTTCTGCTAACCAGAAGTCTGCTGGAAATACAATGTGGCAGAGAGGAAAGAATCTAGAAGATTTTTGGAGCATGTGGAAGAGAACTGCCTGACACAGCTGGTGAGGAAACCAACTAGGGAAGGTGGCCCACTGGACTTGCTGTTTGTCAACAGAAAAAGACTGGAGGGAGAAGTGTTGGTTGGGGGCCATGCTGGGCACGGAATGATCCAGCTTTTGATCTTTGGAGAAGGGGCTCAGCAGAACTGTGGCCTTGGACTGCTGGGGGACAGACTTTGGCCTGTTTAAGACACTGGTTGACAGAACCCCTTGGGAGGTAGTCGTGAAGAGCAAAGGAGTCC
This sequence comes from Chamaea fasciata, assembly GCF_029207755.1. Classification (NCBI taxonomy): domain Eukaryota; kingdom Metazoa; phylum Chordata; class Aves; order Passeriformes; family Sylviidae; genus Chamaea; species Chamaea fasciata. Next base: position 33,943,371 of record NW_027094091.1, on the reverse strand, counting down.
AGGAAGGCTGGGTCCCACTCAGGAAGGAAATCTTTTAGACCTGGGATCAGGCCATTCCCATGTGCAGAAAGACAAGCCAGTCGGGAAGGTCAGTCTGGCAGAACAGAGAGCTTTGACTGGAACCTGGGGGAAAAATGGGAGAGCTTATGTTCTTTGGAAGGCGGGGTGGGTAACTCAGGAAGACCACAAGAATGTCAAGAGGTTATGCAGGGAAAAGAAGAGATGGGCTGCTACTGTTCAGGATAACAGTGTAAGAGATTTTAGAAGGAAAAAAGATTTTTTTAATAAACAACCAAATGACAATCAAATTTGCTTATAAACCACACTAATGAGAATTATATAAAAATTATATTAGACAAATCAAATATGGACTAAAATATGTCATTTTTCAAATGTAACATTAATCGAGATTTTATGGCTAGAACTTCCAACTTTTATTAAAAGTTTCAAGTACTCTTACAGCAAGAGGTCATTTTGATTTCAGCTGGATAATCAGGCAGAAATATTCTTTAAGCATACTCTTGTCATAATAATAGGCAGGCCTACTAAGTCAGAAACACTATTTTCTCATTGAAATTTATCCCATTTCCTGAAATGCTCCTCTTCCTTATTTTCCTTCTGTTTTCTTACATTTATAAGCATCAGTTTGTTTTTTCTAAGGTCAGTTTCTCATTTGCAGAACAAAAACCATTGTCCATACTCTGTCCATTGTGCCATTTCTGCCTATTTCTTAGATATACAAAATGAAGATAAATTGTCCCCATTTCAGAATGACTTGAGTTTTAAGAGCTTAGCTGCTCTTTGTTAGACACTTAACTTTTGATCATTAATTATTAATACAATTCTCTAAACAGCCTACAAATTGTGAATGTGATCAATAAACATTTACAGGTATTTTAGGAGAAAAGGTGAACTCTCTTTTATGAGAGTAAAACTTTGGGAGATTACTTGTAGCCTCTATTAGCCAGGGGGTACAAAGTGATCTGGCTCAGAGCACTGATAAATGATTTTCAATGGTATTTTTACTAAAATGTTAGCACTTTAAAAGTTTATGGCAAATAAGATTGCTTAGCATATCAGGATACTGTTTATTCTTAATATATTCATGAAGGCTACTTGAAGGACACTTTCAGTGCATGGGCCTATATATATAATATAGACTTTTATGGTTGGCAGAGTCCAGAGCACTGTGTGTATTTTTCCAGTACATTATTTTTAGAACCAATAAATTACTCATCTGAAATATCCAAGTATAAACATGATGACTTTTTTTCAGGCTCGACTATGATACTATTACAGTGAATTATGGATTTCAGTGGTAATCCAGTTTTGATGCATTGTAATAAACCATGATCATTTATGATTGGTTCTGAACTTCATACAATTTTTTTTCATACAGTCTGTCCTACACTTGTAAGGTTCCTCAGAGTTATACTTTTGAAGATATCAGACAATTTCAATACAGCTTTAGACTGATTTAAAATGATTTTAATAAATTTAAACATATTTTCAGACCTCTTTTCTATTCCATATACAATTTTAAAAGCTTCACAAATACAGAGTGAACTCAAAATTCCTAAGTTTTTGTTAAGGAACAGAAGACAGATATTTAAAAAGAAAAAAAAAGAAAAGAAAAAAAAGGGAAGTTACACAGACTAAATTAGGAGCTATTAACAGATGATTAAGCTAACAGCAGCCTCCTGATTTAAAAAAACAAACAAACACCCACAAAACAACAAAATAAAACAAAGACCTCTTTAGGCCATTTGTGAGGTATGTGAGTGCAGCTGTACTACCACAAACATACCCCAGAGGGAAAAAAAGAAATCTTCTTAATCTCACTTTCTTTAATGCAGTCTGCCATGTTTTCTATATGCTCTGTTATCCAGAAATGGCATTTCTGCATTAGGAGTTCAGCCAGTTCTTCAGTGGAACTAAGACTTTACCCTAACTCCCTTTTACTGTGATTCATTATTCTCCTATTCTATTATCTAACTCTGAATTTCTGATTTTTACTTTTTTTTTTTTTTCTCCTGACCATATATATTACTTCTGTCAGGCAGGATGCATCTTTCTTCACTTTAATTTCTTAGTTTCTCTACGTTCTCCTGTATTGTACTGTGGTTCATTATGTATTATATATTACTACTGGGCTAGGCACTTCCCTCTCCAGAACACTGAAGTTAGATTTAAGGGAGATATGTGGCCAGTACATTAGATGAACGAAGAATTTTTTTTCATATATAAGGTCAACACTTATGTATTTATAACAAAAAGAATAAAAAGCATTGAGTACTTTTTGGTTAAGAACTGGAAGAAAATAGTTGATTTTTCAAACCCCCATATGACTTTGAAGTTCTGTAGGACACAAGGGACACAAGAGTGACTTCAGTCCCTAGGGAAGCCTTTGTACAGGCACATAACAAAACAGTTTTCTCCTTGTCTGTCATCTCAGAATTTGCAATAAGAATTACTCTTTTTTCTTTTTATTGAACCAGTAGTATCCATCTCAGATGTTTTTGATGCCCTTCTTTTCAGAGAGTACTGGGTGACTCAGTTGACATGACACTGCTGTTGAATGCATATGTGTTCAACAGAGGTAATTGCACTGAGCACAGATTTAGCAGCTCCTCAGCTACAGTTTACCCTGCTTTACTTCTACTACACATTAATGTAAGGTTGCAGCAAGGTAGGGGTCAGAGGAGGATCCAGGAGTTGAGATATCCAGATTGGTTATTAGGAAAAATTTCTTCACCAAAAGGGTTGTAAAGGAGTGGAACAGGATGCCCAGGGAAGTGGGAAAGTCACCATAGCAGAAGGTATTTAAAGGATTTGTAGATATAGCACTTGGGCACATAGTTTAGCTTGAAGATGGAATTGTTATGTTAATAGTTGGATTCAGTGATCTAAGAGGTCTTTTTCAACCTTGATGATTCTATGAGTCTGTGATTCCTAATTCAGTGAATCTAAGCTTCTTTCACATTTCTGTATTATGACTAACATAATAATCAGAGTCAGATTTCACACTCCAGAAAATGCGTAGGTTGTAGATATGCCTGGATTCTACATCAAAGGCAGAGGAGGGAAATATAAATCTTCTAAACTCTTCAAGTATACATACAGGGTTTTTTCCACTATTATAGGTTTGGTTCAAAAATTGCATGTTGGTATCATTCTGAATTTTTAATTATACTGTATTTCAAAAATGTATTTAATGTATAGTTTCACAGTAACAGAAGTAGTGATCCACAGTTCTTAACTCTTTTTAGCCCTCCTATCCTTCAATTATTCAGTAACCATTATTTAAAAAGGGTTTATTTTAATAAAGAATCTCGAGAAAAATCCTCAAGAGAAAACAGGAGTTCAAAGTTCATCTCAAAGATCCAGCTAAGTCAGAAATAGATGCTGAACAACAAATGCCTATTCTTCTTAGCTACACGTTTGCCCTTATTCTTTAATATTCTGTCATATAATAGAAATGCTCCTCTATATTGTCTCTAACCTTAACTTCCCTCACTTTTGTAAAGCACTGACACTGCTTGACCACTTCCCCCTGAAACCAAAGGATGACTCTTACCAGCATGGAGCAGAACAACATCAGTCCTGCTATGCACCATTCTCAGCTGGGTGTCAGGATCAGTATGAGGAAAATAAGTATGTGCAGAGCTCACACCCATTTGAGCTGCAATATAGAAATTTAAAAGACAAATTTTTACCAGGAGCATATTTCCTGTCAGCATAGGAAAAGTACCAGCACACTTAAGGACATTCTCTATTCTGACACATTCCACTGCTGAATACCTAGCACAAAACCACCAAGAAAACAGAACATACTGGAAAGAAAACATACCCAAGCAGACCCCAATCTTAGCAGAAAGACAGTCAATATGACCACTGCCTCCAACCTGCAACTGATGCCTGACTGCAGTGTTTGTTATGTTAAACCACCTGGCTACAGAGAATAAACTCTTCTGAGAGGCAGAGAAGGCTGTGAGCTTTTACTTCCTAGTCAGCCTGGTGTTTGCTCCTTCCCAGCTGGAACGCGAGACTCACCAGAGACCCAGCTGCGACATATCAGACACAGGCTAAGAAGCCAAGTCAAACACACGCAGTGGGAGTGGATGAGTCCACTGTAATTATTGGCAAACTATTCACCCTTTCACCTGTGTAGGCTTGAAGTATGTTCGTGGTTCAATCCTCCTAGGTTCAAGCTTGAAGAATTTAATATTTCTTTTAAAGTTGTAAGTACCTGAACAGGTATTGAACAGTTTACGTGTTGCTTTAGCTTAGTCTATGATATTTTCTCTTACAGAATCTGCAAAATATAATTTTACTAGCTTGTGTGGAACCAAGCTGGACCATTCTTTAATTGATAGTTCTTAATGTGGATTAATTCTGCCTCTATCTATTTTAACAGTCGCCAGGATTTAACTCTGCATTGTCAGGCAGAAATACCAAGTAGATGGTTAGAAATGTTTGTGATATTTTTAAGAATAACATGCACATTTTATTCTCTTCATGATGCCATCACACTTTTTGTAATTATTTGTCATAAACCGATGGGTTTGCAATGAATTAAATTCCAAAAATCCAAATCTAGAAAAGTGATTGGCTTCCAAATTTAGATTAAAAAATCCTGTAAAACAGTTTACAGTGCCCTTGTTTCTTCATCCAGAAACAATAGACAGTGCAACTATTTCCACAAAGTAGCACTCAAGCATATGACTCGCTTTTTGGCTCATTATTTTATTAGATTAAATACTTAAAGCAGACAATAATCTACCATCAGTAGTTTCTTAGAGAGTGGAGATTTTATAGTATGGTTTGTATTACCAAGACCTCCGTTTTCCAGTGTGAGCCTTCCTGATGTTTGTTTCCAAATAGGACAGCATCTGTACCTCTAACAGACTCGAACATATATTTCCATCAAAAATTCCTTGCAGCTGACCTCTGAGAAACAGTATGGATTAAGAAAAGAGCTAATTTTTTTTTTAATCATTCTGTTGGCACTTGCAAAATATAACACATGTAAATCATAATACTCCCTTTGCAAGAAAACATGTAGATTATTTCAGTTTTTGGCAACTATTGCAATACCTGAAATGAGATTTTAGAATGAGAGATGCTCATGACCATGAGGTCTCACTTCACATAGTCCTAGAAGATATTTGCTACCTACTGAATACAGATAATGAGACTTGTATAGTATGTACCCCTTCAATGCTGCTTTGAATTTTTTGAATGCTCTTGTTTGCTAGCAGGTAGCCTAAGGAATGTGAGTGTGCCAGGTCTACTTCATCTTCTACTACATCTACAAGCTGCGTGCTTTTACCAACTTTTCTTTTTCACTGACCAGAAATTAAATTTTTTTTTTTAAAAAATCAACATCCTAATCCCACATGAGGCTATAAAATGCAACATGATGTTTACACAGTTGTGGCACACATGCAAATAAATTAAATAATCCATGACTAAATTAATTACTTGGTCAACATATCTAAAGGCCAGTAAGGGCCCCTCTATGGTACTAGAGATTCATACTGAAAGTCAGGACCAAGATTTTATCTGTTTTATGTGCCTGCAAAAACTAACGCATGTGTGAAAGGTTGTTTTTCCTACACTTATAAAAGGTATGCTCTTGCTTTTGGAAACATGTCAAAACCTGAAAGCACACCTAAGCAGAGAAACACAAACATGAGCCAGAGCAGGTTCACACTTATCTTCTAAGGATCTGTTAGATGTCAGTTCAAGTCTGTAACATATGGCCAGTTCTTCAGTGGGCCAGGCTGATTTCAGAAATGTGTATACCTTCCGAATTGTGCCTGGTGTGGAAGCTTTTTTTTTTTTCAGATTTCTGCCTAAAGATAAGTTCATTTTGTGTGTAGTAAAAAGATTATATCACTTACATCCTGGAAAAAATAAGGTGAAAAATATGCAGGATGGTATAGATAATAAAATCTACTATGTTGTGATGCTTTTATGTATTTGTAAAAGGCAAGAGTGATACTATTTATATATTATATATATGCATTGCATATGTATAAAAGGTTTATACCTGAGCAAGCTTCAAACAATATTCCAGAAATGTAGATATAATAATAATACTTTATTAAACCTCTAGAAGGAGTTTAAAAGAAGTTTGAAAACCCAGGCATTGCAGAACACATTAATTCCAGTTCCTAAAGTCATAGCCCTGAGTCTCCTGGTGAAGTCTTTCCACCTCACTAGTCCACACCTGTCACTACATAGACAAACAGCTTCTTGATATATTCTGAAGTGCTGAAGCTAAGAATAAATACATATGCTCTTTTCAAACCTTTATGGCTGAGAGTTCCTTGCTTAGTTTATACTCAGCTCTCTTAGCGGCTTCCATGGAAATTAGTTCAAATAGGGTGAGTAAAGACCAGGTAACAATTTCAGAATAATTATCAGCTCTCAGTACTGAATGGCAATGATACATTATGACCAAAAGGACATGTTCTTTGTCCCTGAGGCCTTCAGTGGCTCATAAAATCAAAAATGTTTTGCAGATGAACAGAGAACAACAGGTGCAAGCAGAGGAAGAAATATAAAAGAATTACTGTAATAGAAAGCTAGGGGCACATTGCAGCATGCCAGTAGTACAGAAAGTGATGTAATTCTGCTTATTTTCTGTTACCAATACCAAGCTGCATCAGAACTCAATTCTGCCTTCAAGCTATTCTTCATGAGCAGAAATAGTTTCAAGGACTTTGGTGTTCTTCTTATATCAATGATGGACAAAGACCTAAAGGTACTGGAGACACTGAATTCTTGGGTCAAGTTATCCGCCTACCTTTAACGCTTTGCAGACATCTTCACACGGGAAGAAACAGTAATGGCTTCCACATTTGCAGCCTTTTTCTTAAAGAAAAAAGCATTTATAAAAACTCCCCACAAAATAAGTAAGGAAGTATGATCCTCTACTAGATCTTAGTCATTTATTAGAATTTTTTTTTGACTTGTCTTTTTTTCCGTACCATGAATCCACTGTGTGCAACTAACTGCATATTTTAGTTGGCAGCTGTTGTATTTAGTAAAACTTGCTTGTGCTTCATTATTCATATTCTTAAACACACTTAGACATAAATTCCAATGAAGCTCAAAGATTCATCTGAATGGCTGCTGAAACATTTCATAGTATTGGGAGTGTGTTGAACATGTTTAGATAAATTGGATTCTATGCTACTATAATGCTCTTGAAAAGACTTCTAGGAATTACTTACACAATGCTGTCATCCGACATCATTACTTTCAGGAGAAAAGTTAAAGGCCAGTGTATGACAGATCAAACTGGTTTGCTTCGGCATCTGGATAAAAACCCCACAGTGGACTGGCAAGATATTCTAGAACCCCAATTTGTAAGAAGCACTTTATTAATCAGAATTAGAAAGTGATGGGGAAGGAAGCAATTCCTGTGAAAGAAAACAAGCTCTCTATATTCAGTGTTGACAGTGTGAAGTGGTGCAAAAAACTTAATATAATTGTTTTGCCTGTTTTGTCTTTTTCAAGGCTTTTCTGTGTATGAAATACTTGTCTTTAGCAAGTAATTTCTGTGTGTGGGTTCTGTAACTGTACCATGTATGTGCAGAGTGGTATATCATGATTCTGCCAAGGGAAGCCTCTAGAGAAATATAATTCTGTTCATGTACCCATGTTTATCATGTTTAAAGGGTAAGAATTCTAAGATCTCTGTAAAGGACTGCAGACATTTTTTTTAACATTCCTAGGCTTTAGGTTTATAATATGCTCAATAATTTCTTCAATACCCAAGATAATCTCTGTGTGTTCTCTCCAAACATTCATGTCTGACCTCACTCACAAATATAAAAGTTTTATCTTCTGTCGTCATAAATATGGATGAGCATATGACTCAGTTCAATCTTTGAACAAATGTCTTCATTATTGATTCCTGCATCTGTGGATGAATCATGGCCCTCACTCTTTGCTCGCATTGGACAATGAAGACTGAGAATCACATTTAGCCTGGTTAATGGTCTAAGAATAAGGAAAGACTTAACATCTGCAAAATCATAGATTTGAAATTTGCTGAATTGTTACCTTCAACAGGGTAAGGAAACATCAGCAATGTATTCAATGGCAGCCTGGAGGCTACAGAATAATAAATCACGGTATGCATTTTATGCAGATTTCTGTATCTAGGTAGCTGTAATGGTATTATCCAGTACTTACATATTAAAAAAATGATAAATGATATATTATTTGTCTTTTTAATATTCTTTTTAGTATTATTGGCATGACACACCCTTGAAACTCAAGAAGAGAAATTCTTCAGTATCTTCATACTTGAAATTTTTTGTGTTTTACAAATTACTTTGGAAATATTCCAATTGGAAAGTTTTATGGAAAGACTGGATTTGGTCCAGTCAAACTTCTTCTGAAGTTTGATCTGCTATAGCAGACTATCTTCAGCACTCTATGAACCCAGTCTTTATCAAGACGTTACTCAATGGTAACTGTATGACAAGTATTTGTATATGTAATTGTACCTGCCTATCTATAATGATATTTCTGTTATAAGCACACGTCAGTAGAAGAGTTAAAATGTTTCTAAATACTTCACAGAGAATTGTGTTCTTTATCTATTGGAAATCTATTCCGCGTGATTTCCCTAGTGCTAGTCACTCCCTGCTTCTTAAATAATTGTCCTCTGCCTGTGGCACAAGAAAAGTATTTAATTGAGTTTAAAATGCATTTATTGCCTGATAACCTCCATTCCCAGATATATGCCCTAAAGATGCATTGTTGGATGAATATATGTACTGCCAAAACCAGTTTTATGCTGCTGCAGATCCCACCTTTCAAATTTAAAAAAAAAAAAAAAGGTAAAATAAATCTATGATTCACATGGATTCGTGAATGAAACTACTTTGAATCACTTTAGCGATAATTCTGTTTATAATCAATTTAAAGTTCAGTGTACAGAGAAATGCTGCAAAACTAACTCTACAAGATCAATATATAACCATTAATCAGCACAGATCGTGTGCTTCAGAGAATGGAATATATTTCAAGTAAGATGAGGTCTGTCAAGAAATGATGAAATTGTAGGTAATACAATTACTTACTTAATAGTAAGTAGGTATTTTGGAACAAAGTTTTTATTTCTATTGTTAAAAGACGCACAGAGTCATTACTCTGAACTAGCTCTGAGTTATTGCAATACCTGTTCCATTTTCAGAAAAGGGGGATTTTTGCCAATCATCTCTAATGTCACATGCAACAATTCATTGTCTATCTCCAAAAAATTTAATTATGAACATACCTGAATTTCAATAGTCATAATAAGATCAAATGATAATCAGACACTAGTCATAATTATTTCTAAATAATTCTCATTTAAATTAAAAATTCATTAAGCTGACATAGAAGGGTAATTTGTGTAAAGTACTTTTATTTAATAATTAATAAAATCCTTTGATTTTGAGAAAGACTCAGTTTCTATTTTAGAAATTATGTTTCTTTATACAAAACATGTTATCAAAAACAAATTGTCAGCAAAGTGGTAGGTATTAAGAACCTCAAGTAGACATTTAGAGAAAACGTACTGGTGATTTTTCCAGGAAAAAAAATATGTGTTCTAGAGAGGAGAATGGAAAAGAGAAGAAAATCTAGATTGCCTTTGGTCACAGTCTATGTTTAAACAGCACCCCTAACATAAGAACAATCATTCAAGTCACATTGTTAAAAATATTTTTGATATTACATTATGTTATACATAAATAATTTGCCTTGTATTATGTTACATGCTTACCATGCCCCATAGAGAAGTATTTATTTGTTTAAGGTAGAGACAAAAGCATAACCTTTAAACTAAAGCAGCTGCCAAAAATACATATGTTTTGTTGGCATAGGTATATCTCTTAATGGTAGTGTCTACTCACATAAACAGCTGCAGAAGTGAAAAAAACTATTACAGAGAGAGCTACTAGTCAAACAAATAATTCAGCAATCAAAACATCTAAACATGTTGAAGTGCAACTCTGATGATTTCTGGAACTAGGTAGGAAAATTTATAGATGGATTATGTTGGTTTAAAAATTAAATTGCCTGAAGAATTTCTGGAAGGTCTCTAATGAGTGAGAAAGTATTGCATGCTCTTTGATTTAATTCAAGCAGGCAGAAGTAGCTATCTCTAAGTGTTTATAGAGAATATTATTACTATTTGCTCTGGAGACAGACAGAAAGTGCAAGGATCAATTCTGTATTGATGTATTCAAAGGATGTCTAGTAACTACCCTTTCTTTCAACGGCAACATAATTATTTGCTCCTGTTGACAATAGTATTTATTTTAATCCTATGAAATTTGGATTAACCATGAGATTATAAATCTAGTTGCATGTAACTTAGGACATTATAATGTCTTCCATAAATTCACAGAAATAAAAGTTTAGCTTAGGCAGAAGCCTTCAGAGGGAATAGATTTTGGGCAAGAAATGTCTTTTCCTGTTTCTGAGAATTTCTGGAGGTAAAAAGAAATCCTCTAAAATTCAAATTGAAAAATCAAAAAAAATATTTTAATAGGAATAGTAAAACTAAGGACCCCTTTCCATAAAATACTGTTTTAATCAATGTGAATCTCAATGTAAAAATTCTGGACAGTTACCACAAAACATACAATAAACTGTAGATCTTAAAATATTTACTTTTCTCTAGGTTCTGTGCTTTCAAGATACATTGGATTTATTTTGAATACCTAAATCACTAATAATAGAAGTAAAAAATAATGGTAATGGGGAAGTGAGAATGGATTGAAGATTAAAAAAGTCCAGGTGAAATGATAGTGCAGATAGTGATTAATCATTTCTCCTTTCCAAACTGGTAATTCTCTCTCTTTTTTTAAAAGCATTGTTGCCTGAATGAGTCACTTTGTTCATAGACTTGCGGAATGGTTACGTTTGGAAGGGTTTTCTGGTGCTCATCTGGTCCAAACTTCTTTTTCAAGTCACCCAGAACTAGCTACTCAGAACCATGTCCAGATGCTCTTACAGACTCTCCAGGGACAGAGACTCCAGTCTCTCAGCCCAGTGCCAGTGCTCTGTCATCCTTACAATAAGAAGAGTTTCTTGAAGTTCCTTCTGTGTTTCATTCTGTGTCCATTGCCTCTGACCCTGTCACAGAGCATCACTGAAAAGAGCCTACCTCTGTTCTCTCTAAACCTCCCCTTCTGGTATTTATACACACTGATGAGATTCCTTCAAGCCTTCTCTTCTCCATGATGAACACTCCTAATTCTCTCAGTCTTTCCTCATGATGAGGCTACATCAGTACCAGTGACCAGCACAGCAAACCTTGCATTGCCCCGTGCTGCTGAGCCTGGCTGACTGCATATATGGATCTGATAACATTTTATAGTCGGAAAGGTCACAAAGACATTTTCATAGTCTATTACATCAACCTGAACAAAATTTAGAAGTATATTGATGGAAGCAGTTCAGACTAATCCTTTAAAACTGGAAAGGAGTAAGTACCTTTGGTGTACTATGACAAGGAAGTAAAGTTTTTCTTCCATGTTAATGAGAAAGATGAAAAAAATAATTATGAGCAATGGAAATTTGTCAGGAATCAAGATCATCAAATCCAACCCCTGTTCCTCCTTGCAACCATGCAAAAAAATTATTTCAGAAATTTATTCCTTTTTAAGGGTAAACGTCTTAGGTTTATTACATCTGGAAAATAATAGTAGAAGAATTTTCAACTTATTTATCATTCGCTTTAGCTATTGCTTTATAGAAAGAAACTCATAGATTTGCTTAACTTGAACTATCTTGTCCCTAATTACTCCTATGCTACACTTTGTGAGTCTAGTTGCTATATAAGTTAGATTTCTGTTCTTCTTATCAACCCAGCAACATCTATCGCAAATTTAACTCATCTTTCTAGATCATCAGTGATCACAATTTATAGATAATATTGAAATTAACAGAAATAGACAGGCCTGAAACTGGAATGTTTGGCGGACAAATTCTGAGTAAAGCTCTTAGTATACTTATAAGGATAGATAAATTATTCTGAAAAATCTGAGTCACCAGCTTTTACAATAAAAGGATTGCATGATTATTTGTTCTCTCCAGCTATAGACAGCATATGGAATAATTGTGACTAAGACCTACGCAATTACTGAGAGGCAAATTAGATGGCAGAAGAGTATCAAAGGAAGATCATGGTTGTAATAAAACCAGCTTCTATAAGTTTAATTGTGTAGAAGTATATCACATGGTCATAAGAATGGTGAGGACTTTGGCACAGGATGGCACAAAATCTGTCAATAGCTCTTAACGAGCTTAGCACAGGTGCTGTTAAATTGCATATTGTTACAGTAAAAAAAAAGATACTTAAAACTATTTAACTTTTTGACATTCAAGCTGTTAAAGATGATTAAATATAATGTAGCAAAAGGTATAGGGCATGTAGAGATCATAAAAAGATGAAAGAGGCATGGTGTGATAACCCAACGGTGCATCAGCAGTAATGGCAGAACAGTAATAGTCTACATATTCTTCACGCAGCTCCCATGCTGCTCAAAATTCTCTCTGTCATGGACTAGATTAATGAAACTGAGAAGAACTTTATAAAGGTAGTACTTTGCTGCTAAAAACTGTTAACTATCAAATCTTTCTGAGAGGCTGATGCTACCTTTTTACACTGTAAATTCTTTTCTAGAATTCTTCATTTTCTGTGTACCTAGGGACTTTGATTATTACAAATTACTTGTGCTCTACACCTGGTAATTTTGTTTAAACCCAACTACTTATTCTTCTGTAGGCTGACACAGAAAAAAACACATATAAAACAAAACAAAACCAAATGAAAACCACAAAAAGAAAAGACACACAGAGCTGGATTCTGACACCTTTTTCCCTTCCATCTAGAAAGTTGCAACCTATTTCTGTGAAATGGCTTCAATTTTCTGAATGTCTATTTCTTTCTTAGAATTGAAATGAAAATATTGTTTCCTGCTGGATTACTTGAAAACATTCTCCCCATCATTTTTTTAAGACCTTTGCGAGAAAATGTTCATGAAACTTTTGTGGACAGCATACATGAATTTTGTAGATTACCTAAAACTTAATCATACAATTTTGAAACATACTTAATCCTATGATGCCATTGTGTTGAATAGGAAGCATTTGATAAATCTGTTAAAATCCCTGTAATACTTGCTCAAACTTTGTATAGATTCATAGACTCTACCATGAGCAGTTCTTATGTCAGTGAAATTATTATTATGAAGGCACTCAAGAATCCAAGTTTTGCAGTCCTGGGTATAAATTCTTGTCATATTAAATCTCACTAAATACAGAAGGCATTTAAGGGATTGACCTTAAGAATAAAAATAGAGAGCCAGAATTGTCGTCTGTGAAGAGCTGTATGTCAGCATTTTGTTTTCACTTAATTCTGTCCTAGAGTCAGCATCTTTTCAACCATTTTTTTAATGGAGATCATATCTGGTAGAAGATTCTTCATTTAATGTGCTCTGTCCAGCCTTCTCTATTCCAGTATTTGACTTTCCTATACAAGCCCTCTTTATACACATTGTTTATTAAGGAAACAAGTATCTTGGTTCTTTATGAAGACTCAAATGTATTGTACAGTACTGGCAACTTCAGCAAGAGATGCAGGAAGAATTATGATTCATGGACCCTTGAAACTCTGGAGGGATTGCAGTCTTCTACTAATTTGCCTGTGACTCCTTGCTACGTATTATTTCCACCATAATATCATCTTTTTTCAGCACCTAATGGTACTTTCTATGAAAGTGCTTTATTTTGTCAAGAAACGTAAGCATTACCTTCTACAGTGCTACTGGAGCAAGAAACTGTCTTGTAGTTTCTGCCTTACAACTCTATGAAATTCAACATGATAAATATAAATTACTGAATGTTTCATTCAGATTTTAGATACAGTGTATATTTCAGGTTCAAAAATACTTAATAAACGGATTCTGGAAAAATATTCTCAGAATTTCTTCTCAAAGGCAAGGGCCACTAATAAAAATTCTCTGTTGCAATAGTGTCATGGTTTAGCAGCAATATTCCTCAATACAGTGCCCCCACTGAGACTTGTACAGACCAGATTCCACTCACGCACGTTCCCTCTTTCCTCTCTCCCTTCCCACTCCAGGAGTAGAGTGGAGAATTTGAGGCACAATAGTGAAAATCACAGGTTGAGATAACAATCTAATGGAAACAGCAATGAGATAAAAAAACAAACAGTAACAGCAACCATATTACTAGCAGAAGTTATGAGACAAAGGAGTGATTTACACAGAAAGTAAAACAATACTTGACCGTTATGGCCACCACGCTTTCTGCCATGACCAAAAATGACAGATTCCCTTATTCCCACCCCTGGCAAGTGAGGTGAGATGATAGTGAAGAACATCAGGGTCTGTCTGTGCCACTTGGCACAGCACACTGCAGCCCAGAACTCCTAGGCTGAGGTAATCCAGCAGGCTCTGCCTCCCCAGTACCTGGGACTACAGGATTGTACCACCGAGCCTGGATACTTTAAAAATAATACCTCTGTCCTGGCTGGGACTGGGACAAATGAGTAACTGAATTTCAGCCTGCACTTAGGAGTTTTGAGACTGATAAAAACAGCTACACAGGAAGAAAAGTTTCCAAATATAGCAAAATAGGAATAAGGGAAAAGAAAGAGCAGCATGATACTTTGCACAATGATACATTGCATAAGGTTAAACAGGTGTACAAAATTTAAGCATATTCCTTTGGATAAAAATTCCAAGTTCTTTATTCAGCCTTTTTTATTTACTACTTCCATCTTTTTTTTTTTTTTTTCATTCTTTGTTCCAGAAACGTATCACTGAGTGCCCACTTTTTTATGGTAGCTAAAACAACAGGAGATGGTTCTGAGAAGTGGAAATTTATGAAGACGTTAAAGGAAGACAGGCAAAGCATCTTGTCAGAGAGGCACCCTGATTGAGCCATGTCAGCCAATACTGACAGAACAGGGTAACTTATTCAAATATCACAATTAGAATTTATTCTAAAGTTAGTGTGTATAAATAGCAAATGCATTTTAGATTCCAGGCCTAACTGTGCACTTTCAAACTTAGAGTGGTTATTTATGTCTGGTTTTAATGAGAAATTAAGTTTTCCACAAATGTTTATGTATGTGTTGTACATGTTTGATCAGGTAAATTTTACAGCTCCTGGGTGAAATTACTGTGTAAAAAGAACAGCATCATATTTTGGCACATGAAATCAAAGGATTTGAATGAAATTTGGCAGGAAATCTTTTTTTTTTTTTTGGTCTTTATTCCAAATCCTTTAAACTGGGGATCCTTTCATATTTGAGGAAAGTCTTATCAAATAGGTTACTGAAGAATGGACTGTGGTTTAAGGTGGGGGCATAAAGAGTGTAAATATTTTGGAAAAAGTTTTTGCTTTACCTCAGAATAAAAAGAAAAAAAATCTGAGGGTAAGTCTTGCAGGAAAAAAAAAAAAAGGGTTTATGGGGGTTTTTCCCCAAAAACCTCCTCTTTTTTCTCTCTCTTGCTTTCTTTTTTTTCCCCAATGGCATTATTTTGAATTTAGAAGAAATGAGTTTTGAAACACAAGTGAGGACAAGGTACACAAGCATGATTCTAAGGCTGTACTAATCACTATTCACACAAGTGAAGTTGTCATAATTACTTTCAGACTTGATTACTGCTCCTAGAAGTCCTTCTTTTGATATGGAAAAGGGCGGGAGCTTCATTGCTTTTTAGTCTATTCCAAATACTGTTGAAGTGTTTTGGGGTTCCCATAAAATCCTTTCAATATGCCATGACTAAAATATTATGGAAGGATCACACGTGGAGGATTCTGTGTTGAAGGTTGAGATGAGTTTTAGGCTCAAGAAGATATACAAGGATTTTCTTTACTAAATTATGAACAAAATGTATCCTTCCAAATATTACCACTTTTATATTAGTACATAAGCATTTTTTCTGAGAAGTTACAAAAGAAGTCGATTATTTATTCTATGTTACTGTAATTTCAAGACACTCAAGTATTATTTGGAATAATTTCTCAGTCCCTACTGATCTTTATAATAGAATAATCCCAACATTCAAAATGAATGCTTACTGAAAGTCTGTGCTATGACATCTCTCTCCCTCCTCCTCATTTCCCCCACTCTCCCTACCTCTCTGTATTTATATCATAATTACTACTAATCCAGGCTTTATTCTGAGTGAAAGTTTTAGACAACAAACTGTGAAAAAAAAGAGACAAGTTTGTATTGGTTTTCCAGTATTGATCAATTGATCAAAACCAGGTTAGGAATTCACAGAGATCCTTTCTTTCTTTTTTTCTTACAAGCACAATTATTTAAAATCAGTTGGAAACAAAGTAATGATTTTTAGCTGAAAAAAACCTGAACTTCTGGAGTTATCAGTATTTTACATTGGTTCATTTTTGTGTTCTATTCTATATTTAATGTAGTAATTTTTATTCTGAGGTAAGCTGCCAGACGAACTTTTACTTTAGTAAAAATAATGTCTAAGCTTGCCAAGGTAAAGCTTATCAGCTGTAGAACACAGAGGCCGGCCAGAATTGAACATAACTATAATAACTTTTCCGTGTCACAGGCCATAATGCCACTCTCTTTTGCCTGCATCTCCAAAGGTACCTCTTTTTTAGATTTACATTTTTATTAACTTTTTACATGAAAACCTGTAGTTTATTGTCCTTTCTACAAACAATTGAAGCAGTAGGTTGACCAACTAAAGAGATAAACAGAAGCTTATTTCGACAAAGTTTTACTATTGGTGTTGTGCTATATTTGCTTTGTTGCATTTTCATGTTAAAGGGCTATCAGTGTGTATCCATGAGATAATGTCCTGCATTTCAAATAGATATACTGTGTGGAATGAATCTGGATTATGTGTAGAAAGCCAGCCCCTAAGACTGGAACTACTTTTAGCCTGTGTGTTCAAGAACAAATGTGCATATCATATAAAAAATTCAGAACAGAGTGTTACTATTTCATCAGCTGCCACAATAGTAAAGTATTACAGATATTTCACACCGGAGAATATGCTGCTGGTCTGTGGAAATGTCTGACTACAGTGAGTTCCGTGAATTCTCTGTTTGTTCTGTTTGGAGCACAAGACCATTTTTTGTGACACAGTATCTGTGTCTGTGTACATCTGAGATGATGACTAATTATTACCATGCAAGAGGAAAATGACATCGTTATTAAACAATGGGGATTGGGGGGGGGAGGGGGGGTCTGGGGGGAATGGGGAGAAATAAATTGCCATGAAATGTGAAGAGCTTGAAGAATATACGATGCAGCTTCATTTGACAAGGGACATTTATCAAGCTGTCAATTGTACTGATTAACCAAACAACCACTCAGTGTCACTTTTTACTTTTCCTTTTAGTAGAAATTATTATTTTAAATAGCATTTTTAAACACTGTTAAAGGGTTTGTATTGAAGTAAATTAAAAAAAAAAAAAAAAGAAAGAAAGAAACCAGCCAACCCAGTTATTATTCAAAACCTGTTTATACACATTCCTTGATGTTATTTTTCATCAGGATTAAGAACTGCTTCAGTTTGCACTCAAACTGCAGCACACACCATCAGGCTGGCAGACTGCAGAATTTAAGTATGAGATATAGAAACATATAGAAAGGTGGTTTCAAAATGGAAAACAGATAACACATGTTATTTACATTATGTAATTAAGAATCTTATTGCCTCTTCCCATTCATGCCCCATTGGCTGTCAGACAACAGAGAATATAGGTAGGCATTGTGTTTTCAGAGTTGTCAGTTGTTTATAAGGCTTAATGTCAAGATAATTATAGCCTGAACAAAGAAAGTCATTCTTCAACTGCTGGATAAATTCATTTTTTCCCATTAGATTTCAACACACTTATGCAAAAATAGCCCTGTATTTCATTACTTGGACTGCTGTCACTTACCTCAGCAACAAGGCTGCTGGACAATTCCAATTCCAGTGAGACGGCAGCTACACAGAAACTTCTACTAAGAGTCAACTAACAAATACACTAATACCTGCACTAACTATCCAACAAAACACATTCTGTATAACTTTTAAGAATTTTTAATGCCTATTTTTAGAGACATAGCCGTGACAGACAATATAGGTCATTTCAGAATGCAAGTCTGAAGCATTTTGAAATTTGTTGACCTCAAAGCCGGTGAATCTTTCTGAACTAAAGTCAGCATTTCTTTGCATTCTGTGCCTGTGCTGATACACAGGAACATTTCCTGAAGGCTGGGATATCTGCACTGATACAAATTTTATAATATTTCTGGTGGGTCATCACAATTGTGACAGCTATATTGTGCAGCCACCCTTTGGTAAGCCATGCAACCCTCCAGCAATTACAGCAGTAATGAGAAAAATAAACAGGAAGGAGTCACTTTTATAAAGTCCCCAAAAGTTTTGACTTCTAGTGTCATTTAATGGCTTAAAACCAGGAAGATATCTGTGAAATAGAAGCTCCAGGTCATGAGCATGCTACTGATGTACAGACATCTAACTAGTGTTCATGCCAAATGGAACTAGCTGCCTAAAGTATTCTATAAACGTCTGGGAAAATTTTAGTTGCTACTGTTGTGAGCGACTTGAACTATGATAGTTTATGGAGAGTCACTCTTGAGAGGCACATCAGGTCTGTCGATTAGAGAAATGAGAATTAGCACAACTCTAAGCAGCTCAAATGTATCCCATCTCAAACTTATTCAAAGTTGTAAGAATATATTCTCATCCAGCGCACTACAGAAGAAATCAATCATATAATTACTTAACAGCTCATAGCTTTAAGGGGTTTCTCAGCCTCAAGGCCCCTTTGTGTTGAGGCAACAGAATGTCTTCTAGTAAAT
The DNA here is from genome assembly GCF_029207755.1 of Chamaea fasciata. Classification (NCBI taxonomy): domain Eukaryota; kingdom Metazoa; phylum Chordata; class Aves; order Passeriformes; family Sylviidae; genus Chamaea; species Chamaea fasciata. Next base: position 33,924,464 of record NW_027094091.1, on the reverse strand, counting down.
ATTTTACTAGCACTCTACGTGCAGTTTTTCTTTTTTGTGAACAAAGCACAACCTTAATTTCTCAAAAGGAATCATAATTCTCTTGTTTACATTTCTGTCACTCAAAGAAAAAAAAGTTTTGCCTTCCTGCTCTATTTTGTGTTAAGAACAAATGATAATAAATACAATTCCCCAATGGTTTTTTTTCACTTTTTCCTCAGTTCTTTCTTGCTTAAAATGCCTGTCAGTACTTTTAACAGTTCCTTGTATCTCCAACAAGACTTGGCCTTAGGCTGTAGCCTGACAGAGACACCCAGGATACCTCTGTCACTTCATAGGTGGCAGCTGTCACCATCCCAATACTCCTTTTGCTAGAAAATGTTTTTAGCTACTTGGACTTCCTCTAGCTGTTGTAAAGGCATATAACGAAGGATGTCTCAACATGGCACTGTTACATGATCCAGCCTTTTCACAGTTTAGAAATAACATGAAGAGTTGGTCCTACAGTTATAGCAAATTTGGTACTTAGGTTTCTGGTACTTTTCATAAAAATACTGAGTTTTTCTATGCAGCCATTAACACAGGATAAAATATTAAAAAGATGCAAAATATTGCGTTTAAAAGGAAATGGAAAATTCCACGCATACTGCCTCATTTTCCTCACAGCCACCCTTACCTATATATCTACATTCCTGGAATGACTCACTATGCCATCAAACTTTACCAAAAAAATAGCAAGGATTTTTTGAAGACAATTCAACCTAGCCACCTACTCCAGCATTAAGAATTGCAAAAACATGCATGCTAAATTACAGCAATTTCTTTGAGACAATGATCAATAATATCCCATCAGCATTTTAAGCAAGGAATCTTTCATAAAAAAAAAAAATTAAAGATTTACAGAAAAATCAGTTACCTGCACCAAAAAAAGGGAGGTAATTTGGGAAAAGACTATAGACTTACAATTTTTCCTACTATTTTTGACATAGACAAAGCTGGCAGTGCTGGGAGATTGAATGTTGCCCTTATAACCATATTACATAAGAAGTTCCTTTTTACTTACTCTCCCATTGATTAAATTAACTATGGAGATTTTAAATAGTGTAATTCTTTGAAATACACTTCAAATTTAAAAACATGACAGCATTAATGATCCTTAGACTCTGTTCAGAGCTGTTTTGTGGAAGAAATTTCCACATGTTACTGTGGAAGACCATCAGTAAATATATGACTGCTTATGTTTCAACTTGACACTTTTTTTTTCTATTGCAGAAGTTAATATTTGTCAACACAAATCCTAAAGACAACTCTGTTTTTGACAAAGAGATGACTTAAGGTCATTGAGATCCCTTCTACCTCCTGAGGGTCTACAAACAGCCAAATGACACTCTTGCCTGTGTTACTCTGTAATATAAAAATCCTTACTGTTTCAGTTTAAGCAGGTTCGAAATTCTAATCGCTTAATCTTATTTTAAATAATGACTTTTTAAAACCTTAATTTAATTTAAAACTAAAGCTGAAGCCCAGACTTCTGAGTCCTTCTGAGATGAGACTGGACACAAAGGCTCCTGCCTCCACTCCAGCTCTTTTGCATTCAGGCTCGACATACAGTTACTGTTACCACTGTTTCTTTATTTAGGACCACTGAGATATTATTTAAGTGCCAATAAAATCCACAATGAAAAATCCATATTTGTCTATCCATACATTTGGTAAGCACGATGACAAACTAGTTGATTTGATACCATGGGACAAGAGTAAAATCAAAGACTTGCCAGTGGTATGTTTGTACATAACAGATTATACTAATTACCTTCTAGGGACATATTTAAATTCTAAGTATTAACTCTTGTTAATCCCAGGTGAGAAAGATAAAACATTTCTATAAAGGAAGAAGCAAGAGGAAGTAGGTCGCACAGAGAAGCACTGGATTTTAACACCTATTATATGTTTACAGACCTGTATCCTCCAGGGCTGTACATCCCCACGTAACTGAAATAATTGTTCGGTGACTTCATCCTATGGGTAATGGCTTTCAATAGACACCTGGTACTTCTGTGGATGCTGTTCTGGTGTGATGCCACAGATACTGTGTGTTGCTGCAAAATCATCCCCTCAGTTTTAATGAAGGCCTTAGAAAATCACCCCATTGTACAGCTACAGGGCCCCCCACCTCCCAGCTTCACAACCTATAATGAGTTATAAACTACATTGCGGCTAAAAAAACTTTATTCCAAAAAGAAAAGAACAGTATGACCTGAGCTACCATGTATTCTCAATTCCATCATACAACTGAGATTTTAAACAGAAGCAAGCAGACACAATAGCAGGCAGAATCTCAGGGCCAGATCTTTGGCCTTCAGCTATATGGAAGAATAATTAAACCCACAACAGTTTAGAGTAGCTCAAGCTTTGGCTCATTGCCATTTTCAGAGTCAGGAGACAAAAGCTAATGCCTTATGGCTTCTGTCTTCTTTCTCCAGTTCCTGTGTCTGCCAAAGACTTAGATCATCTTAATTTACTATCTTGCTTGTGTTGGCTTTTTTCTTTAAGCCTTTAACTGGCTTTGGTCCTGAGACCTTGCAAAACACTTTAAAATATGTTGTATGAGCCCTCTTTTTAGGTGTTTGTAAAAAGAAAAAGAGTTTTAGCTTGGTAGGATTGTGCAGTGGACTGAGTAACTGAATGCGGCTTTCTTTGTAGCAATACTGGTAGAATGAAAGAGCAATACTGGTAGAAAGAAGAAAGAGAACAAGGAGGGCAGGGAAAAGGAATATTTCTAAGTTAAGAAATAAGAGAAAAGACAACAACAAAATTTTAGCCATAAGAATGAGAAATTTTACATGGTGTATTTATGGACTAGCAATATTATGCTTCTATATAATCCTCATTTACTCTACTCCTTTCAGCCAGCCTTGTTTGACCTATGGCTTTCACTTCTCATGCAATCTGTATAATTTCTTTAATTAGATACATTGAGGTCAAAGGCTTAGGCTTTTAAAGGATTAGACACTTATATAGATAGCGATAACAACCATAGTTGCATTAGGTAAGATTAATCACTTTTTCTGAAGAGATATAAGCTTCACATTTTATGGAACAAGTGAAGTTCAACTGAAAGAAGAATAAAACTTCCTAAAAGGTAAATTACTTCATATTTGTTCAATAAGGGATTCTTTTGCTTTCTTTAAAGCATGATGATTGCATCCCAGATATAACACCAGACTCCATAGACCTTTTTAAAGCGTTTGATCCTGTATTTCAAACATAAATGAGGACTACTTTGACTAACACTAACTTGTTTTAGTACTTGATCTCTCAAAACTTTATGACTTCTTTTTTTTCCTGCACTACAGCTAATTAAGGGTTTAAGATCCATTGCCAGAAGTCATTGCGTAATAGTGTTACACTGGTAGTAATAATTAAAAAGTATAAGCATGATACTAAATCCCATAGATGGTAAGCCTACTCATAAACATAGGTGTATGAGTTTTTAAATATATTCACCATAACATATTAATATAGGCATTAATAGCAATTTTAATGCATTAAAAGTAGCATTAATGTACATGTTAATTATATTAATCATGCTAATTTTTAAAAAAATGGTAAAAAGTCACCAAATTTTTCTCCATCCACCTCCTCCTAAAAACTTCCTTTTGCCAGCATGTCACCAGGCACAGCATTGCCAGCTGGTCAAGGGAGGGAAGGGATTCTCCCTCTCTGCTCTGCATTGGTGTAGACTCACTTTGAACATTGTGTGCAGTTTCAGCCTCTGCAATACAAGAAAGATATTAAACTATTAGAGCGTGTCCAAAGGAGGACAATGAGGATGGTGAAGGACCTTGAAGGAAAACCTTATGAGGAGCTGCTGAGGTCACTTGGTCTGTTCAGACTGGAGAAGAAGAGGCTGAGGGAACACCTCAAGTTACATCTTCCTCATGAGGGGAAAAGGAGCGGCAGGCACTGATCTCTTCTCTGTGGTGACCAGTGACAGGACCTGGGAGAATGCCCTGAAGTTGTGTCAGGGGAGGTTTAGGCTGGATATCAGAAAACAGTGGTGATTGAGCACTGGAAGAGGCTCTGAAGGGAAGTGGTCACAGCATCAAGCCTGACAGAGTTCAAGAAGTGTTTGGACAATACCCTCAGGCACACAATGTGACTCTTGGGGATGGTGCTGTGCAGGATCAGGAGTTTGACTTGATGATCTTTGTGTGTCCCTTTTAACTCAGCATATTCTGTGAGTCTGTGATCATCTGTTAGGTCGTTCCTTACTGCACTGCTCAGATTTTATTGTCACTTAGTGCTTACCCTTGTGACTTTCTCAACTAACATTTTTGGAATGGATTGCTATTACAAAGCATAGAAGAAAACATCAGTTTATGAATCTGTAGTCTGTACTGATCAGGATCTCAGCACAGATTTTTTCCCCCCAAATTTCAGGTAAATTGCCATGACTTGGTCAACGGTTTATGTCTAAAAAAATTTTATGTGCACAGTCAATCCTTTATATCACTTACTAAGATTTTAAAGTTTAGCATGCTATCAACCACCACGGACTAGCTGTGGCAAGAAATCTCTCAAGCTCTAAGAGTAACCTTGGGAGGCATCCCTGCTCAAGAGGAGAGCCCGGTGTGCAGCCTGCTACCATGCCAGAGAGCTCAGCGGGCCCTGGACTGTATGCTCTTTATGGAGTAAAATGATTGACTTAGAGGCATATTGGAATACCAGCAAGGCATCTGGGTCACTGTTGCTGACAGCTCTTGGCTACCGTGTTGCCATCTGTCCCCCAAAGTCCAGAGTAAACTGGATGAGGTCACCACTGCCGCCACTGGTGGTTATAGTGTAGGCAGGGCAGGGGAAGGGGGGGGGGGGGGGGGGGGTCGGTCCAGTTAACAAGGTTGATCTTGTTACACTCTACTCCCAGCAACCCTTCCCGCTGGAGCAGCCTGCCCCTGCTGCTCCCTGGCAGCTAGGTGCAAGAAAATCTTACAAGATTGCATAGTGAGAGGTGTTTGGGGCAATGTCTTCATGACCAAATTGCTGACTCCTGTCCCAGACTGAGCTAGCACTTAACCTAAAATCTGCAAACCTTAACTGAAGGAAGAATAAAACTTAGGTTCCCTTTCTATGCAACTGTACTTCCCACTGGTTAGCAAGCAAGTTCACCATTTTTCTCCTTCTCTTCTATGTCACAGTATATCTTTAATTATTCTCTGTAAAGTAAAATGGATTCAGTGAGCAAGGCTGAGGGAGTCTTCTAACTTCATTACAACAGAAGTTAGAATTGGCATGTAAGAGAGGATTGGTAAATTTAGAACCCTTAGGGCAGGTATGAGAGACTACAAATGAATTATCTACCTACCTTTAGCTAAAATGGGAAGGCTTTTCTTCTGTCTCTTGGGGTTAGTCTATTAGATGTTCTTTAAAATATCTATTGGAGTTTTTAGGCAGGAAGCCGAAAGCTCTACCTCTACTTATTATATTCCTTGTAAAATGTATTTTAATAACTTCTGATAGTGTTTCAGGCTTATGTAGTCAGAGGCACACATAGGGAGAGAATTTCACTGATTAGGCAATTTTGTCATTAAAAAAATACAAAATAATGAGCTTACAGCATCTCCAGGACAAGACAGTAACTGAAAAAAAAACTTTTAGATATTTCATAGGTGAGTTTACATATTTCTAGAGGAATAGAGAATTTCATTGTTATCATTATATTTCTTCACAAAATTGCAGAAAATGGTTGCTGAAATTTTAGAGAGAACTATAGAAAGTAAATTTTTACCTTTAGAATTATTTCAGGGTCTTATGAATTTTCTTGCCAATAGCAATCAATGAAAAAATATCAAGCCATGTCCCCCAAGTCACAAAATTAAATTAAAATATTCAAATGTATATCAGAGAATTAACTGTTTTAATGAGAAATCCTTTTTTTCACTAGTCTCTTCAAAATTTCTTTGTATTTGTGTTTTTCTATAGAGATACTAGGCCAAAAACCTACTTTTGAAAAAAGTTACTTAAGTTTTTCAAAAGTGGCAAAATTAATAATGCAAGACTTTCAATTTAAAAACCCAGTAAGTTGGAGATATAAAACTGTGCTCATAAAAACTAATCACATTTCTAAAATGCAGAATGTAAAAGTATTTTATGTATTTTTGGTGACTAAGATGAAAGACAATATTATTGAAATTTCAAGGTCATATTTTAAATATTTAGAATTTTATTATTGAAGTTGAGGTTTTGTCAATTAAGTGTACTTTGTACAACTGCTAGTTACATCATGCATCAAAGCTTCTTATCCAGCTTGTTCCTGCCAAAAGATTTCTGGTCCTGCAGGGCATATGCTTCATGCAGCACAAACCAGATATTTCTGATCACAGTTGGAAAAAGAGGTTTTAAGGAAATAAATTTTCTTTACAAAAGAAAAATAGAAGGGTTTCTCTCTCTGCCTGTGCCCTTTACATCCCATGGGAATTCTACAAAACTTGGAGAGGTTCAGATGACTTTTGTCTTTGCATAGTAGTATATTATTCCTGCTGCTTTTCCTTTCCCTGCAGCCTATGATCATGCATATCCAGACCAGCAACATGTCTGGGGTTTCCTTTAACTAGTATTACCTGGGTCCTAAAAGGAAGAACCCTGGTATAAACAGGAAGAGGAATGGCACTGAGAAGGAAGGTGTATTGAGTTTTGCTGAACACTGGCTTGCTCCAGTGCAAAAGGCTAGGCTTGAGGTTTGAGGAGATTACATACAATTAATCACAAATTAAGGCCATAAGGCTACCAGCTAGTGAGTTTGAGGAAAGATTGGCAGGGTGAATGAAAGAGGGGATTAAATCAGCTTCTCAGTAAAAGTGAATTGCTACTTTGTGTTGAATGGTTAAGTAATAGAGGAGTGGGAAAGAAGACAAGAAAAAGGTGAGCCCAGAGTTCAAAGATCATCTAGAGTGAGGGTCCCCCTTTCTCTCTACTGACAGAAATACTTTGTCTCTGGTAAGTAGAGAATTCAGACTCTTACAAAATATTAGTATAGTCAAAATTGGAAAACAAAAGTTGACTTTTCTCACAGGGGAACAATCAAAAGTTCTGTCATAGACAGGTTTCCCATTCTCCAAAATACTGACTTCCCCTGAAGATTAAATAGAGATTAGAAATTGATAAGAATTTATCAGATTCCCAGGCAAATACTTCTCATCCTTTCCTGCTTCATACCATCCAATATCCTAGGGGTTCCCTGTGAAAAAGAGCTGCCTGTCCTTTACACTTCTACCAGCAAAATCTTTTTATGCTTTGTAGAATATTTTTCTGATTATGCTTCTGCCTTTCAGAGTGATAACAACTCAGTAAATGAGAAGAACAGGTTTCTCTTAGCAACTTCACACACACACACACAAATCTTTTGTGTCAGGATCCTGCCATCCTTCAAATATGTTGTTAAGTAAACCAAACCAAATTTCAGTGGAGTCTGATGTCTGTAAGTGTCAGGAATTCTGGTTTGGATTTCATACAAATCCAAAGCTTTTTACAAGTGTTTGCATGTTAGTCTATCAAGGGACCTCGTTTGCAGTACTTTGAAGAACGGTATTATCAAGTTAGTATATTTCCTTCAGCCACATCAATTGTCTTGAAGACCCCCTACCCAACTAGCAATGAGATCTGCATATTCAGTGTGACAGAGACAGTAAAATAATATGTATCAGCCAACAAGATCTACTCTCCTAACTAATAGGTAACCAGTTTTAGCTAACCAACCTTTTGCAGTCCCACTGTGATCAGTTCTGCTCTACTGATTGGCTACAACTGATCATCCATTTTATTTATGGAAGCCCACTGAAGAAAATAGAGTTGCCCAGGCATAAATAGGAAGTGTTTACAGAGATACAGAGATTCCAGGGTGACTTTATAACTGAAATTTTGACAAAACTGAGAAGCAACAAAAGCAGCAACTCACAGTTCACAACTTCTCAAGCAAGTTTTGATACAGTCTTCAATAAATGCTCTATAATGTTATATTATTTTTAAAAGGGCTACTGCATGATTATTTTTAAATATAATTTTATAAAAGAAATTTTTTTAAGACTCCTACTAAGCAATATTCTCCACATGCACTTTCTGAAGAACTGTCTGCCATGAGTAAGTTAAATGCATTGGGCTACACTGGTGCGGAACTCAGTGTTATAATTCACTGTTTAAAAATTGCCACTGTGTTTGTATGTTTAGTTGTAATATATTTCTTTGTAAATATATGTATACACACATAAAATAATTATTACAATAAAAACGAGATACAAGTCTTTTATAAATCATGTGCTAGAGAAAAGGAGACAGTGTGACTGACTGAGAAAAAATAGAATCTGACTTTACTTAAGTATTTAATAGAAGTTGTACTTTATTTCCCTCTTCTACTTTGCAAAATCAGCATACTTCTTTCTAGGAAAAAAAAAAAAAAAGAAAAAAACCTGATCTGTTCTTGTTACCTGAGCTAGGAAAAATATATAACAAACTGAGATCACTGGTCTTCAAAGGAGATTATCATAATTACAATGAACTTAAAATCAGGAGATTTAGTGTTAAAATCATGAGATTTGCTGATAAAAGTCAGATTCTTTTTCTTTTAGCTATCTGTCTGTCCCTGAATTGATATGCAAAGTCATGTTATTAGGGTGGCTCTGTAAGTCGTCTTTAATGAAATCTTGCAGGAAGCAAAATAGAGGATCCAATTATCTTTAGCTGAACATACATGTTGTCAAATCTAGAAAAAAACAACTGTGATAAAAACCTAGAAACTTTTCAGAGTCAAGTTTCAATTAACAGAATATAGTTATGCAGTGCTAAGTGTATCTTTATGGTTGATCCTATGTTTGTTCCCATTCCACATATGCCCTGTGACAGGGTTTTATGTTCACACACTGGCTGTTCTGATCTGTCACAATGATTAGGCCACCTGGACCCCAGTGGGAACACAGGGACATCACACAGTCTATGTGTAACTACATTCATGGGTATTTTTCCCCTGCAGGATAATTTCTTAAGTAATTGCAAAGGGCAGACCTTTTTATCACCCTGCCCCTTCTCTTCCTGATAATTTCTAATTTCTTTTAATGCCTAGGTCAAGTAAAAACTCCTGTATTGGGTTTTAATGCCAGGGTTTTTGCATCAGGGAGACTTCAGAGGTGGGTTCAGACAGAAACCTCTAGAAGCTTCCCCTGTACCCATTGTAGCCAATGCCAGACAGTTCCAAGACAGACCTGTCACTGGCCAAGGCTGAGCCCATCAGCATCAGTGGCCATGTCTCTCTTTTAAGAAGAGGGAAAAAGAAAATTGCAGCAGAACAGTAGCCAGAGAGAGGAGTGAGAATATGTGTGAGAAACAGCTCTGCAGACACCAAAGGTCAGTGCAGAAGCAAGGAGACAAGGTGCTCCAGGTGCCAGAGCTGAGATTCCCCTGCAGCCTGTGGTGAAGATCATGGGTACACTGCTGTGCCCCTGCAGCCCATGGAGGACCCCATGCCAGAGCAGGTGGATAACTGAAAGAGGCTGTGACCCTGTGGAAAGCCTGTGCTGCAGCCAGTTCCAGGCCAAGGGGGAAGAGGAAGCAGAGAAAATCAGGAGTGAAGTAGTTCCTGAGAGGAAGGGAGGGGTGGGAGAAAGGTATTTTAAAATTTGGGTTTATCATTATCCTACACTGATATGCTTGGTAATAAAATAAAATAATTTCCTCAAGTCAAGCTTTTGCCTGTGATGATAATCTATAAGTGATGGCTCTCTGTCCTTATCTTGACCCACAAACTTTTTAAAATGTTTTTTCTCACCTGTCCAGCAGAGGAGAGGAGTGATAGAGCATTTCTGGTGGGCACCTGGTGTTCAGCCAGGGTCAACCCACTTGTCCTGGATTGTAGTATAGGATGTGCACAAAGTATTCTATCACCATCTTCATGAACTATTGAATCCAGGTGGGGCGGTGTTTTCCCAGACCCCCTCCCTCTGGGCCATTATCTTCTGCTAATGGCCCATCAAATGCCTTGCTGCGTGACTCATAGATAACTCCCTCCGGGAGTTATCTCTGTTTAATGGGCTATCAGGGACCCCCTGCATGACTCATTATCCCACTGTGAGATGCTCCACCCAGGGGGAGGAACCAAGCATTCTCACCTGGATATAATCTGGGGTTTGAGACAGTACAGGGGGTCCTTACCCACTGGGTTCCCAGAGGAACAGAGCTACCAGACCTTTCTACAGGATCACTGCTTCAGGAAGACCATCTCATCTTGACTGCTTCCATCACTCTGCTCAGGTTGTATTCTGACTCTGTCAGTGGTCTTTTGTATTATTGCATCTATCTTATTTCACTTTCTTTCTTTTCTTCCTATTAAATTGTATCTCTCACTTGGGGCCTCTCATTTGTTTTGCTTTCAAACCACTACACCTCCCCTTACTCTTCTGTTCCAAGTGTTGCCTTCACCCTCTCTTTCTGTCCTGCCCATGTACTTTTATTCAAGTTGTTTTTCTTTTTTGTTCACCTATACCCTTATCTTTCACTCCTCACTTCCCTCCTTTCACTTAGAACAGAAAGTCTTATAAACACATCTGGAATTTTCCACCTCATTTTAGTCCCAACCCTGGTGCCAAAATGGTCTCCCAGTAGCAAGCAGAGGGAGTATTGTTTACCTTTTTGTCCTTTTGTTGCTTATTGTTTGCATATGTTTGGTACCGAGATAATCTTAATTGAATTTAGCATGTCAGAGTACTATGACTCCCCTTTGATGCACTGAGATTCAGACAAGAGCTTGTTTTCACAAAGGTGGTGAAAGACACCATATGTGATTCAAAATGTGTAGATAATGGATGTTGTAAAGTGTCACGACAAAACAGTTCTCAATTTCATTGCTATTTAATACCTAGTCAAACCAACATTTCCCTACAGTCCCTGGAAGCAAAAGATTTGTCATTTTGGCAAATGAGGATGATCTGTATGGATGATTTTCCACATAATTTCACCTTTATAGACTTTTATCGTCACCATCTGAATGTTTCAGACCAAATGTGTCAGATACTGCAGAAAAACAAGAAATGGAAAATACATTCTTATAAGGGTATGCTTAACAAGCAACCTTGAAAGTAATCAATAAATACTTCCTCATTCACCTTTAGTATCCCATATGTGTGGAGAATTTCCATGCAGAAGACGGGCTGGACCATCTGTCCGGATCTTCTTTAATCCTTCATCACTTTGCCACTTTTGTGTAATTTACACTATTAATTTCATGCCAATAAAAATCTGTAGACCGCACCATAAAATTTTGTTGTCTGTATGTTGATAGAATGATGGCAATTGGCAGGCCTTAGCATTTTCACTATAATACTCCTAATTTCTGCCATAAACCCCTAACATTTTTTTTTTATCCACATGTCCCAGTGTAAACTAATAATCCAGAACATTTTTCTTCACATTATACTATTCATGAGCATGAAAAAATCTGAAACAGTGAGTCTCTTCAGCTCCAGTGAAAATGAATTGCCATCAACATCCAGAAACCCAAGAGAAAAGGCTCCATTGGGGGGGGGGGGGGGGAGAAACAACCACCAAAACCTTGCTGCTTAGTTAAAAACCACTACTTGCGTTAACACAATAGCTGAAGTTGTGTTAGAACAACTCCAGAGGAGGGCCACTGAGTTGATTGGAAGGATGAAGCACCTCTCCTATGAGGAAAGGCTGTAAGAATTCGGATTGTTCATCCCAGAAAAGAGAAGGCTTCAGGATGACCTAATTATGGCCTTCCAGGACTTGATGTGGTCTTTTAGGAAAGAGAGGGCAAGAGCAGGTGGTGACAGGACAAGGGGGCATGGGTCCAAATTGAAAGAGAGTAGATTTGGATTAGATATTAGGAAAAACTTACTTATTGGGGTTGTTGTGAGGCACTGGACAGTTTGCTCAGGAATGTTGTGGATGCCACATCCCTGAAGGTGTTCAAGGCCAGGCTCAATGGAGCTCTGAGCAACATGGTCTAGTAGGAAGGGTCCCTGTCCATGATGAGGGGCTTGGAATGAGATAATCATCAAGGTCCCTTTTAACCCAAACCATTAAAAGAAATAGACTAATTTTCATTTTCACCAGACAACAATTGATCTTCCACAATATTTGACCTTCAGAATAAAAAAGCCTTTGTATCCAATTACATGTGCCTTCAGAAATAGAAAAAAATAGCTAATGAAAAAGCAGGTATTGAAAGTTGCCTGCCTGAACAATATTCTCAAATTCCTACTGATGGAATAAAAAACAAATTTAATTGCTCTATTAGTCACTTTTTTAGTATTTCCACTTTTTTGGTGGTAATTTTCATTTTCACAGATACTTGAAAAAAGCAGAAACAAAGAAAAACAAAATTAAATTATACTTTAATGCATTGATTAGAAATTTTCTCTGTTCTTTTGCTTCAGCATTTGTCCAATAATGACTCAATGAAATATTATGTAGTAGCAATTTTGATATTAATTGACACATTGCAAACAAAACATTTAAGTGAGGTTTCACTGGTTATATTGGAAAGAATCTTCAGAAGTCAACAGCAAAACTTCTGTTGATTTTGACAGAAACAGAACTGATCCCATGCTCAGTGACTTGCATCAGAAAATTATCAAGATTGTACCACAACACTGCTACCTTGTGGCATGACACAGAGCAAAATCATTATTGCTTTTGTGGCATGCCTCTCCCTTCACTAACAGGGATGTCATGTGTCACAAACTGCTAATGCCTCACCTCTCACTTGAAGGTATGATTCCCTTTCCATTGTAAGTCTTTATAAGACAATTAGTGGAAAGCAATGCCTATTTTACTCATTTTATGACTACAAAGTTTTAAAAGAGGATGCCAAATCACTTCCCCCTTACAATTCCAATTCATACTGTATTCTTAAAGATGTTAATTATCTTGCAAAATTTTGTAATGCTGATGTTAAGAAAATGGATATAGTTTTCCAGTAATGACCTGAACAAGTTTGGAACTAGTTTGTATATCACAGATAAAAATACCCTTCCTTACTCCACTATATTTATGTCTCATTAGTTTATGGACCTAAAGCCCTCCAGGGATTGTCACTCACAAATCCATCTAATGTTTATGAGCTCTAAATTTTGCATTTGGATCTCTAATTTATCCAACAGATATGGAAAATCATATAGATAGAAAACTCCCTAGTGCCTACAAAGCTCTAGATTTTGAGAGGGCAGAAATAGTATAAGCATAATATTTAATATAGGCATGATGCTTAGCACATTAGTGGCAAGCTAAGTGTATCACCTAGGAGGAAAGACATTCACTATATTTCAGGCAAGTGGAATAGTATTCCTCCCAGGACTGTTGGCTTGTAATGATACAGGGTTTAGTATGGTTGTGTGTTAATGCCAACCAGTTCCTGTTGGAGAAGTTTTTTAGCAGAACATTGCCAACACAGGAAAGCGAGGATCAGCTATTTTCTTGGACCTCTAAATTTTAGGGAACAAGGGGGCACTGCCATTTCTCCACCACACATTATCTACACTGTTTTTATTTGCAATCCCTATCCAAACATTCCTACCATAAATGTAAAATAATGGCAGAGGTTGAGTACACGTTACTCCAAAATTCAAATTTACATCAAGGGCAGTTATTACTATTCTACTATTACTATTCTACTATTCTACTATCTTCTGCTAAACTTCTGTTAAACATACGCAGATTTAACCATCCTTTCAGCTTCCTACAGCATAACACATGGAGCAGTTGATGGATCCTAACACAAGCATCTTTCCTACTAATGCTGACAATCATACAGCCTCTAAACCATTATTGGGTTACCTATATAATAAAATATAAAATTGATTTATTCATCCAAAAAGAGAACTGTGTCCTAACAGAATGCAGGTAGCTACACCGTAAAGTTTAGGAAACTGAACTGGAAATGGAATTTTGCAAAGAGAAAAACTTTAGGAATGGATGAGAAGATAAGGGATAGGTATTTAGAAAGACTCTGAAATGGTTGATCATCGGTAGTAGAGTCTTAACAGTGAATGCTACATTAAAATTCCCAATAGACACTACAGTTCTGAAATTTGGTTTAAAAAATGATGCTGTTTACACTTAAATCCTTCTGTCCTGGCCAGAGGAATTTAGTGAGATAATAATGTCTCTACCTTATGATTATTTGGGCTTTAGCTGTGTATAAGATGCTTTTTCATATCAAATAAAAACTTCAAAATAAATGATATGGACCTCATAGAAACTATTTAACTAAGTGGATCTTACTAGACAGATGATATGTGCTTCAAAAAATTTTAGTAACGTTTAAGGTATTTTCCCATTAAGGTCTGTCTGTTTAAGATCATAAGGCTTTAATATACTCCCTTTACTCACAAAGATATAACTGAGTAGATATTTCCTGGATGATTCAAGTTTTTGGTTTTTTTTACAGAGATTGAGTTTTTACAGGGATTATTTTATTTACCTAGAACTAATATGCCTGCAATGTATCACTTTTATTCTCACTTCAGTCCCGTGTACCAGGGGATAGATACTTATATTATTGTTCTGCCTGCTCTGTGTTAAGATGTATTCAGGTGTAGTATAACTGCCCTGATAAATATATTCTGTGTTGCAAACATGCATAATATACACTTCTATACCATAAATCTTGGAATTAATACTAAAGGTAGTGGTTTAAGTGTTTTATAAAAGTAGTATGTGTAATAAAATTTGGTGACAGTAGCAATGCAATAGCAGATGGGGTTTTATAAAGAGCATATAAAGATAATTCGTCGCAGGATGTACATGTAGATCCCTTAGATCTTCTTTCAGTTTACTTCTTTTTTTGATTTATACAGTGATTACCTAGCTACATAATTATTTGAAAAAGCAAGCAAAAGTGCTGTCAGCCATCTGCTAAATTACTAGTAGATATAAGCAAGATTTGTCTTTCAGAAGCAGATTCTTTCTTGTAAAACCACTTAGTGATGTGAAATTAAATACCCATGGTTTTCACCTGATATGCTCTCTATTGTTAAATCAGCAAGTGATTATAGACTGATAAAATACATTTCAGAAATGTATCAGTGGAGAAGAGAGGGAGACAGTTTAATGATTAAAATACTCAATTGAGTTTGAAAATCTGGAACTGCTATTCACAAACTCTTTACATATCCCTAAGCATGCATCTCTCTCTCTCTCTTTCTCAGTTGTTCTGACATGAAAATAAGGCTCATACTGCTCCATGTCACAGAAAGGTGGTGGAGAAAAAAAAACAAAAACCAAAACCCATAAACAAGTGATAGGTAGTCAAATCTTTAATAAACTATACTTTACTATTTTGATCCCACTCTATCTCCTGATAGAAATAAGTAAATCAGTTCCCTCTAATAAACTGCAATTACTTACCTAGAGGAGAACACTAGGCAGAGTATTTGTGGGGGTTAGTAAGAGTTTACATGCTCTTTGCATTTTGTATTCAGACCCCCCATTCTTGAGACCTGCCTTAACTTCTGAAGCAATGTAAAGTTTTCTGTTGAGCTATCAGCTCTGCTACACACACTCTTCCAGCCTGCTCCTCATTCCCAGCTGGCCTGCCGGAGTAAAATTAAAAAGGAAGCAAACAGAAAAAAGGAGTGCCCTGGGAACGTATGATATAAGCAGTGCAGACCTGAGTTTTGTCTGTGTTGATCAGTTTTCAGTTGAATTACACTGACAGTTTCCCAAATCATCTTATATAACCCCAAAATATCTCATGAACTTGCCTATAGAAGGTAAAATATAAATAAAGGAACACCTGAAGCATACTTTTTTTCTCTGAAAGAAGTGGAAAATTTTAAATGTGGAAGTTTTGCAGACTCTTGTTTCACTTCAACAGATTTGTGAACTATATCTCTGGTAGGGTAGTATTCATGGTGTCTGTTTCTAGAGTGAAAGAATTCACAGACATAGTTTTTTTCCAGACTAAGCACTACTAAATTCTTTCCCTAGTTTTTTTGTTTGTTTGTTTGTTTGTTTTTTACCAGCAATTTTAAAATCAGCTTGAATTTATCAAGCAGATCCCAAGGACTGAAATTTTTTCATGTGTGAAAATAATGACAAGTATGAATTTAATTTTTTTTCAGATTTTATACACAAATCAACTTACATAAAAACAATTTAACTCATTGCTGACTTAACAATACTGATGGCACTGGACTTAAAGGAAAAAGGGATCTACTCCCAAATTACTACAGTGGTATACTTTTCTGTTTCTGATAACCACTATATATCTCACTCTATTTATCTCAATGTAAGAGAATATCAATGAATTAAATAGATCAATCACAGATAAGAGAATTAATCTGTAGACAGAAGGAATGTTCATGACTCTACTGTTAGAGTAATGTGTAAGAAGGAATACATCTATCTGGAGTCAAATGTAACAGTTTTGCCTACATTTACCCAAAATCTTGACAGATTTCATCCCTGTAAGATTATTCATGTTACACATTTACATCTGACTCATAAAATATTTTGATGAGACATATTTCACTATCTTTCTAAGAAGTGTTAGATGTTTAAGAAATAATGTCCTATTAATAACCAGCATATTGCTCAGGACAACAGAACCATCTGCCTGAGGCATATAGACCAACAGGTGCAGGAATTGTAGCTAAAGGTACGTCAGGTTTGAGGGTTTAACGTGTTAGTTTCCAACCTGCAGAAATTCAGACATAAAAATAAAGACATGTCTTCTATTCTAGCTCAAAAAACATTTGAATAACAGCTGAAATCTGCAGAAAGCAAGGTTTCATGAAGAAGCAAGTTTGAGAAAGCATATTAAAATTCTATCTCTACCAACAATTACTTTCCAAGAATTGTAGCCACAATTGGTAGTGTTTCTTATTTTGAAGTGTAATATATATTTTGAAGTATATTTTTTTTCTGGCTGATTAACAAACATATTGTGATCACACACTCCTGATATCAAAGGTTTTGCCACTAAAATTATGCTAATATCCCTACTTCAGTTAATCTTTGGCCTCATAATGTATCCTTTTATTATGGTAAAATGAACTCACTTAAGCTGGAAGTCTTGCCAGCTTTGCAAGGTTTAATAATCAAAGATCAGCATGTAATATCTCAATCCCTAAATTACTTAGAATTTGATATACCTACCATACCAAATATATTTGATGCATATAAAATGATGTAGCAGAAATAACAACAGAAAGACTCATCCTGCTGCACTTGAAAATTTAAAAATCCAAAACATATATATATAGGGCTAACATATAAACAGCGGGCATAAGGTGACTCCAGTATATGGCTAAATCATCAAAATAATACCAATATTAAAATACTTACATGTTTATTTTTGCATGAGTCCATTCAAGGAAGAGAAGGAGATGTTAAGCTGAGAAAGGAGGGGAATAAATGATGAAGTTGTAGGATGAAACTGAAGTATATTATTTCTGTGGAGAGGAAGTAAAGGCAATGGATGAAGGCAGCATCAGCTGGTATTGGGCACACAATATCTAGTTAAAGCTCTTGAGAACTCTGAGTGAATCTTTCATACTGCCCTCAAGGCTATTGCCTCCAGCTGACTGTCCAGTTTCTGCTCAGAGGACTACACATCAACTGGCCCTAAAGCTCTTAAAATCTCTCCTATATGTCTCTCGATCCATTAACAAAGTGGTCAAGTGGAGAAAGCACCATCCTGCAATGCAAAGGTCAGCAGTGTGCTACTGGTGACTGACTGCATAAAGACTTGGGCAGTCTCACACCTGGTAGGTGAGTTATAAGGAGAAAATATGGTCCTGTGACTTGATTGACACAGGAAAAAGAAAGGGAGTTAAATGTTATTGCTATGTATAAACAGGCAAAAGAAAAGGCAAAATGGTGCCAAAATTAAAAGGGTGAGATTAATGGAAAAAAGCTTCTTAGTGTTCCACTTTAGAAAAAAAGTTGTTGACCAAATCTGATTAACTTGAAGAGAAATCTTCCTGGCTCAGCTTCAGAACTCCTCAGCTTCAGAACTCCTCTGCCTCATGGACTGAATGTTAGGCCACATGAGACTAGCAAATACAAAGCTCTGCTGCCAGAACTCCAGGCATTCAAGCCTCTAAAATTTTAAGTCTGACTCAGAAAATAATAGAAATTAGAAAAAAAACAAAACAAAAAAGGTAAACTAGACATTCATGTAGAATTCCTTTAGGGTTCATATTCTTTATTATGCAAATACCTCATTTCCCTACAGAGACCCACACTAACTTCCTATGTGATCAATTCTTTATGCACCTGGCAACCACAAGGTCACAGAGAACTCAGCACAAGGATACAATTTCCTTTTTTCTAGGAACACAAGAGATCTTCAACATAGCTGTAAGTTGTCATGTATAAAAACAGTGTTCCCCTGTTGTCATTAAAATGTACATAAATTAATTCCTCTTCCATGTTGAAGAAAATTTTGGAGTAGCTGTTCTATGAAGACAATCTATATCTTTGAACCTTTTTTGCATCAGGCCCCTACACATAAATGATCATGCATTTGTGTTTGCAGAATTACTTTCATTAGCAGAGTGTGTCTGTCCTCATAAGAGAAAACAATGACCATATTATTGGAATAGAAGGGGCAGATGGCCACACATAAGTCCACGAACTCTAGTGCTCAAATCTCAGCTGCCCACCCCCAACCACAGTCCAAACTGAGTGAATGGGTGAAATTTCTTACAGACCAAAGCCAAAAGCTTGATGTTTTCATGTTCTCCAGGGGAATTCGGAAGAATGCATTTATGTGCTCTGACACTACTAAGACACCTATAATACTTCATACAGATTATGTCTACTGCATTGTTTTCATCACCATTGTCTTTGAAAAAGTTTTGAACTTTCATTCTAAAAAGTCTAATTTACAAAGCACAAAGTTATAAAGTGTAAAAATGTATCTACAGTCAACCAGTAAAGAACAGATTTACCCATGAATGCATGTCATCATCTTCGTAATTAGTATGCTACTGCAAATACATTTGATTCAGCAACTCTGCAAGTTACAGCAAAATAATTGTTAATGATTCAGTCTCCATCACATACAGTGATTGTATATTTAAAGTTACATCTTGTAAAGTTCTGCTGGTTTTGGTGTGGACTTAACGTTGTATTTTCTAATGAGGTATTTCTATGAGGTAAGCCCATGACAGTCCACTAATATTTGAAGAGGAATTTCATTCTACCTTTTACTTTAGAAAAATATCATAGACTCATATAATGGCTTGAGTTGGAAGGTGCATCCTTAAACATCTTTAAGCATCCTCCTGTTCCAAATGTCCTGTCATGGGCAAGGACAACTTCCACTATACCCAGTTCAAGTCTCCAGCCAACCTGACCTTGAACTATATGTAAAATATGTAATGAAGATAAGCACAGAGTGTATCATATTTGATCATCAAATATTAAACCTATGAATTTCTTAAGTATTAAAAATGTGCATAGTTTCTTTTTTATCAATTTCTTTCTTGTTTCCAGACTTGGAGAATGTGAAACTTCAGTCAAAATTAATATGATTCAATTCATAAAAAATTATTCTCTGAAACTGCAGCGTACACAAAATTTACCTTTTATTCATGCAATAAAATGTACAGAAACTACTTAAAGATTTTGCTTTCAGAGAAATGTCTCTTTGTAGCAATCAACTTAAAAAACCCCTCCTCATTCAGGCTGCTTTGACTATATTTAGCAGTGGAACTTCATATTTACTAATATAAAAAATCCATCAAAAAGTACCATTAGAGCTAATGACAGCTAAACATGGAATAAAAGCTTCACATTTAAGTATTTCAGGGTGTAATAACACCTTTTTTAAAACTGTTTCTGTATTTGGAAGTGATAAAAATGCTCCCATTTCCTGGTCTCTTGTGCTTCATGGTAAGAAACAGATGATTCATTCTTTCTTGCTGCTTTGGACAATTCATGTGTACTAAGCACAATCCATTCTTGCAAAGGAATACAGGAGTTTTTATGTCCCTTTCAAACACCGAGCTTTGTGTTCTTCTGAGCAGCAATTGCAGCACTCTCACTCTATTGGGCTAATAGAGACATGGTTTTTTGCTGTTACAAGAGCTGAGTGTAGAAACAAAAATAGGAGAGTTCAGTTTACTATAAGATATGCTACAATTTCTAGCAGAAAAGTCAGCAGTGGCAAAAGATACCATCTAATTTTTTAAAAAATTATGTATGTGGTACATAAAAGTCCATTAGAATGTTTGATTCTTCCTTTTTTTCTTTTGACAGATGCAATTTTCAAGAAAATGATCCCCCGAAGAAAAGAGATGGATATGAATCCAATGATTCAAGAATGTTTAGGAAATGTCTTGTGCAATGGGAGTAATTCATATAGATAGGTCCTTCAGGAGAAATCCTTAAAAACATCCATATATTTAGAAAGACATTATAAACACCTGTTACAAAGTTGAAACCTTAGGAATTTTTTTAAAGTTACAGCTTATATTCTTGCAAAGAGAGCTCTAACTCATTTCCAGTTGCTCCTGATCTGTATTGCCACATTCCCAGCTAGATTGTATGAGTAGGGGAATCTCTTTCCACTGCAGGGAGAGCCTGATCTCTACAGGAAGGGAACATTTCTGCACTTGAGTTTGGTGCTTTCCTCTCTCCATCTCCATTGGTGACTGTAGTCCCAGCTCAGTTAAACAGTACAGCACTCTAGATCAATCCCCTTGTGAACTCCGATGCACCATCTTGCATATTTTGTTCAGTAGGTGAGGTATAGAAGTGATAACTACAGCATATATTTGCATGGAACCTATCCTTCAGGAGGCATCTAATTCCCAACAAGACCAATAAAAATGAAGAATTTAAATACTCAGTTTGCCTCAGTCCTCAGTGTTAAGTCATGTCTCCAGTGAAATCTTAGGGAATTTTGCCAAAAATCAAGTCCATCTAAGTAAATTAAAAGCACTAGGTTATCCAGTAAAAGATAACCACCTCTCATTCAAATGCAGCATATTTGCCTCCTTAAATCATGTTATATCAGGATTTTTTAACAACTGTTTTTAAGAACGTGAAATCAGAAATGTTACTGAAGAATGAATGGACATGCAGGCATTTTTTTAGAGTACTATGATTTTAAACTTTTACTCTCATTTAGTTCTTGTTCTTACAAGAGAGCACTAGAGTACATTATCTGTAAAATAGAAAGAATTTTTTAAAAACCAAAAGAAACACGGGTAAGGCAGACATCTGCCTGGAATGAATTTGGTGTGACTGACCTTGATTTGGCAGAGAATGAGAGCAGCCTTGACTGAATAGCCACTTGATGTCCCTACTCATTATATTTTTTTATGATTTCTATGAAAAATAAAAAAGCATAGCAAACTCTAAGCAACTGCTTGCAGTATAAAACTACTTTACATCTGAAAAGCAGCTGTTCTAGTATTTGAATTACCATCATAAGGCACATTAATGCAAGAAAATGTAGTAAAAAATTCACCTATAATACAAAGGTTTTCCCTGGGAAAACCTGTTCCCATTACTTGAGATATACTACTCTTTAGTGTTTGTATATGAAGGGTTTTCACCGAATATGACTTTTTTTCTAATTTTGTGGCCAAAATACTTTCAGGGAATGCTAAGCTTGCAAATACATTAACTTGTATCTTGAATATTTGCACACAAATATAGGACAAGCTTTGAATTTCATATAAAGGGGCATTCTTCTAATTTCCATAGAGAAAGAGTTGGCCACTCAAGCTGATACTGTAGGCAGCAATTGCATCACTTATTATGTGTCATGAAGGGAGCAATAAAGTAATACATAAATATTTATTACCCCTTGAAATACTTTTAATTATTATTCAATTATAACAAAATACTCACTGGAATGTTCTATTCTATTTAAATAAAAAGGTAATAATGTGATTAATCCCATCACACAATGAGTTTCATTATCCAAAACCACAACTAAACAACCAGTGGTGGTCCTGTTGGACTGAAACATCTTGTTTGAAAAGTGTTGCTAATATTTGTCAGTCAGAAATTCTTATCCAGTAGTGAGGGGTACTTAGGTGTTGAAGTAAATACTGACTTTTTCAGCTCTTCCATGACAGAAGCTAGCCAGTCTGGGAGTTGACATAAAATTTCAGTAAGTGCTCAGAAACTTGAAATCTGTGATCTCATTGAACTCAGGATATTAAGAAACTGTCTGTGTCCATAATAACAAATTCTGCCTCTAGTCACAGGAAATAAAGGAGAAAAATCTCACCAGTTCTGTTGCATGTGTCAACAACTTTCAACACAGGTCAAACTGTAAGCAAATCACTTCTCTGTCTGATTTCAAGCTTTTAATTCCTTCCAGAATTAGCATTAGTCTGAGGGGATTTCACAGAAAGAAAAGCACTGTCTTATCAAGCAGAAAGGACAGGAAGAGAAAAGAGGGAAGGAGGAAGGAGAAAAAGAGAAAGTGGAAAAATGTTACCAACTATCTCTGTGAATTTTACATAATATCAATAATGTCTAGTATTCAAATGCTTTAGGGGAAATACATTTATCAATGTATTTTTAAGGCATGATTGATTTTTTCACATATGCCATTACATGGAGTAGGATTTCTTGTCTGATGTGGTTTGTAAGAAGTTTGCTTCTCTTATGTGGTTTGTATGTAGTTAGTACCTAATACAAATTGAGACAAAATATTTGATCATAAAGCTGAAAATTGTCTGATATTATAAATGAGGAAGAAAGTAATATACACCTTAACTTCCCACTTCCCCACTTTACATTCATCTTTCTATCAATATAGATCTTAAATAGAAAGTATCACTTGAATTTAAGTATTAGTATAAATCAAGCAGTATGTCAAGTTAAAAAAACCTCTATTTCTTCTATTACCAAAGTACACAAGCACAATTATGTATGAACTATGAAAAATGTTTATCAAAATACCTTAAAGTTGTAGCTGTTCTGTATTTTAATAGATAGACTCAGCAGTGTGGAGAATAATACAAAATGAAAAATAATATGGGATTCATTTTTCAAACTAATTGAAAACTGATCAATGAACAACAAAATGAATACCCCTCTTTTTTCACCACAGGATTTTCCTGTGTTATCTTGCAAACTTCTGGGAAACTTGTAAAGAAATAAAACAATAGGGTGCCTCAAGATTCCTCTGCGATGGCAGTCAAAACCTCAGATCTTCTATAAACTCCAGTGACTCTGGAACACCCAGTACGTCTCTGAGTAGGCACAAACTTTGCAGATCAGTCATCAAAATATTGGTTCCATTACTTTTTAACACCAGGTCTCTTGGCAGGCATTTACATCACATTGTGGACAACATTAGTAATTTTTAAGTTACATGTGAATTTACAAAATAACTGTCCAGTTTAATACATAGAATATAACTTTTGGAACCCTACAAAAACATTAAAAACTCAGTGAGGATTACAATTTGAAAAATATCAGCTTTCAACTCCAAGTTCTTTTTGCAGTGAAAAAAGTAAAAAGCTGCAAAATTTGTGTTGCACTGTGAAAATTATTTTTCTTTACTTAAACTGAACTGGAAATCATCCGAACTGTTAAGTGAAATGGTACTAGGAATAACAAATATCTTAATTTCTGAGTAAGTGAAACACATACCAAAAATATCCCCAAAGACTAAATAGCATGACTAAAAACATGATCTTGAAAGTATATCCTTTGACAATTATGTGATTTTTTGGATCTAGAATATATATTTTTTATTATATTAATATTCTGAGTGATTGAAATTAGACACTGCAGAGTACTGCATTGTAGCTAAAGTGATATACTTTATTTTAACGTTTAAATTAATGGAGCTTCATTTTTGTTAGGAAAAATGAGCTTCGTTCAGTTATGCATTATTTCAGGTTAATCTTCAAAAGTACTGATTAAGTAATTGCACTGTAAAAGAGCCCATGTTCTGCTTCTGACTCCAAATGAAATTTTCTTCCTAAAATAAGAGAAAGTTTTTCCAAGAGCCTGAAATCTCTCCTAATGATTTTTTTCCTTAGAGGTCACTTGAAAAGTTTTTGACCTTGAATAGTATCAAAGCCAGTATTTTTCTTATTAAAAAAGAAAGAAAAAAGAAAAAGGAAAAAAAAAAAAAGAACAAAAAAAAGAGATTATGCTCTCCAGTACCTTAGATATCAATGTATGTTGTGTCATGTTAAAAGGCTCTCAAGAAAATTCTAATCCATCCATTACAATATAATACATAAATCATGTATAATCTATTATTTTCTGCCAAAGAAAATATTGATTCTACAGAATGATAGCGTTTGTCTTTCAGACACGTAGCATCTTTCTGGATACATTTTGCCACAAAGTGTAAATGGTGATTATAGATAAGTTCAAAAATAGCTTATAAAGGACATGGCAAAAAACCACCAAACATTAAATTCTGTTGTATGATTTTGAGGATAATGGGGAAAGCTGAAAGCTATAGCTATGTTTATGTTTTCTGTACAGCAACAGGAAATGGCAGAATGTCACACAGCCTCACTAGAGATTCAGAATAAAAGTGTCAAAATGTAGAGAAAGGAGCATAGGAAATAATTTCGAAAAGCACAACAATCTAGATAACAATCATAGTAAAGTCAGACAACTGTGAACTCCAGTTTCAAATGTTAGAATGGCTGAAAGCAACTATTGTTGCTTCAGCAATAAAGGCACTTCCATATACAGAATCTTGATGCCTAATGGCAATTATTAAGATGGTAGATAGAGGAAAAGAAAGAGCAAAAAGTTATTGGTCCTTCAGCTATCTGCCCTTTAACAAGCCAGTGGTTCTTCAGTGTGTCTATTATCAGAATGGCATTGCAGGGACATATTTCAACACAACAGGGTAGTCTCCACAAGAAGAAAAGTAATCAGAAACTGATTTGACTCACTGGGCCAAATCCTTCCCTCATGTTACTTCAAACCTCCCGTAGTTTCAGAACAACCTGATACACTAGACATGCATGTTCCCTCTGTCAGCCGAACACTGTCTACCCACAGAAAGAATTTTCAAAGGCTTATCTCAAAAACTATGAAGTACAAACCTCATGCTAAAAGAGTACGGTTTTGTTTTACCAGGAGAGAATTTGAGATGACTTTCTCTTCCTGGATGAAAAGAGAGAAACAAATTTCAGCCTTGCATAAGGTAAGGGATGGGAAGAAAGGGGAAACAGCAGATTAGTTTATAAATGGTGCAATGAAGGTAGTAAGACTTTTCTAAACTCAGAGAAGAATCCTATTAAACACTAGGCACTAACAAGCAACTAAATTCTTCTGAACTCATATTTTTTCCTGCTAAATTAAAAGCAAAGGTCTTTTATTTTATAACTGAAAACAATGGGAAAGGTGCAAGCACCTTCGAAAAACTAACTTTTCAGATACTAAATGTAAATTATAGAGCTTTCATTTGGGGTGGACCGAAGACACGCTTACATGCCAGCATACACCTTAATGTCAGACGAAACAGAGACAATATGGAGTGTTATATTTTTACTGGAAGTTAACCCAAGTGCTATCACTCTGTGTGAGAAACAGTCCAAGTACTGCTAGATATTGTTAATGCTTTGCAATATATCAAAACCCCTTTGATTTTATTTATAAAACCTAAACAATGACAAGAAAACCCAATGCAGTGAACAAAGCAGCACACTTATTACAGGATATTGGATATATGGAACAAACCATAAAGACAATTCTAGATATTTCCCATGACAAAGAAAGAAAGTCTTATTTTAGGTATTAACCCATTTTTTTAACGTGGAAAATATATATGCCCCATATTAATTTGTTTATATATTTAAAGGAGATCTCTACTTTGTCTCTACAAGCATACATATAAATGTAAATATTTATAATTTTGTATGTCTAAATAAATAAATGCATGTGCATACGTGTCTTATCAATTGTATTATTTATTCATGTACACCTTGATTTTGAATCATCTGGGGTTTAACAGTCTTTTGTTCGTTACTTCTCCTTAAGTTACTGATATTGTTTCCTAATTTTAAAACTAGTTTAATCTAATCACTTGTGAATGGCAGTGGCTGGAGAATTTGAGAACAGAATAATTTTTCCTTAATGAGCAATCTACTCACAATGAATGCAGAACACAGCCAAAAGCATTATATTAGATAAAATATATATGAAGTGCAGTTTATTAATGATTGAACAAAATTTATTTCAAATCACTGACCTGAATCAGGATATTGTTCTGAACAGTAATTATTTAATACGATATTCAGCCCAAGACTGAAAAATACTGGCATGTTCATAACTACTGCCATATAGGAAATAATGCGTAAAATAAATCGTGACCATAAATAATATGAACACACAAAAATTTCCTGCCATTTTCTGTATTTGCACACATGAAAGATTTTAATAGATTTATTGTAAAAATTATTCTGCAAACAGTGTACACATCATGTGGGGAAATATATTCAAGCTATTTACAGAAATCAGACTTCTATTTAGACTACTGTGATTTTCCAAGGAAAATGTCTTCATTTAAATATATATATGAAGAGCAGATTGCAGAAGTGAATAATTCAGTCAAGAAATAATATCAAGAGACAATTTCAGAGCTCACAAAATGTGCTACATTATCAGACAGCTGAGGACTCTTAATAAACTTCATCCACAAAGCAGCTTTGTTTTTCAACTCAAATAATTTGTTAAAAAAAAATGCTTTTTTTATAAAAGGACCCTTTATTATACACATATCATGAAAAGACCCTTTATAATACAATATGCTTTGAAGGAAACAATCACATTTCAATAATTTTCCAGTCAGTAGCAAGGAGATTTACAAATGAGAAAACAGATATGTAAAATATTTTGCTTCTCTTTTGAACTTTTCTTGCAAAATTATAAAAGAAGGTTCCTTAAAGTTCTGAAATACTAAAGTTTCAAATCTATAAAAGATTTGAATGACAGTAAGAAAATTCCCACCTTTAACATTTTCCAGAAATCTGAAAACAATATAAGCTTCTTGAAAAGTATTTCATACTCAGTCTTTACATTTACATTTTCAAACTGTGCTTACAGAGGAAAAAAAAGAAATAAAGGAAGGTAACTATGCAAGCATGATAAAGAAGGAAAAATACTACTTGCTTCTGGACTGAAAAATAAATTACAAGAGCAAGAAAATGTTCCTTTTCAGCCCTTTGCCACATGTGGGCATGCTCATGGATTTTAGCTGGATTTGACAAGTCACCATTTACTTTCTCTATCTCATTTCAAGGTGTCACTTGGGGCAGACAGGTTTTGAAGCCTTTTTATTTTCTCAAGGTGGGGTAGACCAGTCTTCAAACAGCTACCTTTCTCAAATGTTAAGCTTGCCAACCCTAGCCTGGAAGCTGTAATGCTGTGATGGCATCCTAAAAGAAATGTTTCATCTTTCTGTATTTATTTAAAGCTAGTACTAATCTTAATATTAATTCAATTTTCAGAAGCTGTCTTACTAGTAAGAAAATTTATTTCGTATTTCTTCCTTAAGTTATTTTTAGTGATTTGGTTTGGATCCTTATACATTTAGAACTAGCAAGTGCAGGTTACATTTGACAGGCTGGTTTTAGGGTTTTTTATTCATTGTTGATCAATTCCCTCTATTATGAATTATTTTCCATCTCTTACTGCAAACATTTCCAGTGTGTTTTCAACAGCCAGAACCATGACCGAACTATTCATCCTCTATCACTTGCAATTGGTCACTTCAGTTGCAGGCATTTGATCTAATTTCAGATTGACTGAAGCCTTTGGAAAAGGAGACTAATGAAAAGGGAATAATTAAAAAATATTAACAACAAAAGAAGACTAAAGAAAAGGCAACAATATTAAAAAAACAAACACTTGTGCTTACATGGGAAGAGTCTGCTTTAAGATCCTTGTTGTTTACATAGGTAACACAAAGATCAGAGGGTCAAAGAAAGCTCAGTTAAGATGCTGGACAAGTATAATTTTATTTTTTCCCTACTCTCATACTTTCCCCAAAAGCTTGTGAGAAACTAGATTCAGTGGACTAGTGGAATTAGGCTAAGTGGAGCTGGGCTTTCACATCACAAATATTTCTATGTTACGTTTCTATCACTACTATTCCCAAATCCTTGTGGGAGGAAACACCTATGAGATAAAACATTGA
The DNA here is from genome assembly GCF_029207755.1 of Chamaea fasciata. NCBI lineage: Eukaryota > Metazoa > Chordata > Aves > Passeriformes > Sylviidae > Chamaea > Chamaea fasciata. The sequence goes on along the minus strand of NW_027094091.1, from coordinate 33,896,326 downwards.
AGCATTCCTGCATAGCAAGTAATAAGTGAACAGAGAAAAAATGCAGAACTCTTAAAAATGGATAATTAATACCATTTAGCAATTTTTTTCTTTGCTTTTAAACAGTTTTATCTCCTCTGAATCAAAATCATTAAAGTACAAAAATAATGCCATAATGTTGACAGGTTGATGGGAGATGAGCAATATCCATGGAAGAAGTGGAAATTATACCTATTTCAACTTGTTAAAACTGTTAATTTAATAAGCTAGAAAACAGAATTTTCATGTTTCAAGGAGTTTTTTGTTATTATCCTCTGGGTGGTATTTTTGTAGCTTTTGTTTTGATATTAAAATTATTAAACTTGCTTCTTCTATTCTCATTACCAGAATATTTTATGGGTAAATCCACTTAAGGAACCTATTGTGCTTTCTGATCAAAGTGGAAAATGAAGCCAGGTTATAATAAGCAATTTAATTTTTAATGAGCTGATTGAGACCCAAGGTCATAACAAAGGACACAAACCAACCAGACAAAAAAAAACCCCAAACAACAACAAAATTTCCAGCCCAGAACACTAATGACAGCACACTACACATGACCTGGGCAAAATAATATTTGGCAAACTGCATCTACAAACTATCCCACTTGTATTTTTTATTTTCTTTCAGAACCCTGACTAAGTCTAAGTAAGGTGTAGCATATTAAATAATACAGAAGCACATAAAAATGCATGAGACTTGTTTTCTGAAAAGAACTTAGCCAGGATGTTTATTGAATGTAAATTTCCCAAGCTCAGGTTTAAATGCTACAGCTACAAGCTGAACATTTAACCCCCTAATACCTTTTATAACACCTTAGAAGGTAGCTAACTACCATCTTGGAGTACAATTCTGCCAGAATGTTGCATGTAACTTCCACTGATGTTCTTGGAATTTGGCCTTTCAGTCTTCAGAAATAATAAACCATAGGTAAGGAGAATCTTTACCCAAACATGGTGTCCTTGCTTTCTTTGCATCTTGTAAAATAACTCATGAAATTTTATTATTTTTGAATACAGACTTGTTCAAGATTTTACTTGGCATATTTTTTGATTTTTTACCAGTAGACTTTCTTACAGCTTTCTCTAGCAGTAGAAATATTTATTCCACTAAGCCATCTACTAAGCACTTTATGTCCTAGACACACATCATTTTAGCCTGACAAAACTGCTCTCTGTATTGCAAGTAATGTCCTTATGAAACACACTCTGTCTCATTAAAGGAATATAAAATTTAAAATTAAATTAGATATACCTTTACACCTAGCACACTATAAGCAATAGAGAAGATGCTAATGAGTTCTGCAGGTTCTACAGGTAGTCCATGGATCAAGTCCAGCCCACAGGATGCTCTCATCTGCTTTACTAGCTTTTCTCTAGGGAAGAGAAGCAACTATTTGAGCAGCTAATTGCTGCTGGCACAGCCAAGCACTTCATCATTGTACTGTCACTGCCTCTACTTTCCTAGTGGGACGAGAGAGGAAAGAAGCAGAGAGGATGGACAAAACTGTCCCCATTGAAAGAGGAGAAAAGGTAACCCTGCAGAGCTCCAAATGAATTCTTTCTAAATGGCAGTAGCATGAAACCCAGAAAGAGGCACATGCCCATGTTGGTATCACCCGGCAGAGCCATGAACTGAAACTTTAATGAAAGCCCAAGAGTCTAAAGAAAGAAGTGAAGTCCAGCTGCCGTGGCTGTTATGGCGACAGTGACCCTGCTCAGAAAATTTACTCTCTTCCTCAAAACAGCTTTTCTTAGTGAAATGTCCCTCCCTTCCTTTCTCACCATTACTAACAGCGTATTTAGTTCAACCAGGAATTGGACAATAGAATAAGAATTGGCTGGTAAAGTAAAAAAAGGTATCTTTTGTATTTCCTCCATCTCCAGGTTAAGATTGGAGGATGAAAGGAGGACAACAGTCCTAAGTGATCAAGAGGCTTCCTATGGACCACAGAACACCGTTTGAGAACTGCTAACATACATGATCAATTATTTAAATACATAATAATATGAAAAGCATTAAAATAAATGTCATCTCATAAGATGGTGGGTATACCATTTGTATATTATATTACCCATTTCAGGTGGATTGCAGAAGTGAAATCTCACTTGTTAGCTATACAGGAGAAAGGCATGGCTTTATCTCTCCTAGTAATAAGAATAGCTTGTCACAACAAGTGTTTATGCTGAAATTCATCAAAGGATGCTTTGCTCTTTCTTTGCCTGATGTTTTTCCTTCCATTTTGTTTAAAAAAAACTTACCAGTCACTGCCTCTGAGATTTTGTCCACGTAATTTTTTTTTATTTCTGTAAAAAGGAGAAAGAAGAGAAGAAAAAGAAGAAAGAGGAAGAGAAGGAGGAAAAGGAGGAAGTGAAAAGGAAAGAAGAAAGAAGGAATAGAAATCAATGCCCAGTGAGGATGTTTTGTTTGCAGAAATAATCTAAAAGAATGAGGAGGGGGAATGAAAATGATAAAAATTATAAGGAGTAAGTAAGGAGAGGACTAACAACTAAGTGTCTGGAGATAGCACCAAGAACCTAAATGTTTTAATTTGTTGTTTCAATAGAAAAGATGCTGTAGAAAAGGGTGATAGATATAATTTTAAACATGGTGTTCATATGCATACTATCTATTACTTGTACAGTGCAAGTTTCTTCACTATATTTTATCTGTATATTATTATCACTGTGTGTTACTCTACTGCACCTGGAAGGGACATCATCAGTAACTGACCAGCAAGACAGTAACAGGTGAAAAGCTGCTTCTTCTGAAGGTGCACAGAGATGGTCACATTGCTTCACAACTTTTTGGGGAAAATGATAGAGACCAGACAACTCTTATATAAAACATAAATGCATTTTTACTTGCCAAACTGATGTTAGAAAAGCTTTACAATAGCTCTCCACTTGCTTTAAAAAAAAAAAAAAAGTCAGAAAAACAATATTAATCACTCAGTTTTGAACTGTTTAATATATCATTGAACACATATGGATGATACATATTTTATTTAAGTTGTGCCAGATATATGCTGATTATTTTGCTTAAATGCTTCATTGTGAATTAAAATCACATTTTGCTTTATTTTTTGGAGACTTCAAAAGATTTACTTTCTTTCTGTTTTTGTTCAGATAGTTGAAAAACCCAAGACTATTTCCTCAGTCTAAAACTCTGAAAACCAATGCATTGCTTGCTGTTTTTTCCCCTTCAATTCCTCTAACTTATCCTGAGCTCTTGTCAATTTTCAGAAACTATACCTCTGTCTTCAAGCATGGTTGTGGATTTTGGATTGTCATCTGAAAATAGAAACAACAAACCAGCAGTTGCAGGTAATAAGATTTGATAGTAGCATTAACTACATATAGGACAGATGCCCAAGACCATATTGGTCATGATGGAAGTAGGTGTTCATTAACATAGTAGTGACAAAATGGTATAAACACATTTTAAATTAACATAAAAACAACATAATTCCTGGAAGCACTCTGGAGTAACATTGAATCTAAAGAAATCAATACCATTTACTAGAAAAAAGAAGCTCAAAACTCGATCTGCATTTGTCAATATCAACCAATTCAGTGAAGTTTCTGTACCTGTAGTATATATTTCTTGCATAGGTAAGAGAGTGACAGAACACATATCTTTTCACCTGTTACAGGACGTAACCCTAAAAAACTTAATACCATACTTTGGCAGTAGAAGTGTAGAGTAAAAATATCCTTAGTCACAGTTCTGAGAATGACAGAAATTTGTCATAGACTGAAATTTGTAGTATCCTGTGCTCAAAATGTCAAGACAACTTGTCAAATTTTTCAATCAAAGGCATTCTTTCTTTCACAAAGTCTTGATATTGAACCAGTACACTCAGTGACTTTGTATTATACAGGTTTAGAAAAGACATGATAGCAAATTGCATTTGAAAAAGCAACACAAACACCACATGGTCTTCTCACATTATCTGAAAGCAGAAGGAAATTTCATGGCAATTCAAAGGCATCAGCAATATCTATTACAAATAATCATGATGCAAACTGCGGTAATTATTGTGGCATTGCTTTTCTCCAGTGCTAGGAAAACACCTTAAGAGATGGACTTAAGTTCTGTTTTGTGCAATCTCTCTCTCAAACTTGCATGTAAAGTTATTAGGAAAGTAGCACTTCGCGCATGACCCCTTCAAATAGTATCAGTTCAAATTACTGTCTTTGCTTGCTGACTGTTGACCTAACTAAACATTTTGACAATATGAATTATAGGGGACTCTTGAAGCTTTTGCAGACCCATGAATGCCTTAAAAATTTTATTTCTGACACCTAAGTCTCAGTAATAAGACGGTGTTAGATAGGTAGAAAAGTGAAGGATATCTTTAATATCATAAGGAGTTTCCATACTCTTTTACATGTTCTCTCTATTGTGCAGAGGGAAGCACTTTGTGCCACAGACAGAGCTATATTTATTCAGTTTCTTACTCATGCAAGTTGTTCAGTCTGCAGACGTGTGGCTGATTTCTTCATTAGGGAGCTTCTTTTTGCTGATGACTGTGAATTGGTAGCTCACTCAGTCAATAACATTCAATTTACTATTGATGACTTTCCTTGGGCACACTATCCCTCTACTTTTTCTGTGAAAGTAAGACAATGGATGCACCAAACCAACCAACAAATTGACACAATCACATGTGCATACATTTTTGCACTTAGGAAAATATTCTCAAGCCTATGGTATGCTTTTCTAGTTTGACATCATACAGATAGAGACACATTGTGAAAATGCTGCCACATTGCATAAATCCTAATTTGAAATGCTAGAATATAAACCATGTAGCTTCAGTACCAGCCTCCAGACACACACTGAGCACTTTCTCTCAGAACACTGCAATGTGTTCATGAGACACAGTTCAATCTCCCCAGACAGGAAATTCAGTTGCATAGGCAATGGTTCTACTGTACCTGGAAAACTGAATGACTACATCCTCCTAACAGCACAATCCCTAAATAACCACCAATGTTATTATTTAAACATGTACTGATCCAAAAAACTTGGCTATAACAATGATTAGACAACATGGTCCAACTCACAGATGGTTATGATTATCTTTTGGTGCCTTCTTCCAGGATAGTCAAGGCACACTGCACTGTCCATTTCAACATGATACAGGTATACTATGCAGATCTGAGCATAAGGCAGTTTTTACAGCGTTGCCGATTCAGTATTTGTGGCTAATTCCGTTTAGCTTATGATGCTTTCCCAAAGTTTCGTAATTATATTTACACCACAGTGCCACAGGCTTCCCTTTTCCTCAAATGGAAATGAATGAATTTTCCTGCATTTACTGGGCTGACCAGAGCAAGAGAAGGTATTGGTGGGCTTTCAGTTAGCCTTGTATAAAGACTAGTAGCCATTCCAAATGAAAAGAGCTGCACAGAAGTTTGGACTGTCTTCCTGTCTTCAGCTACAACATGTTTCCTGTGACATCGATGTGACTTTCAGACTGAGCAATGGGGTTTCTTTTGGAACAGCTGGGATAGCCCAAGAGCTCCCAGTGATCATGAGCCAAATGCCCAATTATATGTGAAAGAAGCTTAAAGTCATACAAAACACAACACAATATTTAGTACTTTTCCTGCAGCTTTTCTCTTTCCACAGATCAACCCCTAAGTAATAAACCTTTCTGCTAAAGACAACAGAGCTAATGAGCTTTGATGCAACATATGTCCATCAGCCAGGCCCTAACTACCTCCTGTGTCTCCTGGTATTACTGACTACAAAGCAAGAAGGACCATTATAAACTTTTAAAAGGTTAAAGATTCCATTTCCTCTGGATTAACTTGGCTAAAATCCAGACACATCCTTCTGAGGCACGTGAAAAAACTTTTATAGTCTAAATGAATGAAGTCACTGTTTTCTAAGATTAGACCATTGATTCCTCCTGACAAATCATTTTTATCCAAGTTTATTTCCTAACTCTTTTCTAATACAATAATATTGATGTTTAATGGCTTTCCTTTTTTCTTTTTGTTTGTTTGTTTGCTTGTTTGTTTGTTTGCTTGTTTAAGTAAGTTCCCTTTTATTTTATGAATTGTTACATCAACTTAGTGAATGACTGAAAACCTAATCTTTCAAGAAATCAAAGTTTGTGTGACAGTACTTTCAATTATAATTTGACCCATTATTTTCAGTGGAAGTATGGCATTTAAGAACACACTGATCCTTTATATGGAAATTTCAGGTGCCTGAAGATTCCTGAACACAAAAACATCGGAACGTTGAGATTCTGAACATTACTGTTGCTACATTTAGTATTGTCTGTCTCATCCATGCCTATTTATTCAGACTTTCAGATCAAATACTCGCTGCATACTTCTTAAAAGTCATCATATTGTCTTTGAATATTGTTTTGCAGTACTCTTTTACACTACATTAAATAAAAGCAGAATAAATAAGCAGCAGAATTTATATCTTCTACAGCTTTCAGATGTCAGAGAGATTGGAGTTTGCACTTCACAAATAGTCAATATAAGCAGGTGAGAAGCATGTAAGCAGCAGGGCTACACTCCACAGAACTGAAGCATTATTCATGTGAAACCATGCAGGAAATCAATAGAAAAATCAAGAAACGGAATTCTTAGCTGCTAGTTTCATATCAGGAAGAAAGCCATTCCATCCCAAAAGTTAGGGGGTTTTTCCCCTTTAACTTTATTGAAGACAGCTTCCTTGCATTAGAACATGCAATACACACTTCGTTCTGGAGGACTCTCAGTCAGATTCTCTGAGGTTTTTTGAAATTTAATTTCAATTAATGACTGTCAATATCTCTGTGAGGCTCTCTTTTCTTAGGGTTAGAAGATGTGAGTAAAGAAAACTCAGGTTCAGTAGGCAGTGTTTGAGAATGTTCTACCGCTACCTATAGACATTCAGACAAAAATGACTTCCTCATTCTTTGATGTTTTCCAGTATGGAAGGAAGGAAATTAAATTATCAGTGCAAGGACTTTTCAAGCAGAGACTTGACACTTAAGGAAAAAATAAAACAAACCAGTAAACTAATCCCATCACATTAAAAGAAAGCATTAAAAAATCCTATTTAAAGAGAAAACTAGAATCTAATGAAGTCTTTCTTATAATCCACAGAGTGATAACATCAGAAAGCAGAAAAATAGTGAAAGAAACATGCTCATTCACATTCTGTTGCAAACACCTAAACTGAACAGGAAGTCAGTCCACAAATATTTGACCCAAAAGTTATTTGCTTCTAAAATACAAATGAATATAGTAAGTGCTGCACCTTGATAACCTTTTGAATCTAAGCATGGCTGTGTATTTTTTCTATATCTTTTCTTCAAAAGTTACTGTATAAACTCTTCAATATTCTGTATGTGTTACAAAACTAAAACCATAAAAACCTTTTTCCATTTTTTCCTGTTTCAATTAAATAGTTTAAAATAATCCTTTTTTATTATTTTAGTCATGAAGAAATGAAGAATGGCTCACCAAAACACAGAACAAAAAAATAACATATTAATTAAATGCTAATTAAAAAATGTTTTCCTAATGAATTCACATGCAAATCTGTAGCTCCACCTACAGGAGGAGTAAAAAGCAGAGAAGGGAGATTAAAGTGTTTTAACACCTGTAAGTACTCATTTTAAATCAACATTTTTTTCACCTTAATATGTAATAGATTGTATAATATTCCCTATTCTGTGAAAGAAGAAACAAATACTCTGAAAAACATAAATTCCAGTGGGAAGATAAAGAAATCTTTCCCAGAAATCCTAAGCATGATTTCTAAATTCTTAAATGTTCTTAAGGTTCTAAACGTTCTTAATGCCTTGATTCTTCGATGTTTTTGTAAGTACTACAAAATTGGATCTACAATTTTATTTAAAAATAAGTTTAAGAGGTTTTAATCAATACCACTTTATCTATTGATTTTGATTTTTTATATGACTTTGCCCTTTAGCCACTTTTAAAATGGAAAATATAATATGTTAAATATATACACTTGTTTTGACATAAAGATAAATTATCTTGTTTCTGTAATCTATCTCAGCCTTGGACAGACACAGGAAAATTCCTGGGAGGCAGACACTGGGTCTTTGAGGCAACATGCAACATTCTGAAAGTCAGAACACAAATAACCTTGATATGAGAAACAGTAATGGTCTCTGCCAATTTGTTAAATTGCATCTCTTTTCAACTCACATAACTTCATTGGCCTGGGTTAAGCTTGAAGTGGCTCTTCCCTCAAATTTTCATTTCTTTAGCACACTCAGGCAGCTAGTGACAGCTTGGTCTCTTAAAAAGGAAAAAACAAAAAACGCAGCTGGGTATCAATATATAGATTTAATAGGAACCTCTTTTTTTTTCAGTATCTTGGATGTGTTAAAAATGTATTTTGAATTGGTAAATAGACAGGACCAATCAACATGTGACAGGTTCTGAAAGGATTCACACTTCTTTATTACCTTCTTGAAAAAATCAAGTAGGAAAAAGTAAAGGGAAAAAAACCATATGAAATAGGAGAATAAGCAGTTAGTTGAAGGATCAGTGTGTAGGAGGACAATGACCAACTACTACTGAATACAGCAGCTTGAAAATGATTATCTAATTTAAATCAGATAACAATCTAAAAAAATAATTGCTAAGTGAGATTGTTTCATTATACTCTGCATAATCTTTAACCATAGAACATCGTTTTCAGTATTTGTTTTTTAATACATTTAAGGATTAGCTGAACAATAAGTAATACAGTACTCAGCACTCCAATTCTGCCATTGTCTCAGAGCACATCTAAGCTTTTCAATTTTAATTTTTTGTTCCTCTTGTTCAGGACAGATTTTTTCAGACTTCGACACAGTGAAAAGGTGGAAAGGACAGAAAAGGATAAAAGCAATTAACTTACTGAAATAAAATAATCAACTTCGTACCAAGAAGTAAGGGATTTCTTATACAGCTATGGCATTACCAGTACCCGAGTGAGGAAATTCTAAGCTATCTGTTGCCACTCTGCCAAAGCAGTGATTGTATTAACGATGTATCCCAGATGCTTCACGCTCTGTGGATGCAAAGCAGTCACATGGAAGAGTGTAGAGCAACCGGGACAGACACATGAAATGAGATCTCTCAGAGTTTATATATAAATTCCTGATCTGGTAATAGTACTAGGTGTAGAACAACTACAGCCATTGTAATTAGTGCCAAATCTGAACCTGCTCTTTTATTTTCATTACTACCACAGTTCTTTATAGTAATTCTCATTGCACTATGTACAGCAATTACCACAGAGCCTGATCTGTAGAACAATGCAAATCAACAGAAGTACCAGGATACCAAAAACTTTGACTAGACTGATCTCAACACTTGTATGAACATTTATAGGGAAAATGTCTAACATTGTGGATGCCATGCACGTGACGCTTCTACAATTTAAAATTACATGTTTGTCTGGTGACTTTTGCAGTGACACTGGAAAACTTAATTTGGATTTAGAGACCTGAAGCATTTATTTCCATGTTAACACACTTTTATCTGATATGACTGTTTTCAGTAGCAATACAACGGCATTGGAACCAACCAAAAGCTTAGGTACATCTTAATTAATTTTCTGTTTACATTTGAAGCTCTTTGCAAGAACAAAAAATCTAAAATTAATCTGCAAGAATCTGCAAGAACTATAAATATACAAATACATAAACATTTCTACATATACAAAAATACAAAAATCATTTTAGAAGACCTTAAATATGCTTCACACTCCTATCTTACTATATGGGTACAATCATTCCAGCAGAAAAATGCTAGTATGTAGCTAGAACATGTAATTTGTATAAACAAGTTTTGAATTGCAAAAGGCAGTACAAGTAATTATACACAAATAATATAGATAAATACTGTCATTTTCTTGCACTTTTCTGTGAAGATAGAAAATTATTACCTTGGTCTAAAATTATATATTTAAAGTAATTTACTAATTCAATTTAATATATTCTATTTTATACTTTATGTACCTTGATTCTAAAGAATATATCCGGTCCTAACAGTTTTTGAGCTCTACAAGGCATAACCATTAAGTATGGACAATATTATATTGATATTTTCTAAAACTAATATAATTACTAGCAAAATTTCTTCTTTCCTCAAAACTTTACTAAAATGTTTTTAGTCCCTATTTTTCTGTATATCAAGCACTGTCCTACAGATGAAGAACAGGTCAATGAAAAAAACTTGTGCTCAGGACTATAAAGAGAATGATGAAGGGAAGATGAAACAGAAATTATATCTATCCCACAAATAAGGAAAAGACATGATATTACTGACTTACAGGTGTCATTCCCCACAAACAGACTTCCCTTAAATTCCATTTGCCATTGAAATAGCAAATATCACACAAGGTTTTTACGCTACAGGCAGATATTTTTCCTTCTTGTTTTTTTAAAGACTTCCAAAAAAGCTTTAAAATGTCAGTCCATACCATCTATGGACAAAGGAAGGAAGATATATGGAAGGATCAAATTTGTACACAATCTCTTAAGGTACCTCATGAATTTTTGCATAATGGTTCTAAATAGGAAATATTACTTTCTGAATGCAACTAGAGATGAATTTACCACAATTTTACTCTTCTTTCTATAGAAAATCCCAAAGTGGAGCTGAATTAATGAAGTGAGTGGAATTTGAAATAAAAGTTCATCTGATGTCTCCTGGAAAAGTCGTATTACAAAGATGTTCCCCAGCCAGATACCCCTCCCTCCCTCAGTCTAAGGGAAGTCTAGAAAGTTATTGAATTCTTGTTAAGAATACTTAAGTACTATAAATCAATGAATAAATATACTGATCCATATGTTATAAGCCATAAATAAACTATTTTCCTCTGTCACTGACAGATACAATCTTTCTTTTCTATAATTCAGCCCTTCTTCCATAGGAAAGAGCATAATTTCTGGCAGGTTAAAATGTAAGATGTAAATTAGGAGGACTCCACAGCAGACCATGAAAAAACATATAACGAAAGACATAAACAATTCTTGAAAGTGTAAATAAAAGACAAAGGAAACTTAAGCAAGGATTGCTGGTACAGCTGAATTTTAAAATGCAACATGACAAAAAACAAGTAAAGATTTTATTTTGTCACTTTTCTTCAGAAGATGGAATAAGTAATGTACAAATCTTTTGAACATTAGCAAGAAGAAAATACTGGAACAAACAGATAAATTGAGAGCTGTACTTCATTAGGTCTAGGTCCAGTTATTCATGAATTCTGTTGGAGCCTTGGAGTCATCTGGCTGAACTCTGAGCTTTAAATGCAGTAGTTAAGGGGAAAAAAAAAAAAGAAGAAAAAAAAAACCAAGGCTGCAGGGTAGCAAATCTACTTATCCTAGGCTAGCTATGACCCCAAAATTATGAATAACAGCAGTCAAAAAGAATTGCTTTTTTAAAAGGACATGATATAGGAAAATATTAAAAACCAATTAGTAATTTCTGCCTAATTTATGCACCAAAAGTGCAGCAGGAATATTTTCTACTAAGGAGGGCTAATATATATATATAGACATTATATGATACAAAAATTATATAAAAATATAATTTTGATTATATTTTGATAATCGTGATTTTTTGTTTTCAAATGTTTTTGACAGTAAAATGTAGGACTGCTAATGAGAGAAGAGGAAGAGTTTGTCATCGATTAAGCCATGGTTCATTGGAAAGAGACAAAGCACGGAAATTTAGAAAATGCAGGAAAAAGATACCTTGATGGGAGTAAGAAAGAAATACAAATAAAGCAAAGCAAACCATGATTTTACATGTGGCTGTTGGGCATCCTTGACATTTCATTAGTGAGGGTGAGGTATCAGCAGAATAAAAAACACCCTTTATGGGGAACTTATTTTGTAACTGCCCAGTAGGATGTTTCTTGCTGATGGAAAATGAGAATGAAAAAAAAATTATGAGGATGAAATTATCTAATACTGTATATTTTACTTTCACATTATTCAAAGGGAAATTATAATTGTCTAATACAAGTCCTTGCTCTAAAATTTAAAAATGTAATAACTACCTCTCAATTTAAAACTTTAAAATATCTATCAAATAATTTAGTATCCATTCTAATGTAATGTTAGAATATTTAGAACCTATTTTAATTTAATATTAGAAGATATGGACATAACTGTGACCAGTTTTATACATGTGTAAGGTTTAGAATCTTCTAAAATCTTTTTAATAATAGTTAAGGGAATGTTAGAAGGTGAAAGGGGAGCATGAGAAGAAAGCACTAGTGTTAGACATATCAGTACAAGAATAGTGTGTTACATGCACATTTGGTGCTAAATAACGTGAGTTAGCATGTTGTGCCACAAACCTGACCCATACAGACTTATTTTAAAGCAATTAAAATTGTATATTTAAAAATCACAGGAACAGATATTTCAAGGACAGAAAGAATCAGACATATAATAGGTCCTTGTATTTGCCTCAGACTTAAATCTTAGTGTTTTATTTGGTTAAAGCATGGTCTGAACCTAATTAAAAGACAGATCCAGGGTTTCTTTGAGAACCTGAAGGGATGCAGAATTTATCATTCTTTCTTGGAGTTTGTTCTATAGTTGATCTCATAATGAAAAATACCTACTGTATTTACACTGTAAGGAGTTTTAGTGGCAATCTTCAGAAAGGCTATGAAGTGTTTCTCCACTAGAAAGAAAATTAGACATTTTCTCCAGTTTCCAAGCACTTAGGGCTCTTTTCAATAAGTTTTACACTTCTTGGCTTCATTTTATTCTCTGGTCATAAGGAGGTGATACAATATTCTTTAATCATTTTTATCTATACTATACATGTGAACAATTTAATCTCTGTCCTCCTAACCACTACTTATTTCTACATATGACAAATAAAGAGAAAAAAACCCTTTTAAATGCAATGTGGTGTTGTATGTACGTGTTCTAGTGACTTATCTATTTGATGACCTTTTAATTATTATGAGAATAAATATTTTCAAAGGTACAATCCCAATTTTGAAAGTCTTGTTTATATATCTAATTACTAAACCTACAACTACTGAGGAAGATGTACAAAAGCACTTACTTTTATCAGACAAACTTTAACATTCTCAAAGAAAAATTCACATTTGTTTGACAAGACTTTATCTTCCAAAAACTTTCTGCTTTGAATTCTAGAAGTAATGCTCTGCACTCAAAGCTTTTGAACTGTTATGTATAGAAACCCACCTCACCATTCTATTAACTTCTCTTTAACAACACGGGTCACGTTGCTTGGGTTTCTTTTTTTTTTTTTTTTTTTTTTTTTTTTAGCTTTAATATTACATTCACTGCTTCTAGGAGTTTCTAGAGTATTCCAAGATTCCCCTAAAATGAATACCTTATTTGTCTACTTCTGAATTCAGTTCATCTGAATCAGCTGCTTTCAAACATTCATAATAAAAATACTGCTTAACGCTTTCCTTAGAAACTAATTGCTTGGAAAATACTTCACCATCATTATGAAGTACAATGCACTCTCCTACTTCTTTCCAGAAACAGAAATGAAATAGATATTAAACACTTTCTTTTTTCTTGTCACTACTAGCAATTTAGTTTTCTTAAAATTTTAATGGTATCATTTATATATATATATAAGGAGATTTCCTTTCTTGTCCTGCCTAAAATAATGCAATATATGTGTTATGTCCTTAGCTAAGCCAGAGATTGTTCCCTGGTCTCACTTCTGCTATACTACATAGCTTCTAGTTTGTATCAAATATATTATCCTGCCTGCATTTTACACTGTGATATATATGTGGTTTTTATAACTGGTGTTCTTGTATTGTCGTCCAATAAAGTTGGGGTTTTAGAAGCTGATTTTCTCAATCATGGTACAGTGGCTATGTGCCTGGCTACTAAACTTCCTCTTCTTTAATTTCCCTTTCAGTCACAATCTCATACCTATTTACACTTAATCTCCAAAGAACATAATTCAGAACATGTTTAACTTTGAGAAATTAACCTCTTTCAAGAATCAGTTCTCCACATTAACGTTAAGGACCTTCCACTCTTTACCAAGAGTAAGTATGAGCAACTTAAAAACACTGGTCCAGTGAAAACTGTAAACTTTCATTACAATGATTAGCTCATCCTTATCTAGCCCAATAGAGTCCAAAGTAAAATGAGTGCATATAGAGTATCTAGTTATACATCTACTAAATTTAACTCCCAAGCAGCTTAAGAATGAAAGAAGAGAATTTCTTGAAAAAATAAAGAAATCATATATTTTAGATTTAGAAGATAAATAGTCTAACATATTTTTCCCCCATAGCTATAAAAAATTTGTCAATATACTAAATTTCAGCTAACAAAAATGGGCATATGCAGAAATATTTGAAGACTAGGCGGACCGTGACCAAGGAAGGGATGACTAGGATTTCAAAAAGAAAGTGATTTTGAATATGCCCATTAAAACATTATAGAATGTAGTTCTTCTATGTGGCAACCTAGTAACTTCACTATGCATATATGTGTGTGTATATATATATATATATATTTGGGTCATGTGTATATATGCAATTCTGCAAAGAGTTCATTTTAGCAGTTATTTGTCTGTGCACACTGGAGCAATACAGACCACATCTGAAAAACATATCAGTTTCAGATCCAACAGTGTTGAATGTAAAAAAAGTGTGATGTCATCCCTTTATATGAAGGCAACAGGTACAATAATTTCAGAAGACTAAACAAAATAAACTAAAATGAAAATTAAAACATCTCTTTGAAAAGTGGTAGAAACCCAAACATTTTCTTTTGTATTTATGTCTTAAATCTATCATTGTATCAAAATTCCAGTTGTGAAATGTATTACTTCAGACAAGTAATTTTAATATTTAAGTTCTCTTTCAGACACCTCTGTTATAGATGAGCTTTCATCTTTAAATTTTGCTTGTTAACATAAGCCCTCACTATTACAGTGACAGATAGCTTCCATTGCAACTTCTGGATTTCATAAGTTTATAATCCTTTGAAGTCTTGCTGATGACTTTTTCTAAGAGTTGGTTTTTTTGGTTTTTTTTTTCCTAAAGTGGGTGTAATTTTGTAAGGCACTCAACAGGGACACAGGAATTCCAGTATAAGTTGTTGAAGATGTTCCAAAACCAAGTAAGAGCAGACAGACTGAACCATATCAAAGACATCTCTCACTCAACACCCCTCCCTGTCAAAAAACTGTTGGCCATGTAAGGTGAAGTTCAAGTACAGACAAGCACGTAACGATTATTTGCTCGAAAACTCAATATCTGGCACAACAATGGATAAAACAGAGTTTGGGTCAAAGGTGCTGTCTATGTGTTCATATTCTTCACTGTATTCCTTCTTAAGAAAATTTAAGCACAGTTAAACTGTCAGGATTCGTATTATATACATTTGAATATATATATCAAAATTGTAACATATGTCTTTCACTTTCAAATATTTCCCTATTCCAGAGAATTAGAAAGGTTGTCTTCATCTTTTCTTAGATGTTTATATCAATTATTCTTCAGAGGTGCCCTGCTTAACAGGGCGTATACTTATATATATATAGGGTGTGACCTCTTACACGCCTTTGTCAATGACATGGACAGTAGGATTGAGGGCACCCTTAGCAAGTTTGCTGACAACACCAAACTCTGTGGTGCAGTTGACACGCTGCAGGGAGGGGATGCACTGGGGGGACATGGACAGGCTTGAGATGTGGGACTGTGCAAGCCTTGTGAAATTCAACAAAGCCAAGTGCAAGGTTGTGGGTGTGGGTGTGGGCAATCCCAGGCACCAATACAGGCTGGGCAGGGAATGGATTGAGAGCAGCCTTGAGGAGAAGGACTTGGAGGTGTGGGTGGATGAGAAGATTGACATGAGCCCACAAATGTGCACTTGCAGCCCAGAAAGCCAAACATGTCCTCGGCTGTAACAAAAGCAGCATGGCCAGCAGAGTGAGGGAGGGTATTCTGCCCCTCTACTCTGCTCTCATAAGATACCACTTGGAATGCTGCATCCAGCTCTCTGGAATCCCACATAAAAGACATGAACCTGTTAGAGTGAGTCCAGAGGAGGCCAAGATGAGTAGAACACCTCTCTTATGAGGATAGGCTGAGAGGGTTGGGGTTATTCAGCCTGGAGAATGTTCCAGGGAGACCTTATAACAGCCTTCCTGTACCTAAAGAGGGCCTGCAAGGGAGAGGGATAGGGACTTTTTACAAGGGCGTATAGTCAAAGGGCAAGAGAGAATGGCTTTAAACAGAAAGAGGGTAGGTTTAGACAGACATTAGAAAGAAATTCTTTACTGTGAGGATAAAGCACTGGAACAGGTTGCCCATACAAGTTGTCGCTGTCTCATTCCTGAAAGTGTCCAAGACCAGACTGGAAGGGGCTTTGAGCAATCTGGTCTAGTGGAAGGTGTCCGGGCCCATGGCACAGGTGGGAATGGAACTAAATGGTCTTTAAGGTCCATTCCAACTCAAACCATTCTATAATTCTATGATACATCAAACAGGATCAGCAGAACATTTATGATCCAATGCACATCAGTTTCAACTTCAGACATGTTTTGCAGCAGTAGGCCACCCATCAGCATGCTCATAAACTCACCAGTTTGGAAGCTTGTTTGGTTCCAAAAAACCAGCTCTTACCTGGGCAGCACTATCTCCTGGACAAATGCCAGAGGATTATGACAATTACAATATATTGTTGCAGTGAATGGTATTCAAACATCCTCAAAATATACAAAAGAAAGTACTCTTTTCAGCTTCCTTTGTGATATACACAAAAATTTACCAGTGCATCTGATACAGATAAGAAGCTCTTCTTGGCTGCTGAAAGACACTGGTGACACATGGGGCGACACATGACTGTTTGAGTTACAATAATAATAATAATGGTCTGCATTATATCCCTGTCTTTCATAGAATAGAATCACAGAATACATCAAGTTAGAAGGGACCCATCAGGATCATCAAGTCCAACTCCCTGTTCCCAAACTAAAACTAAAACTGAAACCATACAACTTAGGACCGTCATCAAGATGCTCCTTGAACTCTGACAAGATTGGTGCTGTGACCAATTCCTGGGGAAGCCTGTGCCAGTGATGACTGTGGTCCCAGCAATGAACCTTTTCCTAATGCCCAACCTGAACTTCCCCTGACACAGCTTCATTCTATTTTCTTGTGTCCTATTGCTTGTCAACAGAGAGAGATCAGCACCTGCCAGAGCACCCTGTGCCCCTTGAAGAAGTTGTAGACTGCAATGAGGTCAGAAGCTGAAGATCTATCTTTATACTCACCAGAACAGAAACAGACAATTCCCATGACCAAAGGCAGCTGATCTTTTTTATCTAGAAGCCATTGACCTGACTCTGTGGCTATATTTTTCCTTAGAAGAAATAATGTTCCCCTAACCAAACAGGGAAAGCAAGAGGTTGTCAGACCCTGAAATCATTATACAAATGTATTCATATCACCTCAACTTAAAAATTTAATTCACAGGGAAGCAAATCATCTTCCAACAAAGCAGCCTTTTCTTTAAAGGCTACAGATTTTCTTTCTTTTATCTAGTCGTATGATGTTTTTTCGCTATTACATAGCTGTTTATTGGCATCCATTTTCTTTAAAATATAAAACATAAGCAGACTTCTAATCAGTTTTATATATTCAGCTTTGTTTATATAAACCGGAAAACAGTCTGAAGACTGAATTCTCTAGTAAATCTTGGACAGGGTAAGGTAAATCCCATGCACTGATTATTATAAAAGGGAGACTTCCTACTTTTTCTTGACTTTGAAATGCTCACAGTAGTAAATAATTTCAAATTCTTGTTAGCTGAAAAACCTATTCATTCAATTTTATAAGACTGTATAAATTAAGATTTCATAACATATTAAATGTTATATATATCCATAAACTTAGCATGCAGCCGTGTAGAATTCTTGAGTCTTTGTAACATGATAGCATGTGATTTCTGACACAACTTTAAAACTCAAACTGCCCGATATATTCTTGCTAGTTTACTCACAGGTTTGCCTGACATATTTATAAATTGTGATCAAAAGCATCTCAGCTACCTGAAAAGAAATTGAAAAAGAAGTAGAAACTTGTTTGTTCAGATGTGAACCAGAAGAAAAATCCATCTTTTTTGTAAAAAGCCTCCTACACAGATAACAAGGCCAAGGGCAAAAAAATACTTTTTTTTGGAGAAACTCCTTACTCACTAGCTGTCTCTATTGATATTTAACCAGAACTTTCTCAGATTTGACTGATTTGAAAATATTAACACCTACATTTAATTTTCTGCCGAGATCATCAGATGGATTTCTGAAATACAACATACTGCATGGGATGTGTATCAGCAGCTACAAGCAGTATTATTAGCAGCTCTTTAAGACCTTAGAAGTGCAATTTAAAGAGTCCAGACAAAACCCAGGCCATTATATGAGAAAATAAAGAAAGCTATTTTTAAGGTTGTATCAGGGTGTGTGAGTGGCAGTGGGGGCTCCTTTTATTTATTTTTTTTTAGCAGTCTCAGTTTGAAGCCCTTTAAAAGTCTAAAATGCCAAGAGTGAGATCACAGGGATTTAAGTGATGAAAGAAGCCAATAAAGGCAAGTAAACAACACGAGATGAAATTTTAGGAAACTAAAATTTTATACCATTGTCTTTCTTTTTTCTTTTTGTTTTTATTCCTTTTTCATGCCTGGTTTTTTTAACTTTAGTTATTCATTCCTATTCTTCTTACATATTTTTCAGTTTCCAGAACACAGAATAGTGTTCTGCTTGCATAATTCCAGTGAAAAGTCAATATATTAAGTAGCCACAGAAACTGATTATTAGCTTGACTTAGTCAAATCAAAGTTTTTTTAAGGTGTGTCCAACAGCCTAATGAATTAATTTCAATGGAAGCAGATATAATATGCTAGCATACGATCAATTTTGTTATGGGCTTTACATAGTGCTTCCTTTTCTTAGAATTTCTAAAAATAAGACTCTTCATTTACTCCTAATGAAACTGTTTTTTAAGATCTGTGAAACAGTAGAAATTTCACAGAGTGTATTACAGTGTAAGTGTCTAAATTTAAGTAAGTGACTAAATTTAATTGACATCACTCTGTGTCTTCTCACTGATGTGGACAACTGCCATTACAGGCCCATCATTAATAAAATAGTATCTTCATTAACCTCCCATATTTTGAAAATGTAGTAGTTTATTCCAGTCAAAGACAGTCCGAGCTCTTCTGAAAAAATACTTGCTGAACAGAGAGTTTGCAGATTAAAATAACAGGCGGTCAACTTTTTAAATACTGCTCACAAAACGTTACCTAAAGTTGGTGGTATCCTTTCAGGCAGGGAGCGCATCTGTCATTTGCATTTCATTGACCTTGAAGCTTACTGGTTAGAGATGAAACTTCACCTATTCAAAGCAACCTGTTTAAAATATTCAAATAGATTTTTTTAAAATGCATTTTACTTTTTAATTTTCTACTGTTCTTCTTCCGCTGAGAACGCACTGTCTGAACCCAAAGGGATTTCCACATCTAGCTTTCATGCTTTTTGTTGCTACATGGCAGTGACCGCTAGATTGGCAAATAGAATAATTGCCTTTGAGAAATTTCTTTAAGGATGTTAAGAGCATGAACTTCATTCTTTTTAAGCAGCTTCTTAAATAAGTGCTTCAAAACAAAGTCAACTATTGATCCAATTCTTTGAATAAAAAGTTCTCCCCGTTTGACAATAGCATTTACTACTGAAGACAAAATGTACATTAATCTTTCTAGTTTATTGTCTTCAGTTGACAAAGGTAGAATTACAGAGTTGCAGCACAAAGAAGATTTGTACCGTCTGTTTGAAATTATGATTCTACATAAATTCATTGACTGACTTAAAAGCAATCTTTACATCTCTGTCTTGTCACCTGAACAGAAATAGGGGTATAATTTATGCTTTCTTTCCTAGTAATATTATTGAATAACTGTTTATTTTCTAAGCACATTTTTTATTTCCTTGTTTGTTTATTGTAGTGATGGCTTGGGTTTTTCTCCCCCCTGGAAGTGAAAAAGAACATCCAAAATGCCTATTTACTGCCAGGAGGGCAGGGTGGCAATTTTAGCCAGCCAAAACCAAACAACCAGATAACACCCCCCCCACCCACACACACACACAAACACACGCACACCCCCAACACACCCTTCCCAAATATTTTGAAGAGTTTGTACCAACTTCACAGATTTTACACATCTGTTGTCTTCCACTGGGATATCTAATTTGAACCCTACTTTCTAAAGGGAGAGGAATGGAAGAAAATACAAGAATGTCAATATTCTGTCTGTCACGTGTGTGTACAGCAGTATAAAAACAGCCACTGTGGGACAGTAATATTTTTTCCACTGTAAGCTGCAGCGAGAAACTGAGCTAGGACGGGTACTGCAGGAGCAGTGAAAGGAATCCTTCATGGAGTCTTACCTTTCCAGCTTTAAACTCACGTTCCCTTTCCTTACAATAACCATAGCGGTGTACTTGGCTCTAAGGAATGGACAGGTGAGACCTACTATGTTGCTCGAGTTGCACGTGGATTTAGGGGACGGGAGAGAAAAAGGGCAACAAACCAGCAAACAAAGGTTTAGCGTCTGATAAGACAGAGGCAAAATAAAGCTTGCGCTGCACTGATCACGCATACGCTTGAGCAAAAGGGAAAAGCGCTGCACACAAAGTACACTGCGGCTAGCGTGTCTAGGGCCTCCTTGAAAGCAAGCTGCGTGCAATGTTACCAGAGACACACGTACGTAAACACACACACAGAGCCGGGCACAACCCCCGGCGCTGCCAGTATGCGCACACGGCGAGGGCGGCATCCCTTCCTGCGCTCCCGCTCCCGCGGCTGCCGTGCGCACGTCCCTGGCGCCGCCGCTGCCGCACCGCGGCCGAGCCGTTCCCGCCGCACCGCGGCCGCCGGAGCTCCCCATGGGCGAGGGCCGCAAAACAGCGCCGTAGGGTCCCCCCGGCTCCTCGCGGCAGCAGCCCGGTACTTGCCGGCTACCCGCCTCCCCCGCCCCGATCACCAGTCATCCCCTGCCCCGCTGCCCTGTCCCTGCGGTGACCAGCAGGATCACCCTCCCGCCCCCGCTGCCCGGTGCGGAGGTCGGGGCGTCCGGGAGCACCTCCCGCCCGCTCTCCGCTATCGCCCGGCAGCGGTGCGGCGGCTGCCCCGCTCCCGCCCGCCTCCGCTCCCGCCTCCCCGCGGCGCGCCCGCCCCTCGCCCGGCACCCGGCGCTGCCGCCGGCCGCAGAGCAGCCCGGCCGCGCTGTGCGACGCGCTGGGACCGGGGCTGTCTGCGCGGTGTGAGGGAGGGGAGGGAAGGCCGGGGAGGGGGGAGGGATAGGGGAAGTGAAAGGGACGGGGGGGGGTGTGTGGAAGGGGAGGAGGGGAGGGAGGGGGAGAAATCAAATAAATAAATAACCTCCGCACCAATAAGAGAGGCAGCGGCTGCCGAGAAGGCTGGGATCGGATGGGAGAGGTCCTTCTTGGGCTCTATTTGTTTGTTTGTGACTGGAGCTGCAAAGTTCAGAGCCAAACGTGTTGCTTTCCGGCGGAGGCGCCAGCTCCGCTTCACCTGCTCCGCTGCCGGGTGCCTGCCCGGGGCGGTCCCGCTTCTCTGCGGGCCCTCCGCCCGGCATCCTGCCTGCCGCTGGGGCCGACGGACGGCGGAGGAGCGCGGGGCTGTGTCTCGCCTGCCCGCCTTCCCCTCCGCGCCTGCCGGAGGGCAACGGACAGGTGAGTGCCTCTTTGCCGCACTTCTGCCCTGCCCGGCGCTGAGGGTGCCTCCGCTCCGTAGTCACCTGTCACTGCAGGAGCTGCTCATTTATCAAACTTTGCTTCCTGTCGGCTCCCGCACCCCCTGCCTTGCCTTTTGTGGGAGGGCGAGCGCTCGGGGTTAATTGGTATTGCGCAGAGGGAAGCCGCGGGGCGCGGGAGAGGGGGTCCCACTCTGTAGAGCGCAGCTCAGCCTTGTCGGGAGGGGGGGGTTTGTCCCAGTCGTTCGCCTCTGCTGCCGCTCGGGGCCGCAGCCCGGGGCCCCTCTCCCCACGCGAGTTCGCGGCGCGGGCGCCCGGCGGAGCGAAGTTGGTTTTTGCCCTGCAGGGAGCCCGCGGGACCCGTGCAACAGGCACCGTCCTGCGGAGGGAGGGCGGAGGGCGCCTCTGCCGCCGGCGTGGGGCTCCCGGCGGCCGCGAGCAGACCTGTGCCCTTTTAGGTAACCCCGCTTTGTTTCCAGCACCTCCAGGGGTTTGCCTTACGGGGAGCCTGTGCCATATGCGGCTGCTTGGGAGCGCCTGGCAGCAGCCCCCGGAGGCACGCCTCCTCTTAGGAAGGAGAGAAAGTTGCCGATGCTCAGGAGGGACGGATGCGGTGCTTCCACCCGGCTGCGCGGCAGATGCGCGCTGGGGCTCCGGGCGGCTTTGCCCGCCCCATGGTGGCGGCGCCCCGGGGAAGGCGGCGAGCGAGAGAGCGAGCGGGTGCTGCGGGGCGCGGGCGCCCGGCAGGTGGAGCCGTGGGGAGCGGCGGCGGGGATGGTTTGTCTCGGCTTAGGCGGTGCGGCGAGCGGAGCCCGTAGGCGCGGTGCGGAGCGGCCCGGTAGCCCCGAGCACAGCGGCCGGAATGGGTTCTTCGGGTGGATGCGGTGAGCGGGGTGCGCCGGGCGGTGCGCGCCTTCCTCAGGTGGACACGGTGCCCTGCGGTGTTAGCGTTACCCCTGGTCACACGCGTGACCATTTCTACCATTGATCGTCGTGCTGTTTGTCACTGAGTATTGGAAAGTGATCACATTCGAGGGGTATTCTGTCTTAATTATCGCAGAATGTATAAATGCCTAATTGCTAAAATTATTCAATAGTGGTTAACAATTAAAAGATTATCCCAGTACTCTGCAGCTAGCAAGGAACAGGCTGTACTAATTGGATAGTTAATGACATTTAAATGGGCAGGTTTTCTTAAAATAGGAAGCTCCACTCTTCCAGGGAGCTCAATAGAGTGTTAGAATGTTCAATAATTATATTACAGTGATGGTAACCCTTCTGCAAGGGCTTTAGGTGTTAGCTTGGCAAGCAGCACTGGGACAGCCTTTGCCCAGTTTTAGAGCATTGGTTAAAAGAAGGCTGGATTTTCATCACTTTTCCTTCAATAGGTAAATATAGCTAAATGGTGTAGAAATATGTGTGAAACAAATCAAAGGAGTGGTAATATTTTACGTATTGTCCGGTAAAAATCTTCTTCCATCTTCAACTGACATAATGACTGAATTGCCAATTGAACTTGAATTTTATGCTACTAACCACTTAATATTTGCATTTTATGTCTCATTGTTCTACTTACTCTGATCAGAAATAATTGCTGTTTAATATTGCGGAGACTGTATATGGGATGGTGGAACTACACTTTCCTTCTCATCCCTTTATAACTAAGCTAAGGTGTTTGGTTTTTTTTAATAATAATAGCATTCTAGATTAAACACTACTTCAGTAATGAAATGATAAGTAAATCAAGAGTGCAGCTAAACTGTACTTTCAGAATGCTTGGTTCTTCACATTTTTCACGTTTCTTGCACAATGTGGAAATGTTCTATGAGAAACTCATACAATGACTGCCTAAACTTGTTGCATTTTGTTGTAAAAGTTTTCTTAATGTAATAAAGTTGGCATAACAAGAAGCAATATAATCTTACATTTGTGGTGTTGTTTTTCCAGAGACAAAATGCTTTCCATTATCTTAATCAAAGACCTGTACTTAAGGAAAGTGCCAGAAATTTAATCTAATAAAAGATAAACTTCACAAATTAAATAGGATATTCTATATTGAGAGTTCTTGTAGAGAATAGCACATAATTAAAATTGTAAAGCATGTCTGGACTTTTATATACCTACGCTTTATTCAGTCAATCATGAGTTTTTATCACCAGTATAGTTTTGTGCTCCTTTGAGGTATAAAAATGCATAAAGAAGCGCCTGAAATGCTGGCCTTAATACTGAAAGGGCTTGGAGCATGTGTCTCCTAAGTTGGTGAAAACAGTGAGCTTCACAGAAGTAATATTCATAATTATGAAACTAATTTATTTTCATCTTGTCTTGAGTGCTATAGTTGTCGCTTAGAAATCTTTTTGTGTTGTATCCCAACCTTGCTCTTTTCACTTTTTTAGATACATTTCTTAAACAGTTCCTTAATTCTTGCACACCAAAGTATTCAACTATTTCTTATGAACATTGCTGCTGACTTCTGAACCTGAATTCCAGTCTATGCTGTCCAAATCAGTGTTTCTAAAAAATCAGAACAATAGAACTTCTGGATTTTTCCTCAGTTGCTGTAAAAGGATTACTTTAAATGAAGATGGTGTTTAATGTTAAGATTGGATTTCCTCCAGAACAAAAGTATCACTTTCCACACATCAGATAAATAGACAGCTGAATATGTTATCAGAGATTTACAAAACACTGATGTCTTGACATCTGGATTTGTTATGTGTCTTTAATAAAGCATACAGTGAGAGAAAATGCTGTAGAGCTGGTTTTTTGTTTTTGTTTGTTTTTAAGGGGGAAACCCCCACAGTTCTGACAGAAAAGGAGTATTAAAAAGTATTCTCCGTGACATACTGGATAGTATAATGTTGGCTTGGGGGGGAGGTTATTTGTATATTTTCCACATATTGTATTAAAATGATACCAGCACACGTTTTACAAGAAAATTAACTCTGCTTTTAAAATCCTTCTAGTGGAACACAGGCATGTTTCTTCTGTATAACATGTAGATACTTTTCCCTTTGATCTTTCCCAGTTCTCTTTCTGTAAATCTATGCAAGAAGGTTCCCTGGCAGTATTAAGCATACTCTTTTGTGTTGCTTCCAATTTGTAGCACGTGAAAGCTTTCATTCACCCTACCATTTGTTATACTTATGTTAAACTTACTTGCTAGAATGAATGTTCCTTTCTGCTCTTCTGGCACTGCCTAAAAAATGCATACCAGAGTTTTATACACAGTTTCCCGAAATGTTTGTATTTACTAAACTGACAATTCCATATGGATAAACCTGAAAACTTTAGTCCTGGAAAATGCAATTTTAATGTTGGTGGAAAGGGAAAGAAGTCCTTAAACCCTGTCTAATTACCATACCGTGTGTGTTAAATGAGGGAATGTCAGCTTCTAGGTACATGCCTCTGTCATAAGAGTAAAATACCCTATGGTTGTAGCTACCCTTGGAAGCTATAGTTGCAACTCATACCAGGTAAAACATATTTAAGAAACAAGCAAAGTGTTTCTTAATACATTGAGGTGAAGAGTCTGTGAGATTCAGTATCTGAGAATATTTCTAGTGTAGCTAATAATAATAATTATTACCTGTGATGGATACTGGAATAAGAGTTCTGGAAGCCAATACTTAGGGGGTTTTTTGGGACATGTTGACTTCATGTATGCTTAGATTTTTTTTTTCTCTCATAACAGCATTTTATTTCATTAAAGATAGCAATTGAAGTAACAAACTAATATATTCTATCGGCTTAGCCAAGTCACAGTTTGCAAATTATCAGAATGATTAAAGCATTAAATTACATTTCTATTTGTGCAATAAAGATAATTTCATACAAAACTTAACTTGCAGCTCTGTTAAGTCATGAGTATGTTCTCACTTCTGAAACTGTATTTTTTTCATTCAGGTTTGTAAAGAAACCAAGTCTTACATATGGACCTGTTAATTCTGGACTATGACTTCAGGAATTTAATGATGGATAGCCAAGAGCTAGGTGTTTTGAAGACTAACGTTTTATTAAACAGAGGATACTTCTTGGTTTAACACACACATGCACTGTTACATACCTAAGCATGCTTATATGCACTTTCTGTGTGGAAACTAATCTTATTTAATTAATCTTAGCAAGAGACACTATCTGCTTTACAAACTGCTTTAGAGATTTAATTTATCTAGCACCTTCTACCCCAAGAAACTTGGACTCTATTAAAAATAGACTGAATTTGCAAAGATTCTTTTAAAGCACAGGAAGTGTCTTTTACTGTAGCACATAGAAAGATCAGCATGGAATATTTACAAAGGCTTTTCCTCTAGAAACACAAATTGAGTCAAAGATAATTTAGTTGTGAAGTATTGCATAAAAGAAACTCTGCTTGGGAGCTCTTATGAAATCTAGAACTCTGGAGAATGTCTCTTCTAATAGCTGCTAAATGTTCCAGTGTTAATTAGACAGTAATGTAATTGGAATGAAATGTTACAACAGCGTA
Source organism: Chamaea fasciata (assembly GCF_029207755.1). NCBI lineage: Eukaryota > Metazoa > Chordata > Aves > Passeriformes > Sylviidae > Chamaea > Chamaea fasciata. The sequence continues at coordinate 33,870,029 of NW_027094091.1, read as the reverse complement.
ATGGTCTCCCGTTGAATAGAAGTTCTGTGCCGAGGCAAACATACTTTCAGCAAACAAGAATATTTCAACTTTGCCTGTTCAATGGAAAGTGTTTCTGCAGAAGTCCTAAATAGTGCCTTATAAGATTCCCAGAGAAATCTGGTCATCATATTTCTATTGTAGCAATCTAATGAGAGCAGCATCTCTTTCCCTTTATGGAATGAATGCAAGGACAGTTTGCAGAAATCTGTAGAGTCACACACGTGGTGGCTCTCTACTACAGTCCTAGCCTGTACCAATACCTAAGTCCAGACCTACCTTCTGCTAACTGAAGCTTTTACTTCCTCCAAGGGTGAAAGAAAGCAAAAACAGTGAGCTGTGTTCCAGAACATCATGTCTGTTTGCCAGTGCAGATCTGCAGAGGGCAGATTGGCAGCTCAGTCTCACTGTATGTGATCTGGACCTCAATGGAATAGCTGGAGTAAGAGCATTTTGAACACAAGGGGAAGTGTGTTCCCTTCAGTTAGACACCTATGGATTGACAGTTCTTCTGTGTATTTCGGAGTCATCCCATCTTTAAAGTTGTTAAAAATCAAATTGATTTAATCTCTGAAGAAATATATGGTGGCAAATCATTCTGGCTGAGGTACTACTCCCACTCCTGTTCTGCCTTTGTGTTGTAAGCCTGTTCTCCTTAGGGCAGGGTAACATTGAGATGTTGCCTTAATGATGTTAAAAAGAACATAATCTGTTTCCAAGGGCAGGGAGCAGGGCACAGTCAGGAGAAGACAGCCAGCCAGTAAGGATTGAAGTTGTATTTATCCACTTTTAGAGCAAGTTGGGTGAGGAAGAAAGAAGGATGAAGTATGTAGTAACTGACAGTGAACATTGCCCATAGGTCACAGCAAGAGTGGAGTTTGTTGAAGTTTGGACTGAAAAATCACCAACTCAGCTCTGAATGACATTATTACACTTTATAGTAGACTGACCATTATCTGTATGATTTTAGATGATAATTTGAACTGCTAGCAAAATTGTCAGAAACTGCTCTGATTTATGAGTGAGAAAACCTATTCAAAACTTGTTCTTGCAGATGCTACATACATGTTTAATCTCATGATGAGGCCTGCTTCTATTTTTAGGATTACAGTGTGATGTAACAGGAGATATAACACGTAGTCTTAATGGAAGAAGCAAAGTCTGTTTCATGATTTTCTTTTTGGAAAAAATTAGTGTTTTTATTTTGGTGGATGTCTGTAATAAGTCCCACCTCAGCAGCCTTATAAAATACTGTTTCAGTTGCATGCTGACCCCTGTAAATCACTGGGGTATAGCTTGTTCTTGGACAGCAGAGATCACTAAATCTAATTTTAGACTGAAATAAAAGTCTATATTCAAGGAACATACAAGTCTTACCACCATAATTTTTAAGCATTTCTAACTATTTCCTACAGTGAAAGGGATAAAATACATGGAAGGGAATCAAAATGGACTAGCTGATGGTCTTAGGGGAAATCAAGCTTTGAAGTGAAAAGGCGTTAGTCAATAGAGATTCATACCTTTAAAAAAAAAAATTTCAGCAAATCTGCTCATTTAGGGTGCAGGCACAGGATAGCCTGTGAATTAGGTACCACGGTAAGAAGGTACTGTCCATTCACTTAAAAGCTACTGCTAATTTAATTGGATTTTTAGCTGCCTTTCAGGCTAAACTGCAAGTGAATTCCTATTTCATTTCAGTAGGAAGTAAAATATGTTCATTTGCAGCTGCAAGACTAATTAATTTTACTTCACTTTGCAAAAGATTTACTGTGGCTTATGTGGCCCTGGGAAAAAGAATTGTAGATTGTGGTAAAGTGCTCAAGAATGAAGATTTTACTTTATTTTTTTTCTTAAAAACTGACTAGTTAGGGTTTGCTTCTGCAATAGCTAGGATTAGCTACACTGGGTTAGGTGTTACTACCCTTACTTATACTCACTAGTAAATACTCGGAACTTAGTGAGCATTTTCTCGGATGTGCTTTCTGATTTTTCATGCAAAAATATGGGGAAGAAACTACAGAAAGAGATGGAGAAGAGATTGCATGACACTGATTGGCAAACTAGCACCAGCTGTTAAAACAATCAAGGGGGAAGAATAGTAGTTATTCTTTAGTAGAAAGTGAAGGAGTGAGGATTGGATTTAACATGAGGAAGAAAAGGAGGAATGGTAAGAAGAGAACAGAGAAGGCTTTAAAATACCACCTTGTCAGAAGTTCTTGGATTAAAGAGGTTAGTTACCAAGGGGGGGAAGGTTTGGATTTCTTTTCTTAAAATTATTTTTATTTAAAAATCCCATTACTTTTTTTTTTTTTTTTTTTTTTTTTTTTTGTGTATGTGTGTATGTGTGTGTGTATAACCGGTTGGGTATGACGTTTGTCTCTTGAAGACTTTGTGATGTGCTATAGAGGACATGCAGTGAATGTCTTAAACAATGTGAGGCTTCTTTAGGTTTAAGCTATGTGGTGGGTGCTCCTCTTTATATAAACAGAGTTTACCTTATGCTGTGTGGGCTCTGTGTTCTTGGAGAACTGGAAGAGCTTTTAGTAATTTCTACAATTTTCTGCCTTTTTTTCCTTTTTAAAGTCTTTCATTCTACTGTCTTTTTCTCTGTCTTTGTTTTCCTTACCCTGGGACTGAAGAACATGAGGATCAGAAGATAAAACTGACCTGAACTGAAAACTCCCTGAACCAGTAGAATTGACTGGGTGCTGTGATCACACTCAATTTCACTCTGCTGCTAGTGTCATGTAGAGTAATACTGTGAAAGATTCTGTCAATTTTTGGTTCAGCTACTAGTTGTCATGGTGGTAAAGAGTTACAGAGAGAGTATCTATCTTCAGGCAGTGAATGAGAAATTTATTAGCAAAAGGAAAACTGGTATTTTTCCAAAACTTTTTTTTTTTCACATTATAAAACTTTCACGTAGAATCTTTTCCTGACTGAATATCTGTGGCAGATTTTCCAAAACTGTACATGACATTTGAAACCTTGATTATATATTGGAGGAGAATGGAATACAGGTGACCTTGCCCCTGATAAGTACCAGCTGTGTTAATTACCCAATGCAGCCTTGCCCCTGATGAGTCCCAGCTATGTCCAATAAAGATAAGTGTGATGAAAGGGAGTGGGTTAGGTGGTGATGGGAGGGTCATGAAGGAGAAGGGGTCTTGAGGAAGAGGGAATGAGAGGATCATGAAGAAGGATCCTGGGCAGAGAGAATCCCTGCTGTGAGGTCATTCTGGATCTGCAGTGAGAGCCTGTTGTTAGAACCTGCAGTCATAGCCTAGCCAGGGAAAAAGCCTGCAGTCAGAGTCTGCAAACTAGTACATGCAGTCATAGTTTAGCAGGAAATAACCAGCAGTCAGAGGCTGCAAGGGAAACCTACAGGACGATCTTGCTGCAGCCAGGGTCAGTGAATTGTTGGAGTCAGGGTGGCTAAACTGCAAAGAGGAATAAACCAGGCTCCTTTTCGTGCTGTGATAAACAAGAAGTCTGTGTCTCGGCTCATTCCTACTCTCTAACAAGAGGGCTGCTGCAACGCTATACATATTTTTCTTGATGGAAAAGTTAAGTTCTTCAAATTCTTTGGCTGAGATTTCTAACAGCCTTTTCAATTGAATTATTGAGAGGACTGTACACACAACCAACTGATCTAAAATGAGTAATTCTGAGGTGGGGAAAAACAACCAAACAAACAAAAAAAACCCAAAACATTTTCAACCACATTGAATTGCCTCAATGTCTCTAATTAGTTTTGCTGGTACAAAGTAGAGGTGGGCTTGATATCATTTATATTCTGTAATCAGAAGGCTTTGTGATGGTTTCATTATTATCTTTTATCTGCTGTCTCCTTCCATAAGACCTAGAGACCCAGTCTGAGAGCCGGACTGAGCTCTTGTGCTACATGGCGTGTGCATTTAATGAGTACAGATTCTGTTATATTCTGTTGGACATAAGATTCCCCTATCTTGTCAAAATGTATGCATTTATGTAAGTAGCCCATCTAATAAAACATGTAAATATTTTTTCCTATTTGTAACTTTAGAAAATGTAGTTAAACTTTAAGCTTCCTTACTTTCATTTTGGGTTTGGGTTTTTTGGGGGTTTTTTTTGCTCATCCCTGCACCATTCTACGACCTGTTTCAAATGGGGAATTTAATGGCTTTCAGATCACATACTGATGATCCTATTTGCTATTTATGAATAAGTAACTTGATATAGAGTAAGCAGCGTGCAGGTAGCTATTGTATTTTTTTTTTGCTATGGTAGTTTTCTGTTGCTACTTTTCTTTACTACAGCGACTTTCTCCAGCCAGCCAATAGGTCTTCCCTCCTGGTCTTCTGTTTTGGCCACACCTGTTTCTCAGGTGTGACTGTATTCCTGCTGTTATTGTAGCTATCTGCATTTACAGCTTGTAATTGAATTCACTGTGGTCAGCCCTGAGTCAGGAGACATCTATCCTGAGCTTTGTGAGTTGAGTAGCTGTCTTTTCTTCTGAGCCTTTGTCTGCCTGTGTCATTGCCCTTTACCTCCCCATAGAAATACTCCCAAATAGGTATTTCGGGAGCCAAATCTGAGTCTCAGGCAATCTTTTTTTGTGAATAACCTGTAAGCCTCAAAAAAGATTTATTGTGAAACCCGGGTAGCAGCTCTTCTTTGTTAAGTTTCTCGTAGAAGGAATAAACCATGAGGAATAGATGAAGGAACTAGATGGTGTTTTTTAGACTAAAATACTGTTTATTGACCAAAATAATTTCTTCATTAGTATACAAATTATGGGCTTTTAAAAGGTGTGCTCAGCAGTTACACTTGCTCAGAATAACACAAGAAGCATATTCCTCTCTTTTCTTCTTGAAAGCCAGTTTGAAGCCAGTAAAGAGTGTTAGTCACGTGAAACACTTGTCAGCTAACCTAGGAAAGATGCACACTGGGTGCATAGGTATAAGACTGTTTCATCACTGTCGTGGTAATTCATCTCAATCTTACTTTTGGGAGGCCACTTCTAGGTTTAATGTCAATTTGCATTTCAGTGAGTGCCTTGTTTCTATTTCTTCACTGCAGTGAAGATATCCTTGCTTATTATATGACAGCATTTTTGAAATGCCTATCATGTTTGTAAAATCTCTACAGTGACAATGCATACACAGTAAAATGCAAGCTGCAGAAAATAATATTGCATACTGAACCTCCAGTAGTTTCAAAGAAAAACAAACAAAGTTGGCAACAACAACAAAAAAAAACCTTTCTGAAGTTATTCTGCATTTTCCTAACATTTCTTCTGTGCTCTAAGGTGGTGAATAAATGTCTTTACATGTTTAAAGCTTGCAAAGTCTGGATGCTGAGGGGACTCACAATAGAAGTTTAAATGTCAGTAGGATTTTGGTTGGTTGGTTGTTTGTTTTAAAGCCCTCATTAACCACAGTAGAAACACTGCGACATGGGGGAAAAATATGTGTCATAAGCAAGGTATTCCAGGAACTAGACATTCAAGCCACTATCATGAACTTTCACTTTTACAAAACAAAAGCTTTTGTCTTTGTGCCGTCCTCTCTAAAGAATATCAAACCTGTCTAAATTCTGCATTTACTGTCTTCTAAGGCATTATGCTATATAATGTGCAGAATTAATATATTATACCTCCAGTTCCGCAAAATCAATAATCAGTCTTTTCCCATTATAATATTTTTTGCAAGGAAGTACAAGGATAGTGTAACACTGCAAAGTAAAAATTGCATATGCTTTTGCGTGATTTTTCTACTGCAGTTTACTCTCTGCTCCTCAGAACTGACAAAAGCTATTGAATATACTGTATATTGTAGATATTACAGTGATGGGTTCTCTTTATTTAAAATTTTATTATTGTCACTGCTGTGAAAATGGCTAAACAGAAGTAGGTTTTAATGACAAATTAATTTCAATTGATTACTTAAGGGTGTACAGGGTTTGAGGTTTGACAGTGTGTACGGTATGTATTTTGGCCAGGACTGCTGATGAAAAACTGTTGAAAATACCCTTTTCTTCACATTTTAGGTAGCTATCAAATGCCTTGTTCTTTTCACTTTCTTTCTCAAGACTTTTCTTCATGAAGCCATCTGTAGTTAAAAGAAATGCCACGTTTACTCTGGATATGTAATCCTTCACTTGTAATAGTATCTCATTATTAAACCACATTATATCCAGTAAACGAAAAAAGCCTGTTTAAAAAAAAAAAAAGAAGAATCTATTTGCACATATTTTCTTAGCACATTGAACCTGAAATCTACTATGAAAATGCTGAATGCTGAACTACTGGATGCTGAAGTTTAAGTGTCTGCTGGACCAGTAATTTTTCTTCATTATTTTAATCTTGTGGAAGTTTTGGTTTGATTATTTTCCACATTTTCCCTGAAGTTAGTAGAATATTAATAAATAAAAGATGTTCTTTAAATGGAATTTTTTAAAGTGGATTTAAATTTTCAAATATTTGTTAATATTTCAAAGTGGCAAGTTTTAGATTCAATTATCAAACTCTCTTATTGTCCTATCTATCCTCCATATTTTAATTTCTTGTAGTACAGCTGCTGAAAAACTCAAATAATTTATAATTATATTAAATGGGTTAGGAATATAATTTTTATTGATTTAAAATATTTTATTTTTGATCTGAAGTTAACAAAATTTAGTATGTTAATACCTTATTACTTCAGTGGGTTTTATGTCTTCATAAACATGAAATCTTCATGGTTAAAGTACACGTGTAGCTGGTGAGAAAAATAGTGTCAGTGAATTTCAGATTCGAGTAATTTTATTTTCAGTGCACTCCTTTGGGGGGGGAAGGGGAGGGTGGAGGGAATTAACTCTAGGACAGAATGTAAAAATCTGTGTGAAGAATTTTATCCTTATTTAACTTTCTTTCAGTTTTTTTATGATTTGATATAAGGCAGGCCAGTGAAAGCCTCATTCTCTTTTACTGTGTGTTAAAAGAGCAAAATGTAACCTTTGTCACTAACTCTGGAGAGCTCTTATACAAAGTAATTTTCTGCTAAATTGAAAGCTTCTTCTAGTCAATAATCACTTTATGTAATAGACATATATCTTACCTTGTAGCTAAATTATCATGTAAAGGTGCTTTATTGTGAGGGATTTTCTTAGGTTGGCCAGTTATTTGGTTGAAATCCAGCAATGTGGTGAATCAATTTCTTGGTATAAATGTAGACAGGTAATGACTGGCTCCATAGTCCTCTCAGTCCGTCATTGATATTTTCTCTATGGATTAATGGTAAACGTGTTACTACACAGGTTTGGAAAGCTAATTTAATCTGCTTTACAATCTGAATAGCTTTTTCTGTTGTTTATCAGGTATCCTTTATCACTTTATTATAATGTTATTTTTAATACTGATTTACAAGATATTTTGCTTCCTGACTGTCCTTGCTCTCCTCATTCAATAGTGTGCTGAAGCCAGTGTCCAAGTGAGCTGAAGATGCTCTTTAATAAATGTATATTTGTCACTGGCTACTTTTGTTGTGTATGGTTAGGACTTTTTTGGATATACTAAGTATGGTCAGGTATGCATTTTTATTTAGGGAAATGAAGCAGTTCAATCTAGTCTGCCAGATTAGAGCACTTCAGCTCTCTGTGCTTCATGGAGAAACAGTTTTTTGAGGTCTGGTCAGAAGACCAGCTGCTCCTTGAGTGGCTGCAGCAAGCTGATGAACAGAAAATGTCAGGTGTACAGTGTTTTGTATGAAATGTCACATCTCTTTAGGGTCTGGAAGACTGACTCCAGGCTCTATATTTGAAATGTCTTTTCATTCAACAGCTGAAAATCTCGTGTTCTTTTTATAGGGGTAAACACCTACCAGTGGTGCTTATTCTCTTTGAGAGGACAGTAATTGTGATTGCAGGCACTTCTTAGTGCTTAGGGTTGTGCAGACAGGGGAAACAGTGGTATCTCAGTCTGCCATCTTTAATGAATAGCTCCTGTATCCTACAGAAACAGCAGGTTAATGTTTTTACAGTGCAACAAATAATTTTGAGAGAGAAATAACCAAGAAATAATGGTTCTAAAATGCAGTGAATATGAGAGGATGTCTTGGATGCACCTCTGGATTGCTTTTGCCTTTTTTTTTTTTTTCATTGTGTAGTTATCAGATAAATTCTATGAGCAGGAACTGGAATCTAGGTTTCAACTCAGTAAAGTTTTAAAGCTGTTGATTGCTAAGGTTGTAGACACACAGGGATTCAATGTCAGAGCTGGATATAAAAGCTCTGGCATTTAGGCATTGTTAGTGAATGTCAACTATTGTACTTGAAGAATGATAGCTTTAGAAATAAGTGTAGTGATGTATATAAGCCACCTTTCTATTATCACAATATTCTTACACACTTTACAAAAACAGAATATATTTTTTTATTTAATGTGTCAGAGAGACTCGTGGTTATAATTTGACTAGCAGAGAACTTTATCAGAAACTTGACAGGAGTTCTGGGGTTCAAACAACACTATTTTACTAGGAAAAACAGTTTTTACTGTTTGAATGAAAGCTGCCAAAACTACCTCTGAAAATTTGTATATTGCAAAAACTTGTCCTGTCTATAATAATTAATATAGCATCATGTCTATAATAATTTTGGGATGCTCCCCAGTACAGAAGTCTACAGCTCAGCAAAGCTCAGGTAAATTAAAGGCTGGAGGCAAAAAGAAGGATTGCAGTTTTACTTGTTACTTTCTTTGCGTTTTTTTGTGCATCAGTGGTGAGCTTGGGTGAATACTGAAGAACTTGAAAACAGGACTAATTTGTACTTAAAACAGTATTTTTTAGGTACTATTTGTACTCCTAATACAGGTGTACTAGAGGAGCACACTCTCCTTATGGAGCTGGTGATGTTGAAAAGTCATGAAAACTGAAAAAGAGTAGAGAAACCTTGCTGTCTTCACTAGCTCTCAAAGAGGTTTTTTTTGGTGGGAGAAGTTTTCTAGAAATGCAGTAGTTCTGACTATGTAGTCAACGGGCACTGAGAGTTCCTTGCATAAAGCCAGCTTGAATGATTCCTGTGAAAAACTACCACCGTATGTGCCTCTGTCAGAAATCCGCTTGCTGCTGCTGCCTCCTGCAATTTATTATTGTAATACTGTAAAGCAGAGTGATCTAATGTCTTTTTCCTGATACTGTGCAGCTTTGCTGGCCGAGTTCAGGAGGGAGGAACTATAACTTCTTTCTGACAGAAACATCCAGAGTGCGCACACTTAATCCATTGCTGTGAGAACCAGGAGTAACTCTTTTCCAAGAGATTGTAATCAGCATGGACTACAGTGACGTCCCTCAGTTCCTCCTTTTCTAGGTCTTCAGGAATGTAGATGTCAGATTTTTGATAGAGCTGTGTATTAGGGTCATTAGAAGAAGGCTTGAAAAAGGTTGTTCATCCAGTCCTGACTGACTTAGGAATTAAAAAGGAAGAAACCTCTATTCTTAAAAACACTGAGGTAATTGCTTAGCTGTGATGGAATCCAAATTAATACTAATATCTCAGCTAGTTATTAAAAGGTCGCAGCTGTAAAATTTCTGCTGTTTAGTGGCACTGTTACAACTTTTGGAGGCAGTTGGTTTATAGGAAGAGTTGCTTATTTTGAGTAAGGTAGGAAACCAAAAGTGTTAAATTATATATGAAAAGTATTTTTTAAAAACAAGTAGCCCTGAAGTCCCAGAGAAAAATTTGAAACTATCCTTCTGAAGATGCAGGTTTTACATTTTTCAGGAAGGAAATATCACATGAAAAGAGAAATTTGACACAATTAAGGATGGACATGCTTTGATTTATTTGGAAATGAAAATTAATTGAAAATTTGTTTTAACAATACTGTTTGGAATGCAAAACTGGAACATACCTTGGCAAACGAACGTGTGACTTACCTCAGTAATTTTGTTGATTTTAGTTGGAATTCTAAAAGGCTTATTTGCTTGGTTATATTTTCCTTTTAAATGTAAAAATTGGAAAAACTGAAGTGTTCTTTCTTTTGAGGGTGGTTTTTGCTGCTTTTTTTTTAAGTGAACAGGAGGAATTCTATAAATACACCAGGAGAAGGCTACACTGGCAGGCAGATTTTAAGAGATGCTTAAAACTTGATTGAAACACTACATACTCTGAAGGGTAAGAGTTGTAGATAGATAATATCTATCTGAAGTCTTGAAATGAAAAATATAGTGAATCTTCTGCGTAGTTCTGTAGTTGAATATAAGGAAGGTATTTATATAAATTCAAGAAAAAATATTTGCAGCAATGCTGAAGAGAATACTCAGTGAATATAGTAATTCTTGAGAACTGCTAACCTGATGCTTCCAGAGAGCTGTCTCTGGAATAACTGCTTGATCAATCAGCCACACAGAAGTCTTGTTAGGACTAGTGCCTGCAGTTAGTTCCATTGAATATAGTGGTGGCTTCTCACGTTGTAGATGAAAGCAGAACATGAATAATTACAGAATAATCTGAGGCTTGTACAAAAGCTGTTTGATTATTACCTTACTCTTCCACGAGGATGCTCTCTGAGAACTCTATAACTTGTAGTCCATTTAAACTGCTCAGATGTCTGGTGGCCTGGGCTGGAAAAGCCAGTGTTTAAACTTTGGTATCTGCTCACAGTGCTTATATTTCACTAACTCAGAAATTGCCAAGGACATATCTGTACTGACCTGGTACATCAGTTTAGTCATTAGTAGCACCAAAACCTTTTTTGTTAGTCCTGCTGCTAATGTCATGTGCCAGGATTTCAGGAGAAATGAAGAATATGGGAAAAATTCTATCCCCACTAAAGACCTAACTTCTCAGAGCTGGGCTAATTGGCGATTGTTTCTCTCCTATCTCTTATGCTCTCACAAGGAATTATCAAAATACGAAGATAGAAATTCTCATACAGTTACATAATGGTCTTAATATGGAGCAAAGCTGAACTGTTTTGATCTATTCATATTAAAGTTACAGCAGACTGCTGTAACTGTAGGATGTTTGAGTGTGGTAAACTAAGTGGCAGTTCCAGTGAATAATGTGTTGCTATCTTCCAACTTAGCTATTTTCCTTCATCTTCTCCAGTTCCTCCTCTCCTTCATTCCTTTTTCTTCACTAGGGTCGGCTTGCTCAAACAAATGACAGTAAAGTTCGAAAAATCAGAGGAAATAATACTGTCTGTTCATTAGAAAGTGTCAATCCAGACATATGGGATTATTTTTCATGCATTCAGGCAGCAGGATCAATCAGCAGTTGCCAGTTTTTGCTGCCATAGTGTTCTGTTTCCCCTCCAGATTCCATTCTGCTAAAACCACAAATGCATATTGTGTTATTATTTTCTTTGTAGGAAGAAATAAAGTGTCTGGAATGCCATTATAAGTTTCCTGGGAACTTGGGATTTACTTTTTTTTTTTTCAGAGAAGAGTACATTTGCCTAGTTTTTATTTTTTTTAATAAGTTAACTGAGTAGGAAGGAGACTTACTGGTTTATCCATTAAAGAAGAGATGACACTTATGACAAATGATGGAATTTTTTGTAAAGTAAAAGGGTTTAGGAAGCATACTGAAGTTTTTGAATTTTTTTTTTAATACCTTGCAGGAGTAAAACTTTTCTCCTTGAAAGAAAAAGACAGGTGACAAATTTGATCTGTCTTTTGTAGCTCTTTGTTCTGTAAAAAAAGAATGGGAGATGCCTAATGTTTTCAGATTTTGATCCAAAGAGAGGTGTTTGAGTTGTGAATTGACGTCGTTCTTGCAAGTATCCATCCTAGAACAACAGCCTGATATAAAATCAAGATTCAGGTCCTATGAAAGGTCAGTCTAAAGAAAGAAAACTGAAGAATGCAAAAATATGCTGTAGAAGAAGCAACTGGAAAAGCTAAATGTTTCTCATGAAGCTACTCTAGAAAGCAAAATACTAAATTGATTGAGAGTAAGGACTGTCTTAAAGCCTGTATTGCTCCTTGTAGGTAAAGCTAGCTTTGCTGAGCAGATGGAATACTGATCCTCACATACCAGTAACAGTCGCACTTTTTCACTGTGCCCTCCTGATCTATTTACCTTTCTTGCACCTCATCTTCCCACCCACCTCCATTCTAAATTCAGAAAATAGGAAGGAAAGGTGGAACTTAATTATGATTATAGATTCTGATCACAACAGTATTTATTCAAAAAGACATAACAAGTACCCTTTTTCACCCACTCAAAATGTCAGCAAGTGATGAAAAAATACACTTTTATTCTTTCTGGTTTACAGTCTTGCACATCTTTTGAGATTGAGGCTTTTAACAAAACAGTGAAGAAAAATACCTCCTGTTCATCTTTCTAATAGCAAAGATGGAATTCTTTTTAAACAAATAACTTGAAACTTAAATGTAGCTATATCTATTTAGTCAATGCTTGCAAAATTAAAGATGGTTAAAATGTGCGGTTTCAAGGGGGATGGTAGTGGTAAATGAAATTTACCACAGTAAAGGGGCAGTAATGAAACTCCTTCATGTTGTCTAGGTGCAATGTGGTTGATATAGCATTTAATCCTGCTAGGAGGACTTTTTGTTATCTGAAGTCTGAATTATTTTTGGGTAGCTTTGTTTTAAAACTGTTTTGTCTTGAATTTATTGCCCATAATTTTGATAGATTTCTTAGTGGTTGGGATTTTTTGATTGGGGTATTAATTATACACAAAGGAATGCTTAGTATTCATTCTAATCTAAATAAGTACAAGGTAACTTTGCTAATAAATATAATCTTGTCTCTATAGAACGTTTTAAAAAGGTGTGCTATATAGTCTGGGGAAGTTTGGTTCTGCCTTTGGGAGAAAAATTGGGAAGTTCAGCCAGCAGGGCTTCCTTTCTTAGAGGACATAGCAGGCATTGCTAATGTGCTGTAAGCTGTAATTCTGTAGTGACATCAGGCTGCAGACTGGCAGCACTCTCTTGGGCACAAGTGCCCAGGCTGCAAAGCTTTCCCAATGAAGTGGCTGATATCTTTAGAAGGTGTGCTTGATTTCAAATGACATTTTTTTTCTTTAAAGATGAAAGCAATTTTGACTTTTCTAATGCATGGTTATGACTGTATTGTAACAGTGAATAGAATTAGTACTCTAAGAGATTTATTATTTGAACTTCGTTAAGTTTATTATGAGTTCAATGTAATTGCTACACAGTTGGTGTTTTTTGGGGTTTGTTTGTGACTAGAATAGGCTGCCTGTTTTCTATTAATATGAATTGAGACCAAAGTCAGAAAATCTTGACCTAAAGTATCCCATCATTTTTGAGATTTTTAAATTTGCTTAAACTATCCTATAGGCAGGCTTTATTAGGAATTGAAAGACAAGTGGATATTTCAGCTAATGTTTCAGTATTATCTTAATTATTATCTAAATGTAAGGGATCTTGGTGGGAAAGACAAGGAAACATTGTTTTCGTTGCAAATACTGTTTTTTATAACACACATCTGATAATAAGTATGTAATATATTTCATAAATTTATTTGCAACTTAAGAAATTTCAATGACTGGCTCACGATTGGACATGTATAAACTATGTAATCAAATCTGAGTATCTTAGAAACCAATGCACTTGTTTGCTTTTTTTACCATAGCTAAGACAAAGCAAAAAAAAAAAAAATTAAATTTCCAAGTGGTTTTTCTGACCTTTAATATCATAGGTCATGTTAGCTCATTACAAGAGCATTCCCTGTTTAAAAAATGCTTGGTTTTAGGGGGAAAAACACCCCAACCCTTAAATTTACTGTGTTACTTTTTGTTAATTTTTTTTTTTTTTTTTTTTTTAATTAGGCACATCATTTTTCATCATGCTTGTTTTGCAGTGTGACAGCAGGGCTAGTGACTGTATTAGTGGCATCAAGCTTTATACCAGGTCTTGAACAGTTGGGCTTTATTTTCAGTAAGTATTTGTTAAGGTGTTTTAGAAAACTTTTCTCTTTCAAAAGAAAATATCTACATACTCTTTTTGCTTAAAAATATTTCTTTTCATTTCTTTGTCTATTCTCTGTGAAGCAAAACTGCTTCAAAATGGAAAACTGCTGGAATGCATTAGTCTCAGTTCTCTACGACCTTTCCCAACTATTGTTTGACATTCAGCATCAAGCTAGAGACTAAGCTCCTACATATCCCACTGGTATTTTCACCTCCACAGAAAAGAATAACCTGTGTCAGACCTATGCATCCTCCTAGCTTTTTTACTGTTTCTCTTTGGGGGTCTGTTGTTGGGTGGCGTTGGTTTCATATATTTTTGGATTTTTTTGTTTGGTTTTTGTTTGGTTTTTTGTTTGTTTGTTTTGTTTGGGTTTTTGTTTGGTTTTGTTTGTTTGGTTTTTTGACAGAAATGAAGAGATACTGTTTTGGCTTTTCAAAGCTTGATCATAAAATAGTTTTTATAATATTTACTGTTAACTACTGTATTGCAACTGCTCAAAAAAAGATGAGCAGAAAAGCATAAGAAGAAAGAAAATAAAGAGAATAAATGAAACATCTATTGAATAAGCATTCATTAGAAAAAATCAGAATGTGGTCTAGTAAGTACCAGCTGCACTAGGATTTATTACCTTGAAATCTGAGGATGAGAAAGCTATATATTTTCTTGTATTTAAACCATTTCTTCTACTCTTTTAGGACCAGATAGTCACTGAGTATTACTTTTTCTTTTTGCTACCCTGGAAATGAAGAATTTCTCATTTCGGCTATATTAAGCTTGGCTGTGTCTTAGTATGTGAAAATCCTAAATAGAGACTATAGGGATACCAGTCTGCTCTCTCTGTAAATATTTAGTCTCATTTTTTGCTAGAGATATTTCTAGAATGAGAGAAGAAACCCAAAGATCTCCTTGCTCTAGGATTAATGTCTTATCTCTTTTTGTCCTAAAAGCCGATTTTTCTTGACACACAGCTGAACAGGACTGTATACTATTTCCTCAACAAGAGGGTAGAGTCTTAATTTAAAGATGAAAACATGGGAGGAAATTGTATGTACAAGACACTTAAATTGACTAAAGTTTCAGTGACCAACTAATTTTTAGTTGCTTATTCTAAAATAAATGTACGTGTTTTTTGTTCTTGTCACTTCACTGCTATGCTACAAGAATAGAAGTTCCTACTTAGGACTGTGATCTTTAGGTTGATTGATGGTAGCTTCTTTAAATGATCTGCAATACAACCTTTAAAAATTTCTTTCCTATTAAAATGCCATTCTTCCTTTTGTAATTGTGAAGAAAACATTAAAACCAGTTTGAAGGTTTGACTGGGCTTCTTTTCAAATGTGCCTAGTTACATTGCTAGAGTTAACTAGAATTTGTTTAGAAGTAAGAGCTAGATACACAGTCCTGGAAGCTGTAACAGTGTGTTTATCCACAGTGGTCAGGATTATCTGCACCCTCTGCCCCAGTCATGTATCCCTCTGTTTTGTTTTATAACTGGGTGATGAATTAAAAGCAGGAGTTTCAGAAGTGTAGGAATCATGACAAGTGAAAGGAAGGGTACTCACTGGCATTTCTGAGCAATGGTAATTTGTAATTATAACTCTGTAGGCAGCTTGAAAGTGACTGTACCTTTGCAAGCCCACTTGTAAGGGCTCTAATGGGGTTGGCTGGGAAAGTGGGCCCAAAGCAGTATAGCTGTCAGCTGGAATTTGTGCCCACTTTAAGGAGAACTTTAAATGAGGAAATGGAACAGTTGCTTTTAACCTGTGAGAGTTCAAATGAAAAGGGCAGCCTGGAAGGCTGGAGTAACTAGCCAATGCAAGGTGTGACTTACCTTATCAATATATGGAAATGTGGGTTACTTACGAAATTGAATTTTAGTAGTTGCACAAGAGAACGTGGTGGGAACATTGAGGGGATAACCATAATCAAATGGAAAGCAATACTGAGTGGATTAGAGAGTTTTAGACTTAAAAGAGGACTAAATTTCAGCAAAATTCCAGAAGTAACCTAATAGTAAACACATATGAAGATTGAGTAGTGGATTTTTTTTTTTTAAGATTTCATAATAGATTACTGAAGATGGTGAATAGAATATTTTCAATAAAGTGCAGGAGACAGAAAAAAAATTGGAAGTATCTGAAGACCAGAATAAAGAAGTCCTGTCTATAGTAATTGTAAAACTAATCATTTTAGCTGGAAGAGATTGATAGATTATTAATATGGAAGATAACTAGGATTATGATTGCCTTTTTTTTAATGGGGATTTAAACTTTATGTGAAAGGTGAAGAGAAGAATAAAAGTGAGAGCTAATTATGGAAGACAAAGATAAGGCTTGTCACACAAATGACTGTAGCATTGTGTTTCTAATTTTGACTGGGATCTTTGAAATGAAGTATGTCTCATGTTAGGATGAGCAGTCACTGTCTGAAGCATGGTAATAGCAGGAGTACTCTCAGCAAACATCCTCATGGAGACTTTTTAAGCTAAGTGATGTGATACAGAGGTAATATTTGAGTAACAGACAGAACTTACAGAAAATTCAAATGAATGCTTTAAGTTATTATTGAATATTTGCCAGGAGTTAGCACTAATGGAGGAAACCTGATATTTGCCAGTTAATTTTCCTGTCAAAGTAAGTTACACTGTAGTGCTTCATTGTCAAAATGGACAACTCCTCTCTGGAGCATTGTCTCTTTACATTTCTGGAAAATAAGTAAATAGAGTGTAACTGTCACTGAAGCTCAAGACACTCCTGAGAAGTCTGTGTTAGATTTTTCTCTTCCTTTTCTGAATTTTGGATCCTGGACTTGGAAGAATGAGGTAAATTCCAGACACCTAGAATGATAATTGTGAATGAATCTCAAATTATCATGTGTTCATAAGGTTGATTTTGAGTAGAAAATTGTTTCTTATGACTCAAAGTGAGCCCTCTTCTGCTGGAGTTCAGAATCCAGTTTTATTACTAGTTGCTTCTATCATGTGTTCATAAATTTAAGGTATTTTCTTAACAGAGTTGAGGTATAGGAAAAATTGGAATATAATTTACATAATATATTTACATTAGTACTTGTCCTCTTATTTTAAATAATTTGTTATTACACAAAGCAAGAGAAAAAGTGCACTGTAAAAAATATAAGCAGCCTGAAATGCTCAAATCTACCTGAAAGATTTTTGATTAAATGCTTGATTCATTTTCTCTGCATGCTTCTGTAAAACTCAATTTTTCACTGACAGTTACATAGAAACAAAAAGGCCTTTTTAGCCAGTATCTGCACCTCCTCTCCTGGATCTTTCGGCTTTGGCAAGTAAAAAGATACATCTGAGCCAGGGACCCTGTAACACTGTGGCCAATGGAACCTGAGGAACTGGAGATAATCAATCAATAAAAAGAAATATTATCATGCCAGTATTTTCATTGCTGTATGCTTTTTCCTTGGCAATTAGCCACTGTCATACTGGGTCATGACTGTTACTTTTATTATTCTCTATCATGTATCTCTAGAGGCATTAATGTGACATCCCAATAGTGGATAAATAATGAGACCTGTATTAATCAGTTATGATCTTTTGTAATAAAGCTTCAGTGTGTATCAGTTAACATTTTATGATTTTTTTTCTTAGACTATAAGGATCCTCTCTCACTGTGGCGTTTTACAGATATGGCATAATCTAACCCATTCAGCACAGAATCAAATATGTAATAGTGTTCACGATATTAGAGCTCTTACCAATTTCAGTAGCACATCCTGCACTGGCACACTTGCATGCAACTTCCAAGAAAAGTGATAGACTTGTACTGGTTCAGTCTGTATCACATAGGTCTCACGCCCTGATTTTCATATCTAAAATTTGTGTTTTCAGGAAGTATCTAGTGCAGCTGCAAGGGCATAGAAATTATATAAGAACAACCAATTTTTGTTCATTTGCTGACTTTGTAAGTGAATGTCAGTCTTTATACCTGTCTGGGGCAGATACCTCTGCAGTTCCTTAAGAAGAGAACTAGAAAGATTTAAGTTAAGATTGTGCTGGAGGAAAAGCAAGTAAGGTTTGGTCTTGCCACATTCTGAAGTACAAAAGGGAAGTCTGGCTGTGCTACATTGCTGTCCAGCAGATGAATTATTCACTGTTATATGCTGCTTAAATTTTGTGACTCATATTTGGTCTTACTGTCTCCCTGTCCTCCTTTCCCACTACGCCTAAGAACTAGTGAAAATGGAAAGTGATGTTATTTTTGAGCGTATACTTCAAAAAAGAGAAAACCGTCAGTGTGATACATTCTGACACAGTAGGATGTGGAGTGATTTTTTTAAACCAGAACCTCTGAATAGTTTATATATTCTTCAAGACTGATATTTCTTGGATGGGTAGAAACTTGATTTTTTTTCTAAAGGAAGTTATGAGGATTGAGTCAGGTGATATTTTATGGTGTACAAGTAACAATGACTTCCCATATAATTTAAGTTGGGATTTTTAGAAAGGGGAAGGAAGGAGGGAGGAGAGAAATTTTTAAAAGACTAATGATTGCTTTGTCAGATGTTGACATGCCTGAGGACTCCAAAGCTTACTGATTCTGTAGATTGATTTTCTTTTTAAACATTCATAATCTTTAAATGCTTTAGGTCTGAGAAGAAGACACCAGTTGCAGACACTGTTACATCAGTTACAGAGGAATGCAATGACAATTATTGACTGTGCAATAGTGATCCAAATTTATTAAGGTAATTTTCTTCTTTCACAGATAAAATTTGAAATGTATTTCAGGCATGACAATTGATGTTCTTAGGACACAATTTTGGTACATTTAAGTACCCATTCTCTAGCATTCACCATTCTGTAAGGTCATCATGGACTGATGCAACCAATAAAAGAAATGAGTTTTAGGAGTTTCTGGAAGCCATTGGGTTCTCTTACACTTCAAAAATGTTTTAAATTAGTATTGTATATTAGTGTTAAGGCAATAAAATAGTTTAGGGAATCACCTGCTGTACTGTATTTAAGAATCTGCAGCATTGTGTAGTTGGCCTTTTTGAACCTCATGAGGTTGCCATGGGACCACTCCTCAAGCCTGTGCAGATCCATTTGGATGTTATTCCATTCTTCAGGCCTGTCAGCTGCACCAGTGAGCCTGATGTTGTCTGCAAGCATGCTGATGGTACTCTCAATCCCTTGGAATGAATAATTGATTTAATCCCACATTGGTGAAAACCTTAGACAGTACTGGTGCCAGTACAGACCCTGAGGGTCACAACCCATTACTGATCTTCATCTGAACGCTGAGCCATTCACCTCTACCTTCTGGATGTAACCATCCAGCCAGTTTCTTCTCCACCAAACAGTCACAGAATTATAGAATGGTTTGGGTTGGAGGAAACATTAGGGATCGTATAGTTCCAAGCCCTGTGGCATGGGCAAGGACACCTTTCACAAGACCAGGTTGCTCAGAACCCCATCCAACCTGGACTGACATTTCCAGGGATGGAGCATTTACAACTGCTCTGGGCAACTTGTCCCTGTGTCTTACCACTGTCACAGTAAAGAATTTCTTCCTAAAATCTAATCTAAACTTACCCTCTTTCAGTTTAAAGCCTTGTTCTACCACTGTTCTTCTAGCCTCTCTAGCTCTCTCATAGCCTCCTTTTAGATACTGAAGGGCCCCATTAAGGTCACTCTGGAGGCTCCATAGTGTCCATCCATCAAATACAGATCTCTCAATTTTACAGAGAAAGGTGTTATGGGAGGCCATGTCAAATACCTTGCAGAATTTCAAGTAGATGACTTTCCTTTGTCCACAGCTTGCTTTACTCTCATTCCAGTAAGTATTCAACCAATCTCATATAAGGCATTGTATTTATAGACTGAAAAAAGGGAAGGGGTGGGCAGCTATGTAGTTCTCTGAACTTAATATTCAGAGGAAAATTAGACTTGCCTAAAAAAATGTTTGCAAAGAATTTAGAACTTTCTGATCTATTTATTTTAAAAGGTGAAATGATCCCAGAGACTTTGTGATTGCACTGAAACCTTCTTAACCTTTTGCATGTTAAGGTTTTATAATAGCTAAACATTATGATCAAGATGGAACAAAGATAGTGACCTGGAAATGAGGCAGGGGAACACACACTGCAGTAGAAGATGAAACAGAAAGGTCATCCTTCATGTGCTTAAAATTACTGCAATAGCCAGGGTTTTGGTACAGTTCTGTAAAACTGCTAACTGTATCAAACAGCAGGTTCCAAGCCCAATAATCTGCAAACTTTATCTCCATTCCTATGCAATAAAATCTGTTAGAGATAGGATCATGTAGAAGTCAGATTTTTTTTCCTTAAACTTATCAAAGATATTAATGTGGCAAAAAACAGTAGCTGCTACACAAGCTAAATTTCATTCACCTCAGAAATCTATCAGAAATTTCATGCAGTTAGGAATCCAGTACTCAGTAGCAAAAATAGGCTTCTTCCTGTTGTTCAAAACAAATTAAAAAAATCCAACAGAACTGAGGTTTACCAGGGTGATCTTGAACTCTACCAAGACATCAATCTGTAGCAAAACTGGCACTTTAGGTAATACAAAATCAAGTGAATAACCCCACAATACTCATTCTGCTGTCTGTGGAGGAGACTTAATGCACCCAAAACACATCTCTGTAAAATACATCTCAATTTGTCTTTAGCCTGTACAGAATAAAAGCAACATAGAAATGATATATTGTCAAATTATATGCTGCTAAATTTCATAACTATAATGTTGTGTACTGTGTACAATCTTTTACTTCTATACATTTAGCATCATCCAAAGTTATTTATTTCTTTATTATTTGACTGGTGATAATCCTTAGGGCAAGCTATGTCTTAACTAATGACATGTACAATGCATTCTTAAAAGGAGGTGAGAATATGTTGGTATTCTTGAACCACGATGGGATACATCCTGTGATCAGACTCTCAGGAATGTGGTAAAGTGAGTTGACCCAACTTAAGAGTCTGTTCAGGCTTTGTAATACAATCTTCATCAAGTTGCTCAAGCAAGTCTTCCAGTGTACATTTTTTGGAGTAAACAAAGCTTTAAGAGAAGTTAACATCTTTTTAGGAGCATAATATAGTACAGAGAAAAGGCAAGCCTGTGTTTTGAGGTTTTAGTTTCAGGAGAGATGGCAGTGGTGAAAAGTTGGTTTACTTTGAGCACATGCATGTAGGTTTTTGACTACTTCTGTATACCAATGTCAAATGAGTTTCTTGCTCACAAATACTGTAAGCCAAAGAAAAGTCAGAAAATTTCATATGAACTAATAAAATAAGAGTACATAGGAAATATTGATCATCTGAGACCTCTGAGAAAATTAATAAGTATCAATGGAAAGCCTACTTTCCATTTCTTCCATTATTTGGAAGAAATAGTTTTCAAAAATGTATTATTTGATAAGCAGCTGCCGTTGCTGCTGTTTGTATGTCATAATATAATTCCAGGATATTGTGCTAATAGTTGATGTCCAGTAATTATCTCCTTGGCTTTTGTTTAATACTTGTAATAATTTATACTTTTATCTTATTTATTCTCAGTATTTTTGCAGGTTGCTAGCTCACTTTCAATAAAAGACACTGTGTTCAGCCTAAATGTTTAGTCAAACAGATACACATAATAGAAGTGAGAACAAAGAGCTGCATTTTGGATTTTTCTGACCTTTTGGTTCCATCAAATACAAGCTTGATTAAGTGTTGATTTTAAATATACCAGGACTCTTTATTCACTATAGACCTAGTTTGTCCAATGTATAGGATACATAAATCCCCACACACTGCAATATATTACCTGAACCTTGATGTTGCAATATACTGTCTATGTACCATCTTGAAAATATCTTGCCCAAAACTATATAATATGATTATCATTTACTGATGATGTTGCTAGTTTATCTATTTTGTTTCAGCTGTAGCTGTAGAAATGTCGCAAATAATGAGGTAGGGAAATAATTAGTGGGAAAAGAAGTATTTTGGACAGAACATGTATAACTCCAGAATGATTTTTGGGCCTAGGGGAGAGATGAGGAGTCCAGGAAAGTACATCAGTGTAAAACGAAAAACTGTTAGGGCATGAAAAGCAATTAGGAATTTGGATACAAATGTTGAAGCCTGGGGAAGAACATTTGTCTTTCATGGTGGATTAAAACAGCTTCAGCCATTCACATCCTTCCATGTTGTTTTTTGTGAATGTGGGAACTGATTGTATGATGCAAATCAAATATACTGTGTTACCAAAACTAAATACATACAGTTGTTAGAAATAATGACAATACACACTATAATATAAACTGTGAGGTTCCTTACAGTTGTTTTTGAGTGCCTTCTATTTTTTTTCTCCTTTATCTAAATTGCATACCTATACTCTCCTTTGCCGCATTTAATCTGCAGGTGGAATAAAACTTTCTTTTATGTTATTTAGAAAGTATCACTAATCATGAATTAAAATTAAATGTGTGTTGTCAGATTGCTTGGTGGGTTTTTGGAGGTTTTCTTTTGGTCATTTTGGGGGTTTTTTTGTGACTATTTGTGAAGCGCTTTATAAATATCAGTGAGTGTATTGTGGGCATCTGTGCCTGCCAGTTGGCATGCTTTGTAGAGTTTATTCAACTTCTTAAAACAACTAAAAATTTATTTTTGAATGAATGAAATCTGCTTAAACTGTGTCCTACAGTTAAAAAGAAGGCATAGAATATTAAGAAATAAATATCATTAAGTTTGAATTCCATCCTTTAAGCTGTATTCTTAAATACATCATCTTGCTCTGAGGGATTGTCTAAACAAACAAAACAGATTTCAAAAGACATTTCCTGATTCACTGGTCAATGACCATACCAGTACATTGCAAAGGATTCACATAAAGGTTTTGCGTATTTCTGAGTCTCATGACCTAGTGCCTAGAAAAAATTTCTACCAATAAAAAAAAATAGAATTCTAAACTGATTTGCAGTCCAGAACTCTACAGTCTGCTTCCTGAAAATTTTGTCTGTGTTATTTCAGCTTGAAGCACCCAAATCAATAATCAAATAAAGTTTTAGAAACCAGGATCATGCCTAAAATTGAGAACAAAACCCTGGCAGACTTCAAGGTTCACAATACAGTTTGGGTGTAGGCAGAATTTTTAGTGACTTATATCATGATCAATTTTAGTAATGCTTCTGAAATTTGGAATGAGATGTATATTCAAAATCAAAATGGATGACGTGTAAAAGTCTAAATAAATTCTTAATTTGTTACAGCATTTTGAGTGCAGCTGTGTCTAAATGTAGCTGAAGTTATTTACTAGCATTACTACTAGCTTGAAGTTATTTTTAAAAGAGGAAATATTTAATTTTTTTAGGACCCAAATGAAACTACAGACCAAAAGAGGTAATGTGATGGCTTCTCCTTATATTCTGTTGTGGTATTATAGGTTCTTTCATTAAAGCATGCTAATATGTGTTAAATTGAGAAGACTGCATTTGATATTTGGTGATCCTTAGCTAAAACACTGAGACTTTTGCTGCAATATTTTGCAGTGGTTTTATGATCTACAGTAAAGAAAATGTTAAAAAATAGGGAGCTTTGGAAGTACTGTAGACTGTTAGAGCTGTTGTCAGCACTCCAAGTTCTCCCCCAAAGTCTACACCATCCTGCCCACATGCCCTGAGGTGCAGGGCTAAACTGTGTCCAGCTCCACCATGGGTACAGCTGTCCAGGGGCTGGCATAGCTGCCTTGAGTTAGGCATGTGGAACAGCTGTGTGCTCAGACCCCTGATTATTTCCTAAGACGTGTTGTAGGACTCTGCTTTGGCCTTTACTTCGCTTTACTAATTCTAACATCACCTCACTGGCCTGATGTTAGATGCCTCATCACTGTGGACTAAGTCTAGTGATCACAGGGATATGATTTTTACCCTGAATTCTTCAAATTTAGGTTCATGATATACAGATGTCTATGTGATAAATATTTCCATATTTACAATTTTGTAGCTCATAAATCGATATGAAAAGAATTGTTTTCTGTTCAAATTTGATTTGACCTTATGTCTTTACTGCAGAGTATAATGATAGCCTACTATAACACTTCTTTTTTTTGGTTTTGTGATGCTAAAAGACTAATGCTAGTGTGGAGGTTTGTGTAAGAAAAAACAAAACCAAACCAACAACACCACCACACACAGAACCCTGCAAAGCCTGGATGTGGAACGTACAAGATCTTTCAACTTACTGGTATTCATCAGGTTGTTAATGGAAAAAAAAAAAATTTAATATGCTTTCTGGATCCTAAGCACTGACATACACTTTCTCTCTGTAGCCATGGACAGTCAGCAACCACAGGTCCTCAATACCTTTTTTCCTTCAGTGCGATTGTTCTCTCTAACACTGCAGGATAAAGGATGGATGTCTTGTGTGGTTGTCTTCCCTTGTGAGGGCGCTGTGTAGCAGGGTGCTTTCTTTTCTCTCTATTGTATATTTATCTAAGGAAGGAGGAGGCCTGTTCCTGTTAATTAGCAAGAACGGACAATACTTTTTATATACAGTATCTTGAGAACAGAAAGAGTCCATTTCATGTGGATGCCTTTTTCTTTATTTTTTTTTTTTTTTTTTGAAGTGTTTCAGCTACTTTCAGCTATGTCAGGGTCTCTGCCAAAGTTGCTATAGAGGAACAAGGCTTTGAAATGCTCTAAGAATTCTGGTACTGCTTTTAATAAATGAAAATAGCTATCAGTAATGCATTAGTGCATTATAGGACTTTCAAATCACTGCACCTAGACTGTGATGAATCACAGTATGAAGTTGAGAATAAATGTGCTGAAAAACACAGTGAGAGTCTGTTTGCTCTTGCCATGTTAACTTCAACTGAAAATAGTGTTTTAGAAATGTGGAAGCTCTTACAATCCCTTTTCAATAGCATATCTTGAAAATTAAGGTAAGTCACCCAATCTAAAGCTTCATTGTAATGAGCAACCTGTCCTCTGATGCTGTTCATAAATTGATCAAATTTCTTTTATAGCTTTAATCCTGAAACCTTTCTACTACGTATACATGTCTAAAGTATCTTTCCAACTATAGACTAGCTGTATGTACTTCATGTCTTCATGGTGACAATACAGCAAGAAGAGTATTAGGAATTAATTCCTTTGGGTTGTAATAGCAATACAGAAGAGGAAATTTCCTTGTTCATGCTGGTATCCTATAATCTTTCAAGTTCATAGTAAAATCCTTAGAAATAGAATTGTGATATAGTTTCTCCTTCATTCTCAGTCATTCATCAGAAGGAATTTGATAGATGCTAATTTGCACATTCTGAAACAAGTTCTCATACGGACAGCACACTTAATTTTGGACACTCGTGGAAACAACTTGCCTACAGGACACACTGCCTGTGAACCTTTAGACGGAGCTGATTTTTCTGATACCAGAAAAATCTGGTTAAATATTTGTAGTAATTTAGTGCTGTGATTGATAAATGACCACTAAGTACCATTGCATCATCTATTAATAGTGTAATACTACAGTACAGAAACATATTTACATTGATTTCACTATGTCGTGTTAGTGACCATACCCTAAAAAAATAATTGTGATGTCCACAACAGCCAATTAAAATAACAAATTCATAGTGGAATATATTGTTCTACATCCTTGAGTATAAATGATTGTCTTCCTAAATCCCTCATTATTTAACAGAAGACAGCTGTATGCTGAATTTGCTAAAGTAATATATTAAAAGCAGCCAAAATTCATTTTGATAGAAATACTGTCTTAATAATAATGTGGACAGTTCTGTACTAGCACCATATCCACGAAACAAAATATTCCACACTAAGTACATACAACTGACTTGGTCTTGTAGCTTAACTTGGACAATTTTTTGTTTGGGGACTGATTCTTTCTAAACATGGAAAATTAATATAATAGAGTATTTTCTGGGTGACATTAAAGCATTTCTCTTGTTCTTGGCTTAATCATTATTGTTTGTACAAAAAAGCAAGGACCAAAAAAAAAAAAAAAAAAATCACTGTCGAAATTACTGACCAAGCAGAAAATGAAAAAAGCCAGCGGAAAAGCAATTAAGTATATGAAACCAATGTAAGGATTATGATGCCTGTAGATTACCTTGGCTTATACCACTCCATAAAACTGGTTTTCATTTCTGTATCTGTAACCATTTCAGGAAAAAAACCCCTCCTGTAAAAACTCCTTCGTAGTTTCTATGCTCTGAAGAATATAGAAATCTCTGACAGGGTAGTATAGTTTCTCTGGAAACCATACATTCATTACTTTTCCATCAGAAAAGTAAGACAACTGGTGTGCAAAATGTTCTTTCCTACTTAACCCCTGCCAACAGTGGTACATACTGTAGGCATGTATCATTTCCTTGATGATGTCAAAGGAAAAGCACTTTTATGCAAAGAACATCCCATTTATGATATCCTTTTTCATTTTGCAAGATCTCCTGCCAACTCTAAAAAAAAACATAAACAAAAAAAAAACAAACAAACAAAAAAAAACAACCACCCAAAAAAACTCTTTCAAAAAGATTTGGTAATACCAGAAATATGAAATCTCGTAGTAGCTTATTTTCTGTGTTAATGCAAATCACATCCTTTCCCAGGATATTTATGGTGCCTTCTAGCTCAGCATCGGTCTGACCAAAAGGATGTGGTCTATTTTAGGTGCTGAAAGAGGGACTGACGGAAGAGAGATTTATTGCAGGTTCAAAGGTAGAAGCCCAGGAAATTACTTCAGAATAGATGAAATATCTATTAAGTACAGCCAGTTCTCTTGCTTCAAACATCAATTAGAGATTTAATGTTTTCCCTAGAGGTTGAAGTAGTTTATTTTGGGTGCATTGATCTACTGCAACTGTATACAATTAACTAATACTGGATGAGTAAACATCAGTGTAGGTAAAATTTATAATTTCTGTCTCCAGCAAGTAAATAGGAAACACAAGTAAACATGACCTGTAATTTAATGTTTAGCTTAGTAAAAATAATATAGTCATTAACGCAGGGTAATATTTATGTTTGAATGTTTAATTTTTAGATTTCCATTTTTTTTTTGTAATTCAGTCAAGGAGAAATAAATGTGTTGGAGCAAAATTAAGTACACCAAAAATGTGCAAGAAGTCGTCATTAAATGGCTTTTGAAAAATTACAGTAAATTTTCCTAATGTTGTAATTTTAAATATTATAATTGCCATACAATGTTAAGCTTCATTACACAGAATTGTAATTTTTACTACGTGTGGGTCTGTTGTTTTTCAGCATAGAAAGAGAATTCACACAGATGTCGTTCAGTACTTTAAAATCACTAGAAAAATATGTGTCAGGCAACTGTGTCTCCATAGCCTCTTATGACTGTAAATAAGAATTTTCTCTGGTTTCAAATTTGAGATTTGAAATTGTATTCTCTTAAAAAATAGTCTGTCACTATTAATCAGTGGTTTTACTTTAAATATAAAAGAATTTTTTTTAAGTGAAGTTCTCTAATAAAATGCATGTATTGCTGCGTGTACTCTCTTTGAACAATTTTCTTTTTAAAAATTTGGAGCAAATTACTGGCTTTTTAATTTGGCCTGCTTATTGGGAAGAAAGGAGCCACTAGCACATATCTCTATGTTTAGGTTTTTTACCTCAGCTGATATATATAGCTACTGACCGTAAATAGAAAAGAAAAAGTAAAACACAAGAAATATGCCTCACATTCCTGCTAAATATATTAAGTGTTTCTTAAATAAATGGTAAATAAGAATTTACTTTTATGAAGCACTGACTTTGAAAGTACAATGAAAGAAGAATATAATTTCATTAAACCTTAATTTCATTTTAAATAAAGTAATTTCAGGCTGAAAATTTTATCATGCTATGATTATACAGTTTTCTGTACGTGAAATAATTTACTGTACAAATTTTAATACTCATGCTCTATACTGACAAGAATACTTAGACTTTACTTTTCATGTGAAGTGGTTGGTCTGTGAAGCTTTTTTCCACAGTTCCTCCCAGCAGTCTGTTAGACTTTGACTTACAAGTAGGGTGTTGGAAGTAGTAGTTTTCTTGCACCAATATTTTGAATATTTCTGTTCTGCAGAAACTAATGTGAACAGTATGTTGCTGTCACAAGGAAGAGCACTGTAGTGCTGAAGAAAATAGTTTATAGTAATACTATTTGCCTTGGTAAAAAAATGCTTAAAGAACCTTAAGCTAGTTTTCAAACAAATCTATTTTATATTTCTTCCAGTGCTCATCTTCTTAGTATTTCAGATTGAAAAGATAAACTCTCTCACTGTATGGGAGTTCTTCATTCAGCTTCTTGGAGTCTTTATTTCTGTCTCACTGATTTCCCTTTAAGTGGAGCCAATACAGAGGGGGAATATTTATGAAGAGTAGTTAAACCATCTGTTTACATTGGTTAAACTAAGGTCCAGGTGTAATAATTTCTCTATAGCTCTTGCATATCACCTTTTGTTATTTATGCATGGACACTCTTATTGGCCTTGTCACAGAGGACTGTGTGCTTACTAGTCATGAGCAGAGGCTTGTCTTATATGCCCTGCTGTACTGATGGCTCTAAAAACTAAGGGATCAAAATCTAGAATCAAGAGGTGTTTATCACATTTTTCACATAAAAATATCCTTTATGCTCTCAGTGTTTATTTCAGTTATGTTTCTTCACTTCAAAATCTCTTTTTACATATGGCGTTTTACCCCTAACTCCCCACCTTGGTAGGTTTAGATTGGATATTAGGAAAACTTTCTTTACTGAAAGGGTGACCAAACACTGAATAGGCTGCCCAGGGAAGTGATTGAGTCACCATGCCTGAAGATATTTAAAAGATGGGTAGGCATGGCACTTAAGGACATGGCTTAGCAGTGGATCTGGTTAGGCAATAGTTTAACAGCTGAACTTGGTGATCTAAAGGGTGTTTTCCAGCCTAAATGGTTCTGTGATCTACTTCCTACTTAAAGCGGAAGATCCCTCACTGTGCAGAAATGACTGCTGAATCATAGAGCAAATAGACCAAAACTAGACTGTGAAAGATACTGCTGATAGTATTTTCAGAGAATCAAAGAATAAGCTTAGTTGGAAGGGACCCAACAAGGATCATCAAGTCCAGATCCTGGCCCTGCACACAACAGCTCCAACAATCATACCATGTGCCCAAGAGTATTGGCAAACACTTCTGGAACTCTCTCAGGCTTGGTGATGTGACCATGCAGCTGTAGACTGTGATGAGGTCTCCCTTCAGTCTCCTCCAGGCTGAAGAGACCAAGTGACCTCAGCTGCTCCTCAAACAGCTTTCCCTCAAGGGCCTTGTTGCCCTCCTTTGGATACTCACTAGTAGCTTAATATCTTCCTTATATTGCAGTGCCCAAAACTGCCCCCAGCACTCGAGGTGAGGCTGCCCCAGAGCAAAGCCGGGCAGTGCCCTCCCTTCCCCGGCTGGTGATGCTGTGCCTGATGCCCCACAGGAGACAGTTGGCTCTCCTGGCTGTCAGGGCACTGGTGACTCAGGTTCAACTTTCTGTCAACCAGGACTCCCAGGTCCCTTTCTGTGGCACTGCCTTCCAGTACCTCATTCCCTACTCTGCACATATTTCTAGGCTTGCCCCATCCCAAGTGCAGAATCCACCAGGGGTTTTTTTTGTTAAATTTAATTTGGTTGGTGATTATGGGGTCCTCAGATTTATCAAGGTCTCTCTACAGGGCTTCTCTGCCTTTGAGGGAGTCAGTGGCTCCTCCTAATTTTGTATCATCTGTGAACTTGCTTAGTATCCCTTCCAGTCCTTTGTCCAAGTCATTTATGAAGATGCTGAAGAGCGGAGGGCAGAATCCTGTATAACCCCACTAGTGAGAGGTCACCAGTCTAATGTCACCCCATTCACTGTAAATGTTTGCACCCGACCCATGAGCTAAAGCATATTTATACATTAATATGCTGAGCTTTGGTTCTTGGACAAGTTATATTCTGTGAGATAAGAGATTTGAAAGATAATATGTGTTACTTAGCTATTGTACTTGCACATTTCAGAGAAACATGGACGGCTGTGGTTTGACAGAGAAGCCTGCACAGTAACAGGATTTATTTTTTAAACATTAATATTTTGCCTTTAGAAGACTATATTTAGCAGAGAAAAACTGTAATTTGACAGCATGAAGTATTAATAAAATTGAATGCTTTCTGAGAAATACTGGAAGTAGCATTCCAAGAGAGTACTCTGAAGTGCCTGAAATCCCACTTTCTGTGGCATTCATTAAATGACTCTATTAGCAGAGATAAGAAATGCACATTTATTAAAGAGGTTTTTTTAATATAAAGTTCTCAGCTTTTTCAAGTGTAAATACAAATTTTTAATATATGTTTCTGTAGCTGTAGTTATAAAACATGTATTTATGTTGGAAGTAAGTCTTTTTGTGACCCAAATTAAAGGAAAGGCATTAGAGATATTTGAGACAATGAATGTAGAGTATCATAGGCTGTTCCCTACCCTCCCCAACTCTGTTCCAGTCTCCTAAGTACTCTTACATGGTTATTTCTGGCAGAGAAAATACAACATTACTTCTATTTCAAAACCCCGTTGTAGTAAGAGGAAGCTCCAAGATACTGACTCAAGAAACTGTATGAGTAGAAACTACAAAAACTATTTCAGGTCCACAAGTGAAAAAAAATCATTTTAGTAAATCACATAAATGTGCTGGCAAAACATGGATGGCCTTGCTTATGTTTATGTAGCTTAATAGGATAGTTAGACATAAAAATATATATGCAATTTACCGATTTATGATTTCTTCCCATCATTTTACGCTATCAAAGAGTAAGAAAAGGAAAACCTGAATCTGATTTTGCTCCTTAATAACATGCCTAGATTGATGTTTGCTTATGCCTCATGTTAAGTGAGAGTTACACCATACGCATTATTTAGACATCCTCTGGGTATTTTTGCAACAAAGTTGCCTCAAATCTAGTTTTTATGTTAAAACTG
The DNA here is from genome assembly GCF_029207755.1 of Chamaea fasciata. Lineage (NCBI taxonomy): Eukaryota > Metazoa > Chordata > Aves > Passeriformes > Sylviidae > Chamaea > Chamaea fasciata. Next base: position 33,839,101 of record NW_027094091.1, on the reverse strand, counting down.
GTAATCAGAGTTTCATGTTTGTCTCTTTCAAACTGTTGAGACTGAATATTTTTATTATCCACACTAATGTCAATTTCTGTTGTTGAATATTCTTTGCCTCAAGACTACCTGCAATTTCTACAGACTGAGTAATTACACTTCCAATTTCTCCCCTCTTGACTGTTGCAAAAGCTGAGGTATTTTAGAGGAGGTGATCGATATTGTGTAGCCAGTTCCAGAGAGGATTGTATCCATGATCTCTGAGTGTGCCATGATGACATTTCCTGAGTAATTTTTCAAGTCATTCTTCATGCATTCTAATATGCTCATTGCTTTCTTAATCATACTCAAACACAGGAAAATTAACAAAAAAAAATCTTTATTGTTTCACAGCTTTCTAGTCAGTTAATTTAGATGTCTTTGAAGTGTGTTAGTAATCTAAACTTTTCCTCCATTAATTTTCAATTGACTGCGTCATTGTCTATGATTTTGTCACAAAATATACTGAACTAACATGATCAAATTTTGATGTACAGTATGTTGGCTTCTCTGACCCATATGCACTGTGAAACTGTATATCAAACATTTTAAATATTTTTTAAGGAAACCAATATCCTATCAAAAAAAAAAGGCAAAAGGTGAAGGTTTCTTTTCTTTAAGTACTCTATGGGTACTGCCAAGTACATGCTTGGCTTCCACATGCTATGATGAAATCCATTTAAATTTTAAACTTTTAGAGTAAATAGCAATCCTATTTAGAAAGATGTATTGGTTTTTGATTGATGAACCTGTTTTGTGATCATTGTTGGCAAAATAACATACTAAATGTTCAGCATTGCTTTTCATACAGATAACCTACCTAAAACACATAGAACTGTTTGGAATGAGTCACAACTATCCAAATTCTGTGGGCCAATATATGAAATGTTTTAAGACGTTAATGCTAGGACATGTGGGATTCATGTTTATTGGACTATTTATTTTTTCTCTGGCAATGAAGGCTCAGTTTTTTGGTATCAGGTTTTTTCACCTCCATGGTATTCAAAGTTACCTGGCCCTCTAGAAGGAAATACTTTTTGAAAACAGTTTCTGCTTAAGTATTTTCACAGTCGTGTTGTTGCAGACTTCTTTTATACAAGCCTATTGATTCTCTACTGTAGAATTAATTGCACCTGGATACATCTACTTCTTAGACAGCGAAAACTTTAAAAAATAAAAATACCAATAGAACTCCTAAGTATTTCAGAATGTAATTTGTAGATCAATTCAGTTTTTTGTATTTCTATTTTCTTTGCCATATGTATGTACATGTATTTGTCCTCAGATTAATAGGAAGCTGACATATAAATACAGCAGGTGTGAGCATATGACTTAACAAATGATAATTTTAGACAAGAATGTAATACCTTGAGCAAAGATAAGGAATTTCTCATAGTTTAAATATTAATTGAAAAAATATTTTTAATTTTAGAATGATTTTGCTTGCTTAAACTTTTTTTTGTGGCTATATATAGCCCAGTGTTCTTATGTTCCTTGCAGAATCCTGATTAGGCAAGTATATTTTAAGTGCAAAACTGCCTGTCCTTTAAGAAGACTGTACCTGTCATTGAGACAACCAATTTTGCAGCTAATGTAAAAACTTCATAGGGATAGATTATAAAAAGAACAAAGATTCTTGTGATGACAGAGCATTCCACTAATATATCAAACCTGAAACTAATGATTAACTCCATTCTTTATTGGATAATTTTAATGACTTTTAGTATAGCTTCAAGACATAACACATACAGTCATTTTCAGATTTCTCATTTTTATAGCCATCAGAAGACTGTATCTTAATGGCTCTCTGAAGAAAAGAATGACAAAGGAGTTAGAAAGGTGGTTAAAATGGATTTCTTTACCCACAAACTGTGGGATGTGACTCTGCAGTCTAAGAAGGTGAAAAGCAAAAACCAGAGTAAGGGTCAAATGCCCATGAGTTAGAAATGCCCTATGTGATATAAGATGGAGTGTTGCACAGATACATCACTTCAGTAGTATAATGTAATTTACTCTCCATAGGTTTTATTAGCTTGTACAGATTATTTTGAATACTAAAACACGAGTAAACTTAAACATGGATATTTTTTTCTTCCAGTTGTGAAATTAACAGGTGTTCAAAGTACGTTTAGGTGATACCCACATTTCACTTACCAGCTTTTCTTTAGTTTTCCTCTTCTCACCATAATATCCCCTAATCAAAAAAAATTTGATTTTATTCATTTGACCTTCCCTCTTATTGCAGTTTCAGCTCTCAGCACAATGAACCTGTGGTGGTTTTTGGTGTTTGGTTTGGGGATTTTGGGGGAGGGTTTCAAGTGGGAGGGGTTTATTATTTTGTTTTATTTTATTTCATGTTTCAAACATGTTTAAATACCCTTATATATTAAGATAAGTACCTACAGTGGACAGTCACCCAAACCCACTGGTCTTTTTCTCCAAAATTACCTATTTCACTAATTTTTAAGAGATAAAATTTGGTACTATGTGCATTTGGAGTAATGTTATTTCTCACTCAGGAACATTAGATTTCCTCTATTTCTGCTTCATTCTCTAGATTCAGTTTATAGAAGGAAGATCAAGAAAGTTATGGCAATACTAACACAGCAGTCTATTGGCTGTATTTTAACAAAACTTTTCTTTTATGTGCCAGTAAAAAGAGGTTATATTAATGGAGAACTATAGCAAGAATTAGAAGAAAATATGTTAGATTATTATTGGTGTATTCTTCGGAGGACAATAGTCAAATCAGTGGCAAACGGTTCACATAAGTTCATGTTGAGAATGATAAAGTATGATTGAATGATTCAGTGCTGTATTTTAAATAGAGTTGGGGCAAAGGATTTTACATTCAGGAAGCTAGACTTAATTATTTATATGTTATTCAAGTGGTGGAAAACTGCTAACTCAATTGCTTCCTGTCTTCCCCTCTAATCTTACTATCCCTTTTAAATTTAAAGAAAATACCTGGATTTCATTCTCCAAAAGCTGAACTACTATTCAACTGTTCTAACTTATTATAATGTACTCGTCCATAAAATGTCACATTTTTGAATTAAGCTCTGTGAAACATCAGCTGCTGACTTTGACTTGACTTGATTACATTCTAAGTTGAACAATGTGTAGGAAAATCCCCTTTAGCTGCTTCCCCTTAAATCCATCCAGGGAATAGCCCTCATCAAGTTCTTACAGTCACTCTTAAGGGTGGAAAAAGAGGAGCAGATCTGTCCTTGTACTCCTATTAAAAATGTATGAATATAAATCTGGTAGGAACTGGAAACTGAACAAGGAATCACTGTTCTCTTTCCAGGCTGAGATCTACAACAGGTGCAGGGATATGCTAAGACTGCTACAGAAGGAGGTTATTCTTTTATCATATTTTATCCTTTTATCCTGTTTTCATTTTTAAAAACCAAAAAAACAACAGAATGTTTTCATGAGTTGGATTTAAAAAACTAACCATTACTGCCAAAAAGAAGTTGAGAATAGGCATTTTGCAAGCCTTTCTGAGATTACTTTCTTCAAAAAAATTCAAATTTTCCTCTAAATTCCCAACTTTGTCTTTTGTGTAGAAATGAAATTATATCAAATTTAGGAGAATATAGAAGAAAACAATAGATATTCTGAGTTAGCATATAGTCACTGTAATGCGCATTACGTTTATTAGAAGTAAGTGTAGAAATTTCCATTTACTTGGGATGATTGTGTTGACGCAGAAAGATCAGTAAGGGGATGCTGGAGATAGAGGAGACAAGTGACCAAGACCTGTGTTGGGTAAAATAGTTGGGGAGAATACAAATATAGACAGAAACTCTGTGGAATCTTCAAGTTTTTTTATGAAAGGTTATTTCCTGACAGTATTGCAAAATCAGCTTAAGTTTTTTCCTGTATGTACACTAGCTCTGCTATGTGATATTTGCTCTTTCATTTGGATTTTTTCCAAATGCAATATATGAATCCCAATAGTTTTCCAAAATTAATATTTTGGTTATTTTTGTTCTGAAAAGTGGTCTCCAATTTAGTCTTGCTTGTCTCTCGTTCTGTTTCCTTAACTAAAACATATTTAGTACCTATTAAAACCCCCAAAATAAACATTTTTAGGTCTCATTTTTTGAATCTTATTGTAATAACTTCAAGTTATTTTTTAACTACCTAAGTATTTTTAGAGTATTTTTCTAAACTCATTAGTTGTTTAGCTGTTAAATTGTATTTGTTTTGGTGCAAGACTTTCCCTCTTTTTAAATAATTTGATCAGAATATGCCAATAAGAGAACAGCAGATGGAAATGTACATTGAGATCTAGCCACACTGTCCAAACTTGACACACCTATTTTAAGAGTCCTAAAGTTCAATGTCTTTTAAAGGCACTCTTTTTCCATTTCCTGACATAGAGAATTTAGATGCTCAATTTACACTCCCTCATATATTAACAGTGGTGTTAGTACATACAATATAATACAAACAATTTCTGCCTTGTTTCGGTTTCACTACTTTTTTTGAAGTTCTAGGCCTAACTTCAGTTTCTTATGAGCTCCCTTTTTGTGGGAGATAAAAGGTTTTTTTCATTATTTTCTGAATACAGTTTTTTCCATTCTGTATGGATGCAGTTCATCAGTGAAGTAATTAACCCAATTTTTTTTTGCCAACAGTTAATTTTCATACCTGCTGGATTTCACTTGTTGTGGGAGCAGTTGTCATTTCTAAACCCTAAACCCTGATTTTGTTGTGTAGATGTGTATATATGTGTATGTATGTATGTATATATATTTTTATCCCCCTGCAAATGTCACACTCCTGCCACACATAGCAAGGTGTTCATGAAAAACTACATGACTTTAGCACATTATATTTATAAAGCCTTTTTTACCATATGTCTGTGCATGCCATAACTGTATCTTCACTAAAATGCTAGTGGATAGCTTACAATAACTCTTTTCTAAAAAGTGTAATTTTTTCATAGTTTGAATTTTGGCCAGCCAGACCTCTTTTAATTAGTTACAATTAAATCAGTGTTATTATTTTCTAAAGCCAACGTGTGTCCAAGTCCTTATACTAAGTTTTACCTAGGGATATGGTTTCACACAGGGTGAGATATCTATGAAGTGTAGCTGAGCCAAGCTCAGACGGAGAGGAAAAGGTCCTGCTGTCTCTTCTGCTGAACCACTGAAAGCAAGCAGATGTAGAGTTTAAGTTCTTGACAGGGAAAATGTGCACTAAAGTCTTTACAAAGAATTCCATGGGTGAAGGTGTGGGTGTTAACGGCTTTGAAATGGGTTTTGATGTCTCTGCTAACTCTGGGCAGCAGGTTTGTTATCGAGCCCAAACAGCTCGGCTCCGGAAACAGTCAAGTGCGTCTGCACGAGCCGGAGTTTCTGAGCTTTGGGGTGAAATGGCACGTTCAAGGGGAATACGTGGCAGGTGTTTCGGGAAGGCTGGACCTTCCCAGTCCCTCAGCCAGTGGGAAGAGGAAGAGGGCTCCATGCGGCCCAGAGTTCAGAATGAAAGGAGGCTGTGCCCTCCGAAACATTGAGAAAACCCCGGGGGCATGTGCCCTGGTGGGCTCTCTGCCTTTATTTGGTTAAAGTTTCAGGACTCCTCTGTCTCCTTTTCGGACACCGGTTTTTCGTTGCCTGATTTTCCGTATGTTCTCCTCCTAGACTCTTCTTTGCTGCCAATAGAAGGCAATGATTTTTGAAATTTTGAGGAGTATTCCGATTAATAAAAGGCTAAGGATCCGACTGTGAAAATGACCCTGTTTATAAACACTGTGATTTAGTAAGGAATTAGTTCCCTTGAACTCTTAAGAGTTTTGCTTCCTTTGACCAGGATATCCCCATCATTTACACCTTCAGTTCCGTTTGCTGAAGGGCGGGTGCCAAGGACTCCATAGGTGCGGGGATCTCGGGGTGCAGCCGCAGTTGGGGTGCAGTCCAAGCCCCAGCTGGGAGAGTGGAGACCAGGGGCCGGGATCCACCGGGCCCTGGCATCACAAAGGCCCTGGGCCCAGGTGGGAGCCGGCAGACACGTCAGGAGCCCAGGGCTCGGCAGGGAGAGCCGGACCTTCTGCCCTTGGGCTGGGAAGGGTTAAAAACCCGGGGGATCCTTCGTTCGGGGTCCCTCCTCGGAGGCACCGCCTGGGTTGTTCCTGTGCTACTGCGCCGTGAACAAATGGCTTTATGGAACGGGACAGCTGAGCCTCTGCCATGGGAAACCTGGGATGGATCCAGGGAGAAAACCTGGTCTGACTGCGAGTGTGGGGTGTGCGGGGAGGCAAGCGGGAACCCCTCGGGTCGCTGGAGGGGGATCGGCCCCAGCCGTGGAAGTTGCTGGTGCTGGGGCTGTGACCGAGAGAGTCTCGTGGGACTGGGAAGTTTCCTCAACAGCGAGCAGCATTCCTTTTATCCTTACTGCAAGCTTTACACTTATAGTTACGACAGAAACCTTTTTACAGTTGTCTGGTATTGCATTACACTATACTTTTAATTTTAAAATTGAAATAAAATATATATATTTAGGCAAAAAAGTATAATTCCAATCATTTAGATAACACAGATTGTGGAATCTTTCTGAGTTCTATTTAAACTAATGTGTTTGTATTACATTTGTTAATTAACTTGTTAACATTAAGCAAAGTATTCAATCATAGAATTATAGACTGTCTCAAGTTGAAAGGGACACATAAGGATCATTGAGTCCAACTCCCTACCTTGAGTTAACTAATGATCTAAAAATTGCCAATACTAGATATTCTGCTAGGTAGCTTTATATGCAGCTGCCACTGTCTTCATCACTGTTCTCATTTCTTCTTAGCATGAATGTCATCCTCCCCGTATTGGGTGAGAAGTTGAACTAGATCCAAATGAACGGGTCCATGTAATTTTTTTTTTTTGTGGTCCCTATTTTTGGTTACTTATTTATTCTTCAATCTCTTCAACCAAATTCTGAATACTTAGAAGCCAAAGCTTCGTCTAACCTGAAAAAAATCGTACAGCATGCAACAGCACACCCTTACACATTGATTGTTGCTGTTGTCTGAACAGAGACTGTTCTCTGGGTATCTTGTTTTGTAACTTCAAAATGGCTATATTCAACTGATGGAAAAATGTAATTACTGTCCTTAAGATAATTTATCACCAAACTACATTTGTGACATCAGCTATTATGAGGTCTAATGCATGTAATTGGCAAATGTGTTTGCATCGGATGCTTTATTCTAATTGACATCTACCATATTGCTGCTGACAGCATTTCAGCCCAGATGAATGCTTTTTGCCAAGAGCTAATACTACTTTGCTGAGATAGTCATACATGGACACACTATAGTGAAGATACAGAGTAGAAATTCACTATGGTTTTTTACTGCTCAGGTGTCTAGTCACCAGTTCTGAATAGCGAGGCTTTGACGTGCATCAAGTAGATTCGTAACAGTTTGACAATGTCACTTCTGAGGCTTTGTACAGTACAACAAAAGAGGACCATTGAAATAATGAAAGGTTACTATGCGCTTTAAAGCACTGCATATAATTCATCCAAGGCAAAACTTCATACATTAAATCACTGAAAAAAATGTTTTATTTAGGAAACGACTAGACATTTTCTCTCTTGTAATAAGATTACACTTTGTCATCAGTACTCATGCAAGAGGACAATGAAGATTAATTTTATGAGTTAGTGAAGGCCATAAGAGACTTTCTAAGGCCATTAAATAGTCAACATACCTACTACAGTGATGTCCTGTCAAATCATAAAGAGTAGGCTGTCAGTCTTGGTGACTAAATCGTGATGTACTGTTGCATGTAGGCAAAGGTCTTCAGTAATAAAGATAAAATAACTGTAGGGTTAGTGAGATCAGGATGTTTATATTTAGTGTCTTAGCTATAATTAGTTCACCCTAAAATCTTTAGAGGAAAAGTTAGTGAAATACCCTATTACTCTATTGAAATGGTTGTTCAGTTCAGATAAAAGAAGTATATTGAGAGTGTAAATTGCATTAAATTGACACAATACAGTAAACATTAAAATGTGAAAGCTACACATTAAGCCAGTTTTAATAGACATTTCAACCTAAAAAAAGTAAAAATAAGCCTTTTGTTACCATAATTTCCTGTACTCCTTTTTTTCCTATATATTAAGGTGTATTTTATCTTCCTGCCAGAGTTCCTTGAACATTCTTGCTATGCATGATAAAAAACAGTTTAAATTGTAAATTTAGATTAAAGCAAAGTCTTGCTTAATAATTTGAATGTGCTGTTAGTTTCAAGTGCGTTTTAAATTGCTTTTCACCATATTCTTTTTTTGCAATTTGCAATAATCAAGAACTTAACTTTGAAAAAAATAAAACTTTGTTTCATTTTTATACAGCTTTTTGATTCAGTAGCTAAAAGCCAGCTCGGAGCACTGTACTTGAAGTATGTTGTCCATGCTAGATGGAGTATTCTGGATTCATTCAGTCATACCTGTATTTTATTAAAAATATACAAGGGAAAGCAAGAGCTAGAAACTTTCCTCCTGTTTTTCATAAAAGGTTTAATTTAGAGAAACGTATTTAGTTTTAGTAAGTTCTTAAAGTCTACAAGTAAGGATTGCTCATTTTTTGTGGGTTTTGGGTAGCAAGCTTTTTTCACAAGTTCTCATATCATGCTTCTAATAAGATATTGATCAAATTGCTATTGCTTTAAATCTCTTCCTAGGCAGCATTAACTGCATCATAGAATCATTAAAGTTGGAAAAGAACTCCAAGGTCATGAATTCTGTGGTCATCTCAATGTACATATACTTGTCTCTTACAACATACATATTGTTTTAAAGCTGTTCTGCATATTTTTATAGTATCCATGTGTGAGGTATGTGGGCTTCTAGAGACCACTTATTACATATGGAGAATTCAGGAAGTGTGACATTTAGCTGTGCAGCAGTAAAGATATATGATAAGATTTTTCATAAATAAAGTATTTGGTATTTTCAAGCAATTAAGGTGAATTTACTTTTTATCTTAAGAGGACTGGACTTTTTTTTCTGGTTCATGCTTCTTCTCAGCATTTTCTCATAGGTCTTATTGGAAGTGAGCTTCATATTTTTACCGTAGTCATTGGACATAATTTTTCTAGAGATGCCGTTTTTTATAAAATACTGTACAAATAAGCTGTTAGAAAATGAAATAATATTTTTCATATTTTAAAAGGCAAAAATGATAGCAACAATAAATACAATTTTATGTAACTCTGAAAATGTGTTACGAATGCTGTAACCAATGAAATGTATATGAAGGTTTCCTTAATTATCTGCATGGAAAACAACTGAAAAATATTGTAAGAAATAATCAAAGGTATTTCTAAAAAATCTAAACAAATTTAATTTTTTAGCATTCTTCTAAAATAAATGGCAACTATTCTCAAATTTTAAATGACACGGTTTCTCAAATTTGACGTCTGCCTTTTGGATAATGCAATCCATAATCTGTGTGTCTATTTCAGGTAGCAGTACCTATTTGCAAAGGAATTTAGCTTTCCATCTATTTTATATATATAATAACCATATTACAAAGGGCACTGAGGTCAGTCAGGCATGATCTGGGTCAGGCAAGAAGAAATGGCATCTACAAATTCCTTGGTCTGCAGCTTCTCCAGGGACACAGTTAAGGCTGACCAGCCCGTAGTTCCTTGGATCTTGCTTTTTGCTTGTCGTAAAGAGAAGTGTGACAGCAACTGCCTTTCAAGTCATCAGAAATCTTTCAAAAAGGACAGGCAGTCTCACAGACACCTGCCAGCTCCATGAACACCTCTGGGGATGCCGTGCACCAGGGCCATGAACTTACATCAAAGTGGGTTAAGTAAGTGATCTACTGCTCTTTCATCTCCTGCAGGTGTTGCTTCATGTCTGGAGCATCTCTTCAGAGTCTTAGGGATCCTGGAGGCTTGAGGAGAAGCCTTACTGGTGGGAAACAAAGTCATGGAATACCCCTGCTCTTTGCACATGGCTTGTCTCTAGACCTGCTGTCCCCTAGGGCAGTGGCAGTCACCTTCTGGTGCTGCCTCCCTGCCCCTGGTGTGCAGCTGCTCACAGCCACTGCTCTCTCCAGCGTCACCCTCCTGCCCCCACCGAGGGTTCACAGCTAATCCTGGCAAAATCAGAGCCAAAGCATCTTGTCCTGCCCTGCCCTGTCCCCTACTGCCCTACCTCACTGCACCCCCCTTTTTCACTGCAAAGCTTTTAGAAGATTGTTAAGTTTGCTAGGGAGATTGCGTTTTGTCACAGAAAAGAAAATAATAGAGTTTAAAAAACCTCCAGACTTGGAAAAAGAGTGTGTGAAGGTGTGTTTAATGTTGGTAGGTTTTTTCATTTTATTTTTTTAGGTTTTATTTATTTGTTTGATTTATTTATCTATGAGTTTTCTGAGTGATGTTGAGTAGAAGCTGAGGCATGTGCTGCTGGAAGATAAGAAAAATAAGGCAAAAAAGGAGACTGGAACGAACAGATAATGTTCTGACACATTTTATAGATATTCCTTATCTGGGATGCTATTATCATGGGAGTAGTAGAATTACAGGGCTGAACTGCTTTTCTTAGGGTCATTTTATATGTTAAGGGTGGGATATTACAGAGCAGAGAAGCCAGAGAAGTCTTATGAAAAAAATTAATCTAGTACTTAAAATGAGATACAGATGTTAACATAGTCTCCTCACCAGGGATAGCTGATATTTCTCATTGCTTTCATATGCCAAAGGAACGACTATCCCAAGGCTTTGGTTAAGCAGAACATTTGTTTTAGACTTATTGTCCTGTTTTAAACTTTTAGACAGTGGACTATATTTTTTGTTGATAATCCGTTAATAGCATGCAATGCCCACCATGGCTTGTAGAAAGTTGTGGTCCCTAATTTCCACCCTAATATTAAAGAAAGCAGATTAAGCTTATCAGAAAAGGTGAAGTGTTGAGAAGAAGAAGAGCACAACTGATCTGGAGTGGTAGAGAAACTGAAAAATATGGGCAACAAAGGCATATAAAATAATTTGCTGCAGTGAACATGTAGTTCACTAATTTATTCAAGGGGAACATCCTCTACCAGTTTCTGTGGCAGTGTAAAGGAACACCTGACAACTTGCTATTAAGTTCAGCTTGTTAGGAAAATCAGCTGAAGAACAGGCTATGTCATGTAGGTCTTCAACGCACATGTGTACACATGTGGTTAACTGAGACCTCCCTGTATTATCTTTCCTGTGAGCTGGCACAGGTGAACCTGGGCAAATGAGACACTTGTTTTGAGTGGTCTCAGATTAATCTGGTTTTGTCTTCTGTGTTCTTCCCTATAATTAAATATTTCCTCTAATCTAATGAATATACTTCTCTATTTGAAGAGGTTCACCCAGCAATCTAATATAGATGTCCCAAAACAGAAACATCAATCTTGAAAATCAGTTGTATTTAAAAACATAACAGACTGCATTTTCATTTTTAAACACACTCAGAAGTTTGGAAAATCCCTTCTGTGCATGAAAATTTAGTGCACTTTTAAAAGCTAAAGATGCTTTTAAAGGAAATCCTCACTGAAGGATCAAAGGAGCTGGTGGGACAAATTGCATACAATTATGTAAAATCTTAAAAATTAAACAAACAGTTGATTAACTATCTCACATTCTGTTAGCCTCTTTATGTGAGGTAAGAAGAGTCTTTTCCAACCTAGCTGATCCTGTATAGAGAGCAGTGGAAGGTTCAGGGGTCAATATTGGAATCTCAAATGGATGATGTGAGAATCCAATGCTTTTAGTAAATATAAAATATTAATTACACAAAAAATGATTAACTTATAAAACTAAACACAAATTATCTAACTGTGAGGTTAAGTTCAACTAGAAACAAAGAACTGTTTTTTATTTGGGTCTTAGGTGCAAAGTTTTTTTGATTTATAAAGCCATAAGATATGCATGAAGGAATAAACAAATCTTTACCCGACGTATAGTAACATCATGTTTGAGAACTTAAGGATGATGAAATTTCAGAAGCTCAGAAAAAGATTGAAGAAATATCCAAAGAATTGTGCACAATTATCTTACCTGAATTTCCCTGAGGGACCTGAAATTATCAAACTCTTCTTTCTATCCATCTGCAAGAGATACTAAGATTGAACACCATAGATTTCTAGGGAATAAGTCAGTCCTATTCTGTCTCTTCAAAAACTGCAGCAAGCCTTAAGGATTAGAAGATACTGGACTTTAATTTAGCAAACTGCAGTTTGGATAATTACGCATGGCATTCTTTTAAGCAAAGTAGGGAACTGTGATCTAGATAAGATTAGACTAGAAGTATTGTTCAAGTTTTTTGGGTTAAAAAGATGTAATATTTATTTGCAGTCACTCTTTTCTGCAGAAACGGGGGTGGGAGGGGAGGAGGGTAATTCTGTAAAATTCTATACTGGGTGTAATATTATTCTATGGCATTGTTGGTAGTTCTGGAATAGAGTAGATGCCAATATTGCTGCTGTCCCAGGCTTCAAATAATCCTAATTAATTGTGGAAGTACTAGAAAATAATAGGTGTTCAATTTGGTGAGAACAAGCAGAAGCACCAAGTAGGAATAATTAGCAGCACAAATGCACGATGGGGAATTCCTTAATGCTTCAGGGAAGAATATGGGGACAGCATATTTACCATGCCATACTGTTACATGTATGGCCAGTTCCAGAATTTTTTGCTTTCTTAAGCAAGTGTTTTCCTTCCTTTCAGCAGTATCAGAGCTCAAGATGTGCTAAAATTCTTGGCAGACATCTTTTTGACAAATCTGAAAGCACTTCATGCCTCTATCACCCTTTTTGGATTTGAGGCATGACAAACGTTTTTGTTTACTGTGTTGATAGTCTGTGGCAAAGGCATAATAGATAGAAACTGCTGAAACAAGATCCACTTGGTCTCTACGGATCTGTAGGAGCATAATGTGTAAGGATCCAATAAAACAGCTTGGAGGCTCAAGTTGTCTAAGTTTCTAGATGGACAAAAAAATGTACCTGGTTGTTGATCATTCAAAAAATTAAAGGCATCAAAAGAAGACTGAACCAAGTTCATTCAGCCTAAAAAATGGGAAGAATGAAGATAGCAATATATAAAATTGCTGAGAAAGAAGATCAGCATAAACTGATTTAGGTATGACAAGAAGTAGGAGGGATTAATTTGCAGCAAAGCCTAGATGTAAATAAAAGTAACAATTGTTATCTCCCAGGGTAGGTTTTTTTGGTTTGGTTTTTGTTGTTGTTGTTGTTGTTGTTGTTGTTGTTGTTGTTTTTTGTTTGTTTTTTTTTGTTGGTTTTTTTTTTAATATATATTTGGAGGAACTACTTAAAGAGAATAGTACCAGTAGTACTGATTTGGATGTGAAGATACATCTGAACCCTGCCCCCTTTAAAAAATACCAGAACAGGCTATCTTAGTGCCTTATTCCTGGCTCTTCTGCTTTCTGTAGAATTCTGCCAAGTATGTAAATAAGAATCAGAAGGAAGAGAAGCTGCTTCCTCTGTTTCCACCAAAAGACAAAAATTATGAATTAACTCTACTGTTAAATAAACATAACTGTTTACTTCATGTATTCTATATACTCCAATTGTTCTACATGCTGAATGGAAATGCAGTTGAGCTGTTTTGGACAGCTGGACCAGTTCCTTCTTGTGGTCATTATGTTTCTCCTCTCAGGTTACCAGATGGATGTTTAGGTGTAATGATAACATCTGTTTGATTCTACTCGGTAGTCTTGAGATTAAAGAACTCTGAAATCACTTTAGTACTACAGAATTAAATAAAGACAAAAATTAAACATTTGTCTTCTGTAATTTCATATTGATGAATAATTGAATGGACTTTGCCATAAATTATTTTTCAAGATATTCTCATTTTTTCATTTCTAATGATTTGGTTTATGTTTCTATATTTAGTTGTACTGATTTTGTACTGGTTATTTCCTAGGTGTAGCTACAGAAAGATAGAAAATTGATCACAGGAACAGAACACACTCTGGATTTTCTTCTGATGTGCAGACTACACTGATTGAAGTATTGAATCCATTTGCAACACCACCTTCCTGTAAGTAGGCTCAATCAGTGGGAAATATATTTTTAAATTTTGTTGGGTTTCTGTGTTATTCAGTGCCCTACAAGGAAAATGGCTAATTTAGTGTTCCACCAGAGAAACAGTTGCAAATATTTATATGCACACATATGAAAGAACAATGTGAAAGCTTAAAGCTTGTTCTGATGTTCCTCCACTTCCTTCTCTGAAATTCAGATTGAGGAAGGAAAATCATGAGTCACAGGCATTACTAGCCAGCTTTTGGAAATGATAACTCCGTATACTGTAGGAGATGAAATAATGAATTTGTAAGGCAAGAAAAGCAAGAAATAGAATTGTGATGTGAAGGGATTATAGGGGTATCTGTATTCTTATCAACTTTTCTCTGTGTCACTAAGATAACAAGTAGTCATAGTCTCTTCCAGCTAGAGATATGAACACAATATGAACACTAACAGAAAGCAGAAACATTGTCCATGGCCGCCCTTGGCTCTGTGCCTCATGGTTATTATCAAGGGACACAGAAGTACAGTTCTGAGATGGTCAGAGTGACCATCAGAGTCTAAGGATAGGTTGTAATTAATAATTTTTGAATGTTTCTTAAATTGGATTTTATCTCTACTACAAGCTGAGATATAAATCTCTTTATTGTTATGGGAAGGAATGGATATTTTGAAATATTTTAAATTCATGAAGTGTTCAGGTTTGTATGTTAAGGCCTTCTATTGGCAACAGGTATTTGGATTGACATACTAGTTTTCTGGATTCAGAGTTATAATTTGTGCATGTAAAGTAACAACTTTTTGGAATTATTGTGATTTATTATGTAAAAAAAATTCTAAACCAATTTGTATTGGCTTATTCGACAGGTTGCCATTTTATATTGTTGAAATGTGTAGATATGTGAAATCTCCTAGATGTTAAAAAAAACCATGGTGCTGATTAAGGAATGATATACCTATATTCCTATGATACACCAAACTTCTTTAGAAGTTTAACTCTTTGAAATTCAGATGTTGATGTTGACTGGAATATTCAGTGCAAAGGAAGTAAAATAGAGGTCCAAAATGATGAAATAAAATTTTTTACTGTATTGACCATTTAACTTGTCATTGTCAAACATATCAGTGTCATTTATATACTTTATTTTCTGTCATATCATATCGTGATATACTTGCATCTACTGAAACAGCTCTTGAACATTAAGTAGCATTGTATCATTGTTTTGTTTGATTTTACACTTAAAGTTGACTTTTTTGCTGGGATCTAGGGAATGTGGCTTGCCATCTGTTGCTTAAATCTCTGTACATCTCTACTGCATTGAACAGATAGCCTTTGTAGCCTGGTTTCATGATCTGGAAATAGGAAGTGATGTGTGGAGATCAGGCAGTGTAAGGTTACATTAGTGCTCATTTGTTTATGTGCACTCATTACATTTGAACCGGCTGTAAGGAGTGGCATTTGAAATGAGGAAATGTCTTGCCATGGTGTTTCTATAACTTGAATGGAAAAGAAAGGCTCAGTGGAAGGGAGGGAGTTACAGACTGACTGACTGTCTATAGGGTAAGCTTAAACTGTCATAGCTGAGGGAGTAAAAAATTGCAGTTATCCCTGTTACGGGAGAAAATTCAGTCAGAGCTCAACACTTTCTCACATGCTGAAAGCATTCAGCTGTAAGTTGTAGATTTGTCAGAAACAAGGTATCATAAGGCTTCTCATACTTAGTGAAAATTTTTACTTCTAATGGCCACCATGAGCAGTTTTTAAACCTTTTCAGCTTGGGTATTCAAAACCAGAGGAATACTGTTATATCTATAAACGCAGGGAGATGCAGGTGGGGGGACTGAGATGCCTGGGTGCAGTCTAATGAATGAAGTGTTTGCCTCTTGTTCTCAGCTTTCTGTGAGTGTTTTAGGTATATTTGTATTACTTAAGTGTGCTTTTAATGGCAGAGTTTCTTTTCATTGCTAAGCATTTGTGTATAAAATAATTGAAGTTCATATGATAAACCATAGTTCAATTTACTTGAACATGTAAATTGGCTCATTTATGAGTCACTCTTGCATGACTAGAACAGCAGTATTCCACATGATAATTTGGGAAGTATACAGTAATTGGCATATAACAATATTGAAACAGATTGCCCAATACATTTATTTCTTGGACAAAAACTGATCAATTTTAATTTGTTGGATTCTACACTGCTTTCTTATGGAAGTAAAAGTGTATTTATTAAAACAGCAATAACTGTGAAGCCTAGTGTGGTAAAATTTGATAATTTCTTTTGTCAAATAAGCAAATCATGAAATTAGCTCGAGAGTAATTGTTAAATTTTAACTGCAAGGTAGTTGGAACACAAAAAAAAGCTTTATGATGAGTTTTTTGTCAATCTGTATAATTTTTCAGTTAAGCAGTCATAAATCAAGGAATATTGTATTTTTTGAGGCTCATTAAAGAGACATTATACATTAGAATAGTGAGGCAGTCAGCATAATGAAATGATGAATGCCTATAACTATCTGTATGTAAATGATGTGAGACAGATTTGCTGGTGCTACAGAGGAGAATAGCAATCTATTTGACAGTTCCCTGTAGGTGCTACTTTTGGATACAACTGACAGATGTTAAATGTAAACCTCTTCAACAGCAAGCACTTATTAGCACTCAGTGGGAAAAAAATGGCAATACAGAATAAGACAAATAGCAGATAATGCTATTTAAATAACTTTGTTCTTACGAAGCTTTATTGTCAATATGTTATAGTCTGAAAGGTTGGGTTTTTGTTTGGTTTTTATTGACAAAGCCTAGGTAGGTAAGAGAACATTTTGGAATTTAGAAAACTTAAAAAAATTCACTCAGTATTATAACTTGATGGAAAATCCATGTATGTGCTCTTTCATCAACACACTTATTTCGAAATGTTATTTTGTTAATATTTGTCAAATCATTATATGATAAATGTCAGTACTGTGTGTATTTGCTGACTTTATCAAATTAGTTTTAATTTTTTCCTTTCTTTACTCCTCCCGTGATAAAATAGAAAACTCTAGTCTTTCAGGTATGTCATTTTGATGGAAAAAGACCAGAAGTGGTTAATGAAACCTGGTTAGCAATAGCAAATACTTTTCGAACATTTTATGGTTTCATTTCCAGGCTATTTGTCTCAGTCCTAGCCTGAAATGCTACTCCTAGAAGTATAAAATATTAATCAGTGTGAGATTCACAATAATACAACTCTTCAATGGAGATCAGCATTAAAGTAGTTCAGGAAACTATCAAAACCACTTGATTTATCTCTAATCCTGCTTTGTAATAGATTAGGTTAGGGATTTATATTTCTTTAAAGTATGAATCTAGGCACATGAATTGATTTTTCAAATTGTCAAAGCTTACTTTAAAGCTTTTTATTTTTGAGATAGCCTGTCCTTAATGAATTTTTTTTCTAGCTGCCAGCCAAGCTGTAGCTTGAAAGGGTAGAGATTTAGCCAACGCTAAGAGTGATGCAATGTCTACCTGTTTAGATGGCCTTATGTCTTTTAGTATTATGAAATCCCTAACCGTGTGTGCTTTTTCCTTGTTATCTTTTGTCAACTGTTTAATGCTACCTTGTATTGCTTGCACTAAATCTTTTTGGAATTTAGTGTTTCAGTGCACCACTGCAGATTTGTAATCCCCTTTCATGGTGTTAAATTATCAGCCACATATGCACTGTGTCTAACTTAGTGGACATATTTATTGTTCCCTGGCTACTGTGCTTGTTAATTTGTTTCTTTATTGCTTTGCCTTGAATTAGAGAATAATCTCCCTTTTCTTTCCCGAGTTCTTAAAGGAATAGCTAAAGTACTTTTTGTTCTTAGTTCTCACTGTCGTAAATTACATCTAGATTGTTTTCTTCATGTAGATAGATACTGGTGTACATTCCTGTAGAACAACTCAGTTTCAAGAATGTCGAATGTGAATATCATTTCAGTGGGGAAGGGAGAGTAAATACATTTTGTGAGAGAATTCAAGCAATGATCCATGACTGCAACAGACATCTCATATAGCCAGAATTTGGAAGTAAGGAGGAATTCATAAGTCTAGGAAATGTATTATGATCCTATTAACCTATGTTCATTAAATGATGAAGGGCTTAAAACTATTGCTGAATTTTATCTCCTTCTCTTTGCAACACAGTAGAGTTGCAAACATTTGTATTAGAAAGAAGAGCTTTCTGTGCATTTCCTGGATTAAACTTTTCTCTCTTTTCTTCGCTTTTTCTGTTCTCAGCTGTGTAATAATCCCTCTTATGTCAGATGCCACAAGCATTTTTAAAACTGTCTTGACTATCTTGTTGAGCCAATCTCTGAAACCTTTCGAAAAAAGTGAAAACATCTAACATGTACTTTTGCATGACAGATAAAAAAAAAAATTGGGTCACGTGCTGTATCTCAAAAAAATGCAAACAAAAAGACAGCAACATGTGTTCTATAGAAATCTCCTAAAATTATATCTGTTTGAACATTTTATACCTGAAAATATAAGAACCAAACCAGCCTTTCTTTTCTTCAACCCTTTAGCGCTTCTATGTTGCAAAACAAAGTAACTGAGATCAGAGATTACTGCATCTGAAATTAAATCCTGTCTGCTCCTCTGAGGTCAGTCCTATAGGATTCAGTATGTTTCTAGATGATGGGTGTAAATCACTGCAAATGAGTCGTCTATGGTGTTTCTGGTAACTGCACTTATTTGATGAGTCAAGACTCACTAGTTATTCACTAGTTTTAAGAATACACTTAATATGCATGTATGATTGTCAACTTTATATAGATAGAGTGCTTAAATATATGCAAAGTATACAGTGTATGTAGTCTTTATATTTACAAGACATTTATAATATATATATTTAATTTTTAATACATTTTTACTATGAGGAAAACAACTACAGGTTAATAATATACCGTATAATGTAATTGCTTCCAGTAGTTTAAAAAAAATTGCTTTGACATGTCTCACCAAAGTTTTTTAACTAATAGGAAAGCATACTGAAATGTAAGTGTTTCATGGTCTCATTACTTCTGTTTAGACTAAAATAAATAATAAATTTAGTAAAATTATGTCTATGTAAACTGCTGAAGAATGATGCATTTTTCATCAAATATTATGTCAAATCACCAAAGAAAATCCATAACACTGAAAACTAATTTGAAAATACATGTATATGTTATGTTGGGAGTTTTATTACACTGTCATGGCCTTTTAAAATCATTTTGCTTCTCTACTACTTCTACTTCTTTACTTCTACTTCAGTTTGCTTCTAGTACTTCTACTAGAGCACTTGAATAATTTTTCATGAAGCTTAACATTAGATATCACTAGCATTATTCCTTTATATACCAGTTAAATCTGAGTGGTAATCTACCAATAAAAGTATAATTTTAAATCTAATGCTTTTGTCAGTTATATTTATCTGAATTTATCACTTTACTAATTGAAAAAGGATTGAAATCGCTGGGATGTTGTTTCTCTTTTACTCAAAGAAATCCCTTTGCAAAATGTAATAAGTGCTATGATGCTTGTCCAACTATTTCAGCTATTTCTTTTTTAGAATTGAATAATATGCTAAAATGATATTGAATAACAGTTGTATGAGCTGTTTAATTGTGCCAGGGGAGTATAAAATTAAAATATAAACCAGTGATATCATAATATTTCATTAATACCTATTTCAAGTAATCAAACTATTAAATTTGTGATTAGTTCTAGTGGCAGTATTTAAAAAAAAGTAATATACTGAGTTAGCTGAATTTCTGCGAACAAGATGCTTGTGGATTTGTGAAACGAAAGTCAGAAGAGTCTCATGAGCCCATTCCTTGAGGCTTGGTCTCTCCAGCTTTTACAAAAAAACATTTGGAATTTCACTTGTAAGAGAGCATTCTGACTGGACCAAAAAGTCATTCTTCACAAGTGGTGTCAAAATATAGAATGTTAGTGTTCATCTAGGAAAAGGAAAGCATATATTTAGGCAACCTGTTACATCAGGCAGTTTTTATTTGTTTCTGGTAAATATTGCTAAATTTCAGAAATACAGGAAATAGAAATCTGGATATGAATAAGCTCACACATAATATCTTTGTTGGAGGTTTAAAATCGGTGAGTTTTTTGGGTTAGACTGAAAAAAACCCACAAATATATGTTCAACAAAAGATCCCAATCACGTAATGCTATCCAGCTGAAGGGAGGCCTAAAATTTACACATTGAAACCACAGAATATTCTGAGTTGGGAGAGACCCACAAGGATCATCCCGTCCAACTTTAAGAGAATGGCCCATACAAGGATCGAACCCACAACCTTGGTGTTATCAGCACCATGCTGTAGTTTTCCTTGAATAGAAAACTGAACACTGTTCTTCAGTCCTTCCAACATAAAAGCATAATTTCATGGTAACAGTGGAAGGAGGCTCATGATGATTGGTTAATTCACTGATGCTTTTAAAATTTGATAGCCCAGCGGCAGGAACCACTCTGTTGTCATTGCCTCATATGTCAGTCTGTACTTTGTCTTTTTAACAGCGAGGACACAGTTTTAGAACTTTATTGCCAAGAGATGACAGTTAAAGCAAGACTGTGGAAAATATGCATATGGAAATGAGTGACAGTTTTATCTTAAGACTTTTCAAGGTTTCAAAAACAGAGTGTATATATAAGCAGTCTCAAAGGAGTCTTTTGTTTTTCTGTTTCAAGATGTAGAATAAATTTTAGCATAAAAATTAAGTAGAAAGACATAAAGATTTATGACTGGTACTGAAAATGCTGTGGACTGAGTAACTGGATTGCACATATTCTAGGTTTCCTCTTTAGCCATTGTAAAACGGTGACATTCATAACTGAGACTGAAGGTGAAGAATTGTGGGGAAGAGAAGAACTTAAATTGTAACTAAATGCAAGAAAATAGTAGAAAAGAATAAACAATAGGGAGAGCATGACTTTGGACACTAGCAAAGACGATGAGATGAAAGGTTCCTGAAACAGAAAAAGATAATGAGAACTTTCTTTCCCATCTTAATTTTAGACACTGCTGTAACCTGAGGCAAACTGTTTGACATTGCAAAGCAGAAGCAATTATCTGTTTTACTGAAGTGATTTTCACCTGAAAAGAATGGAAATTAGGAAATGAAAAGATGAAAAAACTGGCATAGGAATACAGTACTAGTGAGTATCTATTTAATGTCTAATAAATACAGATGAGATGCATCATTTGGTAGTAGCAAAGCAAATGTAAATATTAGTTCTCTAAAAATGCATTCAAATATAATTAAATATATAGATGTATATATTTTGCATCCTTTTATATGTATCTCTATACACATCCATTTTCATAGTTTTTTATGCACACATCACTAGTAACCTAGTCTTATTACGTACCTTCATTTTCTGGTGCACTTTAATCAAGTTTTTCACCTCAGAATTGCATTTTATCATTATGTTTGACTGATACACCTGCAATAGGTTTCCTTTATTCTTCCTCCATTGCAATGGACATATTTGCACAGTAGCCCAGAATATGTTGCATTTTCCCCCTCTTATCAGCTGCACCAGGCCAAGTTATGTTTAATAAATACACAGTGTTTTAGTTTTTTGAAATTATTTGAGAGGTAGACAAGAAGGACAGAAAAGATATCTTAGATTAAAAAAAAAATTACATTTTAATTTCTGAAAGGAATAGATTAGTGTTATTCTACTTGTTGCAACATGAAAGAGTTGATTTAACCTAAGGAAAAGTAGTTTTAGATCCACAAGAGTCTGGAGTGGGTGTTTTACCTGAGCTTGCTGATAGTAATTTCATTTTTAGTAAATATATTTCTATAGTATTTGACTGAAGAAGACAGGCTTTCCTCTTATTCTGAGAGGATTTGTTTCAGTTTTTAATCAAGAACACCTTTTCTTATTAGGCTGTCTTTATGTCAGCCCAGGTTTTCTGGCTTTTACCCTCTGATTCCCTCTCCGATTCCACTGCTGGGGGTGAGTGAGTGGCTGTGGCATAATTGGTTGCTGGCTGGGGTTTAACCACGACAGGAGGGAAAGGCAGCTCAAAGGACCAACATTTTCATAACTGATCTTAAGAGTGAACTTATTTTTTGGCTGAATTGGATACATATGTTGAGTAAAAGATTCTAGACCATAATAAGGAATAACTTGAAGTTTGTCAAGTAAGCAAACATACAAAAAATGTTAAGACAATGGAATTTTACAGATGTTTAACTGGATAAGGTGTTTTCTTCAGTGTGCTCTATGTTAAACACTAACATAAATTTCATGCTGTATTTAGGCATGTTTGTGTGTCTATATAGATTTAAAATTGACTTCTCTGTGTTGAGATTTTTTTGTGTTGAGTAGGAGATAACACAATCACGCAAGAAAATATCGAGGTAGGGAGTTGCATTACTGTTATCATAACAAATAATCCCAAGAATAATTTGACCACAGAAACATCTTTATTTGTTTTGATTTCTGGAAGATAAAATCAAAAATTTTGAAAGTAATTATTAAAAATTTCACATTAAATAAAAACATCTTGGTTGCTTTTTTTTACATAAATGCCTGTCATCTTCATTAAACTCAGTCCCACAAACATGTAGATATGTGGAAACTATGAATATTTTTCATTTAGTTTTGCATCATAGCTGGTTTTTATAAGCTACTTTGATAACTCTGACACTTTCCGTCTTTTCAAGCAATTTTTTCAGTTTATAGCAGCAAGATGGGAGCTGTCATCTTATGTTAGTGCTAAGGTTTTTAATGAAGGACCTAAGCAATTGCTTGATATAGTCCTGTATGTCTCGCTAGAAGGATAATTATCATATTCACATGACTTCCTGGTGACCTCAGTAAGGATGAGCGCAGGCACACACATATATGTATACACACAGTGAGATATGATAGTGTGGATATGAAGACATGTACATGTACACACCATTTCAGTTATGTTTTTAATTGAGAAGGGAAAGAACACAAGAATGCAAAATTAATCTTACATCTCCAGCTAATAATGAGATTACTCGTGGAATAATGTTTTTCTTGCATTTGTTTTCGTTTTGCTTTTTTAGTTTCCCTCATTTTTTACCAAATCTAATTAAAATGAAATTCTAATTTCATTAGGACCTGTTCACTTGAAAATGTAACTGCTTTATATGTACCTGATTACGTAATATTTTCCTAGAATTCAGTAGGACTGTTCTCTTGAACAGCAATCAAATAACAGACCTATTCAACATGTATCACACATCAGCTCATTAAGGGAGATATTAATACAACTACTCGCTCCATTTGCCTTAGCAAACCCATAATTTTTCCTAATAAGTTCTATTGCTCTACAATGGTGTGCTTAAAGATGCCACTTTCATTGTTTTCCCCTGAGTATAACACTTGGAAAAACTGATCTTGAAGTCCCTGCCAAAATTTACCATTTATGCACAGTGGTTTCTTAGTTCTTTTTTTCTGCTCTCTTTGTCCTGCACTTTGAATTTTCAATATTTTTCATACTTTTGAAGGATTTAATCTAAAGCTATTCTTTAGAAATCTAAAGTCTTAAACTGTTAAAATGTCTCCAAACGCTACAAATTTTAAATTGAAATAGAAAATGTTGAACAAATGCAGAATCTTTGAACAGTTATCAAATTTATTTAAATATAAAAAATTCACTGCAGTTGCACTGCAAAATTCTTTGGCTAGTGATGCACTACCAGAATGTAGCTTTCTTTTTTGTTTGATGATTGTCTGGGCAGGAAAATGGACCAAATTAATTACTAAAATTCCCTCTAGGCCTATTTTCTATGGTTCATTTTTCATGTTCTTTTCAGGCAATAATATAGCCATTAAGTTTTAGATTTTTGCAACTAAGTAGTACTCTCTGATTATAAAAATGGTTGAATTTAATATAGATGGATAAAGCATTTGGTTTTATTGGAGAATAAATGCTGTTGCAATGAAATTTACTTTATATGATATATTATTGCACAGGATATATGAATCAAATCAAAAATAACAGGTATTTCAGGGTCCTATTGGACCTCTTAGAAACAGGAGTTTTTTTCTTAATGGTTTGGAAATGTTATAACCTGAAGATCTATAGGATTAAAATGTTTATAAGGAGTAAGCACATGCTAAGGTCCTGCTGGCAGTGATTAATTCAGTGGTTTAGAAATTGTATTAAAACACCACTTATTCAAGTATTTTCAAAAATTTCTTTTGCCTTGAGATTTAATTGTGAGGGTTTTTTTTTTTTTTTAAATAGCAGCTGTTATTTGTTCGTTTTTCAGCATTAATTATTAATCTGGTAACATAGATGAAACTTTTCAAAGCAGGACATTGTAACTTCCATGTAGTGAATTTCTACTCCTTTAGTGGAGAGATTTCACATTTATTCTTCCTCATATTTTGTCAAAATAAGTCAAACACAGCCTCACCCACACTCAGAACTGTACTGAATGTTAACAGAACAAATCTGAAAACCCAGTTTCTGTGCTTGTAGCCCTTAGAAAATTTCAGGTAAAAAGGGTGGTTTTCAACTATTTATAGTGATTCCTTTTTGACATAAATGAATGCTGTTCGAAAATGTAGTCAAATAATACATTGATTTTATAATTTATTTTCCTGACGTCTTAAGGATTCAGATTCATTGAAAACCCCGTAGAGTGTGCAGAACAAAAGTTTTGGAAATAAATCAGCAGGCAGGTTATTTTGGTATCCAAGACTCAGTGTGTGGTAAAAGTAGCTGTTGTTCGGGTTTTTTGTTTGTTTGTTTGCAGATCATGAGGCTAAAATCAAATTGTGTTTACCAGATACACATTTTTATTTCTTCATGAGCTGATATTTCAAGTTTTGTTGTTTTTTGGTAGTTTGTTTTTTTTGTTTTTGTTTTTTGAGCTCTTCAAATAGTTCCTTTCTATTTTCTCCCTAAAATTAAATTTTCTTTGAAAGAAGAGTTTTAATTAAAAAGAAAAAATCCCTGGGTCTGTTTATTTAAATGTTGCCAATAACTGATTACTAAGAATGAGATTTCAGAGACTTTGAAAATGAGATACTAAATGAATCAGAGTACAAGTGTTAGCGAAATGTCATAAAACAGAATTTTTCATTATACTTCTATGAAGCTAACCTTGAAGACTCAAAGAGTTGCAGTATGTTATATTTTCTAAACTGGCAGGGTTAAACCAAGGAGTCTACTCTTTGGAGAGAGCTGGAAGAGCCTCAAGAATTAAGCAGGAAAAAAGAAAAGAAAATGCTTGGTATAGACCAAGAGTTTGTCCTTTTCAAAAAGTTTCCTTGCAAGTATATTTAAATATTTGAATTTTCGTATTTTTGCAAGCAACGTGCATTAAAATATTTGTTTGGGACATAAGTCATTGCGGCAATGATGCTAGTTATTTTGGTAGAGCAGACAGTAGCTGGAAGAGGCAGTAGTTAAAGTCAGTCGTAAGTTCTAGTTTACTATAAGGAAATCAGATATTTCTAATTTCAAAATTAGGTTTGTCATGATAGTTTTGAATCCATATGTTGAAGGTCAACTACCACCTAAAGGAAAAGTTGTTTACAATGTTAGTATTTATAGACTTTCCTATAACTGATACTTTATTTTTGATGACATGGTACTTACAAGTCAGATTCTGTGGCCCATCCATGATGATTCTCAATACAGCCAATAAGGGAAAACAAAATAATGTGCATTACCCTCCCTGAGAAATTGAACAGACTTCCTTAAACCCCACCCATCTTCTAAAGGGAGCTTCTGTTACCTGATTACTCAGACTCCATTTTCTAGTTGAAATATATCACGTCTGCTTCTGTGAATAAGATTTGGTAACTCTCTCTTTAGGGAACTTCTTCCAGCACAATGGAGTCTTGTGATCTTCTCAGTGTGCCTGAGGAGGAAATGAAGGTTTAATGACAAGCAATTCCATCTTCAGGCTGTTCTTTATTATCTGTCACTTTCTTGTCACTTCATATTAAATGATGACAGTTCAGGTGCAGTGCTGTTACTCTACTTTTGAACAAGTTTCTTGGAGAGCATGTTTGATATGTGAATAATCAAAGAAAAATTCTCCAGCACAATTTTTCCAAGAGTTTGTATGACTTTCATGTGAGGTGACCCAGTCTTCGATACTATGTTTGATCAAAAAACATCATTCTTTTGAACTTTTGAGATTTAAAAAAAGATATTTTTTTCTTAATATGTATTTATCTAATATCTTAAGTAAACATTGGTTATGCTTGTTTACAAGCTGATAGAGAAGTACAATATGAGATATTCATAACTTTTATCTATACTATTTGGGGTGAATTGAATGGGAGGCAAAAGAGCAGAATTTTAGTACCTTAAAACCAGTAATTTTACTCTGTGTATGCCATTTTAATCACGCAAAACACATTATAATTACATATGATTTATAGGTGCATAGGCAGTTTGTATAATTGGATGTCTGCCTGTTTTCCACAGGCAGGATGAGAAATACAATTTAAAGTCTAGACACTGCTGCTTAAAAAGCAGAACTACAGTTGACCTCACTGGATGAAGTAATTAGGAGATTAGCTACTAAAGGATCTTTCAGATATGCTGGCTGGCCTACATGCATCTTCACTTTACCTCGCTTGATCAGGGGAGTTGAACTCTCATCTGGTCTCTAAAGAGATTGTGTATAAGTTTCTTGTTTTTCTTAGAATTGTAAGTTCTAGCATAAATACAGTTTTTCATGTGTACTTTACTGGGACAAGGAATTTTTGTATTTCCTACCACTATGAATCTGTAATCTTAAAACAAAATATAACTAGGTATAAGCTAATGTAACCTGATGCTGCATCATCAAGCTATTTAGTAAGTAATATATCTGGCTAAGATGGAAACAGATGTTACTCCACTTGGAATGTACTTTGAATAATAATTATTGTAATGTTGAGCCTTCAGGAGTGCACAGTAACATTCCTGTGGTTCACCATCCAAACTCCAGTGCATCCTTTGTAGTAAAAGGGGAGTTTGCTGACAGTTTTCATGTTCTGGTTACATACCTGCCGCCAACACTTTTTGTGTCTCTGAACATGGCAGTTTGCAGTTTTGGTTTTAGAATGACCAAGAATTAGGAGGTCTTAGTAGTAATCACCCCCACCGACCATGCAGCTGGAGAGCTTTCCTGCTCAGTCTCAGGAAGAATGTACACTCTCCCTGACGTTTAGATGCACAGTAGGATTTTATATTTCATGGTTCAACATGTAGAAGTTAATCTTGGAAGTTACCTGGAAGATTCAGACTGCAGCTCTGTTCCTTCTCTATTAGTCAAAGAATGTGTTTCTAATATACCGTTAGTTAGCCCAGGGAGCTATATCTAGAAAATAACTGGATTAATTTCAAGAAACTTTGAAGGTGACTAAGATGTCTCAATACTACTTCTGGAGTATATGTGTATATATATAAACGGTTTTATTTACCTGAAATAATTACAAAATAAAAGAGTTAACAATGCATTTTTGTTGTAGTGCCATGAAAATTGTTCAGAGATAATGCTCTGCAGTTTGGAACAGAAAATATTATGGATACAATAAATGTGTGTATTCTGTTCTTGGATAGAATAAAAATATCTCATGGTGAACATTGCAGGATATTAAACCAATGGTTAGGTGCTTAGACTATATATACACATTTATATGTATACATACCTGTATATAATTAGTATTTTTTTTTTTAGTATTCCCAGTAAAAAAGTTTTCTGGTGCACTGAAGTGTGTAAATAATAATCCAAAGGCATCAAGGAGACAATCATAAATGCCCCCCCAAAAATGTGAATCATGAAAATGAAGGTCCTGAGTCAGTTGACAGATTAATGCATTGATAAATTATATACATATACTGGATTATAAAGCTCTCCTGTTGCAAATACAGGTTATATTAAAAAAAAGCCAACTGCATGATTACATGCAAAGAATGCCTAAAATTTGCATAATTATCCAGATTTTTGCCTGTAATAATTAAAATTCAGTAGAGAATTTTTTTACCAGAACTACAGTTTAGTTTGTAATGATTAATGAAGTTCTGGTTTAAAAGTAATTTTTTAAGATAGAAAATTCTCATAGCTTCAAGGACAAACAGCAAATAACAATAATGAGGTAATCCAAGTCTTAGCCAGCTAATAACCTGTTGCCATAAATTTTTGAAATAAGTATCTATCATCCTCAAGTATTAATGTGAACTAATCTATTCTAAATATCAGTGGATATTTATATTTGGTCTTCATTTCC
Source organism: Chamaea fasciata (assembly GCF_029207755.1). Lineage (NCBI taxonomy): Eukaryota > Metazoa > Chordata > Aves > Passeriformes > Sylviidae > Chamaea > Chamaea fasciata. Next base: position 33,810,769 of record NW_027094091.1, on the reverse strand, counting down.
TGAAATTTGGTATAATTCACAGTATTTTAATAGTGTTCCAGTGTATTTTTAGTTGGACTGAGTAAAGTAATTAAATCAGCATATCTCCTTATGTCATTTTATGTTTTTTCTAGTTCTAGCCTTATACTTGCTTTAGTCACATAGAAGTATGCTACCTTTAGGTACCATTTTCCTCAGTTTTAGATACTTGCTGAGAATGGGTTGAGGTTGGAGCGACCTTTTGAGGTCTTCTGATCCAACACCCCTGTTCAAGCAGAGGCCCACAGAGTGGGTTGCCCAGGGCTGTGGCCAGTTGGCTTTTGAATATGTCCAAGGATGGACACTGTGGACAGCCTGTGCCTGATGACCCTCAGAGTGTAGAAATGTTTGCTCTTGTTCAGAGGGACTCCCCTGTGTTTCAGTGTGTGCCCTTTTCCTTTTCTCCTGTCACTGAGCTCCACTGAGAAGAGACTGTCCTCTTTGCATCCTCCCATCAGGTGTTTATATATGTTCAGTCGTCTGACCTTTCTTTTGCATTATCTAGTGCTGTGTATTCTAGAATATACTGACAAATCTCCGCTCACAAAGAGCATGGGAAAGCTGTGTCTGTCTATAATGTTGAATTGTTCTCAGCACTGTTAAAATGCTTCCCTGGTTTCACACGTTTCAGATGATTTCGCTCGTGACATTCAAATTGTGGGGTTTATGCTCAAATAATCAATGACAAGTATTAATTTTCTAAGTATAATTCGTTATATCAGACTTATAAATCACTCTTACAATGTTCGGTCTTACTGTGCCTCTCTTGTTTTTAAAAACTTATATATAGGAAACACATTTGAATTTAAAAGAGGATTGGCTAAAAATTGATTCCCAAATCTGTTTTAAAAGTATCTAGGTACCTTAGCTTTCCCTTAAAAATCATTTAAATTTAGTAAATGCATCAGGTGGTATTTGTGCTTCTGTTATTTTGGCTTTTCCTTATCTCTTTATCACAGTGGCTCAAGAATTTAGATGCTTCAGAGACTGCTTAAAATTCTAATCTTGCTGCAGGAAATTTGTCAAGATGAAAATGCCATCCAAGCCAAGGTGATTGGTCAGGCCTGTATGCTTAATAAATACCATATGACCATGAAGTAACTGGGATCATAGGGAGTTGCACTTGATTACCTGGTGCTGATGACCATCCTTAGTTTACAGCTGAGAGGAAAAGCAGCCATCAACAGGAGAGAAAGGTGTAGCCTGAGTTCATCAGTTTTGAGTTATAACAAAAAGGTCAAATGGATCTATTTTTATAACCCTTCAAAAATTATGTAAACCCAGAAATTTTAGCCTAATTTTTAAGGAAGCAGGGTTTAACAAAAGCTCTTCTCATTCCATCTAGTAACTTTTGAGCCTGTTCAAAAATATGTCATGATGAAATAGATGGCTTAAAATTATGTTCCTTTAGGTTTCAGAAAGTTAATGACTGAATAATCAGCCAGACATCTGAATCTGACATCCACACCACTTACAGTCCAGTTTTACTTCAGAACAGCTTGGGAGGAATATCTGGTAGCATTTGGAATGTGTTTAGTGCTTTTCTCCACCACACTTTCTAGGTTAATTTCGTCCTAAAGGATTTGAATGCACCAAGACTTTTCTGTCAAGGAAAGCAAAGTGTAAGAATTAACTATGATAAGGAGACAAACTTCAAAAATCCACTCCAAATCAAAAAAAAAAAAAAAAAAAGCCAATGTGGATACAGGTTAAATGTTTTAGATTATTGTGAGGCAATTTATTTTGCATATGAGATACTGATGGCCTTGGGGTATAGTGAGATGTGAGGCATAAGAAGTAAAAACAGATTCAGGGGTAGCAACAAGATATGAAGGACCTCTGAGTACTTTGTGCCCAATCTGAAGAAAAGGACAGAGTACTAAGTGACAAGGAAAGGATGCTTGGAGCACAGGATTCCTAGAGTAAGCTGTACATAGGGCAGTCTCCCAAATCATTTGTAGTCTCTTTGACCATGTCAGTCATGCTTACTTCCTGCTATCCTGAGTGGCCATGGGTTTACTTTTTATGTGTGTTCGTTCTGTCAGTGTTTCATCTGTTATGGTCAGATAGATGCCCCAATCTCCTTATTGCCACAAAGAAGCTAAAACTTGAATATGGCCTTTCTTTTTAGTTATTGTGAAAACTCTGTGGCAGCTGCAAATTTCAGAAGCAGTAATTGCAGAAGTTCTTTCCTGGTTTTATAGACTGTGTTTGAAAAACTTGGACCCTTTTTTTTTTTTTTTTTTTGGAAGTACTGGTGAAATTGAACTGTAGGTATTGTATTGATTCTGTCTGTAGCATGCAGTAAATTTAAATTGTCCTAACTAACAATCTGTAAGAATTAAAGGAAAAATATGCTTTTAAAAAATTAATAGATGTTTTATGAACTTAATTACTTGCGTATATCAAAATTTTACTAATATTTAAGTGAATTGTGTATACATTCAGGCATTCCAGGGGAATGTCAAACAGCAACATTACGTAAGTAGCAAATTCATTATATTTTCCTATAAGTCTGAAAATTGTCATACTGTCATCAAATGATTTCTAAATCTTTTGACCTGTCTGTCCTGCTTTTATTGACTCTAAATGTGCAAATGTGTGGAGGCCTGTTTATGCAGATTTCCAGCAATGTTTTTGTCAAAATAGAGGTACAAATGAGTACATATACTATCAGCTTTTGTGTAAGAAATAATTTCTAAGATACCTTTTGAGTTTGTCAGATAACGCCTGTGACTTCCCGAACCTGTAAATTTCTTGTCATTGTGGATTTAGGGATTACTGGAGGCACAACTTAGCTGATTTGTTGGAGGCAGTGACTATTCCTACTGAGTTAAGGAACAGGTTTTAGGATATATGAATAGTAGTAGGGGAATGCTTTGTTTTTGACTCAATATTGAGTTATTGTCCAGATCCAATAATACAGCCATGATCTTTTGCAGCCATAGTGACTTGTAGATCTCATTCTATCGTATCACATCACAAGGTTTTTTTTTTTAACTGATATGATTTTCTTTCTTTTTTTCTTTCCCAAAAGAGTTGTGAGTAGTTTTTGAAACAAATTCAACACAGATTTTCCTGTTCATTTATTCTTACAAGTATGTTTCCATGGAGACAATGCTGATTTCAACTGCAGTTCTAGACAGTCGTTTATCTGTAGATCAACAACACAGATAAACCTTTTCTGCATGTTGTGACAGTCCTAAGGTGATTAGTTCTCAGGCTATATCTAAAGTTTTTTTCCATGTTTGCGTTTTCACATACAGGCGTACTATGCTTCTCCTTGAAGACAAGCACAAAATCACTTACATCTTCTGGGTTTAGGCTTATGATTTAGGTGCAGTTACATATAGATTAATGTTAAGGAATGTTGGAGTACATCTGGTGAATGATCCTGATCCCATATGGGCGCAGAGACCTGAGGCTGTACCATTTTCTTTCCCTTTCTTGATCTTTCTCTGACATCACAGCAAAAACAAACCCGCCACACCCAGCAGGTGCCATCTTTTGGACTAAGATGGTGAAGTTTGCTGCAGACAGAACTTGGCCTGTGGATGTTATCACAGTGCTTAAGATTTTCATCACAAATGACTCCTGGCCCTAGGGCGCAGTGGTGAAAAAGTGAGCCACGCTGCTCAATATTCTCAAGAGCATATTGACCACATCCAATTGTGCCATACTTTATCCAGATGCATGATGCTTTTTAGTGCACTGCTGAAAATTTGTATTACTTGACATGAGCCTTGGGAAGGGTGTTCGAGGGTATAAAGCTTGCAAAAGTAGTATTGGAGTATGCAGAATGCTGCAAATGGGTGACTACTGATCTGTTCAGAAAAATGATCTGAGAGACCCTTATATAGCTTTGATTAGGATCATAAAATTCTTGTGTGTTCAGTAAAGTTAACACCACAGAGGGATTTATATTCCCTGTTTTATCAGTACATGGGAATATAGCTAAAATATTCTGACTAAGTAATTTTAATAACTATTTTCTATTAACAGTTTAGTATACACAAATTAATAAACTGTAGCTGTAGTTTTAATTGAAATAGGAAAAAAAAGATATCTCAGTAAAATTAAATCTAGACCTCAAAAGACTAAACACTAAACTTTAAATTTTCAAGGAACTTAACCTCTTTGCAATTTGTTTCTTTCAAATTTTTCTGAAATTCAGCAGAGAGTAAAAAGGAATCTGTAGAAAAAGCCAGGGAGGTAGCCAGAACAGTCATACTCTCAATCGTTTCTAAGAAGTATCAAGTCAAAAGAAAGACAAAACATTTTTTGCTAGTTACAAATATTTTGAAAAATGAAGATATTTGCAAAAACAAATGTAGTGGAAATGACACATCACAAAAAGGAAAGAAAACAATGCTGGCTGTGCAATTGTTTCTTACCAATTTATTGAATTTAACTGTATTCAAGTTAGTGTTCTAGAACAACTCTCTGATGGTCAGTTTTTAATGAAATTCCTATATACTACCCAAAAACCATTAAAGGGTTGTGTTTTTTCTCTTCTGCATTCTCTAGCCTTCTCCATGTGTGTTTTCAAGAATGTAGTTTCCAACTACTCTATGACTGTTTTATACTTTACAGAAAGTAAAAATAAAGTTTTAGGGAAAAGAGTTTTATTAACTTGGAGTGTTAGAAAATAGAATTTACACATGTGTAGTAAATAAATATTAAGCTGCAAAGCTGAAGTGGTATCTTTAAGAAAACTTTTTTTTTTCCCCCTGATTTTCTGATTGTGTTAATTACTTTTATGAGTGTTATGCTAAGGCTAACTTGTACCATGAATAAAACACTGTATTTGATTTTCTTAAGCTCTCTCTGGTAAGCTTAGTTTGTAGATTTTGTTGATTTCATCTAATTTTTTTTGGCATTTTATAACTAAAATGTCTCAGGTTATCTTTTTTCCATTTTAAATGCTTAAAGGAAGCTAGAATGCTTTTGAAATCCATCTGTCTGTATAATTATACCATGATTTAAATTGCTTGGTAATAACCAAGCATTAGTAGTCTGCATTCCTTGAGGCACTGATGTAAAGCATAACCTGTCTTACTCATGTAAAATTGACCATATGTCATCATAATGGATGTCACATTTTCCTTATAGTCTTTGGGAAATTGGTTTGAAGAAAGTAAAGATATTTTTGTTGCTTAGTTTGTAAGATTTTAATGAATATTTCGTATGGAACACAACGTATTTTTATCTAATTTCAGATATTTGCTGTTTCTCCTAAAGTGTAATAATTAAATTCCATGTTTGATGGTTAGAGTTTTTCACTTTCTTTCCTTGCCAGTTTCCTCCAGAGCTACAATAATCTTTGCACTTGTTGAAATGTGACGTTAAATATATTTTGGTACAAAAATGAGGGAAAAAACCCCCCATTATTCATCAATATAATTGAGTTTTGAATTATATTACTAATTTTGCTTTGAAAAGTAATTGGACAGTCCTGAGCTATTCATAGAGGTTATTCCTGCCTCACTTTAGCTCTGTGATGAAGATGAAAATCCTGCTGAAATGATGGTCATTCTGTCATTAAAGCCTGAGAATTGTGAGATTATGATATTATTCTAGACCACTCTAGATAACAAAAACCCAAGCCACAGTTCGCTTAACACTGAGAGTCCTAAGTAGGAAAGATAGTTGGGCAATGCTAAACTGAAAATATATTTGAATCAGGGATGAATAAGGATTTTTTCAAACTTACAGTTGTGATTTTAAGAAAACTCCAAAGAATTTACTGTAAGAGTTTACTGTAAGAGTTCTAAATAATTATACAGCCTTAACTTGGAGGCACTTGCAACCTTTATTTGTTAGCTTTTATTGAAAAAATACAGATGACAACATAAGGGAAAAGTGTTTCATATTTCCAAATATATATATATATATATATATATATATATATATATATATATATATATATATATAGTATTTGGGAAATTGAAAAATTGAAAAATTACACTGAAAGTCTGTGTGTCCAATGGATTCTAATTTGTCATATTCTAAGCATTAAGATTCCTACATTCAGTTTTGTGTAAAAAGACAATGATATAACAGATGTACTGTATATTGGGATAGATCAAATCAGTCAAAATTTTGATTCCAAGTCAATAAGATAAATGATAAATGGTTAATATTAGCATAAATTTTCTATCTTGATGTTCTTTTTCATGAGGTTTTTAATAAAACTAAGCAATTAAGTGCTTTTTCATATTTATGGATTAGCCTACTGGATTACTAAAGTAAGGGCAAATATAGCAGAATAGATACAGGGGCTGGCATAGGAGGTTAAGGCAGCTGAGGTGTTGTAGATGCTGTGGTGGGTGACTAGAAGAAGGACATAGTGGACACTATATTGTCCTCTTCTCATTTTCCTTGCCTTCTTCACATGAGCCAGAAGAGGAAGGTAAGATTTCACCATCCTCAAGCCATACTGAGATTCTCCTCTCTATTAATGCCATCTTGCCATTTTATTTTATTTTATGTGTTTTAAAAAAAAGCCCTTAAAACACAATTTTTTAAAAGGAAATATTTTTATCAACAGTATATTTTAGTGAGGTTTCTTTATATGTTATTCTCAAGAGTTTTCTTGTTCTTGATGAATGTGCTTACTAGAATTTTTGTGGTTTTGACATTTAATATAGACAGCTTCAGTTTTGCATAGTTTTTTTTTCTTTTTTTTTCCATCGGGAAGAATAAACCAGGTTTTTTTTCTGATTAAGTGCTTATAGGGCAAGAGGAAACAGTTTAACAATAAGGACTTGGGCATAGTACTTACATGAATTTTGAAATGTAGTTTTAAGATACTACAATGTGAGCAATGCACTGCAAGACTAAAAGAGATTGAACTCCTTGTACTCATTTGAAATATTGAATACTGAGTTGAAGATCAAATGGATCTCCAGGAGCCTCATTACAGTTATAAAACATAGGTCCATTTAGTCTGGTCATTTTGAATGAGTAGATGTTGAAGTTTTCTAAAAAATCCATGCAGAAAGGTCTCATGGATGTGCTATTGCTACTGGGAAAAGTGAGACGAAATTCCAGTTTGCTGGAAGTGTGTAATTTTTTCATCACAAGACCAAACCCAAATTATGAAGACAATGCCTAGTGACATTTCATCTTGGTATTTCTTGCAGATGTCAAAGAGGTGGAAGCTAGCTGTCTGAGAGAGAGAAAAATCAGTGAGAAAGTTGTTTTTTTTGTTTTGTTTTGTTTTGTTTTTTTTTTTTGTTTTGTTTTTTTTTTTTTTGTTTTTTTTTGTGTTTTTGTTTTTTTGTTTGTTTGGGTTTTTTTGGTTTTTGTTTTGGGTTTGTTTTTGGGTTTTTTTTGTTGGGTTTTCTTTTTTTTTTTTTTTTTAAGCTGAGATACTGTGGTGTCAGAGTACATGTTACACCTGTGGCAATAAAGTGAATATTATACACTCACAAGTCCTAAAAAAAAAAAAAATTCTCATTGAAAGTAACTTACTGGCTTTCATTTTCTTTATGAATTTTGGAAGTGAATATGTATTACACAGGCACATATTGTATAAAATGTTAAAACGGGGAAAATGGGGTTTGGTGTATTTTTTTTGAAAAACAATTTCTGAGTATTTTGGAAATTAGAATAGGTATTGTTTTGAGGTTGGGGGCAGACTATTCAGTTTTCTAACAGAGATGGTAAGTTATTATGAAGTGACATGATTCCGGAGAACTGTTGCCTGCTTTTGTGGCTGTTGTGAATCTGTAGGATGACTGCTAATTTGGCAATAGCTAGGGCTTTGACAATAGCAGAAAGGAATGGATTTTCTATATCACTCATATTGTTGGTCAGCAGTATGGAACAACAGTCTCTGTTAAGCACTGGGCTCCATGGGGAGTTCCCTGCACAAGGAGAATTGCTGACTGTAAACCCAAGCCACAGCCTCAGAATCTCCTTGCAAAGTTGGAATGGTTTAAAAACACCTGAAGCATAAGGTTTAATTGTACATTTTGTTTCTGCATGTCTAAGGCACAAATTAGTAGTGCTACAGTGCTAGACATGGCCACGCATGTGTTGCTGTCATGAGTGTATGAAATGGAATCAACTGGTTGCCCCAAAAAAGGGTTCACATCAGAATTCTGTTGCAGGCTGTAGCATACAGAAAAGAGTTTCTGCTCTGATCATTTGGATCAGATTGTTTCCCTATCTGTATCAGAAAATGTCTCCATGGAAAGGGTACTAATTTTGTTAATTTTAATTGTGAGAAGGAAGACAAATTATCCAATTGCTAAGTGCACACTTCCAGGAGATACAAAGTAACGTCTTCGTTGATCTGTGCAGGGAGATATACTTTTTTCTTTATTTACTTTGAGAAACCTCATACAGATAAACATTGAAGTGAGCTGAACGACTTAAAAAGTATAAGTTGAGTACTGGGTGTGTGGACAAGATGATTTTTTTACTCAAGAAAGTTCTAAATTTACTGAATAAAATTCCTTTTTTTTTTTTTTTTTTTTTTTTTTTTTTTTTTTTTTACTTTAGACATGCTTCTCTGTGATGATATTTCTTCTGTTGGTTAATCTGTAATTCCATACTCAGATCCTCTCGGCCAAAGCCAAGTTTATCAATATTCCTTTGATCAATGCTCCTCAGTAAGACCACAAGTTCAGACACCATTTTCATACCACTTTTGTAATTAAAGGTTTGAAAGTCTTGTGGGTGTTCTGGGAGAAGATGAGCAAATTTAAGCCTATACCACAGTTTTCTTAATCTAGCAATAAAATAATAGTGGATAACAGTAGGAAAGTTACCTCCCATGACTCCAACTAGATAACATGTTTAGTTTTAATATAGTATTACAAATAATGCAACTCTTGAAAAAATCAGTTTTTAAGCAGCTTTCTTCCCATGTGTCTTAATTACACTTGTTAAATCATTATTATGAATATAGCTTTTGATAAACAAAAGGAAGGGAAATAGGTCAATACTTATCAGCAGAAGCAAATTCTTAAACTTCAGGACCACACTGTATTCTTTTTGAAAGTTCATGCTGACTGTGAAATGTTCCCAGTGAGTGGAAAAAGGAAAATGTCATGCCTATTCTCCTGAAGGGCAGGAAAAGTATTGAAGAGCCATAGGTTGGTCAGCCTCCCCTTGATTCCCAAGAAGGTCATAAATAATTCCTGGGATGATGACAAATTCTCTTGGAAGAAATCTCCAGAAATGTCAAAGACAAGAAGATGATTGGTAGCAACTTGCAAAGATTCAGCTAGGGCAAAGATTTCACCTTTGTGAAATTTTGTGATTAGATGGTTGAGTGAATGAGGAGGGACCAATGGGTGTAATTTTTCTTGATTTAACTGGGGCCCTTTATATGATATCCCATGGCTGTGGTACCTTTTTAGGCAAATGGAAAAGAAACTGAATGTTTGTACTCAGGTGTTGGTGCAAGGTGTGTGGTTTTCTAGTGGCATTGCTCAGAGCTCTCTACTGCAACCATTGTTATTTAACACCTTCATCAGCAATGACAAAGATGGGATGGACTACAACCAGAGCAGTGGTGACAGATGACACCAAACTGTGGGGGTCTGCCATTCAAAGCAATCTCATTAAGCTGGAGAAATGAGCTGCTGGAGACATTGTGGAGTCTGATAAGGACAAATTAGAAATCACTTACACAGAATTAATTAGCCTTATGCAAGTGCACAACCTGGGGCTGGACTGACAGGTGTGCAGAAACAGACTTGAGATTCCTGAGGACAACAAGTGTGAGCAAGGAGTACACCTTTTTGTGAGTGCCATACCAGTCTGCTTTGGAAGACTGTTACCAAAAGGTGGAGGGAAGTGATTTTTCTCATTGAGTTTTCACTTGTGAGGCTGCATCTGGAGCAAGGTGTCCATGTTGGTCTCCCAAATGCCAGAAGGTGGGTCCTAATGCACTCAGACCAACCAGTGAAAAAAATATATAGCACAGCTTATTTAATTTATTAAAATTTCTAAAAATTAGATTTTATGGTGTCAAAAGGTAACAGGTATATTGTTTACACAACATATTAAAAAGAAACTCATTCTGTTACCTTTTTGATTACACCTGTGACTTAGAATCAAAATGTGGAAAGCTAGAAATAGCTTTTTATCACATGGTTTTTCTGACAATCTTGTGATAGATCCTATTAGAAAAGTATATTCGAATACATTCAATATATATTTTTATAAATATAAAACTCTTGAAAGTTCATTTCAGAATGCATTAGAATTCCTTTTTAATGAAAATTCAGTATAACCTATTTCTCTGACTTAATATTGCGTTGCTCGAAGTGTAGGTTTCAGGATTTGCAAGTTCAAATAACCTAAAAAAGAGCCCCCTCTAGACAGTACACTCTGAAGATATATTAGAAAAACTAAAAAAATATAGCAAAGAGAAAAACTACTCATGCAAAATATTGCTTAACATAGTAATGGTTATCATGTTAGTTACAATTTTAAGAAAGCTGTTTCAATCCAGGTTGCAATAATGATGACCTTCTTTGAAAGAGTTAGGTGATGAAGCAGCATTTTTTAGTGTGTATATATGCACTTGGATATGTCACAGGAACATTAAATACTTATTCATGCTACCTAAGATATTTAATCTGGGGATATTGTCTTTCTCTGTTATTATTAGTGAGCTTTCAGTGATGTTGCTACTTAGTTATCATTTCATTTTATTCCTGCTTTCGGTCACTGAGAGTTGACCTCTTTCCTTTTGCAGCATCAGCACATCCTTTATATGACCTTTGGAAAAAGGTTTTGCAGCTCAGGTAGCTAAACTAATGTGAGCTGCGAAGAGGAAATAATATTATATCACTCCTTAAATGTATAATTTTTACTATACTTCCTATGGCTTGCTCCCTTGGATGTAGTTACCAATAAATTCAAGAAGAAAGGATTTTTGCAAATTAGCTAAAAGTATTTTCAAGTGCAAAATATATAATTTTAAGTATTGACTCTTCTGTGATAACATAATACACCACAAATATTTTAGCTTTACTAGCCTGGAGGAAAAAAAGTGGTTTTTATGCACGATTATTAAAATCTGTATTTATAAAACAGGATTTTATATGAAATTCATGTGGATACAGTCATTTTTACGCCTTGTACATTAGATGTATTTACTTCCCTGTATGGAAAGTAAAAATGTTATCATTATGCAAAGCAGGAAATTGCAGTGGAAGAGAGGAGAATTGTGCCCTGGTTATCTAGGAAAATTACCCTTCTAAGCTTGAACCCAGTTGAGAGCTCTGGTTCCACATGAAGAAGTGTATGTATGGCAGCTTTGTACCACAAGCTCATCATATCCCAGTGAATTATTCTTATCATGTTCTGATTAGTGTTATCTTAGATTTTTGATTGTAATTTTGAGTTTGTACAAGATTATTTCTTCTTTTTCACTTGAAAAAAAGTCTAAGCTGGTGTTTCTGTAGCGTGAAAGTCTTTAGAAATTTTTTCCTATCTAGAATGTCTTTGATATTTTTCCTTGCTTGAGTGTTGAATTCCTAGAGCAAAATAAATAGTTGGAATTATTGAAGAAAGGGATAGAGAACAAACCACAAGTCTGAGACAGACAATGGCAACACCAAATTTACTGGACTACAAGGCTGTGAGTACTTGGCTTGCACTGTTAAACCTTTTCCTCCTTTCATTGTTCATTGCCTTTTGAGCAATGCTGCCCAGCACTGCTATTGCACTGCTATTGCACACCATGCAATAGTTACTCATCCTTCTGGGGAGCTTCATATTGAAAGGAGTCAGGAAAAGGCATGCCTGTTTCTTCTGCAGTAACTGTCACTGAAATAAATACTGCCCAAGAGAGGATAAATGATTCTGTGACACCTTTAATGCTGAAAGTAATTTAAAGAGTAAAAAATACACAGGAGCCTTAATTGTTTAGAGAAAATTATTGCTACTTAGCAAAGAAAAGAAAAAAAAACCCACACCCTGTAATGAATGATAATGGCCTCAGTTGGGTGCAAACAGTGGTGTGCTAAAGTCTGTGACTTTCATCAATCTGTGAGGCAATTTATTTCCAAGAGCACATTAACTGTAGTATGTGTAAAGCATAACAAGTCCTGTAAACTTTTCCAGTGTATTATGAGATTCGATTTGCTCCAAAACGGCTGGGCCTTAAATAAGACAGCAGATACTCAATTGTCTTTAGGTAACTCACATGAAAGAGAAAAGTCAATGTGGAAGGTTCTTGCTGTAAACTGTTTATGGATAATTTTTTTTTTTTTTTTTTTAGAAAATAAGAGTTATTTTGTGGGAAGTTTATTAAAATTGTGGGTTTGCTCCATGATCCCTAAATAATCTCATTGAGGTTCTTTATTTTTACAGAAATTGAATGAGTGTGTAGGGACCACACTGAGAAAGAACACCAAACAAACAATATTCTGGCTGTGTGATGTTATTTGGAATTGGCTTTCCATCATATGACATTTCAAGCCAGATTGTTTTAACTGTCTTCATTCACAAAATATTTAATTATTATAGGAAAAATCCTAATGTACTAAAACCAAATTTTCTAAGTACAATTCTGAAAAATTAAAGTTGTTTTCTACTGCTGACTATTTTTTACTTGGTAAAATATGTGCATATACAATTTTAACACATGTGGACAATCATATACTTTTGTAATTATATTCACTATTCTTTGCAGTTGGCATATGCAAAGGTTTGCAGCTTGGTACTTGAGGAAGCTGAAAGTGTTTTCAGTCCTTTGGAATTGGACACAGTAGGACTTTTTCCTTCCTGCTGTAGCAACCCATCAAGAGAAGGTTCTGAGAAAAACTTGTAACATTTTTTCCTCCTTTACATTGTTATTTAAACGAATTATTAGCTTAACAGTAATATGAAAATTGGCAAACACAATGAAGGACTGGAGAATTTAAGTATTTTGCCCAGCAAAGGATATTGTTCCCTATGGTCATGTATGTTCCATACGTTTTTAGTTAATGTTGCATTTTATCCCACAAAAATCCAAAACTGTATGCATGCTACAAACCCCAAATAGGGTCACTAACAGGGGATTTTTCCTGCTGATAGGTGCATACTGATACAGTCAGGCCGTTAAAATTATCTGTAGTTCTTGAAGATTGAGAAAATTTTTACAGCCAGGCAAGAAAAATAAACTATGAAAGCAACAGTGAAGATTCACAGCACAAACCCACAAAATGTCATAGCCCTGGGCAGTGTCTGAGAAAGAGCTAAGTCCAGAAGAGAGGATTTTATTTTATCTAGCCATCATAGTTATGAATCTGCATAAATTGTTTTGTGCACACTCGTACCTCATACATTGATGCAAATCTTCAGTTATATTTTGAGAATCTGTAGAGGTATTAATTATGGGAATCTATCAGTTATATTTTGAGAATCTATATAGGTATTAATTATGGAAATTTTTTAAAAATTTGTCTTCTAAGACTTTAGTACTGGACTTTGTATTTTGAATTTAAGTTACATAAAAAATGTAGTTATTTGATATTGAAATTGAATAAGAAAAAAGTGTACTGAAATTGAAAATTCATCTATTATATAAGGTCATATTTTACTTTCATAATTTAAATAGAATTCTATTTGTATATTCTTGTAACTATACTAAGAAATTTGGTAAAGGAGAGTAAGGCTAAAATTGCCAAATGTGCAATAGATAATCATCTTGTAATAGAGAAGAGTTTTTAAATTGGGAGTAGAGGAGAACTCAGTTGTGATTTTGATTTTAAGTATAATTTCCTTTTAGCATCTCTGTGCTCTAGTACCTAGGTTTATCATAGGCATTGCATCTCAGAGACTGGTCATTCAATGCAAAGTTTGCATTTTACCCTCCCAGTGGAGTTGACCGTCACTGTTTGTATTGCACTTGCATGGTTCATATCATACTGTCAGCAGAATCCCTTCACTGAAATACAAAATTTGATTGAGGTCAGCTATAATCTTATATACTCATTTTCCTCTATTGACCTCATACTATCCAGGGCAAATCAATATTAATTGCAAATAAAACATTCAGAATCCAACTATCTAACATATGTGTTTATATGTAGGCTATTAAAATTCTGAAAAATTACTTTAGTCTCAAGATCTAGTGGTTTTTTTCCACCATAAGCACAATTTCAAAATTATTTTTCCTAAATATCAGTAGTGTTTCACATTCAAGTCTTTATGTACCCAAACTCTATTAAAAACTTAGTTTGCTGATTTAATTCAAATTGCATTGTGCTACCATAATTCCTTGACAGCAGAGTTGGTTGAGGAATTTGTAGCTCAATTAGACAAATAGTGTCTTTGAGTACTTTCTCTGCATGGAAAGTACATTTTCAGAAAGTTCAGAAAAGATAAAAGTAGGTATCATCTGATAACTCAAAATGTTTAGCAATATTTGCATCTTAAATCAGTTCAGTATCCTTAGTCAATGAGATCAAGATTCAAGATCAAATTACACTCTAGGGACCTGCAATGTGCATATTGAGGTAGCTAAATGAAAGCAAACAAACAAACTAAAAAAAACAAACAAGCCAAACCCAGGCTAAATTATTTTTACACATATGTTGCTGTAAATTAAATCTTTGTACATAAGTTGTAGGTATGTGGGGAAGCTGAGATGGCTGGTGTATCACACTTTCAGTTTTTGGTGTATGACATAATTGTTTAAGGAGCAGAGTCATCTGTGCATGTCTGGTCAAGCTGTATAGTCAAGGACAAAATTTCACATTGTAATAGATGTGCTAGGATATAAAAATCAGATATTAACTGTGATTTTACTTTAGAATTTCCTACAGTGGTAGTAATAAAAGTTAAATCCACATTATCTGCAAATACGAAATATATAGAAAGTTGAAGATATACAATAAAATTGCATGTATTTTTTACTTCCTTTTGTAATTTTTAGGAAAAATATTTATCCACAGGGCTTTTATTTATTCAGTACACTCTGTTGTTGAACTAAAAAGGCATTTTAATATACAGTCAATTTAATATCCCTAACATAATTTCTTTAATTAAAAATGTACCTATATCTTCTAAATTTAAGCTACTTATTTAAGTTACTTATTTAAGCTACAGAGGACATCTTGCAGCAGTTTTTATCATATATATGGTTTGTGTATGCATTTCTTGCATCAACAAAAGTGAAAGCTCCAGACTGACCTTTCCCGTTGTAGATCTTCAGGGTTCTCCCTCTACTTTTTGCATTTAATTTTCATTCTAGATGCTGTTTCAGTGGTTTTCCTTTTCTAATTTTCCTAGAAATGTGTCTTGTGGCTGAAAACTGGTATTCAATTAGCTTTAAAACTATTATTCTCATGGGTATAGTTGAATATATAATTAGCTATTTTTTTCTGATAAAGTAACTTCTGCTGTTAGTATGTGGTATTAAAACACTGTTCAAAATTACAGGAATATTGGATTTTAGGCTGCTAAGTATACCTGATGATTTAACTACAAATCTGTACTATTTTTATTTCTCCTATGGGAAAAAACCCACAGTATCTATTGAGTTCTACATGCTAAGCGATTTAGCCTTGTACTGCCATCTCTGCTAGAAGCTGACCACTGTGCAATGATGATTCCTGTTTCTTTCTAAGTAATTACAGTATATGATAGTGCTTTATGTTGCATTCAAAGGACATGTAATGCAATAGAATAATTCACCTTATGTTAACATAAAGTATGTGTGAAATCTCATTTGACTGTTGGAGCATGGATATATGAGTGTGCAGCCTTGAAAACTAAATATGCTTCCTCTGTCAGTGCTCAAATTTTAGGAAGCCACAAATCTAATAAATTATATGCTCTTTGTTTTCATGTTTCCCATTAGTTTTTTTTTTTATTTTGGTTTTCTTTGTTTTCTTTTACCCATGTGTTGTCGACTGCTGAATACTGGGGAGAAAACTAATAGTACCTGAAGAATGCTGTGGTTTTTCATCGTTGACTTTTTACTGTTAGTGGCTTATTTCATCTTGAAGAATAAAAATTTAGAATGTTCTCCAATCATCAGTGAAGTACAGCTTCCATGTATTGCTATGCATCTGATTTTTTAGTTGTTCCTCTCAGTTTTTCAGGTGATGAATGAAAACGTAACTTTGGGTTCGTTTTCTTGGATTGGAGTGCTTTTTGATACAAAATCTTGTATCAAAATGAAATTTGAAATTTCCCTTTTCCTTTGCAGTTCACCTCCTCTTATGACATTTGTGTGTAACCTTGGTCATTTGATTTTCAATACTTGTGGTAAAGCTGAATGTTACACTTTTTATAGTTTGTATCTCTTGAAACTCATTCAAAGTATTTTCCTATATTGAAAACATTCCAGGAAAAAAAAAAAAAAAAAAAAAAAAAAATTCACTAAGCTGCAGTTAAAGGGAAACTACATTAAAGAGAAAATGCTCCTCTGCCTTTGTGGCTAAGCAGCTTGTCATGAACAGCAAAACTACTGGTATTTTTCTGTTGAAGAAAAGAACTGATTTTGTGCAAAAACTTTTCTTGGAGTAGGTCTCATACTACAGAGGATTTTCATGTCACAAAGCATGGGATGTCCATAGGAAAAGTACGCTTTTGGTACAACTGCTCAGCATATGCACTACACTATGTATTTATTCTTGTATCTTATTATTACTATGCAACACCTTCAAAACAGACTTTCATTAAATTTTCTTTTATTTTAAAAGTTAACCACAATGAATATAGAAAGCAGAATTTTAAAACTAGGTTCCATGGTTAGTTCCATGCATTTTTAAAATTTAATTTATAGAAATAAAAGTAGCAAATACTGCAGACAGAACATGTGCTATTCTTCTATCATCCAAATGCAGATACATAAGACTTCTGTATTAAAGATTATGCTACAGAGCTGTACAAAATTTGCTGACTTGAACGCTGGCATGGAAGGAAGAACTGTAATTATATCTGTTATCCTCTGGAGAAAGTTAAGAGGTAAAATGTACATAATCCTTCTATTGTATATGGAATGGAGAAACACGGGCTTAAAGGAGATTAGAGAGTGAATGAGTAACTAAAAGCAACAAGTACTATACTATAACTCATAGTTTCTGTGCAAAAATTCTCATACATTTGCATTTTGAATTACAAGTTGAAATTTTTACTTGCAATAACATTGGACTTTTAAGCATCTGGGTAGATGAAACTTTTAAAACTACATATTTATACTGCTTCTATGTACGTAGGATTCTTTTCCTATTTCCAGTTTTACCATATTTAGATACCTATTACTTCATCATGGTATTGATAGCTTTCATAGCTTTACGATGAAAATTAATTAAAAATATAAATACTAACATTTAACATTTAATGCTTAATTTCTTCTCTTCATTGAACATATTTCCTTCTTATCCCAATTTTTTGGTGCAAATACAGTAGGTGTTATTCTATTTGCATTCAAAATATTGCTCCTCTAAATTTTTCTCCTGGAAGATGATCTCCAATTGCAGATTCAATGCACCAGAAGTTATATTATTTAATATTTACCTGCATAACGTAATTGCATCAAGTTTTTTCTTTATTGAATGTCACACGGATAGTTTCCATGCTTCAACTAATATTAATTTTCAGTATTACAACTGCTTTGTGTAGCACAATTAGACAAAGAAGTTTTGTCTCTGGGAAAAAAATAAACAAAAAACAACAAAACAAAACCCAAAGCCCAAACTGCAAGTAGACAACGTCTCCTATTTTTTATGTCAGTTTTTTCTTTTCCAACAAGCTTGTTGCTAATATTCTTCAGAATAGAAAGCTTGATTCCAAACTGAAGATTATGAACATCACTCAGCTTAATCTAATTTGCTGCTCTTTTCATGACTGACTCTCTTGGCATTGTATTCCTTATGTTATTTGCCCAAACACTGCATTGTTCATTTATTCTGCTTGATAGTACTTTGGAGTTGATTTCAGTTGTTCATGGGAACAGGACTCCATGTAAAACACATCCTGTTAAACAGGTTTAGGTATTCAAACCTCTAAAATGCACTTGATTCTGAGTAGTTTGGCTCAGTACACAGGCCTGAATATGCACTGAGAAAACAAAAAGGAAATTTATGGTCTTGTAATGCACCCAGTACCTCCATTGGAAAGACAGAGAACAAATTATCTAGTTGCACCATTTAGTGTAATGTGAAGTCTGACAATGAACACAAGTAACACACTAACTGTGACTATAAAGAATGTTTTTGTAGAACAGGACAGACAAAGTATTTTTTCTCTTGAGCAACTGATGTTTGTAGAAGGTGGTAACAAAAAGTGGCATTCTAACATGAAATTGATGTGTAAGATAGAGTGAGAGCATTTGCAAGGCACTGAAGAACAATAAAAAATAGTTTTGGAATGTAAGGCTGTTAATAAGGAAGGGAGTCAGGGGCAGGATTGTGGCAGAGACCAGGCAGAAATATGACAGAAGTAAATCAACTCTCAGATCTTACAGGAGTCAGTGAATGCAATGAATATTTTCTAACCATAACTTCTTGATTTGTGGTCATTTTGGTGTTATAAAGGTTTGTTATTGTGCAAGTTAATAAGCACCACTACAGAAATACTTGAACATAGGCTTATTTCATGATAAAAAATTAAATGTTCTTTATGCAAAAATATACAATTTCATGGGTCTTGATAAACTTAGTAGATTTTTAAAAAATCAAGATTGCTGGAAAAATATAATCCCATATCAAAGTATTTTAAATGCTGTAAGATCTTTACTACAGGTATCTAGAAATGTACCTGAATTACGTTTCAGTTGCAATAAAATCTGAATTCTATTGGGAAACCAAAATCAGATGTCTAACAATGTTTTGTGTAAAAACTATGTGCATAGTTTCTATACACATAAACTTCTAAAGCTGTGTGTACAGTTTCACTATATTCATATAGTGTATGTGAACAAATAAAGATTTGAAAGAAACAATAGTATGTAAATAGAACTTTCTGTAAAAAATAGAATTGTATATTTTCTGCTATAGAGTTTGTTTAACTTAAATATTCATGAGGCACAATAGTTTCACAACAAATCAAATATAATTAAATGATGCATTTTTACCACTTACAAAAGGTTTATTAAAGGTTTATTTGCTCATGCAAATTAAAGTTTTAGAATAAAAATCCACATGAAACTTGGCACTAACATTTTAAAAAAATATTTGAAGATTTCTTGCCTCACTGCAGTATTTTGCCATGTTTAAACTGCTCAGCTTGTCTTTTAGAATCTTTAATGAAACCAGGGAGGAGGCTATTTATTTGCATAATAGGACATAATTTGCTGTGGTGAGGTTTTAATTATTTATAGGCTGTCTAAAATATTTAAAATGGCATCACTAAGGAGCATGAAATGCTGGATAATGCCTTCATTTCAGGTTTCCTGCCGATTCCTTTATGGGTCAAGCATTTTATTTGTATTTAGCATATAAGCAGAGTAGCTTCAGAAACACGAGGAAAACAAATTTGTTTCGGTATGTTTGCAACTTGCGTGATTCAAAACTGGCAAAGGTCATTGGGATCAATCAAAGGTACAAAACATGCCAGAGGGGAGCAGCCAGATTGATCAGGTGTGTGAAACAGTCCTCAAGTACATCTGTATCATTACATGTTTACTGCACCACTTCTGTGCGTAATTTTATACATTATTTGCCTTTATTTCCTCATTATGTGGATACATTGTATTATGTAATGTATAAAATAATTAGTTTTTTTTTAAAAAAGCAAGTTCTGTATTTTCACTATTGGTATGTTTTAAATAATTCCAAATTATTGATGCATTTTGAGGGATTTCACTCATAATACAGAAAACTGTGCCTTTGGTGTCTTCATTAGAAAGTGTTGAAAGCAAGGACACAAGGGAGGAATAGGTGTTCTTGCTCCCAGGGAAATAAAACAATAGAGTTGATTTTCCATGTGATTTGAACATTCATGCAAGTATGTAGAGAGACTATCAGGTGAAATAAAATACATTTTTAAAAGTTAACTGAACCCATTTCTCCATAAGAGATGTATGCGGAGGCCCATGAAACCAGACAATGGAGAAAAATTATTGGCTCAGAATTCTTCATGGGATCCCTGATGATTCCATCATGTGTCAGAGTAGGCCCTTCTTTCCAGCCTGGTTAGAACCCTCTGGGTGGCAGCTTTTCCGTCAAGGTCCTCTGTTACTGCCTCCAGTTAGACAGGTGTGAAGCAGAACAGGTCCTGCAAAGGCACCTGCATTAGGAGGGCACTCATTGCTTGCTGGCTTCTGAGCAGACCTTGATTTGTGAATCACCATCTGAGTGTCCAACCAGTGTTTTCACCACTTGGCTGTCTACACAAGTGGACAAAATGTACATTTTGTATGTATTTTTTGTACAACAGCAACAACAAAACATTTTGTTACTGAATTTCAGTTACATTGTTACTGAAGTCTAACATTCAGTTACAACTGAATGTTGTAACTTGGATACCAGAATTAACTTAATCTTCCATAGTTCAAGATGTAGGGAATCCTGACTACAATGAAAACTAATATATAATTGTAAAAACCTAAACTCTTTCTTCAGAGAACCACTTAAGAAAAAGCTTCTCAGTACTTCCAATACACTTAATAGCAATATCAGACAAGAAAGCTGTGGTGGAACTCATTTTACCAAACTACTCAGTGAAAGACATTATCCAAAAATAAATTTTTGGAAATATCCTAAAAATCATTTAATTAGAGAAGGTGTATTATTAGAATATTTATTTTCAAAACAATTTTCTTTTTTTTCTCCACCCCTCTAGTCTCCAAGCATCTCCAAATTTTAAAGTCTGAAACAAACTGCTAAAGTTTCTGCCTTTATCTCAGAGGTCTTGTAGTGTGGCTTCCTAAATATTATATTTCATCTTTTCTTGTTTCACCTGGAATCTATTTTTTTGCTCATTCTCATTGCTTTTGCCAGTTCTTTAATGACTTAAATATTAGATCAATGCAATATTCAATAATTAATCTTTTACTTGTTTACTTCAAGTAGAACTATTAAAACATTATTTTTTTTCGCCTACTACACAGACCTGTCCAGTTATCAGCTGTCATCATCAAGCTATTTTCTCTTTTTTTTATTTATCATAACAGAATCAGAAAAACATGCTTGATGTGTCAGTTAGCATTAATTTTATGTGTTGCTTTTTCAAGGTTCAGTTAAAGCCGTTACATATTTAACAAATGCCTCAGCAATTTTTTAAGAGCTTCTGGCCTTCTTTGAATTACAGACTTATCCTCAAAATTCCAGTTATTTTATAGCTTAAGGTAGCTAAACTTTGAATATCAGATTGCTCTAGATATCTGTCCTGTCCTCTTTAAAAACATCAGGTTATTTTCCTGTCTTTTGTTTTCATGCCCTTTGCCTCTTAAAAGTAAAACCAGTATCCAAGTAATTTTCTCAGTGTCCATTTTCACCATTTTTGAGAGGATGTCACCTGCTGGAGGAAGATTAATTACTTCTGTAATTTCAAAGAAATTTGTTTGTCTCTATTCAGCTGGAAATTCTTAGGTTGCTTAGAGAAGTTGTAGATGTCCTATCCCTGGAAGTGTTCAGGTTGGATGGGGCATTGAGCATCCTTATCTACAGAAAGATGTCCCTGCCTATGGCAGGGGATTGGACTTAAAGATCTTGAAAGGTCCCTTCCAACCCAAATCACTCCATAAATCTGATTACATAGCTCTTCTCTCTGTCTGGTTGGTAAGAAAAACATATGAGTACTTCTATTAATTTTCATCATAAAGCGATAGAATTCCACCTTGATTTTAAGCATTTTAAGGGAATTTTGAGCCTTTAAATATCTTTTTAAAACACTCTTGCTTCAAAGCCAGGGTTTAGAATCATGGTGACCACAGATGTGCACCAGAAGTTTAATTTGGCAGTGTTGATTTCGTGGGGGTTTTCCATATAGAGTAACAAATATTGCCCTGGAAAGATCTAAGACGACAATAATTTCCATAATCATTTTGATATAGAAATAAATTCTTTAGTTACTTAATAGTTCTTTATTGTTAGTTTTTATTATTATTAGTTAACCAAGACCAGTTTGTCAGTTTTGGCAGATCATGGATAAAATACTTAAAGAAGAAAATTAGCTATTTTACAGGAGACAAAAGAGACTATTTGTTGTAGCCAGGCAACTGACCTCAGTTTCCTAACTCCAGACACTCTCCAGCAGTCAAGAAATGTTTCAGAGTCAATTTCCTCCTTAGCTTAATGGCAGCAATAGTTTAGGCCAATTAACTACACAAATTTAAGAGAAGAAGATGTACATCAGGCAGTCGAGTTTATTGTTATACATTTTTATTCTCTTTAGGGTCTACGTAGTGATACATACCCCAAGTATTGTGAGTGACATTTTTCTCTCTAGTTATAATTAAGAAAGTTGTGATTATCCTGTTAAAAATCCAGAAATTTTATTTCAATTCTGAAAACTTTCCAATAATTACTCCTTTACAATGAATGTGATTATTCTACCTGACTTCTGTCAAAACTGTTGTTGTGTTTCCTGGCAGAGAAACTTCTGTGCTGATTCTCTTTCTCCTTTGTATGTTCTGAGGCTTAAAAACCAACCATTTTTCCACTCTGTAGAAACCAGAATATCTCTCACGCAAATTTGGCATATCTACCAAAAAAAAAAAAAAAAAAAAAAAAAAAAAAAAAAAAAAAAATTCATAACATACTGGACATTTAAAGAAAAAGTTTTTGGGGAAAGAAATATACTTTTTATGTAAAAAAAATTCACACACAATTGCATTTTGCTATATATTTATTGAAAATTGCAATTGCTTTGTTTATCTGCAGCCACTATAAAAATGTAGACAGTACTGAATAGAATTTGAATTTTTACCTTATTATTGAAGCTGCTCTTCCTCTTAAAAGCTGTTATTGTTTGTTACTTTCCATATGATTTTTCTTTTTTTTGCATTAATTTCCTTAGGACTGTCCCATTTTTTATATTTTCATTCTCAGTCTACCTTGGAAATTGCCTATATTGGATTATGGAATTTGTAATATTAATATATAAATTTGTCCCTCCCCTTTCCCCTTTTCTTGCTTGTCCAGTGAGGATGTAAACTTATTTATATCACATCTGGTATGGAAAAAAAAAAAAAAAAAAAAAGACTTTTGAAATGAGAATCTCAGTGAATAACTGGATTTGCCTGGGTACTTTCGTAAACAAATGCAAAACCTTGTCATACTACCAATTCAATAGGCATTTACAAATTGCTTAATCAATAAAAGCATTTCTAAATTTTTGATGCTTCTATAGTTTGTCAAAGTGTAGAGTTTATGTGTCATAAAGGATGTTATTCTTGTGTTGTGCATTTCTTTTTTTTGCTATTACTCAAAAATATTGAATAGAATAGGCCAGCAGTATACTTGAATTTCTGTACTGGGAAACGGGTTGAATATCTTACAGCACACAGGAATAATGGAGCTGTGTGCAATTTATTTGGCATTGCAGAAATTGAAAGTTGTTCTGTATTTTAAAATGAGTATTCCATCCCACTCTGGCACAATGATAAAAACTTGGAGAAAAATTGATCAGAATGGATACTCGAAAATATAAAAAAATCCTAAGTGTAATTCCAAAATTAGTTGATCTCACTTGACCGAAGGTCCCCTGTTAAGTTAATGAGAAATAGAGCAAGAATTTCAAATGTGCTATCATGCTATTTGCTTAACATTTAGGAAATCACATAGTCAGGATGCTAAATTGATATTCATTAGAATATTCAGTGTGAGTGGAGGAAATGTTTGCTGCCTGGATTATTGTGCTAGCATTTCTCATTCATATTCTTGATTTATCTGGTTTTGTTTGTTCTCTACAGATTTACAGATCTATTATTACAAAGCAAAGTGCCACCATCATTAATATCTTTTTAGATGAATGTAAGTCAGACCCTCATGGCAGTTGGAGTTATCCTGACTCTTGGAGCAGATGACAAAACCAGTATCATGATGACATAAGCCAATACTATGCCTGTTTAGAAAAGATTTAGAAGACCAGAACTAGATACCTATAAAGTTATAATTAAAACAAATGTTAGTTGCTTTTGCTGTTTCATGAAATAGAAGACATTATACCTCTTATAAATTTATAGTTTGATATTCACAGGATTTTAAGTCAGGACATTTTTTTCTTTTTTTTTTTTTCCTACATAGTTCAATTCTTATTCCAAAATCCACTCCCATTTTAATTTTATTAGCAGTTTGATTATTCAAAGGCACTGTGTTGCTTTATATTTGAGCCTTTGCAATTAGCTTCATTGTATTCTTTTTCAATTAAGGTAGCTTCATTTATTGCTTAGGAGAAGCAATTACTTCTCCTAAGTAAGTGAAAACATGACATTGAATTCCTTTAAGTTTACAGTTAATTCCAAGAGATAAATTACTGAACTACCTTAAAACTTAGACTGGAAAAAACCCTTCATTGAAACACACTTAGATTTTTATACAAGCCTCAAAATTCTTGTATTAAAACTGTGTTTGTTATGATCACATTGTAAGGTTGAAAAGCTTTGGCTTTTCTGAGTTGGATTTTCTGTTTTATCTGAGCAAAACCATTAAAAAATCTGTTCTGCGTGAAAGTCCAGAAACAGGGATGAACTACAGCCTGAATTGTTTTGTTTTGATGAATCATGATTTGCAGCATGACAGGATTATGGAGGCTTTCTCTGTGCAGAGCTATTTCTGTCACTTAGTGAGGAAACAACATATAGAAGCAGAAAAGCAAGGTGTTATTATTTTTGTTCATATCCTTGCTGAATATTTCACAAGGGCATAAAAATATCCAAGATTAAATATTTTTTATATTGTATTTAGTAAGCACAGTACCTATTGAATAATATATGTACAAAATTGAAGAGTTTTTAGTAGTTGTGTCCCTTTGCTATCTTCACTATTAATATCAGTCATATGTAATCTGGGAATTATAGGAGTTTTACTATATTTTAAGTTGCTACATTTATACAAATTCAAAATAGTTTCTTCCCCTTCAAGGAAGAAAAGCAGATAATAACTGTCACGGAAGATTCACTAACCTCCATTGATCCCATAGCATAGCATTTGATTGATTACAGAAAATATTTTATTAGAATACCGTGGTAAAAATTCATCTGGGCTCCATTTTTCCTCACAAGAAATACAGTCTGTTGTCAAGATAACACACTTGTAAAGCTTGCTGCTTTTTGGCTGGGGTAGAGTTAATTTTCTTCACAGTGGCTAGTATGGGGCTGTGTTTTGGATTTGTGCTGAAAACAGTGTTAATAATCCAGAAACGTTTTTGTTACTGCTGAGCAACCCTTGCACAGTATCACGCTCTTTTCTGCTTCTCAACCTCACCCCAGCAGTGAGGAGTCTGGAAGTACACAAGGATTTGGGAGGAGACGCAGCCAGGACAGCTGAGCCAAGGAATATTCCATACTTTAAGGCGTCATGCATGGTATATAAGGCTGGGAGAAGAGGGGGGAAGACAAGAGGGAGTGTTTGGAGGGATGGCATTTGTCTTGCCAAGTAACTGTTTTGTGAGCTGGAGTCCAGCTTTCTGGGAGATGGCTGAACATCTGCCTGCCTGTAGGAAATGGTGAATTAATTCCTTTTTCTGCTTTGCTTTTCTTTCTAGGCTTTTGCTTTTCCTATTAAACTGCCTTCATCTCAACCCACAAGCGTTCTCACTTTTGCCCTTCCCGTTCTCTCCCCTGTTGCACCAGCTGGGAATGAGCAAGCTGCGTGTGGTTGCCAGTGGGGGTTCAACCACCACAGTCCTTGCGCCAAGACTTGTGGATGATCAAGTACCACACAGACTAGAGCTCACTCCCCCTTTCACTCCCATCCCAGTGTGAAGGGCAGGAGAGTCAGGAAGGAAAAGGAAATAAAACTTGTTGGTTGAAATAAGAACAGTTTAATAATTTAAATATATATATATACATATATAATAATTACAATACTAAAACTGACAATAACAGTAAGAAAAAGGACAGGGAGAGAGGAAACTAAAACCCAAGAAAAACAAGTGAAACTGTGCAACTGCTCACCACCAATTGACCAATATCCACCGTGGTCCTGAGCTGCAGTCGGCCCCCTTTTTATGTGACTCCTCATGTTTATATACTGAGCATGACATTCTATGGTATGGAATATCCCTTTGTGCAGTTTAGATCAGCTGTCCTGGTTATGCTCCCTCCCTGTTTCTTGTCTGCCTCCTCACTGGCAGAGCATGAGACACTGAAAAAACCTTGATTTAAGGTAAGTACTGCTTAGTAATACCAAAACCAGTGTGTTACCAACATTATGCTCATACTGAATCCAAAGGACAACTCTATCAAGAAGATTACTTCTATCCCAGCCAAATAAGGACATAAAGCCAGCTATACCTTTCTCACCCTACCAGCACAGTGTCACTATAATTATCCAAACTTTGGCAACTATTTTATCGTAATTGTCTAAACAGCTGTCAAGTAATGTTTTTTCTCTAAGTAATTTAAAACTAATTTCAGTATAGAGTGCTTTCAAGAAAATTAATTTCTTTCTATTCTCTAATGATCATTTTCATTATAAAGGTCTAAAACTTACATGTGATGGTATTATTATTATTTTGTATTAGCATATGTTCCCTATCTCCTCAAATTTATCTCATACTGCTTTTACTGAGTTTATTTCTTTTTTCAAATATTATTTTATCTCTGCTCTTCTGTGCTTAAAGACCTTACATCAGTAGCCACTCTGCCTCTAAAAATACCAAGTGGTATTCCTCTGTGTCTTCATGTTACAGGCATATTTCCTACAGCAATACTTGTCATTTGTAGTTTTTTTTAAATATTAAAAGGTTATAACAGCAGTAAGGAATACCATGACAAAAGGACATATAACAAACACTCTTGGCTGAGTTATTGTTGGTAAGCTCTTTTGAAAGAAAGATGGTACCTAAAATAACTGTACTTCCTGAATATATCCTAGAAATTAGATGAAGATAACACACACAAAAAAAGTGTTGCCACTGTGAAACTTTCAGAAATCATGAGTCTGCTCTCAAATTATTTTAATCTTGGAATTTAGTGTATTATATATAGGTGTGTGTGTGTATACTCTATAAATATATTTGTATTTGTGTGTATGAGAGGTACAGAGTATCTGTAGTTTCTAGAAATTTTAATTTGCCTTCTGCTATTGAGAAGAAGAGGTACACTTGAAACATGCTAGCAAGTATTTTTAAAGAAAAGCTAATTTTGGCTCCAAGGGTTTAGTCTTAGCACAAATACCAGTATGTTTACCAATAGTGCTAACATTGCTACATGAATGAAAGATTATCTTCTGAGCTCTATGAAGATTAGGGTTTGTTTGAATATTCTCTAGAAAAATCTGCATTGTGCATCATTATTCTAAAGTTGTGAGTGGGGGGGGAAACCTTAGCAATTTGTAAACTTATTTCTGTGAGATGAATTCATATACCCCTACTCCAGCGGCACACTGAAATACTAATTTAATTTTCCTGCAACAGGAAGGTTTTATACAACTCAGAGAACTTTTTGTTCAGGGATGATGGCTTTTGGAATTAGAGAAAGATGAGAATTCTTTTGAGCCAGAGGCTGAAGAGGTACTCCTGGCTGTAGAGTGTGCATAGTGCATATAGTCATTGACTTATCTTGCAGCTGTCTTGTCACGATCTCCTAGCAGCTGGCATGTTCTCCTCTGCATCTGATAAGGCCCTGTGGGCTATTTATAGAAAATGTGTAGGATCTTTCTGTTGTTATGTCTTTCACATGCCCTCCTAATTCTGGTAAGCTGCATCATGGGGGTAGGCTGCTAATGGTGAGCAAATAACATAGGTGAGTGGGCAGTTCATCCCCAGTGGGACAGGCATGGCACACTTTCCCTGTAGTTTTGTGGGTCCCCTGCCCTTAGTTCTTTCCATTGCTGAACCCTTCCCTTCCTTTAATGCACATTTGCAGTAAGCTGTGCTTACTTCTCTTCAGTGTTTCATAGATACAGTTGTATGTGCTGTTGTCCACTGGTGAGGTGCATACTCCTAACTTACCCACTTGGGAGATGTGATTCTACAACCATAGTGTCAGAGTCTGAGTGAATCTCTATAATTTACAGGACAATGTACTCTGTGATTTAGGCTTTTTTTATGAGCTCATTAAGAGCATCAGCAAGAACAAACAATGGCTCAATTCCCTTTGCACAGACTAGTCTCTCCCATGAATTCACCTACCACTTAATTCATGAGGTTTCATAACTTATAACCCATAACTCTTAATTCATGCACGTGTGAGGAAATATTAGTTACCTAGCCACCAGTGAGGGTGCTGATTCCTCCTCCCTTACCATGATGCAGGCACCTCCTCCCACTGGGAGGCTGGAAATATTCAGCACTCCAGCTGCTGTTAGATCCGCTTCTTAAAAACTTTTTTGAGTAAGTTGATATTTTATATCAGCTTTGAAATGTGGTTTGTACTATTTCTGTAAATTAGATTTTGAGGAAACTGCCAGACAATAAATATGCAAAAATGATGGCTGCAGGTGACAGCAATCTGCAGGTGATAATGGCTGCATTATGGCTTTTTAGCTCTTTCAGGCCACCTGTCCTGCCTACATGGTTTGACCTAATGGCACTGCTTCCAGCATATGTCAGCATGAGTTGTGTTAGCCAAAATCTGAGCAGCAGCTGAGTGAACAGCCACTTGGCTGTAGTTCCTTTGTAATGATGTCAATGAAACAAAGAAATCCAATGTATTCAGCTCTTTGAAGTTAGGTATCTACTGTCATTTCAGACACTCTGGAATAGCAGAGAATTCACACATGGGTATGAGAGATGACCCAATTTATGGGGAATTAATTTTTTGTGATTGTTGTTTTAAAATGAATTTACAGTCGGGCTTTAGTTAGATTTAGTTTCTTCCTTCTTAAAAACTGCTTTTAATTTTTCTTTACCCTTGATCTCACTGACTAAAACACTTAAATATGAGCCTATCTTTAGGCACACAGTTAAGTACTGCAGAAAATTAACACATGTTTCAGAAACACTGATACATTTTTTGTTAACACTAGGAATCACAAAAACACTTGAGGGAGAATTTGATATGTGCTTTTGTTATTGCTCAATTCCTCCCCAAATCCCTCCATCTGTTTTTGAGTATCTGAACTTTACTCCTGCATATTAGAGAATGTGCCCTGTACTTAAGACATGTGACTGTAGAGCTTATCTACTCATCTGGTATATATCATAGAACTAAGATATATAGATGTTGAATTATCTAGATTTTTTTAGGTATGCCTCAAAACTTTGGCACTGCTTTTCATATTTGATAGTTTTATTTCATTGCAAATAAAAATATTTTGTCGAAATGTTAGTATACTGCATCTTTTCAGTTAGATTGATATGAAGTTTAAAATATTTTTGCTACCAGTATGGAATTTGATTTCATTTTTAATCTCATAAGATTGCATTAAGTCAAAATATCTCACACCTAGATAAAAGACACGAATTATTAATTAAATAAAAATACCTTTATGATTAGCAGCACAGTTGAAATGATGGCATAAAAGTACAATTACAATTCACATGATCTTTGAAAAGTTTACTTTATGTTAGAACTACTGAAGGAATACAGTTTAATGTAAAAGCAGGAAGTGCTCATGCATATGCATGTATGTTTATAGAAAATAATTGTTGGGATCAATGAAACAGTGAATAAAATATTTGAATTTTTATTCTGTGCAATTTTACATATTTAGGTTAATAAAAGCTTTATCTATAAAAGTATAAAGAGGTGTGGATGATAATATTATGAGAAAGATCAAATTATCGTCATATGTATAAGGGATTAAGGTCTTTTTATTTCACAGCTATTCAATTTGTATAATTCTATAGCTTTTTAAATGTTCTTTGTTCTCAGCATTAGTTTATAATGTTCTTGTACTATGGTTAGGAGATAATAATTAAGGAATTTTATTCAGAGTTCACTGACCGCTTTGTCTGAGAAATGTGGCTTATGTTCTGTTCTATTAGAAAGGTTTCAGAGTGCTTAGCTAAACTAATGGTAAGTAGCTCATAGCACTTGTTTAAAATAAAGCCCCTTACCACTGTAACTACAATATGTAAGATGTTAGTGTGATTTGGCTAAGAAAAAAGAAAATGTGTGTTTTGACAGTAATTAGTAGAAAAAGGCAGATTTTTTTATTACTTATTCATTGAAACGTAGTTAAATACCAGCTTGATTTTGCCCTGTGCATGCCCTGGTTATAATTAAACCTCTTGTCATTTTTTATTGGTGGTAATAAGAATATAGTTAATTTACATGGAGTCCTGAGAAAATCATATTTTGCATTAAAAGTTTATCCTGATTTTCACTGTGAAATTTATAGTTAGTCCTTTCCCAGTCACAATTTTAAAAAATTATTCAAAGATGTAATGCCAAATATTTTTCATTTGTGGAAAAGTTGCCATGTTAGAAAATATAGACAGATATTGTATACCGGAAATAGATAGAGTGTATGTGTTGGTTTGAATAAGGATCTATTTTTAATTACATCTTATTTTAAAGCAGTATTACTTACACTTACATGTATACAAAACCCAGTCAGCATGTCCATATTGATTGGACTGAGTATTCATCTTGTCATGGCATTAGTAGTAGGCACAGAATCAGCACACACAGGATGAAGAATCTCAGGAAATGGGACCCTGAAGCAAACCCATTAGGTAGACCTTAGGATAGAATACTCAGTGTTTCCTGCCCATTTTTGACCCTGACTGGACTAGTGTCCTTAATTACTGTTACCAGCCTGAACAATCAAAATGCTCTTCTTACTCAAGGCAGAGTTTTGGTCCATTTGTGTTTTTTCCACAAAATAGTTTTGACAATTATGCTAGAATTTATAAAACCAGAGCGTTGATAGACCACTGGCAGCAATAAAATACAGTATGAGATGCAAAAAAAAAAAAAAAAAAAAGGCAACATTTAATTAATGAGCTGAGGCAAGAAAATTTTGGTTTCTGCTTTTTCTGCTGAAGGATTCCACATTTCTAGGCATTTATCTCTGCAGAATACCACAGCTATGCAAGAGAGAGATCTGTCTCCATTTCAAAAGTCAGAATTTTTTTTCCTTTAGACCTTAGAGGAGACCACTTCCCCGAAAAACTTCTCTAAATTTATTTTCTCAAATTACTAATTGACTTTAATTACTCCTTTTAAAGATTAATGGGAGGAAAATCAGTATGTTTTTGATGATTGCCATTATGTGATATGTTAGATACTATCTTCTATACTTTCCTCTCTTTAAATATTGTGAGAAATTATTGGAGTTACTAAGTGATGGTTGTGATTATGCGATTCACACTGAGATTTCTAAAGACATTCTTCCCTTATGTGTGCAATATTGTACAGCTGACTAACATGAAGCTTTGTTAATTTTAGCATAATCTGAAGCGTTTTCTGCCAAGGTTTACCACTGCTTGTTCTGACAGTTAAAATGTGCTGCCTGCTTATTGAAGACGCCTTCAGAAATATTACTATTCTCTATATAAACAGCTTTATTAAAAGAAATTTAGCCAGGCTGAGAAATTTCTAGAATTATATTTATGAATATCCTTCTTTCATACTCCCCTGTGCATGTGCATTAGAGCAGTTTTTAAATAAAATCCCTTTTTTTCTTTTTTTTTTTTTTTTAACAGGTACAAAACACTATTTATGTATGAAATTACAATGATTACTTCAGGAAAAAGTATTTGTTATTCAGTTTTTGCTTTCCTTCACTGCTTATATTGTGTCAACATATCATATCTATTGTCTATTATGTAAAGAATGCTCTGAATACAAAATGGTTAATTTCTTAATAGGAGAAGCGTGGCTGTTGTCATGCAAGTTCTGGAGTATTTAATGAATAACTCTGTAATAAACATAAACATATTAAAGTCATTATTTATGAGGCTAAGGGATAGTCAGTTTCACAAGTAAAGAACAGACAAACAAGGAAATTAAATGCAAAACCATACTTGAACTTTAGTTAATGAAATTGAACTGTATGGATTTGCTTTTTTACATTACCTAATTTATATATAGCTTTGTTTTTCCACAGTGAACCTTCTGTTGACACTAGTTGCTCTTGTGTTGCATGGCAGTTTCTCAGAAATTAAAACTTCAGCTACCAAATGCACTGCATATGCCCTGAACACAGGAAGTAATAAAAGAAATAGCAGCACTTAATAAATCTTAACTACTACAAACTGTTTCAATGAAGAGATGACTGTAGAGCTCAGTGGTAATCATTTTCCCACTCATGGGCACCTACTGATAAAGCTCATAACATATCACTGATTATTCATTTGTTCAGGTAGCTAATGCTGTGAAAGAGTTGAAATGTTTTTTGTAAAAGATATGGAAATGCTCCCTAGTGGGCAGGCACCAGGACTTGATTATATTTACTTTCTTCAATACCTTTGTGTCTTGCACATGATTTGGGCTAACATTAAGTGTTCTAGGATCACATGTAGATAGTCCAGTTCTCAAAAGCAAGTGGTTCAGTGCTGATACTTGAGGACTCTAAAAATTGTAAACAGTTGACAGTTATGACTCTGCGCAATGGAGTTTCTCCTTTCTCCTGGAAAACACAGAATTTTGCTCAGGAGTCTTGGGACGATTTGAGCAGCTCAGGTTTGACCTTTCCAGTCTTTTGAAACTTTTTGAGAAATTATCTCAAAAATCTTACTGTGACCAAGGGTTTGTTGTTTTTTGGGGTTTTTTTTGTTTTTTTTTTTTTTTTCCCCTGTAACCTATGTTGCATTGTATTTACTGGAAAGAGATTGCTAGATTTCAGCTTTTATTAAGTAGAAACTCTATCGGTATATTGAATTTTGAGCTGAGAATATGATTTCAGTTAAAAATATTGAATCTTATTTTCTCTCTTGGGTTAGCAATGAAACATTCTATTTCAGATATGAGTGGGAGGTTCTATTAAAAATGTGGTGGTTTTTGGGTTTTGTGTTGCCATGTAAGTGACTTTATCACTATGTCCCTTTAATTACTTCTATCAGAACATAGCACTCTAATGAATTTTCTTACACTTGTTTTAGAAAATTCTGGCTATAGAATGCCAATAGAGTGTACAGTACATAAGTCCATGTACTTCAGGAAGACAATGAATAATACTTATCCATCCTAAAATTCAAAACTTAAAATAAATCATGTGCTGTGTGTATTTTAGCAAGGATATTATGTGGGCTTTAGTCATTAGAGAAGCACTGAGGCATTTGAACTTATTTTTCTTCTCTTCACTGATGCAACTATTAAAACATTTTATAAAATACCACAGGCTCTTCAGTCATGAGTGTGTGCGTGTATGTGTGTGTGTGATTTATTCCACCTCAAGCTATTTCTTTGTCTAACTTACATTGAGTAGTTGCTCTAGAGCTCTTCTGTTCTAACTACTTTTAGTGATATGAATAAATTTCTGGTGAGAATGAAAAGATTAGTCAACTCTTAATGATGCTTAATTTTTATAATGTTTATTTTGTTGCAAAAACTTCCTTAACATCTGCATTGCTCTGGAAGTGTATATTCATGCTAGTATTTATAAAGTATAGATGTTACAATGAAAGGAATCATATTCCTGATATGTTTCTGGTAACTCAGCTTCTATCTGGATGCCTGCAAAAAGTTATGTGGTGGAAACCAAAGCATGTCTGTTTGGGTTTTTGTGGTTTTTTTTTTTTTTTTTTTTTTTTTTTTTTTTTTTTTCACATTTAAGTATTAATTTTTATGCTACTGCATTAGGCAAACAGAGTAAAAAAGTGCATATGGTTTTGAAATCTGAGATTCTGAAATTTAAAACCCATTCCAGCGGAAAGCAGGAAAACTTTGAAGCTGTTTTCACACTTTGAAACAGGTGGATTATTTCAGATACTGTGTCAAAAGCATATAATTTATGATGAATAAAACTTTGAATTTAATTGCAAAAAGAAAACAAACAAAAAATTGCTGAATATTTTAAAGAGTCTGAAACTATTACAAGTATTCTTATTAGTGTGATATAAATATGTTTTAAAATAGTTTACTTAGCCAAATGTGCAAACTTCATTTCGGTTCATTTTTGTGTTAATTTTGTGTTTTCTTGAAAAATTACAGTATCAAGACATATTATTCATTCATCATTTATGTAATTTTTAGTGCACAAAAAATTTTTAGATCACAAAAAATCTAGTGAGAGTTGCCCCCCATAGCAGTCTGAGGTCATCTCAACAGTTGAGGCTGTGACTGAGCATTTCAGTGTTGAAGAAAACAGAGTAGCTTCATTAACTCCAGGCTGGGGGAGTCACCATCCCTGGAGGTGCTTGAGAAATGACTGGACATGACATCTCGTTCTGTGATTCACTTGCCAAGGTTGAGCTAGATGATCCTGGAAGTCTTTTCCGATCTCAATAGTTCTATGATTCTATGATAGGAGAAGGAGGAATGGCTTTAAACTGAAAGAAGTTTAGAATTATAAAGGTTTGAATTAGGAAGAAGTTCTAAACTGTCAGGGTAGTGAGGCACTGGAAGAAGTTGCTCAGAAAGGTGGATGCCCAATACGTGGAAGTGTTCAAAGCCAGGCTGGAGACAACCTGGTTTAGTGAAGGTGTCCCTGCCCATAGCAGGTAGGTTGGAACTAGAGGATCTTCAAGGTCACCTCTAGCCCAAACCATCTACAATTCTTTGATTCTACAATTGAGAATAGAGGAAAATGTAAGACATATTACGATGAGTTACGTTATGAAAAAATGAGCCTTTAAGTTAGGCTTCTAGGAGTTCAGAATAATTTTTTTGTCATTAGTGCTTAGAGTTAAACTTTCTCTCATTTTGGGTGAGCTGTCTTATCTCTTTCAGATACCTAGACTGAACTTTGGTTGAAAGTTATGTAACTTCTGTAATTTCTGCATAAAATTCTTTTCTGATTAAAGTCTTGGGTATCTGAGCAAAACTTCTCAGTTGTTTCTCTTCCCACTAATCAGAACATTTATTTCTGAAGTATGTATGCACCTAGAGTGTACTCAGAGGGTATATGCCAGTCACACCCCCTCAGTTTTTCTGCTCACCATCTGTATCTGGGGAGTTGAGCCTTCTGCCTGGAACCTTACTTGTGTTACTTAAGCCTGTGTGGTATTTTTCTCAAAAGCCATCATACCTTTAGCAACACTTCTCAGCTTCAACACTGGCTGAAACTTTGTGCAACTTGCCACCTCACTGAAGGCAAATAGTTGCATACAGGGTAGTACATAAGTGGCCACAGTTTCTGCTGTAGCATGCAGGCATGTACAAGGATAACGGGCGCTGGGTTGCAGAACAGGGTCGGAGTCTAGGGCCAGTCGTTTGCAAGCCATTTATGTACTTCAGAAAATACTGCATTTTTTCTTCTTGAAATTGTCATCTTTTCTTTCATAAATGAACGTCTTCAAGCATATCTTGTATCCAGATGTCTGTTTGGCAGCTATTATGAAAATAATATAGTACAAATTATCTAGTGTGCCAAACTGCTTCTGGCTGGTTTAAATACATTTATTATTAATTTATGTAGAATTCACGTGTTTTATTGTTTTGAGTCACTATGTAAGGACAAATTTCTTAATGCTGAAATAAGCACATACACATCCATCCATCTATACACACAAATACACGTGAAAATTAAAAAGTGTTTGCAATTAAACTGGAAAACAAGTAAAATGAATTCTCAAGTTCTGCTCTGTGGTTATAGAACAAGATTTCATTTCAGACTGAGTGAATGTATATTTGCAACTTAAAATCAATGCTAAGAGATTATAGCTATTTTTAATACTATTCAATGAGGAAGATAATGTGGATTTTATCCAGCTTCATAAACTTAAAATAATTTTATACCTTAATACATTTCTAAAGGATGATGCCTTGAATGTATATGCACATAGATTCATTTTGCTAGCCTATTTTAATATGCCTATGCTGGTACCAAGGTTTCAGGAATTTTTACTTTTGGATGTGACATAGAATGAAATTCTCTTTAAGACTGGTGTAACTACCTCTGGAATCAATTATGCTACTTAAGTTAGCCGCTTGATAACGTGTACAAAGAAAATACATTTATTATATTATTCTAGGAAAATAAAGGGAATGTACTGAATCATTTAAGTCACAAAACTGAAGACAGAACACACAGAATTTCTGAAGTATTGTCTCAAGTACATAGTTCCCCATTGTTTAAATCCCTGATTAACCACTTTAATTTCTGAATTGCATGTATTAAAAATGGTTACAGCCATTTTTTATGTGCCATGACGGTGGATGAATATATTATCCTAACAGGGAACAATGAATTCTATAGAACCACATCTTTGCTCTTGAAAGATATATGTAATTATTTCTTCTGTCTGATATGAATTTAGATCTTCAACAGGTCTTCCAGGCTCATGCTTTTGGATATATGGTGATCTCACAACAGGAGTTATGATTCAGAGAAGCTGCATTTTGCCATTAAAGACCATAACTTTGTATTACTTGTTTACTTTTGAAAGTCTGTTGACGTGACTTCATTGTGAAGTCATGACTTGCATTATTTCATTCTCCTGAAATGTTCTACAGATGTTTTGAACTTTGATATAGATGTTTTCCAGAAAGCATTATTCTGTGAAAATAATATGCTTCATTTATACATTAGACAAAATTCAAACTGAAAGTAGGGCCAACATAATGATTATCTTTTTATACTTTAGAAAACTGTTTCATATCCACATCAAGGGTTTCAGAGAAATTCAACAGGAATTCAAAGCACCTGAAATAAAAACCCAAATAATAACATTTAGTGAAGGAATTCATTATTTTTCCAGATACACTGATTTCAAAACTAGTAGCATTGAACAGTTTAAATTTCTGAATATTTTTAAGTGCTGAAGAAGACCATCATCAACCAACTTCTTTAACAAGAATATAGACAAAATGTGATTTACATGTGAATACCTCAGCTTAAGTTTATGATTCAGCTTTCTTAGTTTATTACACTCCTTGTAACAGAGTCTTTCTTGTGGTAATTGTAATACTGGTCATTGTTCCTTTCAGAATCAATGATCATTCTAAGAAATAAAATTAATAAAGTTATAGTAGTCTCAGATAATGGTTAATAAAACTTGATCTTACAGTTAAAAAGAATCTTTTGCACAAGGACAAGTAGGTTAAATAAATTCTGAGCAAAAAGAG
Source organism: Chamaea fasciata (assembly GCF_029207755.1). Lineage (NCBI taxonomy): Eukaryota > Metazoa > Chordata > Aves > Passeriformes > Sylviidae > Chamaea > Chamaea fasciata. The sequence continues at coordinate 33,773,556 of NW_027094091.1, read as the reverse complement.
ATTGTTTCGTATGGTGTTAACATAATTTCATGCTCAAAACAAATGCAGAGTCTAGAAAAAAAGGCATTCCATTTAACTAGGCTTTAACAGGATGTCGAGTAATTAAGACTCCCAAAGTAATTTACAATAAAATACATCATTCAATAGTATTGGGCAGTCTTTACTTAGATCTCCTTTGTCGCTTCAGTCTCTGATACATCTGATATTTTTTAGCTTGAGTGGTCTTCTACTTGGTCTTTGTACACCTCTGTTAAGCTCCTCCAATACTATTTGTTTCACTTCTTTTCCCATGACCTCTTCTGTATGTATTTGAGTTCTTTTCACTTTCTTTCTGCACTAAATCTTAAGTCTTTAACTGCCTAACTAATCTGTTACTGTAGGGATGCAAGCGCAGCCCACCCTTGACAACAAATGTTAAGACAAGGATGTGGGTGTGAAGGGTATGTGTGAAGGGGAACACCCGAAACTGTCTGAGGGGGTGTTCGCTTAAGTGCTAACCGGGAAACTCAGAAGAGATTTCTGAAATAAAGGAGTCAGCTCCAAAAGAACTATGTAAAAAAACCTTTGGCTTGTGGGGAGATACCATGCAGTGGAACAGTGACTGTTGAACCTTCTTCCTGATGCAAGTCTTCCATTATGGCACTGTGAGATGAAACAAGTAGGGAGGATTCATACAGGACATGTATACAGGATATGTATACAGGATACACACCCCGGGTGTGTTTATGTATCCTCAGTTTGTGCCTTCGCACTGAAATGTGGATTAGCAGCCTGTGGGGAGAGGCACAGCTTCACACAAAGCTAGAGCCCTCCTCTCTCTCACACAGGGTTTGTGCCAATTGGGTAACCTGCCCTCCCAGGGGAGAGTGTTGTGCTTGTAAGCCATTGTAAGACTTGTAAGTCTGTGTTCCCATTCTTCTGTGGGTGTGACTGCCCTTAGAACTTTGTGGGATTGGGTAGAGAAGGGGCTTAGAAATTAAGAGGTGTTTATCAACATTTTCTAAGTGTCTACTATTGTACTTTGTCTGTTTTAGTGTCAATAATGAATGCAAAATTCATTGGTTGTTAGTTCATTATTTCTCATTAATAAATCAGAAAGCTCATTAAATCCTCTTTTCAGCTATGTAAATTGAACAGTTTTTCACTGAAAAGTTACCATTTTTTTTGCATCCAAATTGCATCCTAGAAGCCGTTGCAATAAAATTTGCAGTTTTCATGACTCAAAGTGAGCCTTACATGTGAAACCAAGAGGTTTTAGTCTAATTATAAGTCTTAAAAATCTAAACAGAAAATTATTAACCCATTTACAAAGATTGTAGATTTTTGTAATACAAATTATTCAGTTTTTACAGCTTATTTCTGGTAATGCAATTTTAAACTATTTTCTGGGATCTGTCCAGCATCTCTGTGTTGTGCTCAGGCCTCCATTGCTTTTGGTCCTGAGGCTGGTGGCTTGGAGAGTCAGGAAAGAGGGAAGAGAGTTGATTATAGGAGTAATTAGAATTTTATCACTTTGTGATTGTTTTGGAAACTTCAACTGTTCTTGTAACTGAAAATCTGCGGCTTGATGATGGCACTATTTTTACTTGCTTACAAGGCCATCTACTGTGGGGAAACTAAACAGAGATCTAATATCGTCTTATATCATTCTCTTCATTTTGTTATCACTTTGTAATAGTGAGGTGGACCTTCAGGAGGTACTGTTATCTTTTGTGTATAAACTTTTAAGTTTATGCTATTTTTTTTGCCCTGGCAGAAGGTTTATCCTCGTAGCATTTGTGTAACCAAGTTTTTTTTTGTTTTGTTTTCTTGTTGTTTGAAAGGTTTCTGAAAATGATAGATCAGCATTAATGGAGCCTAGTCAGATAACCTGATTGTAAACATCTTGTTCCAACAAGCTATGCTTCTGTTTTTAAATGCCTTGTCCTGTAAATTTGTATTATCAAATAAGGATCGAGTTTCATCCCTAAGTTTGATGATCCATATTTTTCATCATTGTTTAAATAATTTTGATACCATTTCCACAAAACTGTTAGATTGAAACATAGGATAAACTCATGCTTTCTTGAAAAAAAAAAAGTTAATGAATAAATATGAAAGCTGTGGTGTAGTCATGTTATTAATCTATCCACTGAAAGACAGGTCATTTTACAATAGTTACATAGTACTCTCCAAAAATGCTGCATCTGGATAGTCAGAATAATAATTTATAGCCATCTTATTCTTCTGAAGACATAGCTAGTACCATGTCAACATCAGTCCACGTGTGCAACTGTTCCTAGAGCATATGTGTGCTATATCAAAACTGTCTTTTCACTTTCTGCATGATACCGTGGCATTTTAAATATTTACATTCATTATAGGATTTATTTTTTCATTTTATGTTGTCTTTTCTGCTTTCCTTCACTTCGTTGTAGACTATCGGGCTACTTTATTATTCATGTCCCAGCAATATTAAGTAAAATATACCTATATTTTTTCAAATTGTTATTTCAGCAGCTTAACTTTCCTTCGTACGAAAATAAAAATCTTTGAACACCTTCAAAGAGGTATTATAGTTTCAGAGGATAAGGGCAGTGCCAGAGTCTTCAGCAGCTCTCATGTTCTCTCCCTTACTGTCTTTTCCTGTACTCCTGTGTTGGACACACTCTAGTTTTACTTCAGCATCTGGTATTGGGGATTTTTTTGTGTGTTACTTAGTGATAAATCTAGGGTGAATGGCACATCAAATTTCAGATTTTACTGCAACAGCAGGTGGTTAGGAAAGAAAAGTAAGGTGTAAAAGAGAGGAGTATGGATATCTGTAAGCTATTAATAACAACAGTTATGGTTTGTCCCCAGCTGACAACTAAGCCCCAGACTGCCACTCACTCTGTTCCCTAACCAGCACCAAGTACAGAGGGATGGTCAGTGCCCTGGTCCTGCTGACCACGCTATTTCTGATACAGGCCAGGATGCCATTGGCCTCCCTAGCCTGGACACTCACCTGGCTCATGTTCAGCTGCTGTCAGTTGTCACCTCCAACTCTTTTTCTGATGAGTTGCCTTCCTGCCACTCTGCCAAGGCTGTTCTGATGAATGGGGTTGTTGTGACCCAAGGGCAGGACCTGGCCCTTGGCCTTGTTGGCCTTGTTTCATCAGTTCAGCCTGTCCAGATCCCTCTTTAGAGCCTGTTCATCCTCCAGCTGATCAACACTCCCACCCAACTTGGTGTTGTCTGCAAATTTACTTGAGGGTGCGCTTGATCCCTGCATCCGGTTTATTGATAAACATATTAAACAGGACTGAGCCTGAGGGACCCCACTTATGACCAAATGGCAACTAGATTCAGCACCATTCACCACCACTTTCTGGATCCAGACATCAAGGCAGTCTTTAATGTATATCTCTGTTGATTTTTGCTGAACATACTAGCAAATAATAAAATTATATTCAGGTCTTCCAATTGCTTTCAGAAAGTAACAATTTAGATGAGTAGATTCTCTAAGGAAAAAACACTTCCTTGACTGATTCAGGAAGACTCATATTGCAGTTGAATCCTAAATCTTTTTGAGAGAAAATATTCCACCATTTAGTGCTACTTTTATTTCCAACTTAAGAAATGTTGAACTAAATCTTGCTCGAAGCACTAATAGATCTGTATATAGAAAATGTGTTATGTATTTATTTATAACAAACATGTTTGCAGTTTGTATAACCTGGAAGTGCAGCCAAATCCTTTAATTCTTAAAAATTTAAAACACTAGTAACAATTACCATGACTGATAGCCAAATAGATAACCTTAGAGTGAATGACTATAACAGGCAGATTACTCCATTTATTAACTTAATATAACAATGTAATCAACAAATTTCCAAATCTAACAGTCAGTAATTAAATTAGATCTTTATTTTATAACATAGTTAGCAGTCTTCATTGGCACATCATAAAATTACTCTGAAGTGATGTCAGCAGAAGTTGAAGTAATTTAATTTTTTAAATGAAGTATTGATTTTGTGTAGATATACAAATCATGTAGTTAAAAAAGTTTGAAAGTAACTGTATATGCAGTTGGTTTTTCTAAACTGTACTTTAGATGTACTGTACATGCACTATGGCTTAGTTAACTCTCATCTCCCATCATGTTTCTCTTAGTCTAAGCACGATAGGCTATAGTTATCCATAATACCATGCCAGAGCAAATGGACATGGTATTCAACTCAAATAGCAAGAGAAATGTTCTACTAATAGAACTACTCAGAGTTAGACAGAGATAGATAAGTATGAAGTAGAAATGTTTTCTATCTTTGTAATTCAGATATAATTTTAATGGATTTGTGTGTGTGTATAAGTTGCTCAGCCTTATTTGGCTTACCTTTCTCAACATTTAATTTCCTCTATTTCACTCTGACCCGTAAGCTTACATGGGGAGATGCTGTCACTTAAAGGGAATGCCCACACAGACATTTTCAACTTCACTTGTCTAATTTTTCAGGCAGAAGGAAGTCCATTTTGCTTGTGCAGTGAGCCATGAAACCAGATGGCTACAATTAACCCAGCAATGAAATGAAGTATGATATCTTGGGCTCTGCAATGTGATAACACTCCGTGGTTTCCTTTGGCACAGCATATGAATGAATACACTAGAAAAACTGTGTAAACATTCCCTTAGATGAACTGTGTTGTAAGATACTTAAATCCTTCACATCTGCTGACCATGCAGAAATCAAAAGTTCACTGAAGGGAGAAGAATTGTCTAGGACTCCATAATTGAAAACTTACCTAGGCATTCTGAAAGCCAAGCATCGTGAACTGAACCAAACTGAACAACAAAAAGAGGGCAAGTTGTCTAGATGCCTATAATCCATCTGCTTATGGGAAAGAAGTAATAGGGGAATGGTAAAACAAATAAATTTCCTCTAAATTTTCTAGTACAAGCCTCCCTATTTTGCTACTTGTTCTTTATATTCAGGATTTTGAAACAAATCCTACATTGGTGTTTTCTTCTGAAGGCAATCATTGTTCCAGATCTGATTCTTTTTTGGAGCTATCCAAGCATGGATAGCATAGGAGCTATCGAAGTATCGCACAGTGTGATTATGGGGTTTGGATTTTGGTTTCAATTTGAAATGAAAGGTTAACTTTGTCATTTACCAACTTCAATTAGTTTTATGATAAAAAGGTTTCTATCAGTAAGTAAATGAGGATAAAAATTAATTATCAAATATGTGCCTCCTCTCTGCCCTCTTTGGTAGGAAAAATTGCTGTCCTGAAGGCAACAATTTATTTTAAAAAAAGAATCTGGGATTTAGGTTTTAATTATCGATCAGAAAAAAAAAATCTAATAAAAGTACCACATTCAAAAACTGTCTTTGCTGGGCACAGTACTGAGGTGTTTGCTAAAAAGCTTCTGTTAGAGATCAGACAAGTGTGTTGTTTTTTTTTTTTAATAGCAGGTGCGTTTGGATGTCTAATTGCTTACCTCTCCAGATTCATGTTCTTAAGACTACATAAAACAGGAAACGTTTTGCTCTTTTTCTGTCTAAGAGATTAAATAAAGCCTCAGTTGATTACAGTTTATAAATTGACCACATGCCAATTATACTGGAGGTTTACAAAAAGTAATGAATAGCTTATTGACTGTGTCTGTTTACTGTGCACTCTGCATCGATTTCTGGTTTGTTAGAACATTTCACACATCAGCACTGGAACCACTGGACCTTCCATTCTCGGAGGGACCTGAAAATGCTATGGGTCAATACCTACACCATATACTGTACATACTCTACTTTGTTCAAATTAATCACTGTGGACCAATTTCAGTCCTAGTATAAGTGGGTAGAACAGCAGGCCTTGTTTTTGAGAGCTTTATTGACATACTAGTATATTTTCTTAGAAATTAGTATCATATTTTGCTAGAATTTGTGAAAAATTTCAAGTTGTTCTTTTGTATTCCCTAGATTCCAGTATTTGACAGGGTTTTCTTTTCAATCAATAATTGGTCATTTCAAGTTTCCTTTTGGACTGGAATGTTAAAATTTTGATGTACTGAAGCCTTTCTGGAGACTTACTCTTTCTGCTTAAAAATTTAGCTTTGCCATACATGGTCAGCAATAAACATGATATTCTAGGCAGTCGTAAAACCACCCTATTAAATGGCTGATCTTTAAAATATTTTTCTGCTTATGAGAGTATTTATTAACTTCTATGTTTAGTGCTGGGTAAAAAAATTGAGCAATTGTATAAGAATTGCAGTGTGTCATAGAAAAGAGAATACAATGCAAGAATAAAAGAAATATATAATTAATAAATAATATGAACTAATAAGTTCACACTTCTTCTAGCTTAGTAATGTATATTTTATCTCAGACAGTTTTCAAAAATGCAACCGTATAACAAATACTTCATTGAGAATGGAATTACTTTCTTTGTGGTGTCCCCTTCCACTTCCAGCAACAACAGTGAGAGATTTCCAGAGCTGGAAATTTGTCTGCACCACACATGCTAATTTGTAAGTTGCAACCAGGATGTCAAGTGAGAGATTGTCCTGTAAAAGGGCTGATCTAACTATAAAAATAGGTTACCACAACCAAGACTGGCAGGATCACAGTCACACGGATAATTGCTGTGAAAAAACAGTATTTCTTTGTGCCTACCTCATCTACCCTCAGGTGATGAGAATCTTAGAGTTCACTTCCTGAAGTTATTCAAAATACTCATCCTACATTTGATTTGTAACACTTGTAGTTTAGTTAAGTATATACACTAACCATTAGCTCAGTTTTTATCTCTCTTCTCATGATTTTTCCACTTGTTACCTTGACTCTACTTATGACACCCTTAAGTGTAGGCTAAGCTACATCAGTCTAATCATGTAACCATAACAAGGACTGCAACATTTTGTAGTCAAGTGTTCATGGGCAACATCAAACATCCCTTATTTATAGCTGGATAATTTTTTACATAGATATTTTAAACCCCTGTGTAATCTCTAGCTAGTATAGATACTCTGCCAGATAAGTTTTAGACTTTAAAAATCATGGAATTCTGTACAGTTAGGCTTTTAAAGCTGTTTTTACTTCTTAAATCCTTAGCATATTGTGGCAGTTTTTCAAAAGCCTGTAAGTCACTGCTTGCTTTTAGTATTTCTCAACTTCATGCTGTGCTCTTGTTTCAGTAAATGATAATAATTTCATATTCCTCTTCCTTGCCCATACTGCCATACTATTTATTTATCTATATACTATACTATTGCCCATTCTATTTATTTATCTTGTACATTTCTTGTGCTGGGAGTATTTAGTGTAGAGAAGAGATGGTTCAGGGGGTATCTCGTTGTGTGTAATGTCTGAAAGGAAGGGTCCAAAGAAGATGGAGTCAAGCTCTTTTCATGGGTGCTCAGTGACAGTCCCAGAGGCCACTGAACCTCCCTTCCTTTGGAAGTTACCTTTCTTACTGAGGCATATAGAGTTGAAAGTAAGTAGAGGAATACAAAGAATATGAAGAAAAACCATTATTACAGTCAATAGAAAAAATTAAGACATGCAATTGTACTGCTTACAGAAACACCTAGAAATACTTTAGGAAATATAACACTAAAGAAAAGGCTGGTCTGAATACCTAAGATTGCAAAAACATGCTCTCAGCTTGAGGAAAAAGAGAGAAACATGTAGTTTACTGACCTCATCTAAAACAATCAAGTGTATTCCATATAGAAGCCATAGCAGTACTGCAATTTGTGAATATGATATAGAAACCAAAACCACAGTAGACCCTGAAAGCAGAGTGAAATGGAGTTATTGAAAGTGTTCAGACTGTTTAAGAGATCAAAAGAAAAAATTATCAGATTATGTTATGGGATGGTGTTATAGAACTCTGTGAAATTATTTATAGTGAGTATAAAAATCTAACAGAAACAGAGATGTGCATGCTACTTTTTCTGAAAAATTAAAACTAACAAATCATTGTTCCCTTACTCTTTCTAATTATTTACTAGTAGTAATGGTTTCTAGTGCCTTTGAGAGTTTCCAATATAATGACTGAAAACATTTAATCATTAGAAATATTCCTTTGTGCATTTTTCCTCAATGTTTACATTGACAATATAGTCAGTATTTTGGGTTTGGTTTTTTTTTTTTTTTTGATTATGAATTCAGTCAGCAGAGATGTGTTCCATAATCACCCATATTCAGTCACTTCCTTATTTATTAATTCAGGGATAAATTTACTAATGGGTGGTGAGTTTTGCTTTCTGTCTCTGTACTTGTGTGACACCCTCTATTCCGATAAGAATTGCATCTCTCCCGTTCACTGTTAGGCTTTTGGTTGCTTCCTCAATTGTTCTTTATTTTTGTGCATTCCTACCATGTCTATGTTTGTAAAAATATTTTACTGAATTCTTCTTAAAATCTTTCAGTGATAATTCTTAAGAGTTTCAATCAGCCTGATTGGCAATCATATTTTCATCAGTACCTATAGCACATTTTCTCAAGAAGTAAACTTTTCTTTTTGATGTGAGGAGGAACTGTTTACTTTTCAACTGTTTTCATGCAGTCACAGTGATTTCTTTTTACTTCCTTCAGTATTAGTGAAAATAATAATAGCAAAATAATATTCAAATCATGTAAGTAAATATACTTAGAAAGTTGTTATTACTGGCTGAAACATATGCCCAAATTAAATAAGGTTTCCAAAGTTCTTGTACTAAACTGAATGTATCAGAAGACATTCCTTACCCAGACTGCAAATTCAGCAAAAAAAACCCTATAACCTTTTACAACTTTCAGCCTTAAAGTTTCAGAAGTTTCAAAATACTGAATAGTCATTCTTCTTTCTGTTCCAGTTTGTAGTATGATCCTTTGTTGCAGAAAATGTTGTGAAGCTTTTTGTGTCTTCCTTTTTTTTTTTTTTTTTTTTTTTTCGTGAGCTACATTCAGTCTTCATTTGTTTCAGAGTTTACAAGGGCAAACTTCTCTTAATATGTGGTGCTGTTTCAGTTGGAAGAAGATTTTTTATGCAGTGTGTCAGATTCCGCTCAGTTTTCTTGCCAAGTGAGGTGTCAAAATGAGTCACCAAGTGAGGATAACCATCACTCACCACTGAGTTGGTCCTCTCTAATGGCAGAGAGTGCTTTCAAATGAGTCACCAGTTGTTCTTAAAGAAGGAAGAGAATTCCTAAATTGACAGCAGAGAATTTTTTTTGATTACCATATGAGAACAAAGGAAATAGAGAGTGAGATGTCTTGTCACAGAAAAAGAAAATTCACTCTATGACAAAAAGGCAGAACAGTGGTTATGTAAGACTTAAACAGACTAGATATATATGTCCATAGAAGAATCTTTCCCATATTCTTCTTCTGGTGGTCCTTGTGATATACCCTGATTTTATGCTGCCTCCTGAAGATGTTAGTTCAGGACATTATTTTTGGTGGTTTTGTGTCTCACTACTTTGTTATTCTTCCAGTCAGTATTAAAATCTTAGATACACTGTGAAAATAATTTCTTCTGTGTAATTTGGGTCGTTATGACACTGATCACAGTCAGCTGCTCATTTCACCTTTCCTTCTACTTGACATAGTCTTCCAACTGCCAAAATCTAATTTTGTTTCCTACTGAACAGGGCTTAATGCAGATAATGTATTTCATGTTATAGTGACAGCTTTTCTCAGTTTTCTTGTTTTCCAATTTATTTGGTCAGATGACAGTGATTATAATATTTTCTGAATAACAGTGTCTCACACTGAATATGCAAAGTGGATTTGTAATTTATGATATGCTGCAAAATTATTAAGGAATCTATGCCTAAAACATAATGGGGTTCAACTTAGGAATTTGGGTTACTATTTTAATGTTTCATTAGATGCTGATTGTACTTTTAAATTAAGACTGACAAGATGGAGTGTACAGAAAAACAGAACTCTGGAACATCTTCCAGATATTGGCACTGAGAATTTTCTAGCTCTAAGGCATAATCTGAAGAACATATGCGAAATACATTTTTTTCTGCTATTTTTGACACAAGTCCACTTGACCTGCTTGAGGAGAATTTCTAATCTGTTATTTTTCTTTCTTGCCTTTCTCACCCATAGAATATCATACCCATCTTGTAGTGGTCAACACATTATACAGAAATAAAAACTGAGATACATAGAGCACAAGTATTATCACTGTATTTTATAGGCTTGAACTGACTATACAACACAAGTAAATAGACCAAATTCTTTTTCTTAATTTAACCACATGTCATTTTTGTCTTGGCTTGTTACCATGTGTGTATGCAGTAAAGTTTTTAAGGTGTCCCAGCTTTCCCTCATTAGAGGTTTTATTTCTTCTTTTAGATCTCAATCTTTTTGTCTCTGCGTAGGTGAAAACTTAAATTTATAGAGAGCACTTTGGGCAATACTGCTGCCAATTAATCAGAGAGGTTTACATCTAGTTTCTGCCAGCCTCTCTTAACAGATAATTTTTAGAAGTTAAGAAAGTGGGAAGAACATTGAGGTAATCCTGCCTAACTCTTCGTATAAAAATGGCTCAGTCTGTCATTTCAAGAAGAGCTCAATTCAAATGTGGATTTGTTTTTTTCTTGTAGCTACTCTTTTGGATAAATATTTGTTTGATACTCTAGCTTTACTTTAATGCAATGAAAATACACATTCAGGAGAAAGATTTTCTAAAATACGTATGAAAAATATGACATGAGAAATCTGATGTCTTTATTTGCCATGAATGTAACTACAGCTTTTCCTTCAGTGAAATTTTGGAGGGAATCCCTAAAAATTGAAATATTGAAATATAATTAGGTATTATAATATAAAAATATTACAATATAAAAATATAAAATATACAAAAATATTCTATGTATTAATATTATGTACCATATATATTGTATATTATATCTATATATTATTTTATATATAATATAAAAATAAACAAATAATTTTCTATTAGGTCATTAAATAGATATTTCTCTTACAGTTAGGCTATTCTCATTTGTTGAAATGCCAGTTCTTAATGTAGCTCATAATGTCTGCTGGAGGATGAAATTACTCACGAGAGAGGGCCCTCAGAGAAGGATCAATGTTTTTATATTAATGTAAATTACCACTGATTAATGAATGCTGTAACCAATAAGGATTTAAATCCTGTGTTCCCTTTTTGGAACCTGTCAATTTCAAGTTAGTAGTAAGATTAATTTGTCATGCACAGAAAATAATAATAATATAAACCTAATCAGTAGTATCTTTTTCTATGAAAAGCAGTGGTTTTAGGAGCAGAGAGTAAAAGAGAAGTTAAAGAATGTACTTCAGTTTTACAAACCAACATATACAATATCATTTATCCATATCACTGAACTAAATGTCTTTGTATTTATGATTAATTATACTGCATACTAGCTTTTCATTAGTACCTGTTTATGTTGTATTCACTTGATATTAGAACAGCATGAGCTCATGGAAGTTCTTAATATTTGAGTGCCATGTGTATAATTTCAAAACCATAGGAAATTAAAATATTCTGGACATAAAAAGAGAAAGGAAAAAAAAAATCATGTTTATGTGGACCTGTGTGTTAGTTTGGTTTTCACAGAACTCTTTGCCACGTGACTTAAGGAACACCAAGTTGTTGGCATGAGTATGTGTGCACCACTGCACTGACTAATGTAGTTGATGGTTGTGCACTTGAATTGAAACCAGGTGAAAACTGTGCAAGAATTTATATTTAATGAGAAACAAAGACTAAAGTAGCAAGTTTCAATACTGTGAAAAAGCAAAGGCGAACAAAGACTTAATATTTGTCATGAAAAAAAGAGTTTGACAACCACTTTCTAGCCATCAGACTAGGAACCAAGTCCCAGAGCTCCACAGTGGCAATACTGCTGTTTGGAAAGATAGGCATCTGCTAAGGCAGGAGCCTCCCTTGAAATGGAAATAATAAACGCCCTCCCTCCGAATTATAATATACATACTATGAGTTTGGCAGAAGAAAGAATGCACAATGCATTTTCTTAGGGTGTATTTCTGTACCAAATGGAATATTATTCTGAAAATCTCAACCCAGAAAATAATCTCTTTGTCTGATGGCTTTCTTTACTTGATCAAATCAGAAGGCAAGAACTGGGGTCTAGAGTATTGAAAGCATGATTATGGTAATAATATTCTCTGAGAATCTGAGAAACCCTCATCCTTTGAGGGTCAGACATGTATTCTGTAACACATACTCCCATAATTTTTGCTAACAAATTATTTTTGTGAGTGCTAAATAGATATGAGCCATAAGACAGATAGGTAAAGCTTGCTTTATCATGCTGTATGACACAGTGTATGTCAAGGATAAGTGCCTTGGCAAAGGATATTGCTTAATTCATCAATAGGCAACTTCTCAGTTCTCTATCAGTTTGAGAAGGGATATCTATTAGTTCATAAATACTCTCAAAAGACTCTTTCCCGTACAGCTTTTGAAGTTTCTAATAGTCAGAATTTCACATATATACCTCGGAATTATTATCTGTGTTTTCTGTAGAGAGAAACCATGCAAGTACTGTGTAGTTTGAGTTTATATGGTAGTCAGTTTATGGTATATTGGTTTTCAGTTAATTTACTTCAAAATGATTTTCATGCAGCACTGCAGACTGTGTCTGCCTTCAGACTACAATGGGAGATGCATAAACTTATTATCATTTTTCACCCACGCTGCATATGTGGTTACATAAACACACTCATAAAGCCAAATACCATGGAAATAATACAATTAGTGACAATTACTTTATCTCCTTGGGCTGTTACATTATTATATAGTATTAAAATAAGTTCCTGTGCACATGGTTGAGAGAACCCAGAAATGTGACTGATAGTATCCCCCACAGGTTTTCAGTAAAACTATTGGGGGAGATATATCTGTAGCATGGTCTTTCCTAAATATTCTTATCTCATTTGGGCATTTAAATGTACAAGTATAGAATCATGGAATAGTTTGGTTAGAAGGAACCTTAAAGCTCACCTAGTTCCATTCAGAAAAGTTGCATACTTGTATAGTGACAATAAGTTAGTAAAAGGTTGGGTTTAAAGTATGTGAATGAAAACCAGAGTGACACTCTTTTATTACTTTAGTGATTAGAATGCAACAATTTTTGTTTAACCGAATATTTACAAAATTATTAAATGGCTAGACTTTGATAGCTAGAGGGCATTAGTTCATGTATATATATGTGTATATATGTGCACTAATAAGCTTAAGTAAGAAAACAGAAGCTAAGATTTTTGAATGCCTTTCAATTGTATTAGGAAAGAGCCTGTGAAAAATAAACACCCTGATCCTCAGCCTCCCTGGGAAAAGAAGCCGGGTGAGAAAGAAACTAGTAAGCCATAGATTTTATTTTAGGTACTAATGATAGTACTTGCCACAAATGTCTTGAACATTTTCCTAAATAAACCTTTGAATTGGCAGATGAGGTGAATTCTGGTGTCTTGAAGCTGTTTGGACTGAAGAAGAGTGCAAAGCTATTAAAAAAATCGTATTTACTGATAGCTGAAGGCAAAGCTTTTTTTCCCATAATAATATTTTTTAGTTGTCTTCTCAGTAAAAGTGTTTTGAAACTTTTACTTTCCTTTGACACTTATCCAGGCTTGTTTTACTCTGTAGTAAAGGCATATTTTCTATATCCCTTAAACATGAACCCCAGTACCTGCTTAGAAATCACTAAAGCAATACTTACAGTGAAGATACAATTGTATTTTCTATTTATTCATGTGAATACTTTCTTCTTCAGTACCTGACAATCTGTATTTAAACCTTGCTCTGTATTTCTTTAAACACTGAGAGATACTGTGATTGCTTTTTGTCAAACTTTGGTAAGTTTGACTACTATCTCTGCCTTAGGAACAGAGGGTGATGCTTATAATTTCTGTGCCTATATTCTATATCCTTACCTCATAACTGTAACTACAATGTATAGGACATTGGCTTCTGGTGATAAGAGTGGTAAATGTAACTTCAATGCATTCCTAATATTTACGTTCTGTTTACCATAAAGTCTTAGCCTTCATCACACATTCAAACCGTGCTTATGTGTAAAAGGAAATACAAGATGTGCACTGAAATGATGAATCAATAAAGGAGAAAATGTTTTGTCTGTTGGTTCTTTCTATGTGCACATCACACGTGACTAAGGCTCTGCATGATCCAAAAGTGAATTTTTCAGGAAATGTCCACTACAGTGCCTTTTGACTTAAGAAGAAAATTTTCACCGACTGAAGGAGCATAATTTATCATCTTGTGTAATGCATAATTAATTTTTCACTTTTTTTTTTGCCTCAAGAGTTTCTCAAAGTAAGATCTAAAGAATTATGGAGTTCGACACTTTCATGTGGAACAAGTTTTTTGGGAAGAAAAACATTTTGTCTCTTAATGGCCCATCCATTTTTTTTTTAGCTGTGTAATGACAAGTAGCAATAAGCAAAAGAATCACTTTGAAATATGTGTTAATCGGAAAGCAGTGAACTTTTCTGACAATATAAAAATAGAGAAGAAATCAAATACATGCATTATACATTGTAATAGCACCTGAGAAGAAAGATACACTTACGCCTTTTTTCTATTAAAGGACTATACCAAGTTCTATGAACTTAGAGTGTAGTTTTTCTGTGTTGTATTAAGTCTGCAAGCTGTAGTTCGGGTTCCAAGTTTTTACCTTTTGTACTGCTAATTTCATCCTTTTATGTCCTATTGTAAAAATATACTTTTACCTTAACAATTTTTGGTTTTTTGAGGCCATGTAGATAGAGCCACTGAAAGCTGTAGTTTTTCAAGGGTGTGAGCAGTAACCTATTGAAACCAAAGGGCAAGATCAGTGGACCGAGGCACTAAAAAGAACTTCAAGTTAGTTTCATAACTGAAATGAATGCCTCTTACAAATGAAAAATGTCACTAGGTTTCATATGTCATTTTGGCTAGAAGTTCAGAGTCTTAGAATCAGAAGTGCTAAGCACTTAAACTACATAATTAATTGTGCATGCTGCCTAGTTTAGTGATGAACAGTCTTGCTTTCTTGCTTGCTTGCTTGCTTTGGTTCTTCAGTTACCTGATGGATGGTTTTATCTGTAGTTAAATTTACAAGTACCTACTTAAGCTGTCACTAGCCTTTGTTTTCTAATTCATGTCAGGACCTGAATTAGCATGGTTTCACAGGCCGTAACTAGACTTTTACTCTGGGTAACACAGCTCTCACAAGTCAATAAATTATGAAAATCTATAGGGAGAATTAGAATAAGCTGTTCAGAAAATTGGTGAAACCTCTGTCCTTGACGATGTTCAAGAGCAGCCTGGTCATAGTGCTGGACAACCTTCCTTGAGTGTCCCTCACTAAATGGGGCCATAAGACAGTAATGACTTCCAGAGGTCACTGACAATCTCAGTTATCCTGTGATTCTCTGCTTAAATATTTCTAGCTGGTTTGCAGTATTTTTTTCACCACTTAGTGGGGATGAACTTATACCTCCAGTATATCTTTATTATCCCAGTATATATTTCCTTTCATAATCTTTTGTCATTTCTTGAGCTTCTTCAATATTGAGTGCTCAATCTTCTATGCCTTTTTCCACAGCTTTTTCTCCAGGTTCACAATCATGGTGCTTTCCATATGGTATGAAGGTATTTTTTAGAAAAAGATGGGAATTTTTGTCACTGGAGGAGTTTGTGGGCATTGCTGTTCTTTTCCATTATTTGACTGCTATAAACACCAGGCCTCAGTTGTGAGGCTGAAAGCAAATAAGTTTTCACAGTGCTGATATTGCTAGAAAGACATATATGATTCATATTCCAAATTACTTAAAAGCTCCCAGGACTAAGCACAGGAACCTGGCAAAATAGGATTATGTAGAAATACTGTTTTAAAAGTAGTAGTAGAAAACCTTTGATCTGTGGCAAGTGTGCTATCCAAATCGTGTCCTTCAACTACTTCTGTTTGCATACAGTTCTGAATATTTGAACATATGTTTGTAAGTAAACAGACTTGTTAATTTTTTAAGCAACAGAACAAAATTTTTCCCTTACATCTAACACTTTTTCAGGATGTTCAAGTTTGGTTTTGCACATGCAAGCCAGTATTTAAAAACAAGCAGAGTTGACACACCTCTTTAGTAGGCTGGCTATTTAGAATCACTCCTCTCCTGGGAGACAGCTACTTCTGCTTTGAAAGAGTACAGTTGTTGATACACAAGATATCAATATTTATTCTTGCTGTTGTTATTTAATGCTTGTAGTTGGAATATTTAGAAATACCTTGGGCAGCATAGAAGCCTAAAGAATCCTTGCACTTTGAGGTTCTACTGCTACAGTGACAAATAAATAAATATTTTTGAGGCTCAGTGGGGCTACGCACGTAGTATTCTGTAGATCTTTTGGTAGTGTAATGACCTACAAAAATTCTTATTTTTATTGTGAAATAAAATCTAAGGAGTTAAGCATCTGACCCCAGGGCAGCTGGAGACTCTCTGGTAGCTCTGGGAAAACAGAGTAAGCAGCCCAGTTAGACACCACTTTAATTTTTTATGAATGGCCTGAAATTCTCCTGCAGACTTTGAGGCAGTGGTGAGGCTTGTGTGTTGAAGATTAAGTCCTATTCCAGTATGGATGCATGCAAAAGCAAAAAGTTTCTATGTTCTTTTCTACATTCATGCTTTCAATTTTTATATAGGATAATGTATTTTTAGTTTCACATAAAGTAATTTTGGCTGTCATTCATCACTGTAGTAAAAGATTTGTTATTATCGTGTAGTAAAAGTCTAAAAGATGACTGACATACTTGTCCTAGAAATCTGAGCAAGCAAATATAATTTTATTAGGTAGTATTTGTTATCCTGGCAAGTTGTTGGGCTGGCAGGAGGGATGACAAGAGTAAAATCCTGACTGGGGTCTCCCTACATGTAACCTGTTATTTCAGTGCATTGAAAGTGTCATTACTGGTTTTGTGTATAATCTATGAAGGGTTTTCAGATACTATCAAATAAGTCTCTTCTGTCTTGTAAGGTAGTATATTATTTTCTCCTGTTGTTCATACAGTTAATGAAGAAATCCATCCTTCTGGTTTGAAAGAAATTTTTCTTTTGTACATCCTAGTGCAATTCATTTTGCTCATACCAAGCTAACTTCATTCAAGGTTCCAATCTCACTGTCATCCCATCTTTTTTTTTGTTGTTTTGTTTTTTTTTTGTTTTGTTTTGTTTTGTTTTGTTTTTGTTGTTGGTTTCTGAGATTCTTTGATAGGTAGAGGGCAGTATGTGCATCAGATCCTAAGCATCTACCTTGTTTTCTGAAATTACTGGATAAAATTTACTGGCTTTTCACTATGACTGTAAGTCATAGAGAAGAAAAGAAGTAGCAACAATACAAAAGATTGTAAAACAATACATTTTTCTTGAAAATGTAAATTTTGTATAACTTATGATACAGAAATATGTCTTTCCTTTAAGGTAGGCAATTAAATGGCAACAAATATTAATTATTAAAAAGAAAGTAGCATTATTTTTAATTGATACTGGAATGCTCAAATTTCATGATAAGTAGCTAGTGTTGTATTATTAAAATAGACATTTGAGCTGGACTGTTATTTATATTGCTATATGTAATGATATGCATTCCTTTATTCAGAGTTAACCAACTGTGAGAATTGATTTTATTATTCACAAAAAATTAGGTTCAGATTTCCAAAACAAATGGCCACCAATTAGCAGCGTATTACCAATAAATATACTGACAATGTGAAACTTACCTATCAGGGACATAAATCTGTTTCTCAAGGCAAATATTGAGGACTTGGAATTACTAAACAGCTACATAAGAGCACAGACTGTCTAAAAACTGGAAGTCGTTGTGCCAAAGGATATTTTGTCAGTCTCTGAAGTACAGATTGGCAAAAAAAAAAAATTGTGAATTATTTCTGTGGGCCAAATTTTTGGAACACTAACTCAAATATCTGTTAATACCTTTCTTAACAAAGAATAAATTATTATACAGCCATATAAATCTATCCAGATATCTCCAGATTTAAGAATTAAATTCAAAATGCTTTTCATTATGTGTAGATTTCAGAAAAAAAAGCCTTCACCTCAAATATAAATGGAACACATTTCTTGTGTGTCTCTGTTAAAGTACTGCTTTAATTACTATGCACAAGGTAATAAACAAACCTACCATATGCTGCCAAATTAGTCAAATGCCAGGAAAAACTAAATATAAAAATGGAGACAAACTTTTAATTACACTCTCTGAAAACCCTTGCCAGTAAGTAATATTCTTTACTTGGCATTCTGCTTCATTGTGAAAGGGCAGAAAATATGACTGAGCTAATATACAAAATGGTAATAAGCGAACTTTTCAAAAAAAAGGGAAGAAAAATCTAAGAACAAAACCCACACACAACTAAGCTGCTATCAAAATTTATTTTAAAATTATTTAAATAGGAATTGACTCCCAGAGTTATAAATTAATAATCCACAGAAAAATAAAAATAAAAATAAGGAAATGAACTTTAACAAAAGAACTACTTATTCCAAATCATACTGGGAAAAAGCATTTAACTCGTGTTAGTTTTGGACTCTCCAGAACTGGAAGCAGTGTTGGTACTCTGAGGAAAAGAAAACCAAGCTGAAAAAATCAAGCACATTGAAAGCATGATTTCTTTCCCTCTCAAATGGCTATAGAGGATACTCCTGCACTAGAAATAGTGTCAGTGAGGTGAAGAGGTCTGACCTAAACCCACTTCTGCCTTTCTACTTGTACTGTATTCCACAGGAAAAAATGGATTATGTATCTATTTCACAATACCACTAGACCAGAAGTTAGCATTGTCTTGCAGCTAAGGAGAACCAAACTCCTACAAATGAAAGATCTGCAGATTTCCCACAGTTGCTAGATATTCAGATGACTATTGTATTACAGAGAAGGGTGTGTCACTTCCCTCATCTTTCTCCACATTTGTAGAGGAAGACTTAGTATTTGCTAAATCTTTAAATCAGATTTCAGTGGATCTAGTGATCTGCTTAACAGCCTGCTTTCTGAAACTGTATTTATTTTTATTTTAATGTAAATGTGCTCCAAATGACTGTGACATTTAGAAATAATTACATAAATGCCATATTGCATCATAATCTACATCTAGTACAGAACTCTTCAGTGGACTACCCTGATTTTTTATACTAGTTAATTTTAAAGACCGCTTTGGCAATGAGATCAACAGTGAAGAAGAGCTGACAATACTATTAAAAGATATCTTTCTATTTGGAATGATTTTGCACCCACATTACCGTGTGCCATCCTTGGGAATGGCTGCAAGATTGGGTCTGGCTGGTCCAGGGTTCCAGTGCCTACAAAAATTTACAGATGCACCCTATGTGCTCACGGTTATGAGTGTTGCTTATTAGATTACAGTTAGAATAAAAATTACATTTCTAATGTATTTACATTAATGGCATAAGTCGCGTTGGTGTCAATAAAACAAGTATTTCAGAGCACAAAGAGAAACTACAGGAGAAAAATGTCTTCTAATATAACAGATTAATGCAATTGCATGTGTTATCTTAAAAGTATTTCTCTATATTGATATGCAAGCTATCAACCCAATATTTAAAAAGGTAACACCTTTGAAAAATGTTCTCCTGTTGAAATAACTTCAACTTTGAACTCCTAGTCCTTTAGAAAATTTGGAGACAAGTTCGGCCAAACTTTAAGAGTAACCGTTAATGTAATTATTTCACCAAAGACAAGTCCCTCCAACAGAAGTTTACACAGTTTGGTAGCTGAAGGGATCCTTACAACTTATTCATTCTTTATTCAGATAGATTCTCAGTGAAAGAAGCACTTTGTTCAGTCCTGATTACATTAAGTCAATGGAAACAAAGACTTGGTAAAGTAACTCTCAAAATACTACCTAGTAAATGTAATTTGGTTTGCCCACATAAATGTAACTTTAAACTCAAATAATTGAGACCCTGTATTGTAGGTAAGTAAACATCATGAGGAAAGTTATCACTTCAGACTGTTTTTATAACATTATTTTATGGAACAAAAAAATGTGGTGTAATCATCATACACCACGAGATGCAAAAATGAATAATAGAATTGTTTCCTTGAATGCCCTTCAATGCTACATTATTTGAAATGAACAAAATTATTGCTCCTTCATTGCTGTCTAAAGCCCATTAAGATTATAAACAATACTGCAGCTGACTGGGCTGTTATCTTAATAGGGTATTCATCAAAGTCTGCAGATTCGCAGTACAGTGTTTCTCAAACTGAAACCATAGTATTATTATGCAAAATTTTAATTTAATTCATGCTTTATAAGAACTATATTGAAAGCATAGAGTGTTACTTCACTTTTGTAATTGCTCTGTCAGTGTGATGACTTGGCGTCACATTGTATGTGCACTATATCCTTTTCCTGTCTATAATGTTACCTACAGATAAAAACTTACTGTGTATTTTTTTCAACCAGGGGAAAATGTTTCATATAGTTATAATACCTACAATTGTTGTTATATATACAGAATTCTCTCGATTATCGTTCTCTTACTACAACAGATTTGACCTCGCCATTCATTTGGACTATAAGGAGATACTCTGAAATTATTTATTTTACAAGTGCATGGAATTTTCTAGGTGAGTTGAAGTACTTCATCTATGATGTAGTCAGTAGAGATGGATCAATCTAATTTATGGGCAAAATTACCTTGCTAGATATATGTGTGTGATTCTTACTGATTTCCCTTGTAAGCTAGTGGTCTGGATGAGCAGGACAGGTATTTATCCTGAGAGAAGCCTACCCTGAACCTGGAGTTTTGATAACTCTTCCCCCCCCCCGCCCCAACACAAGTGTTTCTGCGTCAGGGCAAAGTTTTCCCTTCAGTGTTTTAGCAAAAATTTTCCACATGCTGAATATTGTAAATTTTTTTCATGAATAGATGTTAGTTATTTTGATCAGCTATTACGTGCAGAATAGACTTGACTGATACTGATTTATTTTGCATAAGATATTTCTGGATATCAAGTAGTCAGTAGTCACTAGGCAAAGAACAGTGGTGTAGTTTAGGCCCACTTAAAAGAGCTTTGCTAATGCAATTGGGAACCATTCCAGAATCAAATCTGGAAATCTCATTTTTCAGATTCATGTGCATGCTTTCCTGTAGTTTAATAGTCTGTTGTTGCAGTGTGTTGCAGCTATATTTATCAAATTTTAACTTAAATTGCAACTTTAAATGCAGGCCATAAATAACAGGTTTGTTATCATTCGTAGCCTCAGGAACAGTCTTTGTATCAGTGATAACATTGACACTATCATTACATTTCTGCTCTTGTCCTATATATATTCATCTGTAGAGGAAAATACAGTTTTTAAATCTTAAATTCTGTAATTATAAATTCTGAAGCTGTTATTATGTAGTAGAATTTTTGCAAGCCTACACTATCAATTTAATACTGCCTATATAAAATTTGGGATTATATTTATTCAGATCTCTGAAACAGTTATTTTTTTAGACAATACATGTATTTACTTTGATTTTTTACTTTGGATAATTTAGAAAAACTACTCCCAAATAATTGCAATTAATCTCTATGGCATATATCTATATGTCATAGTGCAGATTGTCCTCTATCTTCCACAATGATGGAACGGCATCATGAAGTAATATATTCTACATTAATATTAGCTATTGACTGGTTGCAACTCTTTGACTAAATTAATTATGATTTTGTATTTTCTTAGTATGTTAAAATAAACCCAGGGGCTTTAGGTTAACCAGCAATTTTCTGTTGTGATTAACAGTTCTCGTACCACTTTTTGCAAGGATATATTATATTCTTGAGACAAAAAAAAAAGCCCTATTCTAAAATTTCTAGTTGATTATTTTTACCTACCTAACCAAATCTTATGTACATAGCTAAATGATTAGCTACTTTAGAAGAAATGGCAGTATCCTCCTGTGCTCATAAGGCACTGTTGGAATATGTTTTAGTTTGTAGTTTTGAAATACTAATAAACCTCCTGGATGTAATTTAACAGTTGCTCAAAAGTACGAAACAGCAGCTTAGGAAAGAAAGCAAATTAGTTTCAGTCATTCATAATTATTCTTTAGTATGATGTGAAATGCAAAGCAAATGCAGACACAAAGAATCCTGATTGTGGTCTTAAATTTAATATATGTAAAATCTTTTGGAGTCTATTAAAAAAAATCACTACACATATTTAGCAAAGAGAAGGCATTCTTCCAAGGACAAAAATAGCAGTTATCTACTCCAGAACAGCTGCTTTATCCATGATTTTGGAATTTCTTATATTACTTTCTTGAGACTAATGTATCTTCAAAAACTCCTCCTTCATACTTCTCAAAAAAACAAAACCAACCAAACAATTAGAAATGGGGTTTAAAAATCCTCCAATGTGGTAAAGAATCACCTTTTCCCAAGAAGTCATAGGTTAAACATAAGAATCTGTTGTTTATATGACATAGTGATATTAATATTTTGCATTTTTTTGTTTATTTTTTATTTAACTGTTCCCATGCCACTATTAGAGTATGGGCCTGTTTAGCAATGCTGAGATGGGCTTTTGCTACCACTTTTGTTTAAAGGCCTGAGTTGTTATCATAAAATTGAGGTTTTAAATATAGATTGAGTAATGACTCAGTATTTTCTAACCAAAAATCACTTACATTGCCTCAAAGCATGTAGAAACATCTGATTATCAGCTATTCTTTGGCATGCATAGAATGCAGTTGAACGCATAGAATAAAACCAATTTATAGGGAAGTGAATTTAAGGATAAATATCTCTTTCTTTTTTCTCAGAGGGGATATATTTTAAATCTTAGCGAAGATCAGTATTACTCAGGCAGATTCACTTTGATTTCTTTCCTATCCCTTAATGAAGAAACGCTGGGTTACCTTTTTCTTGTGAGGCATAAGGGAAAATTATCTTCCCTACATGAAATTTAAAAAAAAAAAAAAAAAAAAAAAAAAAACAAACAAACAAACAAACAAAAAAAAAAAAACAAAAAACAAAAACAAAAAAAAAAAAAACCAAAAAAACAACCTGAATTTTATCATTTAACTTATTGTCTTGTTTTTATTCCAGAACACCATGGCAATTTATTTTTATTTTTTAAAAAAATCTCTGTAAAAATATTTGACCTAAATATATTACATATTGAAGAATACCAAATTATTTGTTTCGATATTATCAAAGTGGCAAAATAAACTGATCTTAGTAGAAATGGTTTATTGCAGAAAAAGTTCAATCTGCTTCTCTTATCCTGAAAAAAACATGTCAAGAGTCACATGTTAAAAACCATTCAGTATCTTTGCTGACTTGTAATTGCAGAGATAAATGATTTACTTGAAGCTGGAAAATATATGTATTATTCATCAGCATTCAATATCTCCGTGTGTGTTGAGATGTATTTGAGAGCTACCCTCATCAGGAGACTGGAATTGAAATTAATATGCTTGCATTGATTTCTCTGTATTCCTTTTCTTTTTTTCAAGACTGTCTTACTGGATTAAGCATAGAAATATTGTTTTTTTTTTTTCAGATAGTAAGACCATGACTTCCTGATGTGGAGGGACTATTAGAAAAGTATTTTGAGCACAAAATCGATCTATTTTTTCTTTTGTAGTTCTGGTACCACATATTTTTGCATGCTTTTTGCAACAGGTCATAAAGTCACACTGGAGGAATTCTGTTTTCTTCTCATGGCTCCTCTCAGTTTCCTCCTTATATTTCTTGTTTTAATTTTCAAAGCAGGAATGTCACTGTCCTTCTCTTTTTATATTTAACATGCTTTCTTATGAAAATGCTTTGATAATGGTTGTCACTTATTCCCATACACTGTAGTGTGGAAGAGTGTGGCAAAACCTATTTTATTAGGAGGATACCAGAAGGCAGTGTCTCCTGGAATAAGGCAGATGGTGGTATATATGTGTGCAAAGTCTCCCCAGAATCTCCATTAATAAAATTAGTGGCTTTTTTCCAGAACTGTGGGATGTCCAGCTGCAACCTGCCTTTTTGTATAGAAGGACAGAATAGGTAATTCCAGGTTTTTTGGTTTTTTATCTGTTTTTCTAGCAGTTAGTGGTTCAAGTTCCCAAACTGACTTCTGCAGCCCCTAGTGTCTGAAATCCTTAAGATTTGTCATTTCCAGGGTGACTTGGATGGTCTATTGCAGGGAAGCCACAGGTCTGTGAGATTAACACAAATCTGTTACAAATATTATGCTGGCATGAAAGGAAAAGTTTGAGGCTGTAAAACTGGAGAGAGAGTGCTATGAGAGAAAACCATACATAAGAGGTTACATACTTAAAATATAGCTGACTTTTACTCTTATTGCTATTAGTCACTTCAGGAATAATTCTTAGACTAAAGCACCCAGAGGTTAGACTGTCTCAAAGCAGACAAGTCCAAAAACAGCAGAAGTGATAACTTTCATTCTAATAATGATCATCATAAGGCATAATGATCATCAGAATCCACCTAAGCATATTTCATCTTTAAAGCTGCACCAAAGTACTTCGAACTTATGTTTGTAAAATTTAATTGTTACCATAGATTAGACAATCAAATAATGTTCTTGATTGTAAAGCTGATCAAGTGTACAGATTTCGTGATTTTTTTTATTAGAATTCTCTATTCTTTATATAATACTTGAATTTTGAACTTTTTTTTCATATTGGAGAGTGTAAAAAATGTTCTGAAATATTTTCTGGCTTGATAACTATTTACCAATTCCATATCGCTTAAAGAGCTTGCTATATTTTGGCTGAGAAAAGAAAAAAAAAAAAGCAATTTCTTTGTCACATTTAGAGTAATACTACAGTACAGCAAAAGGCTACACCAGTACTGCAAAAGAGCACACTCTGAACAGTTTAAAGGCTTCTGAAAATAACCGTCTTTTAATCTGTTTTTGTTTTCTTTTGCTTGTGATTTATGTATCATTTTGACATGAGTCATAATGATTTTACAAAATAAAGTAATTTTTTTTTTAATTTCATCCATACAGAAAGTGGATATATGTTTGTTCTGCGGACCCTTTTAGATATGTGATAACTGTCCTTTATAAAATAGGAGACAGTCTTTTCTATTGCATACTCTCAACAACTTCAGTTTTGAACAGGAGACATCAAAGTTCTTTTAATGTGGAAAACTTAACAGTTAAAACTGTAAAAGTGATTTTAAGTAAAAGCCAAGGAATGCCTCCCAAACGTAAAGGCATCTGTAAAGGCTTCTTGTAGAAATCAGGCAGGAGTCTTGTTAATTTCCAGATGCTCAGTCATTCAAAAATGCCTGATAATCAAGTTCACTGCTGCTAAGATTTTTCTGAGAAGACTGGATGGTAAGGGAGCTTGCTGCCAGCAGGTCTAATGTGAATCACTCTGGCTAAAGAGATTTGAGACATTATGGGAAAAGAGTTTAACAGTTTTCTTAGAGGATAGGGTTTAAGAATTTCAAATTATTGTAAATCAAAATTTCTGCTTTAAAAAAAAAAAGTCATAGAATAAAATTGTATCAGAAGAAGGAAGAAATTCTCCATGAATGTTATTTCTGTCCTGTCACTATCTTCATGTTCTACCTACTTGCTCATAAAGTCTGCATATCAGAGAATCAAATTCCAAACCCTTAATTATTTCCACATGTTTATCAACAATATTTATTTAGATTTTTCTTTCATATTCTAATACAAATTAACTATATTTGGTGCATTAATAGACTTGAACTAAGTTTCATGACAGAATATAATTTTTAGAATGTTGCTATACCTCCAACAAATTGTGTGATATTCTTTATCACAATCTCTTGTGATCAATTTATCACAAGATTTTGTGGTATTTATTCACCATCTGAAGAAAGGACGTGATTTCTGTAGTCCGTAATGAATATGAAAAAAGCATCTGGGTAGGCAGTACCACTGCTGCAATAAGGTTTTAGTGTTTTATGGTAGTGTGGTTCTTGTTTGTGTTCCAGACAAGGAACGTAGCTGGCAATCAGTCAGAGTAGTTATGTCATTTGACTGTGATGGCCATTTTGCCTACTTTCCTAGGTATTAGTTTTCTTTTTTATTTTGTAGACTGTATTCAAGTCAGCATGTTCAATGTTTCCTGTCAATGATACATCTTATAATGTCATACACAATGTGCCTTGATAGCATTCTGTGATCCATCTTTTGGCTTCATGTTTCTGTTTTCTTTGTGTAATTGTTGCTTATTGATTTGTGAAAAAATAGTTCTGTCCTAATTGTTTTCCTCTGTTGTTTCAAAAAGCTTGTTTGCTAAAAAAAGCCCTTTGTTTAGAAAATAAACCTTCAGAGAGAAAATAAACATTTGTTTAGAAAATAAACCTTTTAAATTGTACATGTACTTGTATCATCCTTAGTGAATGTCCTTGGAATCCTGTGTACAATTTTTTGCTTCTGACAGCCTTGTATCCCATCGGCATTCTTTTTTCAACTCTCTGTAAATGCTAAATTTCAGAAAGACATAAAAGTTTATTGTCTGATTATTATGTTTTTTTTCTGGTGAAAGGGAAATGCAATCTTTACCACAAGCTGCTTGTTATACTAGATTACACAAGAGGTCAAGGTTTGCAGTGCTAAGCAGTTACTGCTCAGGACTAGATTTTACATGTCTGATTGTGAAGCAGAATTTGATATTTAATTCAGAATCATGCCAGGTTGAGGACAGCAGTTGTTTTTCTCATTAAAATTAATTCATTTTTAGCCTAGTTATAAGCTGTAGAAGATCATGTGGACAGTTAGCCTCATTTCTTCCTTGAAAATGACATTAAATGAGAAAAAAATACGTGGAGTTGACCAGTTGTTCAACAGCAATAATAAAAGTGTCACCTTTTTGCTTCTTGTTGAATGAGGTTTTATGGCTCTAGCAGAGAGGCAAATACAAAATATACGTCCCTTTTATGAAGACTGTTCAAGAGAGAAATATTTTCAGTGCCTGGAGTGTGTCCTATGTGTAAGTCCAATAGTATTAGTAGCTCCTTTTAAAAATTTATTTTTAATACCAGACTAGAAATGTATTTACAACAATTCTCCAGCCAAACAGTTCCGTATTTAATAAGAAAAAAAAAGGGGGAAGAAAAAGAAAAAGAAAGAAAGAAAGAAAAAAATGCTGCACCACACACATAATGCCAGAGAGAAATTCCAATAAACAATGTCAACAATAACACATCACTAAATTTTTGAGGAAGTACCACTAAGTGAAGCTTTTTTAGAACATGATACCTAGGCTACACAAAGACTGTAAAGCAACCATGTGGACTCTATTCCACTCTGCAGAAAAGAGACATTTCTGATACTAAGTATTAGTGTTTACTAAATATCTGATGCCTCTTTATTCCAACCCCCCCCCCCCCCCCCCCCGGGTATTTTTTAAAGTGTCTACTTTATTAGAATGTTAAAGGAAGAGATACATAAAGCAGTAATGCATTAAGCAGCAATGCCAAAAGGACCAAACAAAAATAAAAATAACCTCAACTGGGATAATATTATAGCTATATTTTATTATAGTGAGCTTAGTATGACTTCAAAGCATTCAAGATGTCTGCATGAAGACTACATTGCAGTTAATAATTGATTTCCTTCACCCTTCACTTTACAATTGCTTTCTTAAAACACATTCATTTTAAGCATATTTCTGATGTAGTAATAGTTTACAGCAATTAAGTTTGCAAACTAGTTACTTTGTCTTCCATCTTAATATCTAGTCCATTCCAAGATCAGATTCACTTTCTAAGCTGGTCAGTGAGTTTCAGCAGCGGCTCAATTATTTGTATTCCATTCCACTTACCTGAAGAGCATAATTGAGATATGATTGGAATAAATACTGAGTATGCCAATTTAGATATACTCACTAGAATGATAAATCGGGAAACAAATGTTAGAAACATGAGGTTAATTTTGTATGTAGTCCTAAAAGCATACTCTACAATACTATTACAAGGATACGCTGAGAGAGCTGGGCCTGTTCAGCCTCTAAAAGAAATGTCTGAGAGGTGATCATCAGTGTCTGTCAGTATCTGAAATGGAGGGTGCCAAGAGGATGGAGCCAGGCTCTGCTCGGTGGTGCTGAGCAGTAGGACAAGAAGCAATGGGCAGACACTGTTGCACAGGAAGTTCCACCTGAACAGGAGGAAGAATGTGTCTGTCATGTGGGTGACTGAGCAATGGAACAGATTGTCTAGAGAGGTTGTGGAGTCTCCCTCAATAGAGGTATTCAAGAAATGTCTGTGCCATGTGCTCAAGGATGACACTTCTTGAGCAGGGGGGTTGCACTGGATGTTCTACTGTGGTCCCTACCAACCTGACCCATTCTGTGAATCTGTGATTTAACTTCTGGCTACCTTTATGGTTACATTCATTCACTAAAACCAGACATTAGCAGCTGGGAAAAGGGTATTTTACAAAGTCTACTATGGATGTCCAGTTTACAGGGATATTTGGTACTACCAGGATGTATTCCATACACATTCCTAAAAAATCCTTTTTAAAACTAGAGTCCTTATAAATATGTTACTGATGTGCCATTGTTAAACAGCTCCACAGGAGGTGATGATAAATGTCATTTCAGAGTAAACATCATTGATTGCTATCTTAATCATTAAGAAAGAGACCAATATTTATCTATAAAAGTTTAATCACTGAAAGTTGAACGCAGTATAACATTCTAAGTAAATGCCTGTCATAAATAAGTAATAAATAGCATTGCAATTTAAAGGAAAATATTAAACAGAGCCAATTAGCACAGAAATGTCTACCCTCTCATCTTAAAACATAGTTCTTTGTTATATGACATTTAAAGTTTCTGCAACTTGACTCTCAAATATTATACGTCATGACCATTCTCATTAAAACCAGCTTCTCTTAGAGCACTTACAATGTTGGACTCCTACTGATAACATAATGAGGGTAGAATGCATTTTGATTGAGTTACCACTAGGGAGAAATTTAATTTAATTAAACTGGTCTTCATTAAAGTATTACATTAAAGTAAAGTAATTATAAAAGCATGTACAGTATTAGAGAAATCCTGCTGTTTAAAAGAGAGAGGGTTCATTTTAGAATGATCATAATTTAAAAAAATCTTTTTTCCAGCAATGATCTCAAGACTTCCAAAGCATTCATACCTTTTAAAATCTGGTGATACATATATATCATTTAAAGCTAATGCTATTCCATCTGCTTGTAATTTCTGCAAGTCTACCTCTGAAAACAAACTTCAGGGGTACCATTCTGCTTTGTACAAACATCTACTAAAACATGAACATAAAAGTGTGTGAATATATTTAGGTGCTTAAAAATAGATAAAAACAGAAGAAAATATACCATTTTTGAAGATGAATTGTTTCAGCTTTTAAAAATATACTCCTACACATGTTCACTTATGGGACATTTTTTTTTTGTTATGCTTTTATTTACCATAAATATAATACCCTTGTGTAGTTGTCACCCAACTAACGTATGCTTGAAGTGCAAGCACATGCATGTCAAGGAGTTCATAAGGAGGTTTGGGTAGTTTTCAGATAGAGTTCAGATTGACGTTCCTACTTTTTTTATTCTTCTTTTTATTCTTCTTTTATTCTTCTTTTTTTTTAATTTTTTGTTTGTTTGTTTGTTTCCTTCGCAACCTCATTCACTGCTGTTGCTTTCTTATTTCTGTGTAAATTTTCTCACTTGGGTCATTTTCCTTTGCTTTGGCATTGTGGCTATCAATTTTCTTAGGCAACAGCATAGGCTGGGTTTTGGATACTGCATCTGCTCCATGAGATAATAATGACTTTCCTAAGCAGTTGGTTTAGCTTCTTGTCATTATGAAGGCAAGCTGAAGATTATAGATCATAAATGTTTTCCCACCAGTCCAGGAATCTCACCTCTCATTGGCTTCCGCCTGGAATCCAGGTAGAGTAGGCACCAATTCCATCTTTGAATGGAGGCTGATATTTTTCCTATTTAATTAATTTTTAATCAGAATATTCCATATTCATATATTGCATCCTCTTCCAATGCAACATATTACATTTTATTTGAACCTATAGTGTATAGATCTGGAGATTTCTTTTTTCTTCTTTATCTTGTAACAGTTTCGTCTTTTTGTACAGCTTAAATATAATCCAGCAAACTTCACAAAATTAAAGGCAGAATTGATACTGCTGATCCTTTTGCTAACTGCTTCATGTCACTTCAATCTCTGTTGCATATTTGACCTTCCTGCTTAGTCTAATAGGATGGAAGTGGAGATTTTATTATAGTCTCATCAAGTAGCAGTCATTCAAAATAACACATTTTGTCCTTTTGCTGGATTCATTACCTTGAAACCCATTCCTTGTATTTTATATTCTACATAACTCTCAAATTGCCTTAAGGATTTACTGCATTCCCTAAATAAGGTACTTCTAAAATATTTCCTGATTATGGATTTAGAGTCCTATCTTTTATTGTCTTACAGTCTCTGTAGTAATATTACATGTCTTGTGTGCTTTTGTGAAGACAGAGTATGCAATGTTATCAAATCAGAATATGACCCTAAGGTTTGGGTGGTGAGAACGTGCCTACAAGATTTGCTAAATTCTGACAACAAGGGAGGCCGTAGCTGAGTGGATACCAGGCCTTCTCACAGTGACCACTACTTCATTTTGGGAATTTCTTATGTGCAGTTTGTGATTCCATCTTTGATAGTAAAGTAAACAATTCCAGGAATGTTTCTGGGCACTGGATTTTATCACAAATACTTCTGAATTGTTATGATGCCCTCTGGAGTATTTTCCAATTATGGCTTTTGGCTTGCACCCTTCCACTTGCTCCAGATGCTATATCACAGGCATAAGGCTCTGACCACCGGTCCTACCCCAAGGGCTGGCACTCGGCGTCACTCTCTCAGGTCTGCCTGGTCACTGGGACCCAGCCTGTCGTACTCCTGTTCTCCTCTGGTTAGGGACACAGGCCTTTGCTGGATGGATGGCTGCTGATGGGCTTTGGAGGAGCTCCTCTGACTTCTCATTATTTTTCTGTTCTCCTTTGTGGGTGTGCAGATGAGCTTTTACACATAACCAAATGATATGTTTGAATGGTAGAGAGCTTTTGTTGAGTAAATTGTTTGAGAGATATATATGTGTGCGGCATAGAAAAGGTTGAAGGAACACACAAATTAATATTTTTTTTTTTTAATATGATCTATGACAAAGTAGTTTGAATCTGACTTAAACATGTGATCTGATTTACCAGTTTTCTTTGGTTTTTTGTACCAGTGGCTGCCGGCATTGCTAGATTCAACATACAGTCATCACAAGATGTGAACCTTTCTCTGGAATGTAGAAAATTAATTTCTCAACCTACAGCTGTGAAGTATTTTTTCACACAGGCTAAAAACTTCATGTCATGCCTCTGCCAGTGCCAGATTCACAGTGGGGACTTGGTTAGCCATGAAAGTCCTACATATGAACTATGTGCCCCATTGGCTTCTCTGTAATAAGAATTATTTGCTTTCATTTTGTTATTCGAACAGAAAAAAAATATTATTGCATGTACAGAAATACACTTACATGCATTTAATCTCCCTGTCAAACCAAGACTGCAAATTTCATTTGAACTTTCTAAAGCTTTCATTTACTTGTCCTTTATTTTTTTTTCTTTCCTATAAGACTTTCTGGCAGTTTTACTTCTAATGCATATTCCCAAATATCTCTGTTGGTCAACATGAGCGGTGCTTATGTTGGCAAATCTTAATCATGTAATTACAGATAGTACATAATGTAGAAGTCAAAATTAAAAATATTGACTGTGAAAAACTAATAGAAACCTCTTGTAGGTGCTATTTTATGATGCTGCTGTGATCCCATAGTGAGCGTATGAATTTTATGGCTGAAAAAAATGTTAACTCAAATGATGCAATGTTTTAATATAGCACAAAATAATGTCAGTGGTCATGTAAGTTACTCTAGAGAAAAGTACATATTACATCTTCTAGACTGAGACACCAGAGGATCCTTGGTTTAGTACATTCTTCCTCATTTAGAGATTTCTGAGATGTTCCTGTCATCTGCTGTAGGCATTCCTGAGAATTCCCACTCTTTTCACATCAAAAATTCAATGTTTTCTTGTTTTTCCATGGTACTTACACCACGTGTTATCTGCATTCAAACTAAACTCTGTAGTGAATGTACTGAAACATAAGCTAGAAAGGATACAGTGTTAGTTAGTTTCACTAACAGATAAAAAAATTGCTGCCGTCAGAAAACTTCTGGTGCTTTGAATGACTTCATTTAGTAAACATTTTCAGATGAGTGTATTACAGTTCCAGTGGAAGAAGCTCTATGTGACCTGCTGCCACTTGTGATTTGTTTTTTGGGTGTTTTGTTGAAATTAAATAGGATTCTGCCTCCAGATGTGCACGTTTGCTGAAAATTGAGATCTCATTTACTGTAAGCTTTTAAAATTATCAAATTCTAGTAAATAAAATACAGCTAGACATGTCTCAACTGAACTCTGATGCAAGAGTGAGGAAAAGTATTTTAAATAAGTGATGCAATTTTTTTTTGCCTGTGAGATGCACAAAAATATAAGATTAAATATAAACAGTATTTATCTGGACTTGCCTAGGACCCAACAGGTGCCTGATATTCTGCAAGAGTTTCAGTAACTGTAGAGTTATTACTACATTTTACATGTAATTTAAAGTTGTTCTTTACCATGAAAGAAAGCTTATTTATGCTTTCGTGTTCTGTTTTCATGTGGAGAACCTTAAGACAGTTACCTTCCCTTGTAATACAATAATAAACAATAGGAAAATGATCCCTTCAATTAGCTCAAATCACATGCCAGAAAAACAATATGAGAAAGCTTTCAGAGCGTTACACTATCATTAGTACATCTTTGTAGTCTCAGCTGTTACTTATGGTGTATCCTGTCTGTTCCCTGGACAAAACAGTGTCATGTCCCTTCTTTCTTCCTGTTTCCAGAGGAGTAAAAGTCTCCCTGTGCTATACTGTTGTCTCTCCTGTTAGCACACATGGGAATTGTTAATCCTTATTTGTAAAACTTCTGAACATGTCTTAGAACAAACCAACCAAACCAAAGTACCAAAGAATAAAATAAGAACCAAAGCAATAGGTGTTAACTGAAATATTTCAATATTGCATGGATCTAGGATATTAAGCCTATGCAAGAGAAGCAATTTGAAGTCTGCAATTAAGTCTGGTGTATAGTTTTTTAAACCTCACCTGGTTTTGGGTACTGACCCTTTCTCATTTTGTAAAAGACAATATATCTGACAACATCCTGTTGTACAATTGGGTATGGTTTTTCTTTGGTTTGGTTTGATTTTTTCCAGAGTGACATCACATTTTTCTTTGGTTGCTTCAGTGGCTGCTTGTTTTCTCTTTCTTGTTGATACAATCTGCATTACGTGTCTCTCAGCTTGTTGCTTCAATTAACTTCTCAATGGACCCCCTGGTAATTTGCATTGTCTCCTGCTTCCTATTTCCCTGCTGCTTTTTATCATTTTGGTTGTATTTGGGTGATCACTAACCGGCTGCTTAGGCAGTTGTTCGGAGCAGCAGTGATTCCCTGCTGATTTTAGCACTTACTCTGAACAGATCTTTTCTTAAACTCGTGTTTTGTTGTTTATCCAATTTTGATATTGGGTTTCTGTCTGTGGGACCATATAAACCAAATCCAAAGCACTCTTCTCAGAAAAGATCAATCCATTTACAAGAAAATTACTTTTCTTTGAATTTCAAACACTGAAAGTGCTTATATGAGACAGAAAAAATATCCACTTAAAAGAAATGACAATTATTTTTTTACTTTTTGATTATATTCTTCCTGTGATTCTTTTTTGTATTTAATTGTCAGTTAATTGTAAATTATATGGAGTAAACTAGTAAACAGCACTGTATGACTTCTCTGTTTCCTGTTTAAGACATGTAAAGTATCTGTCCCTGCTTGTAAACCTCACTTGATCCTTTACAACTTTAATAGTCTATTTAGTATTTTCAGAATTTTTTAGGGAGAGTTACAGCCTCATGGGAAAGTCAGAATGATACTGTGCCTAAGTCAGAAACCAGAAGTGAATTGTATATTTATCACAAATATTTTAGCATAAATTAAATAAACCTGTCATTTTAGCTGTATGGGTGTATACACAGAATCAGGTGTATTCAAGAGTCCAACTTCATTTTTCTGGTAATCTACTCTAAAAACTAACATACTTTATATCTCATTTATGAAAGAATGTTTCATAATTCCGCCACAAATCACTCTCTTCCTATTATAGTCAGACATTCAGGAAAAAAAAAAAATTGGAAACACAAACACATAAAGTTCACAGAAACACAGATAGTGAATAGCAATGACCTACTTGTCCCGCTCAGGACACCATTCAATGAAACTTTTTATTTACACAGTAACATATGGCAGTGTATAATCTGCTAATCATTCTAAGTAAGAAAAGAAAGTGAGGTGGTATTTTCTTTCTGTATTCTTATTGTCCAATAAAACTGACCTAGGCAGTTCTCCAGTGCAGTTCGTATGTGGTAGTATGTCTGAAATTTCAACTGGATTTTATTTATTGTTTGTCAGCCAGTATTCACATAAATGCCTCTGGATTCTACGGTTATGACATGAGAAGGTGACAGTATTTTTTTACTAAAAAATAATAAAGGAACACTGTCATTGGGGAAGGACACACCTATGGAATGAAGAAAGCTCTGATTGAGAATAAAAAGCCGGTTTGGGTTCTTTCCGTAGAATAAGATGAGAAGCAATTTTGTATGTATAGCAAAGTGACTCCAACAGTTTTAGCAAACAATAATCTTAATTACTGTCGGCATCTGTTTTCCAATCTGGAAAATAAAAAAAACCTCATCTTCTGTAAAATGTCTATGTATTAAAATGGTGTCCCTGAGTTAGTAACATAGAACTTAATTCTGAGTTTTTGAATTTAGTTTATAATAATGGCATTTATAAGTACCTGTCAAAAAGCAGGTATTGCATACACAGTACTTTTATATGAAATCAGTATATGTTGATAAATACAGTTGCCTCTATTTTCAGTATTATGAATGGTGACAGATATAATTCAAGTACATTTTATTCAAGACAGAAGGCTTTTCATAAAATTGGTTGGAATTTTATGTTTTTCTGTGAAACAAAAATATTTTAAAACCATCAAAAAATAAAATTACATTTTTTTAATTTTGTAG
Source organism: Chamaea fasciata (assembly GCF_029207755.1). Classification (NCBI taxonomy): domain Eukaryota; kingdom Metazoa; phylum Chordata; class Aves; order Passeriformes; family Sylviidae; genus Chamaea; species Chamaea fasciata. The sequence continues at coordinate 33,738,327 of NW_027094091.1, read as the reverse complement.
CTATCTTGAAAGTATTAATCAAATGTGAAATCCAGGATTATGTTAGTTATGTGGCTATTTAATTATTATGCTCATATTTAAAAAACTGAGTTGCCACATTAAACATGACTCACTTATTTCCATGTGCAGTTATGAGACCTAGTGCTCCAGTAGAAGATCTGAGTCTAAACTATCATTGCTGTCATTTCTTGGTTGAATGGAGAGAGTGAAGAATAGGAGAATTACTCAGAGTTTGCAGAAACATAAATTATCTTGTCTACACATGTTGCTACAATATGATCAACATTAGTAACTCAGGTCTCGATGCAGCCACAGTAGAAAAACCTCGAGGCTAAGCATGTACTTCTCATATAATCTAGCAATAGATCAATGCAGCCAGTTTGCATCCAGCCCTAACAGATTGTATATGAGGCTGTGCTCAGCTAAACAGATTTACTGTCAGTTTAGTGCATTTCTGTGCAGATACTCATACATCAATAATGGTCCCTGTCTAAAACAAGTAAATGTCAATGTGTTTAAGGTATATTTTCTATCATCTACTTCTATCAGCTATTCCTGTTGTTACTTGTTATACTTCATTTTGATTTAAGCTTGTTTGAGAGTAGACTCTACACTGTAGAATGCATGTCCACAACACTGAGGAGTCTCAGAATTCAGACCCACAAAATTACTAAGAGCTCAGTTTGATGAAATTTATTTTTTTTCCTCTTTGCACCAGTGGAAAATGCTCCTTTTCTTTCTGTAACTGAAATTAATTCTCCATCATGTTTCCTATTTGCATTTGTTCTCCTTGTCCTGAGCTTTTCCCAACATCTGAATTTTTATTGCAAGTTAAAAGAGTGGTGAACATTTCAAAGAAACAGAAGCCACAGTTAACAGGAACTCAAAGAGTTATGCCTACTTTTTTAGGTAGAGTTGAGATTTCATTGTTTGTTCTTCCTGAAACTATGAAAATGGATACTAGAAGAGTAGCTTTAGTATGATTTTCAGCCTGCACTGAGTGCATCAACAGAGCTACAGTAATAATTGTTCAGATTTTGCTTTCACAATAAATAATGATAAATTTGGAGTGAATGTCTAGAAGAAAATGAGCTTAATATAGGTTTGCACCATTGCTGAAGGTGAGGTTAGAATACTTACTATATTAGCTAATTAAGTCAGGCTGCTGAACTTAAAATAGGTAAGCATGTGGAAAGGGAGAATTACAGATTTTCTCCATATAGCTTAAATATGTCAAAAAATGTGTCATAGGACTTTTAAATTACATTAATGCTGCTGGTGCACTTTACATTGTAACTTTACTATAAGAAGCGTGCTTACAGTCCTGTATGTTTTTCTTTAAAATTAGCCATGTAAATATACTTCATAATAGCAGTATTTGCATTAAAACATGCTGATTGCATAGAGCAAATTTCACTCATCAAATAAAGAGAATAAATGTTAACAGAATTCTGACAGAGAACATCATATAGGATACAAATTAAATACCTTTAAAGAAATTAAAACCTTTAAATTATGCATCTCATTTTTTATGACATGGATTGTAATGATTTGGGAGTAGAAAATGATTTTAACAAATACCTGTCCCAGCATGGATTCTATCAACTTAAACATCGGTTGCACAATGCGTATTTTCTAATTTTGAATTTTGTTTATTTTAGACTTCGGCAGAACAATTGCTCATAAAGCAGTTTTTAACAGAAAAAATAGAACAGCATATATTTTTCAATCACTTTCTTATACTGAAATATAAGAAGGAGTTAAAAATAGTCACAACTAAACTTCACTGTGTAGATATGCCACTGTAACTTGAAAACAGTAGGTTCATGTATTTAATGAATACTGTGGATTAATTTGGAAATGGTTATAATTGCAGAAACAAATTTGTGCTTAAATAAAAAAAGTTCTAATTGGTAAGTAATAGAGGTCATATTCAATCTTTAAATTTGCATTGTTTGTATAAGTGTTGCAGAACTGTTGCCAGGAATGCTGTTATATTTTGTCTTGATTCTTTGTGTCTTGTCCTAGAAAATACAGTTCTGTCAAATAATAGCCACTCAGTCCAGAATTCCTGATTTTCCTCTATTGTTGCAAAATAAAACCTAAGATTCTTACTCTGGTTTTCCGAACTAAGAATTTTGCAGTTTTTCCAACATAGTATGAAGTAAAATCACAAAAATGAGAACTCTTTTTTTTTTTTCCCTTTTATTGAGTATGTGTATATAGGAACTTGCAGAACAAAGGCACAATACTTAAATTATTCTTTTATTACAGTGAGAGCAAGTGTTTGTATAACCCTAAAGAAAGATCAAACTTAAGCACTTAAGAATTCTTTTGTCTGTGGAATAGAACACGCAGAGAAGCTTCTGGTTCTCTCGTCCTTGAGCTTCTACTTCTGTCAAGATATTTTCCTACATACTCTGAGATAAGTCTCCTCACTTAGCCAAATCAGAAATTTGTCTACCTCAACAGGTGGGGTTTCCCCCTTTCTTTTAAATTGAAAAGTATTCTCTTAAGCATCACCCGCTTTCTCAGATAATCTCATTACTGTAGGAAAAAACTCTCCTCACTGGAGATGGTACAAATGCCTTATCAGGATAAAGCTGAGTTGAAGATATATATATCCTTCAACAGTCAAGCTCTTCTTAAAAAGCAACAGCCATTTGAAAGCCTCTGTTTTTTGTGGAGGGATATAGCTTTGGCTCAAATATTGTAACTGGCAAAGAGGATGTGAGGAAATAAGTACTGAATTATGTATTTTTGGAGTTTTGCTCAGTACTTTGGTGAATGCTGTAGGAATATCTTTGAGTTTAATCTGAACAAAGCTGAGATAATGTATTCAATCTTCATAAGTGTACATGATCAAAATTCTGTGGAGCTGCATTGTTCTTTTAGGTATATGATTGCACAGTAAATAGAAATACAGCATGCACAGTTAAATGATTTCTACAGAATGCCTTTTCCTTAACAGTTTTGTATCTAGAAAGTGAATAATCCGAGAACACTTCATTATTTTGCTTCACAGACAGTGGAAAACTATAGGATTTAGATATTTTCTCTTTTTTTTTCATTTAATTCAAGTCACTCTGTCCAAAGATGCTACTCATTTGTATAGCTTGTAGATAGACAGAAATAATCTTATTACCTTAAACCTTTAACAATGTATGGAATATAACTGATATTCAGTTTTGATGGTAGAAATTGCTGTGGCAGATCTAACAGAAGATTCTAGCTTTTATTACAGGCAATCTTACAGTATAGACAAATCCTCCAGTACTAGTTGCCTTACTATTATATAGTTAACACCATGTTAATTCTTTCACAGTTTCATGAAAAAATTGTTATCTTACTTATTAGTTGAATATATTCTTTAAAACTCCTGCCAGGTTAATGGTCTAATGAAAAAAATCCCAAGTCATCTTTATTTAAACAAACCAGTAGTAATAAGAAGGTTTATTACTATTTATCACAAATGAATAGTATATTTATCATTAGATAACCATAAAATCATTGCAAATTGTATAAATACCTCACAGCAACCCACTGATGTGATTACAAATCCATTTGACTTGTATGTCTTTCCTGTGGTTCCAAGTACAGATCCGGTGTATATTTTATTAGGGTATTTGGAGAAGAATTAATGAATGAGGCTGAGACCTTACTGTAATACCTACTATGTGCAGTTAGTGGTAGGTTATGTACTTTTATGAATAAAAAGTGTGTGAGAAGGAAATTGAAGAAGTGTGAGTTTGTGAGGGAGTAGACTAAGCATGATGGAACAAAGGTAGGTGTTGGGTGGGAAAAGAGGAGTGCTGCCCCAAGAAGTTCACGTACCTTGCTTCACAATTAGTTCTCTGTGTAATCAGTTTTATCTCCCTTAAGCCTCCCTCACTGTTCTGGGGTCCTTCTTCCACTTCCCTAATTTCCTTTCTTCCCTTTCTACATCTCTTAACCACTTCATCTGTCCTCAGCAACCCTTCTGAGGCTGCTATCAATCCAGGTTTGCAAAGATCTGCTAATATCACTTCTGTGAGGTGTTTTCCTCTTCCTGCTTTTGCTTCTATCAGATATCCTTGCTTATCCTTCTACAGAGATTTTTGACTGCAAGGGGTATGACCACAGAGATCAACTTTGAGGCTTTTTTGGAGCTGGCTGTCTTCTAAGTCTCAAAAAAAAAAAAGGCTTCTTAAAGCACTGATTTAATTTTCCCTTTCGACTCCCAGAGTAATACTTCTATGCTGTTGTTCTGTTGTTTCTCTTAAACTGTCAGCTTGTATTCATGGGGTCATGAGGTCAATTATGTGATTAGGCTGTAAATTAAGTTTAAACAACAACAAAGAAATCTTCTTGGGTGAATCAGCCTCTCAGACACAGGCATGCAAGTCCTTACCATGGGAGCAGCTAGAAAATCACAATGAAGGAAAAAAGAAAGACTTTTATGCTTAGATAATGTATTCGTGATTTCAAGAAAATCAATTTGATTCATTTAGGCATAACAGTTTATTTTAGCCTTGATACTTTCCTGTGAGAAATTATGCTTAATAAAATGAAGAATCTGCAATTCACACAGGGCTTCAAGCACAAGGATTTGGTAAATAAATTAAGCCTTCCTGTCATCTCTAGAAGAGCACTCACAAGAGTGTAACATTTAACATACTGGAGTATTTTTTCTGTTTTTACTAAATTGTCTGTGATCAAGGAAGCTTGTCAAGGGAATGACTGTACTACTACAACTGACATTTTCCTAACTTAATTTTTAAGGTTGTTGAAAATAACCTATTTTTGCTGCCTGTTAAGAAATTCAACCAGATTCAGAAAAAAAAATCTCTGTTGAGAATATCCTATCTAGAGTCCAAGAGATGCTTAAACCAATTTAAAAGAAATAAAAATTGCAGAATAAGTATATTTGTGTTGCAGTGTAATCCACGGGAAAATCAGCAGAAACGCTTGTGAGACTAATGTGTTAATGTCATAACTTGGGAAATAAAACTTCATGTCAACATGAAAGACTAAAAATAATGATCTAAGTAATACATAATTGGTGTCGTAGTGCTACTAGCAATTGAAAATGATGAAGGAGAACAGGCTTCTAACTTAGCTACAGTTTTGCATTAAATATATTCCTTTCATACTTAGCAAAAAGATTACTATACAGCTGACTGTGATCACAGGACTCAAATTAATCTAAGTAGTTGTGTTCTCTATGTATGTATTGGATTTGCATGAGAAGGTTTTGGTAGTGGAGGGCAGGGGGGCTTTGGGGGTAGCCTCTGTGAGAAGCTGCCAGAAGCTTCCCCAAAGCTCGACAGAGCCAATGCCAGCTGGCTCCAAGGGGGACCCACAGTGGGCCAAGGAAGGGCCCATCAGCAATGGTAGCAATGCCTTGAGGATTACATGGCTAAGAAAGGGAAAAAGTTATTGCTCAGGAGGAAATTGCAGTCAGTGGAGAGAGGGACACTGTGTGAGAAGACACTGTGTGAGAGCCCTGCAGACATTAAGATCAGTGCAGAAAGTAGTGAGGCAGCTGTGCACCTGCAGCCCTGAGAGGTCAGTGGTGCAGCAGAGATCCACCAGCTACCCCCTACCAAGGGAGGCTCCTGGCAGGACCTGTGGAGAGAGCAGCCCACACTAGAGTAGGTTTGCTGACCAGACTTGTGACCATGCAGGGGGCCTGTGCCAGAGCAGTTTGTGAAGAACTGTCCCATGGGAAGGATTCAGGTCTAAGAACTTGATGAAGAACCATGTCCCATTGGGATACTACACTGTCGCAGTCTGGGGAGTGTGAGAATTCCTCCTCTTGAGTAGGAAGGAGCAAAAGAGCCAGCTTGTAATGACTGACCACCGACCCCATTCTCTGTGCCACTGGCAGGGAGGTGTTGGAGAAAATTGAGAGTCAAAGAACCCAGGAAGAAGGGAGGGGTGGAGGAAAGTTGTTCTTAAGATTTATTTTTTTATCTTATTATCCTACTCTGATTTGGTTGGTAATAAATTAATTTCCCTGAGTCAAGTCTGTTATTCCCCTGTCTGATCTTTCCCTGTCCTTATCTCAACCCATGAGCCTTTCATTCTCTTTTCTCTTTCCAGCTGAGAAGGGGAGTGATTGAGCATCTTTGGTGGGTACCTGGTGTCCAGCCAGGGTCAACCCACCTCAGTGTTATTAATTACACTCTTTAAACAGGTGATGAGAGCTATACTGAAAACTAAGGCAGAAAACAAATATCTATGTTTTGCTGAAGAAACATCATTTTATGTTGCTGCAATTCATATTAAGATCATTAATCTACCTGAGTTTTAAAGTAGTTAAAATATCTTTATGTTACTGGAATTAAAATGATGTCATTTATAGATTGAATGTACCTTTTTACTTTGAGTCTGTCAGAAGCAATACAGATTTGAGTTGAAAATTGCTTTTTCTAGTTTGAAATTTTGCCCATGAATTCACTTTCTGCTTTTATTTCTGATCTTACACTTAACCTTTGAAGCTATTCAATCCACTCCTGATATCTATGTTCTTATTTTCTGAATCCAGAAGTTTTTCTTTCTCAAATTACACTTAAGTCTTTGAAGAATAATAGTTTTATGCCTTTGGTTGCCGTTCATCTTACTCATTTTGTCTTCCAATTTCTTTTTGAGAAAACCACGTCCAGTGTTAGTTAGATGTTACTAACTAAAAATTTATTTACTTTTGTATTTTTTATATAATACAGTGGGACACTGGTATAATTTTCTAGTGGTTTAGAAAAGAGATGCTGTTTGTGTGAACCAGTAGAGTGAGGGGCACATTCCCTTCTTTGCACAGGAACCATGGCAACTGCATTATCCCACCGATATTCCTCCTGTAACTGAAGACACTATAAAACTGGAAAGGGCTGATGAAAAACTCAAGAGACATCAACTGAAGTGTTCAAGAAAGATTTCAAATCATCACTGGAATAATGTGATGCATTTTAGAGCATGAAGCAATTATTTGTTACCAAAAAATTTGGAGAAGTGTTCACACTGGTAGAATGTAAGAAACTAATAATTGTGTTTATATTATCTATATATATCTGGAAATGTTGTCTGTCTTGATTGTGTGTAAGCTACTTTAGAATCTCTGATAATGAAATTTCATATACAATAAACACATCAGAATGATTCCTATCACACTCATATCCATTGCATTCTATTACAGACATTATCAGACACTTTAACAGATCCATTAGTTTTGAATTTAAATATGAATCATCAGTTTTCATAGAATCATAAAATATCTTAGTTGGAAGGAACCCGCAAGGATGATTTAAGTCCAATTCATGGCCTTGCGCAGGACAGGCACAAGAGCCACACTGTGTGCCTGAAAACATTGTCCAGACACTTCTTGAACTCTGTCAGGCTTCATGCTGTGCCCACCCCACTGGCGAGTCTGTTCCAGTACTCAGCCTCTGAGTGAAGAAGATTTTCTTAATATCCAATGTTAACCACCCCTGCCTGACACAGCTTGGGTCATTCTCTTGGGTTCTGTCCCTGATCACCCTGACACAGAGAAGAGATCAGCGCCTGCCTCTCTGCTTACTCTCATGAGAAAGTTGTAGATTCCATTAGGGTTTCTGCTCAATCTCCTCCAGACTTAACCAGGCAAGTGACCTTAGTTGCTTCTGACATGGCTTCCCCTCTACACCCGTCATCATCTTCTTCTTATATTATGGCACCCAAAACTGCACACAGCACCTAGAGCAGAGTGGGCCAATCTTCCACTGGCTGGGCATTTTGCCTGATGCCCCCCAGAACATGGCTGGCCTTCCTGGCTGCCAGGGCACTGCTGACTCAGATTCAACTTGCAGTCAACCAGAATGCCCAGGTCTCTTTCCACAGTGCTTCTCTCCAGCGTCTCATTCCCTGGTTTGTGTGTACATCCATTCGCCGGTTTGTGTGTACGCCCTTACACAGAGGCTCCCATCTGTGCCTTTGCCAGCTGTACCCTCCATAATTCCAGCCCTTCCATTACATACAACACCACCCCCGTCTCACCTTCTCTGCCTATCCCTCCCGAAGGGCCTGTAGCCATCCAACGTGGCATTCATGTCACAGGATTCATCTCACCAGTTTTCTCTTATGACAGTGAGTGGGCTCTGGGGTTGGGCCAATGCGTCCAGCTTCTCTTGTTTGTTCCTCATGCTCCTTGCATTAGTATTGAAACATCCCAGCTGAGATTCTTTCTAGCCAACACCTCCTGGAACAGACTGAAAGATCTCAGTAGGGCTCAGTTCTTCAAGTTTTGGTATGATCTCCTATTTCTTATCACTGGTAAGCCTGGTTTTGTCCCATTGTGCCTTTTAATCTAGTTTAAAGCTCTCTCAATAAGCCCTACTAATTCCTCAGCTAAAATTCATTTTCTACTTTAAGACAGGTGGACTCTGTTGCCAGCAGGCTTGGTGTTGTATAAACTGACCCATCATCAAAACCATAAAATTCTGCTAGCAATCCAGTGTTGAAACCGGATGTTCATCTGCATAATCTTCCTGTTCCTTGCCACATCATTCCCTGCAACTGGCAAGACGTCCTTCACATCCCTTGACCAGTTGTTCAAAGGTCCTGAGATCCCTCTTGGTTGTTTGCAGCCTTCTTGTTGGGACCTCTTTGTTGCCTACCTGGAAAACCAGCAGAGGGTAATAATCAGTGGGCTGTACCAGGCTGGGAAGTTCCTTCATGATGTTCCTTACCTTGGCTCCAGGAAGCTAACACACCTTCTGTGTGCTGGTTTCCGTGAGCATATCAGACCTCTCAAAAGGGAGTCTCCAATAACTACTATTCTTTTTTTTCCCTTAGTTGAGAAGATTGTGGTGACTGGTTCTACCTTTCAATTTCCTCCTGAGTGTCCAGTATTTCTTAATTGTTCCACTTCATCTTTCAGCTCCACTACTAGGATGAACAGATCATCAGCCTGATGACACCTCATGTTGTTGTTGTTGGTGCTGTCCCTGCTGCCCTCTGGGCGCAGCACCAGGCTCTGTCACTCCCTAGATCCTGAGACCTGGACTACCGCATGCTTTTGTGAGTGCTCCATCTGGGTCACCAGATGCTTTCTGTTGTGCACAGAAGGAACTTTTGTCTGAGTGGAAAGCTGTCTTGGTAAGGGCAATGACCACCAGCTGACCCTCCTTGTGCTTCCTTGCTCACCCTGCAGCACAAACTGCGAGTGTCACCCACACTCTTTGGAGGCAATTCTTGTACAGATATTGGTGGGCTCAGTCCCTGTTGGCTCCACCCTCACTGAGTCAGAGCTGCCTCTTGAGTCAGGGCTCCACTGCCTCCTGTTTGAGATGGGGGGAACTTCTTTCTGCTCTAATACCAAGGTCTTGCTAGGTGGGAAAGCTTGCCTCTTCCTCAGTGGGATCCTTGGCTCCAGAGCACTTCAGTTAGTGCAATTTCCCTTGGAGTGTTTACTAATACTTTTTATTGGAATGTCAAACTATTATCAAGACTGGTAATTGTATCTCGCAAATATCTGTCTTGTCACCTATTAATATTCCTATAAAGTAATCTCTTACATTCCCTAAATTCTCTTTTTAATGTTTTGGCTTTGTGGGGTTTTTTTGGGTTTTTTTCCTGTGTGAGTAGCTCAATAAATTATCTTACTGTGTATACAAAAAAAGTGCAGTTCATTATTTTCTGTCTTTGCCTACACAATCGTTTGTGTACAGTAGAAATATACTTTAAAATTTGTATGGTCTATCTATGACACTATGTACTCTGGAAAACTTGATGCAAATACTACAAAGCTCATTTTCAGAAGCACATGTAGTTTTCAAGTTTACATAGCATCTGTTCTTCGGGTGAGAAAATATGGACATACAGGTGCTTTCATTTATTGCAATTTAAATGACTTATGTGCACTGAAGGCTTTATTTTCTTCATTTTGATTTTGTGTTTTATATTTTCTTAAGCCTGCAACTTTCTTTATGGGAGTCATTCCTCCATATGTGGTAAATATTTTACAAAATTAAAAATTAACATTACAAGTTGTGAAAACAACAAAAATGGATCATGTCCAAGTCTTCTGTTATGAAATGCTTTTCGAAAGCCCTTGCTGAGAAGCACAATTATGCATCATGTCCAGGCCATTGACTCAACATACAGTTGACAATTGTCAAAAGCAAAATAAATGCACTTTCATTTTCAGTAATAATCTTGCATTCACAAAATTTACGTGTTCTAACAAAAACAATACAGATAAGTAAATGTTCTTACGGAGTCAGACACCCTCTCTTTGCTAAGTCTTTTGGATTGTGCTTTTCTAAATATCCTGTACAAGTCGACACAGTAAGCTTGCTAGTCAAAAACATAAACTGGCTGCTTACTTTTCCCCACAGTAAATTCAGACATAATAGTAAGTTAAGGAAGTCTGAAGTCAAAATTCCAAAAATCACTTCATTAGCTCTGGGCAAAAATAAAGTTTTGTTAGTTTTTTGCTAATACTCTCAGTGAGGCTCTTTTTACACAAAACCAAAATAGAATCCTTTTATTTTAAGGATGCTGTAAACATTGACTATTGGTGCTAATACACCACAAAACTGGAAAAGAATTTATTCAAATATGTGACATGCACTTTTACAAACTTTATTCTGTTTTGAAATCATTTTGTTAGAATAGGAATTAGATTTGTAACTCTTTCCCCAGATAGAGATCAGGCATAGAGTTCCAGGTAAAAATTAATGGGGTTTTATGATCTTCTACACCTTATACTTTTAGAGAAAAACTGTTCTAAAATTTATGGCTGCAATATAAAGCTAAAATCTATAGAGGAAATTTTCATGAGTATCTCCAGCCATTCATCCATCCATTGTCTATTACCTTTATCCTTTCATTCTTTCACTCGAGTAGAACTACACACCTTCCTGTAAGTCACCATTTCACTGCTTAAATACTGCCTTTTGTTCATATACAGTTTGTAATACCACTTCTGGAAATAGGAGATTCGTTCCTATTCTTAATGGCTTAGGTTTACACAGCTGTGTAAAATTTCAGATTCCTCCTGATAATATGTAGACTTTTTTTTTTTTTAATTGTTTCATGGGCATTGCATTCTTGAGAAATACCACTAATATGAAGTTAACCTGCTGCATTATTTTGATCAACTTTTTCATTCTGCAGTGCACAAAACATGTTTTCAAGAAAATTATAGGGCACAAATTGCAAGTGAACATTGAATTCTTAATTCAGTAATTCTTCAGAAGTTCAATGTAGTTGTGTCCATGACTCTTTGTATGGATCTGGTCTTACTTGTGATGAGAAATTTCACAGTAATTCCTGCAGTTAAGACTTTTGCATTTCAGACCCTTGCTGAAATATTTTTTGCTTTATTTTTTCTTGATTGACACTTGTACTTACTGCTCTTTAACACCATTTTCCTAGTGGGTGCATATGTATTCACATAATAAAGACGCTAAATTAACTTCCTGATATGAAATTTCACTAAAACAATGGTTGTTGCCCTGTCAAAACCCATGTTTATTCTGAGCTTCAATAACATGAATACACCTGATGCTTGCATTTTTATTTGTTATGAGTTTTAAAGATTGGATGAGAGAAATCAATTTAACAAGGCATTTCAAATGTTTTATCTGTATTTATTATTTCTGAACACTCTGTAGAGTTTTTTAAACATAATTCTGAGTTTTCTGTGGAGTGTTTTAAGTACGTATGCAGAAAGATGTTTGGTACCTAATGTTTTCCTAACAACTGTTTAGAGATTCAAATAGCTAGATTTCAATTTGCACTCAGTTTTGTGGATAGAAATAAGGGAAGGTATCTTTGTACATTTATCACATTGCCTTCAAACCCGAACTTTCCTTTTGAGTAATTCCCACAGAACAATTTTTGCTTTATTTTTATCAAAGATTCAATGTGCATCAGCAGGAAAGTGATGATAGAAGTTTCATTTTCTGCAAGTATAGCCTTCACTTGATAGCCTGCTGAAAGGTGAAGGAATTTGCTTCTTCATAAATGTCCATCTATTCCTTCAAAACTACCAAAACCAAAAGCAAGTTATTACAGCAATGTGCTAATGGCCAGGGAGTCTCATTGAAGTGGGAAATAGAGCTATGGTTGCCCAAAACATCATCCTCCTAATTTATTTAAAAATGAGATTAATAGACACAAAAAGCATTTTAAAAGTGCATTAGACTGACACTGTATGCAAATACATGTTGTTGCTTAGATCACTTTGCTGAAACAGCAGTTAAGATTTTTCTTCTGATGTATCTGATCTCTGAGTGTTTTAGGACAGCTGAATATTTAAATTAGGGACACAGCCATATATGAATTGCAGATATCTATGATGCTTTTGCCCAAAGACAGAATCATGTAATAGGAAAGAAGTTGGACTTCCTTATTTTCATGGCTAGCCTGTGAGGCAGCTATCATGCTATGAAACTAAGAAGGAACAGCTAAGCTATCACTTGGAAGGGATGTTTCTTTTGAACATGGGAGTGTTTCTGGAAATGAGAATTGCCATTCTGGTCTTAAATCAGTAAAGCACTTCAAGCAACTAAACTCAAAACTTTTGTTTACAGTGAAGTATTTGTTGAATTAGGGCTTCAGCAGGTGGCACTATTCATTCAGGATAGTTTAGTGGGAAATGACATAGTTTTAATCCTTGTTTTCATCTGTAAAGTTCAATGCAGATTCTCAGCTGGTGAGGCTGGCAGAGCACCATTAACTAGGGCTATGACATAAACTGTCAAAGGGTGTGCTTGGTTTTTGATTTTAGAAACTGGCTGGATTCCATACTAAAATCAAAGTGCTGAATCTGGAAATATCATTGAAACAACATTCCCTGTTAGTTTTAAGGAAAAAAAAAAACCCACATTTTAAAAAGACAGAGAAACTGCTCTTAATAAAGCATATAATATTCAGGACTGTGTCAATAGAATAAATATTTTAATCACCATGGAATTTTCTGTTTAAAGTATTGTTAACCTTAAATAGTTGGGTTTGTGCCCTGGAATTAATGTCATAGCTACTACATTTGTTTTCAAAGCCCTTGTGTCTGCAATAATTAACTATTTTTATATGTGCTCGTATTATATTAATTTCTATCTAACATTTTATAAATATCTGTTTGCTGTAATTTCGAAGTCACTGTTTATATAAGACCTGCTCTCACTTCTAAAAAAGAGATGAAATTTTAAAAATTCACCTAGACATAACAAAGAAGTGTGAAAATATAATTGAAAAAAATTAGTGGTTTTTAATTATTTTATATACATATGAAGATCTGGGGTGTGCTATTGCACTTCTTGCACTTGTGCATCTTTTAAAAATAATAATCTCTGCATATACTTACTAACTCATCTGAAGAAACTGCTTAAAATGTACGTATTCATTTGAGCTAACACAACATAGATCAAAATAGAGACATTTAGTATATTGACCTAATATTGAAATTTTGCACGAGTGCTTTCTAAGTCAGTAATTGCAATGTCTTTGTAAAGTATATGGCACTGTATTGATTCAGAGCCCATCACTTGTGTCTAGTCTGGCATTTGAGCCTGCTGATGATAACACTGATATCTACAGCAGGTAAAAAGCATTAGAGAATATACAGTTTCCTTCTGGTTTCTCACTTCTGGATCTCTTGATAAGTATTTTACTTGTGTGCATTTCTGTACTCTCTTGAGACACAGAGGACTGTTTCAGTTGCAAAGCAGTTTGTTAAAAATGTTCTCATTTATTAAGATTGTTAGACTGACATGATACTAAATAGAAAAGGTTTAAGATACACTATAGAGAATAACTCTGGAATTGTATTTAATGCGTGAAATGCAGAATTATAGCATAAGAAGAAAATAGCAAAGTCATATTCTAAGGATTTTATGCATATTCAGTTCAGCTTTTCCTTTCATTATTTGAGGTGAAATATGCACAGTTATTACTGTCTAAAAATCTTTTCATCTTTTTATTGCTTCATTAGCACAATTAGGTTAATGTCATCATTTTGAAATTAATTTGTGTTTTATTGTATATAGTTTATAGCATTAAGATAGGGTGGTCACCATTTCTTTGCCAAAAGACTGCCTACTTATAGACAGGTAAAATATTTCTACATGTGCCATATTTTGTATAGAAGCAATGAAATAATTTTAAAAGAATTATCTTTTTGAATATGTGACATTGAATACAAGAGAAAATATGATTGCGAATATAGAAACTAGAATATTCTAGTTCTAAAAGAGGATTTTAAAGAAGTTGAAGAAAAAAAAACTGAATAATTACTACAGCATTATTACAAAGCATGCATTGGCACTCTTATTTTTCAGTCTATTATCAGATATCTTCTGGTCAGGTTTCACTAGGTTTTCTATGATACTTGATAAGAAGCCTTTGAATATTTTTGAAAAAATTCTCAGAAGAGTTTGTAATGTAATCTGACCTACATTGATCTGTGCAAATTCCTTTATGTTGCTCTTTTCATTTTCCTCAATGTCGCTTACTATAGTCAGATCAATAGTGAAATAAATTAGTTAATTAGAATATATTTAAGAAAATAGGATGGTATTATAGCTAAGTTCCAACTATTACAAAGTTCTGCCTCTAATATTAAAATATAGATGACAGATGCTTGTAAATAGATTTGTGTGTCTGTTGAAGTGTCTGTTGAAGTGTGCCTTAAAAGTCAGTTTTGGATATTTTTCAGCACAGTTGGATTTTCAGACCAAATTTGTCTTGTCATGAGTGAGTAAAAAGTTCAATGCATAAAATATTAATTTCTATGTTTATATTCAGTATTTTATGTCAACTTAGCTCACAACCTTATGTGAACAGAGATACTTCATATTGAAATGTATACGGAAAGAAATCATTAATAGTTGAATACAGTAAATGGCACTTAGTCTTCCATACTTACATTTCCAGAAAGATGATTATCCACAGGTGCAGAAATCCTTCTAAATACCTAAAGAAGAAATAAGGTTTGAGGAGACTAAATAAATCTTACTCCCTCATACTGAAGCAAAAAGAAATATATGAAAGAGTTGGTTACCTAGCTATTATCTTCAGAGAAATGCAACCAGAAATGGGAAACAAACTGGAAAATAGATTCTTTGAGAATAGGAGTCAGGAATTCTGCAGGTTTCCAAATACTGGAGCAAGGGATACCTGATGCAAATGTTTTAAAATTGTGATCTGTGATCTTTCATCACTATATGTAATAACTTGCTGGTAAACAAACACCTGAATTTGCATTTCCTTTTGTTTGGCTCATGTTAAAAATTATGTCAAGATAAATGGTCATTCTTTCCCAAAGATCAAAGATTATGAGTGAAATTGTCTGGAAAGGTTCTGTGGGAGTACATAAGAAACCAACATCCTGCAGAAAGGCTTGCACATCTTGCAATACTGAAGCTTTCTGTAATACATGGAGGATTTCTGCATCTTACTGCCATTTTGGTTTTGGGTTGGTTTTTTTTTTCTTATGGCAGCCTAACAGTTGTGGGAGTTACCATAACCTAGGGCTTTCTGCTTACATAAAAACTCAAGGGCAGCAGCGTTCCATGGTAGGGAAAGGGATTGCAGGAATATTCCCCCTAGTCTGAAATTGAAGGTGCCCTTCTGCTGGGCTGCAAGTCTCTTCTTCCCAAGCTCTGTTTCCTAAAAATTATGTATACTTTTTCTCATTAAATATTTTTTTTATAAAAAGAAAAGTACTTGTATTTTATACTACTGTTGCTGCTTGTATCAGTCATACATTTTACTGTAATTAATTAGAGATATTATAATGGATCTCTCAGTTATCTCTAAGTAGCCATCCTGACACCAAAAACTGCTGTTAGATTATAGTTCTTACTGCTCTGCGAACATAGCATATAACTCTTGAGTTGTACTGAAATAGAGTCATAAAAGTGAAAAAAAAAAGTTAAAATTGCCTATATAGACTTAACCTGTTTTTTTAATAGACTTTAACTGTCTTCTTTCCTTCTTCTTTGTTCATTTTCTCGTGCTTTCATACCAGTTGTAAGAAACAGGTACACTTCAAGTTCATGTGAAGGGGCACAGAAAAAACAGATTAGAATTTGATATTGGATGATAAGAAATGTGAAGCTTTTCTTTAGTCAATAGCATGCCAAGAACATGTCATACTTCCATGTGTCACAGCATGACAAGAAAAAGTCATAGTTTCCCTGTCTCTCAATTTAGTTCAGACTAACATTACAGCTAGAATGTCTGCTTACGTATTAGAAGTGCTTTAAAGCCAACTAAAATCCCTATAAAATATTTTGATATATTTATATAAAGTGTATCAATGTATCTTAATTTTAACTTTTTTGGTTGAGAAATGATAAATTAAACTACTTTAATATGAATTCTATTTTAAGTAAGACTACATAATTAATTTTGACTGAGGAAGAACATAATACTCTAGATGCAAAACATTTAGATATCCATTTAGTGCAATAAGAATTTCCATTATCCTGTCACTCACAGAATTTAAATCAGGATCATGACCTTAGAACTCATTAACTGCTATAAATAAACATGTTATCATCACATACTTTTCTTTTGAGGATGAGATTATTTTCACCTGCTTAAGTAACCGCATTCCTTTTCTCCTAATGTAACTTACTTTTATAAAATCATCCACTGTCCAATCTCAATGACAGTGGCTAGACATTAAAATAGCATTGAAACTTTTGTGAAAATGAATAGGTTTTTTATCCCAATAAAAAAAGTTTCCTTTGTTTTAGATTTTTTACTGTTCTGACTTCTACTTGTGTTTTATAAAGGTAGACACATTACATAAAAACTACTGCAGTTTACTCCAGGTGATATCAATCGCAACACTGTTTCTTCATTCATATTTAATATATCAGTGTATTTACTAACTGTTTTCATGCAGATATTTAGAAAAACTCAACAGGTCCCAAGTTTTAGAAAAGAGTTCCCACTGTCTACAGTTTTCCCTTTATCTATATGTTCAGACGAGTAATAGTTCAACCATGCTTTCACCCATTAGCTGCCCTCCTCCCAGGTGCTGAAAAAAAGCAAAATATTTTCCTCCGAACTATCAGTGTCCTTTCCATTGTTTGATATTCCTCTTATAAATCATATTCTTTGGAAGGACTTTTGGAGCAAATAGGTTTTCTATCCTTTGTAAGAAATCCACTAAACCTCCTATACTGGTAAGATTTTATGAGATTTCTCCTGGCTCATGATGGTTCTTCAGTTTTGAAGTGTGACATTTGCAATTGATCCTCTATTCACTACCATTTCACCTGCATGTGGAATAAAGTTGAAGTAAGGGTAATTGAGAAATCAAAGTGGGAACAAACAGGCAGGAGAGTATTTTGTTTCAGCCATCCTTCACTGTTTTGTTGCCCCTCTAACCTTCCCCACACCAGTCCTCTCTTTCCTCTATCCGATTTTTCCAGTCCTCCTTTTAAAATACTTTCCTTCTTAAATAACTAATCTTATCAACATTTCTCACAAGAAAAGTTATGCAATAAGGATTTTCTACAGGATGCCGCGTATATTTACTGGGCTGACTATGTAAGCTCTGGTTTGCATTCCAGTTTGCCCTGTAGTGTCAGTAGAAAGAACTTGGAAGTAGTAATAACCCACAGTCCACTTCACAAAGGAAGTAGACTCATTTCTTGAGTCAGTTTCATACGTTTTTGACAAATGCTCTGAAAAAGTACTCCATGTCTTAGCCTGCAAAGTCAGCCCTCTATCTAGATAATGCAAAAATCATGGCCATTTAAAAAAACCCTGAAAATATGGATGAGTGTAGTTATGAGGTTTTGTGCTGTGAAAAATAAAGCTTTTTTTGCAACAATTCATGTTATATCAAAGCATTTCAGGATTATTATAATTTTAAGAAAGAAGCATCATAATTTTAACTGGAGAGAGAAAGTGTTTTGCTGCAAAAATCACTTCTGAGATAAACTTACACTGTAAAACATTTTTTTTTAAAAAAATGCTGATTTTAGTGGCTAATATTCTCAATAGCTCATCAATTAAATTTTATCCATGACTGCCCCACATATTGATCAAATTTAGCTTAGCTGAGACATTAAAACAATGTCATATCCCTATATTTTATTGTTTCTGGTATTTCTGTATTAGCGAGTACCAAGATAATGCTTAAATCTTGGTTAATCAGTACTGTATACTAGCTTTTGACAAGCACCTCTACCACAAGAACTGAACACAAAAGATGTAAACAACAGTTGCATTTACTAAATTCATGATACTTATCTAAATATAGTTTTATTGTTTCTTATAATGTTGTTTGCAAAAGTAATAAAAAAGAATGGAAAATATTTTTACAAGATGTGATACCCTGAAAGTAGCAGTGTCTACTCCTTTTGAAGGTATAAATTGCTGTTTCTGTTGCAGAATTTATTAGACACTTTCAAAATCTTCTGTTTCGCTGAGACGAGAAACTTGTAGTATAATTAACAGCTTTGGGGGAAAAAGTTACTATCTGGTTTCATTTCTCGCAACCCAAGAGATAAAGGTGGCAAACCATTTTTTAATGTTTTTTTGTGAAACTGATGTTGCTCTGCCACAAGGCATTTCTTTATCATAACATGAAATTAAAACAAAAGAGGGGAAACTTTAATTAATTTTGGAATTGTATGGAGTTTTTTAAACTGTGCAAGAGATCCATTCTTTCTCCAATAATTGCAGTGTTGGGGTGCGCTACAACTTGGCCGCCCATCCTGCCCCAGGTTATTAATAGGGCTCCAGAGCACTACATTTTTTTTGTGGAAGATATATATATTAGAAAAAAAAATTATGACAGAACTTGTAAACATTCCCCTCTCATGTAAAGCTCAAATGGATATTAGCAAAGGGATTCTTCTTCACTATCAATGGGCAGAAAACTGACGAAGTATTCCCAGCTTTCTTCAGAGCCTTCCCATTTGTAACTCTAGGTTATTAAGGAACTGGTTTCTGTGGGAAAAGTATTAGCAATGAACACCTGCCAGAAGGACAATCCCAAATTACCTTATTAGGCTCTAATCTCAACCTAAAATTAATTTAGATCTTGGACACTTAATAAATCTCTTTTTCAAACCATCTGTTTGTTGCTCCCAAACAACTAGGGGTATGCCTGCACTGCAAAAACAGAGGTCCCAAACCATTTAACCCAGAAGAGCTTTAGTGAAGAGCTTTAGGCAGAGTTGTTTAATTTATTTCTCTCAAAAGCTGGTAGAATAATTTACTGAAAACTCTGATATCAGCCCTGAAACCAACTGAAATATATATTCAGATTATTATTGGTTTACAGTCCTTCTTCGCTGCCCCACAACAATGAGGACTAGTTAGTTTTTAAACACCATCACCGTTTTTCATTGCTGGGGAAACTTTATCATCCAATACTGATTTTAATAATATTGTGCCAGTTGTAATTCCCAGTGGGTTTTTTTTCCAAATCTTTGCCTTCATCTATTTCAAAATCACAACAAAGTGACTTATGTTGTCACTCTAATATTTCAAGAGTACATATTCTTTAACTAAGCTTTTGACAAGAATAGTCCACTGATTATTTCCTATGCATGCATACGTGTATATTCTCCTACACAAATATTTACATACATATGCACCTTTTAAATATGAGTACATGTTCAAAAATGAATGCTAAAATTGTGTATGCATTATGTGCACTTTTTAAATTCTTTCCCTTGTTGAGAGCTCCTTTATCTAAGTGATCTGACCTCTTTCTTTAACTATGGGGAGCAGAGATTTTAACTATGATGTACCCTGTAATAAATCTCATTTGTGTACTCAGTTCTCCTCTGTAGAAGAGAACAATGCATAACTTGGAGCTGAACATCCTCAGGGACCGTGGACATTTTTCCCTGGAGGCATATTGCTGTATGACCTACCAGTGTTTGGAGCACAGACTCAGCATTCTTTCTGCAGCCAGATGTACAGAAATTTCTTTGCCATTAATAAAGCATAGTTCATAATTTTGCATTCCATCACTGATATTATGTGAGAACCATGGGCAAATACGTTTCATTCTGCATAGTTTGTGCATCAAGTAGCTACTACACCTTGTGAGTGCCATTAGTCTTTTTAGAATATCCAATGTCCGTGTTTTTCATCTGTGGTTCAAGTTACTTGTGGTTCCTTGAAAGCATACCCTTTTTATTAATTCCTTCTAACCCTAAAAGTTTTCTGTATCCTGGCTATTTTTTGTTATACTGGATGTGTTAACTCAAAAGGAGTGCTAATACTGAGAGGCTGTACTGATGCTTATATTGGTACACCTTCTCAGATTGATTTATACTGGTTTACACAGCTGAGGCTTGGTTCTATTAATTTTGCAGTCAGGTAATGATTAGCAAGAACTCATCCAGGAAATAATTAATGAATTTCAGTTTGGGAATGAAGCTGAAATATTTTTTTTTTCTCTCTTACCAGTTTGAAAATACCCTCATGTTTGAAAGCTTTGTTCTAATATCATTACAGTAGAAAAAAGTGCAAGTTAATTGTAGATGATTTACTGTTCTTATGAAATGCTGTCATTAAAAGATTTCATTTCTCTTTATAAAATCAGGCTGTATATAATCAGTTTTTAAATTCTGTTAAAGTCTCAGAACACAAGTCAAAATATGCCCTGCTTGCTCTTGGCCTGGTGGTTCATGACACCAGTTTCATATGAAGTGGTGTCAAACTCAATAATGTTTTCAGCTACAACTTGTGGGAACTCAGCTAAATATCTAAATATTTTACCAGGAAGGAACCAAACATCTCTAATATATTTTTAGATATGTTTTTGGCAAGATAAATTACTGCTTTCAGTACTTCTTTCTATGAAAATAAATAATTTCATATTGGCTTATTTCAGAAGGCATATTTCATATTAGAAAAAAAAAATGTTGGGAAACAGTAAATTAAGATTGGGCGGTTTCTTCCCCTTGCAAAGAAGAGGTGATTATTAACTTAAACTAGGTAAACAATTTACATGTTATCCCTAATGTGGTTGTTTTGTAAGGACTTAAATTATATAAATTATAGTGCATTTGAAGAGAATGTTTTAAGAGCAAAAAGTAAAAACTGGAAGCAATAAAAATAAATTCAATCTTAAAGCCATTTCCTTTAATCTTAGTTCACTGAGATTGGACTTGCTTGGGAAAGACATTTTTTCCTATGTCAGATGTCTATTAAAGTATGAATATTAATTATATTTGGATCCTTTGTCAGCATACCTATTTGATGTAGAAAAGACCCTACTGGGCTCCATGTCTGGGACATATTAGTCATCAGCCTGTCTATTTTGAAAAAGAAACTTGTTTTTACAAAGGTTAACCAGATGTGATTGGAATTAAATTCAAGTTGACAATGCTCTAAGGCACTTCATTTGATTTTGCCCTTCATTCACCTGTGAATCCTGTTTAGAAAACAGCAACACATTGCAGAATGCTGTAAATGTGGAAACACCAATTTTCAAATAGTGAGTACTCAAACTGACATTTACACAAAAAAGAGCTTCTAAGTAGTGCACAGATGAAATGGATTTAAATGAATTGTTTGCCAAATAATTTTGAATATGGAACACTTTTGGGAATATCAAACATTTCATGGACAATTGATAAAGAGAAGGAAGGCATTCTAAAAATTTGAATTGCTTCTGAGTGGATACTTTGAGCTATGAAAAATTTATATTTGGTATCCTTGTGGACAAAGAATCCTTTAAATAGGAATTTCTGGTGTTCCAAAAGATAAAAGAATATGTTTGTTTAGTATACAGGACTGTTATTACTCAGGCTTTGTTTTAAAGCAAAGTTTGCTAGCTTTTCTATGGCAGTACTTGTGCATCATTCATTGTGTACATTAACCACATCTATATTTTATTTCTGTTTCACTTGCGCTTTTTGACAGCTAGAAAATTTCTGCCTTATCTTAAAGTTTCATTAGGAAATATCTGCAGGCTACAGGCTGATTTTCAGAAATAAGGGGAGCCCTATCATTCTGACCTTATCAGGCTGCTGTGGACAATTTTTCTTCTCCCAGCAGTACTTGATACTTTTAATCTGATAGGGTTTATATTAAAATTTAGCATATCTACTGAAAAAGCAAAGCTGTCTTGAAATAAGAAATGTTAAACTAAATAAAAATTTCCTTTTATTGTATAGGAGGTTTTTAAGGGTTAGCAAGATAATAATTGAGATATTTTCAGCTGCCCTATGGGTACTCATAAAGAATTTCTAGTTCTTGGCTTGCCTTTTTTACTCTAGTGATAATAAAGTAATATATGCAGTACAAATGAGTCCTTTTCACAGAATTGTGTGGTGGTGGGTCAGTCAAGTGAAATGCATGAAACACTGCACAGGAAGGACAGTTCCTCCTGGAAGGACATGGAAGGACAGCTGTATGGGAATGACTGGTAATTGAGGTCTACATTTTCAAGAGCATGTTCTCAAATTGGTGGATTTGTTTCACTTGAATACTCGAAATTAACATGCAAGGGCTGTTTTGGCTTTTTTAAATAAATTGAACACATGTAAACCCATTTAATGCAATTTAAAGCAAACACAGTGATAACATGAGTTTCTTTAAGTGCAAAAATAATTTCTATTAAATTTGCCAGAATCAAGATATTTCAGAGTTCTGTTTGTCAATTTTTTTTTTTTTTCTAATTCATATTTCAGCAAACATCACATGCTTTGGAAGCAGCATAGATTCTAACTGTTCTGGTAACAGTGTTGATAACAAGTACCTGTGTCATTGGACATAGTTATTTCAGATGCAATTAAATAAGAAGCATGAATGCATCTAAAATGCATTCTGTGTAGTATTTCCTTTATGCAACATAACTTTATACTCACTCCTCCATGGTCATTAGAAGAAATTGCCAGTAAAAGTCTAATTGTCATAGGACTAGAAAGAGGAAGAAAAATATCATATTGCTGTTGCTTGCTGAAGTTTTTAGTGTGTAACTTTAGACAAAAGCTAAAAAGACTGACTCATGTATTTGAGTCCTTTCTATGACTGAGGAAAATTTTGTGTATATGAGAAGCTTGAACATAGATTTTATTGTCTGTGATGCCACTGATTTCAGAAAGATCATACTAGTAAAAAAGATAATACTAGTCTTTTTTAACTAGTTTAAAACATTTCTTCCAATGGGCAAAAACATTTTAATATCAAAATTTACTATCTTCTTTGTGGGAGTTTGATTTTCTTTGTAGTGTTTGTATGCTAGTTGTTTTCCATAGTAAACAGAAAACTAAGTAGAGAATCCCAAAATGTGATTTCACAAATATAATATTCTAATGAATCTTTGCTAGAGAGGAAATTTACATTTATCACAGTGAGTACCATAGTATTTTGTTGAAAATATAAAAAAGAATGTAAACTTACTTTATATCTTATTAAAAAAAACATGTAAATGTATATTGGTCAATATCAAATTTTAAAAATCCTGATAATATAACCAAAGAGGCTGATATAGTACAAAGACTAAAGCGATATGACACTTACAAAATAGTTTTTGTTCCTTCAATAATGAAAAAAAGATGTAATTGAAATTTTTTTGGTACTTTTTATAAGCTTTTTATTTATCATTCCTTTTTGCATGCTATGTCCAAACATACAGTGCACTTTTTATGCACTAATGACTTCTAAGACTTCAGTTTTGAGGTGCTATTCCATAACATACCTGTAGTTAGCCTGGAAATACCTCAGTAATCCTTCAGTATGGTTCAGGAGAGCTCTTCTTTAAAGTTAGTTCTGTCCTGCATCTGTTTTATGCACTGATTTTCTTAATTCCTTACCAGACAAAACTTAAATTTAGTAGGAGAAATATCTTGGTTTGATGGAAAACAGAAAATGTTTTCTAATTGGATTAATATTTTTTAGATTTGGCTGCATAAAAAGGTTTTGAATAAGGGAATTCAGGAAAGGAAAGCTTTGTGCTGTGTTGCCGAAGTAGTAAGCAGGAGCAAGTATCAGTAAGACATGTGAATGCAAGTGATGTATTTTATCCAGTACTCCATGCTGGACATCTGATCTGTACTGTATAACTACATTTTTAAAGGAAGGATGGCTGGCAAAATTCATTTTAAAATGGACAAAACACCTCAAAACTATCATTCACATTCCTTTTGGAATTCAAGTGGTGATATCATGCCAGACACAGTGAAGTTAATTTTTAAATGCAAGTTATCAATTTTTTAAATAACTAATACCCAGATTAGGAAGGAAGAAGCTCAACCTTTTTAATGTAATTGATATCATAAATATAGGTTCTGTAATTTATTTTCCTCGGTAAATTTTTTTCTTTTGTTATCATCATTACTTGCCTCAGAATACTATCCATGACGAAATTTACCATCCTGAATTCATTACCTTACAGGGTGATAGTGGTTCTGTCACACAGACAACAGGCAGTAAACAATCCTACAGCAACTCATAATAAAGCACAAGAAATATTATGTTTGCCTTAATATATCGTATGTTATCTTATCTGTTTATCTTAAAACTACTAGAGCTTTGCATCAGAAAATGATGAATTAAATTATATTACAGCAATTACTGTAGGATGCTATTAACTTAAAAAATGAACAACCCCCTCCCCCGTACCTGTCCTTTACTAACAGAACCCTTATTTTTCAATGTATTACTTTAAATGGAATATTTAGGCATTTTCTCTAGCCAGTTTTCTCAGTGGCAGAACTTTAGTCTTTATAGTTTATTTCAAGACTTCCTCTGGATTTTTTTTCCATATGTCTTGCACTACATTATGTCTTTTTTCTGTTTCAACAGCTTTTTTTTATGAGTGCCAATTTTTAATTTAGGTTAGAATAATTTAATGCTGATTTAAGTCCAAGACTTAACATTAGGCTAACTTATATTATTATTTCTAATAATATTTCTGTCATTCAGAAATATATCAGGTCACCATGATCTGCTGGCCCACAGGTGTAAATTTTACATATTTTACATAAAATTCACAAAAAATTAAGTTAGGGGAAGGTCATTCTGCTGCATGGGACTGTAATATTACACTTGATGGGCTGTGTGAACTCCAAACAAATAATCAGATTTTCCACAATAATTAATAAAACCTTTTAAAAAAGGATGACAGCTTAAGGCACTGAGATTACAGACACATTTTTCAAATCTTTTATCTGTGTAGTTATTTCCAAATAACACAGTAAGAGCACAGAGAAACTACAGAAGTCATAGAAGAAGCTGGGTGCACTTCAAGCATATGTTGCTGTCATTGGTTTGCTCTGCCACTGTACACACATGTGTAAGAGAAGCAGCTGGATTCAGCCATACATCTTCATCTCTTACCTCACTACCTTCCCCATAACCTTTACAAATCTCACCATCTCTCTGTGCCTTGTGCCCATTTCTTCTCCACTCTTTCAGCACTCCCATTATCTTGTAACCTGGTGAAGCTGAAGAGGAGCACGGGTGATCCTCAGGGATTGTGTGCATCACTGGGTTTCTCTGGTTCCGCCCCTTCTGGTGTCTTTCTGCAGTCATCTGCACTAGGGCTGCAAGGGAAGGGAGCCAGCAGAGCAACTGGCATTCTGGAAACCAACTGCTGGTCCCATCCCTTAAATTAGAGACTATGTTTCCCATAGATCACATTTCAAAAAGTCCATGTTTGCAAAAATTATCTTCTAGATTTAGACTTTATAGAAAGCCTCATGCCTAGACAAAAAATTCAAACTTCATTTTCTGTGTAGTTAATAGAACTAATAAATCCTGTCAGGCTTATTCTTTTTTAACATTGTTTATCAGTCACCACCTGATTCCACTGATTCAAGTGGATCAACATTGAGAGAATAGAAATGCATCTTTCAGGAGACAAAAGACATTCATATTGTAGAAGTTTTAATTCTGGATAAAATCCTTAATGCTTGGCAGACTCAGGTGCAGTATTGCCTATCTCTGAGCACCTTTTATATTTGAAGATTTAAAAAAAATTATACTCAGGATTACCCATAGATATTTTCTCATGTAATTGCTTTTGGGGCAGCTGTCAGCAGTTTTGTAAAGTGATTTAATATTTCTGCATGAAATAAGTGCACAGGATGGAAAACAGCCTAATAGCAATAAGATTATGACTACAGATGTGGTTTTTAGAATAATAGATTACTCTTGTTATCAAATATGAATGAAAGATTGAGACCATCATTGTTTGCATCATCTACCTGCATAACATCTCTCAAGCAAAACCTTACGATTTAGGAACTCTTGTTTCAGATTATGGCAGTGGCAATATTCTTTCATATTGATGTGGGTGAGGAAGAGCAATACTGTGGGCATTCCTATGGCAGCGTAAGTCAGTCATACTGAAAATGTCCTTTCAGAAAGAAGTGCTCAAATCAACTAAACCAACTGATCTCTGGGTTTCTTGGCTGTTGTTTATTCAAATAATACATTAATTTCATATTTGTTTTTCTGTTACATGACTAATTTAAGCTGAACGGGCTTTACTGTTGTGAAGCTGTGATGTGTTGACTCTGGCCTGGAACTAGGAACCCACCAGCTGCTCACTTATTCCAGCAGTTTGGGGAAGAGAATTGGAAAGGCAAAAGTGAGAAAAATTAGTGGGTCAAGATAAATATAATTTAATAAGTGATGGAAATCAAAGAAGTGGAAAAAAGTGCAAATTTTTCACCACTTCTGACCTGCAGACCAATGCCCATTTCTTTATCCTTTGCAAAGGGATATTTTGTCAATCAGCGTGGCATGTTTCATGAACTGCATTTCTGAAAGAAAATGTCGGTGCCAACTTTCTCACTGCACTTTCAACTATTCACACAAACCTTCTCTCACAAAATAATACGCATTTAATTTCCAATTCAAGGGACCTACAAGGTCTTTTGATGATCTTGTCTTTTCTGGCTTATGTACTAAGACAAATTACTTCTAAATAAGCTAGAAGCAGTATAGACTTCCATGCTGCCTCTGTACTCTCCCTTGGATGTGTTCCTGCTTAGTGAATTTAGCATTTAAGATATCAGTAAATTTCTTTCAGTATATTAGGCCAGTTTTTCACTTCAGCTCCAGGGTAAGCTGAAAGCAAAAATAACTTTCAGTGTGGAGTTCATATCTGCTCATTGCAAAACATTAAAAATATTTCAATTTCTGAAAATGTTGCAATAGCTGACCTCAATATTTACTTATTTTATGAATTAGGAGACAGTGTTTTTACAGTTCTATTTCTACATATTAATTTTTTTTTCTTAAAAGAGAAGATCTGGCAGCCTAAAAAAATGAATTCATAAGTACCTGCATAGCATTTACTGAACTTTTTTGTACTGGTCTGGCTATCACCCTTTTATTTTAGCACGTGATGACTGCTGTGAAATAGATATGAAATAGAGGTTAGATGCTTTTCCAGTTAGTCTACTTTGCCTTCCATAAACAGTCAATCAGTGTCAGAGAACGCTGTAAAGGTTATATGAAGCCACAAGAAAGAGTATGAAATCATATTGAATCAAATTAGTCAAAGCATTAATAGGGTGAGAATGATTAGCTTTATACCCTAGCTGTATTTTGAGAATTATATTAAAACTGGTATGTACTATCACACTAAATCTTTAGAGTGAAGAATTGCACTGTGCAAGAAAATTTCTTGATAGAATGGCACACTATTATTGCCTCTTAAGCTTTCTGAATCCACCAGGTTTAAGATAACTTCATGAAGTCCTCCCAGTAGCTCAAAATTTTAAGGATGTTAGATTGTCTACTTAAGGTTGAGAGCATTATGAAAGATATTTCCAATGCTACTTTACCAGGAAGTTCAAGCCTCTCTTGTATTTATTTAGAATCCTGCACAACAATCCTACACAGTTTGAAGAGAACCAATTTAACCAGGTGGAAGCCAGCCATTTGATAATAACTCAGCAGTCATAGCAACAGTCTCCCAGCCATGGCAAAGAATTTGTCTTTGTTATCTTGCCTCAAAATACAGCCTAAGAATCATTAGCTGACCTCAGCATCTGTATAAAATAGTTAATAGAGAAATGAAAAATTTTCTGGTTTGGTTTGGTTTTTTTTTCCCCAAAATCTGCAACAGTATTAAAAATAAGTGTGTGATAGAAGTCCAGATGCAGAACAATTGTTTAGGCTGTAATTGCTTGCAATGACAGAGGTCTTTTTCTTGAACTTTTTAAAATTTTATTTTAAGAAAGAACTTTCCATTTAAAAATGCTGTAAAAAACAACCCATTTAGTTTAGGCCTGTTTGTATATAGTTATGTATGGGTATATATGTATGCATATATTTCAATTTTTTTAATTTATTATTTTGGACTTGAATAATAATTTTTCCATCAGTTTCCATTTGAAACAAGTACTTCATTTTCACTGATTTCGTGTGTGGGATGTCCTGTTAGTTGATTACCTGTAATTCCTAAGTACACACATACAATCTACTTTTAAAAAGATTGCTCTTCAGTTCAGACTGGTCATCTGCTGCTGCTGAAACAGATGATAATTTTTGAGTTCCAATACGAGCAATAGGGAGGGAATAACCATAATGAATGGACTTGTTTTACATTTGAAGTCTCCAAAATAATGCTTGGTGATGTATTGCCAAGATGCATATTCAAGTTACTAAACTTGTTTCTGAAACATTTATGATAAACAATATCAACTGCTGTGAATCCTTGTTGAATTAAAAAAAAAAATGAGCTTTTGTGCTTAAAAAAAATACCTTCTTGTAGGGCAAGGAATAATTTTAAAGATCATAAAGTTTAATTCGGGTTCTTTTGTTTTGTTTGACTGCACCAAGCATCTTCAATGTTCTGGTAAGCTGTGAGCTATAATTTTATGGGTTTGCATGGCAAGTATTTGGTAGCAGAGGGGGGTGACAGAGGGGGCTTCTGAGACAAGCTGCCAGAAGCTTCTGCAGTGTTCAGTGGAGACAATGTCAGCCGGCAGCGACGTGGATCTGCTGCTGGACAAAACTGAGCCCATCAGCCACGTCCTTAGCACCTCTGTGAGAACAGAGTGATGAAAGGAGAAAAAAAAAAAAAAAAAAAAAAAAAAACCTCTACAATTACAACTGTAGACAGGAGTGAGAATATGTGCAAGCAACACCTCGGCAGACACCAAGGACAATGCCGAAGCAGGGGGAGGAGGTGCTCCGTGCTCCGGGCGCCAGAGCTGAGCTTGCCCTGCAGCCCGTGGTGAGGATCATGGGCAGGCAGCTGTGCCCCTGCAGCACCACAGAGCAGGTGGTGCCTGAAAGATGCTGTGATCCCGTGGGAAGCCCCTGGCACAACCTGCAGACCCGTGGAGAGAGCAGCCCACGCTGGAGCAGGCTCCTGGCAGGACTTGGACCCCGTGGGGACCCACACTGTAGCAGTCAGTTGCTGAAAAACTGCAGCCTGTGGGAAGGACTCACAATGGAACAGTTTGTGGAGGACTGTGTCCCATGGGAGGGACCCCACACTGAAGCAGGGGAAGAGTGTAAGAAGTTCTACCTCTGAGGAGGAAGGAGCAGCAGACAAGCTGTGATGACCTGACAGCAATCCCCATTCCCTGTGCCCAGGTGTGGCTGAGCAGAGAGGAATTGGAGAATTTGGGAGTACAGTTTAGCCTGAAAGAAAGTAGGAGTGAGAGAAAGGGTAACTTTTAATATTTCGTTTTGTTTCTCATTTTCCTGCTTTAATTTGCTCAGTCATAAATTAAATTAATTTCACTAAGTCAAGTCAGTGACAGTGAGGACTGAGTGATCTTTCCCCAGCTTTATCTTAATTCATGAGCCTTTCATGATATTATCTCTCCCCTGTACAGCTGAGGGGTAGAGTGGCTTTGGTGAGCAGCAGGAATCTAGCCAGGGTCCACCCACCATGTAATATTATCATATTATTTTAACGATTTTTTAAAGCAATTTTAAAGTACCGCCCAATTTTTTTTTTT
Organism: Chamaea fasciata; assembly: GCF_029207755.1. Lineage (NCBI taxonomy): Eukaryota > Metazoa > Chordata > Aves > Passeriformes > Sylviidae > Chamaea > Chamaea fasciata. The sequence continues at coordinate 33,708,442 of NW_027094091.1, read as the reverse complement.
CTTTTGTGATAGGTGAATCATCAATCTTCTGTTATTTACACAACTTAAAATTACATCTTTAAGATTTGGTGAAAATGTAATTTTTACACACTCCATTTTGTTAAACTAGCACCAGAATCAGCATACTAGAAGAATCTAATGCAAAAAATTCTTTACCTTCATCAAAGTAAGATTAAAAAAACTTCCTAGATTAGGAACAACCATCAGTGATTTATTTAAGAATAATATCAGAAGTGAACAAAAGGCCAAAATATATACCTTGTAAAGCAGAAACCTTGTTTTAATAACTAGGTATTTAACGGACTGGCATTGCTCCACTGAGTGCTTTATCAAGTTACCACACCTTCACCAGATTTCATTGAAATCATGACTCCATTTCCAACGTGATCACCAGCTATGAGATTGCAACTGTGCTCTGTAAATTCCTCTCTGATACAACAAAGGGTACCCAAAGTTGGTATGCTTCTACATAAAGGAACCAGAGAACTTTGTTTCAAAATCCACAAACTAATGCTTGAAATGTTCAGAGGTAACTGGATTCCTGTCTGCTCATTTCACATAAAGCCCTGAAGTTGGGGGTTTTTCATAGATTTTCTGAATAGGTAGGATTTCAGTGAGTTTCATGTGTTTGGTCTGTACTTGAGCCTGGACTTATAAAAATCCCAATGCAAGGCAGTTAGAGTCAATGTTTTTGCTAGAGTATCAAGCCATATATATATGACTGTGTCTGGAATATCCTGAGTTTTTTGTCCTGCCCGTACATTTAACCTGCTGGTCTAGGGAAATTGGTGTGCCAGTACTTCCAGGGACACTTTTTATTTAGCCTCAGAATAAACTGTATCAGCATTGTATCTTTTTCTCTATCTTTAGAAATTTCCAGACAGGGTCTTCTTTCACACTACGGAAACTATATGCTGCTATTCAGGTTTGGGAATGGATAGCTCTGAAGTCTGTAATATCCCTAATGTGTCTTCAGATCATTGGTTGAATGCTTGAAAACTATGAACTGCAACAGCTTGTGGCAATGAAGCTTAACTGAAAGCTGGCCTGCCCCTGTTGAGAAGGCTGTTTGTTTAAGGTTGGTTTTGGTGTTATCTTTTGACAAAGGTTAAGCAGCTCCCTGCTAAGAGTGTTGGCTATTACAGACCATGTTACTTAGGAATTTTATTCTTCCCTTGCTAATACAACTGCAGAAGAGAACCACCTAGCTGCCTTGGATGTAAGCATTCTGCTAGAGACACAATAGAAAGAGTACTCTTCCCAGATAATCAGTGGACAGGAATTCAACCCAAAGAGATCTAATACATTTTTCAGCACACTTAGGAACAGTAGAGAATTTTTCTACTAATCCATATAACTGATACTTTTCTTAATTTTATAGATATTTCTATTTTTAAACACAATAGATGATGTTTTTGCTATACATTTAGAAATAATGCTGCTCAGTTTATAATTAGAATATATTTAATTTTTATTATTGTTTAATTAGAATACTTTAATATTAGGAAATATAAAAATAGCTATTAATAATGGTGAATTTTTATGCATCCCTAATGAGCTAATTAAAATGACAGTAATGTTTCAGTTTTAATAAGAATGCTGCTGCTGTCAATGAGATGGAATTATTTGGGCAGATTTTGAGGACCTTACCTTGGTGCCCAGTGGACATAACAACAGAAATTAAGCACATGTAATTAATACCAACAGAAAAAAAATTGTTAAAAGTGATAATTGCCATCTGTTCTTGTCAGTATTATTAATGTCCATAGAATATTCTTTATTGCAAAATAGCTTACAACTGTAGTGTTGACAAAACTTTTTTCTTTCAAAGTAGCTGGACTTGCAGTAAAGAAGGTAAGGTGAGCAAACAAATTCAAAATGTTAACACAGCCTAAGAGTATTGGTGTATCAGCCAATTTATAATTAGTTGCAGCTTGCAAGGAACACTGATCTCACAGGAAGAAAACCACAGTAATGCTTGTGGATAAGGTGCCGGACCATTCATGTGTTGTACTTTGATATCTTGTAACTGTTGGAGTTAATATGGCAATGTAAGTTTGATTTCTTATTTTCTGAGGAAAAATTATGCCTTGTTTCAGTTTCCATAGCTACTAGTGTTCAGTTGATGTATTTGCTCTGCAAAATAAGCCTTTTTTCTGTTTTGTAAATTTCGTATACTCTATATTGCAAGACTTTTGAATAATTTTCTTGGCCTAGAAGGAGCAATTTAATACAGTTTAATAAAATGATACTTTACAAATAGTTATTATCTGATTCTCTTCTAATATAGTTTCCTAAGGCTTATTTGTGTTCTCGGGTTATAGCCAGATTCCTACAGTCTCCTGAATCTCTTTAAATTGGATTGCTAAATTCTGCATCTTGGCAGAGGAATAGAGGTCTGAAACAATAGGTTCTTACAAGAATCAAGTTTAGGGAAAAGAAGTGTGATTTATGTAAAAAAAAAATTGTTTGGGTGAAAAAAACATGATTTTATTTTTATTCTTCATAATACAAAAGGGAGGATGTTCTGTGAGCTATGGCAGAACTCAGCAGAGTGAGCCAGTTGTGGACGGCCTATGCTTGTAGCTCACAGAACATCTTTTGTCCAGCCTGAAAGAACCAAATGCTTCCAGTTCCATTGTTTGCTGAGGAACATGTGCTGGATTTCTTTTATTGGTGCAAGATTCAAATTGCAATTACTCTAAGTGTGTGGAGAAATTAAATATACATTGCTATTCAGGGATGTATAACTTTAGCTAAATGTTTATACTCAAGATTTTCCCATGCTGAAAAATGTTTGAAATACTTTCTGAGCTGAGGCAACAGACATGTGTCTCTTGAGGCAGTGAGCTCTGCAACTTACCAAATTCATAGAGAAGTTCAGAAAGGTATCAGTTTAGATGGTGAAACTAAGAGCCTTTATGCTATCTCTGAGCAAATAAAAAATAACAAAATCAGGCTTTTTTCTAGATTTGAACAATAATAATTTCTGTTTCAAATGAAAGTGCATTTGGTTTGAATTGTGTGTTTAATGTGTGTGTCACTTCACTTATTTTTGTATGCCCATTTTGTTATTCTGGTCATGTATTATTGTCATTAATTAATTTTTTATCAGTTTAGGTTTTTTTCAATTTAGTTTTAATGTCATTAGCTCAGAATAAATGCTTTTAAACAACAGGGTCTATAGGAGATCACCAAGTGCGTCTTGAAATAACTCTCTAAAACTTTCTTACGTGTTTTGTTATCTCACAGTACATTTAAGATTTAGTTCTTCAAATTGTTCATCATTTGGAGATTACCATCCATTTCTATACATGGATAATGTAAGACAGAAGGGGTTTTTTTTCTGTTTTCACAGGGCTACTCAATTGCTGTTTCTAAGGCAGAGTTTCAGAAAATGTAAGAAAATTATGGCAATTTTGGTTCACTTAATCTGAAAAAAACTTCAGATTAAAAAAATATTCAGTTCAATATACTGAGGCTGATGACCAGAGAAACTCAATACTTCTAGGAATATTTTTTCTTCTTCATATAGTAATTTCAACCAAAGAGATAAAATGGCAAATTTCATGCAAGACATAGTGACATTTCTTAGTTCAACATTTAGAATCACTAGACATAAATATTTTGCTGATGCTGACAAAGAATTTATATATTCCTTTTATATTTTTTAGCTTGCAAGGCAAGAGTAATCACTCACAGCAGTTTATAATACTGAAGGCTCTGGTCTTAAATCTCATACCAAAAACTTGCCTGTGATAAAAAAAAAAATCTTAGGAAACTATAGCTTATTCAACAGTTTTGTGGTTTGGATGTCCCCTTGCACTGGAATAAGGGTCTTTTAATTATTTGCAGCCACAAATGCATTACTTTAATAGATCGTAAAATAAATGCTGATGGAATATTTCTTCTTAAATTACATGAGTAGATGTCAGTAGACTCACTGGTCTAACTGATCCCAATTATACTAGTATGTGCAGAGGTTATCCCCTCTACCATAGGATAATGATTAACCCCACAATTATGTGCAGTAATTCTGTAATATGATGCTGTACTAGTATCTTTAAACATATGACACTACTAAGTAGGCAGACTTTATGAGTTCATAACTCCATGTACTAAAATCAGTAAAACTATGAAATTCTATGAGTTTAAGGTGTAGCCAGCACAACTAAGAAGTTATGGGAGTTTAAGGCATATACTGTCTTCCTAAAAGTCAGAATGTATGTAAAGAGAAATGCCCAGACTTGTGACTTGGAATTCCATTACAAAGTTGTTTTCCTAAAAGCTACATTCACATAGATAGTCATTTTGACATTTAACCTCTGTTCTTTTAAGTAATTCTCTGCTTTTGTCTTGAGCACCAGGAATATCACTAGATGACCTTACGAGAGAGTCTTGGTTTGGATGGCCTAACAAGGTCATCGGTTTTTAATATAAATAAATATGTCTGTAGATGAGTTCTTATCACTGGGCCAAATTCTAAATGAAGAGGGAATTGCTAGATATTTAGCTTCCTAAAGAATTACAAGTGCTAGACCAGATTAGTGAAATTCCTTATGAAACTCATTATCAGACCATACTGTTTATTTCTTATACTAGCATAGGTAAAAAAGAATAAATAGATTTGCTTTTGTTAGCTAAGTTTTATCCAGGACGCTGTCTTGTTGCTGAATGCCATTGATAAAAATGACGGAAAAATAATAAAACTTTTTCTATTTACTGAGATATAAAAAATAATGGAGAACTTCTATTTGGACTCTTTTGCTCCTGCAATGCTGAACTGATCAATGGGAAAAATACCCAGGAGGAGTCATTTCTGAAGAGCACAGCAATTTTGTTTGTTGTCAACTGACGCAGATGTTCATTTTACATTAATTTTCAGCGTTATTCAAGCAGCTTTCAAATTAATGTAATCAATAACATTAATGACCTTTAAAAAGCAAAGTAAGTCTTAGCAATGGAATATTAAATATAGAAACCTTCTGCATTTGACATCAAGTTGTCTGTCAAACTACAGCTATTTGTAAAATTGTGGGCACTAAGAGAGAGATATTAAATTTGTTAACCAGATATTGAAAAACCATATGTAGCAATAAAACCTTCCTTCTTTGAGTTTCTCTTCATTTCTTCATACATACAAATTCATTCCCCTTGTTAGCCATGTGCACTGATACAAACGTCTTTTGATCATAATTTCTTATGTGTAGTGTGCGAAAGTGCTTTGCAGGTGCCAGACTTAAAATTGTCACTTCAGCTACCATTCAAATGGACACAGCAATGCAATTTCATCAACACTATAAATCCTTATGCTTCCATTGTCTTTATGCAGCTGTCTTGAGGACCATATGTACATATAATTATATAGCTGTATTACAGATAATTTTTCTTCCTGTTTTCTTTGTTTTCCTCTCTTGAGTATGGCCATTTGTGTTGCAATCACTTAGTTCTTTTTTTCTGACAGGTCTCTGTACAAACTAAGACCAAAAGAGCAGAATGACCCATTACTTAGATTTTTGAAAATTATATTTTCTTACTTGTCTTATATTTTTAACATACGAGTAATGATTTAATGATTTCAAAGGCTTCAGAAGGATATAAATAACATAATTACAGGACTATTTCTGTTGTATAGTGCATGGGTCAAATTACAGTGATGGTGAGCATCATGGTATTTGGCTTCCTGTGAGATACCTCTTACACATTCATCATCTCTGATGTGTATTTTCTAATTAAGTGTTTCATGCATTTTTACTAGACTATGACTGGGTTATAATATTTGTGCTCTCCGCAATGTACAGGTAGATGTTTTCCTGTAAGTCTCATCCTCAGCATTTTCATACTATTTTACTGTGTGTAAGATAAAAAAGAGAACAAAAATAATAATAAACAACAACCCCCAAAAACAAAACCCAGCAAATAAAAAATCAAAACCAAACACCAAAAGCCTGAAATAATGTCCACAAATGTTGTTTTTCAATGTGTTGAGTAACGCTTACTTTTGCATTTCCATTGGAGCTAGAAGATACTAGTTTGTATTTGAGCTGAAAAATTAGGAGGTGGGAAAGGTGGCAAGAATAATTTTAGTGGAAATATTTTCCATTTTCTGGTAACTTTTTGGTAGTGTTGGTGTAAGGGGGTCTGGGGCTTTTTCGCCTTTTCTTTGGTTTGAGATTTCAAATAGAAAGGTGCTTAATGTTAGCTGTTGTACCATATTGTACCACTGCATGTGCTATGATCATAAGGGTTTTTTCTGAACTGATAGTTATTCCCCCCCACCCCAGGAGCTGCAGTATATGGGAATTGCTTGTCATTCTCTTTGTTTTTCAATATCTAGTCAGGTTCAGAAAAGTTCCCTAAAGTTTGTATAGTATTTAAAAGTAGGCATCTTGTGCTTCTCTAAGGAAAAAGAGGCAATGTTATATTTATCATTCTTAAATTTTGTTTTCCTTTTACTATGTAAACCATTTTCTAAGGGGAATTATCATTTAATTCTTTTGCTTTCCACTTACTACTTCATTTCAGTTTTAAGTCATCAGTGCATTTGGCAATTCTACAGCTAGTTTCTCTGTTTTAGTAATTTATGCAGATTAGAAGCAATGAAGATCTGAAAACTGACTCCCCTGTGGCCCTTTTCAACACTTTACTTTCTAATCACTTTACTTTAATCAGTTCTTTATCTGTTCCCATGTTTAACCTGAATCTTTCCTGCTTTCAGTTTAAGATGAAGACTATCATTTGAGATGTTATCAAAGACTTTATGTAGATCCAAATTATGATGCTTGTACTCCTATTATCAATTGTATTTCTAATCTTCTCAAAAATAAAAGGTGACTGGTTGTTTTAAATTTCTTTAAAAGTATTATTAAGGTAAACTGTATTTGTTTTATATTATTGACAATTATTTAACTCTCATAATCTCTAAATGAGTTGTATGCTGTAGTGTAAACTACAAATTTTTAAGGTCAGTTCTCTTACTTGTTCATTTTTAATGCCATCATGTGTCACTCAGTGTGTGTGTGCACTCACGCACAAATATTGGCTGTAATGAGGCAGGCAAACCAAACAGTAGGAATTATTTTGCAGTTTCAGCATATGCAAAGCCAATTACTGTACAATTCTTGTGGGCTGCAAGAGAGTTATGTACCTTTGGTCCTAACAGATCAGACAAGAACGATTATTTAGACAGTCAGAGAAATGAACCTCAAAGCTTTTTTCCTCTGCTCACTGCCAATCTTCATGTTAGAGAGGTAGTAAGATCCTTCCAGATGTAAATAACTTCCTGGACTTTGAATGGGAGTGATTTTCTGCTGAGCCTAAGACTGATGTCTATGCTTATAGGTCATAATAATCTGACCAATTGCTATTCATTAGATTTTTGATTTTTAAACAAATTCTAGACCTAATCATGTTTAGAATATTTTATGTAATACAGGAATTTTTCATTTGCAACTGAGAACACTTAAGACCGAAAAATCAGAAAGCCCAGGCAAAACCAGAAAAGTAAGAGCAAAAATTACATCTATGTATTCAAACTTTTCAGTCAGTAGTTAGTGTTTCATATATCACAAAAGGATTTTTATGTTGGCAGCTGCTGAAGCAGGTTGTCACTGATTAGTTCTGAGTCACTTAAGTCAGATTTTCCTACTTAATTCTACCATGAGTATAAAATAATTAGCTGGACTTGGTGATCTCCGAGGTCTTTTCCAACCTAGTTCTTTCTGTGATTCTATGATTCTTTGATCAAAAATATAAAGATTTTTTCTGAGAAATGAAGGTTAAAATTTAAGATAAGTTATATTTTTCTTTTTTTGATTACAAGTAAAATGAAATGGAAGAATAGTCATGTTTTAGCGGCTCAGGATAGGCATTTCATTCAGGATACGTTGCCACTTGCGTAAATTATTCTGATAGATTCAATGTTAAAGATAATTTAAAATGCAATAAAATGAATACAAATTGATTCAGTATCTGAAGGGAGCCTACAAGAAAGATAGACAGGGAGTTTTACAAGCACATGTACTGACAGGACAAGGGAGAATGGATTAAAACTGAAAGAGAGCAGTTTAAATTAGATACCAAGGAGAAATCCTTTACTGTGAGGGTGAGGCACTGGACAGGTTTTCCAGAGAAGCTGTGGATGCCTCATCCCTGGAAGTGTTCAAGGCCAGGTTTAATGGAGCTCTGACCAACCTGGTCTAGGGAAAGGTTTCCCTGCCCATGGCAGGGGAATTGGAACTAAATGACCTTTGAAGTCCCTTCCAACCCAACCCATTCTATGATTCTGTGAATTGCCAATAAACTGTTAGAATTGAGGTATGTATGTTGAAAAGGCGCACATAATCAAATGCATGTTGAAGCAAAAACACTGACAGTACAAATTCTACTGTCTTGCAGTCACCTTCCCAAACAGACTACCCTGGGATCCACTCTGAAGATTAAGAGTTAAAAAATCCCCACCAAGTTGCTCAAGTAGTAGCTGTAGTTCAAAAACTGCCATTAAACAAAACAGATTATCTTTCACTTGTAGGGATGCCTGAGTTCTTCAATGTTTAGTGAGGCATGATAGAAAATGTGCATTCTAAAACACATTAGAAGGCTTTACCTTTCACAGTAAGTAAAATGAATGTATTTGACAAGAGTAATACAGATTAACGCATTCTGAAATAACACTTCAAAAACTCATCAAAATGTTTGAAGACAGAAGTACTTGGTAATGTTTTAGAAACTGCTCTGATACAGTTTACAGTAAGAGGCTACCATGGTAACATACTTAATTTAGCAATCTTCAGATCTACTCTGGCCTCAGTTTTATGAACATCTTTTTCAGAGTGCAATGCTAGAATAGATGTTTGCCACCCATAATTATAGCTATTAATCACTTTAAATAATGCAAGGATGTGTCAGCTTTATATTTACCTAGTAGCATATGCTTGTGTGATGAAAAGGCCCATATAATCAAAAACATATGCTCAAGTTTGGAACAGTCGTATTTCCTTACAGCGAGAATGGCAAAAGATTAGTCAATATTTACAGTAAAAATATCCTTTCTGTTTGCTACAAAATCAATTCCAACACCCTCAAATAGAGTAACATCAATGACAGTATCAAATAGTAAAAGAAACGGCAGGTGAAAATAACGGAATTTGTTGTTCTTTTAGTATGCAACTGAACAAAAAGGGGAAATAACTTCCATTAAAAATATTTTATAATAGGAAAATGGCCCAAAAAAGTGTGATTTTCCCAGGCTATTTCTTATCATATGTTTATATGATTTTATCTTTCTTATCTCTCAGACTACAGTGTATTTTTTTAGCACATAACCCTTTGGACAGCATGTCTTTGCTTACAGATGAGCATCTATGTAGCTATCCCTTCTTGTAATCCCTGAAATAAGCAATTTAGCCATTCTGCAGTTCCCAAAATAAGGAGTTAGCTGCTCAGAATCCATTTCAGATTATCATTGCTAACACAAGGAGAATTGGTAAGGGTAAAACGTGACTGATTTTCGTCCATAAAGAAGCACATGTTTTTTCAATAGTAAATTTCTAAACTTCATCAAATATACATAATCTGTAAATTTCTACATTTGTAGCTTTGTAAACATTTGTATGTTTTTTTAAGGTCTGCAGGCAAAAAAATACTTGATTTAGAAATACATGGAAATCTCTTTCAAAATGGTGCTTATACCCCAAACAATAATACTTACACTTGTCTTCATTATTTTGTGCATATATGAAATTTCAGCTCAGTATTTTGTTTATTTTGGAATATTCAGTAGCAGATAATTACATTATTGCAGTAAAAATTTATAGATGTTCCTAAGATCATGAATCCTTCAAAGATAAGGGACAGAAGCTATATTAAATCATGAACTGGTTTTAATGGTGAATGTCCTTCTGCCAAAATATAGTTCTCAAACTTTCTGAGCAGAGGTGGGAATGCAACATATCTTTTCATGACATTCCAATTAGTAATAGTGTTTTAAATTAAACTAAACTCCTTTTACTTATCCGTCTTATATTTCTCACTGTTTCAGATTTTAAAGGCTATCATACTGACACAGTGACACAGAGTAGTTTCTACCCCATTTTTACCCGCAGAGGTAAATCTGCCCCATTTTTACTACATAGTAATTTTTTTACTGAAGGTTAGTGACTTATTTTTTGAAATAAGTTTAAAATATAAAAGACATTTAGCTGCAAGTTGTTTTGTAGCATAAATATGAAGGCTCTTACAAGTGTAGTAATTAGTGTAGGAAAGAGTAAAAAACTTTGTTCATTCCTTATGTTTACAAATAATGTTTTTTTCTCCTCACCCTGACTTGTACTTTTCCACTCGACTACTTTTTTTTTTTTTTTTTTTTTTTTTTTTTTTTTTTTTCTGGAAACACTGTCACTAAAAACTTTGTTCCTGTCAGAAATGAAAACAGCATATTTTTCACCAAAAGACTCCTGAAAATTTTGCTCTTGAAATAGAGTGAAACACTGCTATCATCTGCATATGCAATTTTGGGGGCATTATTTAATGTTTTCACATTGAAGGCAAAAGGAAAGTTTCAGTTATCATTACAGTACTTTTGAAGTGATGAAAAGAAATGAAAAACAACAGATGCACTGAAGTGAGACAGTAAATTTGATGTGCTCTTATCAGAAAGCTGCATTTATGAGACTTCCACTCTGTTGGGATATGCCTCCAAATGCTACAACCTAACAGGAAATAAGGCAAAGTTTCTACAAAATATGTATTCTGTGATCAGTGAACTCATGAAGAGAATGAAAAGTAAGTTGATTTTAGCTCTGAAAGTAGATTTGCTTTTTTGTGTGTTTCCTGAGTTTGTAAGTTCAGAATAAGTTAATTGATGCAGCAAATTTGATGGACTTTTAAAAATAGATTACTTAATAGGTAATATGAGCAATTGATAAATGTTTTCCTTAAGTCTTTGTATGCACCATACAACAGTACCATATGCTAAATTGCACAGTATTTATTTTCATGTCTCTAGTGTGATAAGACCTCTGAGTCAGAATGCTGTTGTGCAAAACAATATTCAATTAGAGAAATAAAAAATAGCCTTGATCCATCAGAATTTAAACCAGAGGTACTAAACAAGAGAGAGCAGGTGAAGAGAAAAGGAAAAACATCTGAGAAAATGCTGGACTACAAAATTCTCTGTGAGCATAGTCACTTGGATTTCAGATATTATTGAAAAATCTGTTGCTAGCACTTAAAACAAGTACTGAAATATGCTTAGACTAATAAAGGTGTTTTGCCCATAAATGCAAAAATAAGTGGGAGGCCAGCACTTAGGAGCTACTTGAATCATATTGAGATAATTTATTTTAACCTTTTTGCAATTCTCAGAGCATATCACATTTCATGAACCCTGCAGCTTCCTTGATGAGAATCAGAGAAATACACAGAGGGGGACATAATTAAGAATAATCCATATATATTTAACTAACTAATGAATGTGCTTTACTTACAATATGTATTCTAAGATATCACTAATAATACCTTATCTTCTTTGAACAGGTAAATATCCCATTTCAACAGATTGCCAAAAGAAACTGCAAGAGACTTCAAAGGTAAGGACCTCCTCAGAAAAGCTTCAAATGATCATTTCTTCTGGTTTATCAGAAAATAAAATGGAGAATGTTAATTCTTTTGATGATATGGTTGATAAAGAATTGCAGATGGCATTAATCAACATAGACTTCCTGTTCATGAAGCTGTTTATGTATAAAAGAAAGATTTTCACTTTACTCTTGATTAAAAGGATAAGCTTAATTAATTTGGTAACTGCAGAAACAAAAAAGATTTGCGTGTGAAAATAAAATATTAAAAGCTTGTAACATTTTTACCATATTTTTCCTTGTGCAAGATTAAAAAAATACTGTTAAGCTACTAGAAAATTAAACTTGGTAAGGATTATTTTCTCAATATGAAAGCCTTCTAAATTCACTTTTTAAATTTTTTTTACTTCATACAACTTTCTTTCATTCCTCTAAGATATATAAATTTGAACTTAGTTTCAAAGATTTATTTAGTTTTGAGAACTCTTTAGATTTAGAATACATTTGGTTTGCATTCAGTTGTGGGGAATAATTCAGTGTCATATTGTTTGTCATTTGTGTTCAGACTTCTGTTTGTGGTACTTCATTTTTCTTCAGGTACATCCCTTGTAACAAATAGTTGATTTTTAAACTCTTATGTCCACCCTTACAGAAAATATTCTTATCTCTCAAGGACACAGGGAACAGAAAACAGGTTTTCACTAAATTTGTTATTTTTAAGTTATGAAGTTAGAGAGGATGACAAGGACATTGTGGTCTGCCCTAAAATTTGATTTGTAAACCAGAGAGAAAAAAAGAGCAGTAATTATTGTTCCAGTCATCATCTCTGTGCCTACTTCATTTTAAAACACTGTGTATTTTAAGAACCTGTCACATGTAATTTATGCATATGTTTTAATACATATACTTACAGGATAAAAGATCCTATATCGATTAATATTTAGCCATGCTTTCCTACCCTGCCTTAAAAAAATACCCCATCATTTGTCTTCCCAAATACACAGCTTATTAATTACAGATATTAGTGGAGAAGTTCTGAGAAAGTTCCACAAGTTTTTGGGGATTGTGCCAGATATTATCTGAGTACTGGAGATTTATAGGACAAAACCTATGGGTGGCATATCTAAGCTGAGACAAAAAGTCAAAGGCTCATTTCAGAACACACTGGATTCCCAGACTGACCAAGGACTTCAAGCATGGTCTTACGCTCCAGAAGAATTCCTGAAATATTCAGTCTTTTAATGTTTTGGCTTTGGTCCTCTTTTTTTTTTTTCTTCTTGATTGAAATCCCAGGGCATTGTGAGATATGGGAAGCCACTTTCCTTATGCCTCAGCGTGCTACTTAGCTCTCTCTTGGTACTCTTCCCATACAGCGGCAATGCTTAAGATTCATCCAAAAACTCCAAATTTTGAGTGTTTTGGAAATTGCGAAGGAAGTCAGATCATAAAATGGCTGATTTTTTTGTGTGTGCAGATGTGTTGTCAAGTTTGTTCCATTTTTTATTTTTTCTTTTCAGATCTTGTCTTTGTATAAAAATATAATTGATGAGGTAATTTGTTACTTTCCCAAGTGAGTAGACTTTGATCATGCCAAGATTTAAATATTATTGGCTGAGTGAAAATATTTCAGCACAAGTAGGAAAAAAAGAATCTTAGAGGTGAAGAATATGGAAGAGTTAAAAGAAGCGCGCTAAAAAAAAAAACCAAAAACGCAAAGGAGGGGAAAGAGAGTGTGTCATACTCTGAGGTCCCATTTGAATGCCACTGAGGGTGCCTAGGAGAATCATCATTGAAGGACATAAACTATCAGGATGAGAAAATACATGTCACATTTCTGAAAGGTACATCTAACTATGAAAAAAAAAAAAGCCCTATTCAGCATAGGAGGTTAAAGGAAGAATAGAACTAATGACATTACAATCCTCTTGAGAAGTGTTGTTTTGTTTATTAAATACGCCACTCTAGTAAGATAAGTAAGAAGAACTGCTTAGTGTGGCAGTGTTAATTGATGCTGTCCCGGGAGTTTATTGTTATGTATTACTCTTTTTGTCCTTTCGTGTAAAGATGTCAGCACATTGTACCTGACAGGATGTACTGTATATTATAAATTATTCTAATTGGAATAGAAAAATGGCCATCAATTCTTGCTGCTCTGTATATCTAAGGCATGATTTCAATTTGTACATAATATTATTTCCCAAGTATGAAGTTTATTTTAGGATGTACTTTAAATAGGTACTGTTGAAGTCTATGAAGTCTCCAGATGCAAAGTAGTTTATTCTATCCAGTTAAGTTTTGACACATATAGATGTATTTGCCTACGCAAGTACAGTGAACACGTGTATACAACATGTACATGATAGGAAATGAGGACAAAAGATAAAAGGAATAGAGCATTTCAAGCCTGACATGAGATGCTTAGAACAGAATTAATCAATATCTTGCGCTCTTCCTTGAGTACAACCTGTATTGTCAGCAGTGCTAAATCCAAGGACAGGGACAGGAAAGGGCAAATATCAACTTTTTTTTTTTCATGTTACATCATGAGTGCATGGAATGCAAGGATGGGCATACTATATCTTGTACTGGTGGTTGTAGCAATGTGAGTGTGCCTCTTTCTTGTGTAATTCTGGGGCATGTAAAGTTTTAGAGACAATTTAAAGCAAAATGAATACATTTCATTGCAGTGGATTACTTCAGGGATGCTAGTTGAATCCTAAGGGCAATTATTTTCAAAGAAGATAGCTTTCTATCTCTCTTGGTTTAGATAGACAGGTATCTGCCAGGGAGGGTTGGAGTCTCCCTTGAAATGTAAGCCCCTCCCCCCTTTTCCAAATTATTATAAATTTGCAATTAAAAGGCTGTCAGGCAAAGATTTTGGGAATAGGTATAGCAGTTCTTTACTAGGGATATATATAAAAAATACAGCTGTTGTAGTACAGAAGAATAAGCAAACAAATAAACAAACAAGAAATCCTAGAAAACCCTGACAGAGTCAGAAATACAACCTGACACCCTGTTGGTCAGGGTGTTGGAAGCAGTCCAAAGTAAGCCCTCCTGGAGTGGCAGATGTGGTTCTGTTGGAGTAGAGATGGTCCAGTTGAAGAAAAAAGGTCCAGTAATGGTGAGATGGGTCCGGTCTTCCTCCAAGGATCCGGTGGAAAACTGGAAAACTAGTGGTACTGTGGCTCCTTTTTATCTAGGTTAAGATGGTTTGGCTCCTCCTCACAATGTAATGTGTCATGTCATTGATGAACTCTTAATGGTCCATTAGCAGAAGATATTTCCATGGGAGTAGTGAAACAGTGAAGAGAGATAAGTAGCACTCCACCATCTGATAAGTGACACTGACCCATTTGGGCAAAGATAAGCAATTCTGCTCCACCCAGATGGAATAGAATAACATGCTCTTTACAAAACCCACGACAACATCCTTCTGAATTCCGTTATTAAATTGATGCAGCTTGTAGCCATTTCAATATATAAAAAAGTTTGGGAGAGATTTTTTTACCTCTTAGAAAATACTACTGGAGATTTTTTTTTTTTTTAAATTTCAGTAAAAAATTGAAAAATAAAAGTACTGTTTTCAGTCCTATTTCTCTAACACAGTTGAGCAATTGTTTGTATTCAGTTTTGGGCCAATCCTGTCTATACTGGACACTTTAAATATTGCTCTTCCTGGTAAAATGTGATGGAAGTGCCTTGAGGGTATGCTAAATATTTATTTATTGCATGGCTTATTGCCTAAGTTTTTTTCTCCTTAGAGGAGATATATTAAGTACTAGAGCATTTCAGTTGAGATTATTTTACCTATGCATTAGGAAGAATTATGAATTCAAGCAAGTATCATCTGTTTTGTTTAAAACCTCATTTGTCAAGCAGGTGTGTTTCTATTAGGAGAAAAAACACCATTCCCACCACTAGCATTTTTATCTATGTGACTATTTCTCTTTCTTTCAGACAGAAATGGATGTTGTGATGAAAAAGAGATGAGGGTCAGGAGAATCTCTTGAAAGACTTATATAGTGGTTTTCAAAGGAGTGAAGTGACTTGGAAGAGTAGTTTCAAGAAAAATCAATGCAATTTAGGAGATTACATCATCCAGCCGACAAAATTATTTCAGGCAGCATCTATAAACACACTTAGACATTGCAAGAGCTAACACTCAGAACCATCTACGGAGACCTGCATTGCCTATGTAGTACACAAGAAGAAGTGAGCCCCTTTGAATGAGATCCACAGTCAAAAATGAATGGAGCAGGCATTAACCTGTAGTTAATCATTAGGAAATCCTAGGGTATGGTGAAAATGATGGTGAAGTGACAGGATTTCTAATCCTCTCATGGTTTAGGATTAATGCTACTTCAAGTGACTAAATCTTGTTCTTGTTTCTTTTTTTAGGACACGGAACTGGGGTTACCTTTTTAAAAATGCAATAGGATACCTGTCCCTGAAGGGCACAATTAATATGCATTCTACTTACTGTACTCCAGAATCCTGTGGCTGACTATAACAGGACCCTGGCAAGTTTTCCATGCAAACAGAAATTCTTACCTTTCATTTAGTGAGAGTCATATTCTTTAGTAGTTATACCAAGCAACACTAATTTCTTTCTGTTCGGTTGAATTGAAATTCCAGGCACGGTAAATAGAAGTGAAAGAGCTGTTTGGGCTCAGTGGTTAAATTTGGAGAATAGGATTAGAGTTCAGGTCTATTGCCATGCATATGGATTCAGTATGTAATTTACATGAAGCATATACTAAATTACATAAATATTCACTGATTAGGTAACTGAACTTCCCTTGGCCTGTTCTTGGACACTCAATCCTATTTAAAAAAAAAATAGATTTACAAAAAATCAATTAATTTCTATTTGTGGGATCTATACATGCAGACACTGCTTGATTCAGTGTCATCAGTCTAAAATAAGTACAGTTAAATGGTTTTATTCTGACTCATTCAAAGAGAAGAAATATTCAGGGTTCTTCTTGCTCTTGTTTTCTGAACTTTGCACAGTCTAGCATCATACTAAAACATAGAACTGTATAAAAATTTATAAATGTTTTCTCACTCCTTATTTATTAAGTAAGGCATCTTACTAGGAAAATTACTTCTTTTGGAATTTTTTAAAAAGGAATAAATCCCAAAGCTTTAGCTACTATTTCTATTTGAGGGATTTTGTTGGGTTTTTTTAAATATAAACTGCGGCTTCTGACAACTTAGTCTCATTAGCTGGATTTACATAAATCCTCTACTCAGGAACAGGAATTGACTATATGAATTCTCCTGCTAACCTCACTTGCCCAACAGTAAGAAAAGGCAGGAATCTATTCTGCCTTTTCTTGTTGGCATTTGGCATGCCAGTTGAGAGATTAAAATTTAAATTTCTACAAGGCATTAGGAGAAAAAAAGTAGCAGTCTCTGTCAGTAAGCAGCATCACTGATCTTCTCTACTTGGGCTTTTGCTTATTTAATCTCTCTGTATAATTATTATCACCATCCCTCCTATCCTTGGGATTCAGAATGTGTGCATTTTCATATAGTCGTGTCTGAATCTTGTCATGCACCTGAGTTCCAGCAAGTGTTATTGAGCAAACTGGTTTGGGAGCTGCTGCATATTCCAGGAAAAAAATCTCCTGGCCCTTTTGTTTTTTCTACACAAAAATAGTTATCAGGCTCTGGAACAGGCTACCCAGGGAAGTGATTAATTCACCCAGAGGTATTTTAAAGACATGTAGGTGTGACACTTGGGGACATGGTTTAGAGGTGGGCTTGGCAATGTTAGTTTTGTGGTTGAACTTGATTATCCAGACTTTTTCAACCTTAATGCTTCTATGATTCCTACTGAATGCCACTGAAGTGGGAAACTCGGCAGGATACAGAAAATCTCTAGCCGCTTCGAGAGGAATTGTACCCTAACTGCTTTCCTTTCTAACCCCTTCCCACATCTTCATTCCTCCCCAGCTTGAGGCACAAGATTTCAAATTTATTTTTCTTTACAGAATATCCCCTTTGGCTGTTCTTTATCTTGTACAGTGAGAGTTTCTCTTTAAAATGCTCTGCTATCCTCAGTTACACATTACATGTATGTTTTGGAGCTTTCTGCTATTTCACAGTTCAACCTTCTGGTACACCATTTTTAAGATGCTATATACTCATTTATAGAGAAGGCTTGAGAAAATGGGTGTAATGTGTTTCAAACTGATACATAATTTGTGGACTGAAGCTGTCAGTAACCTAAGAATACAATAATATATCTGAGATAAATGACAAGCTATGCTTATTTTATGCTATATAATTTAACAGTTGAACTCTGAACTTATTTAAAGATATTGCATTATTCTAACCTGGAAAAAAAAGAAGTATTATTATTGCGAAGTTCTGCGATCCAGTCAAAGTATTGTAAGGAGATTAAAAAAAATACCCAACTGAAAAAGTTTACTCCTGCCACTCTTAAAATTGAGATAAGAATTGTTATTGCCAATGCAGCACTGTTATGTAATTAGACACTATTTAATAGCACAGGTAATGAAGCAACTGTATCTTTGGTGCATTTCAAAATCTCTACATTTTCCAGTTTATTTCTTTAACTTCTTTTTGCAGAAGGGAATTCCTGCTTGCCACCCCAGGTTTGAATTGGTAAACCAGACAAGATTAATAATGCATGCCTGAGATACTTTTGTTTATAGGGTTTTGACATTTGATTCTTATGCTATCTTTTCCTATTCATTCTACCACGTTTCATCTGAGTAAAACAAATTAAAGCTGAAAACAAGCTTTCTTCTCCCTCTTTTTTTGTTAGTATCTGGAGGTCCTATTTTCAGAGTCATGCGTCTGTTTCTGAGATAGTGCACCTCTGCTTCACTGGTGGTTGTAAGAACAACCCAGCTGTCAAGGGTGTCTGTCAGGAAGAAATGGAGCCATACTGCATAACTAAACATGAAATAAAAATCAAAGCAAAGCAAAACTGAAGGGATTTGCTTCTTTCACATAGGTGGACTTTAAGTTCTCAAAATATTGCCTAAATATGAGGTTTAGTCTATCATTACCCTCTTGTCCGTCCCCCCTTCTTCTGATTCTAATTCTGTAAGTGACACATACAAAATGGTACCTGCAATCATTGTAGCTTCTGAAGTAGTCTTTTCTACTTCCTGTATCCCAGGCACATTGCTTTAAATCAATATCGTGATTTGAGATTTGGTCATCAAAGTGTCTATTAAATTTCACATTTCATTATAATTTATGTCAGCCAAGAACTGCTTTCTATTGTTGCATTGTGTGGTGCTTCCTTCTAGTAATTAACTGGAAATGTACATAGCATCAAAATTGTTTTAATCTTAGTATTTTAATGAACATATTTTCACCCTATAGTCTTCAAATTCTACTAGCTTTCTATTTTTTTTATAAAATTGTGTTTTCACTGGTATAATCTGATTATATCATATGAATTACATGCAGATCTAAAAGATTCCTTTCTTCCAGTAGTCTGCAAATCGTAAAGGCACATTCACCCCCTTTTTATGTGATTGGTTTTGTTCAGATTTTGCTTCATTAATGTTTCTATTATGATCTTTCTTTTTAGCATTAAAAGTATGAGCCTCTTACACTTGTCGTATCTTCTTTGTTAGGAGAAGTTCTTCCTTCTCTTCTGTACAGAGACTTGGTTCACAAGCTGATAGTTCTTTTCTTATAACCTTTTTTTTCTGATAAGCAGTTGGTTGTCTCCCAAGACTAGGCTGTGTGAGTTCTCCATCAGACTCCTGTACTTAATCTGCTGCAGTTCGCATGAGGCCAAAGGAGCACACCAGCTGTGCAAAATAGAGAATTTGTCATCTGTTCAAGTCTTAAAAAATTGTTCAAAGCCTTATTAGTAGTCCATTTATAATAGGAATGCTTTTCTTTTGAATTAGATTTGCTAAAGACTAAAGACTAAAAAACTTTCTACTATCTACCTCCTTTCCTGGTGCTATGTTCACCCGGCCACCCTGATTCCTAAGGTCAGTGGCTTCTGTCTTAGAGAAAAATGTTGGCATGAGTTAGCACCATCTCAAGTCCTCAAGCAGGAGAAGGCTGATTTTCATAGTGGATAGGTTCCTCCCCACATAGTTTTAATGTTAATGAATGTAGTTTCTTCTTCTCTTCAGTGTCACCTTGGGAACTTTATGGGGTTTTTTTTTAGTCAGTGTATGTATATTCTGTGTTTTACGTACTTGGATTCTTGCTCTTTGCCCACTTGTTACCCTTGAAACCGTTTTTCCTTAATACTTTTTTTTCTCCTAATAACCAGAAGTTTACTGTGGTTGAGTTGTCTGTAAGCTTCTGGTTTCAGTCTGTGCCTTTATTTCAAGGCTTCTGCTGTCATCCTGTGTCCACACTTCTCAAGCCATTTTAATGGAAGACCATAAGCAGATCTACAAAGAACAAGTTCTTGATATCACTGCTAGTTGCGAAGCATTTGTAACACTGGGCATCACACAACATAATTGTGCACAGTGAAGCAAAAGCTAAATCAAGTAGGTCCTACTCATTTGGAAAATTCATGACATCACAAGGCATTTAAATTCTGTGTTAACGAGGTATAATGTTTCCAGTTAAAATTATATGGCAGTTTATTACACAAGCAGTGCTGTGAGGGAGACATGCGCTTGTTTTTACACTGTGGTAAATGAACAACAGTATTTGGATTATGCAGGATTTCTTTTTTTAAAAAAGAAAAGGAAGTTTAAGCCAAAATTGCTACATTTAGATTTGCATGCCAGAATAACTGCACTTGAATTTAGAAATGTTTAGCAGTTAGCATCTCTTGATGAAGTGAAAGTTACTGAATGTGTTCTACTAATAATAGCAGCAATGTTGTGGTACAGAAGAGGAACATAGCATACTGGTCTGAGCTGTAATTATTATTCAGGCATCCAATTGCTTCTGAACATTAAATGGATCATGATTTTTAGGATTATACTATTTTCTAAAAGGGGAGCACTAGTTACTATTCCTAGCTTTACACTGAAAATCTGGAAGAAAAAAAGAACTGCATTGTAACACACTAATAAATACTGCATTTTTGGCATCAGGAATCCAAAAGGAATCATGTTGCAGCACGGGCAGTTGGTGGATTGCTGCAACCTTCCTGAAGCGTCCCCATGAGGAAAGCACTCCACCAGGCATACAACAAACCCTAACCTCACACGCAGCAGTTGATAAACTATAATAATGGGAAGAGTTTTTGTGTGGACTCCCAGTGGTAATTTATTACACCTACACACCAGAAGGGCCCAGGGACAAAGACCCCAACAGTTATAGGGCCCAGGCTTCTATGTAGGTAGAAGGGGGTGGAGCCAATGGTAACAAGCAATCATGGAGAGGTGTGGGCGGGAGAAGGTAGTACAATGACCAATAGAGAAACACGAGGGTAAACAGACAGGGATACAAACCAATGGGGTTACAAGGAACAGAAAAACTTCTAGAAACCTAACCATATAAGGTCAATTGGGGGGAGTAACGTCCAACAGGCCAACAGGGGGTGTGGCACTGGGGTTGACTGACAACCTGTCAGTTAAACAGGGGGTCCATAGGAGACGTTGAAGTCTAGGGGACATCCTTCCAAGGCATAGCCCCAGGAAGTCCCCTAGCAGGCCCATAGGCCTTCACAGAAACAATTCTATTTTTCTCAAATTTTATTAAATTTTGCTTCTGATCGGGTCAATATGTGGGTTTTCTTTCATGTATTCCTTCCTTTGTTTTCTTTCCTTCTCTCCATTCAGGACTGTAATATCCTTTAATCGACCACAGTTCAATTACACTGGAGTTTCAGCTACTTATGATGAAGGAATGTTTTCTTTTCTCTAGTTACGGCAATTTTGACACTTTGACTGTTCAACTGTAGAAAAGAATATCTACAGCTGAATGCTGTTTAAAGTGTTTTTAAAGAAGTATGATGTGTACATAATGAAAGTGATATAGAAAAAGCCTCTTTGGTTTGTGTGAATTTTTAAAAAGTAAACTTGTCTCTTACAATTCATTGTAGAATGTTGATTCTCTGACATTTATCAAACTACTGTAGGTCATGAGTGTTTATCAGCATCATTTGTCACCATCATCTGTGGCACAGATCTGTATCTCATCTGTCTTTTGCCAGAATTTTCTGACAAAATAGCTGTTGCAGTGTCTTTGAAAAAAAGAAAATTAAGTGTGTAACTTATTTCTCAATATAAAGTATCATACAAAATAATTCATAACCAACTCTGAAGTATAGCATTTTTCAGTTTTTTTATTTGAGTTGAAATGCGCTTTGAAAGTCCTGAAGATGAAACAATGGCCAAGAATTTGCTCTGGCTATTTGAGTGCCCTCAAGATCAGCTTGAAGAATCATGCCCTTTCTTTTATTTTCTTTCTGCCCTTCCCTTAAAATAAACAATGACATAACTTCAGAAATACACGTATATTAAAAGTCTTAAAAAGAATCTTTACAGTAATTCAGGGGAGACAACTGTTTCCTGGCCTTTCACAACACATTACATATCTGAAACCCCAGTCTCTTCACTGTCTTAGAAAATTCAATTTTGGTTTTGAATGATGTGTTTGAGGAACCATAACATTAAACAGAGGAAAGCTTTGGGCTTGTTTGAAAACTGAGTTGAGATTTTTCAGCCCAGGGTTACCACCGTACGTTTTTAAAGCTCTGCAGGTTTCTTTCTTGGTCTTGGGATTTACTTTTTTTACAGAATCTCCATTATATTACAACTGTTTAATTTTAATGCAAAGCATTGGTCAGAATAGAGAAGGGTATTCTTAGACATAAAAGTCATTTGCTAATGGTTTTGATTTTCCAGCAGACATATATTTGTAGAAGTAGTGAGAATACACATGAAGGAAATGTCTTCCTGGTTTCGCTTTAAGTTCCTAACCTACTACAATATTTCTTGTGCTTTCAAGTGTCATATTGAGTTAATATTATGCTTAAAAATTATTGCATCCCTATAAGGAACCTGCATACAGATGGGGATGGCTCCCTCTACGTGGTGACTTTTAATTTGCTGTTGTTTGTTCAGGAAAATCGCTATAATGCATTTGAAGATAAAGGTAGGGAAAAAAAAGAACACCACTGTTTTAGCTATCCAGTGTACTGGGAGGGAGTGGAAAATAAATATACTTTCTATATTGTTCTAAAATACTGGAGAATTTCCTGACCAGAATCAAATTCAATAACTCTCCATTTAGCTTCATATTCTTTGTATTCAACAGTCACTAGTGTCTCACAATGACTACTAATTCCTTTATGCTGCCTCTTTTATAGTGTAACGAGAAATTATGGTGATCTGTATTTGAAATCTCTTCCTTCCTGATAGTGCATTGCAAAGATTTATTTTCCTTGGATATAAAATAATATTACGTTATGTAGCATCATTACACCATTAAATACAATAGGTTTTATCACCTAATCCTTCTCAAAAGTATTTTTCAATGACTGAGGACATGAAGCGAAAAGAAATTTATTATCTTAAGCCAGGAGGATTGTTTAATACTTTAAAGAAACAAAGCATCTGGAATTCACCCAGAATATTTGACTGAAAAGCTTGTTTAATTACCACAGTTCAGAGACCAGAAGTTGTTTGAAAAAGCCTGAATTTATACCTCATTACCATAATGCTCCTCATTCTCTTGTTGTCTTGGGGCACAAGGTTTATATTCACAATCTCTACTTCTTGCAGAGGTTGTAAATGCAATTACAGATTTTCAGTGACCCTACTCACCCTGTTTATGCCCATTGACAAGTTAAAACACAGGGCAGCAAGGATATGATTTCAGCTCTCTTAATGGTAATGGATATCCTGTATAGTGGAGCTTTAGTGGGGCTGGGATGAGTAATACATATTTTTATCCTACTAAAGTAAAAAAAACTATTATTATAAATAGTTAAAATAATAAATAAATAAATAAATAAATAAATAAATAAATAATATGATAATATAATAATATAATAACAATATATAATTATGTATAATTATTATCTAATAATAAAATAGAATTATTATATATTATTATATATTATTATTATAATGTAATAATATTTAATAATATATAATTATATAATAATATATAATAATTTAATAATAATAAATAATAAATAAAAATTGTTTCAGCACACAAGAAGTAAACAGTGTTTAAAGCCCGACTGGAAGCGTGATGTAAGATATTTTATGCAATCTTTTCCTCATTTTCTTTTAATGAAACAAAGATTTCAGCATAAGACGAATACCAAGAGAAATAGTGTAACTTTGCTACAGATAATTTCTTTAGGGCATCTTAACTGATTTTTGTGTTTGATCTGTACATTACTTTATTCATTCTTTTGGGCAAATGCCTAAAATTAAAGGCAAATATTTCAGCCATCTGAAACTATATTCCTGACTTAAAAGTTTTTTAACGGACCTCTACATTCTATATATCTGGGCATTTTTAAATAATAGTTTCTCACTCTCAGATTTCTTGGTGGGCTTCTTCCTTTACTTTCTCAGTATCTGATTAGTTTCTTCTTTATCTGAAAAGTAAAGTATCAATTTTTTTTTCAGTATCATTAATGGGACTTCTATCAGAAATATAATTTTCAATTTAAAACAATGGGCTTTTTCTCTAAAAATGTTTCAAAATTATTTTCAGTGTATTTACAAAGCAGGGTGGGTTTTTTTTTGAAAGAGCTAGATGTCTTTTTAAAAATCATAATTTTTTGTATCATTTTTCTCAGTGGCATTTTAACCCATGCAGTTGTAAGAGCACCATAATATCCACCATAATTCAGGTATGAAATGTACCATATTTTTAATGAGACATATGAGATTTTCTCATTTAATGAGATTTACTAACAATTCATAGAATCAAAACATCACAGAACAGTTGAAGTTAAAAGGGACCTCATGAGATTCACTGCTCTAACCTCCCTTGTCAAAGGAGAACTAGACTAGAGCAGGTTTCCCAGGTTCATGTCCAGTCAGGTTTTATTAATTTCCAAGGATGGAGACTCCACAACATCTTTTTGTAACCTGTTCCACTGTTTGATCAACCTTCCAGTACACAAGATTTTTCTTATGTTTAAATGAAATGTCCTGTGTTTCTGGTTTTGACCACTGTATTTTGTTATAAGTGTGGAAAGCCTTCTTAAAATTAGGATATTCGCTGTGTCCACCAATCCAGTAATGTCATTATAGCACCATGTCATGGTGGTCAAGCATGATTTCTCCTTCTTAAATCCAGGCTAGCTTGGATTTGTCACCTTCTTGCCCTTAAATATGTTTGGATATGGTTTTGAGGAGTATTTTTTCAACACTACTCTATGAACCGAGTTCAGGCTGACTAGCCCATACTTTCCTGGATCCTCCATTTTGTCCTTAAAGACAGGAGGGACATCTTTTTTTCTTGCAGTCCCAATGGAAACTGGATGGGGAACACCATCTAGTTTCCAGCACCTTTCAAAGAATGTCATCAGAGTGACATCACCCAGCTCTCTCAGCACTGGCTGGGGCTTAGATTTTGTTCTGTTGGCTTGTGGTTCCCAGGAGTTCGAGTGTTCCCTTACATGATACTTCTCTACGAGGAGTGAGTCTTCATTATGTGAGACTTTCCCACTGTTCTCAGGAGGACTAAATTTCTTAAGACCTTACTGGTAAATTCCAGGAAGAACACCTTGACCTTTTCCTTATCCTTTTCCTTAGTCTGAATCTGACCCATTTAACCGTCCTGGGTTGTGATCCTACCTTTTACCTTGTTCCCTTCTCTCAGCATTCTCAACTCCACTATCTGATGGTCATGGCAGCCAAGACTGCACCTGACCTTCATATTCCCAACCAGTTCTTCTATGTTTGTAAATATGAGGTCCAGCAGTGGCCTGCAGTACATATGTGTCCAAGCTGAAATACAGATTTCTGCACATGGTAGAGGTCTAAAACTCCACATTTCAGTCTTGATTCTTGAGAGAGAGATTCATTGGATATTTATGGTAAGACCTATTGAAAATAAAGTCAAATTAGATAGGATGTAGGTACATGCCTTTTTTGGAGATAAATATTCATGGAGATGAAAATATATTTTGAGCATAGGTCTGTAAACTAAAGCATGGACTTAGGAAAATGAGATTTAAGGGTATTGCATTAATATATAGATAGTTATGACTGTTAGAAATAAATATGTATGTAAAGTGGGTACATACCTAGAAGAATAAATGCACACACTGAATGATAAAATCAAATGTGGTGCTTTTGGAGTAAACCAAAACCTTTTTTTTTATCACCTAAAAATGTATAAATAAAAATAAATAAAAAAAAATTAAAATTATTGATGGCGTTGTAAATTAAAATTGTTCTTTTCTTATGGTAAAAATATGCCAAATTCTAAGTATATTTTTTTGACCTGGCACTCAATCACCAATTTTTTTTTTTTTTCATAATAACAGGCAAACAAACCCATAAGTTTTTCATGCAGTAATAAAGTTCACAATGCTTGGTGCTCCTCATGTTGGCTTTGCAGCAGCAATTAATTAACAAATGCTATTCCCATGGTTAGTCTGCTGTGTTTGATCTCTGTGTGATAAGATATTTGACAAGATAGGTGCTATACCTAGCTGGATTTTTTTTTTATTTAAAGACGTCAATTCTAATGTCAGCTTACTCAAACACAAGGGTTGGGGAGAGTCTAATATCTGCTAAGTGGAAAAAGACAAAAAGTATATTGGGAAAATTATTATTTCCAAGCTTCCAGTTAGATGCTATAATCAAAGGAAGTTCAAAAATAAACAAGACAGCTTTTGAGACCTCTGTGTCATAATACACTAATGCTCCAAATCAGTATGGATTTCACTGGGGGGAAAATACAAAAATCTATTTTATACTCCAGCTATACTAAGTAAACCTCTCCCTTCCCCCACCAGAAGCATAAATATTCACTGCTGTCAGAGAATATTAGCTAGGAATAGAAGAAAAATATATTCCTATATTTTCTTTGTTTTCAAATTGAAAATTTAATCATGCCCTAATCCTCAAAATTTAGATGGTCAGATCATTGATTGGTACAGAATAAGTATTACCACTTTTCAGAGTAGAACTTTTTGACCTGTATTCAGGATAAATGAAATCAAGCACATTTCAAGGAAATAGGTTTCTTCTTTATATTTGAACTGTGTTGTCTTCAAGAAAAAGATATTTAGAGGTTTTAGAGATGTTGCCGTAATATTTTATATTAGCATGCAAATAAGGTTATAACTCCTCAGTTTTGCTTTGATATTAGCACTTAATACGATGGGGAGGATAATGGCTATTGCAAGTCACTTCTTTCATTGCCAGAATCCAAAAGAAAAACCAAAAATTTTGAACTCAGAAATGGCCTAAAAAGTCAGTTTATTCACACTGTTTCTGGAGCCTTCGTTCATATTCTCTTCTTTGGTTTTACGCTAGGAAGTTATGGATCTCTATTTTGTATGCAGAATTTACTGTTTAGAGTAGTAGGATATAGAGGAAGAAGTAGTATTGTTTTCTACTGTGTGTAATTTCTGAACTTCAAATGTAGAACTTGGGAATATTTTCATTTGCCTTGAGGAAGTTAGGTTTTGTTTGTTTTGTCTTTGATTTGAACTCCAATGTTTAGCCAACAACTCTTAAGAGTAAAATTTCTCAAACCATTTTACTGTGAGATACTTGTTTATTTCAGTCTAGATACAAAATACATAAGCTTTCTTTTTTAAGTCACTAAAGGAGTTTTGATTATTGGTTATTTTACAGATCTATTTACAGATACAAGAGCATCATGGTCATGATAAGAATTAAAAGATCAGAGATGTAATTCAAAAACATCTGATGTGTCATGTCCAAAATATATGATTCCTGCCTTCAAAGGTGCACACTACAGTTCTTGTTACCTGATCTCTCAGGTTAGGAGACCAATCACCCTCTGTATGTGCTCCTTAAGACAGAACAACATCATATAATTTCTGCAGGACATGCCTAAAATCAGGTCTGTGATAGGAATACCTTCCTGCAAAGTGTAGATTAGCAGAAGAGTAGGAATTTTTTTCAAATTTAAAAGATATCAAGAAAGGTATTCCCAACAGTATCTTTTTTGCCTGTCCATATCCTCAGAAACTAAGAAATATTTCTGAAAATGGAATGCACATTGAATTTTATGGTTTAAGCTGATCTTTTAAGTAGCATTGTTCAACAAATCCACAATATGTTATACAGAACAACATATTGCCAAGGCAGAATGATTTGCTGTTTTCCTAATGGAAGGCCTTTGCTGTATTGATTCAGCCAAACCCAAATGAACTGAAGGAAACTCTGCCAAACTGTCCATTTAACACTGTGATCTTCTACATACTGAACAGGAAAATATCTAAGAGCAACCTAGTCTTTTTGATTTTGAAATTTAAATGGATCTGCATGCTTGTCAAGACTTGAACAGTTTTTTTGTTGGATCTTAATGCCAAAGCTGAGGATATGTCTCACATATATATATATATATATATATATATATATATATGATCTTTCAAATCAGGGGATATCAAGGGGAATAAAAGCAATTGGAACTGTGGGCATTCTGCACTTCTGAATTTTGCTTGCTATTTAAATACTCATGAATTTGCTGAGCAACCAATGTGTCTAAAACTCTTAAGTGGGATTTAGCAAATACTTTGCTTGAAACAGTTCTAAATACCAGAGAATGCAGTACAAATTATCCCAACGTATCACCTCTTTTAATCTATTTTCATCATGTATCTGATAATTTGTGTAAATCACATTTCTAATTTTGTATTTTTATGCACCAGACTTTCTTGAAGAAGAGATTAATGTGTAGGTAAAGAATCCAGCTTGAAAGTGTTGGTAGTGTCTTAGTATGACAGGTAATGAGGCAATTTAGCAGAACATCAGAAACTAATTGAGCTCAGCTCACATCAGTGCAGTTCTTTTAGCTGAAGCTCTATCTTCAATAAATGAACAACAGAATTACATAAGACAATATGACATGTACAATTTTAATTGGAAACTAATTTAAAATATTTAAAGCATGTTTAGAATAATTTGAGAATCTACAGACACATTCTTATCCCATTAATTAAGCTTTTTCAGTGGGTCGTATAATGACTTAGTGTCAAAAATATAAATTATGGAAGTCTCTGCACACATAAATATTCAAACAACTTCTAAAGAGAAGGGATTTTGATTTTTAGATAAAGGATCCCCCAACTGCACACTTCTATGTAAAATGAACATAGAACTTCTTATTCTAGCCATTGAAATCTGTAAGTACTGTAAAAATAATATTTAATTTAGAAATTAGAACTTTGATTTGGTCACTCAACAAAGGTGATTTAACATGTGATTTTGAAAACATTTCAAAGATCATTAAATGATTTTAATAACACTGGTTTTCAAGTATTTATATTGATATATCAATTTTATTGATTTCTATGGTGTTTCATACTAGAATATGCCACAACTAGAGCATTGCCACACAGTGTTCTTCTGTTAAAGAAGGATGGCAATTAAGAATCTGTTAAAATGGTGTTTTAAAGGAAAAATGTCTCCCCAAAAATTTATTTGGGGCAGGGACTGATTGTAAATCTTCATCAAACCATTGTTTGAGTCATGCCCATTATAATTCACTCATGCTATTTTTATTTTATATATTCTTTGATGAATAACTTCTCCTGCCCATTCAGATTGCAAATGATGACATGGATATACTTAGCATAATTGACATATAGTATAATATTATAATAAAACCTTGTAGGAAGAAGAGCAAATATGAAATCTGGCTTTACGTGTAGTAAAGCTGTTGTGTAATAGACTGAATTTATTTTGCTTCAGAGTCACCAGTCATGTCAGCGTTAACACTGAGAGCAGAAACAGGACATCTTGATTTACAAGATATCATCTCATCAGTGGTTCACATTCTTTCTCTTATTCTTTTTTTTATTCTACTGCACAAATGGTTTGGAGGAATAGAATTTCTTGTGAAAAGCAGCCATGCTGCCCTAATAATAATTAAATTGGTTTTGATTGTCTTTTTTATTTCATAATCTTACCGGTTTTTAAACTATTCTATTTCTTAAATCTATTGTATTATGTCAAAATATCTGGATTTCAAGCAGTAACAGGTTTGGGGTTTGAGAGGGATGGGAGGGAAGTTTGGTTGGTTTTCTTGTGTTGTTTTATTTTTTGGGTTTTTAAAATGTAAATAAATACATTGCTTCCAAAGTAAAGGCATTTTAATGAATCGAACATTATGCATTAATCACTTACTAGTATTAGTAGGTCTGCAATAAATTCTTAACTTTATCTGACTTCATCCTAATATGTACCGGCTGAAAATAAATTTTGAAGACCTATATGAAATACTGTGTGCTTTCGATTTTAAAATATTATCTGTAAAGCTTATTCTTTTAATTAACTCTAATGTGCAGAATAATCTTGTCTCACAACCACAAAACATTTTGAAACAGGAAAACTGAAAGTGAGTTTTAATCACAGTTTCTAGATAGGGTCAATTTTAAAATTCAATAGCAGACATTACTAACATTTTTGTACATTTCTTCATAATACCAGACAAGTGCATAATTAATTATGTCTGGATTGGACATTGCTGATTTTTTTTTCCCCACAAAGAAGCATATTTTATCAAATTCAGGATGTAGAAACACTCATTAACAGCACAGACAAATGCGCTTCACTTGTTTTGATTATCTTCCTTTTACAGTTTTTCAATAACTGTTTACTGCTAACTGCTTCTGTGGATATCAATACTTCCTTTCACAAACTGTCTTCAGCTAATTTCCATGACTGACTGTGAGGACTTGAATGGCATGGGCTCTGGAAGTCTGCCTAAAAACACTGACAACTTGAATGAATATCTTGCATCATTCATGATAACTCCGTCAGGTTGTCTGAGAAAAATTCTAAAAGAAACACAGGTCATTACAGAATGAATATGATACAACCAAAATGGTTTCCTTGAAGCTGCTGGAGTTTACTTAGTCAATAATCTGTCAAGAAAAAGTAAGTCTATATATTTTATTGAAAGGCTGGACAAATCAGGTCTACTGTACTCCAGTACATTTTCAGAAATGTCATCTAGCTTCCTCCTTAAAACTCTTTGCATTATTAAAAATTTAATAAAGTCACAAAATTCTCAGCTGATTGTCATAATACTCTCTGAATTGTCTTTTTTCTTAAAAGGATATACACCAATATATCAAATATAATATTTTTCAGATTTATGAAATTTCAATACTCTGGATGTAGTGTATGTATTTTTTTTATTTTAAAGCTATTTTAAAATTAACAATAATTTTAATAAGGAACTAATACTCTTAAGTCTTTTGTCATCAAGACATATATAATGGTCACTGTAACCTATATGGCTTATTTTGTGCTCAATGTATAGAGAACTTGTTATTGTCTTTTTTTTTAGTACTACCAACACCCATTTCACCACTAAATATGAAAAGTTCTGTACATTACTTATGTTTAAAATTTAATTGTATTAAGCAGATTTTTTTAAAATCAATAACACCATTAAAACTACTTGCTAAGTCCAGTGCAGCAAGCACAAAGTAACAAGATTTGGTGAACCGTTATTCTTAGAGGTGTAGTAATTCTGATACGATTACGCAATTTTACCTAGAGCATTTTTATCTAGACAAGCTTTATCTTATTGTACCTGCTTAAAAACTTTTAGACCAGTACTGCAGTTTAATGATAGTTTGTAAAATGCAAGCACTGGCTTTGCAACAAATCATTTTATGTTAGAAACCATGAAGTGTGTCCAGTGAAAGATGATTTGTGTCAGCTGAAACTGTAGCCTGAAGCAACTTGGTGGGCTATCACTTAAATCTAGTTTTTGCAACCTTGAAGTATGTGTTAGTAAGCTGTGGTTAAAAATGTCGAAATCACAGTTGAGACTGATCATTAACAGTTTCTAGGGACAAACTAGACAGAAAAGTGTCCCATGTATTCTGTTTTTTGAGGCTGGTTGACTGGAATTAAAGTCATATTGACTGTGGGATATTTTAAAAATATTGGGGATTTTAAAAAAATGTTATTTATTTTAAGAAAATTATGCTTTACTTAAGTAAAAATTTCTATTGCTAGAAATTTACACACAAAAAAAATTACTGTCATTGAAAGAATGAAATTTTGAAAGGTATAATTTGCCATTGCCTTCTGTTTATCAAATGAATGCCAGTTTACTGCATTTGCAGACTAGTGGAACAGTATGTTATTAATTCTTTAGCTCACTAATATTACATTAAACAGTACATTTAACACGATTTTTAAAAAGGTTAATTTTGTCAAAGATAATCACTTCTTTGATTGCTAATACCTGCAAAAAGCTGTAACTCCCAGACAAAAGTAACAGAATAACAGAGTGGTTGAGGTAGTAGAGGACCTCTGCAGGCGTTTTGGTTCAACTCCCCTGCACAAGTAGTGTCATTTAGAGCTGGTTGCCCAGATCCAGGTCCAGATGGTATTTGCAAATTGCCGGGTGTGGAGACCCCACAACCTTCCTGGGCAGGCTGTGCCAGTCCTCTGTCACCCTCACAGTAAAAAGCGTTTCCATACGTTCAGGCAAAGGCTTCTGTGTTTCAGTCTGTGCCCAGTGCCACTTGTCCAGTCACTGAACACCACCCAAAAAGCCTGACTCCATCTTCTTTACACCCTCCTGTCAGGTATTTGTACACATTGGTGAAATCTTGCCTCAGCCTTCAGGCTGAACAGTCGCAGCTCTCTTGGCCCTTCCTCAGAGGAGAGATTTCCACCCTTTCCCTGGGTTCTGTCTGGTATATTCAGGTCTCAGTTCTACTGAGGGGCCCAGAACTGGACATGATACTCCAGGTGTGGTCTCACCAGTGCCATGTAAGACAGTAGACAACTAGTTTGTGTGGTGCTTGAAAGGTGCCTGAATAGGAGTTGGACCTGATGTTCCTTCTGGGTCTCTTACCACTCAGGATATTCGTGATATTTTATTAATTCCTGAGTCATTCCTGGGAACAGGTATAGCATGAGACTGTTTGCACCACTGCAGATGGGGATGATGAATCCCTAAATAAATGGAGCATAAATAAGAATAATTCCTGAGTTTAATGCTTCTTTTGTTCAGAAACACGATGCTATGTATATGGATCAAAACCACATGTGTGGAATCAGAAACTGATTTATATATTACTTTCAAAATGCTAAAAATAGGTGAAGTATAGGTTTCCTTCATTTCACTCAACTGGAAATTGTGAAGGACACATCTGCAGGTAGATTAATATAGCTGTTTTCAGTGTTGTCTGTGTTTTCATTCTAGAAAAGTTATAAGAAAATGGGCAAGGGGCTGTTGTTAACTAAATGTTGATAAAGATTTAAGACCTAAAGTCTAATATATGAGTATGTATATTTCTTACCTATTAATTATATTTTGGTCTTTATTGCAGTGCTATTGCTGAAATTTTGAGGGAAGGGGTTCTTTATGGCTTTTAAAAGTCATGTCTAACAGCATATGGGAAGAGATAACATAATGTAAGAATTTTCACTTTGAAGTGCTACAATAAGATGCTGGATTTAATGTGTTTCATGAGCTGAAATAATCCCTTTTCATTCATATTTTAAAATAATGATGTCGGTCTGTGTCAATATCTATGTGTATTCTTGACATGTTTTTTTCTAGGCATGCATTGATTATTCTAGATAAATTCAGTATTGGTAGCTATGTTCAAAATTCACAAACAACCATAATTTCATAACTTTCTTTTTAACAGTATTTGAGGTTTGTTTCACATATACAGATTGCATTATTTTCTCACATATTATTCAAAAGGGAAAAAAGTTGTATGTTTGCCTTGAACTGTCAGTATCTTTTTCTTTTTGAGAACCTTATTATTCCATGAGGATTACATCCATCCATCCTTCCATACTTCATTCCATGATTGAGGAACATTCTGTTGTGCTTTTAAAAATGATGCTTAATCAGTCTGTACTTTTACTGCTAGACATGATGAAGATGTTGTGGAATCTGGAAAATCTTAAATTGCCCTGTTCATACTGCTAGTCACACATTTTTTCCAGATAGCATTCTTTCTGGGTTATACTTCTTTAAAAGTATGTTGTGAAATCGTGGATATATTACATTTCCCAGTAACTCCCTGTTATTGCCATGGGAGTCATTGCACTGCAGAGTTCACTGAACTTACTGAGTATGGGCATAAACTTCTGAAATAGAACCTGGGAAGCCCAAGCAGCAAATTGTCAACAGCCAAGGGGTAATTCAGAACTTGTTTTGATGCTGAAAAGCCACACACACTACTATATCTTCTTTTCTACCCCTGCACACTGACCCTGATTTCAGCCACAGTGGTACAATTTACTTTGTCTCCATAAATAAATACATTCTTGTATATGCTGTTAGATAGCTTCTCTAAAAGTTGCTGATTGATACTGAATACAGGATAGTCAAGAAAAGTGAAAGCATCCTTTATTCATGGTACAAATGGTGTTCCTATGGCACATAAAGGCATCTGGTAAGGTTTGGTATTGTTGCGGTAAGATTTTCTGACTTCTGGGCAATAATGGTTAAAAGAAAAGTCTTATATTATGTCAAGTTCAACATGATAAGCAGAGCATGCCTGTGTAAGAGAGTGGGTAATCTAGTCATGGTCCTTCTGAAAAAAATAATAACCTCAATTCACATGATTTTAAATTTGCTTATATAAAGATTCATGACATACTTTCATAAACATGCAAATTCATAAATTAGTGTTTATGTGGTACATAAATAAGCATCTTCTAGGGCTTTGTATATCCCAAAAAGCAAACTAAAGGACATGGTTAGGTATTTAGCACTTATTGTTCTGCTGGTTTTAACATTTGCATACTTTTTCAATCATGTTGATATGGTAACAGAAGTTCATGATATCACTCCCTCCTTCAAGCAACAGTTACTCTTCCTTTTAAGTTTCAAAAGTTGCACAGAAACATGAAATTTGTTGTGTCACCTTCCAGCTGGGATTTCTAAATCTGCTCTAAATTTATCTAACTTGTCAAAATTATAGTCAAGCTTTGGAAACTATTGTGAGATCAAGTAAAAATAAGAAACTCAGGAAGGCTATATGAGTGGATGAAAGTAATAAACCCAAGAAAATCCATAGAATCTTTCCATTTGTTTTGGTTTCTAGGGACTTTGCATTAGGATTTGTTTCCATCTTTAGTAATGTTGTCCTTACTTATTTTTACTGTTAAAGTTCCTAAATCTAATCCCTTTTTATATCACATAAATGTAACCAATACACTCTCAACTCCAAAGTTGCTTCTTTTAATATTTGATGGATGTTATTACAACACTGGCAATTTAATTCTCTGGTTATTCTATAGTTCTGTTTTCTCCAGGAGAAAAGAACATCAGCTGTTTTCATGTGTCATCCTACAGATCAAATAAATCTGTATAACCCTCCAGCATTTCCCCTCCTAATGAACAGGAGAAAATAGGAATCTTAATATGCAGACATTTTAGGTCCACATTAGAGGTAGTCTAAACTGGAACTTTGTCTTTAACCCTTGTTTAGTACTCAGCTGTTGGGTTAGGTGAGGAGAGATTTTTATTTTTCATTTTAAAACGTACGAGGGGACATTTTAAAGACCAGAAAATGACACAATTGAGAATTAACTTCTCTTTAATACTTTTAACATGTGGGATCTTTGTGGATTTAACATATATTGATAGTAGTCTGGAACAAAACTTTATTTCAACATTTTGGTTCCAAAATTTGGAAACAGATCAGGATGCTGATGCAATAGTGCAAACCAACCTCATCTCTCAAATATATATGATAATACAAAAGCTTATTGCTACAAAGTAATGGTAAGGAACATTTTTTATAGTACATAAATAAAAGGTAGATAGACAAAATGCATATATTTCAGAATTGCACTCAATATTTTTTTTAGCTTGTAGTAGAAGAATTTAGTTGTGGAACTGTAATGAGTAGCAAGACATAAGGGAAATGCATCCTTTCCTAAACATGGCCAAGATTATATGAAGGTCACCCACAAATGAAAATATGAGACTTTAATGAACTGTGGTGGAAACTGACCACAGTTTTATTAACTGAAGCAAAACAAATAATTTAACATCTCCCTGACATTCTAGTAACTAATTTCTTTGATTTGAGTTCATTTTAATGTCACCTTGGCCCAGTCTTTTTCAACACCACATCTGCTGCCATGAATTTCATCATGCCACTACTGCTTAACTGGGAATTTTCAATTCCAGCTAAAAGTGAGATAAAGCACCCTAACATAGGCATTTCTTCTTCTTAAATAGGTTTCACTGTTAATTCTGTAGATAGAGGGTAAACAGCTTCATTTTGCCACTTGAATTGTAGTATTAGAAGGAACCAATACTGGCATTTCACTATTGCAAATGGAGACTGTGAAATAATAGTCAAGTCCTCCTCTAAAGAAGTATGAGAGTTTTGCATTCATAGCTCTGAAGTAGATCACAAAATAATGTAAACAACACTGCAAAATATTAGGCTGAGGGTGAAAAGCAGTGTTGGAAAGTGCTTTTACCTCATGTTTTACATGATTGTTCTTTTAGTATCACCTACGCTTCTTCATGTTTGGAAATGAGGACTTCCATCCAGTGTCGAGAATATCCCTTTACAAAAGGGATAGTTCCAACACAGGAAGGTTAAAAAGTAATTGTAAATTTCAAAATTCTGATTTTTCAAGTTTTAAAATTGGTCATCAAAAGTATGATAATTTTTGGTTGGAATTTTGCCTTATTAAGAACTTGATTACTTTCACAGTAGTTTTAGTAGTATTTCTCATACTTCAGTAACAGAAAGAAGTTGAAGTCCATATTAGCATAATCTCTCTTCAAATGCAGACGTCTCCTTACCCTCAAACTTCAGAGAGGGCTACTATTAAAAAGAAAACAAAAGAAAAAAGATTATGAAAGAGGATCAGCTGCAAAATATTCATATAAGTCTTCTGCAGAGGGTTTTATTTATGCCTATTATGATATAATTTCAAAAAGGAGAAAGAATTTGAATCTGAAGCAAAGAAATCATCAGTTTAGGTAAGCAGCGTATTGCCTAAATTTTCCATTGTATCTTGACCGCATGTATGTATAACTAATATCCCAAAGTAATTGTGAATCTCTGAGGATATTCTTGCTGGTCCTAGTGTCTACTGACAGTATTTTTTATTATTTTTTTTATTTCACCATTGTGATGGTGTCCAGAGCAGGAATGGATCAAGGAAAGCTTATTCTGTGAGAAGGAATTTGGAGAAGTGTGATAAATTCAGTGTAATTATTATTTTTTATGTATGTAGCATAAAATAGAGAGAATGTTGTTAATATTCATGTTGTTGAACAGAAGGGGTAGAATAAAATATTTAAGTGCTCATCCTTATTGACATAGTGAGCATTAAAAACTAAGTAGTTGAATCATGAGAACATTCAGAGTCATTGCGTATGTGTTAATTATCATCTTAGGAAAATTAACTTCTTGTTCATTACTTGTTCATATCTTTTGTAGATTTCTAGCTTACATATTGGAACATAAATGACAACTATTTTTATATAAATATATATTATTCATTAATATCCTTAAAATATACAGAAATTAAAATTTAAAAAAAACCAACAAGAAGAAAAGAAAGAAGCACTAGCACTATGCTGTGAGGAGTGTTTACAATTGAATTTAGATTATAACTGTGGCAGCCTGAGTCAAATACATTTGGAAGATTCTACTTCTCTTCCTATTTTTAGGAAAGAGAAACTATCCCAAAAGTTTGAGCAAAGCACAGCAGCTGAATCTTTCCTTCAAAGCCAAGGAGAAGCCCACTATGACATGTAGAGAGCATTAGAATGCCCATATCAGTGGTTGGATATAAAGTACATTTTGAGCCTTGGTGATGTGAAGAATGAGTTTCAAAAGTTCCACATGGTTTGTGATTTACATTTGGAAGAGTGCCAACAACTGCTATGCAGAAACTAAAAGTCCCAAAATATCTGAAATATTTATCTGAATGAGTATCAGTCAAAGGGAGAACAAGAGTGTTTACAAGTGTAGATTGCATTCAGCCAAATTACATTGCAAATTAGTGTTTTGAAGCTGTTTGCCTAAAAAAAAAAAAAAACAACCAAAAAAAAACAACCTTAATATGTTGAAATCATTTATGCTAAGGAAAAATGTATCTCTGCCAGCAGCTTGTAAATGAAGTTACAGCCTGTTCCAGCCCACTGCATTCTGAAGTGACCTAGATATTAAACTCACAAACAAGGTTGTCAGACAACAAAACAAGCCGCAAATTAACCTTCTAATCTTATAATCTGGTTACAGCTGCCAAAGTACAACTGACAATTGATGCGCTGTTTTGCTGTCCAGAACAAAATATCATATATTCTTTTTGATGAATGTCAATGAGCTCATTTAGTGTATAGCAGTCCGTGTCTTCCCTACTCCATTGCAATAGTTCTAATTTGCCAGGGTCATTATCTGTATGAACAAACCCACTACTAGCGAAGTGCAAAGCAGGATTTGTATGTATTTTCTGCAATTATTCACTTGCAAAAAAAGTCTATTCTTTTTTCAGCAGATATACAAAGTAGGTCTTTTTGAGTTTTTTTAATGTGATAGCTTTCACGACTGTTATAAAAATAAATATTTCAGGTAACTGCCTTGGTAGACTATCAGGAATTATTAACAGAGTGGTGTGTTTTCTTGTGTTTACTGGCATTACCCCTTGTAGTTACCCACAGTTTTCTATCCGTTAACTGTGATGTGATTTACATGGAGTTTCCACAGAGTACTTATGACTTTTCACTTGTTATAGACTGATCCTAAAACTACTTGTTTAGAAGATTCAGAACATCTATTTGTGTTGTTTGGAGCTTTGAAACAGAGTAAGGAAGAAAAAATACGGAAGGAAAACTCTGGCTGTTAAAGTGACTGATATGGAAGAATAGAACTAAAAAATCTAAATGACTCTTCAGTTAATGAAGATAATGTTGTGAACAGGAACATTTTGTGCTCCCTGACTTGGAAAAAGGCTGGGGAAGACTGTGGTAAACCTGTCTCCTACTCAGAAAAGTAATAATCTCAGTTGGTGACAGTGTAAACATAGGAAAGCATTCTGGTTTCTGTACTGTATGGGAACTACATTGGATAATTGACTCTAGGGAGACTGGATAGGAACCTGTGAAAATTCAACCTCTCACTCAACTTCTACCTCACTGAATTGCCCGTGAAATTTTACTGAGTTTTACTAATAGGGAAGTTGTCAACACAGGGGTGTTTGTTAATAAAAACCTGATTAGAAAAAAAAATTGAAATTGAGGCACAGTTGAAGTGAATGGCTTATCAAAACAAAAATGAGAAGACATTAAAAATAGAAGAAATTTTTAAATTGTTGCCAGGATAAATTGCTTTAACAACTATGAATTGTTTTATTTTTAAATGTCTCAGGAATAAATAAGAGTTAGATGCCTTGTAGCTAGTTTCAGCATCAAATTTAGTTTGTTTGGGTTTGGCAGGTTTGTTTTGTTTTAGGTTTTTTTAGGGAAAAGCTGTAAAACTTTAAAGATAGTGTTTTATGAAAATTGACGTAATTAACAAAATTTTAGCTACTATATCAAAAACACTGTCATTAAACTAATGGATTGTAGAACCAGCTGTCAGAGTAAGGACATTTGGGAGGAATTTTATCAAAAGGAGGTATCAAATATAGGGTAGTATTAGGAAAAAGTCATTCCTCAACACACATAAATATTTACCTATTCTTTTTGAACCACTTTTTCATTATAAATATGTTTAAAGATTTAATTTCAATGAAAAATATTAGAACATACTGTATCTTCTTGAAAATATAAGTGTTTCTTTCTAATTTTCTATCAATACTCATAAATAAAAAATATTCTCTATTGTTTTTTGTAATTACCTTCATTGCTTCTTGGTTATACAGATCTTAGGGCAGGCAAATACCTGTTGGTTTTTTAATAGTTAGAGTGTAAATGAATGTATGGCTTTTTTGGTGGAGAGTTCTATAAGAATTTTATCAAAAAAAAGGGAACAGAAAAACAATATCTAGTAAACCGAGCATTTGATATCTCATGCATCCTTCATACAGATTATTTTCAGAAAACTTGGGAGAAAAGCTTCCAAGGTCTAGGATATAATATCGATCATAGAATCATATAATTGTTAATGTTGGAAAAGATCTTTGAGAATCATCAAATCCAATCATTAACCCATCAGTACTAAGTCCACCACTAAACCATATCCCCAGGTGCCACATCTCCATGTTTTTTAATTATCTCCAGGGATAGTGATTTCACTACTTCCCTGGACAATTATTGCAGTGCAGGAGCACCCTTTCAGTGAGGACATTTTTCCTGATGTACAATCTAAACCTATTTGGGTGCTGTTTAACGGCCTTTTCTCTTGTCTCTTTTTAAATGGTAAAAGAGATTAACTCCCACCTCACTACAGCCTCCTTTTAGGCAGTAGACTCTTTTTCTCCAGGCTATGCACCCCCAGCTCCCTCAGCTACTACTCACAAGGCTTCTGATCCTTCACCAGCGCCTTGCCCTTCTCTGGACTCACTCCAGCCCCTCAATGTCTGTCTCACAGTGAGGCGCCCAGAACTGGGCACAGCACTTGAGGTGCAGTGGGAGATAAGAAACTGTATGGGGAACACAGAAAGCAGATAGCTGGTATCCAGTAAAGTTGCAGAACAAAAATCATAACGATGGAATTTAAAAGAATTAGTAATGTTAGGGCCCAGTAACTGGCAGAAAAGGAGTCATGCTTATATGTGTAACCTTAATGCCATCCCCTGCTGCTTCAATTAACTCTAAACAAGAGATCATGGAATAAGGAAGTTCATATTTGCCCTTGAAATTTACAACTCAGGCATATCTGTACCCAATTTCACCAGTGTTAACAATGTAGTTGGGTTAGGATTCATTCTTAATATGCTGAATAGTAGGGATAGAAAAGGTAAAAAAAAACTCATGAAAATAGAAAAAGTTTTGAACTGCTAAGAATAGCTACTTGATTCTGAAGTATGTTAGTAGTACGTTTTGTTTGGAGAGTGATGGATAAAGAGTATTTTATCAGAGCTTGTGTGAAGTGTAGATTTCCTTGTGAATATATGTTCACAGGAAACATTCTCTCTTCATTCACCCTCCCCTCAACAGGATTCCAAGGATTTCCTTTTGATAGTAATATGGAAAACTCAGTGTGCTCCTATCTTCCTGCAGTTCTTTCCACAGCTCGCTTGCTACTCTGATCTATTGTATTTCAGGACAGTACATTGTTTAAAAAGTCATTTTCATTTTTTAAGTATTTTTCACTTCCATCTTATAACACTAGAAGTACAATAAAAGCAATTGTTCATTGTTTTGCGCTCTGAGTCTCAGTCATTAATTTAGGTCCTGATTCTGCAAGATGCTCTGCATGAGCACAGGCATTTTGCCTGTGTATGGGCTTTATATGATCTTGGATATAAAGAAAGTAGTACCTTCTGTATTATTTTGTCTCTATTTCCTGTGGAGACTTAATTGAAGCCAGTCAGCCCAGGTTCTATTTTTAAATACAGATATTTAACCAAGTATCATATCAAAACAATTTTCTATCTTTTCTTCTTCTACAAATATAATAGGATGATCATAATTAGGAATCTGTGGGATCATACAATGTTTTTTTCTTTTCTTTTTTTAAAGTATAATCAAATTATTAAGTCAACTCCCACAGCTGAAAATTGTGGCATGCTTTTAGTGAGTAAACCTATCTAAAGCTATAAAAAAAAAGATGTAAGAAAAGAATCTCCTGTATTTTAAGGGAATAATGGGTGTTTAACTGTATATGGTGTTTGGTGTCAATGGTGAAAATGATGGTTATATTTGGATACTTTCAGTAAGCCAGAATTTCTCTGAATAGTATGACATTCCCTTGACATAAAGGCATCCTCCAGTTACTAAATATTCAGCATAAGTGAAAAAAAAAATTTGTTTTGTCTGACGAGTAGGAGTTCTTAGTATTAATGGAGCACTTCCTGTGTTCACAATGAAAGATTAGAGGTCAGAAAGTATGACTTAAGAGAAGGACATGAAAGAAAATCTTACTTGAGAGAAGAGAAAATGAAAGGGTTGCAAAAAATAGTTTTCTGATAAATAAAGAGTTTCTAGAAGGAAAGTAGTAATTTTTTCATTCATATTGGGAATGAGATGGGAAATAGCAGTATAGAATTGAAATAGATTTTATCATGTAATAGCAAAAATGTTTTGTGAGGACTAATAAGGTCCGGAATAGTTTAGAATCCCCACTATGGGATCTTCATATGAAAGTTTAGCTAAATATTCGTCTGAAATATTTTAAATTTAATATTTTTATTAAATAATAAATTTTAAAAATATTTTATAAATTTAGTTTAAAAAAAAAAGAAAAGTAAATTTAGTCAAATTCTGTTTCAAAGAAAAAAAATCAAAGTATGTCGAAACAAATAAAAATTTAAATCATCTTGCTTTAGAAACTTTTCAGTATCAGTGAAAAATAAATAAAAAGATACGGATAAAAAAAGGAACATGCAGCATGCAATTAACCTCCTTTTCCCATCGGAAATGTTCCAGACCTCTTAATGGCTATCCATATTATCTCTTTATTTACAATTTTTTCCATTCACAGTCATTTCTGATGTTCTGACCTAGGTGTAAACACAGTTTTCAGTTCTTTTTATTAAAGAAGACACCTTCCTCTATCCAGTGACACCATTTGATTGGGAGGAACTGCATCCTACAGACTGTGAAGATGTGCAATTGATCTGACTAGATAAATGGTTGAGAAGCACAGGCCTAAGAGCACTGACTCAAAGATAAGTATGATCCAAGGAAATCCGCATTTTTCAGAAAGAAGAAAAAGAGCTAGAAAAGAGTGGATTTTAGCCTCTTTATGTTTGATATTTTATTAGAAACTTTACAAAGATTCAATTATCCTTAAAGAAAGGTAGAGTATTTTAAACTTAAAATGCCATAAATTTTAGGACCAAATGTAAAATATGGAAAAATCTTTCTGCAATAATACTATAATATTTTCTATAATCAGGATTTTTTTTTTTTTTGTGGACTAGACTGTCCATTTCATGGAACTATGACTACAATTTTTTTTGAAAACTCCTTGAAAGCAAAATTAATAGTGTACAGTACTTGGGGATTGGAGCTAGATGATCTTTAAGGTCCCTTCCAATCTAAACCATTCTATGCTTCCAGTAAGTAAACACTGGAAACTATTTGCAATATTTATGTTCCTTATCTGTTAAAATAGATTTTAACAGTAAAATTGGAATACTCTTTTCAAAAACAATTTTAAAAAGTTTGACCTTCAGATCAGAATTGCAGATTTCCTTCTATCATGATCCTCTTTATCTTTTCATTACTGCTTGCAATACTGAACACTGTATAAAAGGAATTGTGATTGACTTTAGCCTGAGCATAATCAGGAAAGTGCCTTCTGCTTGTAGACTCTGTGTGCTTCTCTTATGTTTGCCTTTTGTCTTCAAGAATGGGTTTGAGTAAAGTGTTCATTCCCATCAATACCATTCCTTTTCTTGTTTTTGTTTCTTTTTCATTACCCATATTTGTATTTGTAATTGAATTTTTGGTTGCATTAATGCTTGTGATGCACTAGCAGCCTTATTCTGACAGTAACAGCCTAGAAATAACGGTACAAAATTGTTTCCTCAGTGCAAAGAAGTTATTTTAGTTCAGTTCTCTTATTACCAACACACAAAAAAGTAATAGTAGAACAGCATTGCATGTAGGCCAGAGAAAATGTCCAAGGAACTTAAAAGTTAAGCTGCTTTATACAAACAAAATTTATAAGACTTATTTTATACTTAGTTCTTTATTTTAAACTCACTGCACACTTTGTACTCCCAGGCAAGGAAAACCTGGTATCTTTTTGCGTAGAATTTGTGTTT
Organism: Chamaea fasciata; assembly: GCF_029207755.1. Taxonomy (NCBI): domain Eukaryota; kingdom Metazoa; phylum Chordata; class Aves; order Passeriformes; family Sylviidae; genus Chamaea; species Chamaea fasciata. The sequence goes on along the minus strand of NW_027094091.1, from coordinate 33,664,860 downwards.
ATTTTAAATTGTCTTATCTGGAGCAGGGTGAAACCAAATAAATATCAAATTTATACAAGAACACGTATATTCTAGGATTGTAAGGTGGATTTCCCATGAAACTCAAAGAAAGTATAAACATCTATTCTTTTACACATTTTCCATAAAATAAAAAAATAATTAAAAAAACCCCCTACATTTTTAAACAAACCCTGTAAAAGTTTCCATGGAAGGTTTACATTAAAAGTATTATTGAAATAAGCTATTAGTTATGACTAAGTTTCTTGAGTCTATCCTAGAGAAGGTCAAAACTCTGTTTTCTAGAGGGATAGGAAAAAGGAGGAAGGTCTGTTCTCAGAGCTATCCACCTGCTCTTCTCTTTGTCCTCCATCCTTTGTATTTCTCAGTAGGAATATGTATTTCAAGATAAAAGGAGATTTTTTTGTCCTGTTCCATGCAAAATTTCAATGCAGGCCTTATACACTTTAATGTGATTCCCAAGCTACAATGAATATTTGGTAGGCATTTTCCTCAGAAATAGGAGTTGGTGAGATAGAGCATATATTTCTACTTAAGTTCCTCTTTTTCTAATGAATAAAAATTCCATGACTGTTCTTAGCATTGGACTTTTCAATCAGCATTTATAGTCAGATTCACATTCTGTAATTTATGGCAGAATGTTGACCAAGAAATGGGTTTGTTCCCTTAAAAATTGTTTTTAACTGTTTCAACTAAGGGAATGAGAAGGGCCTCAGCCTCTATAGTATGTCAAACTTATACAGCTCCTGCTTAACTTGATGGTTGATAATGATCCATGCTGATTAATTTGTGGAGTAAATAAAGATCTTTATAATATCATTTAAGTAAATATTATATATATATATATATATATATATCATATAATATAATTTAATTAAAGCAAATTACTAAACAAAACATAGATCAGACTTCAATATCATTGCAATTCAGACTGTGAGTGAGGACTGACTACACTACTTTTTTTTTCCTCATATAAAGTATCTTGCATTTCAGTTTCACCAGTATCAAGAAGTATTTTCTTACTCTTTTTTTATCTATTTTATTGGCATGCATATACAAATAAAAACAGTTCTGGCAAAATTGCAGTCACTATTTCACTTAGTGTCTTTTTAATATAGTGTTTTCTGTAATTCATCATGTATTTGAATAATTAAAATCTAGTATAATGTGTTAATAGTTAATTTGAGAAATTTGTAATATCTTATGGACAGTGCCATTACTTTTGTACTATGATAGATTCCTGGTTTTGCTATCTTTTCCTTGCAGTTTATCATATGACCACAAATTTTTGCTGGGGGAACAAAACTGTAACCATAGCTCAAAAAGAATTAAAAATAAGGATGTGACCTGAAGCACCCTAATTAGAAAATCTCTATTGAAAGTGTTATTTAAATAGGAAAAAAAGCTTTTCATAAACTGTGGTAATAATCTCTTATCAATGCTGTTAAACTTCCAGTAACGAAGATGTACTTCATGAATATGAAGACGAAATAACCATATCTATTTTCTATTTCTGGTTATATGTTTGTCAAGATCCTTAAATTCTTACAAAAAAAAAAAAAAAAAAAAAAAAAAAAAAAACACAAAAAAACAGCACCAAAACTTTTTGAGGACTTTGAACCTACTTTTTAAACATGTTCTTGCTTTCAACGCTATTTCTAAAAATCAGTTTGTGCTTCTCCAAAATCTTCTGCTGTTCACATTTCAAAATCTCTGGAAATGAATGACCCTTTCAGAAGAGAGATGGTTCTCCAAGTTCATTGTTCTGTTCAATGGACAGTAGCTAAAATACCTGCCTTAGAGTGCATTTTTTGTACTTGCTAAATGGGCATATTTGTCTGCAGGAATAAATTATTCTTCACAATATATAGCCAAAGTATGCAAGTAATTGTTTATTAGGTGATTTGGTAGTCTGAGTAGTTTGTTTAACTGCATTTGTTGTTTCTGTTCCTTTTCCACCTATGCCTACCAAGGAGGTAGAACATTAGTGTTACATCATAGATAAATCTTAATGAGAATACCAATTGCTGTTGCTGACATTACCAAATAATGGGGTGATTATTATTGTCCATTAGATTTTCTTCCACTGTAGTGTTAGTTTGCTTGAATGTTCTGTGGACATTTCCAGCCACATTCAACCTGCAGATGCACTCAATGTTTTAATTAGTATTTTTCATTTGTCTGGTGCTTTTTTATTACTATATGACACAGAAATGGCACTTTTTTTAATAATTAGCTTTCTAAGACAGACTATCTTGTAGTAGCTTTCCACAGTAAATACCTAGGTTTTATTCCTAGATTAATAAAATTCCAATTTTTTTCGGCTGTGTAGGTGGATAGGGAGACAATAGAGGAGAAGCAAATTTCCTATCCCATATGCAAGTAACCTATCATTTTTAATTCAGTATCTCTCTGTAGTGTATGTCTATTCAACTCTTCGTCTTTTTGTCTGTGGGAAATCAGAAGTAAAAGGAGAAGCCCTTTTTATTAACACTAATCATGTAATATCAAAGCTGGACTTTATTTTCACTGTTTTTGCCAAAAACTTCACAGTAATAATAATTGCTGTTAAACAATTCACCAGAGCATGGCTCCATTTCCAGCACTGCCAATGGACTTTGCATAATAAATTTTGCAGGACTTTATCTCAACTATTCCATCTATAACACTAGATAATGATGTTCTTTTTTGGTACAAAGTAGGAATTGCATAAATTCCTGAACATTATTATTTTTTAAATATCATTATGCCTTATATGGATTTTAAACTGAAGTTCAAATATTCATTTCTTCAGCAAATGCAAAATTTCTTCTTATCACTCAGAAGCCACACATTCATAAATGTCAATTTTGTGGAATCACATTTCTGATCATTATCACTTTTAATGCATATGTTAAATTATCTATCATGTAGAACAAGAATAATTCAATTCATCTCAAGATTACTTCATAGCACTCAAAATTCTCCAGGAGTGCTGTTGGAATTTTTATTGCTTTCATTTCAAGTGTTAGTTTGGATTTTTTTTTCAGATAACACGTATATTTAACATTTACTGACATGTCCCACAAAGAAATAATTTGAAGTAATTTTTGTGGAAATCTGTATAAAACTTTGACACTTGACTTTAAGTTGGAATGCACTTTGGTAGCTTCTGATGAGCAAATTGTAATAGCACAAAATTAAAGGTCAGCAAAGAAGTTGTTCTAAAAGAAGTTACTCTTGTGATGTCTAAACTTTGTCATTTTAACTACTTTAAACAAAGTATTTTCTGTGCTTCTTAAAAAAGTTATATTAGTTTTCCTTTGAGTAGTACAATGTGATTCTTTTGGAGGGTAAGATGTCTGCGTTTTGGGGCTTTTCTATCTTTTGTGAAGCATTTCAAGTACATTCTGTCCTTTCTTACTGCAGGAAATGAACCCTAAACTTTTTCCCCTTTTTCAAAATTCTTCCCTGACAAAGAATCCCTTCCACTTGAGTGCTCAGTGATTGTACTACACACTGGATAGAAACAAGAACCCCAGTAGCCAGGAAGCACAAAGTAAAATTAAACCAAATATAGGACAGGCAACTGTGAAATAACAGGCAGAAAGAGAATGGGATTGAAGGTGTTCTTTTCCATCTTAACTAAGTAAAATGTGCTTCAAGGTTTTTGCAGATGTGCTTCAAGGTTATCCCTGCTAATACAGAATACAGCAATGACATATTCATATGGATGGTATGCATCTATATGTGTGACATGCAAAGAAACCACAGGTGAGGCATAGGGTCTGATTTTTTTTTAATGGAATCACTACCAAAGCACTACTATATCAGGAATCCTGGAAGTCAATAGCTGATTATATTTTCCAACAAACATTTGCTAAAAGAAAAATCTTACAGGAGGAATTAATTTGGAAACAATAACCTTTTTTTGAACTGCAAGAGCTATGCCTTGTTTTTTGTCTAGAAAGGAGTTTTTCATTAATCTATAGTGACTTCCTTGAGAACCTTCATTCATACATTAAGATTTTCCAGGTAGCTGAGTCAGGTTTAATATTTTTTGTCATTGTTGTTAGCCGACCTTACTTTTTCAGCCAGCTAATTCTTTGTCATCAGGTGTGTCATCTACTTCATCATGTACTTCCTGGCTGATAAACTGCTAGTGTTTGATGCAAGACATGTATTTATTACGTCTCTAGCTAGAATTATTGCAAATGGTTATACAGTCTAATTATTTTGGTGGCAAAAGGACTTGTGTTGGTATGTCCAGGTCTGTACATGTGGTTTGTATTCAACTCCTGTAAGCCATTCTGTGTGACTTTGGTTATGATTATTTATGCTGCTCTGGTTCTGTGGCTCCAGAACATGTAATACTCCCACTTCAGGAAAGTACAACCTGAAATACTCATGTTTTAAACCACTTCACTTTGCTGTCCATGCCGATATCTTGGACTCTTCATTTTAGGCTGTCAACAATAAACTCGTATATTGTTCTTCTAAAGAGGATAGAAGAGCATCTGCAGATATCTATGGACTGTGCAGATATCCTGGACTCTTCTATGATCATTATAAAAAAAATCCGGAGTACCTCCCTTAAGAAATTGTGCTTGATTTTTTCGCCCCATTTCTCACTTGTTTCTTTTTATGTGTCAAATATTCTAAACTTCAGCTGCATAAGAGTTGCTCCCAGTAACTTCGTATTTTCTACATGTTATTGTCACTTTTGATCTTCTTCTAGTGACACTTTTAGTAACATTATTGCCTTGTCCTAGAGCAGAGTAGAGAAGTGTCAATAAAGTCAGACAAATCATAGCAATGTCTATATGTTGTCTGGCATCCAGACAAACCTACACTTTGACATGGTTATAACAAGTAGGATTGGCAAAATTAAAGATAAGGTATCTATTTCCATTACATGGTAGTCATTCAAATTACATTTTTTTAAATACAGGAAGTTATTTATTAGTTAAATTATAGACAGCATCCATTATAAAATATTGATTTATATTTTTCTTGGAGTGCCTGATTACCACAGCTAGTAAATTGCAGATTTCTTTTTAAGATTGGTTTATAGCTATTGACAGATGCTTTCTCTATGGTCTTCTAAACATATGTGTGCAAAAAGGGTGATGGTGCATGAGATTTATGTAGTGTTATAGCAGCTCATTACTTTTAAAACTCTGTTTTAATGCTCTGTTAAAGATGCATTAACAGATGAAGACAGCGCAAAATCAGAAATCAGAAATTATTAAAAAAACAACATCTAATGGAATCAGTATTTTATTTGCCTATCCAAAGAAATCTTCTTCCCATTTATTTAGATGTACAAGCAGACCTAGAACATGTTACAATTAGATCTGACCATGTAGTATAAAAAGTATTGTGTCTTAAGGAATTCAGACCAAAAAAAGTTGTTGTGTTTTGTTTTGTTTGTACTGCTCTTGCTGTGGAATCTGGGTGAATAGAGAGGATTTGAATGTATAGTATGGAGTTAGTCTTAGCTCCACTGATGACTTGGCTTTATTTCATGTGTTTCATTTGTGGGAAAAGGTCAGATTCACACTCATGCACAACTCTGATCTTACTGTGGAAGTACCAAGGTCAGGACCATAATCTGTGGCATAAGATTGAAAGGGGGTTGGCGGCAGTGAAATCAAGTTGAGAGACTGCTCATATTTAACCTCTGATATTTAATGGCCAGGTAGTCTTAACTGCTGTCTTAGATGCCACTTTCATGTCACAGATCTTGGCATAATAGCTTGTTTTTCACAAAAACAAAATATAAATGCCCAAATATATTCTCCTGAGGGGTATCAAGTCTTTGCTTTGAGTATAAGATGGAGCAGAGAATCTCATTTTTGAGTATTTTGTTCCAATGGTCAACTATCATTATTTTGAAGTTCATGCTTTACATTCAACTGATTGTAGCTAGATATCTTGGTTAGAATTATTTCTGTTCAAGCCTTGAAAGCTTTATTATTATAAGTACAGAGCCAGATAATCACAGTTCTGTTGTCTCTTAAGCCAGTTATTATCTTTGAATTTCATTCAATATCTCTTAATTTCCTGTAAAGAACTGGAATTGGTGGCCATCCGTATATGGAAACACATCAGCAGCTCCTGGGGAATTCGTGTGGGCTCCTGTCTGACATGAAGACTCTAACCTGGTATCTACAGAAAACATCACCTCTGCCTGTTTTCCTCCTCTTCCAATGAAGTCAGAATCAGACAGCAGTCAGGACCTAACCTAAAATTAACACCCCAAGAGGATATGGAAGTGTGTCACCGGTGCTGACTCTTGCAGAAAATATTTTGTTTCTGATCACACTAGTATTGTGGCTAGTGGTATCAGTGCTTTCTCTGCAAGGTTGTCTGAGTAACTGAGACTCTGTTACTAGGGCTTATGTTTCCAAGAAGATGATTTCACCATAAATAGGTTTAAATCCTCAGACATACAGGCATTATTTATTTGTTTATGAAAGAAAACAACTCTATTTGTGGGTTTTAATAATCTGAATAAGTTAGATCTTTAATATTTTCTTTCTCTCATTCTAAGGCATTTTTTCCATCCTCAATTGCTTTTGTGAGTTTTTTTCCATTTAACTAGATATAAGATACTAATATTGTTATGCATACAGTATTGTTGTGTTAGTGTCACAAATTTTATGCACAGATTAAGTCTAAGCATATCCTTTTTATATATGTTTTTTAAAACTGCACCTTTCTGAGACAGTGCCATGCACACTGATTTGCCTTAGACTGTATTAGAAAATCACTGCTTTCCAGGCCATGGGCACTTATACTTAATATGCATTCTGTATAGTCTTTACTAATCATTTCTTGTTCATCATTTATTTTAATCATTCATCAGTCTGCTTCAAACATTGTATTTTATGGCAAGTTATTAATGACAAATGCATATAGCATTGCCTAGTTCTGGTAATTTAATTATGATTTAATCCCACAGAAGCTGGTTGAAAATGTTGATCTTGATGATGACAGCTCTGATTTGACATCTGTCAGTTCTGAATTCGTTCCATACTTATACCATTCAGTGTTGCTTTGTTGTCATGATTAATATTATTATGTGCTATCCCAATGAAGAACTGTTGTATGAAGCCGGCTTCATCCGAAAGATCTGGAATTGAAAAGAGAAAAAAGGTCTTTATAATATAATTACCTAATTAGAGATTATCTATAGAAAACCTTCTGCAGGCCATGTCAGGACTTTGTATTATGCTAATACCATTTATAACATACAACTTAGAGAACCACGAGACTGGGTGTGATTGGTCAGCTTTTAATTTTCTTTTCATCTATATTGTTTTTAAATATCAACATAACTTTAAAGAAAGGAAATAGAAATCAGTTGTTGAAGGTTCATTTGATGTGCTTACTGGTGTTTTTCTTGTTTCTGCAATATGCAGTGTACCACTGATTCTTCCAAAATGTAAAGTTCAAAAAAGGTGAAATGCGATGTTTCTTCTGTTAAAATATGTACAAACCAAAATTGAAGTCCACATTCATAATTTGGCCAGAAATGCACTCAGCCATTCAGTGAAGAAGCTTTACCTTCTGAGCTATCTCACAAACAAAAAGCAACTTCTCTGTAGAGGCCTTGAGAGATCTCCTCATAATATTCAATTACAAGTGCAACTTACAAGAATTTGGCAAATGATATCAGCTAATGCGAAAACTGTGATCTGCTTGTGTATATTGTGAAAGTAGAAAAATTGGCTCAATTTGGAATTTACTCATTCATCACAAACAAAAATGCTGTCTTTGAATGTTTCATTTATTTGGCATTTTATATGCAATGAAAACTGATTTTACAATCTGTCATTCCTACAGCTGTTCTAGAGAACTAGAGAAATCTTTATTCTTGCAGCAAAAAGCAGCCTCTATTTCTTCATCTCAGGAAAAAAAAAATTGAGATATAATATACCTTAGCTTTTTGGGGGGAAAAATCCAGTGAAGAATCTGCCCATACAAGACTAGAAGCCAGAAAAGTATTTGGTACCATACAGAAAATACTGATGTATGTTGTCTCTTCCCAATATTTTGACTTGTTTGTTCTTGTTTAATAACACTTCGAGTATGCAGTTAGCTCTAGGGAAAAGATTTTGGAGTGGTTAACATACCTGTTTTACTGTGTGAATTTTCCCCAAATGCCTTTGAACAATATAGAACAAAGGTAGCAGGGTTAATAGATAAACAACTGTCACTGTCATGACAGACAGTTGAATGCTTGGAGCAGCATGATGGAAAGGATGATTTCAATTGCATCAGAAGAAGACTTCCAGGATTGTGAAGTCTGGAACTTCTCCAAAGGAACCAAATATGACTAGAATAGTAGTTGACAGGAGCTGATCCACATTATGTATGCTGCAGCTTCCTGGTGACTTACTAAGCTGAGGAAAAAAAAGGCAACTAGAATAAAATAGGGAAAATAAACTCATACTTGGAGCAGTTTACTTATCTGTGTGTGGAGATGGAACTTTTAGGGAAAGCTAATAGAATGGACAAGGAGTCGAGGAAAACAGTGTTGACATGTTTTCTTCTATGTGTTTATAAAGTATCTTAGAACATTTTCTTAAAAATACAGAATTTAAACCAAACAATTTTCTGGAATCTTTATGTAACTAATGCCTGAACTGCAGAGCTGAACAGTGTGCAAATAGAGAAATAATGAATGTTGCACAAATGGATATCCTCAATACCAAACAGCATATATATTTTCATGCTGTTGTTAGGAAGCTTCCTGTGTTAATTTTGTTACATGAAATTACTAATAAATCAGTGGCAATTTTATGTGCATCACAACAAAAAAGGACTATTTTTTTGAAATATACCATGTATCTAATTAAGATGAGAGTAATACAAGAAAATCAATGCATTCATACATATTTTAAGTTTAACTTGGTATAATAAGATATTCAAATAATTCACCGGTGCACACAATATTTGAGTATACTAATGGTAACCCATATCATTACCTGCTTTCTTAAGTCAGGACAATTATGTCATCCAAACAGTTTGCTTCCATGGAAATTCTACTACATACAAGAATTAAGAATTTGGTGAACATAGTACTATTAACAGGTTTTTTATGTTTTGGACAAGTAGTGGTCCATTAAAATTTTGACATTGTCAGGGAGTTAAAGAATTCACAAGGTATGTAAGCAGTTTGAAAATTAAAAATATCTTGAGTTTTAGCTCATTCCTTACCATTAAGTATTTAGAAAGATCATACTGAGTGCCCTACCAGTTCTTATTTGAATCTCAAAAGTAGTAAAATACATTCACTTTCATAGTGGGAGAATTACTTAGCAGGTCTCAAATTCTACATGATGTGAATATTATTTAAATTTGAAATAGTCAGGAAAAGTAAGGGATACAAATGGTAGAGAATCAGAAGCAAAGCCACTACTTTCTTGTCTTAATCACTTAATGTTACTTCCATATAGAAAAGCTTTACTCTTTAAAAACAGAAATATAAAAAAGAGAAAAGTTTCAAATTTTAACTTTCATACATTTATCTTTTTGATAACAGAAAAGATTGACTGATAGGTGCATCCTTTTATGAATTATTTTTTAGTCTGAAGGTCAGAGTGAAGCAGTTAGGCTAAAGTAAAAAGCAAAAAGTTAACTAGCAATAACTTTCAGGAACCAATCTATTATAATAGAACAAGATAGGAGTGGTTATGAGATATTGAAGGTAATAACTGAAGGGCTTATTCTGAAGACTCATGAAACTGTATTTCCAATGTCAGAATCTGGACATTTGGAAGGTATTCCTTCTTCAGAAAGAAAGGAAGATGGTTCTGATTCCAAGACTCCAAAATTGTCTTAGAGTATAAATCACGTGAATGTAACTAGTGAGAGAAGAGCTTACTGTGCCAACTGATCATCTGTCACTGACATAAGCAGTGTAATCCAGACGTTTACTTGGGGAGGTTTCTCTTCCTTCTGTCATTTACAGAGATATTGTTATGCTAAAGCGTTACTAATATAAGATTTTCTTGGAAAGAGAAGCTAAAATTGAAGTATATCTAAGCTCATGAAAACAAATGCATGATACAGATTTTGTATCCTATAAAATTTGATGTATACATAAAATATGTATCAACTTAACCTTTCATTGCATAATTGGGGAAATCCTACTTTTTTCCTAAATATCTGCAGAATTTTATGGTATTATTTTGATACGTAATAAATTGAATTTATTTTGATGATCAAATAATAATCGCTTAGTCATAGTGTTCTGCATTATGACTAAATAGGAAAATAAGATAAAACAGTAAGGACAAATAAGACAGAAGTTACATGTCAAATAAATCAGTTCTTTGATTAGCTTTTAAAAACTGACCTATGTCTGGCAAGTAAATATCTAAGTGTCCAGCTTTGGAGATATTTGGAACACAAAGAGCCCTGTGCACCTGCTTTAGCTGACTGTACTTTGAGCTAGGAAGTTGGTCTAGGCGATCTCCAGATTCCACCCTTCCAGTCTCAATGATTCCACGATTTCATGATTTTATATTTAACACTGAAATGCTTTTTTTTTTTTTTAACAGATTAACTAAATTATTAGACGATTTTGAAATATAGCTTGGTTTCCATTATACCAGATTTTTTAAATAAGAGAGAAAAAAGCTGTAAATCATATTTTCTCCTTCCAGAAATCTGGTGAGAGCAGGTTTGAGGACTACTTAAAAAAAAAAAAAATATTCCCCAGATTTAGAATCAAATCAATACAATGGTAATAATTAATGTTATAGCAATAGTGTGGTAGTACAAATGTACACAAAATGAATGCTTACAATGTCCTGACTGAAGCAAAGAAGTCTGCTTTTAATAGCTATTTCTGCTTAGAGTGTAGCATGTTGGTATTATTCTTAGTTATTACAGATGAAAAGAAATATTTTGCACATCTGTGATTTTTCCTGATTTTCATCAATCATTTCAAATATTTTTTGTTGCTGTACTTCTAGTCTTTCTTTTAGAATAACTCTAAAAATGCAAATCATATTAATGTATAATATTAAATGACTATTACTGTATATTCACAGAATAGTAATGGTCCTGTGCTGTGTGATAAAGTGTGTAAGTACAAACAGTTTCAATCAGAGGAAAGCAACTAGGGAAAAGTACATTAGAAGCCTGAATAAAAAAGCTGTTTGCAATCAGTTACAGCTGAGTGCAACAAAAATTACTTTCTAGGGATCAAAGGAAATTAATGATTGACCAGTGTAACCAGAACATCCCACAGCATGTTGAATATTTAATGCTACGCTGCTTCTGCCCAAAACAATCTGAGGTTTGGCATATATCCACGAAAATTGTTCATCGCTAATTAATTTGCCATGTCATTTTGCATAAAATTAGTAATTAATACTAGTCACCGTGCACTATAGTGAACTTCTTCATTTAAAAATTCAATCTTGGTAGTTTCAAAAGCTTGATGAAATGGTCATTTTTTTATTATTCTTAGAAAAGAACTTGCACATTGAAAAAGGTATTGCAGTCAGAAGGAAGGATATATCAAAGTTTATAGACCAAATATATTTGAGGTTGTTCAAGGTCAATGAATTTTTCCCTCCACTTGCTTGAAATTATGAGTAATAGAATATGAATAACTGGTACTCCAGCTGAAATGAACTACAGTGATGTGTAACACTATATTTAGCTGTCTTTTAAACTGTTGCAGTCTCATTTAACAGGCTCCAAATTGAACCTGCATTCTCCACCATTTTAGAGGGAACATTTAGCCTGAGGTTTTGCAAATTGATTTGAAGAATTTCCAGTAATTATTACCCGAGATGCAGAAAGAATGTATTCTTTGAAGAAGCACTTAGGGTAACCAGTGCAAGCAGTGATCTTGAATAAATAAAAAGTATTGTTATAAAATTTGGAGTTTGCCTTGTGGAAAAAAAATAAGAGTATCACTATATTGAAGAAGTTGTGGGTTTGGGTCATTTTCCTAATCTGCTTACTCCCCAAACAGATGTTTTTAAGTGTAGCAAAACACAATTTATTCTCAACAATTGTGCAATACCAAACCCCAGGAACTGCAGTCCTACAGTCCAAATGGCTAGAGAGTCATTGAAAACTAACATTACTCTGTGAGAGTCTGCAATGAGCAGGAACAGCCTTGTAGCAGAAAAGTCAGAGACTGGCAGATCACTAGTAATTAAATTAATAGCATTGAGCCCAAGGCCGTGTTTCTTCATCTTCTGTTTCTCATATTGCCTCTCATTTTTTTCTGTGATAATCTTTTCACGTTTCTTATTCCTAATTAACACTTGTTAACACTTTTTCTTTTTTTTCCCCCTTGGCTTCTTTTGCGTTTTTAATTCTTCCATATAGTTCTGTTTTCATTCTTGATATCTGTGGCTTCCCTTTTGGCTTATCTCTCCATTCATTTTTTCTGGTTCTCCTTTTACCCTCCTGCTTTCACTGTTACCTTCTCCATTAGCTTACTGCTTCCTTTCTTTCTTTGTGCCACATGTCTGATTTCTCCTTGTTTAACTGCAATGGTTTTCTGTCAGGAAGGACTCCTACAGCACTTCTGAGAGTGCTTTCTAATTACATGTGAACCATTTGAGTGATATTCGTCAAAGATCTTTTTTTTTGCTTTTGCACCGAAAATTTTCACGATATGAACTCTGTAGTTCAGTCTGCTCTAAGTATATATTTTAGGATTGTGGCTGCAGTAAAATGTCAAGACAGCTACCTAAACAATAGCAGTAGTATTGTATAAAGTGTGAATCGTGTACACTGAGTCTAAATCTCAGTGTAGTTCAGGATGGTTTTAGTAACTCTTAATCCAAATGTGGTTTCATCTGTACTGAATTTACAGAGGGTGATGCAATGTACTATAGTGATATGCTGAAGTTTTTCTAACCTAAACATATGTTACCATGCAAACTCCCCATCTAAATTATTTATTATAGGTGGAATTGCTTTTTCTTCCAGTGCTACCCCTTCAAGACAGGCAGCAACGATCAACATATTTCAAAACCAGGATTTCTCACACAGAGCAAGTCTTCAGGACAAGGTTATGTGGTCTCTTAGCACATATCCTCTGTGGTTGGACCATTTCTTTTAAAAAGGCTAAGCAGTCTCAGCCTTCTCGGGTTTCCTTTGCCGAGGACTCCATGGGTGCGGAGATCTCGGGGTGCAGCCGCAGTTGGGGTGCAGTCCAAGCCCCAGCTGGGAGAGTGGAGACCAGGGGCCAGGATCCGCCGGGCTCTGGCATCACAAAGGCCCTGGGCCCAGGTGGGAGCCGGCAGACACGTCAGGAGCCCAGGGCTCGGCAGGGAGAGCCGGACCTTCTGCCCTTGGGCTGGGAAGGGTTAAAAGCCCGGGGGATCCTTCGTTCGGGGTCCCTCCTCGGAGGCACCGCCTGGGTTGTTCCTGTGCTACTGCGCCGTGAACAAATGGCTTTATGGAACGGGACATCTGAGCCTCTGCCATGGGAAACCTGGGATGGATCCAGGGAGAAAACCTGGTTTGACTGTGACTGTGGGGTGTGTGGGGAGGCAAGAGGGAACCCCTCGGGTCACTGGAGGGGGATCGGCCCCAGCCGTGGAAGTCGCTGGTGCTGGGGCTGTGACCGAGAGGGAGCCTGTGAATGGTCAGACTGGGAATTTTCCTTAACACCCCCCTTACCATTGATGTAAAAATGTTAGTAGGTTATGACTTTTAGAAATAATGATGGTAGCAGGATTTTTTTTTCCCCCTGAGAAATCAGCTTCCAAATGGTGGATGTGATTCTCATGGTGTGAGAAGTTTTTCGGTAGGCAGGATATTTAGAAACCATGGGATAACGTGAATTCTGTCAGACCTTTGGTTTTAAACAAAATGTTTTTTATGGGATGGTAAAGTGTAAATTGTGATCTTCTCATATCAGAATTTGGACAGCAAGCAATATAGGGAGCATTTATTATTTCTTCTTTTACATTGTTGTCAGAATGTTTTGCACAGGAGTATGGTATTGGGAAGTGCAGTGTTACACAGAGAGTGACAAAGAAATTTTTGTTAAAACTTGTTATAAGCCTTCTGATTTGGAGTTATAAAGGAAGAAAAGAAAGAAGACCTGCCTTTACAAGTCAGAGGATGCCAATGACCAGCCATGAAAAAAAGAAATGCAATCACTGCATGAGTTGAGAAAGTATATCCACTACCAACAGAGAGAAAATAAATCTGTGGATTAACAAAGAATTTTATATTTTCAGTTGGAAATCAGCAGTTAGTTTTTAATCTCTGAGGAGAAGGTGTAGAATTGCTTTCCGTGAAGGTAGGGTAGCTAGAAATAAAGATGAACACATGAGTTTGATTTATGGATTCTGGTTGCTTCTTATCATAGGCAATAAACTAGTGATCTCTTCAGAGCTTCCTATGAAACTAATCTAGAGGTGGCCAGTTAACAAGAATTATTCATGTTTCCATTCTCATTATTCTCAGTTATTCACATTTTACCTTAATTCTTACAGTTCAGTTTTGGAGAAGATATTGTCTCTCCATTTTCTTGAGGCCTTAATACCACGACGTAAAATCAATGGACATAACATTCCCCCTAAACTTAATAGCACACTTTACCATGAGAAGGAAGATGTGCACTAAAGTCTTTACAAACAATTCCATGAGTGAAGGTGTGGACGTTAATGTCTCTGAAATGGGTTTCGATGTCTCTGCTAACTCTGGGCAGCAGGTTTGTTATCGAGCCCAAACAGCTTGGCTCCAGAAACAGTCAAGTGCGTCTGCACGAGCTGGAGTTTCTGAGCTTTGGGGTGAAATGGCAGGTTCAAGGGGAATACGTGGCAGGTGTTTTGAGAAGGCTGGACCTTCCCAGTCCCTCAGCCAGCGGGGAAAGAAAGAAGACTCCATGCAGCCCAGAGTTCAGGATGAAAGGAGGCTGTACCCTCGGAAACATCGAGAAAACTCCGGGGGCGTGTGCACCCATGGGTTCTCTGTCTTTATTTGGATAAAGATTCAGGACTCCTCTATCTCCTTTTCAGTCACTGGCTTTTCATAGCCTGATTTTCCATACAACCACTTGGATGAGGTGAGTAAGAAGCACTTTGTTTTGTTTTGCTCCATGGCTGAGTATTTTGCAATGGCAACAGCCTTCTAGTTTCTGATAGTACAGGGAAAGAAAAAAAAAAAAGCCAGATTTTCATACCTCTATAATAAAATGTCCCTCTACCACAGCCTGAATTGCCAGGACAATGCAATGGTTTTTTTTATTTTAAAGGAGACTTATTTTTTTAAGCTTTGGTTGATTAATTATGTCATAGTACAATATGAGAATCCTTTATTCCTGACTAAGCTACATTCTTACATAGCCTTTTTGCAAGTTTTACCTGATGTTAAGCATGATTTAGATACCATAGCAATGTAACTATTGGGGAGAAAATTGCTTTCTGTAGCTTAAATGTGAGTTTACAATTATTTATCAAGAAGGAAATTCAGGTAAACTTTCCTAGTGAATTGTTGGAGTTATAGATTTATGCTGAGCTAATAGAACAGTTTGCAACCCAGGATTTAAATACTAGTACTGCTAATAAATGATTTTTCTTTTATGAAAAAGAATAAATGGAATGAAATCCACCAATATAGATGCCAAGCAACACATACACTTGTTAATAAAAAGTTATGAAAAAAAATCATCCTAATTATTCAAACATGAGTGGCTTTATAAAATTATTTAGGTTGGAAATTACCTATGACATCATCAAATCCAACTGTAACTCAGCACTGCGAAGCCCAGCACTAAAGCATGTCCCTGAGTGCCACATCCACACATCTTATCTGTAGTTCCCCAGATCCTCTTTCTACCCCTTTTTTAGATGGGTATTTAAATAGGTGGATTAGTGAAGAAAAAGAAAACTTGGTAGAAAGAGAACATTTTTTTTTTCAATGTGTATGGAGGAATTTGCACATAAAATATTAAAGAATCATTCATAAAACAACATTGTCTTCCAAAGAGTTATCTTTCTTCACAAAAGATTAAGACGTTAAATCATAATTTAACTGGTCCTGAGAAACAATTATATTCCTTACCAGTCACTATAGGCTTTTTTTTTTTTAACTTTCTATATTCTAAAATGCTTAGTAGGAGTGGCGAAAGATCGAAGCAGCTCTAATGGCTATGAATCTTCTATACTACTTATATACTACTTGCATGCTTCTTTGCCATTCTTTCTTTTACTGACATGCTTAGTACGATCTGTTGCTGTAGAACTTTCATGGCATTTTCTTGATTTTGGAGTAATGTATGTGGTGGCTTTTAAAGAGTAAGAGCACAGTTTAAAAGCACATCTGCATTTTCAGATACCAAAATTAAATTTACCCATGACGCCTCTAGCTTTAAAGTCCTTTTGCATATATTAAACTTTTTGCTTGATTGGTTTTGTGCTTGTTAAAGTAAATGATTGTCTTAGAAAAGTGGAATATGTCCATGTGGGAGGAGCCCTGTGATGCCTGGGGAAGGCTGACCTGGAACAGAGACTGGACAGAGCTAGAGAATAAAGCAGGTATTTAAAGGCCTTTAGTGTATACCTTGGGCAGTGCAAGAGCCTGGCCAGGGCTACATCCAAGATGGACTTAGAATGGTCACAAAATGGACAGCTGGTCATGAGGTCTTACACTGTTACAAGTTTTGGTCAATTTGCATATTGAGGTTTAATTGTTCAATTACAGCTCCAGGTTGTGAGGTCCTGTCCTTCTTGTTTCTCTCTTCAGTCCACCATTTTTGATTTTGGGCCTGAAAGTTGTCCTTGATCTTCATCAGGAAAAGGATTGGTTTTTTCTCCCTACTCTGTGAAGAGAGCTGACTAACACTTAATACAAGGCTCAGAACTACACCCCTAGGCAGCACAGAATCTGAAAAACATGAAAGCTAAAAATTAAGGCATCACCTGTGTTTCACTCCTAAGAGCAATTGAAATCAGAAGTCGGAAGCTATGACAGGAAATTAACTCCTATCCTAAAATTTTCTCTTATGTGTAGTGTCTACCCATCCTGTAGTGTAATACTGAAATGTTTAGGTAGACATATATTCAAAGCCTCCATGGTCTAGAAAAATAAATTATATTTAGACAGGTAGATGTTTTTTTTTCTAAAATGTATTTCCTATTCTTCTGATTTAAATGCACCCAGTGTTTTTAAAATATGTCTTTTGCATATGCTCATTATTGAAAAACGCTTCATATTTTTCTTGGCCTTCCATATATTTTATGTCATATGTACTCACATGGTTCATTTAGACCACAGAATAACTTCAAACAACTATTGATATATCTGAAGAGAGAAAACATGCCCACAGCTCATATTTTTCACAGTTCATATTTATAAGGTGAATCATTCTTTTTGGTTTATATTGCATTGCCCCGTAAAGAATCCATGATTCCCTCAAAAATAATGGCATTCTACAAAGGCAACAAATGGTTTTTTTGAGGATTATTTATTTTCTTTTCCTTCCTGTTTCTGAGTCTCTAGGGTATATTCAGTTCAGTATTTTTCCTCTCAAACACAAGCGTCTTTATTTACCTCTATTTTTGCAAAAAATGAAAGTGACAGGTAGATCAAGGAAAAGTGTTTGTGAGAAAGCAAAGCATAAATAATCGACTGAAAAAATATGAAAGTTTGCTTAAGTGTTATAGCTTGCCATAATCAAGTATCAAACTAATAAAAAATATGAATAATATCATTGAAATGTATTGTTTTTGCTTCAGCTATGACTGTGAGAAAATGTTTGTAGTCCTTTGCTTCAGACAGTGGAAATAACAGATGACAAAATGTATCTGACCTCACTTCCTTTACTACTTCTACCAAGAAATTTGTGTTCTAGAGAATTGCCTGCTAGGGAAAAGTGCTCCTAATTTTGCCAATACTTTATTTTTTTTTTCCTGGTTAATTTTGGTGTAAGTTAATTTATTGACATTAATTTAGTATTTGTCTCCATGCACAGCCAACATTTAGCCTCATGGAGTATGCAGTATGAAACCTGGAATACATAAAAGCATTATAGACTCATGTATGTTGTTTATTTTATACCAGAATAACATTATTTGGTTTATTCAGAGTGCACTCACAGTCTCTCTCATGTCTGAAAGTTTGACTCATGAACTGCTCTTCATCAAAGCAACTTAGATCAATTTGTATGCTTTTAGTTCAGGGAGCAAGTCACATGAAAATGAAGGCACCAAAGCATAAAATAGCATTCACTAATAAAGGCTCAACATAGAGGTCACAAAAGCAAAATGGAATCATACACTGCACTGGTCTGTAGCAACAGCCATTGAGAAATCACAATAGAATCATGATATAGACATTACCAAGGTGCTTAATTGTTCTATGTATATCTATGATTATACATATCTTTAAGGGTATACATATCTTGACATACAACTTTCAAGAAGTGCTCTTAAAATCTGGCCCCTTAATGACCTGGTAGCAGGAAGGAAAGGCAAGGACTGTCTTGTCCTTAATAGTTCTCAGCACTGATGCTTCCATTCGAAGAAGCACCATGATGGTGCAAAACAGTCTCTGAGGCACTTACAGACCTTCCCTAGTGCCCTTGGCATGTGGAGAGGGTTAGATGCATCACCTACCCATAGTATTTATCAGCATAGTTTAAAAGCCTGGTTTCCGAGACAACTACCTGAGTCAAAAATGGAGAGGTGAAGGAGGTTATAGCTTTTGAATCATTCTTTCACCTCTGCTTTGAAGACAGGCTTGCATGCGTTTCCATTTGTTTATCTTGACTCCAAAAAAGTGTTTGCAGATTAAAGCAATGTTAACTTGTGTAAAAAACTAATTTTCCTTTTTTACAGAAGGAAAAGACAAGATAGGTGCCCAATATTTATTGTTTTTCTCTATATACAGAGCTCAAAATGAAAGACGAACTGGGGAAAAATGACCAGCTGTAAATAGCTACAGCTCAACTGAAGCAAGGTCTGGTTTAGCTCAGTGGGAGCACTAAGACAGAGTCCTGCATCACATCCAGCATTAGTTCCAAAAACCTTCCTTCACCTGAGAGGAAGCAGGTTCATAATTGCAAGATTTCACTTACAAACTCATTAATATCTTGGTACTCTGACAGGGAAGACCTCTGAGCTTCCACATCCATCTGAGTTGTGGGAGTTGGATGACCCTGGGAGATCAATTTTTCCTGAATGACATGACCCCCAGGCTCCCCATGAGCTCAGAATTCAGGCGGATCTTGCATGCTGCAATATTTTGCACCAACAATGGCAGCTGGATCACAGGTCAAGAAGGAAGGTTTCTTCTCCTTTTGTTCTTTTCCTTCTTGGCTCCTGTCTGCTGCTTTGTCAAGAATCAGTCAGCTAATTTCTTTTTCGGAATAACATCTGTAAAACACAGAGAGGATTTTGAATTGCACTCGCAGGGAGTCATGGTAGGACTAGCTGTAATCTCTTAAGTAGAAGTAACAAAATATGGAGGGGGTAGGGACAAGAACATGAGTTAACCAGAATGTGGGTACATTTCAAGAATGAAAGTGTCAGGAAGGTTTTACACGTGGATAGTTACTATGGATAAATGGATATCCAAAGCTTAGGAATTAGGTTCCTGAAAGGATATTGACAAGTTATTCAGAAGAAACAAATAAATTCCTTATTTCCAACTCATTTCAATTTCTTTAAGCTTTAAAGGAAGCTAGAAATTAACACATTCCTTCAAAATAATAATTTTTAATTAAATCTTATGAGACCTGTCTCAGTTTGAGACAAATTTGGAGGAAAAACTTACATTGTAGTCTTGAATTCCCCAGTGTGCATGCTTCTTCATTTTGATACTTTCCTTAAAGTGTATTTTTACATTTTCTGTCCATTTTTTACAGCAAAAGAATTATGTAAATCAAATCAAGACATTTCACAAGATATCTAAATTGCTCTTTAGAAAGTATCTTTCGTAGGCTTCTCTGGTCATTTTCTTTTCAGACTGTTACTGAAAAAGTTTGCTTTCAACTGAAATTAATACAGATAAACAATACTTCTATAAATTATTTGGAATTTTAAATGCAAATGAGAAATGTGTTTGGATATTACTACTACTACTACTACTACTATTATTATTACTGTTATGAGAAACAAGCCTCCCAATTTCTTGCCCTTAATGAAATTTCCTTATTTTTTCCCTCCTCAAACATATATCATTTTAATACAGAATTAGAAGTTCGTAATTAACTTAATCTAAAATTTGGGATTCCATTACAGAATTAATAAGGTGTTTTTAGAAATTATCTTTCTCTCTTGTCTGTTAAATTGAGGCATTTTCAAATCCATTGCACTTCTGTGAACCTTTGCATTAATGGCTACCTGCTAAGTCTTTTTCAGGTCTAGACTTTTGTTCCAGGGATTTATGATTCATATTTATTCTGTCATGTTGTATTTCAGTACTTGCTATAGAGGAATTGCCATAAATTACAGGGCTGATTATCTAAAGTCATTTTAGAGAGTGTTGTTTTTTGAAATTCCCTGTTCTCTAGTGCAGACATCCAATTGCCCTAATTTAAAAAAAAAAAAAACAACAAAAAAACCCAATGAAACAAACAAACAAACAGAAAAGCCCTGCAAAAACCTAAACCCAAAAATTTTAACTAAAACCAGGAGCCTTCTAGAATTAGATGTCATAAATAACAGAATGATAAGGAAATCATTTGCTTGCATCTGAAGGTTTTCGGGTATAATAGTAATCCAAAATTTTTAATGGAAAACTTTTCACAGTTGCCCTGTAACTTGTGTATATTTTCAATGGAATTCAGATTTTCAGCCTCCAGCATCAGTCTAATGATGTAGGTAAGCTACTGCAGATAATGATCCTCCAATAGGACTTGTATCTGTATTGGTAAATAATCATTTTATATTTGAACAGTTTATATAATACATTGAATTAGCTATTGATGGCAAATATAAGTTACATTCTGATTTTTATTTTCTTTGTTTTCTGTGAAAGCTGTAGATTTTATATTGGAAGAAAAATAATACATATTTCTTAGCAAGGATATCATAGGTTAAAACTCTAAACAAAACCTTTTGGAACCCCACTGGCATGAAAGAATGTAACTACTGTTTGTTAAAGCCATTAGAATTAAGAATTGGTATCTTAGGTATATGTCAGGCCTCCTGTAGGCCAATGACATTTAGAAGAACTGTGTTGAAGAAGGTTGTAATGACTGCTAAAATAAAACCTCCGAGTGATAAATGAACAGATTGCTACTGTGAAAGTGTTTAAAGGTTTAGGACTCCTACTGATAAAATCACCAGAGAGAGTATGTAGAAAATTAGTCTCTTCTCACCTTTAATTGCATTATTTAACTTGAACATTTTCTCCACTGAAGGGAGTGCAAATAATAAGACCTTTTCATTTACTATGCAAAGTCCTTTACAAACAAAGTATAGGGACTATATGACTTAACACTTGCTTTATTGAATTAAATAACTGGCCATCTACAAGGAAGTTCATGGTGGAAGGGAAAACTGAAATTTGACTAAACCAATAGTGTGTTAGGACTTTATCAAATAGAGATGTTGCAGTTGTCTTCAGGTGTATACAAGTGCAAAAATAAGCAGTTCCACCAGAGAAATGAAGAAGTCGTCTGTCTTAGAGAATGAAATGTCCAGTTCATTCAAGCAATAGAAGATGGTTCTGCTGAGAAAAGGACTGAAATTCTTAGCACCTTTTTTTCTACATCATTGATAGTACTCTCTGTACACTAACTTTTTTTTAATATTTTATTGAATAATGGAAGCTACTTTTGAGAGGAAATAATAATTATGAAAGAAAGTAAAATATTGTCAAGGAGAAACATGCAACAACAGAAAAAATATGCTTTTTTATGCCTCTAACCTTATTTATATCTTTTATCATATTGATAATAGACATAAACTGAACGGTATTATTTTAATTGGATGCAATTACTTCAGAAAAGTAGGATTTAATAATGGCACCTTTTAAGCCAGAGGAAACATCAAATTAGCTTGAATGCATATTGCATTTTTCACATTTCCTCATATATGAACCTCATTCCATTATATAAATACTTGGACAAAAGAACTGAGGTACCTTGCATTTGAAAATGTAAAAGTTCCTCTGTGACAAGGTCTATGAAAACACTTGACACACATGTAGACAATTGCTTATATATTGTTTATATATTGCTTATAATTGAGAACATAGCTTAATATTTAATTTCTTATGGCTGTTGCACAGATATTGCCTTTATTTAATGGCCATTCAAGCTTAAGGGAAAAAAGAAAAAAAGTAAAACCAAGACAAAATCAGAAGAAAATATTTGCTGGATTTTTAAACTTTTTTGTCAATAACTGCTTTTTGAATCTCAAAGGAGAAACTGATAAGAGAGTACTTTTTGAGGAAATGAAAATTTTTATTGCATACAGGGGGGATAAGATGGTTACAAAATGTAACAATATGTAGAAAATGCTCCATAAATTGATTAGTCACACTTTTACGTGCCATAGCTTGCACAGCACGGATTTAGTTTATTTCTCTGTAATTGGCATAAAATGGTGCACTTAATCTTTCAAGTTATTGCTTCTCAATGTCACCGTTTTTTTTTCCATTATGTGATATTCAGTTGGTGCCATTTCATGACCAAATATTCTATTTCGAATCATAAAAATTTCCAGAGATGATATTTTTGGAGTGAGAGATGTTTGGACATCTAGATAAATGACAGCAGTGTGAAAGTAGAGAGTACTATAGAATTAAATGCAGCCAAAGAGAAATGTAGCATCAAAATCTTCAAACTATGACTAAAACCAGAAAATGCCAATAACCCTGAAATCTAAGGGTGCTAATTCTAAAATGGGCAAGATCACACATTGGTGACAATTTTGTCTTTATTTAGAAGATGGTTTAAATATGAACATTCTTGTCTTATACTTGTTTTCTTTAGCTTTGAGCTCAGTATCTCTTCTGCAGCTTCTGCTAGCCAAGATCCTATGTCCCAAAAAGGGGTCTAAAATTTCTAGGTATTCTCAGAATTAAAAGTAAGCTTAATATTGAAGTAGTCTATCTTCAAAACTTTTGAGAAATCTGTTTTCCAAGAAAGTGTGTATTATTTAATTTCATTTTATTGTGCTGTCTCATCTGGTATATATATTCAATGTATCAGTCAGCTTTATCTATTCTAGTATGTCTAAATAACCCATTCCCTGTAAATTTTTCAGATACAGGTAGAAAGGAAACTATGTGATTTGGTAATAGTAATATAAAGGGATCATCAGAATTAAAGGATTTGATTTTTGATGATTTTATATAGATATTTGTGGTTTAATACATGCAAAGATTTCTTTTTTTACGTTCACTGAGAAAGCTTTTGTTTTCTGTATGGGAGCCATCACATTCTGGCGTGCTAACAGTCAGTTTGCTGTATTTCTTCATTACTGAACCAGGCACAACACTTGGGACAATCCAGTGTATTTCTTGTCAGAGTAGCTGAATGCTATTTCACTCTTCAGAAAGTGTTTATCTCTTAGTCTTTATTTTGAAGATAGCTTACTCATAAGCCAGGGTCCTGGATAAATTTAAAAGCAAAGCATGTGCCCTCCTCACCCTGATTCCACCACCAGCTGAGAGCCAGCTTCTATCTCTGCCTGTGGAGCTGTGTTTGTAGAAGCTTTCACTAACAGGTGAGGCTTGTGAGTGGGCATGATATCTGCAGATTGCTAACTGTAGTTAAGGATTGGTGTCCAAATGTGCTGATGAACCCTAACAGGCTTTAATTTAATCTTAATGAGATATTTTAATCTTTTAATGAATTAGTAATGCAACTTTTATACTTTTTCTAGGTTTTCCCCCATGCAAAGATTAAATTACTGCTTGTGTACTTGAAGCAATTATAGATTACCCAGAGCTACCAAGAAACATGCCTCGTTTTCCAGGCTTCTCTATATGTTTAGAGAGTAAATAAGTATTTTTGTCTCGAAAATTCCTGACAGAATGAACTATTTTTAACAGAGGTTCAAGACCTTTTCAGGAAATGGTGTGCTATGCATGTGGAAAGTAATCTTACAAATGCCCACATTCTTTAAAAAATAAGCCAATTGATTTTCTCCAGTAGTCTTATTCTCAAAGAAGGCCATTTCAAAAAGTATGGTGCAACTGGAGGCTAAAGAATAGAAAGAGACCGTAAATCTTCTCTAGTCACATATTTTTGGAATTTTCCTACTCAGAGAACATCTGGACACTAAAAAGACAGTGAAGTAATCTCCACACAGATTTTGAAAACCTTCTTATATACTCTGGGTGCAATGAATTGCAGCCCAGATATGCTTGAATTACGTAAACAGCTCTTTGAAAGCCATCAAAGTTTCAGAATATTTGCAATATGTGTCGTATCTGAATAAGGTAACAGGTCATCAGGATCCAAGATCGGAAGCCACTAATACTTTAAAGCACAAGTCACTGATGACATGCTGTTTGTCTTGACACCTGCATTTACTTTACCTTACCTTGCAGCTCTTAGTAAGATGGTGAATGCAGATCGCAAAGCCTCTGAGAAGTGAAGGGAACTTAGCTCAGCTTCAAGCTGTTCTGCTTCCTTACATTATGTTGTCCCCCATGAGGGAACCAGAAGGAACATAAGACCATTTTATGCATGCTGATTTTGTCACTTGCAGAGGCTCTAAGAAATCATGTAATTTCTATAACTGAGTATTTCTGTATTATTCAGTGTAATTGACAGTGCCGGAAACTAGCCCAAAGCAAATGAAATGCAACACAAAATCTGCTGTAAGCAAGTTAATCACAGTCTAAGTGATAGAAAGTTTGCACTTCATTTCTTTTCTAGGATACATTTGTAACAGTAAAATAATTCTCTTTTCTCTCAAAAGACATGGGGAGCTGTCAGGCGCTTTGGGGCAATCAAAACAAATAGTTTATGCCTCCCGTAAATAAAGATATGAAATGTTTGTATTTGTGAACAAAAGCCAGAGTAACCTCCTAAATTTGACATTGTAGGCTTTTGACTCATAGGCTTAGACCACTAACAAATGGGTCACTCCCCAACTCTCTGCTCTTGCACTTCTCATGAGGGCACTTGCCTTAATATTCTGTGCTATAATTTAAGGTTACCTTGCTGGTACCATTTTTGAAGATATCTCCTTAAAAGATTGTTCTATTGTTATTGCCTGGAAGCATATCTTTTTAGTTAATATCTGTGTTGCTCAAGATTTTTATTAAGAAAGAAGTCTTTTGGACTTTATATAGCAGTGCCCCCAGGCTTGCTGTTCAAGAAAGTTGTTTAGACGCATGATTTTCTGGGTATTTCACCATCCTACAATTAGATATTTCATATCATTGCCAATCCTTATTTATTCATCTTTCAACAATGTCTCTTTCTAGTGCATCTTTTATTTTGCAAGTACAAATATATTTTGCACTTTGAATGCCTTCCTTTAAATTTCAGAAAATGCAATTAATTATTTTGTTAGATTAATTTTATTCTAATGGCTTTTGTTTTGTTTTGTTTTGTTTTGTTTTGTTTTTTCCCCCAAAGCTGTCCACAGCCTGTGGTCACTGTGACTCACTTTTCCTTCAGATCAGAACTTTGAGATTTCATCAAAAATAAAGTTTCCACTGAAAAAGTCAGGAGCCAAGCACATAACCAAAGGAAGTCTATGAAAAAATCCAAAATAATATTTCCTATGTATAGACCAGGCATATCTTGCTAAAGAGGATGGTAATAAACCTGAAAGATTTTAAAAAAACCCTTTGCTAACAACCTATATCACCGTATTTTCCTTTTTTTAAGACTACCAAGTTTTTCCAAGCAGCAAGCATGATTGCACCATCATGCAAATCCAGAAGATTTTCTTATCATTTAAAAGCTAGAAAAAACCTCAGCTTTTCTAGAGGAAATGAAAATCTAGGATAGCTGTATGTTTTTCACACTTTTCCATGGTAAGTATTCTATAGCACTTCTTCACTTACATTCATTGCCTTCTTCTGCAAAGACTACGTTCTTTGAATAAAACCTGTGTCTTGACAGACATTTAAATCAAATGGGGTACCTGTTTTCATTGTATCACTGGAAATCTTAACTTTTCTAGTTCTCTGTTTTCTGATTATTTTATGTCTTCAGCAGAAGTAAGGTCATGGTCTGAATTGTTTGCCTTTTAATAGCTATTGCTTTCATTTGGAAACTTTAATGTCCTTTGCTGTGCTGAGAAATTAGTGTGAACTTTTCATGCTGGTTTGGTGGGTTTCATTCCTCCCTATTTACAAATGTTTATGACTTACATTTCACACCCAAAGGTTCAAGGTTGGTTTCCAGAACAGATCAGTCATAAACTTATGGATAGATTCATGTTTTCTTTATGTCCTCATTAAAACCACTTTTTTTCCACTTTCTTGCCTGTGTAGGATACAGCAGTTATCAAAATTTTATGCTCCAGTTTTAATGCTTTACTCTGTGTTTAAACCTATCAGATTGCTTAAAACTATAAAGTGCATCAGAATCACTTATAAAAATGCAGCTTCCTAAGGCATGTGCACACATAGGCACACATTTTGTGCAGTTGTAAATTGAGGAACAGCTTGAATTTCATCCAGCTGCCTAGACAGTTAAAGTCTTTGGAGCTAAAAACTGTTTTATTGTTCTGCTCATTACTTTTGTTCTTATTTCTTAATTAATTTTGGTGTGCTAATGGCTAGTGTTCCATAATCACTCCTCAATTAGAGAAAAATGGAAAGCTGCTCCAGCGTCAGAATTCCAATTTTTTCATTGTGTGACTTAAAATTCACATACCAACAGCCCTGGCAAGCAGGCATGCTCTGCAGGTCCGTGTAACCACCTGGACTTCCTGAATTGCTACAGATCAGAAATGCTACAGAGTGGCAACAATTAATTTGGACATGGAGTTTACTGTTGTAATATTTACTTCAATCCAGTTTCTAAGTTTGTTTTTCAGTGTTTTGTTTACTTGGATACATTTTTGTCAGACCTTCCACAGTTGTTAGATAAAATAACAGGTTTAATGGTCTCATATAAATGCAAAACCAAATTCCTTCTAAAACTGGAGTATCTATCAAATGAAAGAAGTTTACAAATCAGTGGGATATTCCAAACAGAAGTCTGGAGATTGCTTGCTATATTTATATCTGGAGTTAGATCAGATTCATGTTTTAATCAACTTCAAGATATAAGAAAATAAAAAAAGATTCTCTAAGGTTGATATTTCCAGGTCTGCTGCAACACCCTAAATGAGGAGCTAATTAAATTCGGTATTTAACTCCTTTTTATCAGTTCAGGAGTGGTAGGCACTTTTTTTTTTTCATTAAATAAAGACATAAGTCCTGCCTCTGCACTTTGGTGGCAGAAGAGCTTTGTAGGCTGACTTGTGCAGGGGTCAGTGAGTAATCCAATCTGCAAGTGATAAAGGAAAAGCACTCAATCTGCAGGTCAGGATGCAGCAGGAAAGGCTGTAGTTTAGCAAGAGTCTATAAAAGATAAAAGCACTCTTTGACCACAGGCTACTTATATTGATTGGAATTCACCACAGTCCCAGATAGGTTAAAAAATATATAGTTTAAGTGTAAGTAATTTGAACTATTAGAAGTGATTAACTTTCTACATTTAAAATTTTATATCATTTTTTTTCTTTCTGCAAATTTGTTTCCTCTTTTCAGCAACATGTTTAATGTGAAGAAAGCTCAATACTTTGTGAACAGAACTGATTTTTTTCTCTAAACGGTTGCTTTGTCTTCCTCCCTGGAGTAATATAAAAAATATGGGGACAGATTTTACTACTCTACTGCCTTTTCACTCAAACGTTTTATTTGAAAGCTTTATTTAACCCTCTGGATTTTGTATTTGGTATTTTCTCCAGTTATCTGGGGGTTCGTTTCCTCTCTTGGGATTAGAGAATGCTGTAATAAAGCCATCAAAAAATATCTTCTTTAGGAGGACAGCAATAATTCTTTCGTCTTCAGGAATAATGAAGACTTGGATTTCAATACTTTTATTATTGCCCTTTAAATTTACCTTAACCTTAAAACATAATGTGATATCCTGACTCCCTGAAATTAGACTACCAGTGAAATTCTACATTAACTTATATTTTTCTGTATCTATATACCCATGACTGATAAGAAACTTCATGATTCTGTTACTGAACTAATGAAGATGGACTGTATAAAGGGCTCAAAAAAGTTTTCTTGCTGTTCTCGAAAGCACTAAGGAAAAAAGGAAGTGTTAAATTCAGGCTAAATCAGAACAAAATGGTAATACAGCAATAAGCACCAAAAAAATGATGGCTTTGAGTTCAAAAGTTATGTTGTTGCTGATATCTCCCTGCTATTATTCTTCTTCCATATCTGGATATTTATTGCTACTAGAACATAGTATCAAAATACTTAAAAGCTCTTGACAAAGCATTGAATTAAGGAGACAGATGAAAAGGGGTGGCAGGGATGCATATCACATGAGGATTCCAATGCAGTTGTATTTTTGAGACTTTCATAGCAGTTACTGTCTTGCACTGGGCTGACAGTAGTTTCTTTTACTGAGGTATTTTCTGTATCAAAGAATACATCAAGGCATCACAAAAGTTCAATGAAAATACTTTCATAAGACTGCATACAAAAAGTTGGAATTTCAAATCTTTATTACTTTCACTCTAAATAACAATGCATGTTATAGAAATTCACAGATTAGAGAACAGTATCATAATTATAGTTGGCTGAGAGACAAAATAGTCAAAGTTAACAGTAAATTTGGAGGAAAAACAACATTTTTGCAAACTGTTAGAGTTTAATCTTATCCATGAACCCCACAACTGTTTGTCTATAGAAAAAACACAGATGATGAAGAAGCTAAATGTATCACTGACTAATACTGCAGCATGTTATTCAGTCAGTGGCTCTCCTTTAGACTGGAATCAAGGACAGTCATGGGAGCTGTACAAAGTCAAGGATTGCATATGCACAAAGCTCTTGTTAATTTACTGTTCTTCAGTGTGCTTGCAAAATCTACAGTTTCCCTTCTGGCATCATGTAATACAAATGGAGGAATTACATGCTACTCATTCTCTAATAATTAACTATTGCTTATGGATATTGCATGAATATTTCTGGTGGTGTTTTTCTGCCTGAGGAAGTTAGTAAAATCCTTTCCCACATAGTACAAACTTTGAGAAATACTCCACATGAGTGCTTCAGGTTTATTCCCAAACTTTGGCACTTGGTCCCAAATAGCCTGTTGTGGACAACTTCTAAGCTCTTTCTGGTGGGATCTGGAATATTATATTTTTATATATACACATACACATGTATGGTATTGTCACGGTTCAACCCCAGACAGTTACTAAATACCACACAGCTCCTTGCTGATTAGCACATCAGCATGGATGAGCCCCCCACTCAGTGGGATGGGGGAGGAGAATCGGGGATAAAAACCCTAAAATTCGTGGACTGAGATAAAAACAGTTTAATCATTTAAACTGCTACTAGTATTACTACTACTACTACTGCTACCAATAATAATAATAAAAAGGAGAGGAAAAATGAGAGAAAAGACAAGAAAAAGCCAGCACTGCACAATACCATTGCTCACCACTCACTGATTGGTTTCCAGGGTGTCCTCAAGCTGTGACTGGCCCCTCTGAACCAAGTTTATACACTGGGCATGGCATTCTATGGAACAGAATATTCCTTTGGCCAGTTCGGGTCAGTTTTCCCAATATTACATGGAAATTGAAAAGTCCTAGACTTAGGGCTTGCACTGCTTATCAATAACCAGAACATTTGTGGATTATCAAAATTCTCATATTGAATCCAAAACACAGCATGTGTGAACTACATGAAGTTGTACTACTAGTTTCTAAGAAGAAGAATAAATTCTATCCTAGTCAAAACCAGGACAGGTGTGTGCAATCCAGGCACACTCAAGGCTCTTTTCTGCAAATGGGGCAGTGTGCGCACGTAGGAGACTGGAAAGGTACCAGCATATAGTCCTGATGGCCAGTTATAGCTAGGACTCAAGTGTGAAATTTTGGTGTGGATATTTTGGGGAAATGTTCACTCCCCTCTCCTAACACAAGGCAGCTGTTAGGTAAGACAGAAGCAATTTAGTAAATGGTAACAGGTAAAGTATGTCAAGGTAAGAGACAAAGTAACTTTCAGAGTGAATGGGAAGCAGAGTTGAAAGTTAGCTGCTTTTTTATCTTCCTCCTGGGGAAATGATCTTACATCCAGTATTTCATTCTGGGCAGACTGAATAATCTGTGTAGTCATTGACAGGAAACAGTAATATAATATTAGACATTGCAGTATATTCTGCCTGAAAATTTCAAAGTATCTTCTATTGAGGATATAAATCTAAAGTACCTATCTTTCTTTTCTAATGCCTTAGGTCTAAATATGTTCTGTTTTCCATAGAGAGCATCTATAATTTAAATGATTTACTCTATGCATAAAGAGTGCGAATTCTCCAAGTGTTTCTGCTTTTATTTCTCAAAGAAAGCTCTTAGAAAAAAAGCAACTTAAATATACAGTCATTCAAGATGTGGATAGAATCTCTAAAGTACTGCTTCACCTTAAAACTATCAACGTAGAAACACATTTTGAAAACAACAAAGTGACTGCTGAGTATATGAACAATATTGAGATGGCAGTGCAAGATCAGTCACTTCTCGCAGGTCTTCAATATCAAACCAAAGACAGAATTTGACTAAGATTAAGGTTACCACAAATAACAAGATACAAACATTTGTATTTTCAAGTGGTGACTAAGTCAGTGTGTAGGGGTTATGTTTTATATCCGTACTGTGTTAGAGCAGTATTTTCTTCTGGCATTGTGCTGCAGTCATTTTTCTTGTGACAAAGGCTTTTTGAGGTATGTGCAAATGCCTCCCATTATCTATAACACAACACTGCTAATTGTGCAAAATATGCAGATGCTTCAATTTCTTGACTTCCAGCTATAAATTCACTAATAATTGGGGAGAGGGATGGAATAAGAAAACTGTAAGTAGAGCTCTACAAAATGCATCTTACTGTATTATATTTGTTTCATTTGTCTGTTGAACATTTCCTATCTCTTCTCTTTCCCCTTTAAAATGGGACTGCATGGACATCTGCAGTTTTCTGAGAGTTAATTACAACACCCATAGAAAGAAGATTGTTTCATCATTAATTATATATAAGGATGACATACATTACAAAATGTAATTTTTTAATTTCTCCCATTCTTTTAGCTACAGGTTCATATTTTATTTGAAAAGAATGTTCTGAGAATAAGTGGTTAACCATTTCAAAGCATTTTGAAGGAAGAATCCTAAGGATACTGAGGTAAAACAAATGGTGTCAATAATGAACTGTTAGGACTTGCAGGAAAAGTAAAGACCAACTCATCTGCTGCTGCAAGTCTCAAATATAATCCAATGTCATCCAGGCAAAACTTCCTCTAAACTGAGGACAGATTACCTTGAAAAGTTAATCAAATCATTAAACCTAGTTTAAAAGGCTCACTATTAAAAGAGAAGATCTGTGTCCATTTTCTCCTTCGTAGTTTACACCACCATGTGGAAAGAGGCAGCGTGTTTTCTAACACCCATTGTTTCAGTGGACTCTATATTACTTTCTAAGCGTTTAGGGAGCTGTTGCAATTCCTGTTTTGCTCCTTACCCTTACCAAGACATTGTTAGGCCACTGTAAATACATTCTGTGGTGGATGTGTGGTGGTTTTATTTATTGCCTGGGGTACTGATATGTACAGAAAATCCTTTCTTACTAAAATCAACTATAGCAAATTTTATAGAAGTTGGTGAATGGAGAAAATGAGGACGTTTTGTATGCGAGCAATGGTCTTTGCAGAAGAAGGTTCTATACTGAATGGAATTTTATTTTGTGTCTCATTTGTCTTATAGAACACATGCGAATGCTGACCTTTTGACAGAGGTATACATATATATTACATGAATGTGAGAAAAAAATTTAAAAATTTCAATTTTTTTTGCACAGAGCAGTGCTTATAATTGATTTTCTTTTAGGAATACAGTATCCAAAGCATGCATTTGAATTGTACATGCAAACTCTGCAATTGAACATGTGAAAGAGAACTTCGCCCAGGAAAATATGGAAGAAAGCAATGGCATAAAGTTTTTTAATTGATTAGTTTTTTTATTTTTATTTTAACTTCTGAGGGAAAAATATTGTGTAGTCTTTTAATTAAAAATAATCTGCATTTCTTTTGCATTTTCACCATAAGGTGGTTTGTTATAGTTATTCAAATATAAAGAAAGACAACAAGGTGATACTTTAAAGACTTCCACATAATTCATAGCCAGTCTGTCATCTAAAGGAGGGGCTTACCTTACAGGCCAGGTGTTAAGCACAAATCTATGTCAAATGTGCAAGGATGTCACTCATTATTCAGTTTTTAATAATTTCTGCAAATATTTTTTTTAAGTTTTAGGTTTTCAATTTTCTGGGTCATATTTCAGCACTGCTTTTATTTTTCCAGTTATAAAGTAAAAATTCATTAATCTATTCTGTCTGTTTTTTTGGTTTTTTGGTTTTTTTTTACTTCATCTGTACTTTTCTATGATTAATAGGCCCTAACCATTTTTCTTTTAATAATGAGGTAAATCTCTCCTCTGCCATGGCTGTCTTGTAAAATGAAACACACTAAATTAGGCGTCTTTCTCTTGCTAATCATTCATATTCAGCTATTGACATGTAACGTCGAGATGGTTGACTTCCTGACTATCCTAATTCATTCTTTTGAATAGCAACAGTTTGCCTTTTGTCATGTATTTTTTTCTGTTTGTAAAGGCTTTTGTTATTTATCTGCATTTACTGAATAAACTTACATATTATGGCACTTAATAAGTTCTACAATCTTTAACAAAGTTTTCGTCAGATGAAGCAGTGTAGTACCTGTGTATGAGTCCTGTAGGTTGCTCCATGATATCTCAGGAAAACCTGATGGAATAGCACTATTTCCTCATTCATTTACTTCAGTGAAGCCATTCCAAATATTAAGTCTGATTAAAATATGCCGAATCTAATGAAAAAAATATTTAAATTAGTGTACTTGAATTTTACATTGATTTTATAGGCCAAGGAGATTAAAGGGAGACATAATCATAGGTTATATGCAGTGCAACAGCAATTTCAAGTCCATTAGTAATATTAACTTGTGGGTGGTTCTTCTGTAAACTTATTTATGGGTTTTTTTGTTGTTTGGTTTTGCATATTTTGCCATTTGCATGATGCTTTGTTTCTCATTCTTTTATACAGAACTTTCAGTAGACCTTTAGTATGAAATATGTCATAAATCTAAATTTGCCGTAAATCGTTGGCTGTCATGATTTTACAGAGTATTTGTCCCTCCTAAGAGACTAAGAAGAGTGTGGCGATAGAAAAGTATATACTATGATAGCAAATTCCAATACCATCAATCACAGTGGTTTGCTTTCTTTTCTTTGGTGAAAAACTTGATGTTGTCTTTGAGGTAATTTGCTTAAGTGCTAAATCACAGTGTACACATTTTCATAAGATGCTTCAATAAAAAGTACAGAATGTATTCCATAATCTCTAATATCCTTCAAACTTCCTCACAAACCGTGGTGCAGATGAGTAGAATTGCATTTTGGGAGTTCTACATCTGGGAACACTGTGTGAAAAGATAATTATGGGTAAATGGAGCATTTTTGATACCAAAGATAGCCTTAGAATGAGAAAGAATAAAGAGATATCCTATATTTAGTTTCTTCAAATGTAAGTTGCATTCTGTAATGTAAAATGATGGTGTAAAATTATAGTTTTAAAATGACTTTGAAATTGTCCTTGATTATGAATTCTGATTTTATTTAAAATTCCAGTGTCAAACAAGGCTGTTGATATCTTTAAATGTTAATATATAAAAATCTAATTCTATTTTATATTTGTCGATGTTAGATTACAGAAAATATTCATACTAAACTTCAACAGTGAGAAAGCATCAAAATTTTCATCACAGAACTTCAACTTCAGTAAAGATATTTTAAAGATAACTTATTTTGTGTGATAGTCTTTGTTGTTTATTTCCTTTTCTTTTTTTTCCCATGAGGTTTCGAAAATGTTTATTGCTGCTGCCATAAAGATGGGTATATTAGGTTTAATTGCTAACTGGAGAATGTTGTTTTCCTTTTGATGTGTGAGCCTCTAGATATGCTGTCCATCTTGAGTGGGATTTAGAGCTGTCAAAGCACGCCTGAAAATATGAATTTGTTCTCATGTTCAGTTTTTGTGAAAATACTGGTTTTGAATAATGTACACACAATCAATAGCATATTTATGGCACATGTTAGTGGTAGTCCAAAAGAATTCATAAACACATGAAAAATGGTTTTGTGATGCAAATTGTAGATTCAATTCTATTGTTTAATATTTTTTAGACTATAATAGATAGTGCTAAGAATCCATAGATAGACAGGGTTATTGCTATTTTCTGTGCTTTGGGGGAAAAAATTATCATCATAGCTAGAACGCTATAGGATGTAGGGAGTAGGGGAGTTATCATCATGGCTAAAGTTTGCTGATACATTTTACAAGCCATTTAGGACAAAGGAGTAATCCTTTAGAACAAACTCATCACTTATGACTGCACCAATCAATTTACATAAATATCTTTTGGTTTCCAAAAAACAGGAAAAAGTGTAACTTGAATGAGATAGGTCTTTTAAAAGAATATTGTCTTAGTCATATTTGAGTCAAATATGCACAAAACACTATAAAATGATGTATTTTCTGGGAAAAAAGAGCCTTAAACTGCTGTTACCTTCCTCAATAGGTACAGATGGCATCAGTGCTAATGGCAGGCCCAGATACACTTGTAGAAGCATAAGAGCCTCATCCCTAAAGACAGTGAAACAAATGTCTGTAAATCCTCACTTACACTTTTGCTAAGCTGCTTTCAATGAAACTTGTCATTAATTCTTGTACCCTTCAAATAAAGCTTTGACTCAGATTAGGATGACAGTATCCTTTGGCATGAGCGCATATTCCAGGAAGCCTACAGCTAATGTGCAAATCTTGTTTCCCATTTGTTTTTCAATCACTCAAACTTGCAGTCAAACAACAGAATTATTTTCAAATGTTTGCTGACCAGAAATATAAAGGTCAAGTAATGTTTAAAGAGAGGATAAATAACCGTCTTAAGTTAATTTGACTATGATTTATTAACTGTTCAAAAAGTTCATGATAGGAAAGTACTTTTTTTGAAATGATAGAAAATGTTATGAAAGAAATATTCTTGTGACCATAGTGAAAGTTCATTATGAAAAGTTTTGTCTTCCTTTCTTATTACCATTTATAGACTATCTGTATTAGCACAAGAAGTAACATTTATTTCACTGACCTTTTTAATTCATTGCATTCAGGTTTGTCTTTGTCTTTTTTTTTTTTCCTACAGTAAATGTAATGTTGCAATTCCAAAAGTCAGCAGTTTCAGTGGAAACACTGGTGAACTCATTAAGTACACTGCCAGGTGTTACCAACTCCAGATGTCAGCCAACTGGATCGTGAGATATAAATAACTCTTTACAGAAGAATTGCAGTCTAACAAATTACCCATCTTAGACAAAGCTAAACTAGTATCCTATGATTTGGTTTGCTACTTTCTAGCTGCTGCTGCAAGGCACAAATGAGAAGAGCATATGCCCCTTCTTAGAAGATATAAATCAGATTAATGACTGTCTGACTCCTAGAAGCCTGTTTGACAGGTGTCCAGGCAAAATAGAATTTAAATGCAAGAATGCACTCTAATGCTATCTTTTTTTTTTTTCTTCTGTATTATTCCTTTCTATAACCAAGCTATTTGCAAAAAAAAAAAAAAAAAAGGAATTTCTTGACTACGAAATTGCTGCATGCTCTGGAATTTCTGTATTATTTCCTGTGGATTTTAAAGGGCATCTAGGTGAAGTAATACAGGACAATAGCAAAAAGTTCACATGCAGCAACAGCAACAATGTGGGGGAAGGGAAGAGATGAGAAAGAAAGTTTTACTCCCCTTCTCATGAGTCATTGTTTTGGAACTTAAAAGTGTTGGAAATTCTGCCATCGGGTAGAGATGTAGTAAATTTCATTTGGTAAGCTTTTCAGAACACTTATAAAATTGCCATCTCTATGAGTTTTGATTCTGTTTTGTGTAGTGCATACCTTTTATTTTATTTCTTCTGAATTCTTTTGAAGGTTAGAATGTGTCTCCTCTATTTGTATTTTTATAGTTTTACAACTAAAGTCTAAATCTTACCTTGACTGACACAGCCCTACCTTACATGTAATGCAATAACACTGAGTTTCAGAACAAGTGCATGTTTTATATGTACTGTGTGACAGATGAATGTGGATGTTCTTGGAGAGCATTGTCCTGTAACAAAGAAAAGCAGGAATGGCAGTCAGTAGAGTTTTGAACTTTGTAGAATGGTGAGTTTATCTTACAAGTAGCCGGATGATTCAGTTCATTTATGAAAAATCTGGGTTAGTGTTCTACAATTAGGTATTCATATAGATTGGAGGTCTGTCTTACCTTGTTGCCTCAAAAGTATATCCTCTGTTGTAGAAACCGTTCATGTGCACTTGGAGAACTGTGATCATACTGAATTTGCCAGGTGATGGCAAATTATTTTTTCACAATTTGTTTCTAAAATTCTCTGGTATAAGTCTTCTTTCCAAACAGAATAGAAGAGTTGCAGATCTTCTTTAAAGAGTGTAAATGACTCAGACATGTCTTTGTCTTAGACGTGTCTATCTCAAATATCATTGGGATAAGAAATTCGTAAATTACTTAAGTCTGAAATGGATGTTGGTGTGGGCTTTGGCTCAGCCTAACTTGAGAAGCATTAGCATAAACTATACTCATGGCTGCAGCAAGCAGCTTGGGGACCTTGACTGAGAGAGGAACTTCAAGAAGAGGCCAAGTAGATCCAGTGTAAAGTTTTGATAGAATAAGAAATAAAAAGTATGAAAGCCCTTAAAAATCATCATATCAGCAGAAATATTAAAATAGGTATCAAGAGTGTTATTATTCTCTTTGCATGAATTGTGATTAATACAAATACTACTATCCCTCCTATTGACATACCTCACATAGATCTTAACCAGCAGTTTTAGTATTTGACTGAATTGTCACTCCAAGCGTTCATTTAAGAGTGTTTGGTTTGGAAGGTGCTTAACTATCTACTCTGTTATTTTGTGGCGATTCTTGTTTGAGTGATGCCATAGGCTGTTTTTATTTTGTCTCATTGGTGTTGTGATAATTACAATTATACCTGAAGGCTAAGAATGGAACTTATACATAATGTAAGTGGGGGAAAAATGCTAATACTGGTTGAAGAACATAATTTTGATTGTCATTGTTGTAGAATACTTGTAATTTACTTGCATTGAGCTGGTTAAAAGTTATCACAGGTGGGATGGAACAAAACCCAAAAATCTAGGGAATTTGTATCTTTAAATTACATCTAGAATCACATAAATCTTCTTTAAAGAAACCACTTCAATTTATCCATTGACTTATTATAAGAAAGTTGAAGCTCTTATATGAGAATTAGGAACAATTTGGAATATTAGCATTATTGTCTGAGCCTTCCATGTCTTTTTCAGTCTCCCTATCTTAGAATTGATAACATACTTGCCTTTAACACATATTGTCATGAACTAGTAAGGAAAGGTAAAAATATATGTATTAGTACACTTCAACATCAAGGTTAGCTTAACTTCTAGATTGGCGTTTAATCTCTGTTGTCTTGGCCTGTATAAGCTTCCTAAATGTTTTGAAAATATGCTGAAAGTTCATGCAGTTTTCTTTACCTTTCTTCTGAGAGCATTCATCTTTAATGGCAGTTGCCCTGACCAAGAAAATTGTGGAGCTCTAAACTCTTGCATCTTACCCTTGCTACGTCATCTTCTATACGAATGATGTTCTGATCATAAATGCTGTTTGCTTGCTTCTTCCCAGTTCATTTTTCATTATGTTTCAGTCAACCATCCATCTTGATCTAAATGAATGACAGAAACAGCACTTGTACAGTGCAGAAATAACAACTTTTAAATAAGTTAATCCAAAATAAATACTAGCTATGTAGCATTAACATGACAAAAAGGTTGTCATCTTGGAATTTCAGTTGCAGTAATTTCTGGGAAATACCTAAAGATTTCAAAGCAACTGCTTTGGTTGCAAAGTATGGTTTGGGTGAACGTTTTTCAGGAAATCTCATCTCAGATGTTAGCAGGAAAAATTTTCATATCTTGGATTTGAACTAGGTGTGTTTTCTTTAAGGATTAAATTGTGTAGTGAATGGTTAATTGAACCTAGAGTTTCAGATTTAATACATTGTTTAAGCATTATCATAACCTTTGAAACTTTACTGAAAATACTTTTTTTTTTGATTATTCCAGTTATCACTGTGATGTGCACTATTTACATGTTATCTGGTGAAATACAGTTTCAATTGACAGGCAGGCACTAACAGACTGGAGGGGTGAAATAAACTTCCATATTTTCATATTTGTAGAAAATTCTACTGTCTGCTTTGCAGAGAGCGTGCCTTTAGGAGACAGTGTATCTCCTAAAACAAATCACTGAGACTAGAATAAGTGATTTTGTATCCCTGACTGGTTTCTGCAGCCTGTCTCAGAGTAACACACCAGAATATCTACACACTGTGCAGAGAGACATGAAGTCAGGAAACGCTCAGCACGGGAATGTGTTTGAATTGTTATTCCTGAGAAGCATTTAGTGACTTCTCTTATGCAGAATGTGGAACCTGAATGAGTGTCTTACTGAGGACAAGCAGCTGTGCATGTTCCTTGAAAGAACAAAGTGAGTATTTTAAGAAACAGCCATTAAGACAGATGCGATACTGATTTACATTTTTATTTTATTTCAGTGATTCCAGCCTTTATCTGGGATGTGGGAAACCCAGATTCATAATCTCCTTAACCCTAAGGTTAAAACTTATACCTTTCAGCTCTGTAGACATAGATGGTATCTCTCTACTGAATTTTTCTGCTTAACAGATACTTAAATCTGAGTATGAAATAACCAAAAGAGAGATTTTTTTTTCCTTTCTTTTTCAGAAAGTCACATTATAAAATAGTTTTTAGTGGAGTTAGTTAATTATTTGAAAACTTATGTGGTAAATTCATGAAGTACCAAGAGTTTGGTAATTCTGGCAGTGATGATATAGGAATTAGAATTATATATTAAACTACAGTGTGTGAAATATTTCATCTGGAGAAATAGAAATTTCATAACTCAGCTAGCTATTGTATTTTTCTGGTGCAGGATATACTGGTTTTGTTACAGGAGAACTAGGTTCTGGCAGTAGAAGACCAACAGAACCTATAATACTTACAGCTGTAGCTTTGATTGCTGCACAGAGTTTAAACAGTATTTTGACCACAGACAGATTGATTTGCAAAGAGTTCTAATATTCTAATACTAATATAGGTGGATGTTTCATTCACATGTAATTTAAGAAAAATTCATTAAATATATTTAATTGGATTCATTATTGTGAGTGCAAGGATTCAAGATTGAAATTCACAAATTAGCAACAACTCACTTTCACCTGCCATCACCTGGTGTTATTGAAGACAGTATAAACTAGCCTCAGTAACACTTCTGTCTTTGAAAATGTTTTTTCATGTGTAGTTGCAGCTCAAGATTAACAATGTTACTTTCAAGCAAACAATAGACATCAAATGTAAAGTATAGCTTGTATAGCTGTGTAATGTGTACTGTGCTGATAAAAGTTGGTGATGTGTTGATAGTTTGTTGTTTTTTGGTTTTTTTTAGTTGACACTTAATTCTTTAGCAGAGGATATTTCTTTACTCTGCATGTTGTTCTAATTTT
Organism: Chamaea fasciata; assembly: GCF_029207755.1. Lineage (NCBI taxonomy): Eukaryota > Metazoa > Chordata > Aves > Passeriformes > Sylviidae > Chamaea > Chamaea fasciata. The sequence goes on along the minus strand of NW_027094091.1, from coordinate 33,624,967 downwards.
CATTCTTTTCTTTCTGCTTTATGCATTCTTTTCCCTAGAGATTTGCTCCATAGCTTATTTAGCTAGACAAGAGGGAGAAGTAAAATTAGGAGTGTTGCAGAAAAATTTTTTCTATCTTCAGAATACATGCTACCAGGAAGGGTTAGTTAACTCCATCTTAGATGGCATCACCCATTTCAAATATGACCTGAAGTGAAGACCTTTTGGCCCAAAGAACACTTGAGCACTGTGTCTATGTGGTTTGTGGTTACTGTAACAAATAAGTTCAATATCTGTTTTTAGTGTGCTGTTGTCTGTACTATCTTTCTTTAAATACACTTGACTTTAAATAAATATGAATTTTTGAACTCTATTAAATTAGGACTGGAAAGTTTTACCACAGTGCACACATATAACTGCGGACAAAAAGCCATGAACCTTTTCCTTCTTTTTTAACTGGCTACAGACTTCTCAGGGGACGTTCAGCAAAGTTCCCAAAACCATCAAAGGCACCCTCCTGTTTTGGGTGTGTGCAGTTCAGAGAGACAGCACCACTCCACATGATGCTGAAGCGCAGCATGAATTCACACCTTTCTTTAGCTTGGGCCAGTGTGTTTGATTTCTCATGTAGAATTAAAACCAAATTTTTCCAAAATTTTGGCAAGAAAAAGCACTGTTTGCCATAATTGGCTATTATAATAGAGAAATACAAAAATATCTGAGCATCCTTTATGTCAGTTGCATTTAAATCCAAGTATCCTTTCTAATCTTTAGACTGTTATTTGTAGACACTACACAGAGATAAGGCAATACCTCATCATGATGTTAAATATGAAGTTTGGGAATATCTAAGCTGGCAGAAAAATGTCGATATCCTGATGTGACATTCACAAAGCAGCGTCCTGTTTGAATTACTAAACATCTCTCTGCACTGTCAATGACACAGTTTAAAATATTTGACAATAAGGAGAACTTCAAACCTTTGTAAAAAGAATTTAATAATGTCCATGTACCTTATTTAGGAAGTTTCAGCTTGCAGTAATGAAATTGTACATACATATTTTAAAATCACCTCTCAAATATCATTGTCAGAAAGATAATTCTCTCTCTCTCTCTCTCTCTCTCTCTCTCTCTCTCTCTCTCTCTCTCTCTTCCCCACCCTCTATTCCCCCCTTCTGGAAAACATACCTGATATAAAAATGTAATGTCACCCTTTATTGTCTGACAAATCTCATAAATTAATATAAAGCGACAAAAGTATAGTCTGTGCATTTTTATGCTATTTTGACATTTTGTCTCAGTGACTGGTATTTTTGAGCAGATCTCTTGCAATTCTTATTGAGCATTATTTTTTGGTTTTTTTGCAAATGACAGTATGATTTCACTTGTTAAGGATTAAATCTTTTCTTACAATACAACACCAGATGCATTGCCTTCTCTATGGTAGAAAATCTATGTGTCTGGTTTCCCCTATGCTGATTTGTATCAAAGCCTTGTTCAATATATTTTGCTGTAATTTTTATTATAACATCTTGCAGTGCAGTCAAAAGACATGCTTGTAAAGACATTTTACCCTAATTTGAGGCAGTCCAAACAACCCCAGTCAATAAATAACACCATCTTGGCACAGACTGCAGAATATATTGGGAAAATATGCACCATGGTTTTCATGTTCTGCTTCCAAGCATAATATGTAAATAGAAAAAAAAAAAAAAAAAGAAAACGGTACTGCATTATTGGATTGCAAAACCAGGATAACTTTGCCATCCTGTAGTTCTGAAATTAGCTGAATTTAATAAAAAGCTTTAACAAGCTTCACAAATCTGAGATCTAAGAACTCTGATCCTTCCACTTCAAACGCATGGGCCTGTAGCACTTGATGTAAAGGGAGAGCTTGTTAGCTGTTGGCAACAGAAGTCCTTTCCGAGCTGCGCCAGTCAACAGGGGACAATTTATGCAGACAAGCATTGTGCATAAGCCTAATGCCATTGAAGGCAGCAGCAAAACACTATTGTGACATTATGGTGATCAGCACAGGGCACAACACGATTGACAGAAGTGGTTGCTGAGCAATTATCTGTTCTCGTGTGTTTTCCTGGCTTGTAAAATGAGAGCATTTGAGAAGAGAGTAATATCCTGTGTGTGAACTATGGCAAAACAACCCCTGTTTGACCAAGTTAGAATATCACATTGATTTTACGTGAATTTTCTTTGTATTTAGACATTGCCATCAAATAAATTTTTATGTCTTAGGAAAAACATCTTTTTCAGCCCAAACACAAATGTAATACAGGATTCCTTTATAGAGAAATGCAAACTTGTGGACAAGAATAATCAATCAGGCTGCATAAAGTTTATAGCTGAAGGTCATGTCTAAAACAAAGAAACACTGACACCAATGTTAATTCACTGTTATTGAAAGAATAGGTTTAAATTCAGCATACAACTACTTGTATCATCAAGTGAAAATGCAAAACTTGCATTTATATTATCAGAGGTAAAGCAGTGAACACTTCTAGTGAAAGGGTGATTATTCATATATCTCAATCTGGAATTTATCTATTTACTGATAAAGCATCCAAACAGTACTCTAGGTTTTAAGCAAAAGCAATCACAAACTAGGGATCAAAATCCCTAGGTTCCTGTGAAGAGCTGATATCTGTCTATTTACAAGCCATAACAGGGTTAACTCATGTTATGAGAGGATGATTCACAGTCATATTTACTTGCTTTCTAAAATCACATCTGAAAGTATATTCAGTAAAAAATAGATTGAATAGTAGGTTGGCATTTCAGGTTATGGTCTGCTAGCTTATAATTCTCTCCCTTTACAACAAAATATATTTCACAGCCACCCACTAATATTTCTTATTTTGATAAAACATAGTTTTAGAGACCAAATTTCTCACTCATCTGTTCAGTTCTGTCTGTATGCTAGGTGAACGTGTAAGTAATTAGATATAGAGAACTCATTTTACTTGTCCCAAGGAAAAATTTAGACATTATTGAAATTTTTAATTACTGAGGGTTTAGATTGCTTTTATATAATTTTGAATTTCTATTTCAAAATTATTTTTATCTGTATTGCTAATAAACTATGCACTGTGATATCCATGGTGCTTTTTCAGTAGTGAAACTCTTTGTTGTTGTGTTGAAAATCCAGTGATAGAATTGACTGGTGTTTTCACTACTGCTTTTTTTTTCATCAATTTAAGAAATTACTGAAAGATTTCATAGGATGATTGAACATGATTTCATTACCTGTAATATGAACTTACATATTTTGAATATATATTGAAGCTTGAAAAATACAGATTATGTTGGACGCAGAATTGCTGATAATCCTGTGTGGGTAATGAAAAGAAAAGACAGCTCTCCTTGCTTCTGCCTGTTGAGTATATCTAACAAAGGATCCAGAAGCTGGATTTTGTTGAAGGATTTCACAATCCAACAGGTTTGAAGTGACTGAAGCAGGCTGGAACCAGACCCCCGATGGATCCAACTGCCTGGCTCCTGTAGAAGGCTGCACGGCCCCAGGGACTGGACCTGGGCCAGGGGCTGGCAGTGCAACAGGCTGGGAGCTGGGCTTTTCCACAGGTAGAAACAGGAGTAAAGACCAGTGGGTAATCAGAGGAGCAGATCAGTGTCGTGTTATCCACCTTTCTGCTCAATCAAGGTTGTTTTAAGTTAGAAAGCTTCCTCTCAGTGATTTCTTTTTTTTTTGGTCACAAATTAAAATCTGAGTATAAACTACATGATGACTAAGTATTCACAGGAGCTAGAAGACTGAACAGATAACACATAAACCATGCAAACTGACGGAGAATTGTTCTTTTTGTGAATCCCTGTTGAATGTGATACTAGGCTAAAGCTTTTTATTAGATGCATCTGAAATAATCATTCATGGCCTGAAAAGCTTTCTAGAATTCTGATAGAGGTTGTGAAATCACTTTCTTTTTCTGCTTAAAATCTAATTTCACCTTTACAGGTGCCAAATGCAGAAATAACTGCCACAGATCTCTTAAGATTCATGACAGCAAAGAGGGACCTAGACAATGTGTCTTCCTGATTAGGATGAAATAAGGACTTTTGGTTTTAATTTGTGTCTATGTGCTTTACCTTCAAGAGAAAATGAATAGAAGTGTTGAGAGCAAGAGCCAGAAAACTCTCTGAGGATTGTGAGGCTGGAGTCTTACTGCTTTGTCCTCCTCACACTATCTCTGCAGTTTCAGGTCTTGCAAAATAATTTTAATGGAAAACACAGCCAAATGTTTTCACAATTTTGTGGAATAATTGAGTATGGAAAGGAACTCCAGAATTTTTGTTCAAGCATGTGCTCAGAGGAGGTCTCATTGAATCAAGTTTCTCACATCCGGGTCCACTTGATTCTTGAACAGTTTTAGGGCACTTCAAAGTTACTCTGGGGAAATTGGGCAAATTGCTATGGTATTTCACCCTCTGTAGTACTATAGCATATTTTATTGTAACTTATCCAACTAACTGTTGCTTCTTATTCTATCTCTGTGTAAAAAAACAAGCAAACTAACCAAAAAAAACCCCCAGCAAAACAAATCAGAAAAGCCTTAAGCAAGCTAAAAATCTGTTGCTTTAAAAATAAAGCTATAATTGAGCAAAGAAATGTGATTAAAAATGCATGTACCTGTGCATAATTAAGCATAATTAAGCTGTTTTGGTAGCTTAATACAGTTGGCACGGGGACAAAGTAAATTCCAGGTCTTTGCAGCCAGATACTTCGGTCTGCTGTTGCTGGGAAAAGGAATGAGGAGAACAGGCTGAGAACACGTATAGTTAAAAGAATTCTTGAACACCAAGACAGGCTTTCTATAGTTCTGTGCCCATTAACACCCTGACCACGAGCAAGAGCTTGGTTTGATTGGAGCCGTTTTTCTTGCAGAGATGGTCTTTTACTGCCTTCTGAAGTTCTCCAGGTCAGAGATACATGGAATGAGCAAAGGGCAGTTAATACCTTGCAAAGCTATCAGGCTTTCTGAGGACTCATTAAAAACAAAAAACAAAACAAAAACAAAACAAAGCTGTGGATACTGATAAGTCAAAATTCACTTTGCACTCACTTTATACTATAAACACCTAATAACCTGATGATGCCAGCTAGGTTTAATTAATGTTGGGCCTTTGTTCAAAGCCACAAAATTGGTAAGCTAGAAGAGTAACTTCCTTTAACAGTTAACAAGAATGTGCACTTTTGCAAAAATGCTTTATAGCAATAATGATTATGGTTTGTTTTTTTTTTTTTAATTTTAAAATTGCCTATGAAGTATATTTTCTAATTACTTTTAAGTATTTAAAATATGCATACAAAGAAATTAGATTTTCTACAGCAATAATTTTGAAGCAATAAAATTGTTTCCTGCAAATTACCCCACAAAAATACTATTGCATTTAATTGACTGGATTTTTTTAAAAAAACTTACGACGTGAAAATTCTTTTCCTGTATCTAAGTTGCATAGATGCTGGTCTAATTCTTTTCTGAGGTCAAAGGCTCCTAATACAATTTATAGAAAGGCAAGAGAAGTGTTGAGGGCTTCCTGCCAAAATATCTTTCAGGAATGAAAATCCAAGTGGGCATTTGGTACCATCTCCTTAGCTGGGCAGTAAGGCATGTTGTTCCTTTGGCTTGCAGGCAGTCCTCACCTAGGGCAAAGCAAATTTAGAGTGTCCAAAACCCAGCATGTTGTGCAGTCCTTTTTCCAAGTCAATTCTGGGTCAGTCGGCCCTGCAGTGAATCCTATCTTTCCAGTCCCTCTGCAGAGGAGTAATGTCCCACACACATGGGAATGGTGGCTGAGGATGAGTGGACTCCCCCCATTCTAGAAATCTCTGTCTCCAGGAACAGCAGGGCCATCAATGTTAAATGCTGAGGAAGAATAATTCGTGGTGATTTTAACTTTTATACAACCATGCATGATTATTTATGTAAAATACATAGATACATAACTTTTTAGAGAAAGACATCCTCAGTGTGACAAAAAAATATCTTAAGACAACACTTCAGTAGAGTGTTCTATACACAAGAAGAATTTTAAGGATTTATAAGATACCACATCCCACACAGCTGATGAGAAATAAAAAGAATATAAATGAATGACAGAAGTAAAAAAAGCTCCAAACTTTTTTTGATATATCAACTACATTTGCTTTGAAAATAATTTTAGATTAAGTTGCTCTGGTTTGGGGTTAACTTCCGGATGAATACTTGTAAGCTGAAGCAGAGAGGATGAGAAGTCAGCTGGAGAGGTGGTTCTTCTGGGAGCCTGGTAGGCTAATAAAAGCAATACATACATCTTTTAGAAAGTCATTCCTCAGCTGTAATAAAAGACTGACAAAAAAGAAATATTTTCAATGATCAGAGACTTTTTACAACTACAGAAGATTGGCAATGTGATGGATATTTTCAGGGAAAAAGTTACATATGTAATTAACTTTGTTCTTTGTGATTCAGTTTTGAATTAGATGTCTTACACGTTGTACCATCCTTTCTATTGCTTTTTTAGTAATCTGTTTCTCACAAAAATACTTTTTTTTCATGTTTGTCAGCTGGAATTAGGGCGACAGATGTTGTCAGGTTAGGATATTTACTTCTGCAAGGCCCGAATAGATGTAGTGACGTGGTCTGTGTAAGAGGGAAACCAGAACAGAACTGATTGCACAAGATCTCTTTCAAGAGAAAGGAAGCTGGTACCTTGGACAAGTACTGGGACACAGCAGCTGTGTGTCTGTACAATCTTAAGCAGAAGGTAAAAAAGATATTTTGCTGTCCCTTAGTTTCTATCTAAATTAACTGGATTTGCTTCTCATCTGCTGTGTACACAGTTCCCACAGCTCAGCTGATCTGTCATGTGTTGTTAAACCAGTAAATTATTTATGCACCTAAACCTGCAGGCAGTGCCATGTACAAAGAGATAAATCTACCAAAGTTAGATTTAATTTAAAAATAATGTAAAGGTTTTGAATTCTTAGCATAAACAAGCTGATTTTGAGGCTGAGCATTTAGGAAACATAAGAACATAGTCACAGACTATTAAAAATTATCCTGTGCACTATTTCGTAGTCTTCCAGAACTGTGACTTCTATTTCATTTTCATTTCATTGCATGCCAGTAATTCCATTGTTCTTTCCAAAAAGATTTGTAAAGAAGAGGAAAGAGTAATTTTGATACTAATAACATACTAAGATACTTGGATACTAAGTATTTGTAGTCTAAGACCTTGTTTAATATTTCTAGGTGTATTGTGGGACAGATCCCTCTGCATTGCAAGAAAAAAAAAATATTTACAGTTGAAATGGCACAGTATTCAAATAACTTTTAGCAAATTCATTTCTATGAGAATAAATGCAGAATGTTCACAAATAAAAAGACATCCTTATCTTATCTGTTGGGGTCTATGTACCTGGCAGATGATTTCCAGGCTTCTGTGGCAGGTCCACAACTCTTTGTTCTGAGTCTTACATGTTAATTCAGCATTTGAGAATACATACGGAGAGAAGAGTCACCTTATTTTATTTTTTTTTCCAACTACTACAAGAGCATTGTCAAAGCAAGTTCAAATAATATTTCTATTATTTTTTGTCTTTCTGGACAATATTTCTATCAGTGTATCATAAAGCAATTGAATATAGCCTTTTCCCTAGGCTAAAAATTCCATCCAGTGCATTTATATATATATATGTATATATATTCCATTTTTTTTCATCATGTCCTAGGAAGATGAGCTTAGCAAATGTACTACTTTTGGGAAAACAAAAAAAGATGAACTAAAGATAAACTAGAAACAAAAGAAAATATAAACCTTCTCTGCCTTTCAAATATTTCAAAATAAATTATATAGACAATATCTGGGGGTTTTATTTTTTAAAGAAAGAAGTTTTGTTTCCTGGCTCAGGGGCTGGATAATGTTGCATTTTTCATTCTCAAATGAAATCAGTAAGCACAGATATATTCAGGAAATTACCTGATTATCTTGTGCAAATAGAAGTCCTTCCACAGCTAGATAGTGTGCACATACATGAAATCTAAAAATTATATTAAAAATTTGTTACATAAACTTTTAAAATAATTTTTGTCATTCAGTTATTTGAATAACTATTTTTGTAGTGAGAGAGGGAGAACCGAACTTCCTACTTAAATTCTCTGGTTTGTGATAGTTTGTGCTTTTATAGTCTTACTCATTGTCTCTGATCTCTATTACAGGAGTTTTCAGTGTATTTGGCAGTTTTCCTCATCATTTTCTGAACTGTACAGCTGTTTGAAATTAAAGATTAATAAACTTAATGGTATTGGAACATCCTCCATACTATTCTTCATTTCTTTTGCATGTTTTGTACATCTTGTTTGATTCTTTGACATAATACAAGTATTGAATTAAGATAATTAGTGAACTTTTTCCAGATATTTTAAATCACTAGATATTTTTTTGGATATTTTATTTTTCTTTCAATTCTGAATTAATCAACTTTAAAGATTATTTATTATTAACCTTATTATTCAACTTATATTCTTCTGTCTTTAAAATTCCCTATGATGCTCTTCTCTTCAGTAATTAGAAACAGAAGTAACTAGAAACAGAGATGAAGAACTGTTGTTTGTAACTTTCTAGTTTTTTCTTTTGGTCATTTAATATATGACCAGTTGATATCCATTTTTTTCAAAGACTGTATATTCACAGCCATATTTTTCCAGTGGTAGCATAATTCTCTAAGAACCTTTTCATTATTTCTCCAGGTAACTTTTGTTTAGATAAACTGCTATTCCCAAGTACTGTAGTATGTCTTCAGAATTTTTTTTTCTGAATTCTGCTGAGTTTCCATATTTAAGCATTTTGCCCGTTCTTTGTTTATTGCCGGCACTCTGTTTCCATTCTGCTCAAAACCAAAGCCATCTCCCCTGCATTAAAAGGAGAGCGAAATGCTGTCACCAGCTGGTCTTATGGAACGTAGAAAATGGAGGAATATCTGCAAACCCATTGTATTTATGGGGTGACTCATCTAAAAGAGTCTGGGAAACCTTTGCAGTAGAGCACTGGTAAACTGACGTACCCAGTTCATTCCACACAATGACCTTGCTAAAGATTTTATAAAAAAAGATAAACCCCACCTTGCCGTTAGCCTTTTAAAAAGCAGCTAAATGTTACTCTGACATTCTTCAGAAAAATATTAAGTTGTGTTCTCACAGAATGCATACTCTCAAATACAAAATGAATAATTACCTCTGCATGTCTAGTTCTATTTGAATAATAAAAAATATTATATTTTATTGGATAATTTGGCAAAGGAGAAATAATTTTTTTAAAAAAAGAAAAGTGAAAGCAGAAAATAACACTTTTCTAGATAGAAACTGCTATTTTTTTGGAGGAAATATGGGATGTTCCTACAAACTTGTTACTAGAACTTAAGAAGAAAAAGAAATAAAATTATTTCACTACCGGCTAATCAGTGCATGTAATAGATCAAAGACATGTATAGCATCCTTGATGTAATTTCTTTCTCAGTTACATGAATCCAGTGGATTTATTTGCATTTTCTTTCATATTGTAAGATATATACAACTCAGGACAGGAACAATTAGTAATAAAGAAACATTAAGTACCAGAAATTAATCTCCTCAATGTTTTTTGGAGGTTTTTGGTTGGGTTTTTGTTTTGGTTTGGTTTGGTTTTTTGGTTTTTTGTTTTTTTTTTCCTGGAGGGTTGATTTTACGGCTTTAGAGCAATTACTATTTATCATCTCTTGGTTTACGGGAAAGAATTAGAGTTATTAGCTATTAAATTATCCATGAAAATTTGACACTATACTACACCAAACAAACCCTGGGGCTTGCTGATTTTCCCAGTATGAAACATCTGTGACTTCAGCTAGAGAGAACTTAACATTGTCTAATTAGATTTCTAAGATTTATAAGGCTCAAATGCTCTATTATTAGAAACCTGAAAATTGGAGCAAAAGTTGAAACTTGCATTTACTGAGGATTATTTTAAAACATTTTTAACAGCACTGTGTGTTGCTAAATACTACTAGCTTGTAATTGGTGAAGATTATCAGATAATGTATTACAGTCCATAACAGCAGGAGTCCAGGAAAAAATGTGCTCCCTACAACTGTAAATAAGTCTCACCTTTTGACTACAGTAATTAAAAATGCTTTATTTAAAATGCTGCACTAATTATATGCTTATTTTTGTATTCCAATTTAAATATAGTTTATATTTTCTTGTGGTCTGCTGAGGCAAAAAATACAGTTTGCATATTTTCTATTCTGCAATACTATCACTCATGGACAGTGGGAGATAATCATCAGCCATCAGCACAGAAGAGTGGGTTGCTATTGGCTCTGATTCCAAGTCTGACAGTGAATTAGCCACTATCTCTTTCTTTGGATTCAATATGGTTTCTTAACATGGTAATTAGATATTCCATTCTATCTTCAATTATTGGATCTAAAAATGGTTCAGAAATTTCAATCTGTTAAAATAAAAATGGCATTATAGTATCATCACTGTTGCTATATTAAAATATTAGAGAACATTATTATGTTTGCAAAGAACTTGAAAATTAAGAAGAGGAGGAAATCAGAATTATCACTCACTCTTAGTTTGTGCCTTTTGAATTTGGATAAGAGCAATCTTTAGTTACAGGATCCCTTTTTTATTGCATACACAAAGTAAATACTGCGTGGATAATAAGCAGCTTTTCAATATTTTCTCTTGTCCTAATTGTTCATTGCATTGTCCCATATATTATTTACTCTGGTTTATTCATTTCCTGCTGTAAAGAAGAAATGATTAATTTCCTCAAGTGTTCTTCAGCAGTGTGCATCAATATACTATCTGAATTTTTCACAAACACTAATTAATCTTCATTACATCCTTCTGGAGGAGGGGTGGAATTAACCCCAATTTGTAGAAAGGAAAGAGAATTACTGAGAGTGGAAGGTCACGGATGTCCATAATGTGGATAACATTTACCGCTTAGTTTCTGAGTCCTGATTGTGATGTAAGACTTTATTTATGGAAAATTTCTATTCATTTCCATTTCATTTGTAAGAAAGAAACACTTCTGCTAGTGGGTTCGCTTCACTACATCAGGTAATAGTAATAAAAAATAAAAAAGATTTCACTAATAATTAAGCATGAGAAATCTGCTCTTCTCAATTGCTGAAGTCAGAAAGAAAAACTGTTTTCATAGGATAGAATTCAGGAGTGTAAGCCTGGAAACCATCCTTTTCTTCTTTCTGTAATTTTTTTTCTTTCTGTTATGTTTTATATATTAAATTGTTTCTATTTCTATAAGAAGTCAGACAGGGGTTCGACAGTGAAAAGCTTCCTTTGTTACTGTGCTTTGATTCCATGGAAGATCTACTCGGTGTCCTGGGAAAACTGAATCATTTAAGTAACAGTGTATGTGATCTTGTAGTTAAGATATTCTAAGCAATGCAGGTTAGTTAATTTTGTGCTGGCAACCAGAAACTCAGCTTGAGTGCTTGACCTTGTGATTTCAATGATATCAGTTATTTTTACTGCTGATTTCTTTGTGTTCATTCCATGACTTGAGGAGGTGCAGGGAAAGGAAGACAATAAAAGGCCCAAAAACTAAAAAAAAAAAAAAAAAAAAACCTAAAAAAAAAAAAAAAAAAAAAAAAAAAAAAAAGGTTTTATTTTTCTTTATAAATAATGCATTTCATCACCTTTGTGGTGAACTCAAGATTCACAATCCGCTAGCATCAGAATTTTCCAGTATATGGCTCCTCCCTCAGTAGGTATGGCTGGGAAAGACTGTCAGGGAAAGAAGAGTCATTGGTATGGTTAGAGGATTCCTCCTAGCTCTGGGGGATTCTGTGTTTGTACTTTTTTGGTGTGGAAGGATTTTTGAAAGGTCTGAAAGCAAGCAGTAATGTTTTAATCTTTTGAGATGTTAAATGTTCCTATCTATGAACATTATTTTTATAAAAACATGGGACATAGGTAAATTCTTTAAGAATTTTGCAACCTGGACAATTTATAAATTAGTTCACATGAAAAGCCTTTGCACAGAAGTTACCTGCTGAGTTAAAGTCCTTGATTTAAAGCTTAGAGGTCCTAAATTAAATAACATTTTTGGAATAGGCACAATGTCATGTTTGTACCTCATTTTTCTTAGGGCAGATTTGTAAGCCTTCATGACTAAATATTTCTAGAAATTTTAGCTTAAATAAAAGTCTGGCTGTATGATATTTTCATGCAGAATGAATTATGATAATAAAGCTTAAGGCAATTTAATTGACAGCCTTACTAAAGGGAATTATTGTGTGATTTTAATGTCAGGTGGTAATTCTGGGTTTGTTTATTATTACAGTAATGAATACTGAAAAATATTATGGTAGTTGTATAGTTTGCCAACATCACATCATGACTCTTTCATGCTGATTCTCAAGCTAAAGTTCAGCAGATCACTTTCTAAAATACAACCCCATTTCTTAAACAACTGAGCTTTTTTTACTGACAAAACGCTTTTGCCCAAGTATGCTTCCCGAACAGATAGTGATGTATCATTCAGACCCTGTTTACCTATAGCACCTTTTATGTACCTCCGTCAGCTGAAGTAAGTCACAGTCTTTGAGCTCAACTGCACGCACTGGCCTTTGACACTTGGGTCACGTTTTTAGTGCGTGAGTATCTTTTTGACTCTTTTAGAGGGTAACTGAGATCACAAAACACTCAGACTTGTATTTGCAATTCTGAATTCTAATTCCCATGAAGTTTGTAGGCTTGCAAGTAGGAAATAGCAAATATAAATGGTTTCAGTTGCCCTAAAATCTCACACTTTCTAACAACTTTCAGCTACCAGGATTTTGTGAGACTTACGTGGTTTGACAAAGTAAGGATGTCCTAATCTTTCTATTACAAAGCAATTTGTATGTTAATTGTAATGGTCCATGATTAAATATTTGTACACTAATGTTTTTGCTATTACCTTCTAGATTTATGTACAAACATCTGTAAAATCACTTAATTGTTCTCCCTTTTTAATATTAAGTGGCACAATTAAACATAATTTCAAAATCTTCTTGCAAGCTCATAGTAAAAAGTGATTTGTTCTAGGAAGAGGACTTTGAATGGAAGCAGTATTTTCTGTATTCATAAAAAAATTAAAGGCATAAGTACTACAGTTTTTTTCCATTGCCATTTTTCTGCTTAGTCTTGATATATCCACTTTACAGCAGAAAAAAATGGCCGAAGTGACTCTGTGTGTTTGCTTGCACCACTGCCTCATTTGCTTGCAGACCTCTAATGTGTTATTATACAGCTGTGCTGAGCCTCGTGTCTGATGTGCCCAAATTTTATATCAAATTCCTACCATATGAAAGATTTCAGTTATGCTTCACTTGAAGATCTTGAAGAGGTGAAGCAATATTTACCTTACATATAGATTTAAAAGTGATAAATTAAATGAACAGGTGATGCTCTCTGCTTGCTGACATGCAACAGGATATGAACAGATCTATTAAATACAAGATAATATTAAGTTTTAAATTTGGTTTTATGAATATATTTTAAGAAAATCTATCATCTAAAGCATAGTAACTTGCATTTATTATTTAAAAACTTTTGTTGAAGAATTATTTGACATGATTCCAAGAAAATAATCAAGACATTATTTTAAATTATTTAGTATAGCCTATTGCCCTAAATCTACGTATCCCTTTTAGGATGTGTTAGTAAAACCATTCATTTTTAAATTGCATATCAAATTTAATTTTAGGAGTAACTGATGTTTTGTTTGATTATAACTGCAAAGTTTGTAGCATCTTGATGCTGCCACCTTCAGGCACAGAGGAGGGCAATAGAAAGCAGAACCACATCCTGACCTCTAACTAAAGCTGAACTTCTGTTGTTCATATTAGGGAATACCCCACCACCACCTTGTTTCTAGATAAAAACTACTTTAGCAAGATCTCTAAATTTCCAGCTCATTTGCAGAGTGTCTTGAACAAACATCTTTTCAGGCATTTGCTTAACAAATGAAGTTTCAGGGAAGATGTAGTTTACTCAGAGAAAGGCCACAGTGGTATTTTTATACATAATTAAACTCTTTCTGAACATTGTAGGGTGGGCATGCTTGATTACAAAGTTCCAGTAGTAAAAAGCAATGGAAAAGTGTACATAAAAAGGAATCAAGATTTTACATGTTCAGATTTTGTCTGTTTTACTATTCAGGAACATGCAAGAACAGATGCACCCTTGGGTAAGACTGAAAGTCAATATTGTCAAGTATCCTGTTTCTGGCAGTAACCAATAACACTTCCCTAATGAAGAGGGAAATTGCATAACGATACTGTGCTAGAAAACTACCCCATTAGAAAGTGTTTGAGATTCAGAAGCCAGAATGTATACCCTGAGTAGATATTTCTTCCATAGATTTGTCTAATTGCTTTCAAAACCATATACCTTTCCAGCTGCTCATGTTTTTCTAGTACATTTTGCACTTTGTCTCATCCTTGTCACCCCTCAGTTTTATTATTGTTGAAGTTTTTCATCTCAGAAGTCAATGCAACACAGCTGGAGCAGCATTTGTGTGATTCTGGAACAGCATTTGTGTGAAGGTGTAGCACTGTTTTCTTTAATTTTTTATTTCTTTCTTGATATTTCATATTTTATTTCTTTTTACTGAGAATTGAAAAATATACAAAAAATATCTGTAAAGATCTGAAGATATTGAAGTGGGGTAGTATTAATCAATGGATAGTTGAGGTTGAGTTTGACTTTTTTGCTCTCCTTATGTTGCACTGTGTTTCTCTGCATTAAATTGGATATTCCGTTTTATTGTTCCTGTAACAGATAGTACTTGTTATTATGATCCTGGATAACTTCCCATCGTGATGGACTTGCCACCCCACTAGTCACTTCTTGGGTAATTTGTGGTGTGAATCTCTTGAACAGCATAGGTCGTACTCCTTACTCTTGTGCAACTCAGTAATATTCTTCTCTGTGATAGTTCACCATTACTCCATACTTTCTCTTGCCATACTTTCATAAAATTACTATTCTGCATGAGAGACTTTTTTTCTCTAAACCACAGCCTGATCCTGATTTTTCTTTGATTAATTTCTTCTGATGGAAGTTATACATCATACGGAAGCCTAAGTAAACCAGTTGGGATGGATCCTATGGCTTGGCTTGTTCATTCCTTAAAAAAAATTCCAGTCAATTTGCTAGGCATTACTTGCCTTTCAAAAGCTGACTCTTGTCTATAACATTTTATTTATCTGGGTGTCTTTTAATACTTTTCTTCAAAGTAATTTGCACTAGTTTATTTGGCACAAATGTCGCCTTAATGGTCTGTAGTTTTCCACGTCTTCCTTGGAGTTCTGTTAAAAATTCTCACTTGGTTAATTATTCTCAAAGCCTCTGATATGGAAACAGTGTTAAGTGAAAGTTTACACACTGTCATTAGTTGTTAAGGTCTTTCATCCTTGAGTTCCTTTAAAGCTTGAATAAATACTGTCTGATGTAAGTGATTTGCTACTACTGATTCATATATTTATTCTGTGATCTCTTCCATTGACCCTTAGCTTCACTTTTCTACTCCTCAGTACTCTGTAAAAGGATTTGCCACATATGTAGCTCCCCAGCCTGTGGGTCACCACGGATGAAAAACACCCATTTGGCTGCTGTTTGTGCTTGTTTTATACCTTAATCCTTTGTTGACCTTAAAGGCACCATGATGAGCTTTCTGCTTCTGATGTGCTTTAACAAGGATTTATTTCTGGGTTTTGTGCTTTTGTACTTTTTTCTGCAAACTTTTTAATGGCCAGTCTTATTTGCATTTCTTCACTGAAAGTGTGAGAACTTATGACTGTCCTTTTCCAACTCAGACACAGCTTCACTTTTTCTTCTGATTTCTCATTGACATTTTATCCTTACTCTATAGCCAGATTGGCTTCATTTTGGACCTTCCTTATTTCTTTATGGCACTGTTGCAGTTATTCTGAATCTTGAGAATTTTATTCTTTCACATTTTCTACAACACCTTTGAGAAATCAGCTTAAGTTGTATTTTTTTCCTTCTGAACAAGTCTTCACATTTTACTATAGTCATTTATTAAAATCAAGTATAACCAATGATTTTATTATTATTGCTATTTACTTTGTTTTTATTTCTGTAAAAATATATTGAAGTCTTACTTATAAAGAACAACTGTTCAATAATAACATCCTCTTCTGTCTTCCTGTACACCATGCCTTCAGCTTCTGATCTGATTATTCTGTCAATAGCCTTGTTTAGGAACATCTATTCTCATGTTATAATTTTATTTCTTAAACTTTACATCATTGCTTCACTCTGTTTCACTGTCAGTGTATTCTGACAATTCTCTGTTGCTTCTTGCTTGAATATTCCCAATATCTGTCCTAACCTTCACTTTAGGATACAGAATATTTTGACTTTGTGGTGGTTGAGTACATCATGAGTACAGCAAATTTCAGCACATCTTGGTTGAAGGCTTTCTAAAATATACATTGGTGATCCTCTTTTTTAACTTTAAAATCTTGATTGACCCACTTGATATGAAAATTCAGCAACTTGGATTTTGTGATAGCTGAAGGGAAGCCTGACCTTCCTGCATGAGCTTCCTCCCTTCCTGACCCCATTCTGATAATTTTATATTTCTTTTTTCACTGTATGGATAAAAAATACCTTTCTACTTTGCATCCTCAATAACATTTCTGTCTTGTTTTCTGCATTCTGGGAGAAGTTTCAGGAATCCTAGCATGGAGAACCTCTTTTTAGCTTTCTATGCACCTTGACCCAACTTTGCTTCTGTAGCTTCTGCTTCTGATTTTTCCTGTAATGCAGAACCATAGACCATGACTGTGATTTTCTACAAATCCCTTTAGACACACTGTGTAGTCCTTTTCTTTTGTACTCACAGCCATGTCACTGTGCATTTCTATGAGAGATTACAAACTAACCTTGATTTGCAAGAGCAGAATTATTCACCCTTGTAACTAGCCACCTCTTTTCCCATGGGTTGCCTAGATCAGCAAGGCTCTCCTTTCTACAGGGCACACATTGTAACATTTGAGAAAAACCTGCCACCATTCCCTCTTCCACTAGAGCGACATTTCCATGTCACAAGACAACAGCTCCTGATTTGGAAATGGGACTTTTCCATAGTATTTTGAAAAGATCCCTTTATTCCTGGTATGATGTCTGTGTTTCTTTTGCTTGATAGAGGAGGGAAGGTGGTTGCTTTATTTGTCCTGTAGCTGAGGTAAGCTATTACCTTTTACTTTTGTCCCTTTGGTCTCCCCCGCGGCTGAACTTGCAGTATAGTCACCTTCTTTCCCTCTCTTTGCTGACCCATCCAGGTCAAGGGCTTTACTCATCTTTGCAGAAGTACCCAGGGCCTCAGGTGAGACTGTGATGAAGGAGTCTGGAAAAGAAAGCAAGAGATTCTTTCAGACTGCCTGAAATATACTTCTGAAACTTCTCTCACTTCTTAGGCACATAAAGAAATTTGAACAAAACCAGAGTGTAAATTGGCACGTTATATTAGGTTCATGAAAGGAAAGTGAGAAAATGACTGCTTTTGAACCTAGTTTTATGCCTTTTTTATCTGCTAGAAATGATTGCAAAAACGCTAAAAACCAAGAGATGAAGGTATGAAGACAGTAAATAAAGGGATGTTGGATCCAGTTGTTAAAATTAGCCAATTCATGACATTTAAAATTCCTTTTATCTTGTCTGGCCTTGGGCTTCTGCTGCAGAGGCATTTCAAAATGCAGTTGCTAAAGTTAGATACTGTTGACATGAAAACACCTTTAATAGTTTTAACAACAACCCATCCATCTTCTCACACTTTAAATATTTAAAGCTTTTACTTCATAAACCTCTTTAGGGTTCGGGTCATCTATACTGTTGGGACATATTCATCAATGCAAGTTTATCAGCAGTTTTTCATCTGATGTTTCATCAGTTTTTTCATCTTCCTGTCATAAAGTTCATATTTAGGTAAATACTTACTGTAAATACTTTATAATCTAGGCCAAACATGTATGATTGCGAGAAAAAAATGAATAAAAAATACTAAAGAGAATGATAGATGTGGAATTTATGCGGTCTAAAGCTGGATAACACTTTTTTAAGCTTTCCACATCTCAGTGTTTGAGAGATGTAAAACATAAAAAAAGTGATAAAAGCTTGGAGCATGATGATTATAATTTTATAAACTTCAGACTGTTTCTTCCAATGTTTACACAACAACTTGTAACACTATGATGGCAGTTGGCACGTTGTGAGAATTGCTGATGATCTAAGAAAAACATGCACCTTAATGTTGTTTTAGATTTTCTCTTCTTTGACTGCCATACACGATTTATTTGTTCAACTGCACTATGATGCTGTCCCTTGTGTTTTAGAATACAGAGTTTTTTTCTGGAGTGTACTCACAAAACTAATTTTAAAGGATCAATGATGTTAATTAATAAAGCTAAATGTAATCAATCTTAATGGTCATTATTTTTCTCTGGCTTCTGGTTTTATTACCCCCCATTATTTCAACAGTATTGTTAAATAATAATAAACAGTGTTTTCTTTATAAACAGATGTCATCAATTCTCTTAATTTAGATTAGGTGAATTAAGGAGACAATTTTTTTTTCCGCTTTGCATGTCACAGTATTGCTGAATGGGTTTTGTCATGAATGCACCTTTTGCTTTTGTGTACTCATTCTGTATATATAATCCTTATAGAGTAAGTTGATAAATTGGTTGTTAGCACAAAGTCATTTGTGAAGTTGAATGTGGTTAGATATAGGTCTGTTCAAAAGGTAGGAAAAATTTAATTAAAATGAAATTAAATTCTAAATTAAACTCCAGTAATAAATGAATGTTATCCAATATAGTAAGCTATTTTTATAATAAATGAACATTGTCCAGTAAACTGATTTTAGGTCTTGAGGCAAAGTTTTCTTAAAAATAATTGCATGACTATCACGTAAAGAAAAAAGAGTTTTGGAGTTTTTTAGATGTCTTTTTTCAGTAATGTAAAGTGCCACAATGTAGATAAACTAAGTTCTTCTCCTAAATTCTTAGAGAATGACAAAATTTATTATTTTTTATAAAAGAGGGGATTAAATATGGTAGCTATAAAGGAAAAAACATGCTCCATATAAGTGGGCAGCTAACTTTGTGGTCCATTACAGTGTAAGTGCTTCTTCCAAACATCCTATTGCATTTATTTCCCATTTATTTATTTCCATTTTCTTTTCTTTTTGTTAACTAGTAGTCTAAAAGGTGTGAAGTATGAAGAGCAAGTAATACGTTACATATGTTTTAGGTATGAATCCTTTTAATGTTAGAATGTTGTGACATGGCAAGAGAGAACTTGAATTCTAACGCTGTTAGAAGTAATGTAGAAAAGACTAACTGCATCATTTCATGGCGGAAAAACATTAATTTTTTACTCTTTTCATAGGAATTTCTTTCAAGGTGGGAAAACAATGCATTTTCTAAAGCTTGTATTTGCCATGAAGCTAGAGCACTTTGCTGTAGTGCTGCAAATATATTTATCTCTTCCAGCCGGGAAGTACTAAAATTATTACACGCTATCTTTGTTCTGCAAGCAAAGACTTATTTACACAGCTTTATTTTATCCTTCAGAAGGGAGTGGAAATACCATTGAAAAGAAAAAACCATTATGCATTTGAGGGTATTATCATCAGTGTGCTTCAGTTCAGTCTGTGAAGCGGAATTCTGAGGAAGGTAGGATGTTCAATGTAGATTTATTTCTTCTTAATGAAGTGGCATTTAAATTGCTACTTTCTCATTCTTCCTTTCTGGATAAATGATATCAGGACAGGGAGTGTCATGTTTGGCATGTTTTAAGCCATATTTTTTTTATGTAAAATATGTTATACTTACATCCTTACATTTGTACTCTGGGAATTGTACAGAATATAACAAAAGATCTTGCTGTGAACAACAGAAAGGATTATAAAAACCTCAAAACTGAAAAAAAAAAGAATAGGTAGATTAAGTAAAACATTTTCTTCATCTTTTGGGTCTTGAGTATTTTATATTGGCTGACAATTTTGGGTAGTCTTTCTCCCGTTAACTGATACATGTCAGGACCACATTCAGCATTGTGCGAAATATTTTATTACTTTGAATAACTAACAGTAAAAATTCGTGTGTGCATTCCTAACTAGCCCTCTGCAGAATTTTTTTCTTCTCTTCATATAAATAAATATAAATATTTTGGGATTTTAATAAGATGGTATTTTTTATTGTGTCTTGAGGGATGAAAGTCAGGCTGTTAGACATCAAGATTAGATGAATTCAAGACAGGGACTTCCACATCCCATGTTTAATGTCCAAAAATCTTGAACCTTATATGAAATCATGAAGCCTTCTCTCTCAACAGACAGAAATTCACTAGTACAAATGTTAGTGACCAGTTAAACTAATGCTTATCAAATAAGGAGATGCAGACTGAAAATATTACAAAAATTATGTTGTGGCAATGTGTTCCTTCTTGTCAAGGACCAGAGGATCCCATGGAGATCAAAAGTCAAAGGCATGGTTCTCAAGCCTTACCACCTGCTAAACAAAGGGAAACAATATAAGCATCACCAACATCAGTTGATGTAGATACCTCCACCTTCCAAAATACATTTTTAGGTAGTGTCTTTTCTGCATTTTTTTCCAAGTTCTTTTTCTGTATGATGCAACTAGAATTGTGAAACTTCAGACTATTTCTGTTCCTCAAACGGAATGTATAGTACATGATGTCTACTCAATTTAGAATATTTACCGAAAATAACATCAGAATTGATATCAATCATCCAAAGACCAGCCCTTAACCTGGCAGTTTAACTGATCTCTTCACAGGAAGTAGTTTGATGGATTTTATTCAGCTTCAAAGGACATCATGGTAGTTTATGATGACAGTCAGTAAAATAAAACCAGTGTACACTCAGATTTCTGTTCTGCTAGAAAAACTACTTTTGGGATGTAGTTTTTGTGCTAGTTTTCTTTGATCTCTGATAAATAATGTCAACTGTATGTTTAAAACCTGAAAACTGAATCTTTTTTTTTATCTCTTGAACAATAGTCTGACTGTGAAGGTACTAAATACAGAATAGCCACATTTCAACAGTATATGTCAGAAACAAGACTGTGATTAACTGTATAATGCAAAATTGATATATGAAAAGTTTCAGCACCTTCCAACTTTGTTGACTTAATTAATTGAAATTGGCAGACCTGAAGTCTCTAGTCCTCTTTGTTTGGTATTTAAGTGTTTGAATGTATGAACGTTTTCAGGTACCTTGTCTTACTTTCCAGTTATAATAAACTTTTCTGTTACTCAGATGTATAACAGAGAAAGATTTTTCATTTAAAATCAAAGAGATATGATTTTAGAGAGAATGAATTGCTGTAATATTAGACGTATTTCCATGCAAGTTCAGAATGTGGACTCACCACTGGTAAGTGGCAGTTCTGGAAGGTAATGAAAGTGCACATGCGTCTAAAGGGGATAAAAGAAAAATATAATTTCTTTGAGCATTATTACTATTTTTAATTCATTGTGTTCACTGTTTAGTAGTGCAGCTACTCCAGATTTCAAACACAAATCATAAATGAAGATCACTTAAAACTACAAATGAATACAGGGGATAAAAGCAGTTGTATAAAATATGAGAAAAGAACTGTCTTCTAACCAGAATGAACTTTAAATGAACCTTCATTAAGAATATTAAACCAGCTCCTAATAGACACAGGTATTGATCTAATTAACAGGAAGTGCATAGCTGAACAAAAAGGTCTGATAGAATAAATCCCTTCATGTTGACATCATGTTGGCACAGAATTTAGGCAATAAGGAAACTCTCAGTATCTGTATCTCTCATCTGTTCTTGCCACCCCCATCCCCAAATACTCTCATTTATGATCAAGTCACCTGGGAAAGCTTTTCAGCATGCGTATAGTAACGCTGTGCTTTCATTGCAGGGTAAGTAACCAGAAAAAAAAGAAGAAAGAGACTATTAACCGTTTTAGGTTGCCTTATGTTTTGAAAACAAGAAATACATTGTAGTGAGAAAAGATGTATATAGGAGAAATTTTTCTATGTACTCTAAGTATTAAAAAAAGTTACAATGTCTAAATTTTTTCACCAGTATAAAGCAGGGCAAAGCCATCCACTTCAGTGAAAAATTAAACACTGCCAAAGCGTGCTTTTGACCAAACATCTTGTTCATCTCTCAGACAATATGCATTTTATTAATCTTTCAGCCACTATAAGGGCTGAAAGAACAATATTTTTCTATATATAATATACTAGGAAACTCCTATTCATATTGATTGGTGACTCCCTGTATTCTTGCAAGGTAGGAGATTAAATAACATTTTTAAAACTGCTGCTTTTGTCATAATACGAAGGTGAAATATGCTTTTAATGGTTTTCTTTTCTAGAGTCTCATATTCCTATTTAGCTCTCCCATTTCATATTCAGTTTCAAAAGAGTATTTTGTGTTAAAAATGAGAGATACTTATTTTTAAATTTTATCTGATAGAGTTGTAAGATGTAGGTACTGGCACTGCAAAGTACATAAATTTTCTATACACACCTATCCATATGCACACATGGATGTGGAGTGTAGAATACTGTATACAGGAGAGACAGACACATATGTATTTTTGTGGAGTATGTACTGAACTCTGGAACTTTGGTGAAAATGAGATCCAAAGGTTTTCAGGTGATACACAAAAGTAATTCCAAAGTCTGTAAGTCCTATAAAATGCTTTCAAAGGCTTTGGCAATCACAACTTACAAGAGAAAGTAATTGTTGCATTTCCTCCAAATAAGGTTTGTTCAGAAAAATGTATTAGGAAAATCTTGAAATTTAATCAACACAAATAGATAGGACATATCCCCACTTTTTTATACTCAAATCCCTGTTTGAACTCACAAAAAGTGAGTATAAAACACTGAGTAAGTATATGATAATGAGCATATCTTGTTCTGTTAAGCCACCTACATTTCTGATTATTTCTACCAAAAAGTTTCAAGGTCAAACATTGTAACTGCATGTTCCAATTAGATAACATACTTGTGCATGAACTATTTTTAACTCTGACTCCAGAATTAATTGTAAGAAAAAGCCACATAGCATTTTACAGGAAAGGCTTTAGAATTAATTTTAAAGAAAATATCAAACCAAAACATAGAGATACTTGTTTGTTTTCTATGTTATGGTCCCAAGTTTATGTTTTCTCTGAGATACATTTTCTATCTTTATTTTTCCACTCTTTTTTCAGCTTTTTGTAGGTATTGTCTCAAATTTATATATGCCCAATGTTACTAGAATTCTTATCCAGATGTGGCTGATCTGCAGTGTAGATGTAGGTCCTCACAAATCAATTTTTGTTACAATTTATAGTAAGTGTGAATTTCCCAGCTTATTTCTTTGCTTCCTAAAGCTGATCAAGATCCTACTTTCACAAGAATAATTCCGTCCACAGTAAGGGAATTCCAGCCTTAAGTGAATGTTTTGTCATTTCAGTTTCTACCAAGAAAAGAGAAAGCATCCAAGTTTTATTTGTATGCATACTTTTTGTCATTCCACCTTTCCACATTGCTGATGTATAATAGTCATAATAATTATGATAGCACATTTGCAATCATTTTAATTTATTCATAGCTACACATTACTATCCTCAAAGAAAACTTTCATGTCTAATGAACTCAGCTTGTTTACTCCCCCTTAGCAAACCTCATTTCAATCTCATTTGAAAGTTAAGAAAGTTCTTCCCTTTCTTTTAGGGAAAATGGGAAAACATTTCTAAAATAAATAATAATAGCAGAATTCACTTCTAAAAATGTGGATTCTTCTGTCTTCTGTACATTTCAGAATAAATAGTATCACACGTATAAAACAATGTATAACATTAATGCATAATATTGAAGGATGATTCATTAACATGATTTAGGCCCAGAGTATGAAATCTACTAGCTTCATGTGTCTGTATATATAATCTATAGCTGTTTCATTTACAAATGAAACAGATTTTCTCTTCATGCATGAAGATTTTCACTGAGTCTATTAACTGTCTAATGACAGTTTCAACTAAAATATTGTTGCATAATTCTACTTTTATTTCTCTCAGATGAGTCAGTGGGCGAACTTTTTATCTCCTTGAGAAGTGCCTCCATTTATGTGAGATGTGTCTGAGGTATTTTTTGTAGTTTATTAAATTGAGATAAAATATTAAATATCCAAAATACAGCTTGTAGTTCATTAAGGTAGTATATGTAAGCTTACATTATATCTGTGTGTCTGTGTTTAGTAAATAAAGCAATTCCATTTCCTCTGTAAACCTTGATGTTTTAAGGAGTATTCTGTTTCTTCCAGGAGTAAGCACACAAGTACAACCCATATGAAAGTATAATTTAAGTTACCATTAACTGTGTGAGGTATCATTAATTGTGTATTTAAGACCGTATGCCACAAGAAAGCTGTCAGTAGAAGACTATCCTCTCTGTCTTCACAGCTATCCAGGTATACTGAAAAACGCACAATATTATTTCCAAGGGTATTTTTTTCTGAACTGTTAAAATTGTTTTAAGTCACCTCCCTGGCTGATGCTGGATCAGTGAAAATGCTGCAAACAGATCAGTTATTTTTGCTGTGTTTAAAAAAATGTAGTCGATCATCTGTTTGATTCATAATTCATAATTCACATAATTCATGAAAGGGATGATGGCAAGATTCAAATTTCCTCTCTGATTCTGATGGAGGTAGTGACCTTGGATAGGCTTTGAAGATTATTCATCTTTCAAGTGATTTGAACTTTCCTAAGTAGAAAATACAGGAGAGGGAACCTTTCAGTATCTCATTCAGAGGGATGCTAGTCAGTAGGACCTCTGATACCCCTAACTACTTAAATGATTAATAGGTTCTTTATGCAGCTCACCTCGTGGGTATTTGTATTATAAGCATTAGAATCACAGAAACCAGGGATAATTTAGGCTAGAAAAGGACTTTGAGTGAAACACTATTCAAAGCAGGGCCACTGGCAATATTTGGTCAAGTAGCTCAGGTTCTTTCCTAGAAAGTTTGAGTGTATACAAGAGTGGATGTGGCAAAGCCTCTCAGATACCCTGGTCGTTCCAGGCTTAAGAACCTTTAAGGATACGTTTTGTTTCCTTTTTTCTAGTCATATTTTCCTTTGGTCTTGAGCTGAAGAAATTGGACTTCCAGGTATTACTCTGAAGTTTTTTTCCTGAATTTTAAGTAACGGTGATGAGAGTTTCTTTTCAAATCTCAGAAAACTCAGACTATTTCTTATTACAAGCCATATTCTTGTGGTATTTTCTTCTCAAATATTATCCTGTACTTTCCAGATGTTATTTGACATTCTTGATTGAATCTCAGAAATATTCTCTATTATTTTGGGCTATTCTCACTAATCTTGTTCTTTCAAATTGTAAATGAGATGCTTCACCCTTTGTGTAACAAAGCAGTGGCAGTTTTTACACTGATGATAAAATAAATTCAGAGAGCAAGGACATGCAAATGTATGAAGGAAAAAATTATATATTAAAAATCACACATAAGTGTTACATTATTGCAGTCTATTCTAGTAATTGTTGTCTCTAGTTAAGTAACCTTTACATCAGACAGAAATAAGTTCTGAGGGAAATGATGAAGAGCTATATCTAGTTGTGAGAGTTAATTCATACACAGGAAAATTAAGAAGAATCAATGCGAATGTTCTGTTTATGATCCAGAAAGACATTTGTATTTCTTGTTTGTTTTTTACTGGTTTGTTTACTTATCAGAAATATTTTTGGCTAAGACTGAGCCTTAAAGAGTTGTAAATTGGTATAAGCACTACTTTGTAGATCTAGGCTATTTCTGTAACACTGACACCAGTTATCTTTGAAACTAATTTTCCACTTTTCTTGGTAACTCTGAGACATTCCAGTTAGAATCAGTGGGTCTTGAGTTTTCCATACGACCTGAGGTGGTACAGACAAGAACATTCCTAGGCAGGGGAGATTAACTCACTTTTTAGAAGATGCTACCCAGCCCAGTTTATCTTGTCACAAGAATAGTGCCTACAAAAACACCGGGTTTTAAAAATAAGATAGATTCAACTATGTTGCCAAAGAAAACCAGAGACACTCTGAGAGATTAAAGTAAAATGTGAAGCTTTTCTTCATCTGAATTTGGAATTTTTCAGTCATCTAATTTCCACGATCCACAGCACACTAACCACTGGGGAAAAGATTACACAGCACAATATTGCAGCATCTTTGTAATGTTCTGAATCCCTTTTATTAGAGAAAACAAGGATTTAGACCACAGCTTATGCAAGTCAATCCAAGGGTAGGCTAAGGAATGGGTTGTATTGGTTTAAGAACTACACTGATTATGGCCAAACAGATTAAAAAAGCATATATTCTATTTTCCTGTTGAAAACACTATCATTTTGGAAAAATCTATTTTATTTTCTTATTTTAAAATCTATGCATAATTAACAATCATAATAGAAATAGAAATACTTGTATAGGAAAATTAAAGGAAAAAAATTATCTAAGAACTATGATCAGAGTATCAAATTGCCCTGCAAGTACGAAGACTCTGTTTTAGTCTAAAACAAGTAAAACCCAAGTACGAGATTACGTTGTACAACACTTAATTTTATTTGCAGTCCTCAGTGATTAAACTTTACTATGTTGAAACTCTACAAAAATGACTGATGAGGCAAGTGTCTACAACAAAAAATTAAAGGAATTTTACCAACCTGACATTCCTACTGCCTGCACTTCTCTTCAATACATGATGAGTTTAAAAAAACTTCCTAGGGCTCGGATCGCAGTTGTAGAATTCTCTGGATGAGAAGTCTCTGCAACAATTTTTACTACCTTGACCCTTCCTACCTCTTGACCTGTTTGAAGAGATGAAGTCCTTACAAAGTTAAGTGTTTCTGATGGGTTAGAGCTTCCATATAAAAAATAAAATGCGTGTTCACTAATTTTGTGACAGCAATTTCAGAATGGTTTCTCTGTCTATGCTGAAAATTGCCATCAGCTGTCCTTCAAACATGTAAGTCACTGCTGAAACTTTATTTTAATTCATTACAGATTGCACAGGAGTCCTTAAAACTCTTCCTGTTCTCCTTAGCTCATTATTGGTCTCAGTATTAGACACCCCCTACAGCACCTGGTATAATTTTATGATCTGGAGGAACTTTGTTCATATGTCTACATGAAATTGGATTACAGATATGAGATATCATATGACAAGATAACATATTTAAAGTCTTAGATATTTTTATATGCAACCCCTTGCTATGGGTAGGGACAGCTTACATTAGACCAGGTTGCTTAAAGCCCAACCTGACACTTCCAACAAGAAATCCACAGCTTCTCTGGGCAGTCCTTGACTTCCTTCTCAAAAATACTACATGCTTAAGCAAAGATTTTAATGGAACTGAGAAATGCACATGAAAACCATAAGCACAGCTATACCATGTCCTACAGACCATTTCCTCAAATTCCTTTGGAGAAGGATAACTGATCTGGAAGGAGAAGAGGAGTTGGGTGTGCACTCATATTGCATAAGAGTCTTATCAGATTTGTTTAGAGAAAAAGGAAAAATATTGCACTTTCATTTTCTCTGAAGAACTAAAATGAGAGAGGTTAGGATAGTTTGGTTTGAAATTGAAGAGGAAGGGAGAAGGGTTTGGTTCCTTTGTTTTCACAAAGGAAAAGTCAGAACTGAGCACATCTGACGTGGTGAGGGTTCGGCATACTCATCCTTTGTTTTGCTTGTCCAGCTAATGTATGCTGCTTTCCATCCAGACACCTTTAAGGATGAAAATCTTACAAATGCGGTTTATGCAAATACATTTCATTAGTTTTGGACAACGACTCAGATACTCTTATTTTACATTGTGTTTCAAGGTAACTAATTTTGAAACTTCTGGAAAATAACTTCAGATGTTATCACGGTGTACATTGAAATCAGAAAGGGTGTTTCTTAATTATTATTTTTATTTTTTTAATATCCCTCATAGTAGCATTTGATTATTGTGAAAAAATTCAACAGACTTTTTTCCATTCTTATCTACAGGTAGAACCTGATAGCAAGTATTAGACTGTCAGCACATCTCTAAATTTACTTTGATGCAGGCTGACAGAAGCAATAGGTACAGCAAAACTAATATTTCCAATAACATATGTCTCCTAGAAAGAGACAGGACTGTATGTATTAAAAATAGCTCAACTGAAGGAAAAAATATATTGACTAGGATTTTCTTATCTGATATTTACTTTTATGTACTGGCAGCCTACCTTCTCTCTCTCTTCTCCCATGAGGAATAAAAAGAGGCCTGTGCTCCTAGTAGATCTCCTTTTATTTTTTAATAGTATAAGTACGATCTTTTGAAAAGGGGAAAAAAAACTTAGTTTTTACTTCCCTCTTCTAGTTCTTGAGATCAAAAAGTGACCTGTACTTAATTTTGAAACAATCCCACTTCTTTCCTCCTCACTGTTCACTAGTATCTACCTCCAGAGTAATATGGTGAATAGCTCTGTAGAGCAAATATTTGACTTACTGCACGTTCCTTTTCATAATTTTCTTAAATATGTAGTTTAGCTTCCAGTTATTGTTATATCCTGGTTTTTTTTCTCATTTCTTTATATGAATGAAGATCTATTTGTGATTATATTTTAAATAGGAAAATCTTTCATATATATAGAGGAGGAATTTCCTGGATTTTTTTTAATATGAAATGAGACTTGACTAAAATGGAATTATAAATGATTGATTAAAATGTAATTAAAGAGACAAGTGAAATTTTGGGTTATTAGGAGGACAAAACATTACTATTTAGGAGTCATCCATTCAATTATATTGTTGAGTTACAGTGAGTAACTCTATATAACTGTATATGTACTGTAAGCAGGATATTTTTGTATGGATGTTCCATGTTCAGATACAGATCTTGCAGACTTCCATACCACCCACATCCTGAGCTATCTGAGTGGGAAGGCATCTGTCTCCTTAATAGTACTTCTGATATACCCATGTTTCCTCTTAGCTATTGAAAATCTGGAACTCACCCATAGAAGACAGACAGCTGTTTGCCTCCCCCTGCACCTCTGCCTGTGCTTCCTCCAAAGTTCAGCAGGCCTGGTTGTATTCCTTTACTTGTGAGATGGCTCTCGCCTGCTCCAGTTATACTCTCAGCTGAGATTCCCATTTCCATCAAAGCAGAAAACATACTAAGTACATCAAACTGGCACTTACGCCTTAAAAATTACTTCCAGAATTTGTTTAATTACTTTTGTGCTTTCACATCTATTATATATGCTGGAAATGTTGTTGCTGGTGCAGTTGCTGCTGATTCTGCTTTTTTTTTCTTCTCTGAAGCAATGTAACAAAGTTAAGCAATGACAGGCTACTCCAATTCAGTGACCGCATTAATTCAACTTCTAAAAATGTCTGTGAAATAGCAAAATATTATTCACACATATAGAGACAAGCACAAGAGAGATAAAGTGACTTGTCATAACATTTGAAGCAGGAAAGAAACAAGCTCCTGTAATGTGTTTCTTGTTTTGTGTGGATGTTTTTTAAGCTCAGCTGTCCCCCTTTATCCTGAAGAATTATTCATATTTTAAAGCAAGTGTCTGTCAGGCACAGACACCTTCTGTGGTTTAACTCCTTTGCAAGGTAAAAATAAAGAGAAAAATATTGTCTCAGAGTTCAATAAAAATGTGCAATTTTCCTCTCTCATCTCTGCACCAGTATGTTAAAGGAATTATATAAAAATATGGAGGAGCATTATGCATACTTCAGGTTGAGACTGATTGAAAGTTAAGAGTAAAATCCAACACAGATCTCAATATTTAGGTCATGAGTATAGTTTTAAAATGTGTCCCTTTTTTACAATTAGTGGAAATGTCAGTGCAAGTGGTATTCCAGGCTTGTACATACATCTGATGGTCATGGTTGAAATACTCACCCTGTAACTGAGGCAATTCTTCACTGGAATCTCAGGACCAGGGTCAGGTGTTCCTGACATATGGTACATAGGCAGTACACACAGCCACTGCACAGTGTGCAATGCACTTAAACTTCTCATCTAATTGATGGTGAAGAGAACAGACTCTGAAAACCTGAGGTTATCAGAGGAATCGAGTCCACCCAAATGCTATCCTTCTCTAATTTACACTTAAGTGGGATACTGCTAAGGTGTCTTCCACTGGAAGTAGAGGTAAAAGGAGTTGTCACTCTCTTGTCTGTCTTCATTTAGACATCCTCTAAGACTGCAACAGGCGTTTTGTTCTCTTCATTTTCATACTAACCAACAGCTGGAGCAGAATAACCTGGCATGGAGACCTGAGCTCTGAATGCTTCATAGCCCAGAGTAGATTGAATCCAAATTGCAAGGGAATACCAAGGAGTGTTTTGGTTAAAAACATTTCTGTCCTCTTGCTGAAGCTGAGGCAGACAAACAAATTTAAAAGTCAGGAGGAGAACAAGCAATATTGATCCTGATTCTTACCTAACTCAGCTGGAAAGGGAAAAATATCTGTACTTGTTTTAGAAGGGTTTGGTTTTGTATGTAGCTGTTTAGTTAACTTCAATGGTAGTAATGTAAACCTTACCAGAAAGCTGAGTCCGAAGCCTCAAATTTACCCTTCTGTTATCTAGGTATCACAAAACCTCAAGAACACACAGCCCTGACTTGCCCATATGTGCCCGTTTGCTAACACATCTTTGAAACCAGGGAGCAGCCACCATCAGAGCCCCACCAGCAGCTGCTCTCTACCATGATGGAGATATAAAAAGAGCTGATTCTGGACCTTCTGACCAATATTTATGAGAGTGTTTCAAGCTGAAACTGGGCTCTGGCAATAGTCAACACATGGTTGACTTTTCACAGGATCAACCTAAAATCACCTGGTTATTTTTGAGGCTTATGTGACCTGCTCACAGTAACATCCTGTCTTAAATCTGAGCCAACAAGCTACAGAACTTAAATCATCACTGGCCATCACTGTGTCTCAGCTGTGGCATCTGCAGGCTGGCTTAATGCAGAGTTACTGTAGTACTGTGGTCAAAATAAGCTTGCTGCATTTTGCCACTTAAGAACCTGTTCCAGTGATATTATCAGTCCTGGGAGCTGTATAATACTGAATGCAAAGCTCTGAGAGAGAAGCCCCATGTTAATGTTGAGAGACATAGACAAGTGTCCACAGCTGGCCAGCTGTCCTGGTTTCAGCTGGGATAGAGTTAATTTCTTCTCAGTAGCTGTTACAGTGCTGTTTTTTGGATTCAGAATGAGAATGGTTAACTGATAGAATTATGGAAGATTATCAATTATCAGTTGAAGAATTGATAACACACTGATCTTTTGGGTTTTTAGCTAAGTAGTGTTTATCCTAAGTCAGGGGCATTTTTTTCCTTGTCTCATTCTTTGCCAGTGAGGAGATACACAAAAGAAACTGGGAGGAAGCATAGCTGGGATGGGTGACCCAAACTGACCAAAGGGATATTTCACACCAGAGAATGTCATTGCCAGTATATAAACTGAGGGGTATAACCTGGAAGGGTGGTTGATCTGGGTTCTGGAAGGGGGGTCTGGTATCCGTCAGTGGGCAGTGAGAAATTTTTCTGTGCATCACTTGGGCTTTTTCTCCTTCTTCTTCTTCTTCTTCTTCTTCTTCTTCTTCTTCTTCTTCTTATTATTATTATTATTATTATTATTATCCTTTATTATTGCATTTTCAATTATTAAATTGTTCTTACCACAAAATGCAAGTTTTACGTCAGTTCTCCCCATTCCACCAGGATGGGGGGAAGTAAATTGTGGGCAATTGAGCAAGTGGTTGCATGGTGTTTCATCTCCAGCTGGGCATAAAACCATGACACCAATGATAATTCACGGCGCTTCAACTATGTGCTGAGGATGTCAGGACTCACTAAATCACAATCATAAATTATGTCCCAGATTCATTGGAGAAGGAATAAAGGCAGCTGAAGAGTACAAGTTTGATCATTGTGTTTGCAACTTACGTGGGTTTTAGAAAATATGAGGACGAGACAACAGGATACAATCATGAAGAGTTTTTCTACACACATTGTCTTAGGAATGCTGTTTAATAGTGTGCAGCACAGAAAATTCAGCATAGATAAGTCCCTTATCTTCTGCACACTGTGTTTTAGGATAGAGTTCAACGATTGTGCCAAAAAACTACCTCAGCACTGTTCACTTAGAGTTTGTGAATGAAGCAGAATTCGGTGATCTGAACACCAGGTCTGGATAGGCAAGTTATTTAGCTTGGATCTTTTTACTTGCTTCTCTGAGAGAATCGTGGAATGAGACTCCAAATTCAGTGAATATTTAGGGTTTTATAAACTAATGTTTGTTTTGAGTTTGTAACGTTTTGTGTGTTTTGAATATATTTTCTGTTAATTAATTTATGTAAAAGACAATACTGATTTGATAGCATGAACATACTTTCAAGTAAAAGTGAATTGTCCCTTCAACTACATGAAAAAAATATTATTTTGATAGATTATTTCATTGTTTTGTCATATTCTCTGTTACAATATTATCTTCTATATATAGGTGGTAACCACTCTATTTGGCAATCTAGCAGAGATATAATGTCACCTTCCTCACTCAGTTGTTCCTCATAACCCTGTGATAGTAAAACTGTATACAATACTGAGGCATGTGTATAAAACCACGTAATGGAGTAAGAAAGATTCTTTATATTCAAGTGTCTGGTTTCTTCAGGGCAGTAATTGTGACACTCAAACATTCTAATTTCATACATTCCCAGTAAGTAAATTGTCTCCTCAGATGGCAAATACTAGTGTTTGCACAAAGCCCTTCTGATCTCATTACTTAGGCTACACTGGAAAACCAAGTTCTCCTTCTCCTCTCTTCCTCCTCCCCTATCAGGAGGCTTTAGAGTATGTAAATGGAACCTTTTATGGATGTTTTTTTGGCTGAATTGGTGCCGCAATATATTATTAGTTTAGTGTAACTCTCTCAAAATTTTATGAGGCTTCACAGAGTAGTTGAAATGAACATAAGTTTTATGTTCCATACCTAAGAGATCATGCAAGTTTCTGTCATTATTAGTTAGGATATGCTTGATCAACTTCTGACAGTTGACAAACGATGAGGCATATTTTCTTCACTATGATGCATCTGAAAGTCAATAGATTATTAAGGGGACTAGAACCCATTTTAAAAATGCAGAGGGATTATTGTTACCAAAGCTAGATATATTTAAATAGTAGGGAAAAAAATGGAAATTCAAAAAGATATTCAAAAGCCAAGTCACATGATGCAAGAAAACATCTTTAGTATGGTTTTCACATATGGTTTTCACACCTGGCAGGTATAGTGCCTTTAAAGGTAAGTTTTGCATCTTACTTCCCATTTTGACTAACATTTTAAAACCTGAAAGCACTAAAGTATGTTTTCCTTGAACATATTTATCAACTTTCCTTTTATTTTATTTTTCTTAGAATCCTATTCTTAAAAGAGGCAGAGTGGTATCACTGGATCAGAGGAGGAAGAACGTTGAACCTAGTGAGTTTAGACTAGATTTTTCCAGAGGGAAATTTATGCAATTAAAATAGGTCATGGTGTAATTATTTTGTTTATCACAAATCAGTGTGTTTATTTTTACTTCATTAAAAATGTTTCTGATTTTTTGATACCTTACATTGGCATTGTTTTTTGGGGTGATAGCTAGCTACAGAATAAGCTAATCCAGCCCAAGCCAGGTGAGTTGCAAGCTTTAGCAAACTATGCTTCTGTACATCCATCCTACTTTTGGGGATCATGACAGGACAGAATGGTTTATTTGTTTGGTCTGTTCTACAGGATGAAATAGTTCTCTTTTTTAAAAACCCATGACAATATAGAAATCAGGAAAGGGACACATAAGGAATATTAGGTCATAAATTGCTATTTGCATACTAAGATCATAATTGTAGGTAAGAGCAAATTTCAAAAGGGATATTAATTTCAATTATATGCTCCACTTGGTCCACTTAAGACCCCATCACTTTGTTCACTCAGTTATCCCCATCATGAGGATAAAATTAGGCTGTTCTGTGTTGAAGAAACAAGTGTACTGTCCTCATTTTCTGTGAGGCAGTGGGAGAGACTCACTGTCTCTT
The DNA here is from genome assembly GCF_029207755.1 of Chamaea fasciata. Lineage (NCBI taxonomy): Eukaryota > Metazoa > Chordata > Aves > Passeriformes > Sylviidae > Chamaea > Chamaea fasciata. The sequence continues at coordinate 33,590,749 of NW_027094091.1, read as the reverse complement.
TTATCATGGAGAGTGTAACAGTGGCAACACTTTCTGTGTTGAAAGTGCAAGTACCCAACATGCAACATGAAACGCTGCTCTAACTGTGATCTCATACTCTTTTTACATCAAAACACTAGTTTCCACTGGGTGAATGGGCACTAAGGTGTGGCTTGCTCACAGTACAAGAACTGTACAAGACAGAATGTTATTTACCGAGACCAAATTTTTCCTTGTTGCCTATTTTTATATGCCTACAGTTACGAAAATACAGTAAAAAAACCAAAACAACTCCCTCTTTTTAATTTCCCTGGGGTTTAAATGCATAATAATGTAATATGAATTAATATACCTAGATTAGGTTGATTGAAGATAGAATTATTTTTTTTTCAGTCTAGATCTGGGTTTATACTAAACTTCAGCATAAATGACTTTCCCAAATGTATTAAACATCTGAAGAACTGAAAACAAAATTAATTTTGTCTTGAATATCTGACTACTTGCATGTCAGTGGCAAACATACCTAAGGCAAGTTTATTGTGAAAAAGGAAACCCTTATGCCCTTCAGACAAGGTACCCTCCACTACATGCATTTACATAAAGCAAAGCATCCCATGAGGCTTAGAAAACAGTCAGGGTAGTAATCTTAGTTGTCCTGACCAATGTACAATTTCTGAATAAAATAGGAAAAAATAGTTGAGATCTTTTAGTGGATAATATGACCTCCTTTGTTTGCCCGCATAAGGAATTGGCAAGACATATTTAACTTGGTGAGGTACATGGCAATAATGCAGTAAGTCCAGTGTAAGAATTTTGGGGATTTTTTTGAGATTATAGATTTTTAGAGCATTTTAATCAAGTCTGCAAAACAAAACAATCTCAAGAATTCATTAATAATTTGGTGTTTTTTTTCCTTGCTAGCACTTTAACAAATATAATTATGGTGTAATGAATGATGGTTTTAAGAGGATCATATTTACAATTTTACACATAAAGGATAATATGATCTCCCTGATAAGCAGTTAAATAGATAGCTTTCTTATTAATAGCACAATGATACAATCAAATGATGGGTAATTTCTATTATCCTTACAAATAGATAAGAAGTATATAGATGTGAAAAAGCATTGATGTGGAAAATGTTAAAATAACAAATCTTATTAGATGAAAGAATTTAGAAATAACTTGTCAAGAGGGTAATGACCTCAATTAAATTTTATGTGCAATTATAATTGGCATTTTTAATAAAGGAATGCCATTGCAAATTGCATATTTGATATAATGGTACAGGGCATCTTATTTCCTCTGGCTTGCCTTTATATTAAATAAAAATCTTTAAGATAATCAAGATTCATAATTTAGAGTTTTGAGAGTTTGCTCAGATGATAGGTTTAAAATAGTTTCAATACAAATGAGAAGAAAGTTATCTGATAGTGATCCTTCTTTTCTTTTTACTTAAAAGATGCTGCTATTCAACAGCTTCTGTTGATGTAGTGTATATTGTTGGATGTAGTCAAGGTTGTAGCATCTTGATGATGTAGTCAAATAGAATCTTATTATTAATACATCTAATTTGAATCAAGAAAATTCACTGTGTGCAAAACTATCTGTATCATCTCCTGAGAAAGTTTTCAAAATGACCCAGTTTTCATCTTCTGTGCATGTAGCTACAAGGAAAGTATAATACCTTATATTATCATTCTGGTCATGTTTCTAACTCCCAAACATACTAAAATAGTACTTCAAAGTAATTGTGCAAATATAATCAATGATGTGTGTTGGTTAGGAGGAGGGGCTGCCTTTGGAGTCCTCCCTCCAAAATACTACTCAGTATAAGCTTCTTACTGATTTATGCAGTTTTGTTTATATTCAACCTAGATAGACTTAATAATACTGGAATTGGGCAGGTTTCGAATCTGAGGGAATATTACAAAGAGAGAAGTCATCTTAAACTTTATCTCAATGTTTCATGTTTCTCCTTTGCATACATATAATGGTAGGAGAAGAGTTGCAGTTGTAAACGTAATAGTAGAAGGGATGAGTTTAACTGGTGCATGAAAAAACAACAAATAAGGACTATTGGGTTGGGGATGACATAGCAAAAAATAAGCTATAATAGTTGTCAGGAAAGTACTTAATGGAAATTCTAAGCAAAAATAAATGGTGTCTGTAGTATTTGCAAATAAGCAGCTGGTACCATTCACAGTCTACCCCAATTACCTTCTGTTAATCTGGCACATCTTTAAAATGAAACACTGTGCGTAATTTTTCACGGTTCAAATACTGCAGACTTTTCTTCAGGCACACCAAGAAAAGCCACGATCACAAGTGACCTGTGTAATTGAATGTGAGCTATTTTAGAAACAGATTTCCACAGAGGGAAGGAGAGCTGTGGCCATGGGGAATCCTCAGCATTTACTTTTTAAATTCCGAGTTGATACATGAATGTAAAAAGAGACAAACTGATATTGTTGAAAGAGAAATGGCTATTCTTTAAAGAAAAGTATATAATTTGCATAGTCATATGTATGTAGATATGTTTGTAGATACACTTGGGATTTACCGTAACCCAAGGACGAGATGCTGTTGTAGTTTTGAAGATGAAATGTTTTATGGATGAAGAGCAGAGCACTGTTCCATCAAAGCACATTTCAACGGAAAACTCAGGGGAAGGGCTGCAGTAACTGCTTCAGAGATTAGGTGAAATTTGGACAGTTAAGACCAAAAGCAACCCATAAATCCTGTGTCTAATCTAGCTTTGGAGTAGCCTAAATTGATCTTATATCCACATTTTGGACTACAGTTTTTAATTCACCTAAACTGAAGATCCTTTCAATCCTTGAGACTAATGCTTAGTTCTCATAAAACACACTTGGGATCCAGTATGATATTGAGAGTCACCTTCTGACTGACATAAAGTCATGTAAGCCAGTTGTAAGAAGGATAAAATTTATATCAGCTGATCTTGCAGCTGAGAATTCAATTGGTTTACCTTTTTCTCATTAATAGTAATTATACTTAATTCCTTTACAGAAAGAAGTAATCACATTTCTCAAAGTACTGCCAGAGGGATTAGGTTGTGTATGCAATCCAGAGGTCTAAACTGATCACCACAGTTCACTGGAAAGTGTATTCTTACAGTTTTAAAAGGACAGTTTTGTTTCTTCTTTTTTATCAAAATTGTCTCTAGAGTCTCATTTGAAGTTTTCATGTATGAAATACAACATTCGAGACTAAACGTACACTTTTTGCAGACTACATTTTTGACAGGTGGCGGGGTTTTTTTGCTGCATAAAATTTGCTGAACTTGTCTGGAACAAGCAGTCTGCAGAAATCAGTGTTTCTGGAGACAAAGAGTGCTTGAAGTTGCAGGAAACTGATATTAGTAAGACACTTAGAAAGCTGTTCTGTTGCTCAGGGAAAGTTTTCTCTGAGCAACAGAAGACACTCTTTTGTGCAAACATAGAACACTAAACTACTGAGCAGCACCCTGTAAGTTAATATGTTGTGCTGTTAATTAAAAGTATAGTTTATTTCTTCAATTTTTCAAATTTAAGATATCTCACTGAAATATTTACTGAATTACTAATTTTTAAAATTATTTTTATCCAGTCCATAGCTAGACAGATATTCACTGAAAAGATATGTACTTTATATGTGTCATTCAATGCTTGCCTACTTGATTTATTACATTATAAAATTCATTATTGCATAAGATCAAATAGCACAAGGGAAAGAGTGGCAATATTCTAAGTTATATTTGGAAAATTACTTCCTCTCCTATATCACCCCTTTTTGTAGCTTAGTGCATTACTATTAGATGTATAAAAATTTTTAAATATGATTTGAAATATGAAGCTTATCATGAAAGCTATCTTACAGCCTCATGACATACCTGTGATGATGCACTCAGGATCAAATTCCTGCATGGGAAGAACCAAAGGATGGAACCTTTTAGAAGGCACCATAATTTAAAGTTACTACATCCTACCATCCTACAGTACGCATTTGTAGGGTGTTTTTCAATGAAGCCGCCACTTTCTACTAGTCCAGTAAAAGACTCGACTGATGCTTTTAATGCCTAAAGCAATACGTGCTACTATGACAATTTTGACTGCCCAACAAAATCCTGACAGATGTTACTATAACTGGGAATTTGTGGAAGATGATTTAGAGTCATCTAAATGCCAGAACAAAGCATTTCAAGCTGAGAAAAGACCAAAAATCAGAGGATGGAATTGTAAATCAAGGAATATCTTATTATCTCATGTTGATCACCACATTTCAGTTATGATGTAAAAAATTGTTGGGGGCACGAAAGTCCTTTTCTGCAAGAAAAGTAACATACTTTTCCCTCTGTTTGCATGAAATTAATCTGATTTCCAAGTGGCTCAAGTATAGGACCAAAGGGTAAGTACTGTATTGTCTCATAGAGCAACATTGTAGCAATGATAATAGTATACTTCTAAAACAAAAAATAATTATTTCATAATAAATAAACTTCGATTTCCCACACAGATAAAAAGCCCTAAACTCTTGGCCTTTTCTATAGCATCTGTAATAGAACTGAAGTAACTTGTAAACTCTTGACTATTTCATGTCACTGGAGTGTAGATTTTCATTACAAGATTTTTATTTTAAAATACTAGTTCAGCTAAAAGGATGCATAATGCTGCCCATACCTGGGATTTTTTTGCAATACCACCTCACTTAAATTTGTTAACAAAGAGTAATTGCCATGATACATCCCTAAAACATAATATGGCAACCACAACCTAGGAGTCTAAACAAAAGCCTTTGAGATAGTGTGCTAAAGGTCAAGTCACTGGCAAGTATGCAGTGGTATTACACTGATATTCTCCATGGAGAGTTTGGCTGAAGTCTATGGATTCTTTTCCGTATTCAGTACTATTTTAGGTTTTTCTTTTTCTGTTTGTTCCAGTAATGCATAAAAATTATACTTGGGGTTTTCTTATTTAATTTTTTTTTTGGTTGTATGGTATTCTATTTCTTCTGGTTTCCAAAGAAACCATGCTAGCAGGATATACACATTATCTAGCCAGGACTAATGAACCTGTAGGATAAGCATCAACATGCTCAGCGACTCCCATATGAGACCTAATGGTTACCTTTTTTTCCATCTGTGGCTCTTTTCTCTGGATTTTGACCAAGTTCTTCTGCTTACCAAAGTAATTTTCTCAGATGAGGCTATACAGCTGGACTCTATCAAAATGATTTTGTATCAGAAAGTGGTACCTCATGGAGGAGAGTTGTCATTAAACTCGTGATTGAACAGTAGTTTGGAGGGGGTACAAATAGAAATGCTGCTGAAAGTAAGAAACAGAATAATATCTGATAATGCATTTAATGAAGTCATTATGTGAGCTCCACCCAATGCTCAGCTGTAATTGAGTGCAGGACAAAAAATAAATACTTGTAAGACCCTTTTGATATTGCTAACATGAAAAAATGGAGAGGATAGGGGCCATATGAAGAACTTCAGGTACTTAATTCTGTAAAAATAAATTATAATTTTAGCTACTGTAGGAGGGTAAGACAGAGAAACTTTCTCTTTTGCTGCTTGAGAATTTATAAAAAAGGAAAAGGAAATGTTTGCCATGGGGAAAACCCACAAGCTCCACCTTTTATTGTTATTTCTTATGGTCTTTAGACTTGAAGAAGCCCATCTTAGATTTATGCTAAGTCAAGCTAAACTACTGATTAAGTTTTTTCTTACTGGGATTTTGTTTTCTCTTCATTGAGTGTTTTGAAAAAAAATTATCTTGTTTTTCATTACTCTGCTTTTTATAATCTTGACCAGTATATATTGCATTTGTTCATTCATCACAGTCAAATGCTATTTTCGTGTATCACCTCTGGTGTCAATAATGATCACTTATTTTGTAGGTGAGAAGCAATTGGCTACATTTTCAAGGTCAACTATTCATTATCAAGTAATCCTCTGGAAATCTGGGTCATTCTCGATCCTTTTTAGAATATATTCCAAAATATATAGACTCCATAGATAGTGCGTTCTTTTTCTTTGCAAATTAAAAAAAAGGCTTTACTTCTAGAGATATGCTAACTTCATAGAAGCAAAGTAGTCTTTTCTACTTTACATAAAAAATTCATATGTTTAAGAACAAACCTATTTGTATATCTGTTTTTAGGTAAAGGTTTTAAAATTTTATTATATTTATGTGAAAAAGACATGTCAGATATCATACTGAAGTTGTGATGAAAGTAACATCAGGTTTAGATAGAGCAGAAATAAGTATAGAGGGTTGATAAGTTATCCAGCATTATGATACACAGCTATGAAAAAGGAATTTGGAATATTGCTGCTTATATTCCGATAAAATTTGAAAGGTTAACAATAAGATCAGCTAGATTTTGTCCAGTCAGAGAGCATTCAAGTGTCTGTAAAGTTCTCAGTCAAAATAGAATAGAAAGTGTGGGAGGGAAATGATTATTTACATCTCTTCTCCTATAATTATCTCTAGGATTATTTCAGGCATGGGGAAAGCTAAAGCATCGTATTAACATTAGTAATTTCTCACATTGTATCTGAACGTATCCTTGGGCTGCTCTTTAGCAGCTCCTCTATTTTGTCTGCATCTCATAAGCTGTGGTCTGAGATCTGGTTTGTGATTGTTAGTAAAACTGATGTCAGTGAACCACTCAGGGTAGAAGGCAAGTATTAAACTATACCTTATGGTATTACCTGTCTTCAAAGTCTGACATGGCTGTCATTGATTTACTGATAGACTCCCACTGTCAAATCACTGTCTATAAACATGGTAAAAGAATTGGTGGTGCAAGTTTCCATACTCTTAGTACTGTGTTCCAGTTTTTCAAGGATAACTTAAAAGAATATACTAGTGGTTTCGTTTTCATCCCTATTCTGCCCTGTCTATTCACTTAGTCTACTTGTAAGTAAGAGCTTTGTTTTGGCTTGTTCCTTTCCTTTAGGAGCTTAAACTGAGATCATTGTCTCCTTTCATCTAATTTTCTGATCAACTATGAGAAAATTTATTTCTTTTGCAGGGTGGGCTAGAATTTATGACTTCTATCCCTGGCAGTGAAGGACAGTACTGAACAATCCCTCATACTAAATTAGTCTTAAGCTGTTCATGTCTTGCTTTACCTAAAATGTGCAAAGAAACGCCAAATTTCAGAAAATGTAGGTTTTCAATTTGTGACACTTTTATTTATTATGTCTAATTTAAAGTGTCTAAGAAGTATATAAATAAACAGATAACTCCCTCCCCAGACAACTACAACCAGGAACTAAAAAGTGGAAATTAAAATTTCCTTTTGAAAGAGTGAGTTTGTAGGCCCGTGTTTAATGCCTATGGATAAAGTACTTTTTTACTCTGTTCAGCTGATTCTGAAACTGGTGCAGAGATATCAAGAAAATGATCATATTCATGGAGTCACACATACTAGAGCAAAGTTGACATTTCCTCCCATGCCCCCTTTCTCTGAAAGAAAAAACACAAACCTGAAGAATTTTTCTGCATTTGTAATAGGGGTAATGCTTAGCAAAGTTTTCCTGAGTTAATTGGCAGAAGATGCTGACTCATACAGAAACACACATGTATTACTTTTTAAACATTGTCATAAACCCATGGGCTTGGATGAAACTGCTGACATAAATCCATGTTCAATACTTTCATGAATGAGGAACATAGTACTGATTTTTATTTATGCTGTGCTGTAAAGCTGAGCCTAGATTTATAAAAGACAGAAGATAAAAGACTTTGAAAATAAAAAATACTGTTCTTTAGTCTCTATAGATGCAGAAAATAATATAGTAAGTGGGTTATTGCTATTATGTTTTCTCCAACTATTACATAATACATCTAAATTTATCATCTGAAACCTGAGCTGATGTCTGCTCACTTATTGAGTGAAGTATTTAAATAGAAGTAACATTAGAAGATCTAAAGTTAAAAATACTTTACCTGAAGAAATTTGTAGCCAGGTGGGAGTCAGCCTCTTCTTCAGGATAACAAGTGATAGCAGAAGAGGAAATGGCCTTGAGTTGCTCCAGGGAAAGTTTAGGCTAGATATTATGGAATTGATTCACTTATTCACTGAAAAAGTTGTCAAGCATTGGAGTAGCCTTCCCAGGGAGATGTTAGTTTCACCATCTCTGAAAATATTCAAAAAACGTGTAGAGGCTTTGCTTAGGGATGTTGTTTAGTGGTGGAATTGGCAGTGTTGGGTTAACAGTTGGACTTGATGATTTTAGACATTCCTGGCAACCATGATGATTCTATGATTCTGTCTTTTTGGAATATCATTGCTGTGTTTGACTGTGTCATCTTCAAGATGCCCTGGTAAAAATTAGGATATTCACAAGTGTTAGGAGATAGCTTCAAACTTGAAATCCAATTAAAGCTTTTCATATATTCTTGTCCTGAGTAAAAAAAACCCTACACACACCCCAAAAACAAAGCCCCCAAAACTATTCATAAAAGGTTGTGAATTTGAGCATAATCATATTTAGATCATACTTGCCTCTTTGGATATCCTAAAAGATCCATGGATTTCAAAATATGAATCATAAAATGAATATATATATATTCACATGTGCATGAAACTGTACTTGCATATTTTTCATACCTGAATTCTGTGATATTTACCAGTTGTTTTGGTTTATGCTCTGCCATAAAACCACTGAATTGAGAGAAATGTGACATGCAGTTTTAAAGTCAAAAAGAATAATGATTTTAGCTATATCTGGGTTTAGACCTGGAGACCCATCAGTAAATTGCAATAAAATGAGATTATGCATACATCTGTATACACAGCATTTATTTGAAACAATTTCTAGATGGAAAGAAAAAATGGATAGATCTTGTCAATCCAGTCTTCAACAAGACATTTATTGTAGTTATTCCTCACTGAACACAATGAAGGTGTCTTCTGACAGAAAATCAGTAAACAGGCAAGTTAAAGCAAGTTAATATGGATAAAATTTTGGGCTAAAGAAAGGGTGAGAACACACTCTGGACTTTTATCTTGCACTGAAGAGGGGTTAACCAGCAGAATATCCAAAGACTTTGATGGTTGATTAATATTTTCATGCAGGATGACACAAAAGGTAGAAGCAAGCTCGTAATGTTTTATGATAGCTCAAATTTCAAGATCTTCCTTGATAGGGAGCAGGATTAAAATGTTATACAGGGACAAGAGAATGAGTTGAAGAGATGGACTAATGTATGTGAGAAGACAGTCAGTAGTTTAGAATGCACCATCATTTATCTAGGGACATAAAGGAAGAATTTCTGCAGTGAAATAGGTTTTCAACATGTACAAATAAATAAAGAAATGAAAAATGTGTATGTTAAATATAGGCCATCATGCCACGTTTAGCTATGAAAAAAATATTGCAGACAAAATATTTCTAGGATAAATGACTAAATGACAAAGCCTTCTTTATAACACTGTCTTGAATATAAATGTTGGTTTTAACAGATGTGAAAGTCTGAACCAGTTTTTAGTAGAGGATGTGAAAATAGAAAAATCTATCTGTTTACACCTATGGTGCAATTTTGTCTCAGAGTTGTCTAAGAAGATGCCTTCTGTCTATTTTCCCCTCCTCTTGTTCAACAATACCCCCATATTACAAATATATTTCCTTTCTCAGCTGCAGTTAGAGGTCTGCTATCAGTGTCTGACACCTTCACCCCTGCTTCTCAGTCAGATACTGACTAAAAGTCATTCTGAGTCAGCATGTCAAGAATATTCTGACAAAGACTTGAGTAAGTAAAAGTTACAAGGAAACTGGGAGACAGGTTTACAATTGCAGCAAATGGATCTTGTGGATATGTGGTACAAGTTTCAAGTGAACTGGAAACAGTTCTGTAAGCAATGAGAACTGCAAGTGGAAAGGCACAGCTTTCAGGTAGCAACAGTTTAGATGGAAAGAGAAGACATTCATGCACACAGGAAGGAAAGAGGGCTCATAAGCTCAGAGTGATGCAGGCATGCTGCTCCCAGACTGAGGCTGTGTGATGCTGTGCTAACTAGGCCAGTGAGAACTGAAGGATCCCAGGCAGACACTTCTTGTGTGAGTACAAAAATAATTATTGTGTTATGATGCCAGCTTCTATAGACTTCTTGTTACATTTTCAAACTATCAATTCCATGCTTTTTTGCATGGGGTAACTTTTCTATATATATCCACACTCTGTTTACTTGACAATTATTAGGGTGCTGATGTAACATAATGTATATTAATAGCAGAGGGAGTTTTTTCCCTCAGATCTCCATTCTTCCTTTGCACTTTTACTTGCCTTGCTTTCAAGACACATATTTTTTCTCTGTATTGGTCTAGTGCTTTCAAAAATAGGGGTTTGATCCATGACTTCAAAATTAAAGTGTGTGCTACTGGGTAAAAAGCACTCAAAAAACATGCAGGCTTGTGTGTTTTGAAGGTTCTGAATTTAGTCTTCAGTTTAATAGTTATTTACTACAGAATATTTCCTAGTGCAGAATGTAAATTGAATGTTCTTTCATAACTTCCAGTTTCCTAGAAAAAGACTGATCATTATATGAAGTACATTGGGCAGAGGGCCAAAAAATCCTGCAATTTTTGTAATTTGTCCCTTTTTCCAGTTTTCTTACTTTTTATAACTATTTACTTTTTTTCAGTAGGAATCAAAATATGTACCACTTGTTTTATTACAAGCAAGACTACATTCTGTCTCTTTCAGTTTAAACACTTGCAGATTTTTGTAAGCCTTGTTTTCTAAAATCTAATCTTATTTTTAGCCATTTAAGTCACATGTAGCAGCAAAAACCTCATATTTAAAATCTCATTGTGATGCTGTAAATTTTGGAATCAATAGCTTCCAATAATCTTGTACTCTTCTGTATGTATGGTCTCTGACAAATAAGTATTTAGTCTCCTAATATCAAAATATCATTACATTATATATCTTACGTAGTTTCCCCTGAAAATGTCCCAACAGAACTTAATTTTATTTACTTCTTGGCAGAATGTGCAACAGCTTATTTTTTGTTCATTTCCTAAGATGTGAATTCTTAGAATGGAATTGAATCCTTTGCAAAGGGCTGCACTTGCACAATGCAATGCAAAGGCATGTGCCTCTTCTAAGATTTGAAACAAATCATTTAAATAGGTTTTTACAGGAGTCATAATTGCTATAAAAGTTTTCTGCACAGAAATGAATATAATTTAGCTGCATTTAGCTGCACTCAGAATGTAATTACTTGCCAATCTATTACTGCTCAGCTTTGCTTAGTCTATTTTTAGAATTAAATCATTATGTGTACTTTTCCTCCCACCACATGGATCCTATGCTAGGTTCTCTGTTACTGAACTACTGAGGACACCACTCATGTACAAGGCCTCTGAAGCAAGACATTGGCACCAAGATAGACTTTACAATAACTGGAGTGATTTTATTCATAAATTGTGTTTTAAAAAGTCCCAAGCAAGTATGTTTAGATAAATGAAAGATGTATCATTGGATTAAATGTTGTCTCTAAGAGAAGCTTCCTTAGAAGTCAACATGCCAAAATGATGAAGCAGGAAGAACTTTATATTGACTCTAATAGGTGAAACCCTTGGCTGTGAGATGGGCCATCCCTGTCCTCACCTCAGGCTTCTTTTTTAATACTTGTGGAGTAATGTATTCACATTCCTAATGCCTAAAATGAACATCACTTTCTAAATTCTTTGTCTTTGAGCTGATTAAATTTTCAAAATATTTCATGTTTTTATCTTCACTGCCGTTTTCCCTAAGCTATGGAAAGTTTCTGTTTGCTTTTGTGCGGCAGCTGTATTAGCCCACAAAAAACAAAATTTTCCTTGCTATGAACACTTGCATTTGTTGTTTGATCAACTTAGATTTTCCACAGCTGAGGATATCTTAGGTATCAACATTCTTATTCTTCCACGGTATCATTATTAAATTTTTACCACGGTCGTCACTCTGATTAATTTTCTTCCTTCCCATGGATTTTCTGATTATCCAGTCTCAAACATCCTATATTATTTCAACAATGCTATGTTTCTGTCTCTTTTTTTTTTTTTTTTCCTAACAACTATCTGGGAAAACACATTTTCTTCTTTTCCTTTTTCCAGTTTCAGAAATTATATGAAATTTATGTGTTCATTAACTTAAGAAATTTTATGAAAAGGAAACCTTACATCTTGTCTAATTCCTTTATTCTGCTGTGAACAAGACATAAATTATTACTTGTTAAAGCTTTAGTTTTTATTTGGGCAGCTGCCTAAATATGACTGGCTAAAGCATGCATGCTTGATTTTACTGCAATATATTATTTGGGATGTGCCCCAAATGATTTCTTAGCATTTGCCTTGAGAAGTTAAAGTCCAAATATCTGAAAGTTACTGATAACCTCTAGCCAAATGAATAAATCTATGTTTATGAATTTTCTCTGCATATGAATTGCTAAAGCAAAGCACAGCAATTCCAGTTGCTGTCTGCTATAAACGAATAAAGTTAGTGAGTGAATTATTCACAGTCCAGTAGGATATCCTGGAAAAGTCTTCATTAACTAATACTTTTCTCCAATAGAATAATTTAAACTCTGTTTGGAGTCTAGCATAATCAAAATGGATTCTGGTAGTTCCTGACTAGGCACATACCCAAGCCCATTTATTTTTCAGTATTTCAAAAACATAATATGAGAAAACATATGACAAGGTGTATGTAAAATGACTACACACACCTCTGAGATGAAAATGACATTCAGTGTTACATTTTGATGTCAAGTGGACTCTGATATAGGAAGTGATAGTGTTGATGATGAAAAAATAACAGTCTGAAGATGAAGTAGAACAGTTAAGAACTGTGAGTTCTAAATCCATTGGTCTCCCATAGTGATATTTTTTTTTTAATAGCTGCTGATGTAGACTGCTAAATTAATGTATATGACTTTCAGTTGATTTTCTACCAGTACAGAGACCTTGATTTTATAACTTTTTTCTCCCCTTTGTCAAGGTGTTGATGTGTGACAATGTTCTGTTGATTAGAATGATGACGGAGAGTGCTTCAGCAAGAAACACTGCTTTATGGGAATGAAGAAATAATAATATATGCATACATAAAAGATGGATATAAAGCAGGAGGGTGGCTTATTTTTTAAAGCTGTGAAAGGGTTTGGGTTTTGGTTTTTAATGATGCCTGATCACTGGAAAAGTCAAGTGCAGTGCCAATGGTTTCTTCTTACCTGTCTGGTAAGGCTGTGCCTTCCACTTTCTTTTTTGGTTGTAATTAATGTAGATGTGTGGAATAAGCTATAGCCTAGCATTATGTCCTGAGGGCTCATATATACTGTAAGATTAGAAAAGCCATTCAATGGGCATTTTTATCAGTGTAGTCACCTTAGAAGACTGTAAAAGGAGTCATCATTGCTTGATTCTCGTTTGCTTTGGTCCTTTGTTTTCCTTCCTTGTCACTATTCATAAACCTCCAGGAGGAGTTCCCTGGCTGCCTGCTGGCTCTGAAATTCCCATAATAAGAGCTCAGGGAATTCCTCACTGCTCAGGCAGTGAGCACACAGTGAGCTGCTGTGGCTGAGCTCAATACTGCTGCCTGTTTATGAGCTGGTGCTGCTCAAATTGCTGTCTGCCTGACACCCCTGGAGCAAAGAATGTCTGTCAAAGTGTGGGGATAGGGGAGGCTGCTTTTAATTTGGCCAAAAGACAGCAACTGCTTTTTGAGGTTTTGAAATGTGTTTTTGTTTTAGATGTGAACAGCATCTTTTGAATACGTTGCAGATTTTATGTGTGAATGCTGCTTTTGATTTAAATCAAATAGTTCTCATTTCTGAAACAGAAAGCAGAGTAATCTTTAGCCCTGTCTCTGAGTATTTACAGGTCCCATTTTTATTTTCCGTTGCGATTCTTTTCATATAGATGCCAATGTTATGACAGTACTTTACAAAAAAGGTCAGAAAAATATTTATTCTGAGTAGGATTTCTTTGTCAGTTTTAGATATACATTAATTTTTCTGTGTTTGGCACATGACATGAAAACAAATACTCTAAAGTATTCCAGACAAGGAGAGTTTATATCAGCTTTATTTAAATATATAAAGTGGAGAGATTGGATTGGATACATGTGCATTCTATAACTGCATTCTTTTCTTTTTTATCCTCTTACCTCAGACTTTAATCTGCCTTTTTTCGAATGCTGCAAAGAAACTATATCCTCAGAAGCTGTCACTAAGAAAAATTACCTGAGGGCATTCTGACTTTCTGCTTAAGCTTTATTTTGTCATTTATTTCTATTAACAATCATTAAGGAATTTAATAATTATAAGCCTTATTAGCATTTTAATGAGACCAGTGGCCATTGCTAAGTGTAATTAAATTAGTTTTATTGTATGATATTTTGAAGCTATGATTAAATTAAGTTTTACTGTGCTTTGAAGACCAAACCTGTAGAGATCACTCTTCAGTAACAGTCTTGTTAACTTGTGAGGAGTCTGCAAAATAGACATAGTCAGGAAAAAAGGCAAAATATTCCCTACTGAAGTTAATCATAGAAACTGAGAAATCAAATGTTCCTTCTGCCACCAGCTCTAAGATTACAAATTTATTAGTGACAATAGTGGCCATTTAAATATTGTGAGTATCTTTGCATAATCTATTTTTAATTTTTCAAATTAACATCTAGGTGATCTGGCAAATTATTCTGTATAAACCAGGGAGAGAATCTTACAGTTCTTGCTCAGACAGAACTTCCATTGATTTCAAATGGAATTTCACCCCATTAAGAAGAGCAGGGTGTGTAAAAGCAAAGTATTATTGGTGTTTGTTGAAGTTATTATTGTTTCAGAGAAAGAAATTAATTGGATAGTGAGGAAAGACAGTGAGAAGAGGGAAAGAGATGCTACAATCAGAATCAGTTAAATTCCTATGATCTGTCCATTAAAATCCTATGAAAGGACACACAGATGTATGATGAGGCATATATCGGTCCATGTCCAACCTCTGTGAAATCTTTAATAGAGTGCACTGAACTAGAACAAGGTAAGCACTCTGTAAACACTGGGAGGTAGTTTGTTTGTTCTCACCCATTTATCAAATAACAACTGCTGTCTGCCTTCCAGTTTCTCATCTTCTCTTATTATCATGAGTGTACCGGAATATGCTCCTCCATTTAGCTGGACTTCAATAAGTGTGAAGTTTGTTAACGAGTAAGTTAACAAAAAATAAAGTCTGTAACTCTTAAAGACCATTCTTTTGTAGGAACCAAGTTCAGGGTCCCCACTAGTTTAACAATTTTTGTTAGAATTACGTTCCCTCTGCCAGAGGGGATTGCTTCACATTAAAAAAAAAAAAAAAATCCCCCAACAAACAAACAAACAGCAATAAACCCCAAAATCAAACAACAACAAAAAAAAACAAACCCCCAAACTTCTTTGCAGTGTTAATATGTTAGTTCAAATAACAGCAGACTGGCATTCAAATCTAAACGTTCCTTTCTTGATAATCAGTAAGGGTTAAGTATAGTCAAAAGGTTGCATTTCTAGGTTTTGGGGTTTTTTTAATTCAATAATAAACCTTTTTAATTTTTTTTCCCCATGCAAAACTGAGAACTTGAATGGATTTTGGTCATCCACATGCATATGTTAGTTGAAGTCAAGACAGTGCTTAGAATAGTGTGGACAGAGGAATCCTAAACCAAGTTGTTACCAGATCAAATAATTGCAAACTGTAGAAAATCATAGCAAGAAAGTGACCAAAGCAAAACTGTGCTCAATTGTAATATTGGAAAGCAGTTGCCACTTTCAACCTCAGATTTGCTTTCATAAATCAGGTGTATTACATATCTGTATTTTTTATTTATGTGTATTTCAATAACTATTTAGCATCTTTAAATCCATTTATGTTGTGACAGCTGACAATGTATAGACCGCACAGGAATTCTGCTAGTAAGGCAAATGACTGACTAAGTCACAGATCAAACTTAAAAACAGCTACATTGAAAACTGTGAGAAAGCCTTCTGCGTAAATACATCAGTCCTGATTACACGAAAGTACTTATTTGTGAATAGTCTCACACATTCAGAAGGTTTTATCTGGGCTTGGAAGAAACATTTCTGTGGTATGCGCTTGTAAGCCTAAATCCTAATTCTCTTCCTGTGTCTCTTCTCTTAATATGCCCTGAACTAGTCAGGCTTGTGCATTTGAAAAGTGCTTCAGCATTCATCTCACATATAAAGGATAAAACATAGTACTCTATTTTTAGCTACATTGTAACTTCTGATGAACTGCAGTTCATCAAAATTAGGGGTACTTCAGTGAGTCTTTTTATTGCTAGACTGTTCCAGCAGTATTTTTATAATAAAGTAATTGTTCACAGTATATAAAACCACTAAATGTCCTTGGTACCCGTGAGAAGAATATGAGAGATGCAAAGATTTTGCATTGAGAGAAAAAGGCTGGCTAATTTGTTACTCATCTCTGACATTGTAAGCTTGTTCCTAGAAAGGCATTATCTTGATAGTTCTGTGGATTTTAATGGCTTGAGAAACCATCTTCCCTTTCCTTGGGAGATGTCTCCCCAAACCATCCATCAGCACTGAGTGCAGCAGAAATTCCACCCGCTACAAAGTCCAAGCATTCCCTGTAGAACTTTTTTTTTTTCTTCTTTTTCCAATCTTTACATAGATACAAAGATAGTACAGAGTTTGGGAGTTTTGTTCCTGTGAAGTTCATTCAGTATATTCAAGTACCTGAAGAGCGAACTACCTCAGCTCCTGCTTACTATTGTATGCTCTTAGACCTTGTTTTAACTGATACTGCTGGTATTACAGAAAGAAGTTTTGAAATACCCTCAAAAGCATAACAAGATGGTTGTGTTTTCTGATTAATTGCTTTACAGAGACTATAAGTGTGAATTTTACAGGACAGCTATTTGTATATCACACAAAGCATGTTTACTTGTGGGAATTGTGGGGGTTTGCTGCAATTATTAGAACCTATTGATTGTCTGCCATTATGTTAATGTTTCCAAATTAAGCAATGTGGAGCAATTTTCTGCCATCCTGTATCTCAGAAGCCTAGTGATATTGTTGGCAACTTTTACTGCAAGTCTAGACACCTCTGTGAATAAAACTAATAATTTACTTCATTGTAAGTTGCTCTTTTGATTGTAATCAATGAACCTTGTACTATGGAATAATAATGAGGTGACAAATGAGGAAATAACCCATCTGAGGTAGGGAAAGGGTGCTGATAAAAGACACAATGAGCATTCAATTGACTTCCTAAACATTAATACTTTTGCCCTTTCTTTTGAAAGCTTCAGATAATCATAAGCTGTTTGTAGCTATGACCACTTCAAAAAAGAAAAATAATTTCAATGATAAGCCATTATCATAATTGCTTCAGCATATCCTGAACTAGTTAAGAGACCTTATTTCTGGCCATATAGTGCTTTATTGGCTTTTGATATACTGTGTCATCTGTTCAATTTGTGGGAAACTATCAAAGGTGAATAACTGAATGCTAGGGGTGGAAACACCAAAAGATTTTTGCCAATTATTTCCAAGATCAGCTGCAGTCAAGTTGCCCTGATTTTGCTTCTTCTAAACTTACTGCAGAAATATGAGTATATTCTGATTTCAAATTTGGTTCTAATCTCTTTTAGGATAATTCCTGCTACTCACCATTCCTGTTTTATAGATTTGTATTTTATTGTCATATTTTCTGTTATTTAATCCATTCTCAAAATCTTCCAGTTGATTCTATGACTTTTATTTCATTTTCTGTCTTATGTATCTATACTTTTATTTGTTTCTTCTTCCCTTTTCTTAGATTTGTTCTTTTCCTTACCATCCTTACTGTTTTAATTTTATGCTTCTTATGATTCTCTTTTGTTATGTTTTTTCTTTCTATTTTTGCATACGTTTCCTATTTGCTCTCATGCAGTATTTCATATAAGAACAAAGGTAACAGACATAATTATGAGATGTAAAGGTGGCTTTATATTTCTGTGTGACCCTATGTACTTGGGAAGTTAATAAAAATAGAAACATTCAAAGGTGTGTGTGTGTTATGTCTATTGTTTCTAAATGCATGTATAAACACATACACCACTATTTGTATATTGCTTTTGACAAGGGAAAGAAATATCTCAACTTCTTCAAGTAGTCAGAGGATAAGAAATAAATGTACTGGTAGATTTGTGGATGTACAGATCTGTAATTCCCTACCAGTTATTCTTAAAGAAGAATGAAAATATTTGATCATTCTGAGTCCTTTCTATCAGGAACTTCAAATCTGAGCATTTGCTGACATATCAGGAAAACTATGGTTTCTTCATTATTTTCCAAAAGTGCTCGCTGGCCCAGAGTGAAGGTCATACTCAGAATATCCTCAATATATCCTCAATATATCCAGAGAATATCCATATCCTTGGTTTCAAAACTGTAGTAGTAGAAATGTTTGTTTATTTATTAAACAAGTTAGTTAGATACCAGTTTCTTCCTTGATTTCTTTTTGAGTGGTAATTGGGGTCCTTTTGTTCTGTTTTTATTTTGCTTGCTAATAGATTTTATACATCATCCTTGAGATTGACTGAAATTGTTTGAACTGAAATGCTCTGTCCCAATCCAAAGTGAACTAGGTTTGACAGAAAAAATTACCACCCAACTGAATGGAAAAGGCTGAACCACAGAGACAAACAGGAATATTTTTGATGCATTGGTTGATATTAGCTCATATGGCTTGGATAGTAGACTTGCTTCCCTTTAGTTGTTTGCTCCCTTAGTGTTTTAGATAAAAAGGGCCAGCACTCCCACCACAGCTTGGTCAGTGTGTGGGTGTACCAGGCTGCTTCGCTAACCCTTAGCAATATGGGTGGTGGCAAAGTTGTTCACTCAGCTGGGGCAAATGCACTGAGCAGTGTAGACTCAGCCTGTATTTACCAGGTGTCTGAGTCCTACTCTCAGCACAGGAATGTTCTGAAGAAGTTCTAGGAAATGGCTGGAATGTATTATTCTTTTGGAAACAAATATGTGATATTAACAGAGCTCTCATGGGTGTGAATAAGCACTCCTGGACAGGAAAAGATTTTGTTTAATTGTACTAAATCAAAATTCATTTTCTGTTTTCTTTGTTGAGTCATTTTAGCTAACTTGTTGGGTTTTACATTGCTTTATCATGCACTGAGAAGGAGTAAAGCGGCATACAAGACTGATGTTGGTTTGCTTTTGGTAAGACAGCAAATATTAAGGACTCTAAACTATATTACTTAGGAGGAAGTCTTAATAGAGAACACAGACTATGAGGCAGAGTTCTTACCAAACAGAGGGACCTACCCTGGTTCAGATATTTCTGGGGTTATATTGGTAAAATGGCCTCCCCACTAGTCAACGTGGACAGTGAGGGATTGTAATCTTTTAAGCATAGTAGTATTTTTTTCTTTTTTTTTAAGAAAAGCACTAGTAGGATATAGGATTTATTTATTCTCCATTTTCACACTCAGGAAGTTCAGGAGAATTACCAATTTTAGATACCACAGAATCATAGAATGGCCTGGGTTGGAAGGTTGGTTTGGTTGAAAGAGACCTTTACAAGATCATCTTCAGTTAGATGATGTTCTTCAAAATGCCTGATCATTTATCTGCCTTCTTGATACCTATGTTAAGTAGGTCTTTCACATTCAAAAGAAAACAACATACATGGACTCTACTTACTATGAATAATTTGAAAGATTTGGATATTTCAAAGATTTGTCTGGAAACCATGTAATAATTAGATAAACTCCTAAAGAAAAAAATTCAATGGGCATAAACAAAATGCCTTTTTGTAGGGTTCTAAGCCTGTACTAGTGACCACACTTGCACACCATTCATATGTCTAATTCCCTCATCCCTGAGGATTCACAGGTTAAATGTCCTGAAGAGATGTAGCCACAGTCAAGCCATGAGATTAAATAACAATTAATATGTATGAAATCTGGTAAGGACACCTTTTGGGGTGCACCTGAGAAGGAGTGTACACAGTTCCTATTGGTGCAACGCTCAAAGAGGACCCTGAAACCACTAACCAGTATGTTTCAGATAGGATTCAGTAAGATACGTTTCAGATAGGTTACAGTAAAGTAACCTGCCTTCTGCTGCTACATCTTGATAAAAATCCATGAGCACCAGTGTTTCAGTGCACATGATGTGCAGCAATTTTGTCAATCCTTTGACAAAACTGATGGGGCAGGTACCTCCTAACCTACTGATGTGAAAGCAGTTGGTTGACGTCTTGTGACTGAGTCCAGGATTAGATACCGAAATTGAATTACTCTCCAGACATGACCTTTGTTTTTAAGAAGCTGATGTTCACTAGAAAGGCTCCTTAAAAACTTTAAGTCTTTGAACATAAAAGTTGCTTTCAAGTTAATAATTAGGGCATTTAAAACTAAAGGAGTAGAATGCATTTGATCTAGCTTTTCATATTTTCTAAGTTTGCCAAATAAGAGTGCCTTGAATAAAGCTGCTGAATTCAAAAGGTTATGATTGTGAAGTAAAATAGTGCCATCTGGTTTTGAGGAGGAATTCATGCAAGGAAACACTCAGCCAGAATTACTCCAGAGAACATACGCCAGAAGATAGAGACTATATTGTTTACACATTTCCTTTCATAAAATAATACTTTCATAAAATAATACTTCTTAAACTTAATAAATATTTTCCCTAGTAAAGGACAGTGGCAATAATAATTCATATAATCATGCTTTTCTCCCAAGATTTTCTAATATTTTCATAGAAATTAAGAAGGAAAAATTTGAGGGGAAAAATTGAGAGAGCAAAAGAAGTCTTAGTTTATGATATAAATTCTTTTGAGTACGAAGAAACACATTTTTGCAGAAAAGCCTCTGTCAAGGGCAGTTTAATTTGCAGAATTTAAAAAGAATTGTTTACGCTTTGGATAAATGCAAATACAGCATTTAGGAAAATTACCTTTGCATTACTTACTTCACTAATTACCTCCAAAGCACCTCTTAAGCATACGATGTAATTTCAAATCATGTTAAATGGACAAAAATTGCAAAGTACTTTTCTAAAGTTCAGGTGTTAGAACTAACATCTTTGGCATATTTTTATTTACTTAAACTGTGCATATGTCTTGAAACTTTCTCATTACAATAATCTCATCATGAATTGTTCACTTGCTTACCCAAGTATTTTTTTTCCATTTTCTCTCTCTTCAGGCTCTCTCTAATACACAAACTACTGGTTTTTTTAAAGCAAAAGTATTACTTTTATTATATGAAAGGGAAGTTGATAAGAATGCAAATACAGAGTATTTCCATATAATAACAAAAAAGTCCCTAGAACTGATTCTTCACTTTTCTCTGTAAGCAAAGCCCTCAACTATCACTGTTACATGTCCAGTCAGAATATGATTGCTTTGTGGGTATTAATGGCTACGGTGGACAACTGAGCCATTATAAAAACTATTTTTCAGTCTCAGAAAATGTTGGGAGTTTCACAATTCTGCATGCATATTGACAGCTTAGTGGTTGTGTTTATTCAGGCTGTAAACTTCTATTAATTTCATCGACATTCACTGTAACAGGAGATTTTCATGATAGATGTTGGAAGTTGTGTCACTATAGTTGCAGTCACTAATCTTATCTCAAGAATTAAAAAAATAATCATCAGTATCCTTTATTCTCTGAATGGAAACATCATTGAACTATTTTACCAACAGTGTTTAATTTTCAAAGGTAAATTCAGGCAATTTTTACATCATCAGAGATTTTGAAATTAGTCTGTTTGGAGTAGTGTATGTAGAATATAGAAAAAATCCTAGAAAACCCTATAGATCTGAAAAAAAAAATGTTAAAAACATAAATCCTTCTCTGCCCATGGACAGAGTATGCAAGAGGCAGTATTGCACCTTGTGTAACATAAAGACCATTCTCTGGAACTGATGTTAAGAAACGTTTATATAAACTACTTTGGAAAACCTATGGAGGGGTTTGTTGGTTTGTTTGGTTTTTTTTTTCATTAAATCTGACTGGAAAAGCAAACTTTATTGAATTTTCTGTTTGTAATGGGATATTAGCAAGAGACATAAGATTAATTTCCAAGGAAATGCATAATGTAGTCAAGTAAGCAGCACTGGACATGATCAGAAGAATAAAAGTAGATTAGGTGAAAAGCAATTTAAATCTCTGTCTAGTAATGTGCTGATGCAGTGTGCTAAAGCTGTGGTCACTAAATGACAGAAAAACAGAACTGGTAGCAGGTACATGTGTAAGCATCATGTTATTCAGTGACAGAATTACCTTTTCCTCTTTTTTTTTTTGTTCAAACATATTTCCATGTTCATTATTAATATTTTCAGCATATATCTTTTAAATGTCTTTCCTTGACATCACTCTTATATACAAAATGAAAAAAAGCTTCCCAGGAATACTCAGAATCCTTTGATTAGTAAGACAAGGCAACTACTTTACAAAACATAAAACTATTTTCACTGATCTTCTGTATTATACTGACATTTGATGCTATAGTTCTTTTCATCAAGAATCATAAATAAATTCTTAACCCAAGCAATTTGTGAAAAATATTTTTCATTTTATTTGGGACCTCTGAGAGAGGAAAAAGTAGGAATCCAATTTCTCTGAA
This sequence comes from Chamaea fasciata, assembly GCF_029207755.1. Lineage (NCBI taxonomy): Eukaryota > Metazoa > Chordata > Aves > Passeriformes > Sylviidae > Chamaea > Chamaea fasciata. Next base: position 33,568,117 of record NW_027094091.1, on the reverse strand, counting down.
TACTTCAGGAAAAGGAAAGTTAAACACAGTTCCATTAGTGACATTGACAGGGAAGCAAAGCTTTTTTTTTTTTCCCCCCCCTAACATTTAAGAAAGATGCCTAAAATTTCGACAGTTTGAATTGTTTTCAAAATGCAATTTTATTTTGGGAAAATACAAATAGAAGTCAGTCTGTTTCTTTTTCTTACAAGAGTAAAATTTATGTAGATGAACCAAGATATATTCGTGGAGGGAGTTAAGTGCATGAGTAATCTAAAATGAGTCAAAGCTTAGATCATAATCATCATCATAAGAAGCTTTCCATGTTACTGAATTCACTTCCTTAGTGTTGCCTATGCATCAAGGTTCTCCTCATTCCCCTATTGGTAGCTCCAGGAACATCTGAAACCACAGCCTTCCTACATCCAAAGCAAAGGAAGTGAATGTGATGAGGAATGCTGTAACTTTCCCTGTCATTACTGTAATTGTTTCCCAACAATAAATTCTCACAATGTTTAATTGTAAACCATGCTTCTCATTATTGTCTCAATTTTCTCAGCAAAGCATCTGGAGATAGACACTAATGTTATTACTTTGGTAATAATTGTGTTAATAACTGCAGAAAAGCAATAGCACATAACTATTTATTATTATAGTTCTGTTGCTATTACACTCCTGTCTGCTATATAACAACATAAAAGAACTTGACAATGTAAATATCCAGGTGAAAAAAGAGTTGCTAAGACTAAAAGAATCATGAATAGAGTAAGGATTTAATAAAGATACTTTTATTGTTCTTTTTTTTTAATAAATACTTTGATATTCGGTAATACATACAGGGAAAAAAAAGCCAATTAGAAACCAAAAAGCATGATGAAAATAGAATTAAGAAAATAACTAAAAGATGTGAGAGGGGAAAAAAAGGAGAAAAAAATGGAAGTTTGGACAAAAAGGTTATTCCAGATCATTGTTCAAAATTTAGAGTTAGTGCAATATCAGAGGAAAAATCATTGTCCCATAATGTCCTGGAAACTCTAGAAGCAATCTTTGCTGCTGCTGCTGCTGGTTGCACTCTGCAGCTGATTTCCATAAGAGTACCTTTCCCAAAAGATTAGGAAAACAGTTACTTTGCTGCAGAAAACAGACTCACAATACTAAAATGCTCATTACACCACTAACAACATCTTTTCAATATTAAACCCTTGCAAAGAAAATCTAGCATAAAGTCTGTGCGTGTGTGTGTGCAGAAAGCCTCAGAAGGGTTTCACCTGAGCAGAGCCGAGGGAGGAGAGATCAAAGAGTTGTGGGGCATTAAGGGACAAGTTGATGAGTTTGGAGCCAATGCAAGACCGAGGAGTGAGAGTGGGGGGGCCAGTAGCAGGTCCTAATTGGGGCTGATTGAGCACACCTGGGAAGGGCAGTTCCCAGCACAGCTCGAGAGAGCTCTTAAGCTAGCAGGTCACTTTTGGGGTTTGCTCTCTTACTGGAGGATGAGGAGGTCTGAGTTACTGTGAAGAGCTTTGGGTTTTGTTTTATTTTTTTTAGATGAGGTCTACTACATTTTGAAAACAAATGAAGCAAGGTAGTAGCCTTCCCTAGGAAAACAGGCAGATGACATGGTTACAGACCGTTGATGTTCTGTGGAGACGGCTGCAAAATGAGGAGAATCTCAAATAGCAGAGAAGAAAAGTGAGAAATTTAGAAAAGGAATTGGAAGAAATATGCACCAGGTTCTGGTCATTGAAGAACTGTAAGAATAGATGTTTGTTATGAATGGGGAAAAAACCTCAAACCCTCAATAAACCTTCATGCTGCATTCTTTAAAGTCAGCTAAAAGCACCAGGGCTACACACACTGTGGCCTAGCAGAAGATGTCCTGTGAGCAGCAAAGTACTTCAAAGGTGTGGAGCAGAAGACCAAAGAGGAACTCAGTTGTTCTGCAGCTAGGTAGGTGTGGGCCTGGCTGATAAATTGAAATGCTTTGTTAAGCTTAGTAATTCAAATTCTGGAGGATCTTAGAGGGGGAGCATCTTCCCTTATTTTATCCTGTCTTCCCTTACTAGTCCTGGCAGAGGGGAAGATATTGCTTTTCCAAACTGCAGAAGATCTTGACAAAAAATATGCTGGCAAGTAAGGTGTGCCAAGTACAAATGGCTCATGACAGGAGCATTCTGAACACATTTTTGGCTTTGTGCAGACTGAGGCAGGTGATGGAGATTTGCACTGAAATGTTGGGCACGGCAAAGAGGGCAAGTGAGTGCGGTGAGAAAGGTAAGGTGCTCTTAAGTTGTGTTTTCTGCCATAGTGTAGTAACTGTTTGCAAGCTTCTTCTGTTAAGCCAACAATTGTTTTGGGAATAGCAAAGCAACTGTAAATGAGAAGCAGTAGAGGCGAATGTGCAACCAGGTGAGTTACAGAAGCTAAAGTCCATGTGTCTGCAACTGGTGCTGGGCTCATTTATGCAGTATTCTTAAAACGATAAACATAGCTGTGAATGAGTGATATGAGGAGAGTCCTTCCCCAGCTGGGCAGCTCTATGGAACAGTTCCCTTCTCCCAGATTGGCAAGCTCTGAGCCTTTAGGGGTAGATGGAGCATGAGGAGCCTTGCTGCTGTTGCTTGATTCTTCAGTTGCTCTTCTTACCATGCTTTTACTCTTGCACTGCATTAAGCTGTACCCTGTAACATTCACCTTCTTTCCAGCTGAAACCTACTCTTGTCCATTTTTTCTCTTGTTGCTTAACTCTTTCATTGTCTTGTATTTTTTAGGTGTTCATAAATTGTGACATCTTTCTCCTTGAGCACTTTCTCTTATTACTGTTCATTTCTGCTTTTGCCTCTCTTTCTAGTTCCATCTGTGTAATTTCCCTTCTACTCCCATTTTCCCACATCTCATCTTCTTGTCTTACCTTGTTCCGTTCTTATGATGTATTTCTCAATGAGAGTTTGTTAAGGTGAGAAGAAAAAGAATGAGATGCTTTGCCAGTTCTCTTCAAAAGGTCTCCTAATTACTGGCAAACCAGTTGTACTTGCTGATACAAATTACAAAATCTTGCTTTCTCCTGTGACTCACTTGTAATTCACTTATGTATGAAATGTTAGACGGGTTTGCAACATAGTCAAGCCTAAGCAAAGAAATCTATTTGAAATCTTGCAAGAAGTTAATGTTTTTAACAGGAAGTGATGGTTTTGGTGGGCAGAATTTCCAGCTGCAGGTATTTGTATGGAAACTTCAGAATAAATAGATGTCTCAGTCTGGTATAAGCCACTTGGCCAACAAATATTTGCCTGGGGGGAAAGGCTGAAGGGTAAGGAAAAACCTGAGACAGTGTGAATTGGAAAGCTAACTGTAACCTGGACATTTTTTAAAAGGCAGCTTAAGTGATGAGATTAAATACTAATTCATAGTTATGTCCATGACTTTGGAAGCTACTAAAAACAACTGATGGGCATAGAAAGCTGGGTCACACCAATTAGTCTCCATGTAAGATATCTTGCTTCAGACTCTTTAAAAAGAAAAATCAACTTTCCAAAGGCATAAGAACACTTCTGTAAGTGTCAGATAAGAAGTATAAGAGACATTTCTTTATATGTTCTTTTTTGATGCTTTTAAAAGATGAACTTTTTTCTCTATTTTCCACTAATTATTGCTAACCATAATACTGCTTCTCGTAACCCTATTTTAAATGACACACTATAGATCTCTAACCTATACAGTAGAAACATTTTTTTAGAAGTATTATTTAATCATCAACACTTTAAAACTTTCATTTAAAATACTGGTGGGCAAGGTTTGTTGTTGTTGTTGTTTTTGTTGTTGTTGTTTTTGGGTTTGTTTGTTTTTGTTTCTGTTTCTTTTTTTAACAAGTAGGGGAAGGGAGAGGGCTACTGGGGTGGTTTCTGTGAGAAGCTGCCAGAATCTTCCCCTGAATCTCATAGAGCCAATGCTAATTAGCTCCAATGTGGATCTGCTGAGAGAGGAGTGAGAATATAAGCAAGAAACAGCTGTGCAGAAGGAGGGGATGGGAGGTGCTCCCAGGTACCAGAGCAGAGATTCCCCTGCAACTTGTGATCAAGACCATGTGAGACAGCTGTGCCCCTGCAGCCCGTGGAGGTCAGTGGTGGAACAGAGATCCTTCCACCCTTGTAGCCTGTGGGGGAACCCCCACCAGAGCAGAGCGATGCCTGAAGGAGTCTGTTACTCTGTGGGAAACCCATGCTGGAGCAGGCTTTTGGAAAACCTTTGCACCTATTGAAGGAACCCCCACTGGAGCAGGCTCCTGGCAGGACTTTTGACATGCCGGGGGACTTATGTTGGACCCTTCTCCTTGAAGGACTGGACTCAATGGACGAGACCTATGCTGGAGCAGTTCCTGAAGAACTGCAACCTCCGGGGAGAATTTATGTTGGAGTAGATCATGGAGGACTCTCTCCCATGGGAGGGACCCCACAATGGAGTAGGGGAAGAGTGTGAGGAGTCTTGTCCTTGAGGAGAATGGAGTGAGAGAGACAATAAATGACCCTATCTCATCCCATGAGACCTTCATTCTATTTTCTTTCTCCTATCCAGCTGAGGAAGGAAGTGATAGAGCTTTGGTGGGCACCTGGCATCCAGTCAGCATCAGCTCACCACAGGCACTTTAATGGCTCCTTACTTTAGGACTGAACAGGTTCGTCTCATTTACAGTCTTTGAAGTCTTGTTCTCTGAAGGTTCTTTCTCCTTCTGGTTATTGAGTACTAGTTAAAAGGTTAAACCCCAGGAAAAAATAAGCAATAAACTTGGTTCTTACTGTAGTTCGTGCACTCTCAGTAGCAGATGAATACACAGCAGGTGTGGTTTAGGGGAGAGTGAGGAGGAAAAAAGGGAGATGCACTGTGTTGTGGTATATTATGACATGTTTACTGGTATAGGCAACTTCTAAATTTTATTTGTACTACGTTCTAAAAAAATAACAACCAAAGAAAGACAGGGTGTCCTCCCTCCAAAAAATGAAAAGACCCCAAACAAAAGACCTCAAACCAAAGAACACCCCAACACAAGATGATAATATTGATACCACTCAGTGGAAGGTAGTTGTGGGTATGTGTGCCACTGCTGGTTTCAGTTCCTGCATCTTGATGGTTCTGTGCAGTGCAGGATGATAGGATGATATTGCATAATGATAATACATCTGCCTTAGTGATGTGATGGGCATGCAGAAATATAAGCTTTGTCCGTGAAGTGCAGCCTTTGTTAGGTCAGGTACAGTTCTGTACTGAGATTTTTGTGCTATATGACTTAGGAGTCAATAACCTTCAGGACTTCACTTCTCTGCAGTTTGCTGCATTATTCAGGGGATTTGCTTGCTGTTTCAAGCCTTTTTCTAGATAATGGTTTGATTCAAAAATTTATGGTTTTCTGTCCACTTTACTTGGTTTTGTTTATTCAGTTTTAGTTGTTCCCATTTACTCATGTGTATATTTTCAAAAATACACAGCTGTTTACCTAGTCATTTCAGGTTCTTGCTGTCCCACTCTTTGAGCTTTTGTGAATGAAATGTGACTGAGGGACTGTATTAAATGACTAGATGTAAAATATGATTGAAGCACAAGGCTTGTATTGAGTCAGAAATAGAGTGAAGTTTTCCTTTCAGTGTCCTAACACGTAGGAGTATATTGTTGCTGATATAAGTGTGATAAATTGCCTATGAATAATAAAAAAAGTTTCACCTCTTTACAATTCACTATATAAAAACTGATGTCTATAGAACTCTTTCGATGACTCTTATCTGCTTTTATTACTGCTTTTTAGATATAGTTCATCCTCAAATGTTCCTTGAAGCAGTATTTTTTTCTGCTTTTGTTCTAAAGTGTGCTCATACAATTGTTATGGGAAGGCATCTCCCAATAGTATTAAATATTTCTTCAGACTAAATGTGAATTAATATAGCATTGATTAATGACTTCGTATTGATATGAATGTACTTATGCTTATTCTGCACAATTTGGTGTGTATGTTTTTATAGCGAGTTATGCTCACGTGTAAAATAGGTTGCTGGTCAAAAGGTACTGGACTATCAAGCTCCTTCCAGTCGCAGACATGAAAAAGGAACTGATTATTCTGTGGTTAATTCCTGTCTTTTACAGTGTGTTTCAAGCTTGTCAGAACAGAATGCTGTGTGCACTTTGGTATCTCGAGCCCTGTCAGCCCTTTATAATTACCAGTCACTGGCAGACGCTTCTTCCTGCTCTAGTTTCTCTTGTGCTGACTCTACCTAGCACAGGGAGCTGAAACTGAGGGGTTTTGTAGCACTACTACATTTAGGCTAAAGTGGAAAGTGTACTTGGCAGGTAGGATCTTTCTCGATGTGTTCCCTTGTTGTAATCTGGTTTACATCTTCCCTGGGTGAGAAAAATCTTGCTGTTCATGTGGTTGTTGTGGGATTAGTTTAATTCCAGGCCTGTTAAAATAAGATAAAATGAGAATGATTTTTAATTAGATTCCAAATGGGCAAGTTAGTTAAAAGGCTAATAAAATGTAAAAATCAATAAATAGTTTTGGTATAGTCAGCATGAGGTTCTTTTGAAAGTCCTCCCTCATCTCCAGGACGCCACTCTTCCCTTGTCAGCAAGGGACAGTGACGAGTGTCAATCAGTTTTCCTCTTCTCATAGATATGTTCATCTCATAGATATGTTCAGTCTTTTCACTTTAAATTCTTTCTTTTTGTTGGTTACTATCCTGGAAATAGTCTGGCCATTTAAAAAGAATAAACATTGCTTCAGTCTCTTTCAAATGTATGTATGTGTCTATTAGAGGAATACATCATTTCCATTTGCCTTGCCAGTAAATGGCTACTTGCTGCATCAGTACCAGCACGTTGCATGTCTTACATTACACTCAGCATTTCACATTATGTGATGTGTGAGCAATTTGTGGTATAAATGTTAAAAAGAATAAAATGTAGCTCATTACTTGGCTGGATATGCTAATAATTAATTGCTGACACCTGATGTCCTCTTTCTTCAAAGCAGACAGACCTCCACTAGTCGTGTAGTTTCTGTTGCACATTGTCATTAGTTGTGAAAAGCAATTATTTTGGAGGACATGGATTTTAAAAATGAGAGTAAATTCTTTCACTTCAGCCTGTAATTTCCCATAGTTTGGTTTGCATTTCTTACTTGATGAAATGTTATTTTCTGTTATTTTGGAGGAAATGGACCAATTTTTTTTTAGAGTGGTTTGTGTTGTTTTTTTTCCTTTGTTTTCATTGCTAGTAAGTTACAGTGATCAAATATACAAATATTCCGTTGCAGTATAAGACATGTACAGTTTTGATTTTTACATAGTATAAAAAAGGAGTAAGTTTTTACTCTGAAGTTATATATTTGATTTTGTTCTTAAAGGTTATTTTTTGGTTATGCTTTTACCTTCCCTTCCACCTGACTAGAAACAACCATCCACATCTGCTTATTTAATTTAAAAAACAACAGAAAGGAAGAAAACATCTAAGGAACAAAATACACTGATGACTATGTTTTCTCTTTAAACATAAAATTCTATAAAGTTTATGAAAAACAATTTTAAAAACTAAATAAATAGAGAATTTGTGATTTAACAGGTTTTGATCAGATATCCTCAACCTATCAACAAACTTTTCAATGAGTTTACCATTCTGTTTGGTTTGGCTTTTTTCTTAAAGGAGAAAGTGAAAATGTAATATTTAGTACCAGCATTGTGAAGAAATAACAACTACTACATGGTAAAAAAGAAATTCATTTACAGCCATGTGATCAATCTGCCTATCTTTTAAACAATTAGAAAATTTAGCTTACATGAATGATCTAGGATTTTTTACCCTCTTCTGTATTTGGAGAGTATAGAAATCCTAATCATCATTATATAAGCCTTTAAATGTAATGTAAAAAAAGATAATTTTATCTGGAATCCCAAAATCTATGTACAGATCCTGATGTTTACTCAGGATTTTATTGTAGCTAAGCTTAGTTTTGTCCCTCTGATTGCTTAATAATTATTTCAGCCACAGGTAGGTGGAGCTGAATTTGTGCCTCTGGTCAGTAATGTTAAGGTTATCTTTAAACTTTTAATTAATTCTTCAATTAATACTGCCCTTGGTATAGAACTCAAATATTCTCTTTAAGGGGAAAACAGGTGTCCAGATGTGTGGTCTCAGTGCATTTGGTACATACATATATATATATATCAATCTATATCTATATATATATTCAGGGGTGCTGACAAATGAACTTTGATAGCCACAGAGAGAAAACCACAACTTCCATGTCTTAATCAAAGTGTTTGGGAGGGGAAAGAAGACGAACTGGTAATGTGCTAATACTATTAATTTTGCAAAGTTGAAACCATATTGAATTACCAGTTAGGAGTTGTGAGGTTTGGGGCTTTCTTTTTACAGCTGTACACAGAATTGTCACTCTTCCGCAGAGTCGTCTTCTGTAATGACAAAATGGCCCATGTGATTATCTGAACTGCATGCCTTGAGTGGCTGTCACATGAAGTCCTAGCAGTGAGACTGAATTCAGGCTTATCGTAGAGAAAATCTTGATTAATTGCCATTCATGGGTGATGGTCCTCTAGTACTTGTGTGTAGTTGGTTTTTTTTTTATTTTAAAGATTGTCTAGTCATTTTATTTGACTGCGGGGGAATAAAACGGTGTGGCACACATTCTAGTTTCCTAATCCTAGTTTAACCCTTATCCTACTTTACCATCTATATAATGTATCAGGCTCGTCTTCCACACAGGGACAGTCAAGAGGGTGATATATATATATATAATATAAATAAATTATATTTAGTTTAATTATATTATTATAGTAAATAAAATATTATATATAGTATAGAACATTATCATATTTATATATATATATATATATATTTAGTTAATATTTTAATTAATTTTTTAAGCAATGGAAGTAGGAAATGAAGGAAACCAACGAATTCTGTTGCAGGCATTGCTAATACCATGGAGAACTAAAGCTATTCTTTCTTAACTCACACATTGACTTAAATCTGGTTCTTGACTCACAACAGTAGTGTACTCTGTTAAGTGAGACTATTAGAAGCAAACAAACAGAACCATTGAGCTTTGAGAGAGAAACTGTTTTTCTTGTATTTTTGGCATACCAGCATGTTCCAGATCATCCCCTATTTTAATCACCTAAAAAATCTGGGAAAATTTAATCTTTAAATTGTCCAAGTTTTATGGTGTGAACGAATACTACTGAATAATATTGAAAAAAAGAAATATGTATTATGTGACTTGTTGTATACTATGTGTTTTTCAACCTGTACAAAAAAATAAAAGATGACTTCATGTCTCCTATTTTGAAGAAGGCTGCTTTTGCATAATATTTGCATTTAAAATGGACAAAATGTTTTATCACTTTGGAATTTGTTGCTAGCTTTTCTTGTAGTGAAAAAAATATAAGAAAATAGAAGGGGGTTATTTCATTGTTTCATTGCTGGGCAATTTATGACTTCCATTTAATCTTCTCATGCAACTTTCCTGACACTCACCTAAAGTTCTGCTGCTCTAAACTTGGTTGCTGTCCTTTGTTCAAAGTTCTCCTGGTATAATTTACTTTTTCTCCATTTTGATCTGGAGGCCATATGAAATGAAACCTGCAGTTCTACCTTAAATACTTTTTTGATAAATCTGCAAATAAAGCTTCTGTTGCAGGACATATGTCTCACCTTTAGCATTAAATCTTTTTTATATGATATAAAATACGTAAAATGCTGTTAGGATTTAAAAAGAAATATAGCTCTACTTAAAGAATCATAGAATTTGCCTATGGAGATGGGGGAAATGGAACACTGGTTGAAACTAAGGTGTTTTTATGAGTGAAAATACATATTTACTTTGAAGTATCATTATAATCAAGAGTGGCAATTTTATATCTTTATATTGCTTCTGCAGTTGTAGGATCTCAATAGCTAAGGGCACATGGATATGTTTTATTCATTCTACTGTGGCATGTAAGAATTCACATTAAGAATTCAGAGAGAACTTCTAATTTAGAAAGCATTTCTGGACTTTCATGAATTCTAAAGACCTGACGTTGTCAATATGTAATGCAGTTGATGATCTTTTGTTATTTCATTTGCTAGAAATTGGTATTTCTATGTATGGAAGAGAAAATACAAGTAGGATTATCTGTAAGATGAAACAAATCACATGAAAGATGCATTTTGATTTGTCTTTCTATTTGTTTCTCCTGTTACAAACCCTTTTTTATGACAAAATTAGAATTTATCAGTGTGGGAAAAAGATTTTATGCTGTTTAATCGCTTTCTGTTGCTGATATTTGAGAATGAGCATTGACAATGTGATCAGATTTAAATTTCTCTCAGATCAGATACATTTGATAAATCCATTGGAATAAGTGATAATCTGGGGATACCATTATCTCAGTTTAAATGTATTGAAAATTCAGCAGAATTATATTTAATGCATGTTTTTAGTATCTGGTTCTTTTTATTTTGCCAGTTATAAGTGAAAGTATCCATATTGTAGTAATTTGTGTCTGCTGCTGGAGTGTTAGAACATATTGGAGCTTATTTTTCATTCCATTAGGTTTTTGTTTGTGCATGTTCTGAATATTTTTCTCTGGTCCCAAGGCAGAATTTATTAGCTCATTCTGTGACAGAATATACATAAATTCCACTTGTCCTGCATCTGTGATTCTTAATTTGTGTGGGGAGGGGAGGGAGGAGTGACATAGACCTTATTGTGGGCATATTTCTTATTTACAGTATGAAAAGATCCTTATTAGCTTTTGCAATTCAAAGTTTATTCTATATTAAATTAATATATTTATGTTGTTTTGACTTCTTAACAGGCAATAACTTCGAACTATAGCTTCATGCTTTCGTTGAGAACGTAGATTCTACTGCCAGGAAGTAACGGTAAGTGCTTAGGTGTTATAATTTCTTTTTAATGAAGAAGGGTTTTTTTTCAGTGTTTGATGTTTACTTTAAATGTGTTCCCAAAAGCTGTTATGACTGCCCACTATATTGCCAGTGCTGAAATATGCAGGTAGGTTCTCTCAGTGGATCAGATGGCTCTTGCTCAGAATATTTAGTCGTCTTTCACAGGAAGGAAAACCCAATTGGAGTAAAGGCTTTTGTTTCAGTTGCCTATAGTTCCCAGTGTTTGCATTGAATTGGCATAATTGTGTTTATGGAACAATTTTTTGAAGTTATTAAAATTATTAGAAACAATAGTGGAAGAGTTACTATACCTTTTGAGAGGGTTTTATTCTATTTTAATGGATAATAGGAAACCAGAAAAGCAGAAAATGAATGTTTAGATGGAGAACAAGTCAGTGTTCTGAAAGACTGAACAAAGGTACGAAAGTAGTTCACAAAAGGCTATTTTTATGTTATTGCTTTGGGTTTTTGCAGCCAGGGTTAAAAGTAAGTGGCTGTATGCCATCAGCAATAATTTAAAAAAAAAGATTTAATTGTCTTTCATAAAATCACTGCTCTTCTTAACAGCTTTTAACAGTCTCCATGCAAAACAACACAGTACGAAATTGCTGTCCACATTAAGGCTTTATGTCCTTTGTAAATGAATTTTGATCACACTCCTGTTGTAAGATTGAATATAAAAGTAAATTTATATCAGTTGCTGTGTTTATTACCAAGGAATTGATTTAGGAAGGTTATGTCTTTTATTAGCTTCCAGTTTGCCTTCACTTTTCATTAGATACTGGATAAGGATTGTTGGAGGAAGACAGGCAGTCTTGCACTCAGAAGCAGAATGTGCTGCTGCTGGAGGGCTTTTGTGACCTCAGGACATCATTGCTTGGGGCAATGTCTGATCAAGATCAGAAGAGTAAAACCCTGCAGTATTTCAAGGGGTCTGTAACAATCAGTGTCGTTACAAAGCTCTGTTAATACTAGTTTTGGTTATTTGTTTTTGAATGTAGTATTAAGTCCCTACCTCTTTTCCTGAATTCTTCTGTACCTGTGAGTTATCACCAACATTTATACAATCTTTCACCTCTACAGGCTGTGGTAAAATGAACTGAGATCTAATTAAATCCTTTAAGAAAGAGAGATGCTGAGTATTCTTAAAACAGCTTACCTCTGGTGATTTTGGTGTATGTACAAGTTCACACAAATGTTCAATCATTTTTTCACTATTCTTTTAATTAAAGGGGGAGAGTTGGTGATCTTGAAGGGAGAATCAACTTTAATTTGCAATATGAAGATTTTGGGCTGTGTAGGATGCAGCATTTTAAGAAAACATTTTGCAACTTTTCCTTGGTCAATTTCTTTTTATAGAGCTTGATTTTTTTTTAGAGCTTTTTATTTACTGTTAGTGGTCTGTTACACTTGAAAGCAGCAGAGTACTTTTGAAGGATTCTGTATAAAAATATTTTCATAAATGCAAACTGCATCCCTCCCAGTCATCATCAAAATTTCTTTTAAATTTCTTTCTGATGACAGTCTTTTCTGTGGAGAAAAATGGTTGCTCTGCATCACATGTTGCTTCTTTTAGAAATATGCTGAAGTTGCTCAGGTTTGGGGTTTTTGTTTTGGGGGTTTTTTAATTGAAATGAGATGGGGGTGGAGGAACAATTAAGTGTCTTCCAAAGAAAACTTGGGATTTGATTTCTAGACAAATTAATAGGAAGAATGAGGTTTTCATTTTCAAAGTTTTGTGGCAAACTGTTTTGTTATTTTGGTTTTCTTTTTCCTTTATCTGCTTTTATTTTAACTGGTCAATGTGTTTGTCCCCATGTGCTGTGATATTATTGAGCTAACACATCACTTGCTTCTCAACTAAGCAGTGAAGAAATGCCAAAGAAGGTAGTATCAGCTAGAGGTAGAGATGATATTTTGTTCCAGCAGAGGGGCAAAAGAATTTTAAAACTTCACAGTAATGCCTTAAGAGACGGTATTTGATCTTGCAAAGAAAGATCTATTTTCTTCTTAATCACTTTAAGTTCTATCAGTTGGGCAAAAAGGGAGGATTCCATTGCTATCCTAAATATAATACTGAAATGTTTGTTTTGCTACCTGTAAAGAATTAATTTTGAAAGAAGTCCTATTAGGCATTAATATTTTTGGTGGCTATTCAGGAATATATTCCGATATTCAACACATAGTGCAAGATAATAGATAGTGAATAAATAGTGAAGTTATTCTGTCCACTTCTTTTACCAATTCTGATTACACCTGGAGGCCCATGTGTACTTTATCCTGAAAGCTCAGCTATTCTAGTATGTTTTTTTAAAAGCCCTTTTGGGAATTTCTCCACTGATTAGGGGTAACTTACATTTATGTTTTTTGTGTCCAGCTATATTTCTTGCCTTTGTAGAAATACCTATGGCTTGAAGATGAAGAACAGCAGGGTGCCCATTATCTGGGCATTTCTATAGATGCATACTCATTGTTTCACTGGAGAAGGCTTATTATTAGATGGGATATTGCATTTTCAATGTTTCACAAAACTAAAAAGTTGGTTTTGATTGAAGTAGTAGCCTTATATTTAAATATGAAGGGAAAGCAGTAGACTATAGCGTAATCTAAATCTTTAAAAATCAGTGGGTTTAGATGCCTTCTTGGAAGATTGATAAGTAAAAGACCTAAAAATAAAAGAACCTTTTAATAAGAAAAGTAACTATACTCCCTGGAAAGGGAAGTGTTAAAGTTCAGAATTTGGATAGATAGATCATTTAAAAGGATAAAATTTATGATTACTGCAATATGTTAGTAAAATCTCTTAAATAATCTTTCTTATTTCATCTTGCATCTTCTGTGTTTTCACGTTTGTCCATTCTGATAATTCTAATAGCTGCTGGGTTTTTTTGGGTCTTTTTGATCTGCTCACTTCTCAGTTCTATTTGTCAGGGATTGGGTTTTTTTTGTTTTGTTTGCTCATTTTGAGTCAGAGGATGGGGAAATAACTTTCTTGTGACTTTTTTGCTTTATTTTTTTAAGTACTGATTTGTTTACCAATAAGAAATTACAAAGATTATTTCAAAGATGAAGAGCTGCTAATATGAAAGTCATGGTGTTGACATGACTGTGCTTCTTTACATCTCCAAAATATTACAAAACTTAATAATCCATTAGATGTTTTCGGAGTGCTTTTTTCCTCTGTCTTCCAGAGTAACCCATGTATTGTGATTGTACAGTTCAAAAGCCTGTTGATGCAGGTAGACCCAGAGTGCAGAAACCCAAGTCCTTCATTAGAATGCTGTTATGATTAAATAAAAAACTTCCTCAATTACAGTAAATTAAATAATTTTTGAGACCACTTTTTTATTTTACTTTCTGATATAAAGTAATTGGTGTACTCTAATTCGCATAGATGAGAGTTTTGTAAAGCAGTAACTAGAAAAGAGTCTTTCATGCTATTCAACCAAATGAGCTTTTAGATAAGTGTGTGATGCTTATGGATTTGGTGAGTTTACCCCTTTTTTGCATAAAGAAGCATTGTTGGCATTTAATCAGTGATGATGACTGTCTGGGAAACATGCTTTCGAGGGTTACTTGCACAAATGAGTCACAAGTAAAAGCTCTTCATCTAGCACAGAACACTGAGCTGGAAGAACAAACAAAAAGCTTGTTGGTAGATCAAAGGAAATACAAGCATAAAAGATACTCTTAGAAGATCAGTTGGTCTAAATATCAGAATTGTAGTAATATATTTCCATCTTATTCTTCTCTGTTTATCACTTTCATGTATACCTTGATTATTTTAGCTGCTGGCATAGTTTCCTTCAAAAAGCTACTCACTTGCTGCAACTTTAATGGGAGAGAGAGCAAAGTGTTAGCAGTCTTAGGAGAACTGAGTTCATGTTCTAATGGGAAAAAAATTTTAGCCAATTCTCTTGTACGTTGTTCAGCTAACTCTAGAAAACTGAATAAAACATTATTTTATACATGCTAGATGCAGTCCTCATACTTGTGTATACCAATCTCTCCATCTAGCGGGAGATAGACAAGGCATATGATAGCCACAGAAAGTGAGTTAATATCTTCCTGTCTACTGAGAGTGTATTTTTACAAATCATTCACAACATAAATTCTTGTATGATTGCTAACTTATAGTATTTCAGATGTAGGTGCTTCTAGATTACATAGTGACCATCTGTGGCTTGAAGACAGAATCAGATTTGTCTACCATTCTGACTTTTTTCTTCTTTGCTTTAAAATTGAGCTTCTTTCAGTTAGATAGGGAATGAATGAGATGAATTGTCCTTGCAGTTCGTTCTTCTGTAAGTCTTTTTCACTTTTCATTTGACTGAAATGAGGTCCACTCTACAAGCACAATAGTCCACCAGGTACCCACTTCTGTATCTTTTGGTGTTCTGATGATACACACGTTTAACTAGAGATGCAGCTGCTTTCTGCATGTGACTTGGGCTAGCTTCCAGCCCTGTAGTCAGGGACGAATACCCTATGTAAGAGGACTATTTACTCTGTAAGCAAACAAATAAGTTTGGTTATTGCAGCTGCCCTTCTGGTCTCATAAGAGATGAAGGCTCAGGCTTGAAGTTTAAATGTGGCTCTGAGGGTCTCTGTATCTGGGTCTTGGCTAAAGCTGAGCAGTCAGTCACTCTACTAACAAGGGAACCTTTTCCTCATTAAGAAAAAAGTGTTGTTCTGTCACAGGGAAGTGAAATATATTAACTTGGCTTTTTATCTTCAAATAAGATAGCATTAAACTACTAAAGAGATTATAAAGTGATAAAAGAAATTTTGATTGGTTACTTAGAGTTGTAGTAGAGATATAGCAGGAGAAAAAAGCCCTGGTCACTAAATACGATATGTAAACAATAATAAAGTCATATTTTGAATGTTTTTACTCATACTTTTGTACATAAAAGCAGTTTGCTATTACAAATCAGCTTGTTCTGGTTTTTGCATAAAATATCTTCCCCTTGTCACAGAAAGTAAGACTGGAATATATTAATCGTTGGAAATTTTCAGAAGGCATTGTTTTGGGAAGGGCTACATGTTGTACCAACAAAGTCGCTGCTAGCTGCAAAACTGAATGGGACACAAATGTATTGCATTCATAATATTAGCTATAAAATTTGAAATTAATATCAGTTTCTGCTTCTGTTATCATGTGCTGATTAGCATAAAAGAAACTTTGCCCTAAGAGCTGTGAGGTAATTAACACAAAATTCAAACCCAGAAAACATTTCCAAATCAGAAAAGGCTCTAAATGAAAATGACTGTTGGGAAAGCACTGAGGCAAGAATGATAGATATTTTCTGATATCTACTTGCCAGGCATCTACTTTAGGCCAAATTGCAGGGAGGGGGGGAAGATAATTTTCTGGGCAAGGCAGACCTTTGATTCACTGCACATGACTATTACCACAGGAAAAAGACATTAAAAAATATTATTTCAGATTGCTGTAGTAAAAATGCATATAAAATGCTGCTTCCCTTCTGGAAGCCCTTTGTTATAGAGTGACAATTTTGGGAATCATGGTACAGTGTGTTAGTTGTCACTTCTAATGCTGGGCTAGTAGCCACAATGTTAAGTTAGATTATGAGATTTTGATCTCTGCAGATCATCTGACAATGCTTTCCCTACAGCATCCCAGTAATTGTATGTAAAACAATCTACACTTTTCCAACCTTTTTCACAGTCATAAATATTTTTGTGAACTTAATCTGGTGGAGTGCATTTTACCTTTTAGCATGTGTCAAATGAATGGAGAAATGTATGAAGTCAGGGGATCAGAAAAGATAGTTGGCTTTTGATGATGTGTAGTACGAAGCATGAGTTGCAAAGTACAAAACATTGTCTGTGCCTGCACTTGGTCTGTGCCAAGGTCCTTAACTTCACTAGGAAGAACAAGTAGTCACTAGCTACTGATGTATTGATAGATTGATTGATTTGAAAAACTAGTCCAATAGCTAGACTTTAGAAACTATTTGTAACTTTCTCCAGTGTTAATAAGTTAATAACAGGACTGCTTATGAAGCCTTCAGGTGTGGGGGACTTTCTTGTTCATAATAGGTAATTTTAAAGGTAACCTCAGCAAATATCCAATATGCAGTTCCAATGATTAGCATTAAATATAGCATATTTCAAAATAAATCAATATAATGCTGCATCAGCATTTCAAAGTGTCCTCATGATTACTGGTGCCACAGAGGGGAGAATAAAGTTTGGAGGAGGTAATTAGAATGACCTTGCATTACCAAGCTGGTGAGCGGTACTGGATTTTGTCCACAAGTAATGGAGTTTTTCATAAGATGCTGCTTATCAACAGCTTGTGCATGCAGATATCAATGAAAGTTAATGTGAATACCTACACGTGAATGTAAATTGCAAACCAAGGATGCCTTATATTTTTCCAAAAGTATTACAGTTTTAGCTGAGTTAATTTAAGAAGTAGTTTTTGCTTATTCTTATTAAATTAACTTTTTGGCAAGCTATAAACGATTTCTAGAATATTCTGAATTCTTAATTACTGGTATGTTTTTGTATTGGCAGTGAGTTTTACCAGGCAGTCTACCTTCTCTAACAGTTAATATGGTGTTTGGGGATGCACTGCAGCAGTATGTGTTTAGTTTAATAATGATTTATAATTTGCCTGAAAACAGAGGCTATACTAGATACTAGGTTATCTTTAAAGACAGTAATTATTAATACACATAATCTCTAAATGTTTGTTTCTTTGCAATTTGGTTTTTAAGATAAGAACTGTGTCTTAAGACAAATATTAGAAAAGACAATACAGAATGCTGACAGTTGTCTGAAGCACAAACAGAGAAACAGCAGTTTTTGCTGAACATCAAGTTGTATTTTCTTTTTCCAGTATTTCTGCCATTGCCCCTTACTGTAATTATGGTAAACAAGGCTGAACTCACTGTAAGATGGTCTACTTGGAATAATCTGGGTTGTCTTTTAGCAGCCTTGGAACACAAATCTTTAACTTTTGCTACTGCATAATTACTGCATCAACTGTGAAAGTGAGAGATCATCAAAGCCTATCATATGCTTTTATAGTACAGTTTTTTAGATCCATGAGCTTTCAACATTTTGTATGTATGTTGTCCAATAAGCTCTTTCTGAGATGATGGAGATCCATGTATACCAAATATCTTTAAAATACTGTACCAGTGGAAAAATAAACCAACTCCCAATGCAAAAGAAAAGGAGTTATCAAGAACATAAAGCACATTCAAGGAGGGAAAAGCTAATTGTCAGGTAGAGGGGAAAAGGTCTCAGGAGACAAAGATAATACTAAAAGTAGAATTTTCACCCCAAGTATAGAATTCTATGGAGGTTTTATATGAAAAGCTGATAACTGGAGCACTGTTAACTGTTTCCCAGCTTATCAAAGCATTAAACTGGAAAGATTTCTTTGCTCCTTGAGGATGGCAATCAGTTGTAATGTCAAAGTTTAACCAAGTTCCACTGATGAAATTAAAAAAAAAATGTTATATATACCCTAGGTTCTTTGCATAACAAGCTAAGCTAAATATGAAGCCCACTGAAATATGAGGTCCCTGTCACATGGTGATTTGATCCTGTGCTGTTAGAGTTTACAGGGAAGGGAACAGTTTAAAAAACAGCTAGTTTTTCTTTTGCAAATATTGACAATATGCCTCATTTTGATATTCTTCTGGTTTTATGCTGAATGAAATGTTAACTTGAGATTTGTCATCCAGTTTAAAAGATTTAAGAGCTTACTGGAGAAAAAAATCCAAACAAACATACCCCACATACTGTAGAATTAAATGTGTCACTTTCAGGTAGAGTGGGAAGTAATATGTGGGTATTTGGTATTCGGACTCTTACAAGTTCCATTGCACATCCACTGGAGTTACTACACAAGGTTAAATAAGTGCATCCTTTTATAATATTGTTGGACATATTCGAGGATTTTCAATAATCATTTCACTCGACTATACTTTGAAGCATGTCTGGCAATGTAGCATATTCAAATGGGCATGAGAAGAAATGTTTTTCAGAACAGTTCAAAACTATGCTTAGATGGGAAAACTGAGTGGTATAATATAGTTCAGTGTTCATGGGAGTGTTTTGTTTCTCAGGGGAGTGGAGTTTTTTTCTATATCAGTTGAAGTGTTCTGGGAATCTAAGGTTAACTATATACACCAATAGAAATGATTCAAGGAGCAATGAGGCACATGTTCATAAATAATTGTTGTCACAGTTTTAAATTATTCCTCAAAAATTCCCCAAGGTGTTCTATTGCTCTTCATACTTCTAATGTTGAAGTGATCCTTTCTATGGAAAGATTTATAAGTATAGATAAATTACACTTTTCTATTTATGCCTTGTTTCAGATTCAAAATTTCCACTTTTTTTAATTGTCTCAAAAGATTCCAAGTTGCATGTCAAAATAAAAAGATATTAGAATTTACTGCTTTGTATAGTATCTTAGTTTTCTCTTTCTTGCATTCATTCTCTCTAATCTTTTATGTGCAGTAAACCCTGAAAAAATATGACCGATAGGTGGATGAGGAGGGGAAGTGCTAATTCTAGGATTCTGCAAGTTCTTTCTGAAGGCTGTAAGGGATACAGAAGGAACTGGCGAAAAAACCCCATAACCTCCCCATGAACTGAAAAAGCACTATATCAGAGCAATTTCGCAGAAGAATCTGTATAAAGAAGCTATGTAAAGAATCATAGCTTTTCTAGCAGAGACTGGCTTCCTGTTCCGACAAATCAATTATTTTCTCTGGCTACAGCTGTGTAATGGCTAGAGATGGATATGGCAGATTATTTTGAAAAGAAGGAAAATTAATGATAAAGTTTTATTCAATCTATCTCACTGTGTGGCTGCTCTACCACTGGTCTTCCATCCATCACAGTTCAGAAGTTACTTAAGTCTTTGGTTTATCCAGTTCACTTTTTTCCTCCTGAGGGGACTTCAGATTATACTACTACATATTTCTACTTGGGGGATATTACTCCAAGACTTATGGTAGATATCTCAACCCAACCCAGAGGTTTCCTCTTCTACTTAAATCTTTCAGCTTTGCAGCAGCCTTGTTGCTTAAGAACCTCTGGGATTTACAGAAGGATAATCTTCCCTGTTACAGAAATTGCACAGAAAAAAATCATGGGGTATGAAAAAAATGAGTATTTCATATCCAGTGATTAGGATTTTCAGAGGTTCTCTCCTCTGATACAAAAGCAGACTCAACATACTGGAAATCAATTATTACACAAACTGGAATAGTTTTTGAAAATTTATACAGAGCTTGCAGGACCAAGCAAAGCTTGCTTGGATGCTTTGCAAGCCAAGGTAAACTTGGGAATTCTCTTAATTGAAAGGTTCTCCTTACGCGATTCACTGATTGTACAGATTTTCAGATCACTTTCTTGACATTTAAATGGACTTAAAAACTGATCCCACTAAATTTGACTAAAATATGTTTTGTGTTAAGCTCATTAAAGTAAGAACAGGTAAGTAGGACCATGGAGGTGTTACTAAATTCCAAGTATTCAAAATGAGAACAGTCAGCATCTAAATTATTGAGCTGTCATGTTAAATGAAGCTGAACATTTTTAAATGATTCACATGCAGATTGTTAAAAAAGACACAGCCTGCATTATCAAACAGGGCTCATTATTCTTCAAATTTAAGGGAACAATAAGACGTAATTTTTGGAACTTAGCTGTGCAGAAAGTGTGTGAGGCTGATTCTCTTTTTCTGTCAACAGATTAAGTTCCGTGGACACATCTGTTAAAGAGTATTTTCATGCTTTTCATATATTTAGTTGTTCATAATTTTATTAGTTTTTAAGCTACATGAATATAGTTCTTAATATTACTGCGATGTGTAAAAGCATAATTTTTTGCAAAATTAAACTTGTAAGTACCTTGTTGATTGTTCTTTTTGAGGAGGAACTAAGTAATTAATAATGCTTATGAGTATTGAAGTATGTAGGTAAAATAGGCTCACTACATAGAGTTGAATGCAGCTCTTTCTATCTTTCCAAAGCTATTGTGCCAGACTTTCTGTCGAGCAGCTTTTATATTTAAGGATTTTCTCATTGTGAAGACTGAGTCTAAAAATAATGGATTTGAGTGAAGTGACCCAAGCATAGAAAATATTTTAATATGGGAGGGTTGCTGGTGATGTATACTTGTTCATGCAAGTTGCATCAGGCTTCTGCTAAAAAGAGAATAGGGGTCACTTTATTGCTGTAACAATATAGAACTCTTCTGTACCATGTATCATCATCAGGAGGAGGGGGAAGAGGGAGAAGTCTTAATCAAATTGTAAAAAATTAAGTTTAAATGAAGTTATCTGAAGTTATGCTAAAAAGAGGTCTCAACATCTGTGGTAATAAGTATTTCCTTCTAATGCAGAGTGATCTAGACATACAGCATTGTTTCCTAAAAGTGCTGTTCTTGTAACTGCTGGTCTTGGTGTTAGCAGTATTTCAAATGCAGTTGTGTGAAGGCTTTTTCTTTTTTCTCCTCTCAAATTCTTCATTTTCCCTAGCCAAAAATAATAAATATTGATTCACCTTGAAGATAAGTATATAATAGAGATCTGGTTTTAGAGCCTTGGATCTATACGTACCACTGTGGATGCAGGCACATGATCAAACAGTAGTAGCCTAATGAGCTGCAGCATTCAGCCTGCTGTAGTAGATGTTGTGGATGTGCCTGAGAGGTTCCTCTTGGATAGAAAAGTTCAACAGAATACAGAAACGTGAATTTCAGAATACATTTGGTAAGAAATGTCTGATAAGTTTGATCTAGCACAGTTCTTGCTGTGAAACTAATGGTGTTTGATTTCGTTCTTGTGCTTTGCTATCAGTCTTGCTTTGGGAAAATCACTTCTACTCAGTTTGGCTCTGTAGAACACTACTACTGTCTGCTTCCTTTGAACTCTGCTAAGTTTGAGGTGATACAAGGTTTTCTATGAACCTTCAACCTCTGTCTGGAGCTTTTGTTATGAAACTCCCCTTACCCTATTTTGTTATATGCAGCCTGTTCTTTTAGGAAGATTGGGATGTTCCCAAGAGTGTTGCTTGTCAGAAGCGCTGCATGGCAATACCCAAAGTCCTCAAAATTCAAGGAAAGGGGGTTTTGTTGTTTGGGGGGGGTTTTGTGGTTTTTTGTTTGTTTGTTTGTTTGTTTTTTATACAATAGCAAGCAGGGGCTTTGCCTCAGACGGGCGAATTAATTATTCTGGGAACTTGCATGGTGTTAATATCACAAGGGATACTAGTAGTTGCTCACAAAGCAGATGTGATTTTGGGGAGTGTTTCAGCCACTAGAATAGATACTAGTATTTTATAATGGCAGCAAGTTAAATGGAAGCCTGTAAATGTGTTGGGGAAAAAATTGGTCAGATTGCAATTGGGATCAAGTCCAAATTTTTTATTTGCAAATTTACTGTATTAAGAAACTGCTCTTACTTTATGGCTGCTTTGCATCAGGGTTCCCTCACCATGTGTGTGCACAAATATATATGCAAAAATGTGCTTATTCTAAATGTAATATTTAAGTTCTCTATTTGGGATCCTGTTTTGCTGCAAACCTTCACTCCCAAAAAACTAGAAATATAATTTTACACCTAGAAAATACCAAATTCAGTTTCTCGTTGTGATATTACTCTTTATTCCCTTAATCCATGGATCTCAGATGAAGTATGGTTCATTTTAAGAATAGGAACATAGACTGAAGTAAGGTCTTGGGATGGCTGAGACTTGATTTAGTCTCTGTTTTGGTACTGATTTAAAGCCCACATATACTTCCTGAAATATAATCAAATTACTCATGAGATCTGCACTCTTACCCTTTGAGAGCATTTGTACTTTCGAAATGAAGTGCTATAAAGCATGAGCATTTCTTTCTAGTACTTTCAAGACAAGCTTATTCACAGCTTTATATGTGAATCTGTGGAATTTTAGAAAGAATTCTCAAGGCTAGACATTCAAAAAGGAAGGGGTATTTTCCTTTTTCATAAAGCACACCAGTGTTAAGTGTAGCGGGCTCTTTTGTGAGGTTTAATAAGTGTTCATTTGTTTACCATTTTGTTAGCCTCAATTCCTGCACAGCTAAATATCAGGGTAAATTAGATCTATTTCTGTAACCAAGCAGTAAAACAATTATATATACTCTTTACCAGTGAAATTACCTGTAACGTGCTTTTGGTTAGCACAAATTAAAAGCCGCAAGAAGTAAGTTATTGCTCATATTTAAACCTCGCCTTTCTGTGAGATTTGGTCTCGGTGGATAGCAGGCAGAAAAAAATGGCTCACCTGAGCAAACCACAGCTCAGCCCTGTCCTCCAGCTGGGTGGGATAAGCTGTTCCAAGGCCACATTTGAACAGCAGTCTGAATCTGGCTTTAGGGCTCCTGCTTCTAATCAAGAATGTTGCAGCTACATGATGGTAAGCAATGATCCGGTACAAACATATTCTGCTACCTCAACAGTTTTCTGGGAATTTTGACAACTCAACATTATTGTCAGGCTTTATGCCAGATTGACTATTATCTGTTCTAATATAGCTTCATGTAGCCAGGGCAGAGCATAAAGCTATCACAGAGGCTATATTGTCTGCACCATCTAATTTGAGGGGAAAGTGCGGTTTTGTTCTCATGTCTAATACAAATCAAATCTGTATTGCAATGCACAGCTCCAGTATTAATGGTTATGGAACTGGAGCTTGAGAACACACTTTTCTGACTGTTATTTCCTGGTTAGGAGTAGGATGAACATATATCTTTCCAAAAGACCTCCTGCACTTCAGACGCATGCAGGCGCACATGGTATGAAAGCATGGGGGATAACACAACGTTCTGGAAATCTGAGTGGGACAGAGTGAGTGGTGTCTTGGGTTTATAATAATTAATTGCCTTTTAACGTGTGCTCTTTCTGTATTTATCATGCCACTCCACTTTACATACATGTCATATGCATAAAGTCACAAAAAAGATGGGTAAACGTAAGAATGAAAAAATGGTCGTTTATTTTGGTGAAGTTTAGGAATTAATATTCATAAACTGTTAGGATCCTCCTGTTGGGAAAAGGCAACTTTTGTGTTGCAGCAGAATATTTTTTAGATCAATGTAGCATGAAAATACTGGGATAATACCATGAAAATCAGTACATAGAAAATTCTTACCTTTGGCTGTGGTTTATTATACTTGATCTAAAGGACAGAATGCTTCCCCTTCTGTTTACACTTAATTTATTTCTGCTAGTGTTGCAGACAACATTACAGCTGTAATGCAGGGTTGTGTTTTCTGTCGGAAGTGGTACATACCTGTATAGCATGTAAGGCTGAGAAATTTTTAAAAATCAAATTGAGTCAAATATTAACTGCCTAGTTTTTTTCGGATAGCAATGAAATTTACAGTGCAAGGTAAATTACTGAATGGTGAAGACTTCTGCTTCAGAATTTGGATACAAAGGAGGTAATAGTGATAACTGACTAAATCCTGTAAATAGGATTTGTTGAAGCAAATATTCTGTGTGGTAAGGCCATTAGTTTAGCATCCATTAGAAATGTTCTATGGAAAATGCTATTAAAATCTAGATTTATAATTTCTCTTGAGTACCATGTCATTGTAGGCAGTGATGTCCAGATTTTAGAGATGGTGAAGAGCATGATTTTCTCCACCTCTCCCTAGCAATTCTGAAATTCTGAGACATCAGATACACTTTCAGCTTTAACCATCACCATGTCCCCATGCTCCCCACTTTTTTTTTTTCTTTATTTTTACTTTTTTTTTTCTTTTTTTCAAGAAAAAGCCTCAGAATGAAATCTGGTCTCCGATAAAATGTTTTCACTTTTTCCTTTCCTCTGTGCATAACCATGGTTTATTTGCAGTTTAATTTTCTTCTTTCCATTGTTCACTTTACTCTGTTTTGGGGAACAGGGATGAAAGAAGAGTGGCAGCAAATGGGGAATTGAGCAGTTACGAGACCTCCTGAATGGCCAGTGGAAATTATGGAGACTGATTTCTGCAGGCTTCTAGCAGTCATTTTCATTATCTTGGTGTTCGTGCCTTGAATTCTCCTAGACTGGAACAGGAACAACACATCTAAATACTATAAAATGAGAAGCAGGCATAAAATGTACTTCCATACACCCATGCATGTGCATGTCTATACACACAAATGTGCACGTGTGTGTTTATATATAAATTTATTTTCCTACCTCGTTTGGGACTCCATTGCTGTAACCTTGCATGCGCTTTAGCACTGGTAGTTGTGTAAATCATAAAATGACTGAACTTCTTTTTTCTCACACCACCTACATTTATTTAGTTCTTATTTATAATAATTAAGTACCAGCTGCATTCGGCTTGACTAATTTTAACCAAAATTCATTTATTGTGCCTAGCAGTGTATTGGCAGAAAAAGAAATCAGTTCATGCTTTTATGTGACAGGTTTAGCTATTTTTACTTGGTTAAAAGTTGGAAAGATATCTGTATTCCTTCTATGTATTTGGAATAGAAACTGTTTTGTTCTGACTGAAAGGCACAAGACTAGTACATGTATTTCTGATTTGCCTAGTGCATTTTGTGAAACACAAATTATACTGAATTACAGACCATTCTGGGTTGGAAGAGACCCATTGAGTCCAACTCAAGTGAATGGCCTGTATAAGGTTTGACTCCACCTTAGCATTTTTAGCACCATGCTCTGACCAGCTGAGCTCATTTCAGGATCGAAGTAAGAGTAATCTTTAAAACTGATGGTGTTAAGGTTTCATGATGAAGTATGGGAGCTTCCAGAAACTGTGCTGTAAAGCTGAGTATAACTTAAATATTATTTTTCTTTTCAGTTTTTATTTCATGTTATGAGTAGTTGATTTTTTTTTAGTGGCAAACTGAGAATAAAAGAGGAATTTATTTTCAGAAACCTATTATGAAGATACACTTTCAATGGTGGGGTTTTTCTATATGTTGACAAAACTGCTATCTACCAAAACTATATTCATAGAACTCTAGGATGACTTTTTTCATGGCAATGCCTCCATTCCAAAGACAGAGTAGAGAAAAGTTATTTTGACAGCTATTAAGAAATATGCTTATGGTAAATTGGGGATTGACTATACCCTTAAATGAGTAATCATGAGTTATTTGCAAAATGGATAATATTCTTAGTTAGAAACAGGAGAAAAAGACACTATTAAAAGAGGAAAAAAAAGCTTCCACTGAACCAAAGGTAATAAGTTCAAAACTATTTGTATTTATTTAAGAAACAAATATGTGGAA
Source organism: Chamaea fasciata (assembly GCF_029207755.1). Classification (NCBI taxonomy): domain Eukaryota; kingdom Metazoa; phylum Chordata; class Aves; order Passeriformes; family Sylviidae; genus Chamaea; species Chamaea fasciata. The sequence goes on along the minus strand of NW_027094091.1, from coordinate 33,541,911 downwards.
AAATCATGGACACAAATGTTTGAAAATAACAGTAAAAAGGATTTTGTCCATTTATTTGTTGTAATATCGTTACAGCAAGCAAACATGTCTCATGCTTGCATTAATGAAAGAAAATATTATTAGGAGAAATGAAATAGATGACAAAGCAGCATGTATCAATGGATCTTGCTTCCTGGTTCTAATAGTATTTACTCTGAACTCTTAGGTTCAGTGGTATTCAACATAATGAAGCTATTTGCTTCATCTTTTTCAACATTAATCAGCGCGAAAAATGGGAAGACTTTGATATATTATAAGCATATCTGCATCCATCTACCAACAACCTTAATAGTCTTATCCCTTTGTACCTGTTTCAAACAAGTTCTAATATAACCAAGATAAAAATGTATTTTGCATGTACACGTATAATTCATTTTTACCGGAGATAGATGCCAGCGTTCTTAGCTGAGTTTTAAACAGTAACCATGTTTAGATGTGGTGTTTTAAGGCATCGCAAATTTGCATCAATAGCTTTTCTTATCAAATATATGCCTTCTGTAACTTCAGAATTTGAGTGTCCCAAATCTTTTGACATTTTTGTGTGAAATTTTAAGCACATGATACTATTTACATTGTAGTTTAGCCCAATACAGGCTATATTGGTAGAAACATTATTACTGAAAGCAGTATTCCTGCTGAATTCTGTATAAGTAGCAGAATGAGCATATAGCATTTTAATCAAATATTTTTCTTGCATGTTTTGATTTTTTTTAATATCTTTTGCTGGTGTTGAATGAACGGGAGTTGTATGTATTTGAAATAATACACGTTAAAATTCAGATATTTTACTCTTTACTCTTACCTTTGGTTCTTTACTATAACGCTATCTTGACAGATTGTGCTTTTAAATTTAAAACAAACAGGGCTTTTGTTTGGAAAATAAATGCACTCTGGCATTTCTGTACTATTAGGGTGTTCTGCCTTTTACTGTCTGCATATTATGCCTTTTAGTTTCTCTTTTGGAACCTGAAAGTACTAGCCTGCAGTGTTTTCTCTATGTTCAAACTCAGATTCTGTATTTGGACTTGAAGCTAGAAGCCTTGGGTCTCTTGAGAGAAGCATTGTGTGTGGTATTGCTCTCTTTGTCCTTATTGGTCAGTGTGTGTTAGCAAGGTCCTTACTTGTAAAGCAGCTTGTCATTCTTAATGTTGGAATAAATTCTGTTATAGGTTGGTTTTTTCTTAAGAAAAGTCCTCAGTTGTGACAATGCACAGTGCTGCAAATATTGACTAGAGGTCCAGCCTCAGATAATTTCCAGGTGTGAGAATTATGATCTGAACCATATTAAAAATTAGTTTAAGACTATCAGTAGCTCAAAACAGTAGAATATGAGTTAAATACTTGAATGTCCCAATTACAATTGTGGAATGTGTAATGTATGAACTTACCTGATGCTAGTAGTCAAATCTGTGACTCTTTGTCCATGGTTTTCCCAGATTTTCTTTCAGATATACCTTTTAAGGATGTGTTTAAATTCATGTGTATGTTCCGGGGTTTTTTATTTGTTTGGGTTTACTTTGGTAGTTTTTTGAGGGGGGGGTGGTTTGTGATTTTTATTGTTGTGTTTGGACTTTGGTCTTTTTTGATGCAGCTATCTTTTTTTACCTTAAGTGGAGGATTTTTTCAATAAATGCTGACTCTTACACAGAAGTACTCCAAGCTGACAAAAAGTGCTATTGTTTCCAAATTATTCCTTTACCCTTGGGAAAATGCCTTCAGATTTGTTTTTCTATTATTGTATATATTAAACTTGATGCTGGTGTGAGTCAGATTAGTCCAAAGTGAGTTTCAAGATAGAGATTAATATACTATATCCGTACAATTCAAGAAGTTTTTAACAAATGCATAGATAAGGCAGCTTTTACTTCAGTTGCATTTGTTTCTCTTGAAACAGTTGTACTTTAGTGCTATTTCTAACAAAGCTACATCTGCTTTATATTCAGAGTGCTCAGAAATACCAGCAAAATTGCTTTTTGTAATCCTCTAAAATACTGATGCTTGTGCTAAACCCCCGTCTGTTTGTTTACTGGAGATTCATCAGGCCAGGTACAGATGCTGGTTCTACAAGATCTTCCCTAGAGTGGAGTTTTAATTAAAACAACTCTTTTTACCCCAGCTGTCAGTGCAACCCATATGAAAAGCAGAAAGCTTTTTTAGAGAGGAGTTGAATGTTTAGCTTGTTCCAAAGTCTATAACCACTAAATGAAGCATTGAATTTCCTACTTCTCTGAATTTTTTTCCCCCTTCCCAGTTAGTGCAAACTTTGTTTGGAGAGGTCACTCTGGAACTTTCTAAAGCTTGCTTTCTTCATGTGTGTTTCACAATGCACATTGATTCCATTCAGTGAGAAAATATTTTGAAGGAATTTTTTTTAAGATTGTTTTACTCTAACCTCCTACTTTACAGATACCTGAACTTGTACAGCACCTCCTCCAACAATTTTTGGGTTTTTACCCCTTGCCCTATGGCATAATACCTCAGATTCTAATTCTTATTGAGTCAAATCTTCCTTCAAGCAGGAAGGTAGTTGAATATTGATTTAAAAATGCACCACAAAAAGTGGAGGAGGGCTTGAGAAAAAAAAAAGAAAATGAAACCCCCCTGTTTTCTACATAATGAAAATTGAATTCTTATTTACCTGCCCTCTGTATTAGCTCATGGAGAGACCTTAGTTGCAATGTGTCTTGTGATCCAAACCAAACAGTTCTGGTTTAATCCCAGCTGGCAACAGAGTACCACACATCCCATTCCTTGCCCATTCCTCTGCCTCACCATTATTGGAGGGGGAAGTAGAATCAGAAAAGTGGGGAGTTGTGGGTTGGGATAAAGATGGTTTAATAGGGAAAGCAACGTCTGCACAAACAAGCAAAGCAGAACAAATCATTTGTTCCATCCTTCCCATGGGCAGGCAGATGTTCAGCCATCCCCAGGAAAGCAGGGTTTCACAATGCATAACAATGACCTGGGAAGCCAAATGCTATCATTCCAAATGTTGCCCTTTCCTCCTTCTTCTGGACCTTTATATGCTGAGCATCAGGACAGAGGGTATAAAATATCCCTTTGGTCAGGGGAAGTCAGTTGTACTGGTTCTTTCCCAGCTTCCTGTGTACCCTGAGTCTTCTCACGGATGGGATGATCAAAAAATCAGAAAATATCTTGACACTGTGTAAGTACCTCTCAGTAATAATAAAAACATTTCTTTTTTATTAACACTGTTTTAGGACAAGTCCAAAACATAGATCTGATCTAGCTGTTAGGAGGAAAATTGACTCCACCCCAGCTACACTCAGCAGATAAACCCAGGTAGCACAAATTCCTAAAATCCTTCATTTCCCAAGTCATATCTGACTCTTTACTCCTCCTACTAATGCTAGCCTTCTGTTTGCTCAGTCCCAGCAGTTAAGTACAACAGGTGAACTTGTCCTCAAAAATGTTTACCACAAAAATGGATTACTGCAATGCTACCAAGTGTCTGTGTTCCCTGTCATCTTTCAACTGCTTTTACGGTGTTGTCTTCAATTCTGAAAGACACGTGATTAACACATGATTACTTATGTCCACTTCAAAAATTGTGGACTTTAAATAGTTTCTGCTTCACCATCGGTTTTTATGCTTTGACTGTGTATTATGGGTCTGCCTAATGCATTTATGCATTTTCTCTCCCTACTTTTTTTTCTGGGGGGGCGATGGGGGGGGGTGGGTAGGGTGATGAAGTTAGTTAGAAAAATCCTCTTCCCAAAGGTTTCATTCTATTCTACTCAGACTCATACCTGTCCTCCTGTATTAGCAATGGATCTGTGGCTCCTTTGTGTGACTACTGTTCCAGGAATCCTACGTGACTGCTGTCTGCCTTCGGTCTTTTTACCAGAGATGAATGGGAGTTGTGTGTGTCATCTGTAAAAGCTTTTCTGCTCCTGTGCTTAGTTGCTTTACGGCACTGTGTTGGCTGGTACCTTATAAACCACACTAAGCATATTTTCAGATTGATTATTTATTTTATTATTCCTGCCTATAATAGCTGTGCTGAGATATCATGTACTTATGAGTCCACAAGGCTTAGTACAGAGGAAGACTGACAGTAGGGCAGAACTGGTGCAGCTGTTGCAGTGTCTTAGACTGCCATAGAACCACACCTTGTGTTCAGCACCATGTTTTCACACTGAACAGTGATCTGCTTCAAAATACCGAGCTTCTGGGGTTTTTTTGGTTTGTTTTTATTTTAATATGTTGTAAGCTGTATAATGAGAGAAACTCATGTGTAGCTGTAGCCGATGGGAGGATGAAAAGGTTGTGGCATTGAAAATTGGTTTGCAGTATCTGAAAGCCAAAATATTGCAGAAAAACTGTTTCCCCCTTTTTTTGCCTTTGAAAAGGAAGACAAAGAAGAGCAATGGCCTTGGAAGTTCTCAGTGAAGTCAGGTTTTGTTTTCCTTCTCACTTGGAAAACCTACTCAATGTTTGATCCTTACACGTGGTCTTGGCCCAGTGCCTTGCCTTATTAACCCTCATGCAACTGGCCTCAGCCTGGTGTTCCTAGTCCTAGAAAAGAGCATGCTTGTTGTCATCCAGGTATGAAGGTCTGTCTTTGTGCAGGGGGACACTGTTTTCAGTCCTTGCTTTCAGCATTTGCTCTTCATTTTTATAATTCACGTGAAGAATGGGTTTGCAATTGCTGTGCCAGTTACTTGAAAAATCCTGAAAACACAGCTGAAAACAAGTTCAAAATTCCTTAACACATGCAGCGCTTTGTTCCAAAGTAAGTTTTCATGGATAGAACTTGAGATCCTGCAGAGACCCTATGTCTGCCAAAAATGCCAGGAATTGTGCTCTCTGACACCTCCAAAGTAGTGTTGTAATGATTTGTTCAGGCAGTAGTTACATGCTCCCACAGTTCCTTCTAGAATTGACCAGTTTTTGACATAATCAAAATTAGGAAATTAATTTCCCATGCAGCATTACTGGATGCATTTATCTAATGTGTGATTACAGTATTTTATTCAAATTTATCTCTTTTAGTGTGGTTTCTGAGTAGTTATACTGAGAGTCATTCCTTAGGTGTTAAAGATCATTTAAAGACAATGTGATTTTTTTAAATTTTTTTTTAGGTTTAAATTTGAAAAAAAGATATTTTTCAGCTCTTCTGCACTTGTTGAATAGACTCAGTGTTTGTACAATGCTTGTAAAACCATTTATGCAAACCAAATTGCAAGAAAATTCCTGAATATTTTTGGTTAGGAAAGCTTTTTGTTATAAGCAAATACCATTTGTAATTTTTTTCTTTTTATTTTCAAACCAAGATTCATACACTAGAGACATGGGCTACACTAAGGCAATGCACTTTCACCCACACACCTTCAGCAGGTTTAGCATGATTGCTAAAGTGCGAATGCAACACAGGTTATGAACCCTCTTAAGTACTGCCTGTGTGTATTATTTCAGATTTTAAATAAAAAGGTAGTTTAATTACTTACTAAAAACATTTTAAACTGCCTGATTAGAGAATTTCTTCATAAAGAGAATTACATTTATTTTTCATGGAACCAAAAATGCAGTAATGATTTACTGCAGGCTATAAAGTCATCAGTAGAGAAGGTTCTTGAGTAGGCATTATCTAAAAGGAAGCTGCTTGATTATTCTTTACATAACCTTTTTTTTAGCCCAGAATCTTCAACATTCCTGAAGCATTGTCTTTGCTCTGACAACCAGACTCTGAACAGAAACACTGCAAACTCTAAAGTATAAGAGTTGATGTGATCATTTTTCTTCACTTCTGAGGGTCTCCTTCTCTAGAGCAACTTGGGAAAAAAAAAAATTGGGCCAGGGGTTCTTGGAAGCAGAGCTAGGAATGTGTGGCATTTTTAATGTGTGCTGCTTGTCTGGTGACTTCAGGGACCAATTTTGCCTTCAATATCCATTTTGATATTATTAAATTACTTTATTATTGAAGACTGCTCTTTCCATTTAGTTACAGGCAGAAAAACATGCTGCAGTAAGTCCAGATCCTATCCACATCCCTTAAATTCCTTAGAAATACTTTCCCAGCACCTTCAGGGTCCTACCCCTGCACTTTCTAAATTCCCGACAGCATGTTCTGAGCCAGGTAGGTGAGGAAAAACATATTCTGAAGCTGCTTGGGGATCCTGCAGGCTAACCAGCAACCTAAGCACCAGAGCTAGCTCCCAAGCTGTTCTCAGTAGAGGCTTCCTGTTCAACTGGTGATGGGGGAAATTCAATATCATAAATATTCAATATTTATTAAAAAGGAGGGAAAACATTCTAAGCAGTTGTGAAGAAGTTCAAATAGAATGACTGTAGAAGCTTAACATTCACAGATTAAAAATCTCAACTAAAATAACATATAATAAAGCACATATTTTTTCAACTCAGATAACCTTGATAATACTAGGTATGCCATAAGTGTATATATAAAAATATATTTTAGTCTACCACTACTAAATTTGGTTACTATTTGCAAGCAGCAATCATTTAGAGACAAGATTTCACTTCAGAGCAATGAAGAGCTTTGAAAGGAATCTTTAGTACACTCTAATAAGTATTCCCCATTGGGGTTATTTCAGAGATCTAACAGAATTTACTGTATGAAATCCAGTTTGTTGTGTAAAGGTCTGTAGACCAGACATTTTGAGAGCAAAAAGGCAAAGTAATTTTTGGAGCTGTAAAACAAGGAGATGCATGCACACTGTTAGGTGAGCAAATTAAGTAATTTTGAAATCAATGTGTTCGTAAGGATTCGTTCTTTCTATATCTAGACATTGCTCCTAATGACATATACTTTTTTTTTTTCTAAATTCTGGCTACACAAAGCTTCTGACTGTTGGAGAAACTGGAGTAATCAACTTAAAGAGCTCCTTTTTTCCTTTTTTTTTTTTTTTTTTTTTTTTTACAGTTTGAACACACGTTATTTTGCACTCATTTTTTAGTTTGGTTCTGTTTCTTAACTACCTCCTTATGTTCACAGGCTGCTTAATGCAAAATTCCTTAAGTTCTTGTGCAAGGGAGTTGGTCACAAGTAAACTTTTTCTTCCTTACTGAGAAAATAGGGGATTTCATTTACTGTGGCACAGCTTTGATAGGAGAATTTTGCTCATATGACTGCCTTTCCTAAAATTAACCTCAAGCATTTCTAGGATTACAGAAGGGGACTTTATTCTTAGTGGTAGTGGGGAATCAAATCAGAAGTGATGCATGAAAATTGTCATAGCACATAATCATTAAAATAAGGTAACATACATTTATTGGGAATGAGTTTAAAAGAAACTGGTAGCTGCTTAATTCTGAAGGAATATTGGAGATTTCAGCTTCTGTTAAAACTGTGTGGCATAGCAGACCTGTCATCCAAGTCCTGGAAGACTGTATAGATTCACATGAACCAGGGACTGCATCACCTCTGTTAGTTCTGTCTGTGTGATCAGGCCCACTTGAAGTACCTGGACACTCAACAGTGGTTGGTTTAATGTCTGCCACTGAAATATTTCCAGGAGTGTTTCACTGGGACTTTGGAGTTTGGCACCAGGTCTAAAGTGGAATGTTATCAAAGGGAAGGATGGGATGCTGGCTGCTACCAGCTCACTGTCAGGGTGTAGTGGGGCTGCAACTCAGTCCAAGTTTTACATGTGAAATTCATTTACAGGTCTAGTTTTTTCTGTGCCTGTCAGGTGGAATGTTGTAGAATAAAACACCAAAGCAAGCAACAAAACCAAACCCAACCCCACCGACTCTTCAAATAGTTCATAGGCCTCCAACAGGTGCAACGCCCCACCACCCTGAGCCCACATGGCAGACCTCTTCCCTCATGGGTTACGTTGACCACAAACACACCTCCTCTTCTGAAGCTGAGATTTCCTCTATTTACATGAGCCTCACGTTGGAGGTGAATGCTTCCTGTGTGCCCCAGTTTCCCCTACAAGGCACATGTTGTGAGGAGGCACCCAAGCCCTCTCAAAAGCAGGTAAGGGTGTGATGAGTGTACCTGTGTTTTGTTGCGCTGTGTGTTGTCACTCCTGCTGGCTGTTGTCCCAGTGCCTGAAGGAAAAGGTGAATCAAAGTGGAGGTGAAAAGGTCAGTGATTTCTGTATTTGACCGTATTCAAACCAGACTTTTTCTTCTAATAAGTTATTTTCTTCCTTGTCCTTACTATTACAAACATTCATTATCATTGGGGGTTTTTTTAGAAATGACCGCTTAAAACTTCCACATAGTTTCCTGATATTTGATATTTAATCTGACATCATGGGCTGTAGTCTTCTCTAGCAGTATAATTTTTGGCCGAATGAGCTGACAGGCAGGTCTGGATGATCTTTTCACATACTCTTTATGCTCGCATCACTGCTACATCAACTGCTGTTACCCACACCACATGCATACCTCCATAGTGGAAAGCTTTGTGATTTTCATTTTCCAAATGTCAGGGAACAGACTGAACTGTAAAGGATAACAGCAAAGGTAGGTGAGAAAGGGTGCAGAACAAGACCTCTGCTTTTTTGCAGTGCAAGTATTTTAGGCCACCTTCTCTCTTTGTTTGTTTGTTGTTGTTTTTTTTTAACCATACTGTGCCCTGAGCCCCAAGTCATTTTTTGGTCTTGGTTTTATATCTACCTTTGCAGATTTTTTTTTCTTAAATTGCTACTTATTTAATTAATAATTTAATTCGCTCTAGCCAGTTTTCTTACTTAGCCCTATTTGGTCACTTTGATAATTTATATGAAGTTGTAGTAAGTAAGACAACTGAAAGGATGCTTCTTAGTTTCCAAGGAGCATTCAACCAGTTAGTCTTTTTTTTGTTTTAATACAGAAAACCCTGCATTCTTTGGCAGAAAATTAAAAAAAAAAAAAAGGAAAATTATGTGTAATATTTATTTCATTAAAATTAAAAAATGTAGTGATTCTTAATATTGTTTTAAAAGTAACCTTCCTGGGGTTTGGGTGTTTTGGGGGAGGTAGGAGAGGAGACAATAAAAAGCTTATTGTATAGACACAAATGACTGAGTTAGGTTAGTTAATTTAACTCTCCAGTGGACCTTATTATTTAATGTTTATAATGTGTCAGCGTATTCTGAAGTTTGAAATCTTCAAGGTCTCAGCTGACATTTATCTCATTTCTATCTATCTTCATGAAGACACCTGTTTTTATGTTGCTGTCGCTGTCAGGAAGAGGAAGGCAATGAACCCCAAATCTGCAAGTTTTCTCATAGAAAACTCCTGAAATGTATAATAGGGTAGCCTGAGATGTTTGTTATGGAGAAGAAGTTTCTGTTCACTTAAGAGCCTTCAGCAAGAAACATTGGTCTGTGGAAGGACAGAGGATCCCTGTGTTCTTTACACACTCCCATTGGTCCTTAAGCTGTCGTCTCTACCTGAGCTGAAATAATTGGTTGTGAAGTTTTATCTTTGTTTTAATTTGGGCTGGAAAAAACTATCAAAAATATTCTAGCAATTTCCCATCTACTCCCCCATCCAACAATAACAACAACAAAACAGGTATACCTTCAGAAAATAAAAAAGTAATTCAATATCACTGCATTAATTCATTGTACTTTGGGGAAGTTCTGAACTATTACACTTAGTGCAGTCATCTTTTTGAAGGGACCATTAGTTCTAGGAAGGAATAGAACAAAGTTAGGTATGGCAAAGAAGTAAGAATTAATAGCAGAATAGGAGTTAAAGGCGGAGGGAAAATGGACTCCTTTTTATGACTATCAAATTGCATGTATGTGTTTAGTAATTTCCAGGGAGTTGAAGACAATGAAAGGAAGGTTCTAGTGCTTATGTAGTAGAATTATCACGAGGCAGATTTGTGTGGTGCAAAGAAGAGATGAGATAATTGAGGTGCTACTGTTTTGATATTGTTTGGCTTCTTGTCCTCTTCTTGTTCTCCTCATCAGAAAGACTAACAGATTTGCCTTAAAATTCTTCAGTTGTATCACTTGGTTTTGCAAAAAAAAAGAAAAAAATAGTAGATATTATGTAAGTTATCCACATTTAATCCAAAGCAAACCTTTCAAAGAGACAAAAGCAGGCCAAAGTCTGAATTCGGAAAGAACAGAAAGTATTTGCTTCCTGTTGCTTTGTAGAAGCAGAGATCTATTTTCCCTTATTTTTTTTTCCTCATAGAATTAGCTTACTGAGGATCAATGATTTAACTCATCCGGAATATTGCAGTAATTTATGTCTTAATGGTCACTCTTCTCCTTAAGGCCATTGTCCTAAAACTGCCTCCTTCAAGGTTTGTGTACCCATCATCCAACTTCAATATGATAACGTGATTTTGTGATGAAAACATTGTTGAAGATGTCCCTACTCTTGGGGTGGGGAGGGTGGAGCAGATGATATTTAAAGGTTCTTTCTAGCCCTTATTGTTCTGTGATTCTAAGAATACTTTTAATTCCTCAGCCCCGAAAAGACAACTAATGTAAGGATGGTCTGTTATGTTGGTGAAAGGAGGATTCAAGTCTCTTTTTATAAGACTGGAATATAAGTTTCAAAGTAAGTAGATCTACAAATTAGTTCAGTTCCATGTGCTGCATATCTTGATCTTCATCCTCCTCTTAATTCACCAAATATTTGGAACGTGGGTAAACTACCAGCCATTTTAGAGTCTTTTATGACTGAGGAAAAGAAGGCTTAGTTCATACAAAATCTTTGAGAAATGATCAACCATCACACCTCTGTATGTGAAACATGAGGGCTTTTTTGGGGGTAGGGGGGGCTTCTAGGGAAGATGGATTTAATTTTTTCATTTGGTTTTGTGTGGAGTTCAACAAATCTGCCTAACTCTGAAACAAGTAGGCATTCCACAGTCTTTTAAAATATTGTTTAATTAATATATTTTAATAATAAGTCTCTTCCCCACGGCTAAATAATTCTGAAAATGGGCTGGAGTGTTTTTATTTTTTTCAGGAATGTGTGAAGGCTGATACTTGCATAAAAAAAGCTTCAAAATTAAAGATTAAATTTAGGCAAAGTTTATAAGAACCTGGATGAAAAACAAAAGAAGTTAAAACCCAAATTTGTCCAGTCTTAAAGCAGGTAATGTAAGATAAATGAAATGGTATCAAAATCGTCCTAGGAGTTACATGTAGGCACATACTTCTAGTTCATAATAAACCAGAAAATAGCAATCAGATTACTGAATTAAAACTTATATCTAAATAGCAATAACTGCATTTAATTACATGTTTAGATGTAGCTTTCAGTAGGGTCTGTCTTAAATTGCAATGTCTTTACTAAGTAAAATGGGACATTTTTGAATGTATTTCAAAAAGTAAGCCTAGATTTGACAACAAAGTAATTAAGCAAAAAGTACTAATAAACTGACTTTCAATCACCAATGAAACTCAGAAGTTTTCCAATATCTGTTTTTCATCTGTCATATACTTGTTCACATTAGTTTTTATCTATTCCTGTCTCACTTCAATATTTTTGCTTTTATCAATGTAATTTCACAGGAAGTTCATAAAAATACCAGTTTTGCAAAGGATTTTGAGGACTTTTTTTTTTTTGTGAGGTTGTGGTATTGAGGTTATAGATAAATCATAGCTGATATGCACAGTCCTTGACTATTTTACTAATTAAAGTGGTAGGGGGGTTTCTGTTTTGTTTTCATTCCTTCATTTAACTCAAGTAAAAATAAAAAAACATGGAAGTATTTCTACTCAGCCTTTTCCAGCCACTTGAAGTGACTCTTTACATTTACAGTTCCTGATAAGCCTCATTAAGACATTTTTGGTCCTGGTGCCCCTGTAGTTCTTCAGGGACTTAGTGTAGTATTTTAAACTACTCTGAGTTTTTCCACTTCTATGCAATTTCTGAGCGTTCACTGAGCACAAGTGGAGTCATATTGCCCCCAACAGGGAAAATGCAGAACATAACTTCATTCTTTTATATCAGGACTAAAGCACAGTGCTTGATTCAAGTAGTGTGTGTTCCATCTATATAAAAATATATTTGCCAGTATATAACTGTAACTCATAAACACCTAATCTTAATTTACCATGTTTCAATAAACAAATTTCATTTTTTTTCTTTTTTTTTTTTTAATAACTTAACTTGATCAGTATGCACAGCAGTAGTTTACATAGTAAAAAAAACCAATGTATTTTTGCTTTCTAAAATTTACTTTCAAGACTGGTCAGATGTGGGGGTTTTGTGCTTTTTATTTAAGACTTATTTTGATAAACTTAAGAATATGCAAAATTCCTTTTTGCCATAATGGCAAGAATATTTTCAACAGAGTGTAAAAAAAAAAAAAAAAAAAAAAAAAAAAAAAAAAAAAAGTTGATCATGATATAAAGTTGTTGTTGTTGTGTTTTTTGGTTTTGTTTTTTTTTTTTTCATAAAGTAACTTCTTCTATACAAGGAAAGGAAAATATCCTGATAGGGTATAATTTAGTAAAGAATTGTGGAGATGACTGATTTAGTTCACTTATGATTTTTGTTATTTTTTTTGTTATTGCTGACTACACTCAGTGTTGTGTGTAGAAATTCTTTCTAGAAATTCTATTTGGTCCTTACATAAAGCTACATTGACTTTATCCTTTACTGAAATCCAGTTCAGAATCACTGTGCCTTGATTTAAAAACTACTTTGTAAGGACCACATGATGCGTGGCATGATTTTTTTCTTAATTATCTTTTGAAATAGTTTTATTTTCATAGTTTCTCTTTAAAATAGTTCACCTAGATAAATCCTCTGACATATCATTTAACATGGAAGTTCTATCCCATTTTAAACCTTAATTAGAAAGTTACTGCCAAATATTGAAAGAATGTCACTTTAAATTATAAGATTCATTAAAGCTTGTGTATCTTTTTTTGACTTCAATATATTAAAGATACTTCATGTCTGATAAGATAGTTGGGATTAAACATTACTTTCTATGAACATTAAAATTATTACGTCTGTAAGTAGGGTCTTAATTCTTAGATAGCAGCCTAGATCTAAAAGTTTATTTTAGTATACCTGGTGTGTTCATGTCAGGGTGAGATTGATTTTTGTCTTGTTTATGTTAACAGGAACAGCTTAATAATTTTGAGAACTTAGCAAAAAAAGACTGCTGATTTTGCACATTTGAAAAATTTGATGACACTTTCTTTCTGACTGCCTATAGTCATTGTTATTTAGTAGGTATTTCAAAGTTAGCACACTGAGATTGGTGCCCAGTGTGTCTCTTGCCATTTTATTGCTATAAGACTTGGGAAAGGAAATCACAGTTTTATCATCATCTATTGGTACATCTCTGGGACAGCAATGAGACAGAAAAGTTCTTGTAACTAAAAATACTTGTACATCTTACGGCTGGGTAGTTTGTGCATGAACCCTTCCATTCTGTCATGGTAAGAAGTCTGCCAGAGTGTGTGCTAACCCAACACCTCTTTTTTCTTGTGAAAAAAAAAAAAGCCTAATCCACATTGTGTTCAGTTAGGATTTTGTACAGCAGGTTTATGTGGGGCATGGTCAAAAAGTAGAATATCTCCTTCTGCATCTTTGTTTCTCACCATCTCAGTTGCTTTTTTAGCTCTTGTCAAAATGAAGAACTTGCATTGCTTCATGCAGGAGTTAAAAGACAACATGATTACAAAGATGTGAAGCTGGTTTGGAATGGTTTGTTTTGGTGGCTAATCCAAGCAAGGGACTTGTTGCAAAAGTTCTTAAATTGCACTGCAACGACTGTGGGAAAGTATGGGAATCAGATAGTTTTTGAGTCTTGAAGGTCCACATTCAGCAAAAATGAATCATTGAATGACAAGACTGTAGTATAGCATCTGCAAATTATTGGCAAGGAACTCAGTTTCTGTAATTTTCCTCTTGTTCTTCCAAAAACTGAGCTAGCACCTTCTACTTGGTTCTTGCCAGCATATAAGTACTTGAATTTGTGTTAGTTAGTGCTCCTTTGAACTTGTGTTTTATGAAAGTAAGAATACACATTTAAAAGAGACAATTGTGCCATAAAAATATTTCATATTTCAATATCTCTCCTCTGTCTGTGGTTGAGTGTTTCTACAGACATATCTACACATGACTTAAGTGACCTCAACTGATTTAAAAACCACTGATTTCTCCAAGTTTATACCTAGCCACACAGGACCAAATTATACACAGATCATTACAGGTTGTTGCAACTTACTTTAAAACTTAATTTCTACGGTTACTGAGTAAGCAAAAGTTTCAAGGAGGTTTAACTACAGACATTATGCAATGCAAATAGAAATTGCTTCTGCGCAAATGCAATAAGCAAAAAATGTATTACAGAGTCCAGAACTGCAAATTGGAAAATTTTTAATCTAGTATTTGTGCAGCATTTTTTTAATAGCACCTGGAAATGATATGGAAAAAGCCCCCACAATTTAGATGTATTTTACTGATTTATACATGCTAAAAAAAAAAAAAATCAGAAGACCTAATTTCAATTCTGATATTTTTCTGTCCTCCTAAATAAGTAGAGAAAAATAAACTTGAACAAATTGTCTAAATAGGCCTAACAAATAGCTTAAATAGGTATACTGTGTTGAGCAGCTGAACCTTTCTATTTTATCTTTTTTCATGATAAATGAATTATTTGAGCAGAGATTCTGAAATACAGAAAATCTTATTTCATAATACATTCCCAAGAATAGTAACTTTGGAATATCAAGGAGGGGGAATCACTCTAGGTAAAGCATGATATTTAAAACAATTTGCAAAAAAAAAAAAAAAAAAAAATTAATGCCCTTTTTCAAAATAATTGTCTGGAAAATACACTGATCTGTAAATATGTGTGCAGCATGAATTGTTTTACACAAAAGTTTAAAAACTGAAATGCGGGTAAAATTTTTTCAGACACTAAAATATAGTGGAAAAAACAAGGGTTAAAGGCATGCTGAGGTACCAAATATTAAGTAACAGTTAATCATTCTGAACGGGGGCAGCAAATAAGAAAACAGGAATCCCAAAGATGCTTCTCTCCTGGTGATTGCTGTAACAGATAGAAGTAAACAGAATTGATTGAAATGTGCTTATCCTAACGTAGGAGATGGTATAGTTGACCTGTCAATCTCTGCTCTACGTTTGCTTGCAAAAGTGCAAATAGCTGTTATTTGGCTCTGAAAAGGATAGTTTCTTTGAACTTTTTTCTTTACTCAGAACTGGCACAGAGGATTTTAGAAAACACTGAACTGGGTAAATACCTCAGGTCAGATTTGTGCATACAATTCTTATGTATTTTATTTAAATAAAATATTTGATGCTTCATTTGTTTTTCACAATTATGTTTTTGTTGTGGTACTTTCAAATATTTTTGTTCAGAAATGAAATGTCCTGAAGCGAGAAGTAATGCAACTTCAGTATGCATACCTGAATTCTCAAAAATTATGAAGAGCTTTAACATCTCGGATATCAATCATGTACTTCAATTCAGTTATTAAAAATTATTCTGAAAAATTACCCACTTTGGGGAACTAATAATTGGACAAAGGCTTGTTTTAATTATACTTTGAGAGCAGTATTTTTACAGGACAATACCGTGTACCTTCTAGATTGACCTATTCCATTATGTTCCTTAGCATGTAGTCTTTGCAACTCCTTCATTTTCAAATGTTGACAAAAACAAACCCCCCCAAACCCTATGAAAATTTCAGGGATACCCATATGCCCCATATTTTTAAAACCATAAAAAAACCAAACCAAAGTAAAAGAACAAAACTCAAATAACCCTCTCTTCTGTTCTTTGAAAGCTAGTCAAAGGTATTAATCATTTATCAGTAAGTGTTCTAGCAGTTTTAAAATCTATTTTCTGTATGTCAGATCTGCTTGTGATAGCACGTGTTGTCTAACTATATTGGCATTATGCTCTTCACTGTCCAGATTTTGTCCTAATAAATACAACTCAACACCAAAAGAAGTTTGGTAATAGATGGTTGGATTTGCATAATGATAAATAATTACTTTTGTAAGTTTTTTTCTTGTTTGTGAATGTTAAGCAAGGAGTCAGATTTTTGCCAGACTGCTCCTCCCAAGTGTCCATTCATCACTTGTGCTCTTGCTTAGCTCCAAGGCGCCTTACTGGGCTGAGTGGGGCAGAGAATTCTACATAAACCTTCAGTGTCTCACGTACAACTCCTCGAGGGAAAAAGAGTTGCAATATAAAAGGCAGAGTTTCATGGCTTGCTTTTTCAGAAACTTTGTGTTATTAGTATTTTAAAGGGATTTATGTAAAATAAACTCTTGGCTAAAAATTAAAGTCTTGGCTTTCCTTACTGAATCATATGCATGGCTTCAGTTTTAGTGACCCTCAGCACAGGTGAAACTGCTTTCTGATTTCACTGAATGTAGATTTGTTTGGCTTTTATATAGAATCAGGAAAAGTATTTTTGCTATAGAGTTGGGCAAGAACAACTTGTTAAAAATTAACCTGGAAAAGTATTAGTTGACAGAAATCTAATGTATTGACTCACTGTACCTTGTAGAATCTAGAAGGGAAATGAGAGGAAAAAATACTGAAGTATATATTATTTACTGTGAATCAATGATATTAAATGAAAAAAGTCATCTCAAGTTTTCTACCCTGTTCATTCCCCCAGGCAAACATGTAGTGAAAGCTGAGTAGTTTTCTTGATTTTCATCCAATTTCTTGACTTTTACTTGGAACTATAGATTCTGAATATTTCTGAGACCTTAGAGGCTTCATTTAATGTTGAAGGATTTAAAAGTTTTATGGCTATCATAACAATATTCACAGATAAATTTATTGTGCTGTCCAGGTTTATTTGTATAAGATAGAGGTATAAAATATTGCTAGTGGTGAGGGACTAATTTTAAACATCTAACGAGCATCATCCAGTAATATTAGCCTGACACTCACAACTCACTTGAAAAATATGGATCTAATTTAAACAGTGGTTTTAACAGTAATAACAATTGCATAATAAAATTCTGAAGTTCATCTGTATTTAATAATATGTTTTCTTGATTTGTTTTTACTTTTTTCTCTTCCTTTCATGCCTCTCTTCACTCCTCTGATATTCTTTCTTTGTCACCATTTCTGGTAAAGATTAGGAATAAATGGGTACTTTTAAAAACTATTTTCTAAAAGAAATTTTACAGAAATTCAGCTGTTTTGTTATGACGAGGCAACAGAAGAAAAACTTGATTTACTTAAATTGATGCTTAAGCTGCACTGATCTCAATCAATCCTGATTTTTATTTGGCTCAAGACAATGAGAATACCTTGTGTAGGAAGTTGCATTTGTCAGTCCACTGTAGCCAGCGGGAAACTCCTCACAACACACAAAGCTCGGGAGTAATGTGGTTTTGGTGGGAGAAAACGAAGAGCATATTGTTGCTGAATTCAGCAAGTGAAACATTGAGTTACATCAAAACAACACAGGTTTATTCCACATTAAATTAGTTGTCTCATGGGGATGTACTGAAACTTTGGGTTTGCTTCTATAGTTATCTGTCTGTGCAGAAAAAAATGGTGCAGAGGGATTTTAATAAGCATACAGCATAGGGAGTGAGTTAGATAATACATTCAAGCCCATGTACTGTTTTCTTATGTAGTTGAAAAGACTACATAGAGAATGGACAGCCCAGTGTACTAGCTTTTTCCTGGTAATCTAAATAAATTAATGCTTAGGAAATATTAGAGTTTCTTCCTCCAGCACAGCAGTGTTTTTATATGGTGGGTTGGGTTTTTTTTCTTTCCTTGTATCCAAGCAAGTCTCTTTCTTTCTTTCTTTTCTAAACTTTCAAGAAGCTGTTTGATTTGGTTTTGCTTTTCCTGTGCTTCTGAAATATTTAAGGACAGAGCTAAATCAGTTATATTGTAACGGATCTTTAATGACCATGTGTTTTGCATGCTATTTTAAGTCACTCAAATAGAGTATCAGTAAAAATACATAAAATATTTATTAGCTTCTTTTCCACTAGCTGTATTTCACAGCAGTGGTGGTTTGCCTGATTAAGAGATTAGTCTCTCAGAAAAACATATTTGAATGAGAATGAATTCCAAATGCTCAGTGGTCCCAGGTAGATTATTTTCTGTGTGATAGGGGTGGTTCTAATTATTTGCACTTACTTTCATTGCTATGTTGTATATTACTTTTCGGATTGGTGTATTATTGACAAAATGTGTTTCAGTGGTGGCAAAAAGGAAGTTATATTACGGAGAGAGGAGCAGAGTTGCAGACCAAATGGAAAGGTATTATGGGGATTTTAAAGGATCATATGAGCTATATGCTAGTTTCTGAAATAAAAGTGTCAACAGACATGGTGGCAGCATATACATTGAGAATTATAAATGGTGTTCCAAAGTGCTGTGAAATCTAAAACACAAATTATGCCTTTAAAACTTGTTACAACTTCTTTATTTTCCATGATCAGTAACTAGGTATTTTCTTGCATTGTTAGTTGTTTTAATACTCTCAAACAGAATTGCTGCACTTGGGGGTTTTTAAGGCTACAATATTGTTCATAATGGATGTGTCACAGATAGCCCAGGAAAGCCTGAAAGTGCTGTGTGGCTTGCAGACCTCTCAGGTCCTTGGACCAAAACATGAGAAAAGGCTTTACCAATGCTGTGTGGCATAAAATTAGTAACTGTAATTTATATTTGTGTCTCAGTTGCTCTAGGAAGACCTCTGGTAAAATTTATTTAAACTTGCATCATCTTTTATTTCCTAGGCATAATATATGGAAAGAAGACACATCTTCCTCATTTCATAACTTTTAAATTGGATTTTTAACTTAATCCTGGGAAGGGTTCTCTCTTTATCTTAGATCTTCTGCATGGTGAGAACTTCTGAAGGAAAAATCTTTCTTTTCTTATAACACCCCTTGAGTCTGAACTCCAGCAGCAGCTAAACAATAATCTTCTGATTTATAGAATAGCATGGTGTAGAATGTCCTGTGAGAGCAGAATTAATATGAAGCAAGTTAACATTGAGTCAGTATTTTACAGACTGTGTATGTGGTTAAGTGGTAGAAGCAGCGTGCAAGGTGTTTAAGATATCAGCTGTCTCCCTGCACCAAAACTGAAGAGCTGTGTCGACATGGCCCTGTGCCTACACTAATTACAAACAGGAATGTGCTTTCAGATCTGTTGTAGGAAGAGAATGCAGAGAAAAGCTTGGGAAATGTTACATTAATAATATCAGGTCCTACAATGCTGCCTAAGTAAAAATTCTTGCTGAATCTATCGGTCTCACTGCAGTACAGCCTCTGTACAGTAGTGGAAACCTTCAGACGCTGTAAGAAATGCAGTTCCCTGCCTAATATTACTATCTAGCGTTGAGTAGACTGTTGCTACACTACACTATGCAAACCCACTGAAAATGATTGTATCTAGTCTCTCCAAGCCATTGGGTCTTTATGACTATGGTGGTTTAAAACCCAGCTGGAAAATCAAACTCAGTCAAGGCTGTTCCCTTTCCAACACCCCACTTCGATAATGGAAGAAATACTAGGAGAGATTAGAAGTAGGAAAAACAATTCACTGGAAATAGCAACAACCACACCAAAATTAACAAAAAGGAGTGTACAACAGAGAGACAAACTTTTCCACCTGCAAATGAGGTATTCACTACTGATTGTCCCCCCAGGCAGCACTTGATGTAGTTGTCAACAAACACACAAGCTGATGACAGGAGAACTTGCACAATTTAGCTTTTTCCCATCCCTCCAGCCTGGAAAGAAAAAGCAACAGAAAGCTGGGACATAACAAAAACATGCAAGCTAATTCATTTGAACAAGGGGTTGTGCTGCCAAAATGCCCACTGTGGCCATCCCAGTGCCAGGGCTCTCTCTTAAGGGCTGTGGCAGCAGCGGTGGCACCATGGGGCTCTCTCTTGGTGTTTAGTGGCAGCACGGCCCTGACTCCTGGTCCCACACACTCTCTGGCAGGAGCCAGACAGGCAAAATGGCCAACTTTACTTCCAGGTATGGCTTTTTCATTCTGAGACCATGGGCTTTTTCATTCTGAGACCATGTCCCCAGCCATGGTGCGGATGGTATCAAATAGACAGCACTCCAGCCCTTTTCCCTGTAACCATGACAATGACTTTAGGAGCAGGAAAGCTTTACAAAATAGAAGTGTGGGAAAATGCCTTGCTCTGGCACTAGGCCCTATGTGTCCCAAAATCATGCAGCTGGATGTTCAGCTTTGTGCAGAATAAGGGGGGAGCATTATGTGTGTCTTGCTGACTTGTTGAGGCATTGGTTGGATCTCTCCTTCCTTTGTCCTTGACTTTGTTGTTGTTGTTGTTGTTGTGAATGTTCTGTACTTTGGCTGATGGGTGAAGGTGTTATTTTTTAGTTTGATCAGTATTCTATATTAAATAGTATTTACCATAAAATATACTGAGACTTAATGTCTAATTAGTTGAACTTTAGTCTCAGAACCTTGATGAGGATTTTTCTAGGGTTGCCTCTGTAGTTCTGTGTTTAAAAATGCCTTTTTTCTTTCACTGCCCCTTTCATATTTTCTTTCTTTTATTTTCCCTTAAAGCAAGACCAATAATTATTTAAAAGGCTTTAAAAACAACAGAAAATATATGGTTATGTGTTGCTTGCTGTGCTCATTGTATGGTTATGACATGGCAAGATTAATACAAGTGTAAGTCAATGTATACACAGTCAATTTTCTATGCATAAAAGGAATATAAATTAAAATGGCAGCTTGTAAACTCAATACAGCATGTGACAAATTGACAAATGGTAAATATAGCCTAGTAAAAAAATGCAATTAATTTCAAGTCTGTAAATTTGTTCAAGTAGTTGATCTGGCAAACAAAGTTATTGTCTAATGCTCAGAAAAGAAGACATTAATCAGAAAATTACCCAGATAAATATAATTTATCCCTGGTCAGTTTCGAGGGGGGAAGAAAGTGTGAAAAAATCTTGTTTATATATTTGAATTTGCAATTTCTTTTTGGAGAATTTCAGATTTTTTTTTAAGTTTTTCTTATTGATTTAGGATGAATACTTAGAATTGCTAGCTAATCCTCTGTTCCTTGAAATTAATTCTTAAATTAGGAGGGTAATGTCTAGACCTTCCTGTCCATTAAGGCATAGTAATGAGCACTTAAGATCAAACCCCTTTTCTTTATACAGTAAATGCCTACATATATGGTCTGTAACCACTTAGATTTATTTTCTGTTTGGTCTTCAGCTGTTTCAGTTTGCTAGACAGAGCACAAACGCACCATACGCACAGTATGGGAAGCATCCTTCTCATTTATTACTGTAGCTGACTTTGCAATTGCTTTTCCTTTTGGGAATTCTTCTTCAAAGCGTTGTAAATATTTATTGAAGGAGTGATCTCTTGTGTGATGTATTTCTTTGGACATGTAACCATAAGAAATGATGTTATTCTTTTCAATAAGACATGATTCAACTTACCAATTAGGGGGAGTGAAATACCAATTTGGTGAAAATATATTTGTGCATTTTTTAAAAAATTATTAAAGCAAACATTTTTTTTTTTGAGCAGTAGCACCTGAAAAATTCTGTTTTCAAGTTTACAATGTATATATTTTTTTAATTTAAATACAATATGATGATTCATTCTAATATAAAGCTAGGTGAAAGATGCAAATCGGTTGCAGATGTTAAGCCATGTACTGTTATTGCTGGTAATTAGTAGATGAGATGCCTGCCCTTAATGTTTTAAATATTATATAGCAGCTTCTGACTTGATTAACTCCAAGGCATCAGAGTATCAGGCAAATATTAGATATTAAGTGTAGACATAAATTACATTTAGTGGGGTTTTTTGTAGTTTAAAAATTATGGGGTTTCTATATGTCACTCAGATTAAATTTTTTAGAAGTTCTATTTCGTTTTAAACTACTCTGAGTAGCAAAGTTTATGGGCAGTGAGAAGAAATATGCATGGGAAAGCCTGAAAAAGCAAACAAAACCCTCATCAAAATCTACAAACAAACATACACCCACAACCTCAATATATAATGTTTATAATGTAGTGCATTTAGGTGAGCAGTACTAAAGTATATGATGCTTAAAATAAAAATATTAAATCTCTGAGTTATGTATTCTGAATTTCAACCTTATTTTCAAATATGTAAATGCAAGAAGCATGATGAAAAACTTAGATTAATGATTGGAAGATTATCTGACTGAGGTTTGAGAATAAATACAGCATTCAAAGTATTACTGCAATTCCCTTCTTTATCATGTGAAGATACTCTATGACAACGGGTTTTGGATTTTCTTCATTTTACCTGTTTTTCTCTTTTCCTGTTTCTGACAAATGTTAATAGGTAGCCCCTGAGAGGTTATAACTTGATCTACAATTGTTAAGGAATAATCCTGTTGTAAATGATATGCTCTGACACAATGGCTAGTGCTCCCCTTCGCTTCATTGTTAGGTATTTTGGTATTCATGCTGCTATTCAGAAAAAATCAGTATTTATTTTGTATGATGCTCTTTAGAATTACCAAGTGCTCAAACATCTCTAATAGCTGTTGTCACAAAAAGGGTTTTGTTTTATTCTCAGTCATAATTATCGTCCATTTCTCATCTTCATTTATCCATTTGACTTTAAATTTCAACTTGGGAGTTAGTGTCTGCTGCTCAGGACTCCTGCGCCGTGCCATGTCCAGAAGCCAAGTGATTCCAATGAGACACTGTTTCACAGAGAGCTGCCGTGCTAGAGGTAGTAACAGCCAGTTACCTATGCTTTTCCTCTAAACTAAAACTTCTAAACATTGGCCAGGGGTAAAAAATATAAGTATTCCTCTGTGGTTCACCAACAGAAAAACATACAGCAGGCAGAAATTGCAGGCATGAATTTCTGGTGTTGGCCTGCTCTGTTGCCGTTTTCCTGCGTGTCAGCAGGTGGCGATGGAAGGCAGCGTAGCAGCTGGGAGAAAGTCAGAAACGAAATAATAGTGCTTGGAAAGAATCTGCTTTGCTTTTTGTGCTGTATGAGTCTTTGTTCTTCGGAGCATCTTTAGGTTAGGTTATAAAATTAATTTTATTTCTATTTTATTAGCACATTATTTCCTTGTCTCTTGCAGCCCGTTACTAATATATATTTTTAAAATGCAAATTCTTGTCACAGATGCAATGGTTTTCTAAAAAATAAGAAAGTAAATAATATGCAGGGAACCTGGGTGAAAGAGGAGAGTGCTATATGTGTTTATGAATAGAATAGTTAAAGTAATAGGGACACTGAACTCATTCCCGTTATGCTTGCCACAAATCCATTTAGAAATTGTACAAGAAAATCACCAACAGAATTCCTTCCCAAACTAAGGAAGGATTTACACAGTAAAAATAACAGCGTAGCGGCGCCATCTAGGGATTAATTTTCTTAGTGCTCTGTTACTATTCTTCCTCTGGGTCTGGGCAGCGTGTAAAAAATGAGCAATGCTTTTAAAGTCATTTTGCCAATAAGTAACACTCCTGCCATATGTGCTGCTTTGGGATGATGTATGCTGGAAAGCGTCAGTTCCATTTAGGATAGGATGAAGCACTTAATTTCTTCTAAATCTTGTCTTTATTTTCTCTCTTTTTTCGGCCAGAGGCATCTCAGGAAATCTCTAAGCAGGAGCCATGAATTTTGGGATGCTGTTGGAACAATAATTATACAATTGAGAAATATTTTCCTTTCAAATATACCTTTTTACTGCTATTTTTTTGTAAACCTTGAGCAGAAACTCCTAGCTGTGGTCCCAGTCTCTTCAAATTTTGTATGAGGTTAATGGAAATTAATCAAATAATAGAAAAATAGGTAAAGTCTTCCCTCTTTTTTGAAGATCAGTGGTATTACATGGGAGTTCAGTAGCAAGAGTGTGATCTTAGGGAATGTGAAAACAGGTGAGAATTGAGTGGTATCTAAGGTTCAATGGCAGAAATATGAATGTATATATCATTAGGGTTAGGTTTTTTGGGTTTTTTTTCTGGTAAACCTATAAATGCAGCTATGAGATTTATTGTCCTAGGTAATATAAAACATAGGTAATTTATGATTGCCATAAATTAATACCTGAAAAAGTAATTTTCTTTCTTTATACTGAAGTTTGTTGGGTTTTTTTACTGAACTATATTTTGTTATAGTTATTTATGTGCTTTGAAGTGCATTGCTTACAAAAGAGGTATATTTCTTGTGGAGATAGTGGCTTGCTCGCTAATCAGATCAAGCCTACAGTGCACGTGGTTGCCTACTTTTATTTCCTGTTTTTCAAATGGTGGAGGTCTTGAAGGATAGAAGACAAAAAGAGAGCTTTGCTGAGAATTAGGAGGTAATTTTTGTGTTCTGTAATTTGACTAGGTCTGCATTGGCCCAGCAAATAATCCTAGGTGCTTCACCATTTCAGAAGTTTTAGCCTCACTTATGCTGTGTGGATACGCATTCTCGGAACGTGTCAGCCAACAGGCATCAAATTGCCAACACTTTCCAGAAGGAAAGGAGTTCTCCAGAAATGAATATCAGTTCGTACAACCTGATGAAGGAACCATTCTTACATTCAGTTCATTTTCTCCCACTAAAGAGAATTATGTGTTCTGCTTCCCTGGGATGCAATATAATTTAAAATTGATAATTTTAATAGTACTTAATTTTTTCCCTCTTTTAATTTCTTCTGATATAGATTTCTTGTGGAGTTTTTCCAGACTTTTAGCAAAAGTCAGCACCTGACCAAAATGCTGTTGGATACTTATAGATGGTCACAGCCTGACATTTCATGTAACTTGTTTTGCTAAGAGATCTTCTGTGTTATTTGTGAACACATGCATGTTCCAAACTGTTGGAGATACAAATAATACAAAAATATGTTATTTTCCAAATCTTTTTTCTGTTTTATTTTCTTAGTTGGGTGTGCAGACAGTCTCAGATAAATGTCTATGTAGAAACTGAAACTTTTTTTGAAGAGATGTGAAAGTGACAAAGATATTAAGTGAAGATGAAGAAGTATTGGACATCTACAATTAAAATAAAATAATTCAGGCTTTTAAAGAAGCTTGCTAATTTATAGTACTTTAGCAAGCTAAATTATATGCAAGCTTTTTTTTTACTCAGGGATTAATTCTAGAAAGTACTTGAATGACTGTGTATCAGCTTTCAACTATTATATCAATTACTGTGTCATATTTTGAAGGGAACTTAATACACCAATTCTAACCCCATATCTTATACTTTAAAAGAATTGTTTAAAACCCAGCTGCACATTAACCACTTCTCATGAAACACGTGTTATCTACTTTAGCACTCTTGACCTTATCATATGGTAATTTTCTAGCTTTTAAGAAGTAATTTTTGAGATTTTTAGAGGTACTCCCAGTTTCTTCCTAAGGTGCTTTTGCTGTCTTAAGTAGTCTTTAAATGATTTACTTCTAGTACTTTCCCTTTATATTTTATATGTTGATTGCTTGCTGAACTCTTGCCTTGATGTATGAATAGTAAACGAAGATATTAAAAGCTTTAAACTCAATTTGAATCAGCTTCTAAATTCAGACTATTTCATCTGGTAAATACAAGTTTCCTTATCTTTACTGCTACATAAATTAAGGAGAAGAGTTAATGAAAATAAAAGTATCTCAAATACTTAACTACTTAACATACATTGAGAAGGCTTTGCATTACCAATGATTTCATTGAAAATTATTTCGTCAGTTTACTTGGACAGTTTATATATGAACCTTTTCTTAGAAATACAGACAATGTGTATTTCTTTGTTGTGCTTTACCAACCTTATCGGCTTTTTGCTTAATATTTCTTATGGTTTTGAAAAAAATTGAAGAAGGCATCTCAGCCTTCAAAAAATAGAACATAAACAAGAGCATAACTTTCACTGAGCTGATTCATATTTATAATTTTAACATATTTTAAGGTTCTTATTACTGCTTTCTTTAAAATTTTCTTATATAAAGGCTTACAGCTTGAACTCTTCCACTGGACAGCAATATTTTCAATAAGCCTCGTTACTTGCATGGCAGCATTTTCAGTGAGTCCAGCTAGAACCTTATAATCATAAAAATTATATAGGTTGAAAGGGACCTATGGTTGTTGTTCAGAAGAAACGGTTAAAAACAGGAGGATAGTAGATTGTCTTTAATGACCTTGCAGCTGGGGATGCTGTGGCCTGGAGAATAAAAGAGAAGGAAACCCCATCTATTATGCCTACTGTTGTTTATCCTCTGTGTTTTGAGAAGCGGAATCTCTGTCTAAAGATAACATAGGTGCTTCCAGAGACTTGGAGGCACCCTCACAGATGTGTCTTGGGAGAGAGAGCAAAGCTCAGAGTTAATAAAAGGCGCAGGGGGCTCACAGCATGGGGATAAACCACGTGTGTGTGAACCACGTGTGTCTAAATGGGTGCAGACAGCAGCCTTGCCATGTGCAGGAATGGACTGAGCCTGACAGGGCCTCTGCTGCTGCTTGTGTGTCTCCACTTGGGTGTTGCCCCAGGATCCTCTGAATAGCGAGGTATTGATATTTACTATTTGCATTTCAGCAGTGGTTTGTGGTTGTTCTGGCTGCCTCCCTGTGTTGACTCAAACAAATGCCATGCAGTGTAACCTCATGGTCATAGTGCGGCCAACTGGGTCAAGTTGTTCAAGGCTTTGCACAGTTGGAGTTTTGAATTTCTCCAAGGATGGATGTTGCACAGTTATGTTTTAGCTCCTGTTCCATGTGTAACTGCCCTCCCTGTGAATAAGCTCTTTCCTTTACTGAGTTAAAATTTCCCACATTCTAACCTGTATCCCTTGCCTCTCACACTTCTGCTATGCATTTGAGAGGTGTTTCACTTAATCTTCACTATGTAGTTATAAACATCAACAGGCCTTCCCCTTGAATTTCCTTTGGGTTTTAACAACTTTGTTTCTCTCAGCTTTTTTGCTCTTGACTATCTTGGTAGCTTTTGGTTGGACTTCCTCCATTATGTCTGTCTTATACTGGAGACTCCAAAACTGGTCGTAGTATCTGCTTAATAATGATCATTAAAAGAGTGTGTTTATTTAAAAAGCAAACAAACAAAAACCCCACAACTAACAACAATCTCACAGAAAGCAAGAGCCACTCTTGTGCTATAAATAGCATTTAATAAAGACCAATAAATTACAATAAATGCTGCTTTGGTAAGATTAGGACTTCTGTGAGAGAAGGTAGTTTGTACCTGGTACAGATTTAAAGTGACTTCCAAGCAATTCAAGATAGGTAGTGAGAATGGTTAAGAAGATAGAAAGTTTCACTATAGAATATACTTTTAGTCCCCTTTTTATTTAGCTTCAACTTCCAGCCACTGAACTTAGTTTTGTGTCTTCCTTCTAACACAAGAGTTCTTAACTACTTCAGTTGGTGTTTTGGTATTTGTCAAAATCCTTTTGAATTGTCCACAATGAATTGAATTTGTCCAAGAACTTCAAAAGCCTTTTTAAAAGTGTAGTTAAATTTTGTTACCTAACAAGTCAAATTGAAATTGAATTTGAAATGACCAATATAAGATTTCAATCAATATATAATTATTACTCCATATTTATAGGTTACTAATGTTGAGAAATTGGCAGGCATACCTTGCAGAGGTCATTTGCATAATTTCTCCTCAGTTACTACTTACAATATTACTATCCAGCCCGTTCCTGTGCCAAATAATTATGATTGCTCTGAGTTCCTCCATCTAAAATGTATCCTGCTCCCAAAGACTGTGTGAGTAGTGAATACTACTTCCCAGTCCATTTTGGCTCTTCACTGTAACACTGTTCTGTATGTGCTCTTTGCACAGCTACTCTTGTTCTTCTGCTTTCCCTTTTTAGAACTTCTCATCCCTTACAGAAAAATACTTTCTATATCATGTTTAGAAGTGATGGCTGTAGCATACCTTCATGCTCTTTTTGAGAAAAACACCTATAAGAGAGCAATATAACTGATGCTCATAGGAACCCTGTCTGAGCTTCCAGAGGAATAAAATGGAATGCACCAGAAAAAAAAATTGCTACTCCAAAAACACTGCAAACTTTTCATATTTTGCAGCAAACATGCTAGAAATGTCTGTAGTTTCAGCAGGAAAGAAAACTTACGCAGGCTACTGTTGCAGGATATTTGGGCAAATAATGAATTTAATTCCAAGAAATAGGATGGTTTAGTGACCACTCAGTATTATGAAATCCATCCACACTGTCTTTACCTAACTTTTTTCAGTAGACGAAGATTTTATAAAATGTTGAGCGGTGTTTCTGAGAATATATAAATCTCTAGCTGCTGTTGCAGGAAAGGAAAGCTGCTGTTAAAGGAAAGAGGCTGATGTGCCCTAAAACAGCAACTTACAAGAGGAGCGGAATCACTGGTGATTTTTATTTCTTTTCAAAAGGCAAAGTGTTATTTTGTGACCATCTCTTAACAGGAATTTTATAAAAGAAGCAGAAGCATTGTGCATGTCCACTGGTAGTTCACTTATCGAAACACCATGTTTTGTACTCCTTTGTTACTGTATTGTTATTGTCCATGGAAGTCCCTGACAGCCACTCACACAGAAAGCGTGACAATACAAAGGAGGAAATAAAGAAAGAAATAACTGTATTAAATTTGTCTACCCTTTAAATAAAGTTGCTATTTTCCCCACAATCTGTCACAAAGTAATTGTTTTGCTATCTAGCTGTAGCAAATTTTAACAGCAAGAAACTCGTTATTTAAAAGGACTTTTAAATTTTATATTTTATCTCATTCAACAGTAATCTTTCGAATTCTGTTCCTTTATTCTGCTAATACCTCTGGCTAAATTGCTAGCAGTGTATTATTTCTCATTTAGGTTGATGTTCAATGCTGAAGAAAACTGTAGTTCCAACATACTCAGTTTTTGGTTTTGTGGTATTCTTAGTGTAATGTTCTTGAATATGTTTCACATAAATTGTCTCGAAGAGCTGAGCCTTTCTGTGAAGGAAGGAGAGAACAAAAGGTCTGCGTGTTTAGGCACAGGGCTGTGTTGAAAAGCGAACTCTCCAGCACTCAAGTTTGAAAGTTTTAAGGTCTTTTTTCTTCCTTTTTTTTTTTTTTCTTTTTTTACACCTAAGGATACCTTGCCTGGGAAGTCCACATTCTTCTGGAGTAAAATTACTAACAGAAAAACTGTGGACATGTGGCACATGTCTGAGGCAATAGATTACTTTCTTCCTCCATATCTTATAATAAGACAATAACTACCATTAAACCTCTTATACTTTCAAATTCTAGAATAAGTCATTATTGTATGACATACACATAGTTCACCTGGAAAAAAGTTTTAATAAATCTATAATTTAATGTGTGATGATCTGTCTAGTGGTGAAAAGTATAAACATTGTCCTCAGATCTTGGCTAAATATGTGTAAATACCTTCTCTAGTATTTTGTGCACTTGTCAAAGAAACAGTTGTTCACACGTATGTCTATCTTATACACTGCCTACTTTGTTGAGGTTTAGAATCAGTATATTTTTTAAAAAATAAATCCCTGATTTCTAGGTTAGGTCTCAGAATTACTAGAATTATATTGAGCTAAGTAAGTGACTTTTACTATTTGTAAGTTTTTCCTAATTACTTCTAGCTTCTGTTGAGAACAAATAATTCCTTTTTTCTAAACATTAACATTTTTGGACAATTTTATTTACCATTTTATGGTTACCTTATTTAAGAAATAATTAAATAACCTCATGGTATCTGAAATATGTTTCCCATTAAACATTCACATGATGAAGGATAACATATGAAAAAAACCTGAAGTATTTCAGCTTTGGTTTTTTTTTTATTTGATGCAGTTGTATCTTTCTGTATTTTCAATGTTATTAATGTGTCCTTATAATGAAGACTAAAATCTTTCCAAGCGGCTAAATTTGTATTAAGACAAATTGTACCGTGGTTAATCATTAGATCTGGGTTTTTCTTTAGACATTGGGGGGTTTCATCATTTCCTTTTTCAAACCCATACCTTTTTCATAATTAGGTATGGATTACTGTCTTAGTAACAAGACATCAAGGTTTCAACCTCTTCTTCCTCCGTGTTGGAGGAATGGATTATTTTAGGTACTTGATATTAGTTCCCCAAGGTATGAATAAGGTTCTGAAATGTGCTGTTCATAAGTATGGAAAGGCATTTTTCAGCTGGGAGTATGTAGAACTCAGTTCCTTGGAGTTTTTATTCTTTTAAATGAAATCAAAATCTTAACTTGGATGCTTTATATGGGGAATGCTGTACTGATTTTTTCTGAGAAATATATTTTAAACAAATCACCTAGTGTTACTTGCAGAAGGGGCTGACCTACCAGACTTTGGGTCAGAAGGGGGCAGAAGAGACTAAGTGAAGTTCTGAAATAACACTTACAACCGAAATCGGAGAAATTTACATTCTAGAACAACATCATCATGAGGCTTAAAACTATTAATCAGAAGTGATAACCTTGCACTTTTTCTTCATGGTTCAGGAAGATAGTCAACATGCTCTAGCCTTTGTATGGCAAATTAGATACAGATGCCCTTTGCTTAAAAAAATAGTTTTTATCCAGATTTATCTTACCAATCTGCAGGAGTTTATTTGTCAACTTAATTAGAGAAAAAAAAGCCCCAAATTATCAGTAAGGCATACACGTTAACCTTTCTAGGATGTACATTCTGGTAATGCTTAGCTGCTCTGTTAGGTGATTGTTCATATAGTTTATGCTTAGGCAGTTTATATTTTGAACATGCATGTGTAATGTAGCTGTGAAACCTTAGGCAAAATATGCTGCAATATCATCCCTTCAAGGTGACTTTCTTTCACGCTTTGGTGCTTCTTACATTTCCATTCGTCTATGTGCCATATCTCACTTCATATCCAGCTGGATTACACAGAAATTGATCGTGATTTTTAAGATAGAGCCAAAACTCCCAGGAGATCATCTTTATGCAAATCACATACTCGAGAGGAGTGAATAGATGCTTAGAATAAAGGAAAAGTGGATAATTACCTGTTGGGTGGTAAATAATCATATGCCTAAAAGAAGACAGAAAAATAAGCACTGTGTGTGTTTGTCTTTGATATTTTTGCCTTTGATATAATTTAGGATTCTTGGTATTGTGCTTAATATTTAGGGAAAAATGTCATTTTACTGACAGAAAAATCTAATTTGGTTATATTTTTCTTGCTCTATTGCACATCATTCATTTGTTTCTCAATCTGTTTGCATATTATATCTTTGTAAAGTGTTTTTTTTTTTTCTTTGGGTTGGTGGTGGTTATCGGTCATGTTTTTTAAGATATACATATTTCAAACTTCAAGCAGTATGAGATTGGAAAATCCTGCTGGTCAGACAAGCATCATTCAGGCTTGTTTCTTTTTTTTTTTGTTGGTGGGGGTATTTTTGGGAGTTGTTTTGTTTAGTTGGTTTTTTTTTAAAAAAAAAAAAAGCAGACCCAGACATAAAATATTGAATTTTGAAATCGCACTAAAAATTTACTTTCTTTTCAAATTATAAATGCTATGTATACACATGGACTCTGCTTCTAATGATAAAAGAAAAATTATTGAAATTACTTTTAAAATTTCTCTCCTAAAATAAAGTTACTGCAAGGAGTTTTGTGTACATAAATTTTAATTGTGCAGTTGTGTGTAATACTTAAATGATAGAATTTATAATTTGAGGCGGGGTTTCAAATAGGTGCTTTAGTGTAAATATCTACATTTTAGCCTAAAAGAAAACACTTGTTACTTGTACTGACCATTCTTCTAGTGTCATGTGCATGTATGGGCGGAATAGCAATATTAAAAGGTGCAAATAGAAGTGGAATGTGTAAAAAAATGTTACCAGTTGCCCATATCTCTGTCCATATGCCTAATGTATGTGTGTATGCATGTATTCCTAGTTTGGTTACTTAGATTTTAGAGGGATTATTCCTATGCTTTCAATTAAGAAATCAATTCTTTTCAGAATCAGAATCTTTCTACTACTTGCTTGTTAGTAAAGCTTGTTAGTAAAGTATTTATGAAATCAATCTTCAGTCATCTGTATAAGTTCTTAACAAGTCATTGAAGCTGTAAGAATTTTGCTTTGGTGTTTTTTTACTCTTTGTTTTTATGTTACTATTTCTAGTTGCTTTCTGTTACTTCTGTTTGCTCAATGACAACTACAAACTTGTCAAGTACCTAACTAGTATGGTTCATTATTATGCCAACTAGCTTACTAAGTTACACAAATTCTTCTTGTGATGTGTTGGAACAGTACGTGCGTGAAGGAAAAGACCGATATTATTAATAAAGATAAACTATATTTTTTCTTTATAGTATATGTTAAAATATTTCCTCCCCTAAAATAATTGTCATTCTCTGCTGATAATTAATGAAATCCTAACTTCCTTGGTAGATAAGGCTCATCTTGACAGGTTTTACAACCCACTAAAATTTAAGTTAATGATCTTTTCAGTTCTCAGAGGAATAAACGCATTCATTTGTAAAGACAGTATTACAGAATCACAGAATGGTTGAGGTTGGCAGGGACCTCTGGAGGTTGTTTGTTTCTACATCTCTGCTCAGGCAGGGCCATCTAGGGTAGGTTGCTCAGGACTGTGTCTAGATTGCTTTTGAGTGTCTCCAGTGATGGAAACTCCACAACCTGATTACTGAGGACTGCATTCTGGTAGTCAGGGTGATAAAATCTTCCCCTATATTCAGAGGAGCTCTCCTGTGTTTCAGTTTGTCCCTGTTGCTTCTGGTCCTGTCACTGAGCACCACTAAAAAGGGCTTGGCTCTGTTCTCTTTACATCTCTTCAGATATTTGTACACTCTGATGTGTGTCACTGAGCTTCTTTTTTCAGGCTGAAGCACGAACTCTCTCAGCTTTCTATAACTGTTTTTGGAAGTCTTAATAATCTCAATGGCCCTATGCTGGACTATGACAGTAGCTCCACATCTTTCATGTGATCTGGAGCCCAGAACTGGGCCCTGCATCTGAGGAGTGATCTGAGTATAGAGGAAAGCTCACTTCCCTCAACCTCTTAGCAGTATCTTGCCTCATGCAGCCCAGGGTCTCATTTAGCTTCTTTTAGGCAAGGACACATTGCTGATTCATGTTTAACTTGTCCACAGGCATCCAACAATATGTATCTACAGCTTTAAGTGAATTTGGTTTTCCTAAATATTTTTCCTCAAATGCAGTCAAGAATTACTTATCTGTAATTTTTCTTTGGGGGGGGGGGGAAATTAATAATAATTTGGAGTTAGTTTAAGCCTACCAAATTAAATCTTTTGGGATTCATGACTCCATGGTGTTATATTTTGTATTTACAGTATTTCTGGTTCCGTACTGAAATGCTAACTAGGTTATTGTGCCAGACACTATACAAAGTTCAGGTTTTCTTTCACATGGATTAATAAAATTTTCAAAGAATATAAAAAGCAGTACAGTATCTTTTGGGCAAGATATCAAAAATGGTGTTTATTAATGTTTTAGAATAGTTCCCAGAGTAAAAAGAGTAGATGTAACTACCATAAAAATTGAGCAGATTGCATAAAACATTAGTGTATGGAATCTTAGCTCATATTGATAAACACTTTGCACTTTACAGATTATTTGACATTCTACTGATCAGCTGTTCAGTGTGAAGAGGTTAATAGGGCACCACCCCCAACACACTTCCAGGTGTATGATAGTGGCAAAATTGTTGACAGAAATGACAATTGAGAATATGTTATGGTGGGTAACTACTACACAATATAATTTGGCGGTTCTGAAATGAGATATGTAATAATATTATCAAGTCCTTCAGAAGCATTTGGCAAATGTTGAAGAAAATTCAAAAAAAGTGAGCTTTACTCTGCACAGTGTGTTTACAGGTATCCCAGGACTACCTTCTCTGACATACAGCTAGAATCACACGTCTGGGTCACAGCCCATTATTGACATGTACCATGTAATTTTTCACATGTTCTTGAGCAGTGGTCAAAAAACATTTTTGGTCTTCAGTTTCAGCCTCACCTTCTGATCTTTTCTATGTTCTATGCATGCATCATACCATTGTTCGGTGCCCTTCCCTGTAGGATTCTATACAAATTTTTACATTCTAATCCTGTAGACTTACAAACATTTTACTGTGGGAATCGTGTTAGTTAAAAAGAAGATAATGTGTTTCCTCCTTTCTGGTTCTCCATCGACTGATCTAAAAGGGTGCAGCCTGGAAGAAGGGTGCAATGTGTTTTTCTTTCTGACAGTAGTTATCACGTCGTTTCCTATGAGGGAGCCCAGATGTGATAAGATAAAAGAAATGAAGCTTTAGGTTATCTTCTTAATCCTCATTCCTAAGATTACTTTTAAAGAAGGTATTTTCTCCTATCTCAAGGGATGCCCCGGTGTAACTTCTACTAATATATTTTGCCAAAAAAATGTTTTTTGTAGAGATTGCAGAAATAGCAGTAACACAAAAATGCATATCACAGCTGATAGTTATGCAGAATAATACAAATTTTTTTTTGTCAAAATGTATATTTTTTGTCAAACCTTAGTTTTTCAGAGAGAAGTTTTTTCTCTAGCAATTTCTTATGCAAAATTATTATTTTAGCATTCTTTCTTCAGTTTCATCTAAAGCAATATTTTGCCACAGAAAAGGTCGTCTGATAGTCCATCATTTATCTTTTGCAAAGCAACATTAAGTTTATCCTATGTTTTTTAATATTTCATAGTTATTAACCAAAAAGGGACATTTTATAATCAGAAAGGGTAGGATCCCAAGTGTCAGAATTATGTATTGGAGTCTTTAGCTTTAGACAGGAAAAGGTCGGATTAGACAGTTGATACAGCACAACTGTATCTTGTAAAGAAAGGCCTCATCATATAGAGGGGGGGGAAAAGTCAGGCTAAAATCTGACAAGTGTGGAATTAAGGGCCAAGGAAGCACTTAGAAATTCTAGGTGGAGAAACTCGTAATGTTTGGAGTCAAACTCTGCCCAGTTTGAGACTTTACAGGTATTTTTCTTTGTGGAAGCAACTATGAAAAGTAACTTTGTTTATATTATTTTAAGATGTTCTATACTTTAACCACTTTTTAAGTGGAAAGTAGACTTTGATTTCTATTTTTACCAGATTTTTTTTTTTTACCAGATATATATACTATCAAATTCTGTGCATCTATTTCAAAGCATAATTTACTACTTTGAGTATGACCAAGATTTATCCTGTTTGTCTTGTTTCTTGAAGAGGGACGCTCTGAACCAAACTTTTTCCCCTGGAAAGAAATATGCACGTCTCTTCATCTTATCACATGGGCTTGTCCAATACAGGATGTAGCTAATGCCAAATCTTACAGTTTCAAAATGTATAACTTCCCTTTAAAATGTTTAAATTTGAACTATAAAAAATCTATAAAATTCTCTTACTATAAAATCATTATCATTTAGTAAGAAGACATTTATTACTTAGTTTTTTAAAAGCTTGTTTAATGTTATTATTTTTATTTATGCAATATTTCATATTAAAATGTACTTTTATGTAATATAAAGAAACATAAAAAAACCCATGAAGAATATTGTTTCTTTGCAGCAATTTTATATAATACCTTCAATCTCTTTAAATAGAAACCTGTCCATTATCAAAAAGGTGGGACATGATATGGCAGCATGTGTGACTGAAGGTTAAAACAGTAGCAGAAACCTTACAGGAAATAATTTTTATGAGAAGACTGCCATATGCAGTTCAAGGTAAAAGCACATAAAGGAATGCAAATCTGCTAACAAAAAATTATTATTACCAGTAGTTCAGGAGCAACCAAGGAAATTAGCATTATTTTTAATATTTAATCCATAAAATTATTTCTTGTATGTCTCTAAAACTGCACTCTCTAATGTCTGTAAAGGCATTGAAAATGTAAGCTTTATCTGAAATTTAGAGCCTGATAAAATTGGTTTTGTCTTTTGTTTGGCTCTTCCTTATGGCGTGATATTTGCTTTATAATTGTTCTGTTGACTTGACCATTGTATTTCTGTTGTGAAAGGTTATTTTTAGTAACCACAGAAAGATTATTTCAAATTTTAGAATAATGTCTGCTTTAGGGAATCTGTTACTTTCTAGTTTTGTTTAATCAGGTGCTTCCCAATCTTCGTTCCTATTTCTTGTTGGTTTGACAAATTTAATCCAGATTACAAATTTAAGATGGTCTTTTTCGTCTTTTTCTTTTTGACACTTTCTCTTTTAAAAAGGTAATTGTATTTTGAAGAAACATGTTTAAATAAAACATTATGAGTACAAATAAAACTGCCTTCTACAGCTCTGTAGAAGGTCAAACACAGATCTGTGTGTGTTGAGGTTTGGCCAGGGGGATGGTTGCTTTGGTGTTTGGGGTTTTTTGTTGGTTTTTTGGGGGGTGGGTTTTTTTGGTGTGTTTTTTTGTTCGTTTGGTTGGTTGGTTTTGTTTGGTTTCTTGTTTTTTTGGCGTTTTTTGGTGGGTTGTTTTTTGTTTTTTGGTTTTTTTGCTTGTTTTGTTGCTGTTTTCTTTTCTCTCACCTTCACAATATGTTGGGAAAACTGTGGGTAGCTCAGATGTGTAGTGTGCCAGGAGGAAGTCATCCTTACCAAATGTGATAAGTCTGTTACCTCTTTGCTGGAATCATTTCTGTAGTCTGACTTGTAAGCATGTGAAGACAGAACAGCTCAAAGTATAAAGTGAGCAGGCAGGGGAGAAGTGTGGGAAGGGGGATGGCAGTGCTAAATTACAGTCATGCCCTGGTTCTGAGGTGTCACGGTGCTGCTGATCCCTGCCAAAGACACGTCAGCAGCACCATGGATGTTTGTAGGATTGCTTGTATCAAATAGCAAGCACCAGTTCTGAGGATTTCTTCTGAGGGATGTTGTTTTTTCTTCCTGTTAACCTGCTGAGTAAGCCAGCTGGTCAATGATCTTTCCTTTTATGGGACATTTGAAAGGGACGGGGATTTGCAAGATGCATTTGGGTACTAGAGAACAAACAGAACTCGTATATGCATAAAACGGGCAACATGCAGATTTTGTCATTCATACATGTATGCTGTTAAACACCAACAGGTTCTGTTATTTTAAAACTCCTTGCAAAGCCTTGTCTCAGATTTCCTTTTTCTTTTAAAGCAAAAATTCCTCCAAGCTAATCATGTTCAGCATTGTAAAAATTTGGCTATTGTTATGGGAGATCTCAAGAATTTTTTAGCTGCTTTTTAGATGAAAGAAGCAAGCTGTGATTGGCAGTGCCTGGGGTTTGCATCACTACCCTGCTAATGGTCCACCAGATTTAACCAGGATTTAGCAGTGATGACAGAATCTTCTATTGAATCTAGATAAGTATTGCATTTTTAAAATAATTAATTACAAAAGATGGTCTTTTAAGAGGGTTGACCTAGAGGCTATGTGAATTGTATTGTTAGATGATAGTACTTGGGTGTTAGGCCAAAATGTCAGGCGACCAATGGACTCTTATTAGGAAAACAGTGGTACAGTTTCAGTTGTAAAAAGATATTACTTTTATTTTGTTTACTGAAGTACTCTGAGTGTAAAACATAAAGCTGCTGTATTTATCTAAGTATGTCTTGTGTATGAAATATTTGTGACACTTTTTTCCACTCTCATCCCAATCTGTGGCTCCCTAACGCATCTACTACAGACAAATTGTTCACGTAGATTATACAAGTGTATTTTATGGCAAACTTTCTGGTCAGTGCATAAAATGGATTTCAGTCAGAAATTTGTATTTTTAGATATGTCCTTCACAATCTTCTTTTAATTCCTCAGTTTTTCATTGGTTTTCTAGCATGTAGTTTAATCTTCATTTTTACTATAAAATATATCCTTTTTCCCCCCTATATTTAGAGATTGCATCTTTCTATGTTATGAAGTTTGTCTTTGTGTATTAGATTTTTTTAAAGCTTGATACTGGGGAGTAAATGCAAAGCATAATTGATTCAATAGATTGTTTTGTCATGCAGGAATCATTCATAAATAATACAGTATTGCTGTAAGAAAAAAAGGGGGCCAAAAAGCATAGGTTGAACCATGAAGATTATCCTCACAACAGCCCATTAGATGCATTCAATTAAAGATTATAAAAACATATATATGTGTGTTTGTACATATAAATATTTGGTAGTCTTCTTACAAAGATCTTTAATCCTAGCTAGAGGGGAAAAAACATGTACCAGGAAGATCTGTGTGTTATGTTTCTTTTCAAAGCTGGCAGGGAGAAAATGGAAATAAATATTTTTAAAAGGCATGGGTTTTCAAGCCCATGACACTGAAAATTGTTGTACTGTTCTTAGAAACCTTTTAGAACAAGATGCTACTAACGCCAAGGTCACGGGTTCGATCCCTGTATAGGCCATTCGCTTAAAATCTGGACTTAATGATCCTTCTGAGTCTCTTCCAACTCAGAGTGTTCTGTGACTCTGTGAAAATTTCTGTGATATCATATTCCTTAATTCGTGATAAATACAAGTTTCCTATTTGGTTTTGTTCCTTTCCTTATTGACCATAATATAGTAAATAATAGGTGAGGGATTTCAACTTTAGAGAAAAAACTGCAAATTTGTCTTTGAATAAAAAAAAAATCCTTCATGTAGGAACATAGCTACTTCTTTTGCCGACTTAGGGGGCAGTTTTATTTAAAGTACAATCATAACAAATATATGCAATAAATTCTTTTGACCTCTATATAAGCTAACAAACCTCCTTAACACCACAATGGCACTTAAATCTAGAATAAGTTTGAAAGAAGAAAATAAAGTTGTGTTTTTTCCACCTTGAGAGATATGGATAGACTTTAGAAGTTCCCAACAGATGAAGATATTTTTCCTGTTGGCATTTTTGTTCTTGTTTCACTTCTGTGAATAATACTGCATTATAATAGATATTTTGGGCCAAATCCCTGCAGGTAAAAAACCATGAGGGAACTCTCAGCATGTGGTAATTCCATTGCTGAGTTACCATGTACTACTACTACATACACCTTGGTTTCATCTAAGTAGTTGTGTTTTACTGTGCTTAGGGATGTAAATATGCTTTTATATCACTACATTTAGTGATGCAAATGAAGTTGTTGTCATATATAGGAATGTTCTTTGCATGTGCCAAAAAAATTGGTCTGTACAGAGAATACCTTGTTCATTTCTGCAGATTTGGGGTGGAAACTCTAGTACCTAGGGTTTCTTTTCTAGAATGCTTTCTGAGCATTAGCACTTGGTAGCTATTCTGTTCCTTACAGAGAGCAATACAAAAATGCCCAAATTACTATTTTTATAATGTAAATTGAGGAGATTCTTTTTATATGATTTTGGTTTTTAAAGCTTTGTTTTGAGTTTTGATTTGAATATTATTTTCTACAAAGTGTGATTTCTAGTTTTGTTTTGTGACTTTTTGGAGTGTAGTTGACCACAGTACTGTTTTTCTTTAAAAAAAAAGATTAGACCAGTAAACAAAAACAAACAAAAATTCAAAAAAACTCAAAATCCCACAACAAAATTAAAAAAAAAGAAAAAACACACACACAAAAAAGCCCCCATCACCCCAAATTAATAATCTATAATTAGTGTTCATTGATTTCTGATGATTACACTGTTTTTTTTCAGCTGGTGGAGTAGATTTTCTGTTATCATTATCTGTATACATTCTTGGCCAAAATATGTTGTGTTTCATCTCTAGATGTAAATTACTAAAATAGCAACCTCAGTTACTAATTCATACTGGTACTTAACATTATGCAAACAGTATGCACTGCACTTGGCAAAAACTGGGAAGGCAAAAGTCCCTGCCTAGAAGAGCTTACAACTAAGAAAATTCAAAATGGGTACTAACAGCATACAAAAATCTGACGTATTTGCATATACATGTCTGCATACTCTAACGTGTGCATAAGTATAAGTGCATAAAAATCTCAGTGTTTTTTCAGAATCTAGTAAAAATCATGATTTTGGTCTAGCTACTTGTACACATTAACAAGTAATACCCTTTTTTTTTTCTTTTTTTTTTTTCTTTTTTTTTTTTTTTGTATTCATAGTCATGTTGTGGCAGGAAAAGGGTTTTTACCAAGGAATACAATAGAAACAACCATCTTGAATGTAACAATTCCCTGTGTGATATCTAAAAAGGGCATGCATACATATATATCTGTGTATATAGATAGATATTATGTCCCTAGTGTATTTTCACATGCAGTCAACATGCTGTTGTAATAAATGGGTTTGTTTCAGCCTTTTATCCTCATAGAGATTTGCATGTATTTGTGGGTATGCTTGCATGCACTATATTTAGTTTCCAGTAGATAGTGGTCTTAATTGTATTTATTATTTTATTTTCCAGTGTATATAGGGTGTTAAGGGATGAAGTATCATACACAAAGTATCAACTCTCTTGGAGGTTCTGCTTGTGAGTTTGAGTTTGCCTTATGTAGTTCCATGCTTTCTATACAAATGTTTTAAACCTTAAATTCAATTCTTCCAATTAATGGATAAAGATTTTGAGAGATCCTTATTGAGAGCATTCCATTAAAGTTGTGACTTTTGTTTCAGCCTTACTTCAAGCTACTCTTGTGCTATGATTTTCTTTCCTCTTTTCGTTCCTCTTATCTGCAGCTGCAGTTTATTTCTCTCCTCCATTCCATGCTAGATGAGTTGCACACTGTCTTGGTTTGGGAAGACAGGTATCTGCCAGGTAATAAAACAAAAAAACAACTGCAGTTTCCTTTGGGATGGAGAGTGTAAACACCCCCTCCACCCCTTTTTTTTATTTTTCAATTATAAATTACAGTCAGAGGCTCTTAGGCAAAGATTTGGGAAATAGGAATAGCGGTTCTTTACTAGTATGTATTACAAAGCAAACAAACACAAAACCCCCCCACCAAACAACTACAGCATTAATAACAAATGAAAACAGTACCAAGAACTTTGAGGGCTTTATTTCACAAAACCCAGGGCAGTTTGGTTTCGGTGTCCCTGCAGGATCCTCAGAGCACCAAGCTGAAACAGTGGAAAAGTCCCAGTCTGGTAGCTGGGAGGGCAGGGTGTCCCGGCAGTGCAGGGGGTGCAGGGTCACGCTGCAGCAAGAGGAGCAGCGCCGAAGAAGCCGAAGGCGAGGCAGAGCCTGGCCCAGCTCCCGCGGGTGGCAGAGAAAACTCAGGATTCAGGCCAAACCGGTGATAGTAGATTTCCCAGGACTGGATCCCTTTGGCCACAGTGAAACTCTTCCAGCCAGCAACAGCCGTTCTCTCTCTCCCCAAACGCCGAAAAAAGAAGAGCCCACAGCTGCCTCAAGCTCTGTCTTTTACCTGCATTATCTCCCCCTTCCACCTTTGTCCACCTCTTTGTTTCGGTTAAGTACTCTCAAGTATCCAACACTTGGTCTCCTTGGTAACTTAAGGGGAAAAAATTCTTTAGAGAAAGAAGGAACAAACCTAACCCCCAACACACACCTTCAGAATGGCTTCATGCCATCCTCCTCATATATAATTTAAAACAGTCACCTGTATATTAATGGGAGTACTGAATTAAAAATTGTAAATTCTGAAACATTATATTTACGTATTTTGGTCCCCACATATTTAGTTTTCTCCTCTGTTTCTTTTTCTATATTCTTTGGAGTCTTCTCGCAGTAACAAGAATTGACTCTTTCTTACACACGAGTTTTTTCAGTTTGTATTTTTTCCCATATTATCTCTGGGGCTGGAGCCTGGATGGCACCAGACTCACTCACCTCCTTGTTTTATGCTTATGACAAGACACAGTCACTTCAAGAGGTAGTGACTAGAACTGGGAAAAGCCTCTCTTTTCTACCAGCCATGTACAAGTCACAACACCTGTATAGAGAGCTTCATATGCCCTGATCTTGCCATGAGTTCCTTGAAGATCTGGGGATATGAGCACCGCCTGTCTCCTGCACTCCACTGTCCCTTATACAAAATCTTTTTGTGAGAAATCTGTCAGACTTCCTTTCTCCTGGAAAACAGGACATGGCAATAACTGCTCAAATTGCATCTCAAATCACAACATACTGCACGTAGTGCATTCCATTAGTCACAGCTTCTTGTGTCTCTAATTTACCTGAGGGTTTCTTCAGGGGAAGGCTCTTCTCCCCCAGTCCAATAGGGGTGTCAGCTCTAAAGCCACTTGCTACAATGGCGACAAAGATGCTCCATGAACCATACAAACTCAATCAGCAGGCAGTGAATGTCAGCTATAGGATGGTACCTTGGGGCTTATCTGACATGTGAGAAATTTGCTCTGGTCTTTTCCCTATCATGCATAGCTGCTATAGCCACTGCTTTGCTTTGCTGAATGATGGCATTATTACTTTAGTATTTGCTCTTTACTGTTAGTTCAGTTGTTTTCTTAAGCTAGACTAAGGAATTCTTGCAATCTTATTACTTGTCTTTTTCTTTTTTTTCCCAGTATTTATTAAATAGTTTTTCCACTTCTAAATTTGGGAATTTAAACAGTGTGTTTGTTAGTTAGAGAAAGCAGTAGATGTAGATCAGTGCTGTAGCAAAAAGCTTACCAACCAATGGTTTGATATACAATATTAAATCCTATAGCAGCACTACTCATTAACACCCTGTCTTTTCAATAGTTCTTTTTATCAATACTACCTCTAAGTTAGTTAATTTCAATGATTTTGGTTCCTCTGACTGGTGAAAAGCCTATATTTGTTCTGCCAATGTTATCCTATAGTGTTGCCAGAAATGTCAGCAGGTTTTGTGTAGAGAATTAAGTTGTGCCGAGAATTAGTTAGGATTAACCCTTTTTTCCATAGGGAGAGGGACTTTTGGGTCCAAAGCCACACAAGCATGAGGAGACATTGTACAACTGCTGAACATGAGTGGTTTGGCTCTTGAGAAAAAGGCAAGCAGTCTGGAGAGTGATGCTGCAGGAGTCTGCTTTGAATAGCTCAGCCAAGAACCTTCTAGGATTTCATTAATTGAATTTAGTGAATGGAACAAAACAAATTCTAGCACAACCTCAATTTGAAGTTATCTCAGTCCCTTGAGATGGAAAAATTCAGCATTCAGTAGCATATTGAAGGGTAAATTGGTTTAATCTCTGCACTTCAGAAGTGAAATGTTGCA
The DNA here is from genome assembly GCF_029207755.1 of Chamaea fasciata. Classification (NCBI taxonomy): domain Eukaryota; kingdom Metazoa; phylum Chordata; class Aves; order Passeriformes; family Sylviidae; genus Chamaea; species Chamaea fasciata. The sequence goes on along the minus strand of NW_027094091.1, from coordinate 33,498,853 downwards.
GCAGTCAAGATCAAGATGGCCTCAAATTAGACATTTCTGCAGGCAAGTGTGAATTCTGAATTTTAAAGACAGGTTTTATTTCTAGTACCATTAAGAATCACCTTGCTCTCTTCAGCCCACCAGCAAATTGCTATAAGTTTGTGTCCACTATATTTATTTAGCACAAGGGCCTTTGCTCTGCTTCAAGGCTACCCTGGGGCATCCTGATTCCTACCCATGTCATGGTACTGTGATGCAGCTTCAAAGTGTTGAAGCCTTGAGGCTTCTTGGAACACAGCAGAAAGACCTGTAGCTGGCTGAATAAAACACTGCAAATTTCCCAAATTTTGGTGCCTTGGGCAAACAGCCTGTTTGTTTTTCTGTTATTCCCCCTCGAGGTCGGCTTTGAAGGATCCAGCGCTATGTCAGGCATCAACTTATGAGAAGCAAAGGTACTGCATGTCTTAGCAGATCTGAAGATATTTTTAAGTGCTGAGGAGATTGATCTTGAATTTCAGGTTTCAAGGGCTGAGCATGTGCATCATGTATCATAAGTGAAAGCATTTGTAATCAAGACAATAATGGCAATTTGGAGTAACACTTGTTTTAATACCAGTTGAATGACAGAGGCAGTAGGTAAATATTATCTTCACCTACAGCAATGACCAACATGCTAACCTCAGTATCTGAAGCATAGTTCTGGATTGGTTTTTTTTCAATGTTAATGATTTGATGTTAAAATAAAGACATTCTAAAGTAGCCAAAATAAAGGACATCAATAGCGAAAACAACAAAAACATCTCTCTCTACTCTGATTTCAAGCTGCACAATGTGAGGCTAAGGTATCTGCACATTGCTATAACAATGGTAAACTCATTATTAGAATGACAATGTGGTTAATTAAAAATTATTTACACGCATCTCCTCGCTACAGAATTACAGAATTCATCATAAGCTGCAAAATCCAGCGAAGAAACAGTACATATTTGGATAGTTAGTCCATCTCAAGTCTATGTTTAATTACATTGTTGACTCGAACTTGAAAGTGCAAACTGAAGAACTGACATACCCTAAGCTGATTAAATTGCTAACAGCTACTAAAATGTGTTCCATGGTTGTGCCACTCCTGCCTGCAGCTTCATGCTTTTCTTAGGTTTAGACTGCATCCATTTTAGCTGAATGAGTGAGTCCAATCAACAGAAAAAAAGAAGGAAAGAACAAAGGAACAAAAGGGAAAAAGAAAGGGAGAAGGAATAGTTCTAATTGTTTTAGATTCCCAAACTGGTCCCAGTTCCAGAAAGATCGGGTGGTGATGCAGAGGAGGGAAGCATATGGGAACAATCCACTGAGCTTGCTTTTTGAGTCACAGACTGCATGTGCCAGGACAGCCACAGTATAAATTGTATTTTAGATTGTTTTAAGTGTAATATGCTTACAGCAAAGCCACAATTCTGGCTGCAGCAGACACATGCAGATACACTTGGGAAAAAGATCAGATTTAAATTCAGTTCATTTTCCAGTCCTTTTTTAATAGACCCACTTCTTTTACTAGATAGTGACTTGAGTTGACAGCACACTCCAGGTCTACATTTACAATGCTTAACACACATTTATTCTTCATTTCTGTTTCCCTGGAAAAGGAAATATATTTTGCCTTTATCACTAAGCACTATAACACTGATATACCCAGAAAGAACCTGAATTTTCTTCTGTGAATTACTAAGTCTGCAGGCAAAGGATTTTGTTTCATTCCAAGTAAATGGTGCGTGGGGCTGTATAACACAAACAGTAACCTTGAGTGCTATTTGACATCACAGCGAAAGATTTCTTGAGAGTAGAAGAAATCTTATAAATGATCTCCCGTATGTTCCTAATACTGGATTCCCTGCTAAGCCAGAGTAAACAGAAAGGACGTTAAAACAACTGCAGAAGGGATTTTAGTTTGAAATCCAACTATAGCATTTCATCAGAATCACAGTTTACTTTCAGCATTAAAGACCACAGTAGGTAAAGTTAACATCTGTAAATGAAAAGCTAATCTATGGAAAATTGTGGTCAAGGGGCATGAATTCTTTATTTGCATTTTTAAACGAAGAAAACAGCACAGAAATAATAGCACATTTCAGATTGACTAGAAAGAAATACATTTGGCTCTTATCAAGGAACGTGAATTCTTTATTTGCATTTTAAAATGAAGAAAACAGCACAGAAATAATAGTACATTTCAGATTTACTAGAAAGAAATACGTTTTGTTCTTATCCTGCTTTTTTGGTCATGTTCTTTCTCCCAAATAAAGTTGATTTTATTAGTCAAGGTTTTATCCTAAATAATACTGCAAAAATGGTCCTATAGTTTTTTGGGGTTTTTTTCAGAAGCTTTTGTTATCTAAAGCTTCTGTGGATTTTGTATCTAACCTAAATGTTTCTTATGATTCCATGCATGTTGATCACTTTTGAAATCTGGTCTATAAAAGATTAATCTCTCTACACTGCTACTATTTTTTTAAAAAATCCTTTCAGAGAGATTGTCTGAAAGGAAGTTACAAATTCAGACACTTTTCTGAGAAAAATGCCACCAATTATGATTCTTTATTAGTCTGTATTATAAGTCATAGTAATATTTTTATTTGTTGCATGTTGTATGTACATACTGTATGAATAATACAAAGATGCATGACTCAAGCTGTGCAAATAATGGATTTTTATTCTGCCTCCCAAACAATGTAAAAGACCCAAAGAAACCCCAAATAATTTATACTTACTAAGCCAAATTTTTTCTTTCAAAATTCATGATAGAGATGAGTTGAAAAATGGTCCTGTGTGGGGAGAAGCCTCTTTTAAAATAAAAGGTAACATAGGTGAAAGAAATGTTAGTTGTCTGTAAACTAGAGAAGATGGGTAGTATTTTTGAACGTAACAGAATTGAAGGTCTTAAAAGTGAAAAAAATGCAATTGCACATTGGTCAGTTTAAATGAAGTCAATAATTGGGAAAAAACCTCAACTGTTGTACATTTTTACAGAGAAGTGAATAATAGACCGAACCATATGAGGTTCAATTTGTTATAGAATAATGGGGTTTCTAGATTCAAATGTGGTGAATCTCACATATATTAAATCTATTAAAGCAGCTGATACTGTCTCAGGTGGGATTCCTATAAGAAAGCCAGGAGATTGTAGTTTAGATAAAACCAAGGTAAGGTAGGTTCAAAGCTGATTGGGAAAGAAGGTGTTTTCAGAAAGGTTAGATAGTACCTGCCTTCTAGTTAGATAGTATCTGCTCTTGGAAGGGATGTAGGTTACCAGATTGACATTTTATAATCCCTTCAGTTCCAGTTTTCTGTTTGTGTATAGTTCTGTCATTTAGTGATGCCATTTGTAATACAAACAAAACCCTTTAAAGACATATTTAAATGGCTGAAGATATTCCAGTATTCTCAGGTAGCTCAAGAGAATGGAAAGTTAAATTTTCTTTCCAGTTCTAAAATTAAATCTAGCTATAGTTAATAAAATTGTAACTTCCTTTCACCTTCCACCTGTGCTGTAATTAGGTTCACTGGCTGTTATTGCAGCGTAGAGTTTTCTCTGTAAGGCTTACTCTCTGGAAAGACGGGTCAAATATCACTAAATTCGAGGGAAAAAAAAAACACAAAATAGAAGACCTAGCAGAAAATTTCATTACTTTTCCATTTCACCAAGAATTTGATCAGGCGTTTTTTTGGTTTGGTTGGTTGGTTGGTTGGTTGGTTGGTTGGTTGGTTGGTTGTTGTTGTTTTTGGGGTTTTTTTGTATTGGACTAGGAAAATCATGCATTGCATAACATTGATTTTTTTAATTGAGAAAATTGTTAATTTATCTCTTTCATCATTCAGCATGTATTTTTACTAATTTTATTACACCTTTTGTAGCTTTTCTAAGTATTTTTAATGCCATACCTTATAAATACTGAATTGCTTGCCTAAGCTATATCTATACATATAGATAGATATGAGTGTGTGTGTATATATATATCCTTGTAGACTGTAATCCTGAGCATGATATAAATGTCAAAACTGTAAACTGTACATTAAAAAAAAAAGGGGAAATAACTTGCCTCTAAATCTGCATAATGTTATGACTGGCATGCTGCACCTTTTGGCTTCTGTCTCATTCTTCTCACTTGTCTGGGAAACATTAAAAAGAAATCTAGATGAGCACCAATGTTTAATTTCCCCATGCTAGATTTCAGACTTCTTCACAAAGAGATTCAGCTGCTGAGAGTAAGAAGGAAATATTAGATTTTTGATTGTCTGTTCCAAACACCAGCGGCCAGGATTCCACTAAATAACCTTTTGACCCTTCCTCACACAAAAAGTGTTCAAGCTCTCTCTTGTGGCTGAAATGCACTTTCCACTATGCTTGGAGTTTATTTTCAGGATTTAATAGACATGGGCTTGTTTTACAAATCCACTTTATTTGAAATTCATTTGTCCAGTTATGGTTGAATATTTCTTCTTTAACATGAGTTGATGGAACTTTTTGCATACTTTCATCAGCTGTTTGATGCTTTGCACTTCTGACTGCAAAACTTAGGTTTTGGTTCCCACAAGTTGTTTCTAAAAGGGCAGTGTACATAGCAACAGTGTAAGCTATAGGCTCTTATCCTTAGTAACCTCTGTTTTCTTTATCAATTTCTTAACATTTTCACCGTTATGGTTCCTAAGTTTTTTACAAAGAATTCTCACACCTTTTTTTTACTGTTTCCAATTCCACTCTAAATAGTTAAAACATTTTTTATGATAATTTTGTGTTCCAGAGATCAAGATCTAGAAACCGATTGTCTGATTCTCACACAGAAAAAAATATTTAAGACACATTTTAATGTTTTCCCAACATTTTTGAAATATGTAAACTAATTACTTTTACATTTTTTGTTTACTTCTTTAGTGACTACTACTATTTGAATCTTTAAATCAAATCTGAAAACTTTCAATCATGGAAAATATTCCTTTGTTGTTAGCTTTGTGTCATTAGTCAACAAAAATCAATGAGGATTTTTCAGTGTTGGCTTTTCAAACTACAAGGCTATGATTAAATCTGTGAGCAAAATGTCAGAGGCTCGTTATTGCCTGTGAGATTGTGGAATTCCATCCTACAAGCAGTTAAAATTCAAGTATCTCTAAATATGTGAGTTATAATATTACACATATATTTTTAATTAAAATTTTATATGCAATTTTAAATCAGGTCACCTTTGTAAGTACTTTTATATTATTCCTCTGTTATTGCTCCTTTTTCACTTACTGGAAAAAACCACTTCTGACTGTGAGCTGAATCGCATGAAAAACATACGTTTTGAAGTCTTTGTAATCTCTCAATGTATTTGGTGCTCTGTACCAACACCAGTCATATGCCTTGTGAGTGTAATGTATTTAATTTGTATTGCTTAAAAAGTAGCACTGCAGTTTTTGAGAGGAGGAGTGGACCTTGAAGCTGTCCATCCAATCCATGCAGGGGTCTAGAATCAGAAAACAGCCTCACATCTTTCTCATCAGGAAATCCTTTCTGGTTGTAAATGTTGATTCTTGACAACAGGCACTATTCATTATACATTCAGATTCCTGTATTTAAAGACATGGTGTACTTGGAGTAGTATTAGCACAGTTGCTAAGCTGGCTTTCCTTGTGGCCCATGAATTCCACCTTCCTTGTGTCCACAATCAGTGATACAGTCTTCTCCCCCAGCTTTGCTAACCTCTCCCCAGGTCTGAGATAACACCTGGACAACAGAACCACCTTTATCTTATCTCAGGCTCCCACTGTAGTGGCTTAGCTTTCAGTCCAAGTTTCAGGTCACGTTCGGGGTGGGGGGCACTTGAATGGTCACTAGTGGTGGCAGCCAGCTCTCCCCTCTGCCAGGGCTGGAGTCAGTGCCATCCTGTCTCTCCGTTCTGTGCTTATCTCATGGCACAGACTTTCTGTGGCCTTAGCCACAGCCTGATTGAGACACACAATTGTGCTCTTTAAGTCCTTACAGTAGGCTGGGCTGAACGTGAATAGGTTGTACAAATCAAATTGCTTAAGAGCAAAATTCTGAGATGCCTGAATGAACTGCTATTGTAAGTATGTTCTTTTGCCTTAATTAAAAATTTACAAAGCCTTTGTGAGCTATTTAGGCTGCTGGTAATAGGTATACTGGGGTGTTTGTGTGAAATGAGGAGGTTTGCTGTACGGAAGCCTAGTAAATAATACAAAGCACATATTCAGATGGCTTCTTCTGTTCACATAGGTAATAGAGTTTGCTGTTCATGGAAGAGGGTTTCAGGTATCTACGAAATTGTTGTGGTGCAAATATGGAAAATGAGATTTCGTACACACTGAAACTGTGTTTTGCTAGGTCACGAATTTCAGTGGATTAACAGGCTGTCTCTTTTTCCCTGTGAAGTGCACTGTAAGGCAAGAGAACATTTTTGGAGTGTCCAATCCTCAAAGGTTAAAAAATTATTTTTGTACTGTTCATATATAATGCATAAGAAAGACAACTCTTTAATAGAGCTTCAGGACTGAAAAATTTGTCATGCATAATATAATATTGAAAAAAATACTATCTTTCCTGTGATAAAGTATTCTGAGCATATTGTTGCATTTTAGCTAAATAATTAAGTCTGTTCTGCTATTATGAAAACTATTATATGAATGAAGAACATTCTATGAAAATGAATATATGTAGTGCCAAGTCTAACATGACGAACATTGTGCTCTTACTAAAATATTTTATCAAGATAATATATAAGCTTACTTTCATTTCTAATAATTTCAAATGTCTATTACTGTTGTTATTATGGAAAAATAACAAAGGTTTAATTTGCTTATAGTTCCCTGATCATCAAAACTCTGAAACCTGCCTAATGATTTTTTTCCCATACTGAACACTGCAGTCTGTAAAAGGTAGCAGTAAATCTGTGTGATGGGTGAACCTGATTTTACTGGGAAAGATATCAAAAGGATTTTTTTTTTTAATTTCTTATAGCTGCTTTTACTTTTTGCTGTGGCATTTTCATTAAATTTCTTGGGTGTTAGAGCTGGTGAAGTATATAAAAAGAAGGTGAAGATGTGATATCCAGCTTTTCAGGCAGAGCATTGATTTTCCATTTAGAGATCTTTTGACGTCACTGTGGATTTTCATGTCCAAAAATTAAGCTTATGCATACAACTTAATAATATAAAGCTTGCTTTGAGAGCCATTTTGAAGCCTTTTGGTTTTCAGGGCAGGGCATCAAATTCTCTCCTTTCCTAGTGTGAGCAGGAAAAAAGGTAAGTAAGGTATATTTTTCTCTGTTCCTAACTAGAGTTGTCTCCCTAGGAGTTGACCTTACAGTGAGAAACAGGATATAAAGGGAGGGCACTACACACGCACTGCATGTTTGAGGTCTCTCAGTCCTGCTAAGAAATTAGAAATGTATCCTTAGAGACACTAAATAGTGCATGGTACTCGATATCATCTTAAAATGACTAACATAGCTGTACCCTGGGGGGGGGCGAGGAGGGGGAATGCTGTACCTGAGGCCTGTCTGCCCTTTCCACAGTGCACTTCACTGTGCGCTTTGTCTTTTTTCATACTGTCCTGTTGGGTAGTTCAAGACCAAATAAGATTCCCCCTTATCTTTCTTTCCCTAAGGCTAAACAAACCCATTTCTGTCAGCCTTTCTTTGTACACCATGCTCCAGCCACATAATCATCCTGGTGGTTCACTGCTGGACTTACAGAAGGAAAGCAGAGCTCCCAGTAGAAAGCAGAAAAACAGAAAATCTTTCCTTGGGTAACAAAATAAGAAACCTTTTCCATTGTACATTGGAGTAAATAGAAATACCAGTTGAATGCCTGAATGTGTTTTCTATAAAATCACAAATTGTTGGATAGGTGTGAATTATGAGTATCTCAGTAAAATCTCAGACATTGACTAAAGCTCATATTTTAATCTCTCTAATAATTTAACAATTTTTATGTAGAGTTAATATTTGTTTCAAATTTCAGATTGGAATGGACCTTTTAAATAAAGTCCATTCTAAGTGATGCAAAGCACTTTGTCTTCCTCACTGGTAAAAGGACAATATTGTTAGCGTTGAAATACGTAATCACAGAATGATTATATGCAGGTGCTTTTATTAAAAAGCTCTGGGAATCAGGGGTACAGGACACAGACCCAAATCAGACTTCGACATGGATTTGAAATGGACATGTTTTTATACCCTTTCATTATATAAATACATATTAATTATTAAACCGATATTGTTCTATTGTATGAATTCTTGTCGTTTTCATCAGCCCCCCCCAAACATTATTTCTCATGATTCTTAAACAATAATCATATTCAAGTACCAAACAATCACTGCTTTTAACAATCATGTCATTTATCATATGATGATTATGCAGGTGCAGTTTCACATGATCTAGTAAAGATAAAACCTAACCTTTGTTTCCAGGGCCTACGTAGTTCTGGTTCCCTTTCCCAGACCTATCCAGGCCCAACCCTTCTTTCCACCTCCCCTGAATTTTTGTATAAAATTCTCATGATTTTTTTAGAAGCATGTTTACCCTATGCTATCAATATCATTCTCTGTTTTCCACATCATTTCAGTCTCTCTGAGAGGTGCAGCAGTGAAAGGAACATACAGTGAGTGCATATTCCTTCATGCAAGAAGAATGCATACAGTGTTATCTTTACATATAGGAGATAAAATTAGGAAAACTTGTGATTATTCATGATGATAGTTCTTAACATTTTGAACCCGAAAATACATGACATTTCTTAAATGCAGAGCTTTTGAAAATCATGAGTCAGCAAGATGTTAGTCTCTGCAGCTTTAATTCTACTTAAGCCTTAATCAATCCATTGTGAAAAATAACGCTAGCAAGTTTTTATTAAAATATTTTGGTACATTATTCCATTTCTTGAAACCAAAGAATGGGGAGGGGAAGAGGGGATGGGTTAGATTCCTGGATTGTTGCCTAATAAAGTGGCATAATGTGATCAGTTTATTGAAAGTAAAAATTAATATGGTCGATTCTGATTCACTTTTTATGCAATGTAAATAAACACATAATAAATGAAAGCAGCATTGGAAGATAGTGTAGTTCATATTTAGCCATACTTAGAAAGTGATTACTATCAGGAATATTATTTCTTCTTAAATACCCACAGGAACCTAATGAATAGAAGTATCTCAGGGGGGACAGTATAGGTCTCTTTATTGATTTTCACCATTATCAACATTCTAATACTTACAAGCTGAAGTAAGTCTCACACACCTCAAAGAGACTGCTCTCCACCTTCAAAAGGTGATTATTTCTTATTTGAGCCTTCTATTTTTATATTATCAGTCTTTCCATCTGAATGAAGATCAGCAGGTAGGCTTGGTTTGAATAATTTAAAAAACAGCTACTGTTAATGTTAACAAAAGAATATGACTTGATCACCTTTAAGCTAACTTGAAACTTATTTTTTATATTAACTGCAATCTTAGCAGAAGTGTAAATGTTCAGATTAATCATATAAACACTGATTTCTTTCCGACTGCAATTTGACAATTCAAACTGACCTTTGAATTTAAGATAGTAGTTTAGATTTAGAACCATTTTAAAAAGTCATATGTTCAAAAGATTCAATTTAATGATAAATAATAATCACCTCTTATCCAGACTAGTAGTTTAATATCAAATAATACGTAAGTATGTTGTGATAATTGTAAAATATTAATGATCTGGAAAGTTCTTTTTTAATAATTGGGATCAGCCCCCAGTCCAGCCAAGAAAGATGCATGCTTTTCTTCAGATGATCATAGTATGTTACCTCATAATTCAAGAGGAATTGATAAATACTTGTGTTTACACAGATAAGTAATGTAAATCTGAATGCTGGCAGGTAATTGTCATTTTTTCACCCCAGTCAGCAGCTAAGCCCCATGCAGCCTCTCACTCCTCCACCAGCAGGAACAGGGAGAGACTTTGAAATGGTGAAAGCCAAAGAGTCATTGGTTGAGATGAAGGCAGTTTAACATGGAAAGCAAAAGCCACATACAAACAAAGCCAAACAAGGAATTAATTCACTGCTTCCCATGGGCAGGCAGGAGTTCAGCCATCTCCAGGAGAGTACGGCCCCATCACAGGCAACATTAACGTGGGAAGACAAATGCTGTCACTCCATATATCCCCCCATAATGTTTTTAATGAGCAGGATGTCATATGGTCTAGAATATCCCTTTGGTCAGTTGGGATCATCTGTGCCAGCTGTGTCTCCTCCCAACTTTCTATGCACCCCTAGTCTTCTCACCAGGTTGGCAGTACTAAAAAGCCTTGACTCTCTGGAAGCTGGGCTCGGCAATAACAAAAACCTCTCTGTGTTATCAACCCTGTGTTCAGCACAAACCCAAAACACACCCCCATACCTGCCACTGTGAGAAAAATTGACTCTACCTCAGCCAGAACTTGCACAGTAATGAATATTTTTTTTTTCATAACTTTGGTAACTTGAAGTATATACTTTCACTTCATTATGGTTCTTGATTTTGCATAGTAGAATGATAGAATCATTTCTGTTGGAAATGATGTTACCTTTGCCATGGGCCGGGAAACTCCACTAGACCAGGTTGCTCAAAGCCCCATCTGCCTTGGCCTTGGACACTTCCACAGATGGGGCATCCACAACTTCCCTGGACGACCTGTTTCAGTGCCTCATCACCCTCATAATTAAGAATTTCTTCTTGATATCTAATCTAAACCTACTCCCAGTTCTCCCAGGTTCCATTTTAATCAACCATGCTGAACTCACAGTGACTAGGGAAAAAAATACATATCCTCTCCTTGCGTGGCTGTGGTAAGAAAATTCCTTTAAAATTCCACGTTTTACTTTCGAGGTAGAATTGCATAAAGCAAGTAAATTCCATTATCTATGAAAGTCTTAGTAAATATATGTTTTTCCTAATAGAAGAAGGTTTAAGTTCTTTTGATTCAATTTACATAATAATAAAGAGACCTTTCAATAAGAAATTCAGGAAAAACATATGTAATTCCTTGTCTGCAAGTATGTAAAGTAGTCATATGCCAACAGATGTTAAATCAGGAGTTAGTTAAAAAAAAAAATCCAAACACCAAAAAAATGCCACCAACCTAAACCCTGTTGGTAGCAAGGAAATGTTCATAATCGGAAAACAGCATCCTGATCAGTGCCTTCAGGTACAGCAGAAGTAAATGTAGAGCTGAGCCAAAGACTACTTTCTGTTTAAATATTTATTCTATGGAATATGTTATATATTTAGCTTGTGATTTAGGTAATGTATTTCCCAGCTTGGTTTACTTATTACTAAAACTAATATGTCATCTTTTGCATCTTAGATAAAGCTGAAAAATGTTATTTTTGAAAAACATAGAATAAAGTAAAAAAAGGAGATTTGATTGGGAGAAATTGAAATAAGATTCTAAAAGATAGAAAAACGGGAACTTAATATATGATTTACTCATCCTCGTTAATGAGGCTTAGAAATTATCTCATTTTATAGTCTAGTGAGACAGCTGAGCAATATAGAGAATTTCTGATATAAACATAGGAACAAAAATATATTTGCTTTAAAGCAAGCCTTCTGGATGGGAATAGCCATTACAGTCAACAATGAGGCAATGAATCTGTGCCTAAAGCAGCATAGTAAGGCTTTTCATAACTTTTTGTATGCATAGTAAAGAGTAAATTTGCAGGAATATCCACAGAGATTTAAATTAATTTCAGAAAGAAAATTATTACATTAATTTGTTTTCTACAAATATAATTTTGAATTAGTTATTCAGTATGGGTTTTCCCAGTTGCCTTTAATAAAATGATAGAGATGGGCTTATGGGGAGAATCTTAATTGTTCAGCTTTCCATTTCTGTTTGACTCATTTTCAAACTTAGTTATTAGTGGGAAATAGCTGAAGTAAATGAGTTGTTGTGAACTCTAGTGCCTGATTCTGAGCTTTTGCTTGGGTTTATTCAAAGGGTAGTCGATGTTTTAAGAACACTGAACATTTTGTTTTCATTCAAAGTGGTGTCCTCCATGGAGCTCTGCTTTGGGAAGAATTTCACTGTGTAAGATTGCAAAGTCACGATTTAATGTAAAGTTTTATAATTCTTTTGACCTTATGAGCATAGTGTGTTAATTTAAAACAGCATGTTGCAACTTCTGTTCCTACGACTCAGTTATGAGTAATCGTGCTTACTTAATATTTTTCTGTAGTGTATCTCTATTACAGTGTTTAAAATACGCAGAGCTCAAGGTGCAGAAAAGAGTAAGTGAAAAATGGTCAGTTGTCAAATACAAGGGAAGAATCAGGATAATTTTTAAAAGATTCTTTTCATTAATAATTTTCACCTGAAGGACACAATTATACAGACCACTGATAGGAAATTATAGGAATAATTTTTTGTTCCTTCAACAGATTAAAAGTTTCTAATTCATTTGCTTTATGAGGAAACTGTGTTTGTGTAAAGGTTAAATTTGTACAGTTGGAATTGACAGGAAAAATGAATGCAGAACATTATGGATCAACACAGTATAACAGTATTCCTATGACAAAAAGGGTCATATAGAACTATTTCTGTAATTCTGTGAATTGATACTTGTAGGTATAGAAAGAAAACATAATTAATATATTATTCATATGCATTCATAGCATTCTTCCTAATGCTTCTGATTCATCATAAAGGAAGTTAAAGACAAGTTTATTCCAACCTGGTAAATAAGAGGATTAACCAGAAGGATTATAACAAAAGTTATAATTACAATAATTTATGAAGACTCTTTTATTTTATTCTTCTTTCCTGACATGACTGTTCAGAACAGCACTGCTTGCTTTCAGCTAAGCTTACATATTTTTGTACAAAGAACGTATATTTTTGCACTGTTTCTGAGACAGACTTTAGCAGGGAATATTTTTGAGATTTGAAATCCACTTCTTTCATTCTCACTAAAGAAAGAGATAAGAAAAAGAAATCTTGTGCTTTGCAAGGAATCCTTTCAAGTGCATGAAAGTTAGAGTGTTAAGCATGGCACCTCTGTTAACTTCTCAACAACCCAATGGCAGGTACTCACTTGGGACGTAATCCAGGCTTGTGCCGAGTTGCGCGTAATCTTGTTTTTGTTGTTAATCTTTGTCAACACCAAGAAAAAAACCTGTATACTTTGTCTGAAGCATTTAGGTTAGGTTTCCTTGAGATTCATCACAGGATCTCTGCTTTTAGGTGGTATTACAGTTTTTAGCAGTGTGTACACAAGACCTGTGGTTTCTGGCTTCAGAGGCTTGCTAGACAAGTTCTGTTGTGTGCAGGCTCTGAAAAATGGCTCTGGCTTGGTGCCTGCTGAGGAATGCTTTGGTGCTGTAGCTCGGGGTGCAGCTGCAGTGCCAGCTGAGGGTTCAACCCTGGGGGTGAGAGCCCGGGCAAGAGGCTGTGAACTGCTGACCCCTTGCACAGCAAGGGCCTGGGGACCTGTTGTGCGACGAAGTATAAAATACTAGAGGTTCCTTTTGTTCAGGGCTCTAGCTCAGAAGCACCAACTCGAGCTGTCATTTTGTTATTTAGTTGTTGCACCAAGATGAAATTGTTTTAAGGATCTGGACATCTTGGGCTCTGCTTATGGGAACGTGGGGTCAAGCCTGTAAGGAAACTGTGAGTGGCAGGGCTACAGCTGTGTAGGGACCTGGGTGGGGTGTTAGGATTGTGACAGCCAGAGTGCATCCAGGAGGGCTGTGAAAATCCAGGTCCCGTCACAGTGTTTGTGTATATTACACTGCTTGGAGTAAATTAGACAACTTGGTTAAGTTGATTGCCACTGCTGATTGGTGGCACAATAGTGGGAGGGTATATTCGGTGTTTCAAGGGAAGATGTAATCGTTCCAGCCTCTGTATAGTTGGGACTGATAAAGCTTAATTCTTACATTAAGGACAGATTTGCAGATCAAGGTAGGAAATAAAGAACACAGATAGGAAATAAAGCTTCAGAAGAAAAAGGAATAAACCTGTTGCTCTAATTATAGTTTGTATTCAATATGAACACCTTGTTCAATGGTATTTAATTCAAATCAAGATGCTGAAGATAGAATTACATATTGAGAGAATTCATGAGAAGTTTTTAAAGTAAGCTGAATAGTAAATGTGCCTCAAATTGCATTTCATGAGTCTTTACAGGTATTTAAATTAGATCAGTAAATTAATATGAAAAATCCACAAGGGATACACAATTAGGTAAATAAGCTGTTCAAGGCCAGGAGCTACTGAGCATTTTTTTGTACAGTGTTTTCTTATGGAAAACAGGTAAGTGGCGAAAAAAAAAAAAAAAAAAAAAAAAAAAAAAAAAAGTAGCTTCTATGCAAAGTTTAAAAGAAAGTTAGCAGAGATGATGGCTGGAACAATAATAAAAAATAGCTCTCTCATAATTAGTTTTCCAGTCTTTGCTTACACATTGTCAGTATATCACTAAAGTAATTAAATCTGGGACAAATGATTACTTAATGTAAGTGTATTTTATAAAGCATGTGATTTCTTGACCTTTTGAGTTTGCTCATTCATAATCTGGTTGTCTTTTCCTGAAGTGTACACTGGCCTTTCTGAATCAACAGAAATATATAAATGTAATGGTTATAAGAGTTTAATTGGAAGCATTGCTATTTGTAACCATACGCCATTTTAAGAAGGCGATATTCAGTTTTGCATGGTTCATGTGACATTTAAGTGTGCCAAAGATATGCTTACAATAGTTGAAGGGTGATGCATGTGTTATATTTATTTTGTCAGAGTTGTAGTGGGTGTTATGAGACTTACTGCTTACCTGTTCTCTCACGCCTTTTCTGATAGGCTTCCCACAGAAAATCTATCTGCATACATTTTCTGGGCTCTAGCTAGTGTGAGTCAGCACAACCAAGCTACCCTTGTGGTAGCTAATGCATGCAGCATAGGATACAGCACAAGGGCCATCTGTTTTTCAATACTGAACATCCTCACTAGGACAGTATTCCCTATCCCATGCTGCTGCTTTTTGCTGTCTTTGCTATGAAACTAACCAGAAAGAGGCCAGATTTTATGCCTGCCTACCTGGAGTCATACCTGCTCAGTCTCGTAGAGCTGTAGTTTGGGGCATTTTCCTTGGTTTCTGTTCTCACCTGTCCATCTGTGCTTATCCATGCCATGATACATTGTTAGAGCTTGAGTACTTTTGGTAACTACATCAGTCACAGTATTCGTGGTTCTAGTTATTTTTCAAGCACATATCAGCTGAAAATATATTGAACTGTGAAACTGAAAGGTCTAGATGCTAAATTTGCATCCTGTAAATTTATTTTTTCAATTGTTTTTAGTGAGATGTGTTTATTTTTCCAATTGCTATTATCACCTAAGAGCCAATGGGAGCAGATTTCAAAGTAAAATCAACAGAGCTTGTGGTGTAAATTCTCTTCCTAGAGATTAGTCATTATTAACAGATTATCAACAAAATGCATCTGAAGACTTCCCCGAGGCCAGGCTGTACCTACATGTCTCTGGTAGGAATGGTTGTTCTAATCTTAAAATCTTGTCTTTCCCTAGGGAGCCACTCCTTCTCCCTTTCAGGCAACAGAGGTAGCAATCCACCTGCCTCAGTGAATCAGCAGTATCCACTTAACCTCTTCTCAGCAGGATAAGCACCTGCTAACAGCATGGGGTATTGCTGGGAAAATTATGAGCCTGCTACCTTATACGTTAACAGTGATTAATATTTGGTATTGCTGTTTCAATATGTAGGAGGCATTACCACTATTGAGAAACTGCCTTAACCCCAGCTGCTGTTCCTACAGAGATCCCTCTCACTTGGAACGTGCAGTTATGGACTGCTTCTGCCAAGAAAGTAAACAAGCATCTTTCAGGGCTTAGACAACAGAAAGAAGGGTAAAATGCTGCGTGTTATAGTTTAAACTAACGAACAAATGAAAAAAAAAAAACAAAACCAAACAGGATTCAGATTTACATACCATCATAAAATATCAAAAGTAAGGGACTTCTTGTTATCTAAAGTGTTAGGGAAAGGGGGGATTAATACTAGTCTACTTTTTCAGAGATTAAAGGTTTATGATAGACCATGGAAATACTTATTTTTTGTCTCAGGAGCACAAAGCACGAACACACTGAGATAATGAGAACACAACAGTGTTCTCTGTTTTCATCATAACACATGTTTACCTACATTAAAATACAGCATTGCTGTTTCCTTAAGTTTTATGTAAATGCATCAGATTACTGTTCAGTGTTAGTCATTATTTTAGAAATTGGTTGCATATTGCTACTTATCAACCCAGTTTTTAGGAACAATTAATTGGACTGAACAGTTTGTAAACTATAGGTAGCGACCAAAAGCTGTGGAAATATATCAACGAGTTGGTCTTTTCTTTAATCTTTTAGATAATGCTGTTAACCCTTCTACTGGTATTTTAATATCTTCATCTACAAATATTATCAAAACTCAGAGGAGAACTGTAAAACTGGAATTCAATCTCCTCTTATAATGTTTACAAAAGGATAGAATCACAGTTCTAACCAAGCTTCAAAATTATTTTGTTAATTTGACATAGATGCTTTAAGAGGATATTACTGCAAACAAAAAGAATATGTTAGCAAATTTTTACACCTTAGTCATCCTAGCAAGATATTGTATTTTTTTAAATATTTATCTGTTGCAAATAAATCAACTCCATTTGTATCTCCCCTTTCTTATTTGTGTCTTTAATTTCCCTCATGCTAGGCAGTCTGTATCACCCTTTTCATTCTTTCTTTAAGTCTTCTCTGACTTCATATTTTGGTAACATAATAGTTAGTTATATAGACTTATTATTGTCTTGAATATTCTGTAAGCACTGCAAAAAGAGTCATGAGTGAGCATCTGTCTATTTAAAATTATACAAAAATCTTTAGTTGGATTTCTACATTGTTGTTACCAAAAAAAGTACCCTACATTCATATTAATCAGCTAGATAATTTTGAAATAATATTACATTTTTTTGCAAGACTATCATGCATCAGCTTTTAAATGGGGCAGGATGATTTTGTTTTCCCCATGAATTTCAGATTTGGTTGGCTACTAGAGACAGAATGACACTAACACAAGTACATTTCCTGGCATGATATTCTGACATGGATCTTTTGTTCGATTGTCAGTCTAGAAGTGTGCCTCTCCTTTCAATGGATTTTGTGTGACTGGGGGGTTGCAATGTGAAGAAACAACACCAAATGGATCATGGTTTTCATAAATGGCACTGTCACTATCACTTTTCGTCATTATAGGAGCTGAGGGCAAAGCCATATTTGCAATGCCCATTGGCCTGACCAGGGTAGGTGGTGGGCGCTATGCTGATTTCAGCTTAGTTGAAATGCTCTGGCTCCTTTATCTTAACACATCACATTGTGTTAGGGCCATGCTTCTGGAAAGCATCCACATGTTGGAAGGGGTTTCTTACTCTTTTTGTAATGTACACAGTGAAAGAACTAACAATCTACTGACAATGTACACAGACATGATTTATCAGTTGATTGATTTCTGGCAACAGTGAAGCTTCTGAATCTATATAAGATGTAAAACCTAGACTATATCTAAGTATTTATTTAAAAGGACAAGTAACGTTGCAAGATCTAGCGCAATTTTTCACACTTCGACATCTTGCAGAAAACATTATAGTTCTTTTTTGCAATTTTATAAACCAAAGCAAAAAAAACCAAAAGCAACCCCACCCCACAACCTCTGCTAATTTAAAGGCAAAGTGTGTTTTCCTGAACTATTAACTTCAGTACTTGGCAAAGGAATATAGTTTGCCAGAAAAGCTAGACAAAGAAAATTTTATTTGTTATTAATTTATAGGGCCTAAATTCAACATGTGCTTTTAGATTGCTTGATGGGCTGATTTCTAATAAAACCCACTGTCTAACTAACAGTAGAACAACTGTTGTGGAGAGAGGGAAAGTGTTTGGATACTTTATGAGTAATTAAATATATATTATGACCAAAAAAGGGGATAGTTAGCCTTTAGCTTGTTATGAATTGAATTTGATTTATTTGTGAAAAAAGAATTTGCTGTTTTTCTAGTACGCATCTGGATTTTTTTTCTCAAAACTATCCTTCATTTCTACCTGTATTGAAAATATGTCAAAATCTCCAAAATACATCTTTTTGCGTTAAAAGTTATTAAAAGTCAGACTGCTGTAGTAAAAGATCATTGGTCATTATCTATTATTATTCTGATGCCATTTTAGTTTTTAGATATTCCAGTTTATTATACACTGTTATCTTAGATGTGACAATGATGCAGACCCAGTTTTAAAGTTATAATATTTAAAATTATTCTTATCTTCTCTGACAACATTTCTGAAAAACAAAAGTAGAATCAAGAAAAAAAAAGATTTTTAGCAGAAAAATGCTCATCTGACACTAAATTTTCCTAATAAATGAAAATTAATTTTTTCAAGCATTAAGGCTTTGCTAAGCCTTTATTTCAGAAGGCTTTTTCACAAAGGGAAAAAGGTGACTTTAAAAAGAAAACCCCACACCCTTCCCTTAAAGTTTCCTTGCAGCCTGTACTTACTGCTGAGCAATAAACATGACTGCCAGTAAGATTCTCTGGTTCTCTTCTTTTGCTTGCTTCTAAGGGTATAGTATCCAGGGAGGTTCCGTGACTCTGCTAAAAACGTTTAAATGAGTCCTTTTACATGAAGCTTACTATAGGGGTTAAGGTTTTGTCTCTTCAGGTATTTTTTTTTTCCTGAGAAGAAACTTGAGACATATAAATGCAGATCTTAGTGGCTCTCTATGTAAGACAGGTGTTCAGCACTGTGTAATTTCCCTTGGTGATACACAGTATTACTACCATAAATATGGAATATATACGTACACATAAGCACTATCTCCTGTACACTACTAATTAATTTCTTATTTATAGATGGAGCATTTTTGAAACATGCTCTTGGAATTATATTTTGGCACTTTTTTCATCCTATTGCATCTAAATACTTTGCATACTATTCCATTATGTGGAGTGTGTATGCCTCCAGCAGAAGTGTCTGGCAGTTGCAAACTTCAAATGTAGGTAGCTTCTAGCCAAGAACAACAAAATTCAATTACTATTCATATTAAGATGAGTTATCTTGAAAAGGCAACACTTTTTTTTTCTTTTCCTTTATTAAAGGAAAGACTGGATTTTAATTGTAAAGTTACTGCTTGGTGAGATAAAAATATGTATCTCGTTACCAAAACCCAGGTAACTTAATTTTATAAAATACGTGATCCTGTTCAGTTTACCTCCAGCACCATATTGTAAATGTTCATGAAGTTCATTCTGATGCTCACATTGGGACAGTTTAGTTTAACTCTGGTAATCAATTGAGTGGAAAAAGTACCTCTTGAAATCTGTGGCAGATTTTGAAAAGGTTCCTATGAGTGCAAGTTATTTGCACACACAATGAAACCTGATTTTAGTTCACATTAGCACTCATACCCTATATTTTTTAATTTATTTTTAACTATTCTGGGAAGAAGTTTTGTTCATTTCAGTGTTGTCCCAGTGCTTTAATTTCTTATTGGCATTGTAAGGTTACAAAATACATGAAGTCTTATACAGTGAAATGTAGAACACTGCACTGTAGAACCTGGCTACTAGTCTTTTTTGCTTGTCTAAATCCTGACATTAGGGCTCTCAGTAGACTGTGAAAATGTCATTTTGTATCAGCTCAATATGACTTTTGATAAATCATAATGCATTTGCAGCTACCATATGTTTATTTATAATAAGATGATTCCACAAAGTTTAGAATGGATAGCAGCTGTACTGAAAAGGGATGATCTTAAGTTTCAGCTTACTGTATTAGTACTTGTGCAGAAAAAGGCTTCAGCCCTGTAAGGAAAGTGAAATGTGCAAGGGAGCCTCTAAGGCATAGTGTTGCTTTTGTAAGTTACAGAATAGTTCATGTATCATGCTAAGGAACAAAAAGCATAAAATAGTGTCACTGTAAATGTTGTTGACTTCCTCTGACTTTGTCCTCTTGACCTCTATTAGCCTAGTCAAAATGGCACATAATATGTTTTTACATCAGAGTTTTAAAGCACTGTTTTCTGATCATAAGACTGGTGAGAATAATATAGTTTCTTTACTACTTCTAGCAAAGAATTCCTGTTACACGTGGCGTGGACATTGGAAAGAAAATACTGCCATTTAATGATTTGTGAGCATCAAGATGAGGAACATATATGCCAGCGAAGCCTAGCCACACAGTCCTGAACAAAGTGTAAAGACAGGGAAATTAGACACATATACATGTAGCCAGTCTTTCACCCTCTTATTGTGGAAGATGAGAGTACAGGGCTCTTTCTCAAATACATAAGGATAATCAAGGACTGAAAAAGGTCTAAGATTGTCTTTACTAACATAATTTACTTGGAGTGGCATTCCCAGATGGTTAAACTTGCAAGCTCATTCAAATGTGAGCAGGAGGATATGAGCTGCATGAAGACATTATCGCAATAAAACTTCCCTAATGTCTAACACAGTGAGCTAAATGATTTTTTAGCATGATGGGAATACACATCTAATCGTTGCTTTGGGAAAACTTGTATTGGACCAAGAGAAAAGGAAAGTGAACAAGCCTATTAAAATGTCTGCAACAGTAAGCATGTAAAGGCATTTTATGTAACTCATTGGAAATTGAAAACTTAAAGAAAATAATATATTGCAACTTTAATGCAACCAAAGTTCCTTTTTTTTTTTTTTTTTTTTTAATTCATCAAGAGTTGAAAGGAGAATCAGAAGAATCAGGAGCCTTCTCTTTTATTTTACCTGTTTGGATTTGGTAAATTTCTTTTTGCACTGGTGTCACATGCTTTTCACAGTGAAGGCTGGAAGACATAAAACTAATATCATCTTATTCTACATAGCCGTTTGTCCTGGGTTGAAGTTGAATGAATTAATTGCTTGAAAAACTGGAAAACAGAACCTTTAAAAGTCAAATAGATGACTTAATATTAGGACTTTATAAGTTTCTTGTGCAATCCCAACACTATTTGATTAGAAATAATAAAATTTACATGTCCATTTAGCACGCAGTAATTCTGAGTTACCAAGAGAAGCTGCACTTAATTACTTGTTTGCTAATCATCTCTGTAGCAGTGATCTGGATCCACAAATTCCACTCTCAATGAATTCAAAATGTCATGGATGACAAGACATTTTATGATTGTTTAATCCAGCAGGAGCCAGTGCTATGTCAGCTATAACCACTCCTTACTTCATGTGTAAAGATTGTCTTTAATAACAATAAGCATAATTCAGTTTCAAGTTTTAGCTACAAAAGCAGAATTAAAGATTGCTGCAGCTAGGTAGACACCCTGAACGGTCACTTGCTTAGGGACATGCCTCCAAATATCTATGTAAAGTGAAGAAGAAGAGTAAAATGAAAAAAAAAAAATTAACCCTCAATTATATTATTTATAGCTAACCATACCTCACCACAAGGCAATATTTTATAGTAATATAGAAAAGTCTTTCTTGTCTACTAGAAAACAAACGATGAGAAAAAAATTCTGGTAATTAAATTAATTATCTATATTTAGAAGTTAGAACAGTGTGTGTGTTATGATAGATGCAGTGCATAGCAAGTTTATTGCAATCCTGGAGGATGCTTATTAGATGGTGATGGGTAAAATATTTTTTTCTGTAAAGTTGTGTGATGCTTATCCAGTTTGTAGCAAATAACGTAGCTGGAGTGCAGTGTGCTCCTGCACACAAGAATAAATTTCTACATTTCTCTTTGCAAGTGACAAGACCCAAAAAACATCCTTTTCTCTCATCCTTAAAATATAAATAAGAAAGACTTGAACACGAAGTGGCAACTGTGCTTCAAAAGCTCATAAAATTTTAGTATAGCCTAGTCCTGGGCGAATATGACCTGCAAAGTCAAAGAGCAGCAAGGTTGATCAGAAACAATTTCCCTCGTCAGTGTTATCAAATGTAGTACTATGACAGGTGTCGCACAAACCCAGCTTTGAATACTCAACTCAAATGCCCATTTGCAGGTGGATCAAAAGGCAGACACCATCTGTGCAAGTTCAGGGAAAAGCTATGAAATCAAATCTCAAAATCCTTAATGTGACTCTGAGCCTACCTGTTATCATGTAGGGGAAATCTCCTCACATGAGGTGCAGTGTGGAATCAAAAGGCATGTCCACTCACCCAGAAGAACTGAAAATCTGCTGAAAGTGACTGTAAGTGTGTTTGTCCTTTCAGAACAAAGGGAAAAAAAACATTCACTACATGTTTGAAAAAGGTCACTGACACCGGTGTTTCTAGGTCACTTTTCACTTCCTCTGGTACCCTTTAATGGGTACTGCCTAACTTGTAAGGAGAGTCAGTAGTTTTGGCCTTTGTTGAGAAGGAATCTAAATTGGAAGACTTTGAATTTAACATATGACAACACTGTGTAGTTGTGGACACAGACACACCACTTTCTAGTAGTTTTTTCTCATTTCCCCAAGCACAGTTTATGCTCCAAAAGTATTAGAAACTAGCTTTGAAATGAACTTGCTGACCAGCAGTTTTATGTCTTGATTTGTTTTAAAGCCTAAATGGCTTAAGGAAGTGTTTTACGGAAGATATAATCCATCCACACTGAATAAAGCCTTGAAAATTAGGTGGCATAAACCTAAAATCCAAACTGTATTATCATGACTTTGCACTTCAGCTGTTGCTCACAGAACTAATTTAAGAGTGCCAATGTATTGTTTATTGCCTATAACTACATTTTTTGGAAATTTGAAGATTTTTGAAAGTGCTTTATTCAAAAATCTCTGTTAATGACTCTTTGATCTGGTGGTTAGAATTTCTCTGACATGCAACTTTTGATCAGTGTGTGGAATAGCTGTAAAGCCAGTAACAGTGTTGCCATTTTTCCTTGAGCAATGACTTCATTGGCAGTGCTGTAAAATTATATTTATCTGTCCTGTTGATTCCTTCTTTTATAAACTGATTCCAAATTACCTCACTGATGACTTTGCCTTTTTTGCCATCAGACGCAGAAACCTATACATATCTAGACAAGGCAGGATATTTGGGATTTTTATATTTGGGGTGCATCATAACCTATTGCTTTTAACAGACACTTTTGTGTGTATTTTTAAATATGAACCTGGTAATGAAGCCATTACCTGTACAGCTTTTTGTGGACTCTTGACTCCTGAATCTAAACAATGACAATGTTGATTTTACACAGTAATCCATATTTACAAATTGAGTATGTTAAGTTACTGATGTACATTGCTATATATTTTTACTATTTTTTATATACTGATACACTTAGTGTTGGAATGTTGGTAGGAGACATATTAACCATGGAGAATTAAACACTTATTTGAGAAAAACATGAAATAGTTGCATCTATATTCACAGGACCTGTGATATCAAAGTATTTTGAAGTAGTCTTTTTCAGAGTTATTGTAGATTTGGTTCTTAGATGATTTCAGGGGGAGCTAGAATTATCGTTAGTAAAGATAGGGGAACTGAGGATGGTCACACCCCTAGATATATTTTTCATGGAAAGACAACTAGAATATGGTAGCACAACAGGCAGCAGAAGGTACCAAGCCTACCAATTGTGGTATTGTCTATTTGATTATATGTCTTGAATATTTAGTAGGGCTACTTCTCTTGTTTATTTTCTTTTGTGGAAAGTAATATGACCACTTAAAGATTTTTTTGATGGGCTAGTATACAACTGTTTAATTGAATTAGATGGGAAAGTTTAATGGGTTTGTACTAAATGCTTGATATTTATATTGATTTGTATTGATAGAAAGACTGTTGTATTTCATGTGCATTTTCAGTAGCATATATGAGGACAAAACAAGGTAGTTTTACTTTAAACCTAACTGAACCGATATGTAAGAGTTCATTATTGACAACTAGCAAAGAAAATCTGTTATATTGCAAACACTTTATTCTCTGTCCATGTTCTTGAATAATATATACTCCGTATTTAACATGCATATTATTTTAGTGGCTACTTTGGTGCACATATAAGCAGCATCTTAGAAATATTGTTGTGGTTTAATGCCAGCAGGCAACCAAGTCCCCCACAGCTGCTTGCTCACTCCCTGCCCAATTGGGTGGAAGAGAATTAAAAGGGTAAAAGTGAGAAAACTCATGGGTTGAGCTAAAAGCAGTAATTAAATTAATTTAAAAGGAATAAATAATTTAAAACTGTGAGGAAAAAAAATAATGAGAGTAAAATAAACCCTAAGGAAGCAAGTGATACAGACAAAAACTGTTGGTCACCACCAACTGACCGATGCCAGCCAGTCCCCATTTACCAGTGTCTCTCCCTCTAACCTTCCCTCCAGCTTTGTACACTGAGCATGATGCCATAGGGAATGGAATAGAATGTCCTTTGGTCAGTGGGATCAGTTGTGCTGGTTGTTTCTCCTCCCAACTCCCTGTGCACTCCCAGCCTCCTCTCTGATAGAGCAGAGTGTGAGGCAGGAAAGGCCTTGGCTCTGTACAAGTGCTGCTCAGCAGTAATAAAAGCATCTCTGTGTTATCAACAGTTTCCCGCACAAATCCAAAGCACAGCTATATAACAGCTACTGTGAAGAAATTTTGCTCTGTCCTAGCCAGAATGAGTACGGGTATATAGCGAAAGCTGTCCGAAGGTTTTGGACCAAAAAAAACTCTTCCAGATGTTCAGCTGTTTGTGCTGCCTAGGACCAGTCCTTTAGCAAGGACTGACTGCAGTCATATTTTGGATTTAGGTGATATACAGTGTTTATTTTACAATAAAATTTATCAGCTAGCTTTGTTCTCTAGTCAGAAAATAGTTTTGAGGGTTTCCTGAAAAATGTATAACCGCTGGCTAGCTTGTAAGGAAAACATATGGCTGTATGGCAAATCAGTAAAATAAGGCGTGGATCTCTTTCTCATAATTCTTTGTTTGAAATTTGCTTACTTCAAATGTTTTCTAAATATTGATTCAAATCAGAATTTTTTTTTCTTTTTTAAAAAAATCCTGTAAGAGATCACACTCTGTATCACTATAGTACTTTCCTTCCAAGTGTTTAATTTTTGGCTCCATTTTGTTTTATCCTGATCTTTAAAAAGTGCTTTATCTCATGTGCAGTTGTCTTAGTATGCTATGAATGGGTGACCCAGTTATTTTGGTTGTAAATTCTGGACTGTTTGAGGTTTTTAATTTAAACAAACAAAAATTTTGAACAATTTTTAAAAGGAATTTAAAAAAGCTAAAAAAACTCTGAAATATGTTATAATTCGTCAGGTGTCCTTATTTTAAATGTTCAGGGGCTATTGTCAAAATAACTAGAGAAGACTGACTTTTATCTGTAATAAAAGTATAAAGCATATTGATGTATGCAATCAACATGGCAACATTAAATAAATCAGCAAAACATATCTGGATATAGTAATTTGTATTATCTGGAAAAATGAGTAAGTAATATGGTTCTTTAGAGAACAAAATTGTTCATGAAATTACTTTAAATGTGTGATTTTTCTCAAAATAGATTCAGAGGAACAGTGCTGTTTATAATATAACAAAATATTTACATTCATATTGATTACAGCAATGTTATTGAAAATTAGTATAACAATCTTCTATCTGCTTACATACTACTGTTGCTTTTTTTGGTTATACGTATATGCATATGGGTAAATTTGAGAAAAAGTTCGCAATTATAACAATTTCCACGAGGTGGTGCTCAAGCAATAAATTTTAAACTTATAATGTAATAACTATGACCAGAGACAAGCTGAATTTGAAAATATGGCTGTCAACCAGATGTTCTTCTCTTTGATGCTATATCTAACTTAAGGTGGGAATGATGAGGTCCGGAAGGCTAATGAATTTATTATGTGGTGGAAAAGTTATTTCTCCTTGCCCAAAAGACAGAAATACCATTATTTTTTTACAGCATAATACCAGCGGATTGTTTTAATTTTTACATAGAATTTTCAAAATCCTTTTCATATCTCATATTTGGTTATTCTTTATTTGCTGTCCACTTCTGGTTATGAGTAAAGGAACTAGTACTCATAAAGATATTGCAGTAGTTGCCCTAAGCAAAATGTTAGCAAATTCAATAGATTTAAATAAATCTGTTGTAGAAAAATACACTGAGTGCTGATTCACTGATCATTCAACAGTAAATAAAAAATGTAGACAGTATGATAATGCAAGAAGGCAGATGATGTGAGAGAATGGCAATGACTATAAACAAAGCAGACAGTTTGGCATAAGTGGTTTTCTCACTTTGATCAAATAGAGCATCCTTAGCTGTTTTGCTTGCCAAAGTGCTGCATCTTTTTCTCTGACATCCTCTGCAAACCCCTTATTCATCTCCTCCTTCAAACTATACAGACCATTTATAATTTAAAGTTCATTGCGACTACCTCCGAAGAAGAGTCAATAATTAACACTGCAAGCTTTGTTGTTGTGGTTTTTTTTGTTCCTAACCATCAAAATGGCAAGAAGCAAATCTGCATGAAAGGTTTTTTTCCTCCTTCCACTGTTGTTTCATACTTTAGCTGTTTTGTTGCTTGGTTGTTTTGTTTGTTTGTTTAATTTTATTTTATGTTGTGCCTTTTCCTTTATTTCAGCTTATATGATCAACACAAAATACACCAAAAGAACAAATGGCCTTACTTCTACTGCAGGCATTGCTCTTGGCCAGCTAGTAACAGCAGTAATGCATTTAAAACACAATATGCCTTCTTTTTGTGTTCATTGCTTCTAATCTCATGGATGTAAAACACAGTTTGTAAATACTTCTGGAAGGAAGACTATTTTTAAAAAGCAAACAGGTCTCTCCTAGATATTTTACTTTCTGACAGCTGATAGAGCAGTAATCATCCTATTTGAATAAACTTGAAGGGTCTGTGAATAAGGAAGTCTCATATACTTCGTTATGCAGACAGTTGGGAGTAAAGTGATGACAGATCTGTGAAAAACAAATCAACCTTACCCTTCTACTTTTATTTAGATATTGCACATGGAGGCTGCCTGCTCCTGCAAGGTATTGAGTCACCCAACTCCTACACACATATGTTTGAGGATCTGAGTCCAAGTTCAGTGATGGTCCATTTTATAGATATTGGGTTCAGCCAATTAGAAAGAATAGAATTATTTGCTAGATATCTGTCTGCGGTTGGAACACATTCATAGGCGTAAATAGCTGCATGCCATAAGCAGATTTTTACCTTTATTACCAAACTGTCTGTGTATTCACTGGATCTTTGTACAGGTACATTTAATAGGTACTTGGTTTTGCATGAAAAAATCCCTTCTGCTGTTAACTAAACTGAAATACTCATGTATTTTGCTTTCTTTGTTTTCCATATATTTCCACTGAGTAACTGACAAACAGAATTGACTAAATGTTCACCTACTAATCAATACATATAAGGAATGGAGAAAAAAATTATACTTTAATATTGTTGTAATTTATTGTGAATATACTAAAAATTTGCATTCTATATATGCTTACCTGGTTTTTCCATGGCATTTGAAAATACCTATCACTTGTTTTTTCTTGTTAAGCATCTCATTAGACTGTCTGGGTAACGTTTGTTATTCTGAGGCTCTGTAGTTCCTTTTGTCTTGGTAGTGGGAAGGAAAGATTTTGTATACATACTTCTATTATCATGAATGTTAGTTTGAGGGTCTCTTCTATTTACTTTTTTTTTTCCACAGCTATTTTTCCTAATCCTTAATGAATCTGTACTTGTGGACTTTTATGGATGAGAGAGCAATATGGACTGTGAGTAAATTAATTTCATCAGAATTCGTCTCTTTAGTACTGCTCATTCTGTCTTCTAATTCCACAGTTCTGTACAAAGGTAGAATTACAGTTTTCCCACTGGTACTGTTAAATTGCTTCATTACAGGCTCCTTTCAACATTTTAACAGCGCAAAAATTGGTTTCTTTCATTTATTATCCCATGCTCTGCATAAACTGACTTCCCATTTACTTTTGACCATTTTAGCTTTATGTATTTGTACTTTCTTTCATCTTTTTTCCAGTTCTTTTGGGCATCTGCCTTTACTATCATGCCTAGTTGAAGTATATGAAAAGTTTACTTGTCATCTGGATTCACAAAGGCTGTATGTATATATAGGCTTTGTGCACAACCCAACAAGAACTTAAGAGCCTCATTCTAAAATCTCAGATATCTGTGCTACAAAGCCAATAGCTATGACTGAGCATTTAATTTTTACATTTAGTGAGCAGCCTACTCAGAATCAGTAAAACTTATGGCTTAATTGCAGGTGAAAAAAAAATAAAACATTATTAATTTATTATTAAAATGGAAGAAAATGGCCAAAGGAAAAAGAGTGTAAAAACTTTCTATATTTTACTCTGTGATCTGTAATTTTTTTTTTATTTACAGGTGCTTAATTGTGAAAGCAGATGGAATAGAAAAATTATCAATATAAAGATTGGGGTCTATCCTTTTGTTTTCTAAAGTAATAGCACATCTATTTCAAGTAATTAAAGGTTGCAGTCACTTTGATTCTCTTATTTAGGTTTTGGGGTTTTATAGTTATTAAAATAATGTGAAAGTACAAATAATACTGTTAATATAGCAGAGATTCACTATGAAGTACATGCTGTGATTCTCTCTGATCTGAGAGCACAACGGTTCTCGAGGCCATTTGATTTTCTCAGAAAAGCCTGGATAAAATTAGTGGTATTAACACAAGAGCTTCTGCAAGGCAGAATACACTACAGGTTAACTCATCAGGCTGACACAGGGGTTCAAGTCCCCAGCAGAGGTCTGGCAGTGTGGCAGAGGAGTGAGTCACCCTTCCAAGGTCCTCGCCTCCTAGTGAGCTGGTATTAACTCTCATGGAGGAAGCACAGCAAACCTTTCTGTTTGCAGCTTCTAATTAACAAGAGAGTGTGAATTTTTTATGCTTATAAGGGTGGGAAGGTTTATTCCTGTCCCTGGTATATCTGCTGGAATTCTTGACAGCAATTGTTATTATTTATGCACTGCAAAAGAACTTGCTGAAGTATTTCATTTAGATGGCGATTTAAGTAAACTAGCAGAGTCAAAGCAACCTGAGGAAAAAAATCCTATGTTTTTTCCAAGTGAGACTGTCACTGTTCACAAGACTGAAAATGTGTCAAGAGCTTTAAATTACACATTACCTTGAGAGCATCCCTTAGTGCAAATATAAATGTCCTCTCATTGCAAGTCCAGTTTTTTTCTGCTGTATTACATTGTTGCAAGAAGTACAAAACGATTAAAATTATTCCTTATATGTTTTAGTTCAGTTGATTTCCTGTACTGTTTCAACTGGAACTAGCTTTGACTAAGTATTATATCCTATCATGTTTGAAAATTCATCATTAGACATATATATATAGGTACGAAATCTATGTTAATTTGAATGCAATTAATTGCATTTTTGTCTTGTACAGTGGGCCTTTTCCCAGCAAGTTTAGTAGAAAGCTTTTAACACTCCTTTGTTCAACAGTGTTCAAAATAATTAAATAGTTTTGCAATTCAAGTGTGAGGGCCTTGTAAGAAACACAGTGCTCTTGTCTTGGCTGAAGATTGCTTGATTTCTGATGCAGACTGCCCAATTCACATGCCACCCCCAGCTTTGCTCCTGACTCTGCAGGGAAAGAGCCACAGAGGCTGCCCACAGGAGATCCATACCTGTCCTGCCTGTACATTGACAGTCGACTTGAAACAGCATGATTGTTTGAGAATGGTTCAACATGCTGTTAATTGCTTTCTCAAATATCGCAAACCCTGTAGAAGTTCAAAGACTGCATTAGGTTCAATTGTTTACCAAACAGCAGCCTGTGTTCCTCTGACCCAAATATGTCATGATAACAAATATGTCATATAAAGACTAAGCAAATCACAATCATTAACTGGCATGTGAGGCTCAAATAATTTTTCCTTTTAAGATTTTAAAGACATGTCTATTTTAGCATGGGAAAGGAACAACCTAAAACCACTGATTGTCATATTGATGGATTGGTCGTTACACCTTTGTCATTTTTAATTTGTAGATTAACAATTTTCTCAGACAAAAATTGTGCCTTTAAATTTACCTTTTACTTTCATGTTTTCTTTCTTAGTCAGTGTGTTAAGTCCCTCGTAAATTACACAAAATTATAGCCTCTCAGATGCTTCTATGAAAGCCTCCTCTGAGTGGGCCTTTTTAAATGTGCTCAGAGCTTTACTGCAGCATCCAACTTAAAGGAAAGTCATTTTTTAAGTTCCCCCTTCTCTTTTACAAAGTTTCATTTTTGTCATGGGTTATTAATACAAAAATTTCTTTGCTAAAGCCATCAATCACGTAAGATTCAATTCTGTGATGTAAAACAAACATTATAGAATGCAAATGTAATGATGAAACACTGGCCTTAGGACTCAAAAAATCCTGCATTCACTTCTATCCTTTTACAAAAGTAATTTTGAAACCAAACTAAAACTTTTAACATGTGAATGGCCAGTGTCCCCAGGTGTGTCTGTTAGCCTCTGTTGTTCATGTGTTTGTTTGATTTCTGTATTGATCCTTTTTCAGTTTCTTTGGGATTTTTAGACACCTAAATAGGACACAGTTATTGTTCTACAGCTTACATGGGAGAAATAAGACCAGGAAAAACACTAAATCTAGTTTCCTTAAAAGATAAGCATATCTATGCAGCTATTTTTTCCTATTTTCAATATTTTTTCCTAAATGTTAGAGTGGAATGCAAATTCCTCTTTCTAAATTAAAAACATAAACCACAATTTTTCCCCAAAATTTCAACGAGTTAACTCCTGCACGTTTAACTGTGCTGTTTACCTCAGGAAACCCACCATGAGGCTATGCATGCTGAGTCAGCTGAAACCCATATTTTGTGCCTAAATAATCACTTAAGTAGGCAAATCTTTGCATTATTTGTAGAGAAGCATAATTATACTCCTTTTAGGAGGAAGATTAGAAATGCTAATTCTGTAAGTAGGTAGTCATTATTTTATCATTTAGTATTAGCTATAATAATGTTAGTCATGATGAACTAATGTGGTATTAATATGGATTTCATATGTACTCTCTTAGGAATGCAATTGAATTTACCATTTCATTCATGCTCAGTCATTTTGAAGTGTTGCTGAATTAACAGATCACTACTCACCTCATTTTATATCAATGACAACTTTTGCTTATGGAAACATTGGGCTGCTAATTAAATTGAGGTGGAACCAAGAGATTGCAGACATTTAAACAAAACCATAAAGCAAACTAATAGTTGGGGAAAAGCATGGATGATTTTTCTAGCTCTTTTGCTGGGATGAAGTGAAAAAGTAGATGCTTTGCAAAGAACAACTGGACTTACAATGCTCATTAGCCTAAGAAGAATCTAGCAGACTCTGGGGGTACCTGGAGTCAGGAAGGAATGACTGAAATTATGAACACCTTGAGTGCAGGTGAAACACGAACCTAGTTTCTTTGTGCTCCTGCAGGGAACCCCTTGTTCTTTCTATTCTTCACAGACCTGTTGGGATACCAAGGTCTAAAGGACATGGTGAAGGACTGCTTGCTAATGGAAAAAAAAAGTCTTCTTCCTCTGAAACATTCTTTTATTGCTATTCTGTGATTTAGGTATTGTGCTTGGGTACTTAAGAGGTCTTCCTTCAGTTTCATTCAAAAATTTTTCTGCAGTACAAGTTAAATATATTTCTTTCTAATTTTATGAACAGCAATAAACCAAACCATCAAAAACAACAAAAAATCTCCCAAGCTTAGTTTATTTTTATCTTTCCCCCCCACCCAGGATTCTCATAATCTGCTAAGAGATAAAACCACTTATTTTAGTAATGCTCAAGATATATTGTTATGAGAGCTCAAATAAATGCTCAAGATTCTTACAGTAGGAGTCAAGGAGATAAAAGAACAGCATTTGTAGTTATGTATTTATTTGCTTGATTGAAATAAAGATTAATGTTTATAATTTTTTGTTGTTGTTCAACCCATCCAGAAATGCCACTCAGTCTTTCATGTAGACATAAAATTCAGTTTATTCTGTTAATCTTTGAGTGTAAATGGATGGTGGTTTTTGTTCCAGGTTTATAAAACCCAGTAGAACCAACTCCAAATGCCATTGGGGTGTAAGAATTTTTGTGCTATAAGTATTTGGCTCATATCCTCTGTAATAGTAAAGATTTTTTGAGGAGATGTCAAACGCTGATATATTAAGGACAGCAGCAGCTGCTGCTTGACAAGACTAAGTCACAGTTCAGAGGTCATTAGAGCTGCAAAATTTCACTATACCATTGTCTTTATTAAAATTTGAGGAAAATATGGTGGTTTTTAATAAATAGGTATAAACAAGGTACACATAAAATAGAAGCCTAGTATGTTGAAGTCATTGCATAGGAAAACCCTAGTGTCAGCAAGAACTAATGGTCTGAAGATCAATTTTTGATGCAATGCTTTTGGTTCAGAGGGTAATATAATACTTGTCTGCATGAACAAACTGTATTAATTTAACCAGTCATGTTGAGAAATGTAGTGTTGTTTTAAAGATAGATGTACTCTAGCAGATTATCAAGAAATACAGTAAAACCAACATGGAGCCCTGGTACCAATACTCTAGTTTTGATTTTCCTTGAAGGCATGGTATTAGTGCAGGAAGCTCCAAGTAAATTCCATAGTTAGTACTTGAAGTCTGATGAAATCCTTAACACTTTCTAGATTTATAAGCTAGTATTAGGGGGTTTTTTTTACCTTTTGATAAATATAACAAGTTTCAAATTCTGGATGATTTTGTCATTTAAACTTTTTAAAAAGCTTTGCAGTATGCAGGCATAAAGAATATTGGAGTTTTAAAAGCACTGAAGGACACATCTAATAAATGTTTAAGCAGGTCCTGCAATAGCTGAGATTATATACTTTGTGCTATTCAAGTGCAGATTTAAGAATCCAGATTCATTCTATAAAGAATTAGAAGTTAAGAGGATGAAACATCTCCAGGGTGAAGTAAAGAGCCTTTAAGAACTAGTGAGTAGGAAATGCTTTGACTTGGAGACTGTCACAGGTTCAAAGTTACTTTTGACATGAATGCATCCGAGGTTCACGTTCCTCTCCTTCAATTTGTCGCTTTTTTGTTGTCCCGATAATGTTCATAATCAACACCTAACACAGCCTTGTAACTATACATTCCAGTAAGTGACAAAAATACTTAAAATTAAAATTTCTCCCTAACAAGCTACTAATGAGAATTAGTATTATTATATTATGATACAATAATATATTATTACATTATATTAAAACTTAATATTATTATATCATATTAAGGTTTTTTTCCACAATGATGCCTTTAAAGTAACTTGGTGTGAATAGCAAACTTATGTTTGTCTGGAAAACTTAGGTCAGGGTACCTGAAACCACTTAAAAGCTTTTCTTTGCCAAGATACGGTTCCGAACCAAACTCCTTTAAATATTTGCAAACAAAGTTTTATATTACTTATATGGAGATGAAAGTAATTGTGAAGCAAGATTTATAGTCTGCCTTTATTTTATCAATACAGCTGGTTTGAACTACAGTAATTTGAGTTCAAATGTTTTAAAATGAAACATAGCATTTCTTTCTAGTTACACAGATGCTGGCAGATCCACTGTAGCAGGCTCTTGCTACAAAATTATTGCAGGTGTGTCATCACTCAATTTTGTACTATGAAACTTTGTCAGCATCTGTTATTTTACCACAAAATGAAGTTGCTACTGGTAAATGCCTGCAACTGTGGTGGTTTTTTATGTCTCTCTCTCTTTTTGGTGGTTTTTTTTTGTTTTGTTTTGTTTTTTGGTGTTTTTTGGTTTTTGGGGTTTTTTTGTTGTTGTTTTCTTTTGTATTTGTTGTTGTTTTTGGGGGGGTTTTTTGGTGTGGTTTTTTTGTTGGGGGTTTGATTTGTTTTGGTTTTGGGGTTTTTTGTTAGTTTGGGTTTTGGTCTTTGGTTCTTTTTGGAGAGGGCAGTGCTTTACTTCTGTGTTTCTTTTGGTTGTGTTTTTTTCTTTTTATGCAAACCATTGAATGCAGAAGTAATTGCCGTGTGATCTTATTCTAAATGCTACCAGTAGTAAGATTTTGAACTAATAACTTAGACCACTGAAAAGGAGAAAGGATTGTAAGGGAGCTCATCCTTAGCTGTGGTCCATAACGTCAAGTCGTATTGTGTCTGTACTTCACTCAATGCAGTGCAGTAGTGTATGTTGCATTGACTGGAGTGGGGCACACAGATACACTATAGCCTATTAGCAAAATGAGAAATATAAATAGAAGCAAAAGCAGCTTAACACTGAATTAATTTTGACATGTCAAGCCAGTTTCAAGATGTTTGTAAAATGTTAGTGGGTATTTTTGCTGTTTTCTTCTTTATTATGTGTTTAGCTTAAAAAAAAATCACAATAAAGCCACCAAACTAATTAACTTCAGGCTTATGACACACCCGGTAATATTTTAGAATTTTTACTTTTTAAATTTTGGTGGAAATTAGCTTTTAGGCTTCCTGTTCAAAGAAACGTCTGTGAAATAATCTACCAATATTTTTTTAGACAAGTTAGGTTTTCATCAGTGAATTTTTCTGCCTTCAGTTTCAATGGGAACATCTGGCTCTTTTCCAATAATCAATATAATCTCTTGAGTTCAATTTCAAAAATCAGCTGCAGAGAGCAACAATTAGAGGTTAGTAGACTTGATAGATTTTATAAGAAGCAATTATGTCATTAACAAATTATCAAGTTATCAAGCTGTCTTATAGGGATAATACAGAACAAAGTTGAAAGCTGCTGATTGTGCAGAAAAAGAGATGTATCTATAATCGGAAGAATATGTTATTAATTAAAGTGACCTAGAGAGACTTAACCTTTAGAGCTTTAGTGGTGCTGGAAGTCAAACACTTAATTTAATAATAAATTTTAAAAGCAAGAAATAAAAATCCTATTTTATTACCTAAACAGGAGTTTAGGTAGACTACAGGAATTCAAATCCAGCATGAATGTATTGTAAACCCATGGATTGCTATTGCCTGACAATAACTCTTATAGAAACTGATGTACAGGAAGTTCAATCTGAACATGTGGAAGAATTTCTTTGGTTGCCCGGAGAGGTTGTGTAGTCTCCTTCACTGGAGACATTCAAGAACTGTCTGGACACAGTGCTGGGCCACATGCTCTAGATTGACCCTGCTTGAGCAGGGAGATTGGACCAGATAACCCACTCTGGTCCCTTCCAGCCTTACCCATTCCATGCTTCTGATGTTATTTTTTACAATCAAATACCTTCTAGTGGAGTTAGAGATGCTGAGCTGTGGGCTACTTGTCTGTCTTACAGTAAGCAGTGTTCAGACTCCATGCTGGGATTTTGTGTGGCCAATGGATCATGAAATGTCTTGGAGGTTTTCATTTGTGCTGGTACAATGACTCTTGAAGGACTTGGGAATGTTGGTTGTCTTGGGGGTGAAGTGTCACCCAAAGGTAATTTCATTGTGACTGAGATTTCAGCAGGTATTTTCATCTTGTTTCTCAGTTATCCATAAATCAGTCCCTAACCATCTGAAAAGCTGGATTGGGTGCTTTTCAAGGAGATAGCATCTGTATGTAAGCCTTTGAGGTACCACAAAACTTTTCACTTTGAGTAATGTTCCAGCTGCTCTTCTAAAGGTCAACACCTCAGCTAGAAGTACCCACATTGTAAATTAGGAAAAGAAGGCCTGTTCAGTTCTGTAAAAGAGGAGAGTACAGGTATGCTAACATTGGAGAGATTAGTTCCCAAGTGCTTAAATATGTCTCCCTTAAATCCTGAGTAACGCTGTTAAGTTTGTCACAGATGGTGTCTGTCCCTAAAACAATCTTCTGAGCTATCCTCAATGGCTCTTCAAGTAGTTTTTCCCTTCTCTGCTCTTCATGCTGTTCTCTTGTATTCTGTCCAAAAGCGTTCATCTTTCCTGCTTGTAACTTAACAGAAAAACCTTTCTAAATTTGATTACACCCCTAATTTTACTGTTGGGTATGTTTCCCAATGTAGCTACTAAATACTGATAAGTTTTTTGAGGAAAGTGAACAAATGTAATCACCATTGTATTTACTATGCCAGAAATAACATAGGAGAGCCAGGCTGAATTTATTTCATTCATTTCTGCCTTCTCTTCCACATTCTTCTGATTTTTTTTTAAAGCCACCAACAAAACTTTCAGTCTCATTTTATATGTGAGATGTGGTTGAGTTGCTTGTAACTATTTAGAGGCAGGAGAATCTCCCTGCAAGAAACAGGAAATTTTGATATTTGATTTTTCTTACTAGTTTGCTCACTTTTCCAGAAATAGGTAAAGTCCTAACTTTTTGGCTGAAAACTGTTTATGCCACTAAAAAAAGTAACAGAGAAAGCACTATTATTTTGATCCAGGCTGAAACAGGTTGCTTATCTTTATATAAGAAAATGCACTTTTTCTTCACCTTCTAGGGTATAAACTGCAAGTCTATACAAAATGATCTAACAAGTTATGCGAAAAATTATTTTAAAGAAGGTAAAATCTTAGCTATATTTTACGCAACGTGAGAGATATGAAGCAACATCAGATGCTTGGAATTAATTTTTGAATGTTTTCTCACTACTCCAAAGTGTGTATAGGACTAGTATGGATCCAAAACACTCACTACATGCAAATCAAATTGGTAAAAAAAATTGAAATCATTGCATTGTGTATAGTAAAAGTCATAGAGGAACATAAAAACACAAAAGTACAATAGAAAGGCAGTTTTATCTTGACTGTTTTAGAGCACGATTTATTGGTTTGATAAGCAGAATTGACTAAAGCTGTGTATTCACTCTACAGATTCATGCACTTTAATGAGTGTGGTAGGTCTTTCAGTCTCTATCAACATTAAAAATTGAATCAGTTTCAGATACAGTATGGAAAAATAAATTGTGTATGTGTCATACTTCTTTATATCCCAGGATATGTATGTCATGTCATTAAAAAAAATGCAGACATCTGTAATCAGAGCCATGTTAAGCTCTGTAATAGAATTCATATGTAGCTTTAAAGGTAACAGGAGAAGGAAAAGACAAAGATATCTTTTATACAATGGGAAATGCCAGTTTCCAGTCCAGGACTGTACAGAAAGAAGGAGAAGGGAAAATAGGGAAATCCATTTAAGGTACAAAAGGAACAAGATGTTGAAAATATTTGGTCTAAATGGCTAACATCACTTACTCAACAGGAAAATTGTGTCTTTAAAAAGTCTTCAGACTGTGTCAAAAGTTGGGTAGATTACAGGACCAAAGCACTACTTATTACAGCAAAGAAATGCATTTGCTCATTTTTGTACTTTTGAAATTTTATTTTGTTATCTAAGGTTATTTAATCCAGTGTTGTAACAGAAAAGTTGATTATATAACTGTTCCTATAGATTTGGCAATACTTATGATTCAGGTTCTGAGTAGTTGAAGCAGATGTCTGAGGCTTGAAGGACTAAAGATAGCCATGGCACAACTCAGTGCTCTTCTATTGAACTTGACTGATCTTTACTCTAAAAGCTGGGAATGCAACTCACTAAAGGTAGGAGAGATAGCCTAAATGAGAGTATCACTGGATAATTCTTCAGTGTACTCAAGTACAGTGTAATTCTTTTCCAGAGCCCATGTTCCATATAAGGAAATACTGCTTTGCAGTTCATTTTTTCTGTCTTTCACATTTGTAATTCAACTAAATTCCATAGCACTACACACAAGATCTTAAAGATGTTTTTACTTATCACTGATTTTTTTTTTAAATTTGTACTTAATTGGGGGGTTATTCTTACTTTTAGAAAGGTTATTTTTCTAATTTTAATACATTAAAACTTCTACACATTTTCCAGTAATACTATATGTGTGTTCTTTAGGTATTGTAAATTATTCATTCAAGGCAAATATATGTTACAGCTAATGTGCAGTAAAATTACAATTATTTTTCTAACTTCAAAAAGTATTAAGGCTACTTAATCTTTGAGTGACATCAATATGGACCCAATTAGCACAGTTTTCAGCCACTTCATAATTCAAGAGAATGTGATCATTCAGCTGTAAGCATATTTGACAGAAACTCCATAGTCATCAAGGTAAAAGCTTGCAAGATCACCCAGTAGGATGGAGAAGCTGTCATTCCCTCATCAGTGCTGTTGAATACTAATGTCAAGGTCAGAAGAGTGTAATTTTAGGCTGCCAAAATATTGTTGGATTTGATCAGCTAGGAATGTTTAAAAAGAAAGTAGCAACATAAAAATTTATATATAACTTTGATATGATAGCTGCAAAGTTTCAGGTGCTCCCCCACTGCAAATGTTCTCGGTTATTTACTGCTTTGATTGGCACTTTCATATGCATTTTTTTCCTAATTGTAACATTTTTTAAAATAGCATCCTCCTTGTCTAACAGAAAAATTACAACTGATATATATATTTTACAAATTCTGAGTGTAATTTTAAATGCTGATGTGAGAGACTTTTGTGTTCAAAATATATCACAATTAGGGCAAAGATTTGGATGTAAAAGTATCTGAGTGCTTATTTTAGACAACAAATTGTCACATATAGTAAAATGATAGATTTTTCATGACCCACAGTTTTCATTAACATACCATGATCATGGTACATGGAGATTCGTACTGCTGTCTCCATCTAATAAACACACATACACTGGATGGACCCATGTTGTTCTCAAAGTATCTTCTGAATCATAAAAGGATGAGAGGCAATGACTGCAGATTTCAAGAAGGTATATTTCTTCTAAAAATTTGGAAATAAGACTTTCACAGTGAGGACAGTTAAAAATTGCAGTAGGCTGTTCAGAGATGCTATTAATTTTTTATCCAGGGAGATGCTCAGAATCCTGTTTGTTCACAAAATGTCTTAAGCAAACCAGACCTAAGCTGCCTCTGTGTAGGTTCAGTTTGATGACCTCCAGACTTTGCTGCTTTTTTCCAACCTCCAGTATTTCATCACTCTCCCATTTCCATTCTGATAAAACAGTTGTTTATTTAATTTATATAAGATTTTTTGAAGTATCAAATAAGAGTATAATTCTGAAAATACTTGGAGGTTTCTGTAATCCTTAGGTTTTGAAAGATATTTAGAGACTTGAAAGTAACCGCTTTTGTGAAACAGTAAATCTCTTCCATGTCACACTTCAGGAAACTGAGTTTGAATCCTCAAGTTGGCACTACATCCTTGCTCCTACCAACAACTACTCATTATTCATGGCTTCACTTGCTCCTCTATCCAAATAGAAGAGCCCGCAAATGAATGAGTTAAATCTATACAATGATACTGCCTTAGTATTTTTTTGTTTGTTTTCATAATTATAACATAATTTCGGTTGCCGAACTTTCTTAATAGAGAAGATACAGGGAAACAAAATAAAGCAACCTCGCATTTTTCTATCAAGTAGGTAGTTTTTGGGGGTTTTTTTAAGTTCAGCTTTGGGTTTTTATTTAAGGGCTTTTTGGCTTTGATTGATTTTACATTACATGAATATGTCAATGAGCACTAGCAAAAAAATGCCTCAGTAGGATTTCTTTTCAGATCCAGATACATCTTTGAAAGATGTCTAAAATGACATGTTTGCAGTAAAATATACATGGCCGGGTGAACTTTTCTGGTCTTATCTTGCGCCTCAGTAATTTTAAAACAGAAACCAAAGCCTTTGTTCTGATAAACCAGACATCTTTCTAAAATATACTTAATAAAATGAAATATTCAAAGATTCCAAAGAGCAAGTATACGTATAGTAAATGTGTTCTTTTTCTCCTGTGCATGGTTAACTTTCATTCATATTAATGGTGTTAGGAACATGCTTCAAGCAGAGAAGACTATAATTTTTAAAACCTGTCTGTTGAGCATTTGGTTTAGTTAAATTTATGTTGTCTTTTTACTACAGGAGGGAAAATAGTTTTTTGGAAGGTTATGTTTCATTTGAGTTTAACTCATTTATAAAAATTCTTATCTCTGAATTCACTAGTGAATATTTTGAGAAATACTGTAGAGCCTTGGAAATATCTGAGAAAAGATAACTATATAGCATTTTCATAATTAAATTATTTTTGGTGGTATTCTGAATATTGGATAAGAATCAAGGTAATTGTCACTGACAACCACTCTATCAGAAAGACAAATTCTCACATGATTTGTGAGACAGTCTCAGAAGTATATGTTTGTAACAGCCAATGCACATGTGATACTGCTTTCAAATACACTTAGATGTCTAGATGAGTTGAGGGATAAGAAAACTATGACTCAAAGGATTTTTTTTTTTGTTGAAAATGTAATAGAATTGCTATATCCACATACTTTAAATTCACAGTATGTTAATAGGATTCTATAATTTCTCTAAATTCCTTATTTTCTGCAGTAAAGCTCTTTGGTACAAAGAAATTACTTCATAAAACCTGGCACCATGCAGTGGTCTTTCTTTAGTTCAAGAATCCTAGCTGATCTCAGAAATGGTGATACTCCAGAGTAAGGAATTTATTAAAATAGCTTAGAAGTTTACCTCATTTATATGAATTCAAAGCTTTCATTCTTAAAGTGTTTGCTAATAAGATAATCCCCGTACTGAATAAAATAAATAATCAAAATATATAGGATCACTGCAGTGTAAATTTTGAAATTTTCCAATTTTCATGCAATTTTCACACTCTGTGAATGTAGTACCTTTACAGAGTGCTTGATAGCAAACTGCTTTTACATTTCAATGGTTAAAAACATGGCCTTGAACTCTGTAGTGCATGTCCCAAATTTATGGCATACATGCATTTCCTTTATGAATCTGGTTAGGGTTGAATATGTGTCAGTCTTTAACGTTTGTGTAAATGCACATAGTTTTCACTGTTCAAATACGTTTTCATATATTTAATTCATCACCTTTTCATTCCAGTGGAAAAAAGTATGATGTAGGGGTTTTTTTCTGGTTCTGGAGATTAACATGTATCAAAAAGGCTTCATTGATTTCAGTTTGTTTTCAGTAATTTAAGATTACTGTTACCTTTCTGAAAATCTGAGGTAGTTAAACATGCAGCATGGATGATGCATACCATGACCCTTTGGCACAGAATAACTGGTAGTGGCTGTTTATATGTGCAATAAAATCGTGATCAATCTCTGACACTTACTACAGACTTCCTGCTGCTTAGAAATGTGTACTGTAATAGCATTTGTATGTTTTCTGTTCCCTTAAGAGTTCAGTATGCTGCTTCACAGGAGCAAAGAAAATTAGAAATAACATCGGAGACACTGGGATAGGAATAAATAAAATAGCAATTTGTAAAATCTTCCAGACAGAGCTTTACAAATAAATGCAGAAGTCTCCGTGTATAGGTATAATGTAAATATAACTTCAGTGGGGATTGTGTTTATCTGTTGTGTGTATAAACACAGTTATTTCATTTTATACATTACTGTTTATATTGTAAGAACCTGACCTCTTTCTCTCTTACCAATAACTAGACCACAAGAGACACCACTTAGTACAGTTGTTGAAGTTGAAATTAATATCTTTAAAGTTTAGGAAGCTGATTTGTGGTGGGAGGATCTGGGGGGTCCTATTTTAAGTATTTGAGTTGAAAGAATAAAATTTATTAATCATTGTGTGAAATATAAGTTTCTGAATTTTAATGGGACAATAATGGATAAAAATGACCAGATTGGCATTGATTTTACCTTTTCACTGTGGCAATTAGTTAATAGTTTTCTGGGCTATGTGAATATAAAAACAAAAAAAACAAACAAAAAACAAACAAACAAAGAAAAAAAACCCAGATATAGAGACCATACAACCATTTTATCAGTTTAAAAGAACAGAAAAAACCAAACCACCATATTCTAGTATCAGTATAAATTAAACTGATTATATGCACTGTAAAAAAGCATGTAATTCTTTACTTAAGTCTTTTAAGTAGAATGAATAATTTCTGTTCTTACTAATAGGTTATGTCTGAAATCCTGATAAAATCTGAGTTACTGAAAGCTTCAATTTATTTTTAATGGGTGAGAGGATATTTACATGAAATATAACATGGGTGTTCGAGGAATATCTAATTATTATATCTGGTTTCATATCCAGTCTGAAATCTGTGGGTGCCTGTGGGGAAGAATTTTATATGCATGGTGAAGGTGAAGGGTTGCTACAATGCCACACACACTATATTTTCTTACCTTTTGGTTCCATAATTGCCTTTCTATTTTATTTTATTTTATTTTATTTTTTTTATTTTTATTTTTTTTTTCCCTTCAGCTAACATGGTGTTTGAAAGTTATACCTATTTAAATCTGTAGCAAATTTAATGTGCACAAAATACCATTCCAAGGTATTATGCCAGTATTATAGTTGTAAATAATTCTTTTGCCAAAAAGTTAACTGCTGTAATTATGATGAATTGGCATATAATTTGAAATTGAATAGGCTTTTCAAGTATAGGCAATGCTCCTCTAGTAATTCATTCATGCAAATTATTTTAGTCAGTATACACTGTGTTCCAATGTGGTACACAAAAAGAGCCATTTAGGGAAAATATTTGATACTTTCTCCATCCCAATAGTGTGATTCCCATGCAATTGAAGTTTAAGAAAAGGCCTAGTATTGGGTTACATTGCTAAAAAGGGAAGTTTGTACAGGGGGTC
The DNA here is from genome assembly GCF_029207755.1 of Chamaea fasciata. Lineage (NCBI taxonomy): Eukaryota > Metazoa > Chordata > Aves > Passeriformes > Sylviidae > Chamaea > Chamaea fasciata. Next base: position 33,456,148 of record NW_027094091.1, on the reverse strand, counting down.
TCTTTGGTCTCTCTTTTTAGTTTCCTTTTCAATGCCATGCTTTGTAAAACTGTGTAATTGTCTTGTTCTAGAACCTAAAAATTCAAATTATCATAATAGGAAATATTAGCTAACCTCTACTAACATAATTTAACTGCATGAATCCAACACACATAGAATCATGGTACAGAATAATTGAGGTTGAAGAAGGCCTCCAAGATGACAATGCAAACCGGACCATATCACCAAGTACCACATCCAGGGGTTTTTGGCCACTTCCAGGCATGGTGAATTTACCACTTCCCTGGTGAGTGCATTCCAATGCTTGAACACTCTTTCAGTGAAGGATTTGTTTCTTAGATCCAACCTGAACCTTGCCTGGTACCACTAGAGGCCATTTCCCCTTGTTCTGTCACTGGTTACCACTAGAAGAGGCTGATTCCCAACTCACTATAATCTTCTTTCAGGAATTTGTAGAGACCAGTAAGATCGCCCCTGAGCCACCTTTTCTCCAAGCTAAATAATCACCATTCCTTACATTTCAGACCCTAATACTTTCTTTTCTAAGGAAGCAAAGGTGTGCACCTTCACTATTCGATGTATATAGCCCATGGGCACTCACTGAATTATTCATATCAAGGTCATATTCATTCCTCGTTTCTATACATTTGGAGCACTTCCTAACTCTTACTGTTTTCCATTCATGCTCTGTGAGGAAAGAGGAAGTTGCCTTTTTCTGATACAAGCCTAATTATTGTCATCCCTGATTGATCATGTCCTGCTCTTACTAAAGTATAATGCATTCTGGAGAGGCTGCTATAGCCATACAGCCATACATTCCCATATTGCTTTTGTTTTATTTATTAAGTAACACTTTACAAAGTGCTTTCTACAATTGCACATTAGCACTGGTTTCTGGGCTTTTAGGGAGTAGGATGTTGCTCATGGCAAATATTTCTTGGTTTAAAATTAGTATAAAGTGAATATGAGTGGAGACAGAACTCGAAGTTTGCACCTGCTAATATAAGGTTATCAAATTAAAACGTGCATGTTCCATAATAGCTTTTACCTGCAAAAACACAGTGAAACTATTCCAAACTGTATTTTTTGCACTTGTAGCAGTGTGTCAACTTGAATACATAAACCATGCGTATGTGACTACTGTTAATTTAAAAACATCAAAGTTAGATGAAAGTAACAAAATCGGTAAATCCAGAATTAATTTATGAACTGACTTAAAGAATGTCTTAACTGGCCCATTTCATTCAATGGAAAAGCTTTTAAAAAATTACCAGTTCACATGGTGAAGAGGAAGGCAAATCTTACTTGAACCTGCATCTTCTCTTCTTTCCTGCAAGTGTCTTAATTTTAACACCTTCAGACATTGCCTTTTTTGGTGTATTTCCACTTTCTATGCAATATATATATATATTCACTTACATAGTAATTAGAACCTGGGTTTCCCGTGTAAATTGCTTCAACAGGCAGGGAATAGAATAATTTTTACTGTCTCTGTCTCCTTGAGTATATGAATATTTATTAAAAGTATTAAGAAGTTTCATCAGGAGAGACAGAAGCATACTTATCAACAAACTGCCTATAGTAATAAAGAGATAATAATAAGAGATTTTCTGAAAAATAGGGGTTAAATAGCCTTCAGGTAAAGCTGAAATGCAAAGGTAAGATTTCCATAGAATTGCTGATTGTTCAAAGAACTCTTATTAAGCAAAAAGTGAGGAACATATTACTGGATTTTTTTTCTCCTAGTTTTCTGTGTTTGGAAACTTCACCGTATCAAAAAAGAAATGAGAAAAAAAAATTAATTTGATTTTCTTTCAGATGTCATTCACAGAATTTAGAAAATCATATGCGCTGTTCCCTGGTCTCAGTAGATATTGGCTCCCCCAGTTCTTTGTAAGGAATAGTCTGCCAAGTGAAAAACACAACATATATTAAGTTGGAAAATTTAAGCTAACAGGTAAAGAAGGCATCTTTAATACTGCCACAGCATCAGAAAGTAGTATCGCAAGTATCACTTTTAAACAAAGTTGATCTTAACAATGAATGGCCTTTCAAAAGTAGAGACTGTTTTCGGATCATTTTTATGGTACAGTATTCTTATCCCATGTCATTTAACATAGTTTAGGCCAGTTGTATTGGCAGCAAGCTGCATAATGCAGTTTCTTTTTTTCTGTAGCTTTTTTGACAAAGGCAAGATCAGGTGTGTGATAGTGGTTTACTTTATTCTGGACAATTATTATTTTTGGGTTGAGTTATAGATGGAACTTGGTGTAACCCTATGAAGATATAAAACCCCCACACACAATTATGTTCTTGATCAACAAGCAATAAACAGAGAAAACTCAAAGAATGAAAAAGACAAGAGGGCAAAGAGGATTCTTTATTTTTTTAATGTATTGTACGTTTTTCCTTTACACATTTACAGCAATTGGAAAGGTGACTCCTGATAGCTCACGGGTCATATACCTGAAAGCAATGACTGCAACTAAGTCAAAAATCTGCCAAGGTCTTTCCTTTGACAGGAAGAAACATTTTTCCCTAAAAAAAAAAAAAAAAAAAAAAAAACCACCAAAACAAAAGTAGAAGTATGAGTACTTACAGAGGAATATACGAAAGCAGTTCTAAAGTCTTAGGGGAGAAAAAGATCAGTAAAAATGATTAATGATTATCAGGCATAAAATAACTGTTTTTAAGCTCTGTCAACTTTGCTTTTCTAATGAGGACTTAACTGGTCCCCAACTAAAGCCTTTATCCAAGCTGTATTATGTATTTCATTTAATCAATGCTTTGTATGGAGACAGTTACCATCATCAGAACCTTTCAGTTCTTGTGTTTTGGCATCTTGCAGATTTTGTATGCAAGTTGGGGGGCTCAAGGGAAGCACATTTAACTGAAATGTCCAAGTACAATTTAATGTGTGATGTAGGGTTATAGAACTCCTCTCAGACTTGCTTATTGTTGCAAAGAGAGCCTTTGTAATTACTAGCGGATTATGGCAGAATATAAAAGACCTTGAAAGCGGCTTTCGTGAAGATCAGGAATGTGTTCTGCACAACCTCTGAAACAATCAGCTAGAGTAGTGAAGCAGAAGTATATCAAAATGTGAAGAGTTCACTGAAAAGGTCCTGATAGAAACACCCAATTAAAGAAATAAAAACTGATATTTAAGACTGTGAAAGGTCTCACTATGGTAAGGAAAAAGAGCCTTAGGAGGACTGGAAATTAGTTGACAATACAAATACAGTGGCTTCTTCCTCTTTTTTCTCAGCAACAAAAGTAATAAAATTTGAGTTTCATGTTACATAATTAAGAAGAATGGAATTGGAAGTTAGTTGTGCTGTTACACTGCCTAAATTATTATGCAAGATTGAGACCAATAACCCAGGAATAATTGAGTTTCTTTTTTCAGGCAGATAAATTAGTGAAAAATTTTGGATAAGAGTATGGTGCAAAGACCAAACTGTCTTATTATATTAGTTTTCTCTTCTTAATTAGGTTTTTCATCTAATTATTTGTTTAGTTACTGAGGATCACTGTATGGTTTCTAAACTAATTTATCACAAAAAATGTCTGCATATTTTTATACTGAGCTGTACATTTTTACTTTGTCCTTCTCTATTTCAGAGTTAAAAAAGCAAGAAAAGCAATACAATGCTAAAAATAGTCTGCCTAAGTGTTGTTGGTGTGATTTTTGTTGATGTCTGGGGTTTTTATTTGGAATAAAATCTTGTGCCCGATCCTGATCATGAAGGATTCAGCCATAAACTTAATTTTCTATGATGGAAGCTGCCTTGCCTGGTACTGAGTTTTCCATTAGTTCTTTTTTTTTTTTTTTCTCAGTGATGCTAGAGTTGAAGCAACTATAGGTGAATTATCATTCATGAGTGAGCAGGTAGAAAAATCATACAGTGCTTTTGGAAAATTACGCCTGTGAATTTAACTAATACAGGTGTGAACTGACTTTTTTTACAGAAGTAGTCAGCAAAATCTGAATCTTTTCAAGTTCACTTACACATCAAACGCTTTAAGATATTTTCACTTTGAGTATTTCTGAATAACATGATGAGAAAAAAATTTTGTTATGGTTTTTTTTGGTGTTTTTTCTACAGTTTGATCCATAATATATTAAAAAATATTTGCAGCCCACTTAGCAGTATTTTTCTTTTGTAAAAGACTTGTTATGTAGTTAAAACAAAATTCTACAAGTGTGTCAGGTTATCTTTTATGTGAAAGTACCTTTAGACCACTGAATATTTATAAGCAGCCTGTTATGATAGCCAAGAAAACTCAAATAACAATTCCCACAATTACCAGCACTGACACCTGCTCCAAATGTCAGTCATAAGAGGATGATCTTCCCCATAACACCTACTGTTTATATATCTGAGGTAAAACCAACATGAGTGTTACTAGTATACAGCACTTTTCAATAATTCTTCATTTTACATTGCAGGTCAAAAATACTGTCATAAAGCAGATTTGTATTAAGATTATTTTATTTTTGAGTCTGTTGAAAATTAGGAATTTCCAACATTAAAACTATATTTCCCCTCCCCCAAGATATTCTATTTAAAAATGTATGAACTTCTTACCTGGAAAAGATGTTTCACTTTTTTGGAAGTGCTAGGGGAAGAATGTAGCATGAGAATCATAAAGTTATACTGCTCACAAGAAGCAAAACTTATGCAAATAAGTATATTCATTGGTAAAAAGCTAGATTTAAATATATATATATATATATACATCTATGTACACATAGATGTATATATATACACATATATATAAAATTAACTCTTGTTATTAGCTGGCAAATTTGAAAATACTTTCTTATTTTTGTTTGCAGCCATATTGTGAAAAATAGTGCTGTGTGAAAGCAGCAGCATATTCTTACGTTCTTGTTAAGAATTAGTGACTGTGTGTGCTTTTAGAGGCCAGCAGGCAATAATACTGTGTAGGAGCGGCCTAAGAATGAGTATTTCTGAGTATGTAACATTTATATATTGGTAAAATTAAATTATTGACGTAATTGTATTAAGCTACTTCTAGTTTAACTTTTTGACTTCGCCAACCTTTTCCTATTGAATGCACTGCGAAAGATTTACATTCAGTTAACTTGTCATTGATATCCCTGGAACTTCTGAATGCTGTCAGAAAAACTGAGAGTTTTAGGAGAGAAATATTGACCTTGAAAGAAAAATAAGATTTAAATACTGTAAGTGAATAATGCTTTGTTCAAATATAAACAACAACAAAAGTCTTTATCTAATAAACTTTAAGTAAGTAAATGAATTCTCAGATCAGTGTTGATGGCAAGTGCTCAGAAATTAAGGTTTACTTTTCTCTTATTCAATAAAATGATTAAGTTTCTCATAAAACAGACTCAAATGTGTGTTTGGAGGCCCTGTATAATAAATGAAATACAAAATACTGCATTAAAATAGGAGGCTGACAACAACGATATAAGAAACAGGAAGATACTAGTACCAGATGAACTGTACTGAATTCTTTTGTGTCCAGATACGATCTCAAAAAAAAAAAAAAAAAAAAAAAAAAAAAAAAAAAAAAAGGATGATAATTCCTTTCTCATAAAAAGTCTGATGAACCTATCTTGCATAATTTCAAATGTTACGTGAACTTCTACTGTAATATTTCCATATCATCCCGCAGAATTTTAGAATGTAATTCATAGAATAGTTCCTAAATAGCAGTTAATCCTAACTCCACAAGGATTACTCTGTATATGTACACTCTATCTACAGGGCAACTTCATACATGCAAAAAAAAAAAAGAATCCAGTCTTTACTTGGGAGTCTAATCTGAGCCTGAAAGGAAGACAATGTGTTCTTGCATTAGCTATCTGAATATAACTCTAGTGAATAAATTGATTGCTAACAAATTTAAAAGTCGTCAAAATTCAGACTAAATTTGTGATGGCTTTTTTTTGTTTTGTTTTTAGTAACAGGAATAGATTCACAAAACTAGTAGTGAAGAGATAAAAAGATGAGAACTGTTTCTCTTCTTCATTTTCCCATCTCCACCCACTCTACCCCCGCAGAGTTGTAGATCTCACCATATGTTTTTTAATGCAATATATCCTATATATAGGAGACTAGGTTTCAACCCCTTCCCCCTGGCTGAGATTTAAACCTTTATTTTCTACCTTCCAGGGTAATCACCTAACCACTGGATATTCTGCAGTGGTATGCTCTCACCTGAACTGTCTTGCTACTTTGACCGAGCTGTGTGCCTCCCAAGTGAATTCTTTAACCACCAGACCAAAGAGTCATTCTCCCTCTTTGACTCAGTATTTAAATAATCCATGCAGAACAGCTTTTTCCATGGGGATTGAGAGAAGCCAATTATAGATTTCTCACTGGTTTAAGAACTCTTTTGGGAAGGTGAAAATGTGGGTTCAAGAATGTGCAGACAAGGTCTTGAACCTGATTGTCCCACATTGTATATCAGATGAGGCCCTAACCACAGAGCTACTGAATAAGTGAAGAGAGGGGGGATTCTCTTTACTTCCATGAATGATTTACAAAGAGCGTGTAAGCCTAATCTTTCATTTCCAGTTCTTTATTTTTTTGTTTAAATAGCTTCTGCAGAAGCTATTGCATGTGTCTCTGGCAAGTGTACAAATTAATGATTGAAGAAAAATGCTACTTTTAGGAATGTAGAAGGATAATTCTTCCCCACCTTTTTTGTTCCTAAATATTTCCTGAATATTTCTGTCAGTTCCAAATGAAATCAAATTATGCTTTTATTTGTCCCTAAATGCATAATTTTAGTTAAATTGCGGAGGAGGGGGAAGATGACTGATTTTTTTTTCAATACCCTTTTTGTTAAAACATCTAACTGAAAATTACATAATACTGAAATTTACATAATACTTAAAGCCCTCTTGCATATACTTCCCATGTTTCCTAACACCTCCTGATTCAAGAATCTGTACTAAGCTGAGCTAGCATGCCTCTATTAAGAAGGAGTACTAGAACTTGCTGGCCATAAGTGCTTATTTCAATTCAGGCAGAAGGATCAATACAAAGGGAACACTGACCATTTATGAAATCGAAGACATTTTTCTCTACCTTTTACATTGCCAACGGATGCAATGAAAAGCCAGAACAAAGTATAGGTAATTTTTTTTTTTTTTTGTGGGGAAAAATCAAGCTAGATAAATCTTATCTGCAAAGCTCAGCTGTTGATCTCTTGCAGGAAAATGTCTCAGTAGTAGTGTACAGATACAGAACAACTTGTCAAATATGGCAAATCTGTACAGAGTCACACAGAAGGTTTGCTGGTACCAGTTGTGAAACCCAGAGTTCTCAAGCCTTAATTTAGTGAATGATTTTGTCATCCTTTAGAGCTGTAATAAAGAACAAGAATGGTACCTAGAAAGAGCACTTGGTGTTAGTCTTGATTTGCCAAGCTTTTACTTTGTATCAGTGGAGTGGTGGTCAAGAAAACAGCGACCTTCCTTCTCCAAGAGTTGTATGCTAGAATGATCAGGGCACAAGCCAAATAGTCAAGTCTAGTTTTCTAAACCTTCGTGACTAGTTTCTTCAGCTCGCCCTTTCAGAAGTTTGCCCAGGAAAACAAAGACATCAATTCATGTTTTGATTGCACATATTCACGGAGATCCAAAGTGCATTTCATGGTGAAAGGTAATATTCCCTGTACATTAATTGTTCTAGAAGGTGGTTATATCATAGTAGGTGTTTAGACAGCCCTGATGCTCTGACTTCTAATCAGAAGACTGTTCTGAAATATCTGAGAGATTTGTGCTGCTTGTGCTTTTTTTATTAAATGCTGATAGGAAATGTACTTGACCTCAGAGTTGTTCATATGTGTCAGTTCTCACAAAATAATGCATTTTTCTAGAAGACTTCTAATCGGAACACCCAAAGATACCAACATTCTTCCTGGAAGAGTCAGGTGTATTTCTTAACTCTTGCTTTGTTGCTTGTTGACCTTTTTGCAAGAAGATACAGTGCACTGTTCAAGCAAAAGCTATTGCTAATAGAACATCCTGAATTCTATTTTAACTGATCATCTATCTTTCTTGATAATGCTGGACTTTCTTAGTCCATAAAACTAAATCTAGTTTTCATAATGGAGAAATTAGGATATTTCAGCCAATGTTCTAAGACTGAAAATGATTTCTGAATCTACAGAAGTGAAAGCAGTAATTAAATATAAATAATCAGTCTTTATTTCTTTCCTCTGACCTGCACATTCTTAGATTTAAACTGTGAATTAAAAATGGTAATTTTTTTGATAATAATTCTGATGCATTTTCTGCTTCCTATTTAAGAATCTTCTCTTACTTTATGGATTTCACAAAATAAGAAAAAATGGATTTAACAATATTCAAAAACAAGCGTCCAAGATACAAATCTTTAAAGTGATTCTCCATTCCTATAAAGCAGATGCAAGTATGAAGGTTTAGTACATGAACAACTTCTGCACTGCATGCAGGGTTTAATGAAACCTGTAACCTGACTGAATTGAGCAGGGCAGGCAAATTCGGGTGTGTTTCTTCTGTCCTGCCCACTCAGCACAGTAGGTGAGGTGACTGGCAGCAGCAACCAGATGCAAAGTTAACAGAAACGAAGGAGGAGAAGGTGCTGGGGAGATCATAAAGTGATATTTTACATTAATTTTTTTTTCTTCTACCCCCACAAAATTTCTTTCAGGGCATTCCTCAGTCTTAGCTTGTGTCTCTCAAGATTTCCCACAGTTAACACCCACCTGGTACACAGTTTGTGTTCTGTATCAGATCTGTGTCTTCCAACCTAAATCATGCACTTTCATTGTTCAGGTAAAACTTTCTGCAATGACATTTGCCCCCTGAAATTGTTTTATTACTTCATCTCTTATCAGAAGACTAAAATTGATACTCAGGAACTTAAAAAAAAAAACAAAAACAAAAACAAAACAAATATAAAAACCTAAGCAAACCCCAAAGTGAAACTCTTGAAATCGTGGGAACATTCCCTGGCTTATTTTTCTCAAAACCTAGGAAAATCTCAAGAATTAAAAATGAAAATATGAAATAATGAATAAAACAGCTTAAATTATGGAGTTTTTTTTCAGAAAAAGAAAAGCAAAGCAGATACAGAACTATAACTATTCTTTTTCATAAGTAAGAAATTTTAAAAAAATATTACTTGTCTTCGCATTAGATGATCAGGTGCCTCTGCTTTTTGCTTCAGGGCCTGTTTTGTGGATGTTATGGAGCCTTATATATTTCTCTGTTTTCATGGTATTTAATAGATGAAGTTATTCCCCAATTAAATGAACGATACTTCCAAAATGAGTTTCCAATGCCATAAATATTTAACAGTTGGAATAATAACACTCAGTGCTTGAGTTAGATAACTTTTCTTTATTTTCTGTGAAATTATGCTTAGATTCATGAATCCGCATTCACTTTAAAAGTCTTGCTCAAACAGTGAATTATTTTGGTCTCTAACAGGAAAGTGGGAATATATGATAAATGCAACTTCATAAAATACTTCTAACTAGGCCTTTTAAAGAGGTTTGTATAAAGCAGACAAATATTCACACTTTCTAGAACCAATATACTGCAGTTTAAATCATGAATATTTTTCTTTTGTACTTGCACTTTTTTATTTTTCATTTAAAAGTGGAGCAAAATCCACATTCACCTTGAGTGTAGAACTGAATCTTTCTATTACATATTCCCTTCCTGGATGTCACACTAAGGCCACTTAAGTCACTTCAGCACTAGTCAGAGATGTTCAGAAACACTTCCTCTGAGTGCTTTAATTGTTCATCAAGACCTAACCCTTTGAACATTGCTTTAAGGCATATTGGCTCTGCTCTTGAGTCACTGAAGCAAAATTGGAGCATCTGGATGCAGTGTCAAAATAGCCGAGGGAGCTGCAGTGCAGCACCCCAGTGGATAATCTCAACACAGAATACAAACACTGCATTAGCGGTTGCCGGAAGGCTACAGTTCATCTTCCTCTGAAATACAATACAAGAAAAGTTAAAGGATGATACTTTTTTCTTTGTATCTTCTGTTGTGTGAACAAAGAATCAAGCTGTGTTTTGATGTTTTGTCAAGTGTTTGGCAGCATTTTCAATCCTTGTTTGCCCTGCTAATCCACTGATTTTCTTTTCTTTGGACAAAGCAACAAATGTTTTTTACAGTTTATGCTGCATTGGGTATGTTTGTGCGAAAGAAGGAATCCAGTCTATGATGTTGGCTTTGAATCAAACTATTGAATCAAAGTAGAGGAAGAATAAGTATGATAATGTTTTAGTTACCTATTAGTACTATAACATCTAATTATACTCTCTTTACTTGTATATAATTTCTTATAATTCTGTGACCTACATGAAATAATAGTTCTTTTGGTTTGCTTGCTTTCACAGATGGCAGCAAAACTGCATTCTATTGATTGAAGAGCATTGTAAGTAACTCTTTTTGTTTCCCCTGTTGAAGTAGGCATCGCTTCTTTTTTTTCTAAATCCACTAAAATTTTATTTTATGGATAAAACTGTGTTCTTCCTTGAAACCTGGTGAACAATTAATACTCTGTGTGAGCCTGTGAGACATCTGGCATGTGGCTACAGATACAATTCCCAAGCCAGATTTCTTTTGCCATCGGCAAGAATAGTTTATGTAAGGCTTAGGCCAAGAGGTCAAGAGATATAAATGCAGAAGCATGCTAAACATACCACCTGACATCAGGCTTTGCCTGGAACATGGTTGATCTGTAGAGTGCACACAAGAATGAATACTGGAGTGCAAAACTGGGGCACAGTAGCACAAACAGTCTGTTTTCTGACTTTCTATTTTTCTAACCATCCACCTAGGATTTTAATCATGTGTGTATAAGTGAAACTAAATACATAAGAATAAGACTGATTTGAAGATTTACTAGTTTTATTTGATTCAGATAATGCTTTCAGATTGCATTATTGATATATATGTGGATAGAAGCTGAACATACCCTAAAATAATTTGTTCAATGATTCTAAAAAAAACCCGTCTGCTAAACACTCTGCTTCATACTACTACTTGAACTATTCACACTACTCTTCCAAAAACATTAACAAAATATATTCCATTTGGAGCATGTCAAGTAAATGGGTAACACTTTTTCTAGCATGTCTAGCTATCATTAATTTAGTTAGTATTCATTGTAATTACACTCATCATAATGAATTCATTTAGTATTAATGTGAATATTATACAATTTTTTAGACAGTCCATTATAATTCAGCAATAATTAATGTACATATTAAATGAAGTGTTACTACTTACTGCTATGATAAAGCCATGTTTTCTTGTTTGAAAAGCTTTAGAGGAAGTTGCATTTAATCTCATTGATATTCCAATTGTTCCAGGAGATATTCTTCAATGGCAAAGGGCAATTCTCCTTGGGAGACTTGTTAACTTTTCAGAGAGATTCCATGTTTGCACTTGTCTACTGATTCACTTATAAGATACTAGCATTTGCAGCAGGATACTTCATGGACATGATAATGCAAAAAACTCATTGAACTAAATGAGTGAAAAAGCATGAAAAAATTCTTACATTTCAGAAATCCATTTCAGTATCCAATTAAAGATGCTTCAGTTTATAAGTGAAGTCCTGTAGCACTTACATTTTATGATTCTTCTTTCCTTCTACCCTCCAAGAGTAATCCAAAGCTGAGAAGCAAGTATTTTAAATGTATCACACATCAACAGGATTAGGTGCCTTAAAGGCGTCCATACTCACTTCAGGAAGGTGCCTAAAAGGAATGACTAGGGGAGACATAGCAAAAGAAGAATATCCATATTGGATTAGGGTAAGGATTGGACAGCATTCTGTCTCTATGCAGTGATTATAAATGCATGCCCAGGGAAGGGTAAGAACTAGAACTAGATTCCCCAGCTGCCAGCAGTTTTAACTGAGGAAATTTTATCAGATATATGTGCTTTCTAAAGATTAAGATTTTGTTGTATTTTAGTTCCCCGCATCTATTCCTACAAACCTACTTAAGTCTTAGAACAGATGAAAGTTGTGTGGGTCTACTACCCTGTTTATTTAGTGCATAAAGAACTTTTTTTGTTGTTTTGAATGTGGTTTCATCTGTCCTAATTTGAATCCACATTGGATTGGATTTGGTTGAGCTGTAAACGATCCATTCCCTTTATGCCACCAGCGATTTGTAAGCCTCATTTATATCCTTCATTGGAGAGCGTCTTTTCAAGAGAAGTGTCCTACTCTCTATAGAAGTTGTTCATCTTTAGTGCCCTGTTTTAGATTTTGCGTGCTACTTGTGGCTTTCAAAGTGTGAGTTCTTAGGTTTATACTATTTCAAAATCATTCCCTCAGCTTTTCCTTCTTAGTTTCTTACTGAATACCAGTATGGAATGGTTATGCAACTATGGACTCATTTCTTTGTGGTGACTGTCAACTCCGGGAGCACTATGTTAAATTTCCCACCTAAGCTCAGCCTTTCTTGTTTATCACTTTACATCTATTTGCAGGATATTTATTCTGCCATTGTTTTGCCTTGTCACTCATGCCTGTGGGTACAGAATTTCTAGCATTCTATGCTGTCTGTCCTTGTCCTGGCTAACCCAAATAACTCTAATCAGGAACATTTCTCAAAAATCCTCATCCCTCTTCCCAGATTATTTATGAATGTTGAACAGCACACGGCCTAGAAAAATTTTGGAAAGGTCTAGTAGCAATGTCTCTCAATTTCAAGAACTGGATTATTACTTCTAACTCTCTACTACTTTGCTTTTAAAGTATCAGTTATACATGCCTGCCTTCTTACCTGCTTACATTTTATAATAGACTTTGTTGAGAAACTCTAGGAAAAGCCTTCTGCAAATCCAAGGTAGACTCCTACTGAGCAACTCCAGTAAACCAAATCACTCACATTCACGTGTCTGTTGAATGATAAAAAGTGCTTATGTAGGTCTACAAATCAATAATTTCCCTTACAAAAGCCATCTTCACTTTTCCAAAATATAGCACGTTTGTTAAATATCCAACTTGAGTTTTGTATTACAGTTTATACCAACTTGACCAATATGGACTTCAGTATATTTAAGTCTGACAAAAGACACTTTTCTTTATATCTGCTTATTAACTTTCCATTAAAATTAATTTTCACTGCACCATACATCTTCTAGTTCTCAGTAAGTTTACATTGTTAGGAAAGGGATAAATGCACCCTCACCAGTCAATAAAATGTATCATTTGTGAATTTCTTATAACTGTTTAGTGAATACTAGCTTTCTAGTAATTTGTTGCTGCTCACATTCCCATCACTTCCTTTCTCCTTCAAATGGATGTTCCCACTGAGAATTATTAGGATACATTATTACGCAGCAAGCAATCTTCACCTGTAGTTTTACAAAATATGTCAGTCATGCTAATTAGTAAGAATTCAACTAATCTATGAACTTCTGACTTTGTTTCTGCTGATATGTTTGACCTTGGGCTTAACCTATACATGTCTTTATGGTTCCCCTTCCTGTTGAATTTTACAGATCACATGTAGGCTGGGTATTATTAATTATTTCACACTAAAATTAATTAAATTTTGCAATAGAGTAGTGCATCAGTAAAAAAATGTTAATAGTTACAAAATAGTTGCTCCCATGAGAGAGAATTAGAAACTATTTGGAACCACCCTAGATTTTTTAAAAAGTTATTTTATTTATTCAGAAAAATAAAAATATTAAAACAAGTGGCTTTGTAAAGTACCTTTTTTCAATTGATGTATTGATAAGGAATTCAATCACTTTCGTTAAAGTAGACCAGCTCAGTCACTGCAAGCATTGCCGCTTGTAAAACACAGCACTTGCCACTTGTGAAATGTTAATGAAATTTTTGTCCTCTTTTTGTGTGGCAATCTTTTTTGTCTTTCCAGTGTTGAAGTATCCTTCTCCCTTTCTTAGGCAAAATCCATTCATCCAGTAGCTAGCTTCCTGCTTCTGTATAAAGGAGACTGCAGCATTAAACTTTAAATAGTTCAAATTAGGTCCTATTATGCTCAGATACATAATGTTTAAGTTAACATGTTGAAGGCTTGGTTTATTCAAGTGCACCAGATAAGCCTATCCTCAGTACTACTTTTGCAATTGTTGTATGCCTTCCAGGTTTCAGTGTCATCAAAGTCTTTTCTGTTTAGATATGACCTCAGGTGCTATGGAGGTCTACTAATTCTTTCTTACAGGCTAATGATACTTAGCTAAAAGTAGTCTTGTCTACCTTATCATTATTCCATAACATGGCATTATTTCTTTTTCCCATTAAGTAATGATTGAAAGTATTTAGCTTGTTAGTACTATTAGGGATTTATGACCCTGTTTGCAGAGATACTGAACTCCAATGGTTGAAGTGAAAGGGAGGTGTTGACACAAAATTGTTGTGTATATACCATTACTAACATATTGAGCTGGTCAATGTTTTCTAAAATGTTTAAACCTTTCATTCTGGTTTTGCTAAATAGATGGTACGCTATTTAATACACTATTTTGCCTTTTCTTTTATGGATGAATTCTGTTTCTGACTATCTTGAGAGGTGGCAAAAAATTTTAAAAGTTTCAGTGACAAAACTAACGCCATCTTAATTTTTTTGTTGAAAAAATGCCAATCTTTAGGAACAAATCAATGCATTGTATTTCACACATACTTTGGGGGCATTCTCTATGTGGTTTGTACTACTGCTTATTTGGTGGCACAAATAGAAGTGTAGTCTAGGCTCATTCCTACGTTTCCGGTATGGACTAGCTGAGATATATAATGGGAAGGCTTTTCTTTTTAATCTGATGTGTTAATCTGTGGTTTTTTTAGGAAAAAATGCTGTCTCTCTTTTTTTTTTTTAAGAGGTTTTTTAAGAGCACATGATATTTGCTCATCTTGTTTCTGTACATTTGCAGATTGGATGTCACTCTAGCATTTGTTCAACTGGTGCATTATCCTTTCAACTTTTGTGACCTTTTAAGGCCTTTGTTCATATTCACAGTTTTTCTTTCCATGACTGATACTGATGTTTCCCTTTCTAAGTACCTTCTGGAGCTGTCCTTGAGGGAAATGGGATTAATTCAGTGGAGATTGGTCTCTCAGTGGTACCCCTGGTTCTTCTTTTACAATAGAAAGATGGAGAAATGCCTGTGCGTGAATACTCATGAAGAGTTTTCTCATGGAAATATATGAATTCAGCTCTTAATCCAAATAAAATGTCTTTAAACTGTGGTAGTCTTGAGTCAATTTAATTTAAAGGAATTCTAAGGAACCAAGTTCTGACTGGGATCGCAGCAAGGAGGATCAGATTGCAAGTTGCATGTTGTGTGCCCAGTGCTTGAACATTCTTAGGAATTGCATCCTATTGCTTTCACTTAAGCTTTGCTTTTCAAGATTATGACCTATCTCAGTAAAGGAATTAAAAAATAAGTGCCTAAAGACATACTTTGTAAGAGATATGAAATATTCCATACTTCAGCCCAGAGCTTTTCTGTAGTATTGTTTAAGCGCTCAGAAAAATAGTATTTACAATGAGAACCTTTAACAACCTTTTACCATGTTTGCTGGCAGGCACTGATTTAATGCTAATGTGACAGCTAAGATTTTAGTGAGAGACCCTTTTATTTCTCTAAGAAAAGTGTTACACATTCTGAAAACCAGACAGATTTTTCTGGCCAGTGTCTGCTCACATTTGTGCCAGTAGGGATTTGCTGACTACCCAAATTATCTTTCACAAGATAGCACATGTCTATCTTATATAGAAATGTTTATCATCCTTTTTGACATTTGTCTAAATAGTCATACTTTGTTAAAGAAATAAAACAGATTTTGTTGTTGTTAATAAATGGCTATGTAATGTTCCCCCAAAAACTGCCAGACATATAATGCAAGACATCAATTTAGGATGAGCTTGCATTCTAGCAAGTCTAATTATATTTTTTACAAAATATATTCAGAATTGGCAGTAGACACTTCTCAGGAAAATAAAAAAGTGAAAATATAATATTATAATCTCAATAACATTTAGAATGTTAGAAGTGCTGATGTATTAAAGTAAGCTCCATTGTATTTCAACAACAACTGTATGCAAAGTGTGTTTGTTTTTTCTACTAAGGCCTATATAAACTGTATTATTTAACCATACCTGTGGTCAGATAGTAATTGCTATCTTTCACACCAGATCTCTACTTTTTATATAGTTCGTACTAATAGAGATGTTAAGATCTGAAACTTTTGTCCTGTTAATTTATATGTAATTTTGTATTTTTGAAATGCGTAACTGTACTTTTTTATGACTTTGTCATTTCTTTAACCTGTGTAGTGGTAGTTTCATACAGTGAGAATTGTATTAAAGGAAATCATGATGTAGAATCTGAATGGAAGAAAGTGGAAAAAGTAGAAATATAGAAATATAGTACAACTGTATTTCTGACTTTATTGAACAAGAAGTGTAGCTTTGCTTCTTGGCTTGTGTGTTCCAAAGGTCATGTATTTGGGTCAAAGCAGAAATTACTAGCAGTAATTTCTGGGGTTTGGGAGCAAAATTCTAAAACTAGCCTTTAAATGTCTTAATTGAGTAAAGTGAACTTCTTTTATTATATACATCCACAAATTATATTAGTATTTTTCTATTAAAAGTGATCAGTTCATTCTCATATTGAAATGTCAGCCAGAAGTCAGTTATAGGGCCTGAGAAGTATATGGAGCATTATAGTTAAAAATCCTTAAATATTTACAGGTAGAGAAATTTATTATTATGATTTAGAATCCATTTATATTTCCAGAGTTCTTGCACCTATAAGAGATGCAGATTAAATTTCCCCTTTGAATGAAAACTGAGATTTTGAAGTCCTGTTTTATTTCACCTTAAAATGACTTTTCAGTTAGGCCATGATTTGTGCACGACTCTCTTATAATTTTGCAGTGTTATGTTTTTCAGAAAAAGTAAATTATTTTCTGGTTTACTATTTGAGTCAGAGTAGGCAGATTATTCCTACTATTTTCACCATTGTCATCTATATGATATCTTTTAATTTCTCAGTGCAGTGTCTAGAGTCAATATTGTATCTGTGATAACTGTGAATCAAAACCACCATGTTTCCTGTGTTTAACAACTCTGCTGATTTTTCTGGTTTAAAATTTTAAGAATTGGTCACTGAGCTAAATATTTTTGATAGAGGTGATGGTGGAAGTAATCCATTGATCTTGCAATGGCTATGGTTCTTTCCTGTTTTTTCAGTTATGTTTCTCACCAGGAGAGACTGTGACAGCAAATGTTTCATTTGGTATCAAATTCCCCAAGTATTAAACTCTTACAACAGTACTCACCAAATTCCCCCATTACTAAGTTATTACAGCACTACTAATTTGAGCCCTAGGTCATTATGAAGCTGTTACTTTTGCCTTGATGAGATAAGGTATCCTGAGCTATGGATACAGTAAAATTCCTGTTGGTATTACAGCTCACTTCCATCATCTGAAAGGCCTATTTTTTACACTTAGGCATAGCTTATCTAGTGTTGTGATTTGGAAATTAAAAGATCTACCAGATTTTTTAATCTATGAAACAAATTCAGGGACTACAAATATAACCTCGAAAATGCTACCTGCTTCCTCAGGTTAGCAGTATTCATACTTGCTTACTGTTTTTTGTTTCAAGTGATGCATTTGCATCTAAAACTGTTAGGATTCAGCTAAAACAGGTACTTCAGAGATGTCCAGTGGATGGGATGTTACTCTGCCACTCCTTGCTTAATGTTGTGAGTTCAAGCATAGCCCACATTTAGAAGTACTGCGGAGTGAAGCCTACCCTGTGGAAACACTTGAAAATGTAAAACTGCCCAGAGGTTTCAAGTTTGCAGCAGTTATTAGTCCCCAGGCAGCCTCTGCCTCAGACTAGGGCACAAAACAAGTGGCTGGCAGTACAGTATTGTTTTACATTGAATCCTCCAGCTTTAGTTCATATTTTTTTCTTCTTTTATGTGTTAAGTAGAGGCGTGTATGAGATTTTTGCAGTAGAAAGAAAATGGCATCAGAAAACCTTCTTACAGTCAGCTTTGCAAACCTCTCAGATGAATCATTTCTGATGGACATCATCCTTTCAGGCTTCCCTTGTTGAGACTGCTTTAAACAACAGTTTCATTTATATCCCAGCAAACTTTCACACCAATTCACAACATAATTATATTAGGCCCAGAATTTCACTTGCCAAGCTAAGTCTGTTTTGAGAACTATCAAAGGAAAAGTAAAACATTTCAAAGAAAGATTACTGGCTTTATGACAGTTTTGTTTTTTTTTTTTTTTTTTTCTAGAGACAAAAGCCCACAAACCTCTTTCCAATTATCTTTGTATTTATAATAGTTCAAACAGTTTTCTCACTGAAATATATATGTAGAGGACAAACTGAAAATTTCTTAAGAAATATACACATATATATGCAGTTAACTAATTGAAATAACTTATACCATTTCCTGTATTGCCCTCTAAGCCAGATGTAAGAAGGTAAAAAGAAAATGGATGAGATTTCATGATCATCACTGAAATACTTATTTTTCTTCTGAGAGGCAGGAAATAAACTAGGATTAACAGATGAGGGAGCTTTTGTTATATGTTATTAACACTGGTTTTTTGAATCATTAAAATGGGAGAGTAGTAAAGCAGTAACTGACCACATAGTCAACTGTAAATTGACAACCACTGACCTGTTCACTAAAATTTGACAAATTCAATGTAACTTCTTTTATAACACAGTTACATTAAAACTAATGCAAAATTCGTGGATAAGTCTGACGGATAAAGAACTGTTTTCTGCACAGTTCTCCCCTTTTTTAATGACTCTAGATTCTATTCACACTTCTTCTTTGTCATGGTAATAGAAAATACAAAGGGAAACCTACTTATTACAAAGTTAAATCTACTTATTACAAAGTTAAATACATATCTAGTGGACTTTAGGTTTAAGTTATTTTACCCTCAGGGAACAATTAACCTGCTTTATCTTATTCTTGATTAGTAAAGCTACTCATGAGTGAAAGATATTAAAAAATATAAGAACACAAAGGATGAATTTCTATCCAGTGGTTTGGGGTTTTTTTCCAGAAAATACCCAACTATTGTCTGAAATTGTTTTCCTGCATCTTTCTAAAGATAAATTACTATACCACAAATTGCTGTAAACTATGCCCAGAGATAACTAATTTGTAAAATTCCTTAAATGTTGCCAGTTCCAAAAAGTAACTTCTATTTGAATATTCTTTACAGTGACATAAACTTTGTTTAAATGTTCCTACTCTGCTGTAGCAACTGAGATATAATAAAGCACATCGCTGAGTGTGCCCCGACACAGAGAGTTCATTTTTTATTTCTATTAAGCCCATTCTCATTTGCCTGCAAGGGTTTACTTGCATAGATTTAACTCAATATATCAGGCCACATTTGTATTTAATGCCTAGTTAATTGTGAAGACACCTTGACTTTAATATTATGCTTTAAAATTAACTCCCGTGAACTGTGACTGAAAATTAATTTATAGGTTATTAGGTATAATCTGAAAAAATAAGCACTTAATCTATATTGTATTGCTTTTACTGTGATGAACTGAAAGATTGTTTAGGAATGAGGGCCAGTGTTCTTACATTTGTTTACAATTTACATGCACAAACCATGTAGGTGAAAGGGAAAATACCAATACCTCTTATCTGACATAGATATTTAAGTTTCAAAAGAAAGACTGTAAGGGGATGATGAATTTTTTACGTAAAACTTTCATTGCATGTAAATCTATTTGACCATCTGCTTTAAGAAATTTGTAGGCTACATGCTAGAACAATTACTAGGCCTATCTAATCCGATAGATTCATGTGGTTATAGAGTGATCTCTACAAAGCCTATCGGTGCCTATCACTGACTTGAAAGTGTGATGCTCAGCAGGTTTTTTTTGACCTTGGTTTTGATTTCCACATTTTTATCTCATGTCCTTTCTTTGTCTTCATCTTCAGCAGTAAAGGTCATTTGCAACAAATCGTTCCTGAGAGCAGGAGCAAGTTAATTTTATAGAGCATTGTCAGCACCAGTGCAAATCACTGCCACTACCAAAGGTTGTAAAGATGCTAGCAGTTCTTAATTTCTGATCTAGATAATATCCAAGTATCTCCAAAATACATTCCCTGGTTTACATTCTTCTTCATGCTTCACTCTTTTGCCTAAGACTAAAATGTTACAATTTTTTAGTTTTCGACAATTAATTTACACTCCAAAGCAAACCTTAGTAATTTGCATAAATATAGATGCTTGTAAATTGATCATTATCAGTTATCATTATCATTCAGATGGGTTGTGTTAGAGCGTATCCAAAGAACAGCAACAAAATTTGTGAAGGGTGTAAAGCACAACTGTGATGAGGAGTGGCTGAGGGAGCTGGGATTGTTTAGCTCAGTTTACCTTATCCTTCTCTACAATTAGCTAAAAAAAAAAAAAAAAAAAAAAAAAGGTTATAGTGAGGTAGGAGGAGTTGGTCTTTTTTTCCCAAGTAACAAGGGATTGGACAAGAAATGGTCTCAAGTTGTTCCATGAAAAGTTTAGATTGGGTGCCAGGAAATGTATTTTCACCAAAACAGTTTTCAACCATTGGAACAGGCTACCCAGGGAAGAGGTAGCATCACCATCCTTAGAGGTATGCAAAAGATGTGTAGATGGGCTGCTTAGGTTTAGTTATGAGCTTGGCAGTACTGGATTAAATGTTTAGATTTGGTGATCTTAGAGGTCTTTTCCAACCTAAATGATCCTATGAATTGCTCATCGTATGTATTATAGTACACACTTTTTTTTTTTTAATGCAGAGGAAACCAGTTATACAGAGACATTTTCAGTAAAACGTAAGACATAAACTGATAACGCAATTAACAGGTCTGATGGAAAAGGAAGATATTTTAAATACACTCAGTTGCTTCAAGAAAAAATTCTCAGGCTTCAAGGAAACAATTTTTACTAATAGCAATGACATACATAGTAGGTAGGGATTAGAACTCTTAAGGCTTAGTGCCTTTACTCCCTTCTACTAAAAATGAAATCTATGAACCAAGTTCTGCTAACAAAATGTTTTTCTAAGGCACTCTTAAATGACCTCCTGTCCAAATGCTCTTGCTTCTCACTAGATTTGGATGTAGCTGCAGTAGAAATTCATCATTTTCTTCGACCAGTGTTTCTGGGCTAGCAGAAGAGCTGAATGTCTATAGGACATTAGAGGACTCCTTTTCAGAGGGAAACCATGTTAAAAAGTTGTTGGCTCTACCACTGTATGATTATGTGGCACTGGTGTGTTAACTGCAAGTGCAGCCCACAGCACAAGAGTGTGGCTAACCCAATTCATGCTACTACATGCTGCTGTTGTAAATACTGTGCTACTTAAAGAAAATTGATAAGTGAATGCAAGTAGCAATTTAGAAAACAACTACTATGAAAAAGGAGTAAAATCATAGCTCCATTAAAGTAAACAGTGTAACTCCTACTGGTTTCATTCCAAAGACTCAGCTGCTTGTGAACAGCAGTGGTGTATACTGTCTCAGAGTACAGTTTCTTTATAGCTCCTTGTGTTGCTGCCTTTATTAGAAGAGATGAAGCTTTTCTGTAATGCTATTTTTTTATTATTTTTATAGTATTTTTGCTTAAATATACTGTATAGTATATCTAGTAGTTTGTTTTCTTCATTTTCAGATATTTGCAAATAGTTTAAAAGAAAAGTATTACCAAAACAATTACATCCAGTTCGTATATTCTTTAAAAATTCAGTTGGAATTAATTGAGTCTCAGGATATTGTTTTTATTTTATCTCCTTAATAAAAATATTATAACACTACAGATTTGTAAAAGTAGTCTTTCCTCCCAATATTTAGCTTCATCAGTATTAAGAAGTGTTTTAAAAGTAGGACCACTTATGTCCTAGTATACACTATACACCAGTTATGGATTTTCAGATAAAATGCTCCAGGTAGAATTCTTCCTTGATAAAGGAGAAGCTGTAGTGTTGTCAGCTGCAGTGTTCCAAAATCCAATGGGAGATTGACCAAAGAATTTCTGTCTTTAAGAAATGTCATTGCAGTATAGATGCGTCTGTCTGTGTGTGCATGTGTGACAATCAGTGCTGCTGACTCATCTAAATACATTTAGAAGTGTCAATTTTGCTTTGTTCCTAAAGCTCTTCTCCTTAGCCTCCCGTGCTTTGCCTAGCATAGTTTTTTATCTGCCTAGTTATTTATTCCTATCCCCAAATTCCAAATCAGACTAGTCTGCTCCACCTCCACATGACTTCTGCCCTTACCCAGCTCAGTTACTCAGCCTACCATCAGTCTTCATGTCGGCCTCAAGTATGTCTAAATTCCCCCTCCCTTCTGTCACTGCCAGCTTTTTTTGTGGCCAGAGTGCTGCACCAGCCTGTCAGCTGAGTTGTCACCATTCCTTTTCCATTTTTTGTTTCTTCATGTGCAAAATGCCTGTGAGGAAGCTGGGACACTGGTCTAGTAAAAAGATAAAGAGGATGGCCTAAACTAACACGTTCCACAGCTGTAAAATGGAATACGAGAAGTCTGACTAAGTAAGCACAAAGCCTTTTGTAAGCCTTGGTCCTTAAGTAAGGACTTTGCCAGGCTTTCTGCACTGGATAAGAAGGCAGCTGCATAGCTGGACAGAAAACTTATTCTCAGACAAGTCTAAAATACATTAGATTACATTAACTACCTTTGTGACACACTAAAATACTTCATTCGTTTTAAAAAAAAGATCTTTTGGGGGATTCTTTTTCTACTGATGTGAATTAATGGGTCAGCTGTGAAGAGCAGAGATTTTGCCAAGAAATACTCAAAAATTTCCAGTTTCTATTTTAATTGAAATATTTGCTACCTAAAGCCATTTTTAATTAATCTGCATGTGCAAAACATCCTTAGTTATTTCTTCTTGCCTCCCAAAGAGTAGCTTCTGATTTAAATCTTTCAAAATATGTCCTTTGTGTTTTCGGTACACCTAAATTCTTAAAATGCATGATCAACAAAATCAGAAATGCATTGTGTTGTGGTTAAAAGTCTCAGTATGTAATAAAATGACAACTCTTTCACAGGAGCTGCAGGAAAAAGAGAGGGCTGTCTGCAACTCTACTTTATAATTTCCAAGCAGGATATAAACTTAAGTCCTGCAGAGTTGTTAAATCTCACTTACCTTGCTTATTATAGGGTATTAGAATAGTAGATGGCTCTACCTTCAGACATCCCCTGCAGGAAAATTCTTCTATTTCCTCTAAAAACTAAATACTTGGAAATTATAGGAAAATAATTCATATTAAGATAGAACTTTTTTTATTGTACCCTAATTTAATATATGGTTTATGTTGCTAGCGCATTTTCAGTCATTTGCAGATGCTGCTGCTTTGTGCTTGTTGTCATGGACAAACTGGTTTTTTGCTGCCCTTGAATAAAAACAGTGAACATACAGAGAAGTCAGTTGGGAATACAGACAAATTCTGACCCAGTAACTAGTCCTTGCCTCTTTTTGCCTCTTGGAGTAAAGCATTGCATAATAAAGTTTATTGTAGACTTTTTGCCTTTTAGTCTAGTATAAGTGAGATTTGGGAAAAAACAGGAGGAATCCTTAAAGAAATGTAAAACAAAATCAAAAAATTAACTAGCAACACTAATTAAAAAAAAAATCAAGAAATCAAACACAACACACATCTAACTGTATAACTGTGATAGCCAAAACATAGTTATCTCAAACTGTGGTGTGTGTCGGGACTGCTTCAATACATCTGTTATATTGTGTTTAAAATATTGTGTAAAGAAATGTCTGAGCCTGCAGAGTTTACTTCTTTCTCAGAAGAAAAACTCGGCAGGAGAGAGTTTCCATCCTGTGGCGCTTACAGACTCTGCAGGATCTTTTGCTCAATGACCCTAGTTTATCAACAATTCATTTGTGTGACTGAATCTTATGTCTCCCAGATAAATGAGTTTCAGATCATTAAGACTGCACTGTCCTTATTAGCAAGAATATATGGTTGGTCAGAGGAATGCCAAAATATCTTTTTCCAAAACAGAGGAAATAATGATTATAGAATTTGTTTTCAATTTGGTTTGCAACTAACTTATAAGATGTTTCTTATATGTTCTCAAGAATAAATTATTGATGAGGTTTCCCAATTCTGGATAGATTATTATTTTTTTTTAATTCTCTTTGATAAAGAATTTGCTTTTTTGCAGTATGAGTTGAATTGGATGTCAAGTAAACGTTAATAAGAAAAAAAAAAACAAGGATAGCAATAGCATCTATATAGATGTGGAACCATAATGGTTTAGAAATCAAAAAACCCAACATATGCAAAAACAGACGTCTTTCATCTAATGTATTGAATGTTTAATGTGTAAAAACTAGAGTCTGGGAAAAAAGTTAGGAAACTAAAAGGAAAGCTTTGTGGCAGAGGGAAAAAATCCCACCTTCTTTTTTTGTTTCGGGTTTTTTTCACTTTTGCATCCTATGGCATCTTTGCCAATTATCATAAAGGTATTTTATTTAAAACTGCTAAGATTTAAAATGGCTTTGCCCATCCTGAATTAAAAATAGTTAGTAAATTCTAGAAAAATAGGCTGTATAGAAATCTGTTGTGTCGAATACATATTAAAGCCACATATCTCAGAAGAAATAAATGATAAATAGACTTATCATGTAGAATTTCAAAATGCAGCGATATTTGAAAATACTCCATTTTCAATGAATGAATGATCTGATGAGTGTGCCAGTGTAATACTCAACATGTATACTCATTATAATTTTGCAGTCAGTTTTATGTATTCATTAAATGGAAGCTAATTTATTTTACATTAAGTAACTTTGTGCAGAAATCATGAAACAGGATTTCTTTGATTACTAAGGTATGAATGTAAATTCTTCTATTGTCATTTTGATATATTAGAACTAAAGCTAAAAGAGATACTGTTTAATTATTGGTGCAATGAACACAAAGAAAATGACCCGCATAAATAATCAGGTTTTAACTTAATTTATTCCTTTAAAATATTTGGAAGTAGAACAATCATATCGTTATAGAAGCAACACATATACACCCCAAAAAGATCTCCCTGATACTGATGCACTTGCAGCTTGAGAATGCATATTCCCTGTTTTCTCTGCTTTAGAAGATTGGCTTCAACTTAGGTATTCCAATTTAAGGTATTTAAAGAAATATTCATATTTAAAATTACATGTATGAGAATTAAATTATAATTAATAAATTACCCTCTGCTTCTATTTGTAATAGACATGCGTATCTAGTACAACCAACTTAAGCTACAATGCAAGCTTTCCAAATATATGATATTCTGTGATTAAGAAGTGCAGAGTATAAAAGATAAGTCTGTAGTGTAAAATTTCATCTTGTATTTGGAATGATAAAGAGGAGCAAGCAATTGGTTTCAGAGATATGATTTATTGCCCTTAACTAAATGATCATTGCATTTTCATTCACTGTTACATTTTTCTTGACTTGCCCTACTTGATGTCACTTACTTTTAATTTGAACAATGTAATAGCAGTTAGAACATATGTGCTACTATATTTTCTGAACTTCTTTTAAAAAAATTCTCATTTCTGGCTTTTTCTCACTTTCCTTCTCCACTTCTTGATATGCACTATTGTAAGTACTGTTTAAATGTCAATCAGCTTTTGCCCTTACATTCTTCTCTTCCTGTCTTCTATGAAAAAAAACCCAGACACAGACTTTAGACTTGCTAGGAATAGCCCCTCAGTGTTTCCGTGAGACAAAACAAGAGTTTGGGGAGGGTAATAACAGAATTATATTTTCTAATAGAAAAATAATAGTCAGAAGGTAGATGGTGTCCTGACTTTCTGACCTCAATTTTTTCTATTTTTTTTTAATTGTTCCCCATTAGTTCTAAGTAATATATGTGCTTCATATGCATATTGCTGCCCAGCAGTTGCATCTCTGTTTCCACGTGACATTTTACACTTCAAGGAAGTCAGCTTTCAGTGAAGTGTCATCCTTTGGTATGCGTGTGCTCGTTCATCAGAAATGAAACACTTGGAGGAGGCATGTCAGTTCCTATACATTTCTGCTGAAAGGTAGGGAGCTTCAAGTGGCAACCTGTCTTCTTTCCTGTCAGCTTACATGGCAGTGCTCCCTGGTCAGCCAGAGGGCCCAGCCACCTGACTGCTCACAGCATCCTGACAGGGACTGCCCTGTAGTCTAAGGCCTATGGCTTTCTCCTATTTTTTTAACTTAAAGAATTGACTTGTGGTCCACTAAGCCTGCAGATAAAACTCTTCAAGGCTGTTAGGTACGCTGAAGATTTAAGATGTCAGTTCTCCTGCCTTGGCCGATCCCCGCAGCATTCAGAGGCCTGTCCCACCATGGTGCAGGGCCTCTGGAGCCCTGCGGGGCTACCAGCAGGGGCTGAACAGCAGGGTCTGCCCGACCGGAGCTCCCCCGGCACCTGGCTGTGACTGGTCTGGCCTCTCTGCCTGCCCTTCTGGAAAGTTCTCTGTGCCCTGGCCGCAGTGGCAGCCATTTGCAGGGTCATACTGAGGGGAAAAAAAATTACAAGTCTCAACCCTTTGCCAGTCTACCACCCCATCTATCTTGTATCCCATGCACAATCCTGTAATTGTTCATACAGATTGGTTTATCTTTACATTCCAAAACTTAGTGTATGCTCAGTATAAACTCTGCATTTCCTTCCAGTGACCAAAACATTAGGAATTGCTCATAAAATCGTAGAATTATCAGGGTTGGAAAAAACCTCTAAGATCAGCAGGCCTAACCGTTAACTCAGCCCTGCCATCTTCACCACTAAACCACGTTTCTAAGCACCATGTCTACATGTTGTATGAACACTTCCATGGGCAGTGACTCCACCTGGGCATCCTGTTCCAATCCCTTGACCACCCTTTTGGTGAATAAACTTTTCCTAATAGCCAGTCTAAACCTCTCCTGGTGCAACTTGAAGCCATTTCCTCGTGTTCTGATGATTGTTACCTGGGAGAAGACGCTGACCCCCAGGTTGCTACAATTTCCTTTCAGGTAGTAGTAGAGAGTAATAAGATCTCCTCTAAGCCTCCTTTTCTCCAGGCTGAACAGCCTCAGTTCCCTCAGGTGCTCCTCGTAAGCCTTGTGCTCTAGCAATATCCCCGCTGTGGCCCACAAATTTCACTCTTTAGTTCACTGAGAACTAAATAACATCATACATTTTTGAAAGACATATAATTAAAAGAGAACTCTGACTTTCATCAAGTTCTCTTTTATGGCATGGTGATTCAAGTACCTGAAGTTCTTTCTTCATATTGTGTTTCATCAGCGGTACTGACAGTCTGTCACTCTTGATAAAGATTGTAGCAGCAAATAAACAACTTTAGGAGAGATTTTTAGCATAGACTTAATCTAATTCCTAAAAGATGAAGGACTAGGGCTTTGTCTGAAATTGACTTGATTTATTTCTGAAAATAAAATATATAGTAGAAGCCTTGTTGTGTCATCATTTGTGTGGCAATTCTTCTTGTGTCCTGTATAGTCAGTTTTCATGTGAGTCTGCAGAGATGTACATTCTTTAAAAATTGAAAGAGAAAGGACTGCTCAGTAAATTCTGACAAGGCACAGGTGCTGCTATATATGTTAAAAAACTTGATAGTGTATGAAATCTGAATAAATAGGTATTTAAGTGCATAAATCAGTAAATTGACTATGAGGTTTTATTTTACTTCTAAGGCACCTATAATTTAGTAGTAAAGTGTTTTGTCATGGTTTATAGAAACTTTCAAGACAAGGAAAATGAACATTTACTCACAGCTAACGTGTGGATGAGCTAACATTCTCTTGTAATGCTAATAGAATCCGCTTCGTAGAATAATCCTATTTCTTTCTCTTTATAGAGATTTTAATATTTTTAAAAAAAATATGTTGTGAAGTGTGTGGTAGTGTCTTGACTTGCTTGAGTGTTATATCTTAATATTTCTAGAAACTTAACAGAACAAGATGTATTTTGGATTGCACATGTGTCTTATGTTTGTGTGAATACAGGTGTACAGATATACACTGCATATTCTTTCCGGAAATCATGTATACATTCCTACAGAGGGGCATGTTTATGCCTCACAGTTTCAGAGAAGGAATATTTCTATTTCACTATCCATGGGGGACTCTCTCTAACTTCTCCTCTGTTTGCTAAGGGTTTGGCATGCAAAACGGAACATCGCCACCACTTCAGCTCCTATGTCACTGTTTGTCTATCCTGCTGAGACAGAATCCTTCTACTTCTCTCACTACCTTTTCTTCCCCAGTAGTATTTGGGGACTTCTATAAAGGACTTTTTAACCTTGTGCTTTCTGGGACAAATCATCCCACTTCGACCTATTTTGCGGGTGTTTGTGCTGCCTCAGCAACTCACGGCCAAAATCCTGCCTGTGGTTCAAGCCTTAGGCAAGGGGATCCACTCTAGAGCTTGTTTCTTTAGCAGCCTCAGAGGTCCCCCATCTGACCTTAGAACCAGACAGCTGCTCTAGTGCAGCCAAATTGTCTTGATCTCTTAGCCCGTGGTGCCTCAAAGGGCTATCAGAACTGTAGGAGAAGGATCAGTTCTGACTAGATACCTGCTTTCTTTTTCCCATCTCTACATCATGCTATAAGAATGGAGCTTTCCAGGGCCGTGCAGTCACTGTGAGGAATGAGGCAATCCTCTTGATACGATTTCATCTCACTAAGCTGATGATAATGAGATGCAAAATTGCATTATCCTGCTCTCCACTGGCACTGGATTATCATGCAAAGGCTGATGTGATGGTCTCCTGTACCAGTAGTTAAGCCTCTTCTTCTGTTCTTCATCATACAATAGCATTTATTTATTATGTGGGCCTGTGCTCAAAGGTACTGTTCGTCAGTCAAAGGTATGGTTACGTCAATCATTCATGCTGTGCATGGGAAATGAGAGGATTTCAATGTCATGAGAAATGTCTTCTCCTCTGTCTAATATGCCATGATACTGCCTCCTGGAGAGGGCTTGATCTGCAGATCATGTGCATGTACATTTGGTTCCTGGATCAGATGACCAAGAAAGGCGAACTCTGTTTGATCCATATCCTTCTAGGACCAGGAAAGAACACGAACCAAGTTATGTAGATGATGAGAAAAGCTTTTAAGACCCTACCAGAAGTATGAGTCAGGACATAGAAGCATAGAAATGTTGGAAGGAGACTTTGAAGATCATCTAATTCCAACCTCCCTGCTGTGGGCAGGGATGCCTTCAACTAGAGCAGGTTGCTCAGAGCTGCCTCCAACCTAGCCTTGAACACCTTCAGGGATGGTTTCTCTGCAAACTCCCTGGGAAACCTATTTCAGTGCCTCACCAGCCTTAAGGTAAAGATTTTTTTTTTTTTTTCCTAGAGGGGAAATAAGGTTGGTAGTTCCCAGGGTCTTCCTTTCTTCCCTTCTTAAATATGGATACTGTGTTTCCCTTTTTTTCTGACATTTTTAAGTGTATCCCCTTCAGAGAAATGCCTGAAATTTGTCACAGTTTTGCAGGTATCTGTCACTGTTTTATTTCTTCCCGAGTTTCTCTCTCTGTTAAGGAAGTCTTGCTGGAGCCTGTGTATCGAGTGTTGAAATTGTATTCATCACCCTACCAAGTAGCAAAGATAGTGGATTGCAGAAAGATGGAATATTCACGTGGACTCCACTGTTTTTTGTATGTGCACCTACCATCCCTTTTCTTCATAGCTGACAGCCAGCAACATGTTGCTTTCCCTCAGTTAAAGAATGAGAAGAATTGGAGCTTGAGGAGGGCTTTATCTTCTTTTAATGTATTGTCTAATTGTGGGGTTTTTTCCTAACTGGGTTTTTGTGTGCTTTTTCTCAAAATTCACGTAATCTTCCTGTAAAGTGACCCGTCTCAAGTCTCAGGTCTTTTCTTGTTCCCTCCCAACTGGTTTTATAACCAAACTAGAAGTAATCTGCATAGACCATAATAATACAAGATGTAAGCAAACTGTCATTGCTTTATTGATTATGTCATAAGGCAGAAGTCCAAATGTAAGGCATGGTAGTTGAAATTTCATTGCAAAATGAGTGACCCATATGAATTTCTTTGCCTTGTAAAAAAAATGTATTGATTATATTTTTTAATCCACCAGTGAAATAAGTACTGTTGATACATCTATTTTTGTATAAGCTGTTTTCTAAAATAATTAAGCACTATTAAAGCCTGTTCAGAAATACAGGTATGTGTGCAATCTCTCTTTACATATAACTTATATATACCTTAATACATCCTCACCGTTTTACCATATAGTATTTTTTTGAAGTAAGGAGCTGTAAATTGAAATTAAACTGTCAGTTCCGAAATATTTACTTCAGTTTAAAGACTACGCCAGGATGGGATATAACAGTGTCTGTTAAAATCTACAGAGGCCAAAACTTGTATGAAAGAAAATATTTTGAGTGAATAGAACTGGAGTTGCCATAAACTCCTCAATTTGATTTGCTATTTTAGTTGGAGAGAAGAAATTTGGATATCATAGTGGCATATGGAATAATGAGAAGCCGTATTAAGTCCTTGTTGCCTGTCATAAGGAACAGTGATTCGTCCCTCTTTTACTGCATTTTTCTAAACCTACAACCTATGGGAAACAGAGCAAAGCCTCTGCTTTGTTAGAATTCTCTCTTTAGAGGAATCTAAAACCCAGCAGTTTTCTTTCTTAGTCCTTTGCATCTGATGTGGTCTTTGCACCTCAGGCAGAAGCATTCCTGTTCCTATTTCTCCTTCATAAATTCTAATTCAGTGTTTTAAGTTTCTTCGCTTTTGAAAATTTTGGGGCTCTTTTAATGCTGAAACATATTTTAGGACTTTGAAAAAAGTTAGTGCTTTTTCTGGTTATTTTAGTTACTGTTACTTGTCTGTGAGGTAAGCCTAGAATTCTTTCCTGTAGTTGCACTGCGGGAACACTAGGTGAAATGTTTCTTACAAATATATCTTACACTGATTTCATGAGTAAATATAGATATTATTTTCCTTATTTTCCTTATTTCCTTATTATTTTCCTTATTCATTCTATTTTTAGACTAAATTAAATTTCTCTTTAGAGTATGTTACAAATGTGTCTGACCACCTATAATGGTTTCACAATAGGTTCAAAAATAGAATATGTAATTCTACATATAATGAATGTGTAATACTACATCAGGTATATATTGAAGAATTATCTTAAGAGCCAATTCATGGGGAAAAACTGGTAATTTCCCACACAGCTAAAACCAGACCTGTGACAGGGATGCAAAAATGTGATGCAAAACTTACTTATGACCATTCTTAAGTAAAGAATTATATTTTATCAATAACTAATTGGAGGAGTGCTTTAGTTACACATTGAGTTGGACTTGATGGATTAACTTATTACTTAAAGATCTTGGAGTATAAATGAAGTGTTATATATTTAAAATTATAGACATCTTGATTAAAGCTATTAATTTCATTTTCCCACTTGAAAATAACTGTGTTATATGTTAAATATATAAGTAACATAAAACTGAAATGAAATTATATTTTTGGTAGTCAGATTATTATCTTATTGTTTTTTCCTCTATATCTTAAGTGCCTATTTAAAGTAATATATCTTTGGAGAAAAAAGCCTATCTGCACTCATCTTTTTTGTCCTACTACCTATGAGAAGTCTCATGGCTAGTTCTGCAAAACATACCCAAAGCAATTTATGGGTTATTATCTCGTACAACATAGGCATGTTAATTTAACTGCAATTTCAAGCAATCATTATCCTATTCGTATTGCAATATTTAACTTCTCATCTTCCAAAATTGTGTAATTGCTTTTAAGACAGTTAAATAAGCAGTTAAATATAACTGATATCAGAAAACTGATGGATTCTAAATTTCTGAAAGTTTTGAACGTGAATTTTAATCAGAATTGTTATATCCCTTCTGATATTTCACATGACTACTTCCAGTATTACATTATGTCCTGCTCTCTCGTGTAATCCTCATTGCTACAGAATATAAATTGCTTTCCTCAAGAAACCGCAGACTGCACACAAAACAATATATAACAGTGTTCACCTGGGTTGTAGGGTTTTTTTCTGAAACAGTAGTAATATCTAGTGAGACCTGAACTTAAAGACACAGGAAATTAGTAATTAGAAAGCCAAAATGCTCATCGTGGAGAAAAACAAGCTGAATCAAGTCAAATTTTCCCTCTTGTGTTAATTTGTAATTAATTTCTTCAGTTTTCTTTCACTTTACCTTTTTACAAGAGCACTGGTAATGCAAAAGAAAAAAGAAATTAATATCATCTTTCTAATTATGATAGAAGGAGTATTTTTCAGTTTTATCTGAATTTTGACAGTTTTTATAACAAGAAGGAGGCGGTTAGAATATGCTTGTTTGTGCACTCTTTTTACGTCACTCACATACACACCTAGGTTATGCTGTGAAAATGCTTGTACAAAGCAGTACAATAGCATTGTAAAGCAAAGGAAATATATGAAATAAGTCAGATAAAAGTCTCAAGGGAACCCATAAAATCATTTTCAGTTTCCCCTCTATTTGTTAGAACTGGAATTTATTATTTGATAAACCATGGTAATTACGCCTTCAATTTCTTTTTTAATTTAGCAATTTTCTTCTCTTGCCATGAAAGATGACTACTTAAATATGTTGTGTTGGTGTCCCAAATAATTTGTTTGTATTATGTTTGAGAGAAGGAGCTCTATAAAATATTTTAAGTTTTAAAATGAGCAAGCAATCACAAAGTAGTGTTTGAGTTAGAAATGGGACTGGGAGGATTAATGATGCAGATACAAAATTGATCTATTTAAAAATCTCAGAATTCAGGGTTGATTTGGTTGGCTTATTTGGGCCAGAATCTAATCTTCTTGTTTGTATGACTTTGCCAAATAAAGAGTAACTTCTATGTTAGATTCTGTGCTAGTGGTAAATTCTGTGTTGGAATTATCATAAAAGATCAATCTATGAATAAAGAATTCAATGTCAGAGTAAAATTTTCCTCAAATTTAAGTGTATAGAATCAATAAATCATTCAAAGAAAAATTAATCCAGAAATCTAATAAAACCATCTTGAAAATACTTGGTAGAAATGTTATTTTTGGTGGTTTTAAGAGGCAAAAACTAATTGTTGAAAGATCAGATGAAATATAATTTAGTAATAAAATTTAAAAAAGAAAATTAAAGGCTATTTATGCAGAACAAATAGTATTTTACATGACCTGAGGAAAGCAATTAATTATATATAGCTCTTAATAACTATGTGTCATTTTTCCTCAGTTAAAATAGTTTGTTTTCCTTATTTTGTTCAAAGGCTCTTTGTGTGATCTAGTTTGAAAGAAAAACCAGAGGAGGAGAATTACAGCAAGCATACTGCAGAGATGACAAATGCTGTTGGATCAGTTATGGGCTTTGGTAAGGCTGTTCTGTAGGGAACCTGCAGAGGTATCACAGCTTTTTTCTAATCAGAGGATAGAGATCATTTTGTCATAGAGTGAAAGAAGGAAGAAAGGACGGGAAAGGACATATCTTAATTTCTTTACCGAATCTGCTTGTAAAAAAAAAAAAGTTTTGGATAGACTTCAAAGCTTTTGCAGGGCATTCCTTTCATTGTATGCTTTCAGATTTGATGTACACAATGCAACTTCTGTTATTCTACATTTTGGGGTATTTTAATCAGATTTTTTGAGGAATTTTTTAGAGAGTCTTACTGCACAGCTGTAATGACAATTTCAGAAAGCATTGTTTTTCTGAAGTGGGAAAAAAATCCTTATTTTTTATTAGAAGGTACACAGGAAATTACTATGGCTGGATGAAAGCTGGTAAAATACCCTTATTTATTGTAGTTAAAGGAGTAGCAGATAAATTACTTTCTGATTTAAATTACTGATAACCACACCAAATTTTTTTAAAATATGTTTCTATTTCATGTATCAAATCCTGATACTACATAACCAAAAATTCCCCAAAATAGAACTACACATAAGTGTAAATAAAGCATATGAAAAAATCCCAAAGAACAAACTGACAGGAAGACTAGCATTTTTATTTTTCTAATAATTTCATTTTAATGTCATAACATGATTAAGCAGTTGTTTATTATTGATTATATTCAAGTTAACAGATATAACAAGGGCTTTTAAGGACATATGCTAAAATGCCATCATGGGAAGTAAATGAAAGTTTACACAAGCCGTGGATTCAGTCTCAAGCAGCTTAAGAGGTAATGTATAATCAGAAAATTAGAATTAGGAACAGGTAGAGTGCAATTTGTCCACAAGTGTAAAAAGATTTTTCTAAGCAATCAAAAGGAAATTTGGAAGTGTAATTGAAATGTCCAAGTTGTCAAAATGATCATACAAATTTTCTCAAAAGAAAGCTTAGAGAACATCAGTTATTTTGATTTGAGGACTGAAGTTTTGCGTATACTAGGCTTACTTTTCTGTTTGGCATTTATAAGCAGATTTCATCTGCCAGCACATCTCTTAACTCAGAGAATATCAAGTTCTTTACTTATGTAGGACAATATGTTCAATGAAGAAAAATCAAAAATTATGATAAACAGAGATACTACTTATGTTAGTGACCTCAAGTAAATACAAAAGAAAGTGAAAACCAGTAAAGAGAGCTTCATGAGATATTCGTGATTGCGTCATAAGAAAGCCTGAGATTCTGTTAACTCGCAGTTTCAGCAAATCAGATTTCTGAAATAAAATGGGCATTGCTTTTGTAGAGTCTATAAGATAATGAAACGCCTAAAATCCTCAGCGATAGCAGGGTTTGAGCAGAGTGATTGAATTATTTCATCTCCAGAATACGTGTGTAATTCTCGAGTCAAAAGAGGTAACCCAAAATTAAAGTTATTGCATAGTCACTGAGTTTGTTGCACTGGTCAGTACACCTTATATTTCAGTTGGAGTTTCATCATTTGTGTGGTTGAAAATTTTGTTCAATGAATAAAGCAATATGAAAATGAATTTACT
This sequence comes from Chamaea fasciata, assembly GCF_029207755.1. Classification (NCBI taxonomy): domain Eukaryota; kingdom Metazoa; phylum Chordata; class Aves; order Passeriformes; family Sylviidae; genus Chamaea; species Chamaea fasciata. Next base: position 33,421,103 of record NW_027094091.1, on the reverse strand, counting down.
CAAATGTGCTGAAAAGTAATGAGTGTGAACTCTGAGGGGAACTAAGAAAAATTTTTATAGAATGGCCTCTGGCAGTTCCCATCACTGTTTTCCTGATTATATATAGAAAATTCTAGATTTCTACTAACTATTGGAGATAGTAGCTTCTTACACATAGCATAGCTGCTGTCAATGACGAGAATCCAGGTTATTTTTCTACCCTTTGGAAGATCTTTGGATCCCAGCACTTCTGAAGTCTTTGTTTCTTTATTTGTATGCAGGCAAGGGTGTTGCTGTGTACTCACTGATGCTCCTATGCCAAAGGCAGTGCAGAACAGAATATAAAAAAAATCCTGAAGGGCAAAACTTTTTTATTTTTTAAATCAGCATATGCTGTTGGTGATGTCTTATGATGGTTGATCACAACTGCAAGTATCTAACAGGATATGTCTAAAAGGAGTTTCCCAGAAAATTAGCTGGTACAAAAATTAATCTTCATGATTCAGAAAATGTCATTCTTCCATCTGGGTCAATATTGAACTAGTTCTATTCCCATGACTTTGGGTCACAATGTTGTTGAAGATAGATCTGAGATAAGATAAAAAGTTGAAGACTTTATATTGATTATTTGATTTTCAACTTTGAGGTAAAGGCATGGAGGGAACCAGTGTAATCTTTACAGAATATTTCACTGTTCCTGTTCTGTCTAGAGTTATCTGATGTCTGGCCACATTTTCCAGCAATTTTGAATCACTGAAAAGTAGAGATGAAGCAGAAAAGTTACTTCAAGAATGAAACAGAAATGCTTCCATTCTAACATTGATAATGTCAATCTAAAGAAATGAAGAATTTAGCTACAATTCAAGCTTTAATTTCTTTTATGTATTTTTTTTAAATTAGTCCAAATTAAGACATCAAAATGAGTGAGTGAATGTCTTCAGTAAAAAACAGAAGCTTATTCTAAATTTAGGTTGAATAGTACATTCTGTCAAATATTTGTGGAAACATGGGAATATGTCATGTCACATTTTTAGTAGTTAAAAGTTTCATAGCAAAATCCTACAGGAACAGTATTTTTTTCTATTTGGTTGAACTTTTTTTTTTTTAAGCAGTTGTAAGAATTTTTAAAGAAGAGCGTGTCTTAAAAAGGAATAAAACTATGGAATATTGTCAAGTAGATATAGCATGTAGCAAAATATTTTGCAGACATCTAGACACTGAATATTTCTACAAGTAATATTATTAGACTTCTCAAGTTTCTTGCACTGTATCTTTTAGAAATCTAAATCCACTGAAATAAAATCTATTTTGTTTATTCTTCTAATCCAGCCCCTAGAGACACTGTTTTATGGACAGCTTACCCACTAGCTTGAGAAGACCATTCTTGCTTTTGCACGTGTAGTCTATTTAGACCATCAACAGCAAACATGGAAATTGTATTTTGTAGCCCTCCAGGGTTGTAGAGAATTGATAAATATCCACCAAGTGCACTTCCTTCAAGTGATAAATTAAAACAGAAGTAAGAAAACACAGGAGCCACAAAATTATATTGTCAGTCTGAAAATCTACACTAAGTTGAAAATACTAGTTGACAAGAAACTTGATCAACAGACTGATCTTGGGCCTCTTGGGCTCAATTTGGAAATGGAAAAGAGGAGCAGAGATGATAAATTACATAAAAACAATATCTGCTCGCAGTACTATGTACAGTGTTGGCATTCCCATTAAAAATCAGTATCTTCAGGGAGGTCTCAGTTTGACTGAGAGTGGTGGGATGTTTTTATATTTATTTTTGGGGGGGGTTATTGGTTTAATTTTTTTTCTTTATATATTTGCAAGAGAAGAACAATATTGCTTGCATTTTTAAGCTGTACAGAAACTTTTAACATATAAATTCTTAAATTGTTTCCCTCTTTCCCAACTGAAATGAAGGACTGACTTTGCAGATATTCACTCTTCTGTGTAAATGATCTAGCCTACATATCTATAGCTAAAGAAAATTGGGATAATTCTGTTTTCACAGCTTTAGCATTTGATTTCTTTATTTCATTGAATAATGTACTGTTGTGATTTGTAGAATGTAATTTTTTTGCACCACAACCATTTGAGAACTGTAACAGATATTTGTACAGCAGATAGCTGTCCAAATATTTATGACTCTGACTCCATATTCAGGGAAATGACCTATGTTTTTATTACAATTTTAAACTAGGAATGAGAAGTGGCTGCTGATCATTTGCGCTTTCAATTTCTTCTATGTCTCGTCTTAAAAAGATCCATATGTCTATGTTTATAGACTCACTGATTTTGAAACTAAAATTTAGGTACGATTACAAAAACATGGAAAGAAAAAAGGCAAAACCTGAAGTGCATCGAAAGAATCCATTATCTTCATTTTTTTAAATCATATTAAAATATAATTTCCTATGCTGGCATAGTAGTTGTTACGTAGCAAAATGAAAACAAGACTTGTGCAGTGCATGAGAACAATATACAGCTCTCTTTATTTTTCCATATATGTGTGTGTACATATAAGTATCTATATAAACAAGATCCTGATAATTCAGTGTCTGAAAAAAGGAAAAAATGCTGTTTGAGCACCATCCCAATATAAAGGAGTCTCCAAAGCTCACAGCATAACTGCCTGTGGAGTCTGTCATAGAACCACATGCTGCTACTGGAAAAATATCTTCTACCTTGCTGAAAAGTGGTGAGATGAAGTAGCAATTAAGAATAGCAGGATAGTTTTGTTCACCTTCATGGCTGGGCATATTCTTTTTTTTTTTTCCCCTTATGTGGATGCACAGAAAATGCTCATAGCATGGTTCTTAGAGTGTTGATTCTAGTTAGTTCTGCTTGCCCCTTAATAACATTAAGTGTATTTCAAATCCTATTTTTGGGAATATTTTTACTGTCTGTGTCTTATATTTTTGGATTTTACCAGTTTTGAAAAATTGGAATGAATTATATGTAAGCTTTTTTAAAGGAAACCTGCTGTTTGACAAATGTTCATCAAAGCAAAGCAAAGAATTACCAAGAGCTCTGTGCAACTAATGCAGGTAGCTCATCAGAAGAATTCAAATTCTGCTGTCTTTTGGTGATGCCTTTAATGCTGCAAAATACAATTAAGAATAGTAGAATATTTCTCTGAGTAGTAAATGTAAAGATATTATTTCTGGCTCAGAGGAAATTCCTAATATGTAGGTTGCCATTTCCCATGGAGGGTAGGGCAATGAAATTTTGCTTTGTATGCTGTGTTTTTATGCTGCTCTACTCCAGGCACATCACCGGCCGCTGCCAGAGGCAGCACAATGACTATATAAATCTTTATGAAATATAAATCCACCTGAATATTTCATAGCATTTTGAAATTTAAATTCAGTTTATTGCCAGATTTCAGATCTAAATAGTGTGGACAGCTCCTTATACCTGTGAAACTTGTCCTTTGGATTTCTCTGTAACCTGGAATACATACAGTATTCACTTTTACATCCTATGTCTTGGTGATTAAAACAAAACTGACTTGCAGGGAACTCTTTCGTTCTAGATATTGTTTTGAAATTCAGCTTTCCAAAGTACTTGGTTAAAATGGAATGTTCTTTTCAAGAAAAGTATTGTTAAGGAGTTAACACTGCTGGCTGATAAATGCCTAGCTGAATGCATGGGGGTTTTTACTACTATGCATAGTTAGAGAAGTGTTTCCCCTCATTTGTCACAGATCCTATTGATTCCACATGTCAGAGCTCTCTAAATGGCTTTTTCAATGATCGACCTCTCTTTCATATGTCCACAGAGCATATGCCCATTTTTTTTCATATGCCTATATTTTGATTTAGATCTTTGCATAGAATACATCCTATTTACATAGCACTGTTCCATACCATGTGATAGTTACGGTTTGCTGTGTTATCTAAATTTAACCTGGCATTCAAATATAGTTTCTAAGTTATGGTCGAAAGCTTATTATGTTGGATTTTTTTTAAGTGAAAATAAGAAAGAAGTTTTAAAGAAATTAATGATTTCTTTTTATACATGTGCATCTTCCATTAGCAATATTCTTTTTTATACATGTGCATTAAAGAATAATTATGGATTAAGAAAAATACAGAAAGGACAAAATATATTTTAGCAAATAATTTTCAAAGGCTCTTTTTCTACTCTGACACCATGTGAACCTTTCTTTTTTTTATCTTTTGTATTTTTATCATTGGTACTACTGATCACAGAGGTGGGGTAACTGAGGTTCTTGCTAATACATCCCTTGGGGGTGAAGTAGAGTGAAACAACACTGACTATGACTAGAAGGCTGTAACAAGAATAGGTTACTCAAGTGTTCAGAGGTTTTCTAATTTCCAACATCAGCATATTAGTGGCCTGTTTATAATCACAGAATGGAGGAGACTCGAAGGAACCACTGTGAATCATGTGGTCCAATCTCCCTGCTCAAGCAGGGTCATCCCAGAGCACATGGCACAAGATTGTGCCCAGATAGTTCTTGAAAATCTCAGGTGATGATAACTCCTCAGCCTCTCTGGTCAATCTTTTCCAGTGCTTGATCACTACTGCACAGTGGAGAAGTTCTTCCTCCTGTTCAGGTGAAACTTCCAGTGCATCAGCTTCTGCCCATTGCCTCTTGTTCTACTGCTCAGCACCACCAAGCAGAGCCTGGCTCCATCCTCTTGACAACTTCCCTTCAGATACTTGTATACATTTATGTGGTCTATAACTATTTTCTTTATATTTAGTGTTCTTATACTCCTTCTTTACAGTATTATTTTGTGCATTAAATAGAGAAGGTGGATTTAGCTTTTTTTCATCCTTTTTGAACAATTAGATCTTGTGAGCATTTACCCTAGAAATTTTTTCCCCCAAAAGTCTGGAATAAGGACACTGTATTGCTTATTTATGAAAACGTTTGTTTGAAAAATTAGTATTTATTTGTTTTCACACACTACTTATCAATGAAAAGCAAATTAATTCTTGTTCATATTCAGGCTAGATTTTAGAATTGGTTTTCTTGCCCATATGGAAGAAACCTACCTATTAGTGTCCATGATAATCTCCATGATACTCTTCTTTCTTCCTTTAGAAAACCAAAGTTTTTGAAAGCTGTTTTTTTAACTTGTCTTTTTCCTTGTTTATTTGTAAAGTACAAGTGTAATATTTCATCTTTATTATTTTTAGACAGTTGAATAGGTATTCTGCATTGCTAAAAGGAGGTGAGTAAGTGCAGAGCTTCTTAAACTCAACGAAATTAAAACTGTCTTGAAGATGCAAAATAACATATTTCCTAACAACCTGCTCATCTTTTTCTGTTGATAAGTTACAGATTAAGGAAATTTCATATTGTGGGCATCTGTGTGTACATGTGTTTGTTGTGTGGTATGAAATATAGACAATACACTGTAATTCACATGACCTGCAAAAAGATATTCACTGTAGAACTGGAAAAGGGCTTTTAGTTATTACTTGATTTCTCTGTTTACTTCAAGTAAGCAAACTCCAAAACAACAGCAGAAAATGAAGTAGTTTGCATTTGACTTCAAAAAGAAGTGTCATAGGAATTATAGATTGTGAAAACTTATAAGGTCATTTTGCCAATCCTTCTGTCTGTAGGAGATTTTTCCCCTGTGGTATATTAAGAGTTTTATAACTTTCCACAAGATTTTATGAGTTCCCCAGGAAAGGATTTTGGTCTGTGGAGAGAGCTAGATGAGAAGCTCTTTTACTGTATTTTACAGCTGGCAAACCTATCTTTTATTGACAGCTTGCATTGACGCTGGGCTGAGGAACGCAGTGAGGCTGTATGTCTCCATAGATGTGAGAGCTTGGCAGAAGCATTAAATGGGGTGACTGAAGTTTGATTGTAAAAGCAGGGAAGCTGAAGTTAGAGATTTTTTTCTCTGCAGCTCCAATTAGTTATATTAGGAGATGATCTTATCAATGCACAGGGATACTTTTTACAGCGCTCGGGTTTAACAAGAGACACTTCAATCAGTCTCCACTGCCATGTAGCACAAAGAATGGAAAGGATTAAATATTTCTGTGGTCATAATTCCAGAACCAGTATTGACAAATATTTATATTAGACAAACTATTGCTCATTTGAAACAGTATATTTCTATCATTTTGCAAATGCACAACCAAGATGAATATGTATGTACCTTTTGAGAAGGCTTAGTGTCACTGAATGTAAGAGATTGCTTACTTGAATCAGTGAGCAGGTCAAGATGTCTTCAGGATGAGTGCCAAACTTATTAATTTATTTCAGATCTTTGATCAATTATGTATTATAAACTTACATGTTTCACTCTCTTTCTAAAAAAGACAGATATATTGTGAAGAATTTTCTAATTTTTTTAATAATTTTACTCTGCAAATATTTTATTAAGATAATATATTTAAAGAAAATGGAGAAACCTAAAAGTCGTATGTATATAGCACTTACCCAAAGCCTTGCAGTTGTTTACACAAGACACCCTTTTGTGTTCTTTTGACAGTTCCTTAATAGCACAATTCAAATGTAGCAATGCAGTCAGAAACTTTCCTACCCTAAAGCTGTCCTAACAAGTAGTGTTGGAAGTTTTGCTGGCTAAATAACAGTGAAAGATATTGCTGAATGGAACTGACAAGAGCGTATTTGCTGATTGCTTGCCTTAATCAGTTTTCACTTTTCTAAAAGGGTGCATAGATGTCCTAGGGATACTTTACTCCCACTTTGCATCTGGAAGTAGAGTTGATGCCACAGAGGTCTCTCTTCATGTATGGAGTTACAGAAGTTGATCAGGGCCAATAAATTTCATGGAGAACACGTACTGAGTGCTTACACAAATCAACTGAGGCTGTTTGGCTGAGGGTATGAAATTTTAACCTTACATATAACAGGAGTACTCCACTTCAAATACAGTAATAACAAATTTTTAATTTTGCAGTTTCCTCTGAATGCCTAAATATGTAGACACTTATCTTCCTTTCACCAGAGGGGGAAAAAAAAAAAAAAAAAAAAAAAAAAAAAAAAAAAAAAAAAAAAAAAAAAAGAAGAGAATATTCTACATTTCTACATCTCACATGAAGATGAAACAGCAGCTGGAATTTCTTTCTTTGATAGTGGTGCCTTTGGCTCTTACCTCTCCAACATTCCCTCAGGTAGCTAATAGAACTAATCCAAACTTAGTATAGTGTTGGTCTAGAATGGAGTTGTGTTCTTCATTTTTGTGAAGTGAATCTTTACTAAATCCATGCACTAAGGTCTCAAAATTCAAATCGCATTGAATATTCCTGCATTTTTTTTTCAGCTATGCTATAAATAACAATGTCAGAACTGAGAAGACATGAAGTACAAGCCATTGTATTCTGTTTGCAAAAACTATTCTGTTTATTTCTCCTTATCTTCTTCAGCCTATCCTGTACACAATCATTTCTTCTTTTAGGAGCTTTAAAAGTTTACCTATTTTATCTTTAATAGAAATTACTACATCTATACTTTCATTCTTAATTAGTAGAATGCAATATAAGTTCTCTTTTTTGCCTCATTAAACACTCCTACCAACATAACTATGCCAAATATCCACAGTAAACAAATATCTTTGTTTATGAATCACTGGTAGTTTCATCTGTGTCAGTATTTTTCATCATGCACTTCCCTACAAATAAATGTTCCATAAATAATGCACACTAGGATTCTTTTAGCTTTTTATACTTTAAAAGTGAAATTGAAAGTCATATTTTTAGAGAAATCATTATCTGTGTCTATTCCTTGTTTAACTGGATTTTTTTTCATTAGGAGTTGTATTTTTAGTGATATGTTATGAAACCTGTTATGTTTTTCTGATTAGCTGTGTCAATGGAATAATGACCCATCTAATAAAATGAGCAATATTAAACTTTCAGACTTCCAACCAGAACACAGATTTTTGTCTCTTTTACACATGAGTGAGTCCATAAGTAGTTCTGTAATGGACTGATTAGGAAATAAACTGTCTGAAAGTAATTGTCAGCACATCAGAGCTATTGATGTGGTCTAAATTTGCCATTGTGAGGTACACTGTTGATAGAGTCTGCATATTTGGGGGGGCATTCTGCTTTTCTTTGAGAGAAAATTATGTAATAGAATAAAATGTTTGTATAGCATAATCTAATTTCTAGGTGGAACAGGTTAGGAGATATTACATTCTTTTCACTCAATGTGCTTATCATGTGGAAAAGTGAATTCAGTCCTCTCGCAAATTAATGGTTTCTCTTTAGGATAAAGGATATTTATTTATGTTATTTCACTTATCTAGCTTCTTATGTTGGTGTTGGGGTTTTACATATGGGATCAGTTTATAACAAAGTATGACTGAAAGATTAATTTTATGCCATTTTGGTAATGCTAAAACTGTACCTAAGTCCTACATTACTGAGCGTCCGTAAGTGCCTCATGGGTTACTCTGTATATTGGGATAGTTTCCGAAGTTGAATTATTCTGGATGATCTAGTTCCAGATCATGAAAGAGGTGGGAGTTTTTAGTGTGGTGTGGGTGTGACCACAGTGTTATTCTGCAATACTCACATCATCACTGAGGGCGTGGTTTCAGCCGGAAATGCCAGGCACTGGTAAAACACTATCTGTTCTGTGTACATTTGCTGTTGATACTGATGTTGTTATTGTGCTTTTAGTAAATTGTTATTTCAGTTCACAGTCCCTCATTTATTGTCCTTCCCTTACCCAAAGGGGTGGAGGAAGGAGAATAGCTCATTTGTAGTTCAATATCCTTGCTGGGGTTAAAACCAGCACACTGGAATAAATTCAAAGACGGAGGTATAAAGAAGCTTGTTAAATTTGCCTCCATACATGACATGCTTGTTTGGACCATTAGAATTTATATACTCTTTCAAAGCTAGATTATGTAGCATCTAGAATGGTTTGCTTTGTACAAGTGTACATTTTTGGATAACATATCTGAGTGATTGATATTTTAATTGTATCAGTTGGAAAGAGATTTGATAAAAGATTAAAAGTGTCTGCAGATGTTGGAAGGAATTACCTGAGGCAATTTTTTTTAATAAACCTAAGAACTATGTAGAGATCATATTGGAACAACTACAGTGGTATGCTACCTTCTTTGATGTTTGCCACCAAATGCCCTATAAAGTCACATTGGCATTGTGCATTAACTGTTACTCTGTGCTTCATACAAGGAAAATATTTCTAGAAGGAATGTGTACTCTTAGAGCCCAATAAAAATCAGACTTTCAGTATTTTAAATGAAAACTGTTTACCAGAGTCACAATTTACTTGATGGTGTTAGATTCGTGCTCTACTCTCTGTAACACCACTCCACAAACCATTCCTTTATATTAGAAGTCAGGAATGTTCATTGATACCTTCAGACTGTGTTCACTTTTTGGATGTACCCGGATAGCATTCAGTTTAAAAAGATATTTAATTTCCCAAAAATAACAGAATTAAAATTCATAAGACATGCAGATGTGTAATATATGTAATACCTATCTTGCTTGTAAATCTTGTAGATTTACTTGCCAATAAACAGTGCTTGTAGAGCCACTGTTTATTGGCAAAATCATATGAGTACCAGGGTAAAGACTTCCAAGCTTCTCAATTTCTCTGAATGAGTCTTCTTTCTTTGAAAGATTGCAATTACATAGTAAAATTTGAGAGAGATACTTGAGAAAAAGAAAATTCATTGAAACTACTGAGATGGTGTCTCTAATTAGATATCATTTGCAAAATAAATACTCTGAAGCTTTTTGCTTTTTTACTTACAAGCAAGAACCTATTTTGTATGTTTACTTTCAGTTTTATCACTGTACTACTTGAGCACATATTGCTAGAAATCCAGTTTTAAGTGAACAGGATTTGGTTACTATGTTCATGGGGTTTTTGAGGGTTTGGGGTTTTTTTCCAGTTGCCAACCTGATTAAGACAGTGCTTCATTTCTTTACTTTGTCTCTATTTTAATGCTGTTTCATGATTTTTTTTTTTTTTTTAAGGAGCTCAAATCTGAGGGCTGCATTTTGTCTATTATAGTTGTTAGGGTTTGGGGTTTTTTCCTAAGAATAATGCAAAGCTAGTTCAGTTTACAAACACTTCTCTCTGAACTGGAATTTACATTGAAGAAATGAAAGATTTGAAAGTCCAAACCACTCTTCTAGGAAATGCTTAAGTGCATGCAAAATGTTAGGATATGAGCAGGTCTATGCATTCCAATATATGCCTTGGGTGTATGTTGAATGCTTATTTAAGGGTTTCCAGGATTGTGAGCCTTGAAATATTCCTTTCATTTTAAAGTAGATATTGACAGTATGCTACCTAATGCAAAACACTATCATAAAAGACATTTGAATTTTTAGAAATTATATCGTAACTTCTAAAACAAACAGTAGATTAAACCTGCAAGAGTTCAGTTTTTTGAGATCTTTAAATTCCTCTGACTGCTTTTATGTTTGTTATCCACTAGTCATCAAAACCTGAATTTTAAGAAAATTGGAAAAGCAATTAATTTTGATTTGAGCAGTTTTCACACCCTCTGAAATATCTCAGATCATCTTAGCTGAAGGCTGATTTATTAAAGCAAAGACGGTTAAAATACACACTAAGTAAACAAAGTCTTAATATTTGTTAATAATTTACAATTTCTTAAAGATTTTTATACTTTCCTTTGAGTTCATGTTTTGTCCTTCTATGGTATATTTGCTTGATTTTTTTTTTCTTTTTACTCTTTTTTTTTTACCAGTCTTTCTGTGGAATGCAAGAATTGATTCAAATCTTCTCACATCAGAACCCGTTAAGAAATCAGTTGTTTTTCTTTTGCTAAGTTAAAAGAGGCATTCAAATCCTTAAACTGATACCTGAGTAAGTCTCTCTCTGAGTAAGAGTTTTATAGCATTAATCTATTTCTAGACTGAATTTTAGGGGGAATAATTTGTATTGGTAGAATGCAAGTTCCTGTAGAAACTAGAACTTTAAGAACATGAGTTTGAAGCAACAGGTACATTGATATGTTAATTGTAGAAGTGACTAGAGTGCAGCACACAGTATAAAATTTGCCTCAAAGCATCATGATTGATTCAACAAATCACAGGGATATATGTTCCATTTTTAATTTTTTAAGCATAATTCCTGTAAGTAACTCGGTGGAACTTAGCAGGCCGCCTCACATATGAAAATTCAAGCATGTAGCAGTGTGTTGCTGTATAGCAGACACAAGTCACTAACAATACTGCATGTATAAAATACTTAGTGTGCTGAATATTTGCAAGTGGTTAGAAGTACTTGCACATCCAAATTATGCATATTTAACGATGTTTGCATATATACAGTTCTTGTCAGCCAGCCCTGCTTAGGTAACACTGGGGTCTAAGCGTATTCTCAGCATGGCAGATCTCTGCACATTCACTGTGGTGTTCCTCGGAGTGTTTGCTGGTACTTTTACACATGCAGAGCACATTGTACTTAGAAAGTAGGTATTCACCACCACTGCAGCATGTATGCAAGCCTGACACATACTGTGCTAAGAGATTCCAGCAATTCCCAGTACGCTGCTAAGTTTATTTTTCTAGTGTTATAATATTGATACAAATGAAAATTACAGGGTTGTCTGCACTTTGTCATATCTAATGATAAAAAAATACTTATTTTGCAAGACCTTTTTTTTTATAATTATGTAATTGTATTTTAGTAGCACAGTATTTCTTACACATAATGATTGTCATTGTTGTAAGGTAGTATTAGGCATTAAAAAACTGAGCAAACCGATTTTGTTTTACATTAGTATTATGAAATGTGGAGTTCTTGGGGGGTTTTTCTTCATATTACCTGGTATCTCTGCACTTTAATTGTTATATATTATTGTCATCTTGAGACCAATTTTGCTAGTCTCACCTACTTTTATTTTATCATTATTTAAAGGTTTTCATTTTATCTTTCAAATGTTACAATTCCCAACACTTCATTTATATTTTTGTCTATCTCATCTTTCTGTGGCATCACTCTCATTCTCCCCATATATGAACACTTGCTTGTCTTTATGATAATACTAGATACATTTTAGAGGCCTTTTTTTATGATTTCTGTCATGCCACAAGATCAGCAGTAATTCTTTAAGCCTTTATATTTTTAATAGCTGTAATATTGCAAAACAATGTGGAGAAAATGCTGTACAAGTATGACTTCCAGAATTAAGCATCTTTGTTTAAAGACGAAGACAGTACTTAAAATATTTTTAGCAACTTGAAATCTGGATATTTCTCTTTTGTTGTTTTTATTTTGCTGCCAAAAAGCAAGCTGACTATCCTGTTGCTGGGAATAAATTTATGGCTGCATTTCCCTTCATTGGAAGGTTTGTGTTAGCAAGGCTTCCAACACATAAAACGAGTTAGATTTCCAAAGAAAGGTATGGGTATAAAAGGGATAAAATTTTTAAAAATTGCAGCATCAAGCTGGGACTGTTTTGCAGTTTTAATGGGTGATGGTGTGGTTTTATTAACCCTCTGTTAACTTATTAGGAAAGTAGACCCTGCATTGCAGTCCCATCTTGAAGCTTAATGAAAGGATTCTTTGTTACTGTTGGAAGAATCCTTTGTCCTAATTTCTTGCGTGGATATTCAGAGTTCAAGTATTACCCTTGGTAGGTGACCTAATGAAAACTTCATTGATGGTTTTTGTAGAAGGATTTACATAATTTCTTAGGGTGTGAACGGTGTCAGTTTGGGTTCCTTGCCCGTGTAAATGCAACTGCACTACTGGTGGTAGTGCAACAAACTATCTTACCAAAGAGGTATTTGGAATAGTTTCATAAAATCACTTCTCACAAAGCAAGCTATATAGTGATATTGCTGAATGAGTATCAGGAAATTCTGCTGCCATGACTGTATTTGGTTAGGAATCATGAGGGGTGTGTGATGAATACCAACTTTTCTTCTCAGACAGTGAGGGAACGGACTACTATTCTGAACCATTTCCTGCCAGTGGGAGCGGGGAAGAACACCATAGATGGTCAGGGTCACGCCTGAAACATTGCATTCATGAATGCAGTCTATTGTTTTCCCATATTTGACAATGCAGATCAGTAGGATTAAGTAGGACAACTGCACAGAGTTCTTAAAGTGATGTGAAAGTGGCCAGTCTGAGAAAATTGCTAATCGCAGGAGAACAGTTGGGCAATTTTAAAGGCTGCTTTGTTTCTCAGTCTGCTCTCTGAGCTTCCAGCCTTCAGTGTGCCCCCCTTCCAAAACCAAAATTATTAACTATTAATATGTTTTATAAGCACTATGAAGAAAAATCCACAAAATCTTCTTTCTCAGATATTGCTAACATTACAGATACACTGAAAAGAGTTTATTGGTTTATTTGTAAAATAGTTTCTGACTGGAAGATTAGTCAGAAGATATTTCAAAGGAAAGAAATTGATGTTTTCCCTTGCAGCTCAGCTAGCTTATACTCAGATTTTTAAAGTCACTTAAAAATGGCAAGCAAAAACAAAATTGGCTATATTTTTGTCTCCTCTTCTAATCCATTAACACATCAGATATGTTAGTAACAGACTTGAATACAGCAAACTGATCTGAAAGTCAGTATAGATGTCCTCTATTTTTTCACTATGATGTCATTAGATTTGAGACACTGCTTTAAAAGTTGAGAATGGGAATTGAAAGGTACCAAATAAATAAAACTAATGCAGTGAATGTTGTTTTCCAACTCAGAGAAGACAATGTTTAATTGTTTTTATGAGTCAGTTTAGATTTTAGAATGTACACATATTAAACTTCATTTTCAAGTGAACCATTTCACAGCCTGAAACTTCACATTAAATGCTGCAAAAATTGTTAGGAATTAGTCCTGTCCTTACAAATGTATCTGTTTGAGGAGAGGGAGAAGGGACTGTTGGAGTTAGCAGTGAAGTGACACCTTCCTAAAATATACTTCCATCCATCTAATGCTTCAAAAACCAAGGAGCTAAATCTGGCTCTAGAAGAAAAAGTGAAACTTTTAAGATACTAATAATATTAATTCTGTCTTGAAAAGCTTTGCTTGCCCAGCTGATTTTTGAAGTGCAATCTATCAACAGTCACAGTAAGGCAATACTGTTCGCTTTTGGATTTACTCCTAGTGGTAAAACATAAACAAATAGCCTTTTGTTCTGACTTTACTGGTACCCTCTATTCCTGACCCCTGGTAATAGATGAGATTTCTGTTAACATCACAGGAAATAGAACAATAAGCCTCATAGTTAAAAATTGCTGTTTACTGAAGAAACAATTAGAGGGAAATTAGGGTATATCATTTTATTCCAGTAATTTTTAATGTTAATTGATGGGGTTTATAATAGATGCAAAATTAATATTTTTTTAATCTTCTCAAAATGTTTTTTTTACACAAAAGAAAATGGCTGTTTTCAGTTTGATCAAAGAGCCTCCTGGTCTGATACGGTGTCTCTAATAGTGGCCAGTCAAAAATGACTAGGAAAAATAAGAACAGATCAAGCATAAAATGAAACTTTCTGGCATGTGGCAGTCCACAGCTCAGGGATTTCCCAAGCTGAAGGTTATATTTTGGAGGCTTCATTCCATGAATTTCTGATAAGTTTTCAAACCTATCAGTATCAAACCTATCAGATCTTTTGATGATCCTGTATTTTTTCTATATTTTTTCCCTTAAGGGATGTTTGTTAATCTTATGAGAGAAGTAGTTTTAAATTGCACAGCTACTTTCTGTAGCTTTCAATACAAGGTTCATTTTCAACAGATTTTAGAATCTGTAGTCCTAGTGTAAAATATTGTAGTGAAACAAAGAGCTTTTGAAGGGATACAATAATTTTACACACTGATTAAGTAAAGTGGTATTTCCGAAAGCCTTGGAACCATGTATTGATGCACAGCATGATATGATTATTCTTGTTACCTTTGGTAGGATGGGCAGAGGTTTTGGCCAAAGATCCTGGAAGTAGAGGAATTTAGGGGTATTTAGGTTTTTACTTTCAAAAACAGAAAGATTTTGTATGTGAAAAAAATATTGAAACAATTCCATTTTCACACTATGCAGATAAAAAGGAAATAACATACAGCAGGGTACTAGGAAAAATTTGTAATTATCCTAGGATTTTTGGAATTGAAATTATTTCAACAAATTAATATGCAAAACTTTTCCCCAAGGAAAAGAATCACTCTCTACATATTACTCTACATATGTGAATTCAGTATAACAAAGAAACTTAAGTCAAAATTCTTTAAAACCCAAGAAATATGTTTTATATTTTAATATTGAAAATAATAATTGTAAATGTTGATTTGAATATATAGAAATAATCTTTTGTTATTATTATTATTGAGGTTAGAAGAGACAGGCTAGAACCTTTTCTTTCAAATGAATTAAAAGTTTTATGTATTCCCTGACAAAATGAAAACCTGCTGTTAAGGTAATACCTCCAATAAAATTATAGAATTAGGGAAGTTTTTAGATTGGCAAAGAACTTAATGATCATATCGAGCCCAGCCATTAACCCAGCACTGCCAAATTCACCTTTAAACCATATCTTTAAGCACCACTTCTAGGTATACTCATGATCACTAGTACATTACTACTTCTGGAATCCCTGTGAATGCATGTCAAGTGATAAAAAGAAAAAAAGCGTGACAAATGTTGTCTGTTTCTGTAGATCTCTTGCAAAACAGATACAATTTGAAAAGCATATTGCAAAAGCAGTGAAAATATAAACCTTCACACTAATTTATTCTAAAATAGAATTTCACGATACAAGATTGAAAATTGATAGATATGTAACCTGCATGTGTTGTTTTTGTGTATCAGATAGAATTAACTTAAAAATATTAATATCAAAACAGCAATTGAATGTAGACTGAATAATTTAGCTTGAGATTACCTAAACTGAAGCAAATGTGCCTCTTTTTTGATACACATCTAAATAAGCATTCTTCCTTTAGCTTGAATACTTGGGTGAGAAGAAATGTTAGAAAAAGTGCTTCAAAAAACACCAAACCACCAGAAAATCTGGTGGTACTGGTAAGACTTGCCACCACCTCAAACCAGAAGTATTATGACATTGTACAAGATGCATTTGTTCTGAAATTTTAACTAAAGATTTGTGAGAAAGGAGTCGATCGGTTCATAATTTTTGCTTCCTGTTTTTGTGGGGTTTTAGAGTTTCATTCATTTTAAGTGGAAGAACTGTTACTGAATTAAGAGGGAGAGAACTTTGTCAAATCTGGTGAGATAAGAGAGAAGGAGATGATACAAGACAGCATAAAGGGAAGTATAAGGTCATGAGGAAGAAAACCTAAGTCGTTGACAATTTATGAAGTGATGAAATATGTCTGACTTTAATATTCTGAGTGAGAGGCAACATAAAGAAATTGCAATGGTTCTTCCTGGGCAGTACTGTTCTTTTTCAGAAGTGGCTAAAGAAAGAGTCCATATAAAGAAAGTGATGATACAGGAAGATGCTGATTTTGCCTCCAATTTGCAGTTATTTTTGCTTCTTGGAAGGATCTCCAAGGGGAGGCAGTTTTAAAGCAGGGCTTCACAGAAATCCCATCCACATCTTAATGCTGCATTTCATGCAAGATTTTAAAATACCAGTGATGCCAGCTTTAGGCTGAGGGCATAATATTTATCTCAAAAGGAGTGAAAAAGGTGGTCTCAAACTTTTCACGCATTCTGTAAGACAGGTGAGGAGCTTTGGGGAGATGACTTGGGAAGTGAGGTTGAGGCAACCAGCTTTTTTAAGTTTGGTTAAAGAATGCTGGTGGAGCTAGATAATTCCCCATAGTGACAGACTACAAGGAGCAATGATCACTGTGTGCTCTTTGTAAAAAGAAGAGATCACAAGAAAACACTTCTCCCTTAGAAGGGTGCTGGCCAATTTCTCTACTTTTTATACATCAAGCACTGAAATGAAAGCAAAAGATAGAAAATTAAATGAGAAATCGCTTTGTGAGACATGAGGCATATTGGAGCCTGCCTCATCAGAGGAGATTCTGTAGACTGCTACAGACAACTGTAAATAGACAGGATTTGTTATCTGTGCTCATTTTAATTAAGTTTCTCCAAAAGAGTAGGGATGCTCTTTTCTGGAGAAGTTCCTATCCAAATATCTTTGGCTACTCAGTTTATTTCTAGGCTTCTTTTTTCAGTCCAGAGAGTGATCTTATACCAGCTTGTTGTGGTTAGCGGGTCAGCATTTAGAGTTTTCATTTTCTTTGCATACTGTTTACACAACAAGGAAATATATTTTTGTAGCTGTGTGCACTATATATGGTGCTTATTCTGCAACTTAAAGGAGCCAGTGTGGTCATTATTTCTCTGTATATTAAAGAACACTTACAAATATTATCTTGAAGAAATGAAGATTTGTTCTTTAGCCATGTTCACTGTCAGAGCCAGCATAGCAGTGGGAAAAAGCTTGTATTGGTCATTGGGGGTATAATGTTAGTGCTTTTTACCACTTTTCAGGAACACACACACTCAGTCCTATTCAGAGTAAAGCCTCAGAGTGGTGGCAGTGCTGTTCAGCTGCAGCACAGACATGGGTGATACACTTCCTCATCTATGTTCTTTCTGAATTCCAGTAGAGTTAGACCACTTCTAATGATTTTTAATTCTGTTGAATTTTTTTGTTTTAAATTTCCATCCCATAGGTCATCCATGACAGAAACCATGCAAGGGTAAGGCTAGAAGAGGGAAAGGACATGCATGAGGTTAGTGTAAATTATGCCATGCGCAACATGAGCGTACCTTTTTAGTAAACAAGTCCACACTCTGTACTTCTTTATATGCATTTTTTCAAAGGGGGCAGACAGGTAATGAAACAAACGAAAATTTAAGCCAAAAAATATAGCATCTCTGGTTAAAATGCTTTGACATTATTAAATTGTTACACGTTGCCTGATGATGTCATGGAGGCCAGAACTATAGGTGACATTATAAAGGAATTAGTCCAATTTCCATCTTGGGAGTTTATGTGTTAGGGATTGGCAGAAGCTTGAAAGGCATACCAGGGAAGAATTCTATATGCATCAATTAATATCCACTGGCTGATGTAGAAATCTGGGTGAGCCTCAATTCAGAATTTTCTGTGTTCATGTGAGAAATATGTGTTAAAAATAGAATAAAATCTTGAGTTCTGCTGTACGAGGAGTATTTTCAGATGCCATTGTGACAGCTGACACAGCAACATGGACCCTGAAGTGGAGATGAAATGTCTAAAAAGGCAAAGCCCTACCATTCAGATAGTAAAGAAGAAAATTTTCATTTCTTAGATATTCATTACAGTAATGCTAATGCTATAATGGTTAAGTGTTAAAAGCCATTGTTAGTCATGGCACAGTCTGCATTTGAAAATTAGATTCTGTCATATCCAAAGAAGAAAATTGAAAAACTTCCCAGTAGCTACAGATGTTATACAGATATTTTCCCTATATTAAACAACAGCAAAAAGATGCAAATTTTCATGATACATAGATCAGTACTAAAATGCTGGATAGATATCTCATTTGAAATAGAAGAGTTAGACAAACTAAAACATTTCATGCAGTTATTGGAGATGAAGACACAAAAGCATAAAGGTTAAGACCAAGAAGTAATCAGATTAAAACTTAGCAAACCTTTTGTTTTCACTGGGAGCATTGCATTTCACATGAAATATTCGGACTGTAGATAAAAACTACTTAATGCAAAACATATTTGACTTTAACTTCTTTGTTGAGTCATAGAAAAGGCATTACTATTCTGCCCACAAAGCTAGGATTTGACTGTTTTTCTGTATCCTAAAATAAGATGAGAACCTTAGGTACAGATTTCCAGGCACACAGTGGTTTTCTCTGTAAATTTCATGAGCTAACAAAGATCACATTGACATATTTTCAGCAATAGGAATGTGGTTTAGAATTTTCAAATTTCAAGATTTTTAGAAGGGTTACCATACTTTTTGTGTGCTTCAACTCTGTCTTTAAAGTGTGTTAATAGGACTAATTTTGAACGTTCAGAATAGTTGCTGTTTGAAAACTGTCAGAAATAAAGGTTACAGTATGACTTTTTTTCTTCTTAACTTTCTGACACTCTTTAATCTTCCTGTCTGTTAAACAAAGAAATATAGTCATCTATTAAGCAATTAGCAAATCGAACTTTAAATGTAATAGGACTATGGTCAATATCTCAAAAACACATGCATAAACTCAGTCTCTGGAGAATGACAATGGGCTGGAGTCATGAATGTGTTTATTAAAACAAATTTCTTTATTTTCAACCAGAGCAAAATGAAAGATCAAGATAGTATGAAATTTTCTCCTGACAGCTACACGGAACTGTAAAATTGTTTGGGTTGAAAAAGCTGTTAATATCATCAAGTCCAAAGTTATCTCAGCACTGCCATGTTGACCATTAAACTGAGTTTCCAACTCTACAGTATTTTGAAGGCTTGCAGCAATGGTGATCCTATCACTTGCCTTGACGCACTCTCCCAATGCTTAACCACCCTTTCAATGAAGAAATTTTTTTCCTTATATCTGTTCTAATCCCCCCGATGCAAATTGAGACCATTTCCTCTCATCCTGTCGTCTTGTTACCTGGTAGAAAAGACTGACACCCACATCACTCCAGTCTTCTTTCAGGTAATTGTAGAGAGCAT
Source organism: Chamaea fasciata (assembly GCF_029207755.1). NCBI lineage: Eukaryota > Metazoa > Chordata > Aves > Passeriformes > Sylviidae > Chamaea > Chamaea fasciata. Next base: position 33,401,481 of record NW_027094091.1, on the reverse strand, counting down.
AAGGTCTCATGCAAGCCTCCTTTTCTCCAGGCTAAACAACCCCATCTCCCTCACCCACTCCTGATAACCCTTGTGCTCCAGACCATAAAACAACCTTGTTTCCCTTCTCTGGAGCAGCTCCAGCACCTCAATGGCCTTCCTGACTTAGGGGCCCAGAACTGGACACAGCAGTTGAGGTGTGTTCTATTTTTAACACACTCACCAGGGCTGAGTACGGGAGAAGAATCACTTCCCTGGTCCTCCTGGCCCCACTTCTTCTGATACAAGCCAGGATACCATTGGCTCTCTTGGCCACTTGGACACACTGCTGGCTCAGGGTCAGCTGCAGTCAAGCAGCAGCACCAGATCTTTCTCTACTGAATGACTTTCCCACCACTCTCCCCTAATCCATAGGGCTGCATGGGGATGGTGTGACCCAATTGCAGGGTTTGGCATAACAACAGTAATAGCAACATAGGAAGAAACCCAATTCTATGCAGATTGAGGTTATCTTATCAAAGAAAGACAAAAATCTTCCATTCTCAGTGTTATACTTTGATAAGGATCAAATTACCTTTGTCATCAATAACATCTTCTGTCACCAAACGAAAAATGGTTTTGAATTGCTATGTCATTAAAAGTTTCAGCAAGCCATGTTTATGGATTTGTCCAGCATTCAGGAATATTGAGCTTATAGCCGGAGCAATAAACCTGAGTATTTATTTGGAAACAGTGTCCTGCAAAATCTAGTTTAAATTTGTACATATAGAAAATGCTTGGGAAACTTCATGGTTGCAGCCTGATAAAAGAGCCAAAATTTATAACTCTGGTATTGTCTATTTTTTTTTTCCATTTCTTTGCTTTTTAACCTGTATTTTTCAATGGATCCTAAATTTTCTGTGTTTCTCTGTCCCTCTGGAATTCATTATTTCTGGATTATGAAGGGGGCAGTTTGATGTAAGAATGTTTGTGTTGTTTCCATTTTAAGCTAAGATTTCCAATCAACACCTGAAGACTGTGTATGCATTAGTTTACTCTGCATGCTGCCCAGGAAGTATAGTCTAATGATGGTATTGATTGAGTAAACATTTTCAAGTAAGGTTTCATTATATATATACCCAGTGCAAAATGAACAAAACAAGTTAATCACCCTGGCACCTCTTTTCTTGTGAAACTATTCTGAATTTTATTAAATTCTTTAGATATCTGCCATTGAGACTGTTCAGAACCACATATACATTTATAGGAAAAGCGGATTATTTTTTGTTATTTTAGCTTTAAAGCACTTTTATCTAAAAATAAGTTTCACCTAAACATGTTGCGACGGCATTGTCCCTATAAATGTGAGCATTGATATTTATGAATCTGGTACATAGCAAGGATTATAAGAGTTCTCACCAGGAATGTGTTATAGACTTTTTTATAAAACGTTACAAAAATGTACCCATTCTGTTAGATGAAACCATTTCAAACTTCTTTCATTACTTGAAGACATAACATTGTCTTTACAGATCTTTTGAAGGCAGGATTTTTTTAGATAGTTGAAAAAATTCTTCCAATATTTGAAAAGATCAACTAAAAGAGATGACTGGTAATAGAACTTCAGGGCTAACCCCAAGAGGGTTTTGATCCACAATCCCTTAAGGTGTTGTACATTTGTGTTTTCATTCATACCAGTGCCTTCAAATACTTTGCAAGTTTGAAAAATATTTTTTTTTTTATTTCACACTAAAGGTCTCATTCACAGAGGCACTGTACAACAGTATATCCTCTTTATGTCACTCTACTTGGGAGTCAAGAAATGGTATGGCCTAATGAGGTGCTACATAGGTTATCAACAGGATTGTAGGATGCACATCAATAGCTTTACATCAGAAGCAAACTTAAAAGACTTAAAAAAAAAATTAGGTGAGGAGTCAGTGCCGTGTGATACCCTTTTCCAGGGAGAGAAAGTTCAATAGTAATACCGAATAAAAAATAACAAAAAACAAAAGTAAATTTTTAATGAGGTACTGGGTCATTTCTGATTCATTTATGATTACTAAAGAAATTATTTCATCAATTAGATATTTAGATATTTCTGTAATCTTCAAGCTAACAAGTATTTTTAAGAAACTTAAAAACAATTCATTTGAAGTAGTGGATATGGCTATTTTCAAAAGACCTAAGGAAAACAGTAACATTTATGAAAAGCAATAAACATAGGTTTAATGATTTAAATCTTTTGTAATGTGACCATGATCAAGCCAAAAATGTTTACATGTGATATAAGTTGTTTATTGTCACTCTGCATATTCTTCAAAATTATTTCTTTATTTCTGTGGAACATACATCAGTATTTTTGCTTTTTTGACATGGACACTTGTAAATGAATTGCAGCTGGTCTGTAACATTGGAATATAATTTTCTGCTGCTTTTAGTTAGTCTTTAATACTGTGTATCCTTAGGTGACATATCAGTTTAAGATTGAGCTTAGTCTGGTAGTTTGAAATCAAATATGATCTTTTATAATTAATATATTTTGAGGTAGAGGGAAAAGTAGCAAGGATTAATAAATCACAATGTTCCTCTTAATGTTAAACAAAACTAAACAGTCAGCTTTTGGATATAATACTTGATGAAGTCTTACGTTGTGAAAATATACTGAGGCAGATTGGTTTACAATTAAATGCCTTAGATGATATAATGAGATATGACACGTTAATGTATGATTTTCACCATATCCCTGTCCTCTCTTGCAACTGGAAATTTTTCATTGAATTATTTGATTTTTGAAGTCGTGGAAAAAAATGAATTCTGACTATGCATTTTAGGACAAATCTGATGTTTCAAATGCTGCATCTGAAAATACAGCTGTGATGAAAATACAGGGTGGTTTGGTAAAAAATGTACTTGCATTCTGTCAGGATAGCAGTAGGACTGTGTCTCCCCTGATATATCTTTGCAGTTTTGCTACAGAAAAAACTGAGGTGTACAGCATAAACACATGAAAAACTTATAGTACTGAGATCAGATCAAAGCTCTGTCTTGCACAATATGGTGTTTCATCAATTACGAATACCTATGGAATAATATGGAAACAGGCAAGTATGTATTGATAGCTCCATGCCTCCTTCCACTAGGTGTCTGAATCCACTTCCAAATTCACTGCTGTTTTTCTATAAATAGGTCTAATTCATTCACAGTCTAGTTTTTTGTGAGATAAAGTTTTTGGTTGTTTTGAGTTGTGTGACCCCCTAACTACATTTAAAATTCCCTAATATTTTTATTAGAAAAGGCAATGGATTAATTTTTGCTAGATTACTTTCTCCACATCACACATGAATTTCTAGATAGCCATCAAGCAGACTACAGACCTAGAATTTCCAGGCTTATGAGTTCTGGAAGACATTTTCTGTCTGATGCATTCAAGTTATGGGGTGTATATGGTATCTGAATTAGAAATAGCCTATAGTAGTGGCTGACGCCATAAAAGCTAACTTGAAAATCTTCATGAAATCATATAATCATAGAAGTAGTTTGGGATGGAAGGGACTTGTAAAAGTCATCTAGTCCCCTAAAACAAGCAGGGACATTTCAGCTAGATTTGGTTGCTCAAAACCCATCAATCTGGCCTTAAACACTTCTAGGGATGAGCATCTAGCACCTTTCTGGGTAACTGGTTCCAGTGTCTCACCACTCTCACAGGAAAGAGTTTCTTTCTAATATTGAATATAAATCTGCCCTTTTACAGTTTAAAGTCATTTCCTCCTTGTCCCTCTCATTACAAGCCCCTGTAAAAAGGGCTCTCTCTCCAGCTCTTCTATAAGCCCACTTTGCATACTGGAAGGTTACCATGAGATCTCCTTGGAGGCTTCACTACTCCAGGCCGAACAGCACCAGTTCTCTCAGTCCTCTTAGGTGAAGTGCTCCTTCTCCTGGATCATTTTTGTGGTCTTCCTCTGGATCTGATTTTGTGTATTGAGTAGTTCAGAGATGGATGCAGCATTCCATGTGGTGTCACACGAGGTCAGAGCAGAGGGGCACAATTACTTCCCTTAACCAGCTGCTCATGCTCCTTTGATGCAGCCCAGGATATGACTGGCTCTCTGAAAGTGCAAGTGCACATTGCTGGCTCATGCACAGCTTTTCATCCACCAGAAACCTCAAGTCCTCAGCAGGGCTGCTTCTCCACTACAACTATCTGTGCTACTTTTCCAAGAGGTGTTGAGATGGTTGAAGTCCCCCAGCAGGAGGAGAGCCTTTGAACCTGATGCCTCGTGTAGCTGGAGCAGAAAGGCTTCATCAATAATCATTGTTCTCTGGCGGACTTTAATAGATATCAACCACAAAGTTCTCTTTGTTGCCATTCTCCAATTCTTGCCCAATCACACATACACTGTTTTGGTTCAGTTACTTTGCAAAGTATTTCACCTTGGTTGTGTTCACATCTAATCAGGATTAAAAGAAATTAAATAATGGCTTTCTGTGAAAGGTTTTGTTTAGTAAACCATACTCTGGTAAAAAAAAGCTTCAAAGGGAAACTTTTGGGGACCTGGAATAGACTTGGAAGTCTCCAAGTGGTTTTTGATCTAAAGGAAAAAAAAAAAAAATCTCTATCCCTCAACTGTAAATCAAAACTACCATACAGATGCACAGGCCCCATAGTATTTATCACAAAGACAAACTATTTATAAAAGGAACACTCAAACTTTGTGCAGAATATTGAATACACAGCTATGTTCAAAAGAATTATTGACATTTTACATACATACATATGCATGCATTTTTTTATTGGTATCCATATATAAATATGTGATTTGGATGTTAAATATTTTTTAATTACCCTTAAAATTCAGATTTAACTTAAAAAGGACCATTTCTCATCTACCTGTAAAAAAGCCATCCTTGTATTTTTTTTTTTTTAATAGTGCTGTCTTTGAAACTTGATACTGTGTCAGGAGAACACATCTAATACCATGCTTTATCACTTGTGGAAGTTAATTTTATCCCTGGGACTTGGAAAGTTTTCTGAACAATGTTTCACATTGCCTCTACATGATAATAATTTTAAATCAAATCATTTATTTAGTGATTAATATAATTTTCTGTTAGAAATATGCTTGTATTTCCAATCTGAAACATCAATACATTAAACTTGGTGATCTCAAAGGTCTTTTCCAAGCTAGTTCATTCTGGGATTCTGTAATATTTTGGAATGCATATCGTAAATTGCAGTCAGAGCAAATGAGAGTATTACTAATCATTTATATATAGATAGATAGATATATAGATATATAGATAGATATATATATATGTATATATAATTTGAGGTAAAATTTATAAGACCTGTTTCATTTCTGTCTGTATTCATTTTAATAAGCAAGTTAGTTTAAGAGTTACATGCGGTTTGGTTCCATTTCAGTGCAGCTGTACAGCTCAGAAGAAACTACTTCTGAGTAGCTGTTCATGGGTTATGATGCTAATCTCATAGCTGTCTCTCTAGCTGTGTGTACTCATAAACCTCACAGGCTATAGTAAGAAGAGTAAATTTGCCAAGTTAGAAATCCAGAGAAAACTGGTAGATGTGATATATTATATGGAATTACAGCAGTCGGAAGATTTTGTTTAAAGGAGAATGTCATGCATTTGAAATTTATTTTGGTGTATGTTGCTCTTAGGAGGTGTGTATCACATGCTAGATACACAGAGTATTTTTTAATAATTGTCTGATAATTTTGATAATCATTTAATATAAAATTATTAGATGCACGTTCATCTAGGTATTAAATAGGTTCCTAGGTATCGGAAAAAGTTTTTCAATCTGACTTTATCAACAAGAGGGAAAGAATCTGATACCCTGTGTGGTAACACCTGGTTACAAGTGGTTTTGTACTTGGCCTAGAAGAACTCACAGCTGATCTCATTGAATATACTGTGAGTTCTATTCTTTGAACTGCCTATGAAGTCATAGAAAGTGTTTCTGTATAAATGTATTGTGCATTAAAGATGTGTGATCCACCACCATAATATTTACAAATTAAACCCCAGGAAATAGCTTGAAAATTCTCATCTTCTGAATACACTAGAAAATACAGTTTGGGGTTCTTTTTCATCCAAGAAGTAGTGGTCATGCTGTATGTGTAGCTGGCTGAGTAATTTAGTGATTTTCCTAATTTCATCATCAATATCTACAGCATGTTGTAAAGGATCTGAATTATTGTGTCAGCACTAATTATTCAAAAGAATTATTTAAAGTATTTATGCAAATAATTCTTGGGTTTTATCCCATTTATTTTTTCTTCAAAATATGGAATTTTCATTCTGTGCTGGATTACAATTGTCCTGATTCAACATATGTAAACACATCTTACCTTTCATTGAGTTGAGTTAAGAAAGACATAATATTATCAAGCTTCTATGCATATTTTATTTCACTAAAATGAGGAATCCATTTTCATGGCTAATATGTAAAATATAAAAACAAAAAGAAGTTCAAGAAACCATTTTAAATTAAGAATGCTAATAGAAATCTCGTAGTATTTTTCTTAGTATAGAGATGTACATATGAATTAGCCACAGAGAAATTCAGCTGCATGTATGGTATGGAATTGAACTTAAAGATCTCTGTGTAATAAATCATATAAATCATTGGGACCTTTTTGTATTTTCAGCATTTTGTTCTGTAATTTGTTCTTAACACTACCTTGCTCGTGTACAACCTAGTCATTAGGTTGAAATAGTACACTGTGCCAATTTCTTCCTTGGTTGAGGGCTGTGATGTATAGTCAAGCTGTGAGGAAAAGCAAAAATTAAAACAAAATATAAATGAGACAGATTGAAACACTGCAGTGTTTTGAGCCTTAACTCTCTAAGTACAGATACAGCTTTCAATTCTGTAAAACAGTCTTAAAAATTCTAGTTTTCATTAAAGTTGGATTCAGCTCTTCATTTTCTGACCTGAAATATTTTATTGATATACGTACACATAATAGAGTTATTTTTTCTTCTTGAAAGTACTTATCTTATTCTAAAACTTTAGCAGAAGGAAACACTGCTAACATAGATGTATGTCTCAGTCTTTACATGGAATTTTTCTACTTTCATAATCAGAATTATAGTGATATACAATTTACTGACATATGTAATTCCTGACATATTTCAACATCAGCTGTTAAAATAGAGACAGGAATATCAGATATTTAATAGCTAGAATGCAAGGAAAAAAAAACAAACAAAAAAACCCACCACTATAATTTTAGAGTTCTAGCATAAAATGGTCTGTGTACTTCTTCATTTCCTGTATTGTGACATTCAAGGGGTGTAATACTTGAACTAGATTCTCTGGTACTTCTATTGGTTAAATAAATAAATGCATAAAATCTTGATAGAGCTCATGCAAAACTACCACTCTTCTCAGACTTCTGTATGTAAGTAGCACCCAGGCTGCTTCAAAATATAATGTTCTGTGTCAAAATCAAATTCTTTTAATAATCCCCAGTGTTCCATCCTGATGCCATCTTTTTGCTGTCTTTAATTCATGAAAGCAAAATTTAACCAGCACAAACTACTTTAAAGTACTCTTTATACTTAGTTTAATAATGAGATATTAATTTTCAAATAAGTCAAAAGAAAGGCAGATGTTGAAAATTAGTAACTTGGGGTTTTGTTCAAAACTTGCAGTTTTACAGTAAATTGTATCACATGAATTGACCTCTTCCATGGATATTACTATGCTGATTGAGAATGTTTAACTAAGAAGTAGAGGTTATTCCTCTTCACGGACAACACTAAGTCTGTTGGGAGTGTTGATCGGCTGCGTGGCAGAAGCACTTGATAAAAGGATCTGGGCAGGCTGGATTAATGGGCCAAGGTCAATTGTATGAGATTCAGTAAGACCAGGTGCCCTAAATTGTGTTTAACCTGGCAAAAATGAGGCTCAGGGAAGTTCTCATCACTCTCTATGAATGCCTGAAGTGAGCTTGTAGTGTGGTGGGGATCTGTGTCTTCTCCCAGGTTAACAAGTGACAGGATGAGAAAAAATGTCCTTGAGTTGCATCAGGGAGGATGGATTGGGTATTAGGATAATTTTTCAAAGGAATGGCTGTAAAGTATTGGGACAGACTGCCCAGGGAAGTAGTGGAGTCATCATCCCTGGAAGTGTTCAAAAAACTGTGGATACAGCACCTGAGTACATGGTTTAATGGTGAAGGTGGTGGTAGTGTTTCTAGGCTGATGGTTGGACTTCATGATCATAAAGGTCTTTTCCAGCCTTAACAGTTCTGTGCTTCTACTGTAGGTGATGAGGTGAGTTTGCCAGTTAGCCTTCCATTTTCATAAGATTTTCAGGCACATCTGGTCATGTATTCCTTATTTTTTATTGGTTTGGTAAAATACAATTAAGCACATATTCTTTCTGACACGCAGCAAAGTAATATTCTGAAGTGAAACAGGCCAATAGATACTAAATCACAGATACAGTGCTGTATCCTGGAATATACAAAGGCCAAGTCTTGAGTCTAAAAACTTTTTGTGAAATGGGATAATGAAGTGGGAATTGTGACTTTGGGAGAGTGCAACTTTCCCAACTACTGCACTCAACTAGACTGTAAACTGGAGAGAGAATTCATTCCTGCTGAAAAAGACCAAGGAATCTATTGAGATTGTAAATTTGTTTTTAAGTTACTACTCTTAAGAAAACTTGGAATTTCAATTCCAGATCCCATAATAAGAACTGGGGAAACAGGGCAGAATAGTACAAATCTATAATCATAAGCTCTGATTCCAGTAATTCAGAACAAGGAAGAATTTTTCTAACTTCATGTGAATTTAAATGCTTAGTACGATGAGATGAAGAGGGAAAATGAGCAAACAGTAGTTTGACAATAGTTTAATACTGTCATTTTGGAATAAGTAAAATATTCCAGATTTTTCTAGTTCATAGATTTAATTACTAGAAAAATTTTGTTTACCTTTATATTGTACAAAATCTTAGGTTGCCATAGTTGCCTAGGTAAAATAAAATTAGAAAATATGGATGTCTATACCAGATTTTTTAGGGTGCTAGTCTCTACCCTTTATGCCATTTTATCCTAAAAGCCCTGCCATGATTTATGAACTTGAGAAAAGGATGTAACCTGCTAGTGCAAAGTATTCGCTCCGTAGAACAAAGAAGAAACTGTAAAATTACATTGTCTTTTTTCTGAGCTTGGCATACAATGTGCCACACCATCCCTCACACAATCAACTTCATGAAAATTAAAAATAAAACAGGATCTAGATAAACTTAAGGAAGTGTTAAGGAAAATAAGGGAGCCAAGTGAAGAAATATAATATTAAAAGAAACATGCTGTTTTCTATAAAGAGCACAGTGTAATACTCAGAAAAATAATAGTTGATATCTCGGTCTAAATCAACCTCTTGAAGGGATTGAAACCTGATGTAGAAGCATCTGCGATGCCTAATATTGTAAATAGAAATCATGGCTAAAAACATATGTTTGGTGCCTTTGAAAATGATTCTTTTTAGAGTGTCTTTAATATATATTTTTTCTACTGTCTTCTTCTTTCTTAAGAAAGCTTCTTCTGTCTCAGGAAATGACATTCTGTAAATGGATCTCACTGGTCAGGGTTAGTTTCCACTTTGAAGAATGCATGAATATTCCAGAGCAACTCGGTTTGGGTGGTTAGAACATTTGCTCTTATTCTTCACCTGTGCTATTCATTGCCAGTTATACACATTTATTCTCACATCTTGAGCTTAGTTTCCTCAACAGCTTTTGTTTACCACTCTGGATAGTGATTATATTCCTTCTCAGATTACATTTGGGAGGGCTAAACAGAATAAGTATTTTCAGCCTTTTCAGTTCATAAACACAATGCCTACATTCTCATTGTTTAGTTCATATGTGCATGACTCTGAATTTTGTATTTTTACATTCGATTTCTTATGTTCTGTTAATGTAATTGACTAACTCATAAAGCACTTCCTGTAAGAACTTTCATGGTTTATACCTGTTGAAAATGAAGAAATTGTGTAAGCTGATACACTCCATTTTACCTGACTTATTAAGGTTTTACAGAAGGTCCATCTCATTTAAAGAGCTCCACTAGAAATCTTCCTTCAGTCTCTGGCCAGATTCTTCTCTATACATAATTCTTCTCTGCACTTCTATCTTCAACTTAACTTTCTCTGAAGCCGATATCAAATCTATCACATTTCTGGTTTAAAAATAAAAGTATTTAGCTAACTTAGAATCTGTCAGATTGCTGTCATAGAAAATGGCAAATGGAATCTATGAAAATCTCATTTTGGTATGGTTTTTTGGGGCTTTTTTTTTTGGTTTTTTTTTTTTTGGTTGGTTGGTTGGTTGGTTGGTTTTTGGGGTTTTTTGGTTTTTTTTTCTTTTACCATGTCCTTAAATCTATTTTTTAGTTCAGTATTTGTTTCTTTCAGTTTCATTCCAAAACTGTAAATAAAGTTATAGTAAGTGTCTTCATATATTACAGTTATGGAGGTACATACCACTGAATTACTCTTTAAACAAGGGGCTTCAGTTGTTCTGTTTCATGATCCCTACTATATCTGTTGATATTAGAAAAACAAAAATAAACAAAAATATGTTCTCTAGTCTATAGTAATAGAGTACTAAGATTTAATATGCTTTATTTAGAAAAATATTTCGGGTTTTGTACACTTTCTAGAATGAAAGATTATTTGAAGGAGTGGATTTTGAAAAAGAACCTGATGCCAACCATATGATGTGTGGCAAATGGGTGAGCTGAGGCTCAAGGCTAATCCCACAGGCTGCTACCTATGCGATGCACACTGAGTCCTATAGATCCATTCATCATGGATCACAGAATTCTTTCCAACCCTTACAAAGTTTTGACTAAAACCTCACTGTGTAGATATTTGTTTCAAATTATCGCATACAACATAACATAAAGTTATGACAAGTACATTACAGTTATAATGTGTCAATAAACTATATGCTACCATATAATCGAGCATATGCATACCTAAAACAAAGTGGCAAACTGGAATGAAAGCAAAATAAATGCCAAAATAATGCCAGTGAGCATCTCTACCATATGTAAACCTGAGCAAGTTATTTTGTGGAAATACGCTGAAAAGAAAATGTGTTTACCACAATCTGTGATTGATTTCAACTTGTGCTTGTAACTAATCCACTCATACTGCAGCCAGTCTTATGTACTTAGTGATTAAGCAGTGAAGTTTATTTACATTAAAATCTGTTCAATCACCTAAGCCCCTAAATAACGTAATGAACTTGCAGCATTTTTGAGAACTGATACAATAGTTCTGCTTTATGTTTATTTCCTGGGTACAATTTAACATTTATTTAAAAGACAGAAATTATCTTTCACTCAACTATGAACATTTTGCATTTATAATAAAAGAAATATCCTAAACAATGCAAGAAACAACTGCTAAGAAGCCTAATTTTACAGGATATAATATTATAAATATATGTCCTATATTTATAGTGGTGACTTTACTCATCTAGTTGGTGAGTTTATAAGATATAATGTATTAAACATCCAGTTCTTAAAGCAAAGCTTATGTTTAAATGCATTTTACAGCAAATTCAAGCTCAGAACCTATGAATTTTATTTTTTGTTGTTTCTCTGGGATCTACATGTTTTTGTGAAGAAGTTTCTAAACATCTAGCATTTGCTAAATTTATGATACTTAGATTTCAAGAAATTAGAATAGTTATAGTGTAGTAGCGTCAAGGAATAGGTGAAAATGCTGGGGTTTAGGAACTGATATCTAACTTATGTAAAATTTGAATTTACAACCAAGTGCTTTAAAAAAAAATCACTGAAAGCACTATATATAAATATAGCACTATTTTATTTATTAAGTGCTACCCAAAAAAATCACATATTTTGAAGTCACATGTAAAATATAGAGTGCTTTAATTTAGCAAATACAGAAATTCTTTATGCTAACATATTTTCAATAAAAATATTAGCATTGCAGTAGAAAATTTGATAATTTTAAAAGGTGTTCCATTTTTTTCATAATTTTCTCCAGTCTTAATTCTGTCTGGAAAGGCATTTCAAAATTCACAATTTTTATTGCAGTCCTATTTACATGAGCATGTAACAAGGAATTCTTAGAGTATGCAATAATAAACATAAAGTTCTTGCTGATAAGAAGTTCTTGCCTGTCATAACTGTGTCAGTTTCCTGTTCTGTTCTTTAGTACTGAGTTTGACAGGTACACTCTGTGCCATCAGTGCCTTGCTCTGAACTGTATAAAGGTAAAGCTGTAATTTGTTTCAAAGGACTTCCAAATTTGACTGCACAATGGAATATATCCAGAGGGAAAGATACCACAATTGTTAGTATACTTTAAGAACAGCACTGCTTATAAATATATTTTAAGGAGAAGAAATACAGAAATATATTTTTGTATTTGTATATTCCTTCCTAAGTTGTTTTCACATTTTGCTGTATTGTGAATATGAGAATGAATAGAAGTGTAGAGATTCAATGTGCAAGAATCTTTTAGAATTGATTTTTACCATTTAAAGAACATTTATATAAATGGAGTAGATTTCAGCTAAGTATGATTTCGACTTATAACAGTGTTAATTTGGCATTTTTCAAAGACTTGAAAATTCTGCAGGTGGAATGGAGTGGTCCATTCTTCCCCATTCTCAAACTCTTAGGTACAGTACAGCAGCAGGAATTAAGGGTCACAGAGCTCCTACACAACTGAGAGGGAAAGATTATTCATGAGAGAACGTTAACCCAAAGAAAGCATTAAATCTATCAAGATACAATAGGAATGAGTTACATTGACACAGACTTAGGTTTTTCTGCGTAGTGTTATCAGTTTTGTCTTTGCTCTTGCTGCAACAGGACCACCAGACTGTACTCTATAATTGCACCTCCTTCTGAAGAAATGATTGCTTAATGGGTCCTCTATAAAATCATCAGAAATATTTCACTTAGAGTTTTCCTTCATATCATTAATAGTTACTTTCAATACTGCAATTTTATATACAAACCAAATTGTCAGAAAATAAGTAACCTTTCTCTTTCCTACTCTAAACTTATTTGTAAGAAGAACCTTGTCGCTGGATTAGGTACACAGTAATTAATATAGGGTCCGTCTTATTGATTATCTGTTCTCCTTGTTAACATCTACTAATACATCATGCAAATAAATGCTTGTTTCAATTTTGAAGTCTTCCAGATAATTTCTAATGTTTAAGATTTTTGTGGCGGCCATCATGTTACCCACATCCAAGAGGGATAAAATAAGCAAAGTAAAATATTTCTTGAATTTTTTTTTTTTGGTGATTAACACCTCATATAGAACACTAAAATCAGTACTGACGTGGGAGATTGAACCTGTTTATAAGGTTATACTTGTATTTTTATATTTTTACTTAAATCTATGCAGCTTGTCATTTGACAGCAAATTTCACTAAGGAATTCCTCACTGTTCTGTTTTAATCTGCTTTACATCTATCATGTAAAGGGGGTTTTGTAATTACAGACTATATGATTGAACAGTATAGTCAAGAAGCCACGTTTCTGTATTAATCTAAAGAATCGAGACACAGGAATAAAACAGAGGAGCATTCTAGTCTCCAAAAACTTTAAATTCTGATGAATGATAATTTTTTACAGTCTTTGGAAATTTGTCTTAAAATATGGAAATTGTGTTATTTTTGAGAAGAGAGAGAACAGCTGAAATATTCTGCCTTGCTCTTCTTGTTGATGTCATAATTGGGTTCATATCCACTTACTCCCTCTTCTGAAATAACACTACCTCATACCAAATTATTAAGGCAACCTCTGCCAACGGTTTGGCCTACAAAACACTGTTACTGGATCAAAACTGTATCTTGAAGAGCTTTACTATAGGTATCTAATTTTCTCTCCAAGTTAGATATTAATTTCATAGAATATAAAAAGGTAGGTGCTCATAAGCAACAAGTTTCATTTGAATAAATAAATTATTTTAATTTACCTCTTATTTGGCAATGATGGAAAAAGTAATATTTTTTTCTCCACTGAAAAAGGTGTCTGAAATCTTAAAGACATGTAAGAATGTACAATATGTCTGTATAACATAACTGTCAGAGTAGCACTATGAGTGGGAACCAAGTTTGAATAATTTTTAATTTATTTTTTTATAATAATTTTAGCTTTTTAAATAATTTTAGCTTGGAGGAGAAAAAGGAATTTATGTGAATTTATTGTAGTTAAAATTTACTGTATTGTAAATATTGTAAACATATGTGTTCCCAAATGTTATAAAAATGATTTCAGCTTCTGTTTAGGAAAAAGAAATCAATAAAGGAAGTCAGACATAACAAATGAGAATTTCAGGCCCAGTGACAGTAGATAGACCCGGGTGCCTTATATTCACACACCTTTCAATCAAGTAATATGTGTACTGCACTGGAATAAACTGAAGACACTCTAGCATCCAAGTAGACTTTGATCACTTTTGTTCATAAACGTGACTCATATTTCTGTAGCCACTTTTTTCTGAGCTACTGATCTTCCCTAAACTTTACAGTGAGTGCTCAGTGAACTTAAAGGAGCCTTTACTCATTCTGCAAACAGACATTAAATACTCATGCTGCATCGCACTGTTTTTTTCCTAAATATCAGATACTGTCTCTGTTGCAGTTTTTGTTTCTTATGTTGTTTTGTCCACTGTCCTTCACATTCTGCAGAAAAAATTGTGGGGAAAGATGAGTTCCTTTTTGTAATCATGGTGCTTTCATTAATTCAGTTTCACAGCAGAAATGAAGTTTGAAAATACTAATTTGCCTACATTTTTTAAATTTAATGGGTTTTGTTCATTCATCATTCTTGATGATTACTCCTATGCTTTCTGTTGATTGCATGGTAATTAAGATACTGTATACAATTAAACATGATAAATACACTGTCATAAATCTCCCTAGTTTTCTGAATGGGAAGGCTAAGAAGAGTTCACTTTTTTGTAATAAGGATACAAGGCATAGTAGGAACTGCCTTATTCTTTTGATTGGTTGTAGTGATAAGACTACAGCCATGTAAACAATACACTGATAGAAATATATGAATAGCCTTTGGCCATGCTGCTCTTATGCCAATATGATGTCCTACTGGTTCCTTACTGGTTCTGTGACCATTTCTTGTTATGAATTTTGTCCGGATTGGAACATAATGGTTGAGCTCTGTGCAATCTGTGAAAGTTGTATGTTACTTGTTCTGGATGTGAAATAAAGGCATGTGGGAATGTGTTTCACACCTGCTGATGTAATGTGAGACAACTACAGAAGATAGAGAGGGTCAGCCTTGGTTCACTGTTCTCTGTGTTGCCTGTTCAGCATGACCTCTAGGATGAGCTGTGCCCTATGCTGCACCCAGGTTTTACATAAAACAAAACAAAACAAAAAAAAAAAAAAAAAACCCAAAAAAACCCAAAAAAAACCTAGGAAAGAAATACTATCGGACTTGAAGAGGTATTACTTGAAGGTGTAGTCAAAGCCCTAGTTGGCTCCTGCTAGATCTGCTTTGTCATTGTCTTTTCCAGTTGAGCTGACTAGGTCCTTTTTCTACCTCTCTACTAGTCAGAACAGTTGTTGACCCATGCAGAACACATGCTGTGCTTCCCCCTCCAAGGATGAAAAGAAGCTTTGTTAACTGTGTTGTCTCAGGTCTCCCAGAGGCATCATAACTATCAGAGGCAGAGTACTACCCAGAAGTTGTGGGAGTAGTGCTTTCTTCCTACACCTTTTTTTGGCTCTTTTTTTAATGCTGCAAGAATTGTAAATAACATTCCTTAAAACATCTCCATCCCTAGTTTCTCTAGGGAAAAGTTCTAAAAAAATACATTTCATATGGTCATTTATAGCCAGAAGTACCAGTTTTAAAAACACAGCATGGAGGAAACAGGTGAAAACTGAATCTTTTTGTTTTCAACAGAGAGGGGTACTGAAAGTCACTCTAAAGGAGATATTTTAAAAATTGGTTTAGATTTTAAGCTCTCCAGGAAGTCACCTTAGAGATGACTTTCTGAAACACTGTCTTGTCTCCTACCTCCTTTAAGTTAATTTTGTGTGATAATCCCTGGGATTCAAATCCAGGGAGATAGATTTTTGTTTCTTTTATATTCATTTGAAATCATTAATGATATCCGCACTTGCTGTTTTCTTGGCAACATCAAACATATGTATAACTAGTCATTATAGTGCTGCACAGGAATAGTCATCACAAAAAATTACCATTCTATGCATTATCAGATTTTTAAAAATTTGCACAGTTGTGAATATTTACAGTTAATGAAAGAGGGTTGCCAAGAAAATGCAAATACTTCAATAAGTATATTCTTTAATTTTTAGGGGATATATCAATAAGGATTTTGAGAAACCAAGAATACCTTCTGCTTTGTTCATATGTTGATAGTATACTCCTTGCTCTTTCAGTAATTAAGTCTTATGACATTCCAGAAAGCGTAAATCCTGCTGAGATGTTTAGATTTGGTGCAAACTATTGATGTACAAACAAAATGAAAAAGAGGGGGGGAAAAAAAAAAAAGAAAGAAATACACCCAGAATCATAACAAGCTGTTTTGCTTTTACCTTTGAAAGAAAATTGAATGGTAAAGTAGTATGGCCTACTGAAATTGTTCTAGCCTTGTTGTTAACTAGAACCTCCTTTTGAAATTCATTGCCTTCAATTACATTTTTAAAAGAATTTTAATTATGTGCCTGAAAAGAATAAAGATGCTTCAGGCTCCATTTGTTTATCATAGAAGGCCTAAAAAAATGAGGACAGAGCTTCCCAGCTCATGCAGGGGTTGCAGAGAGAGAGAGATGACTTTTAATTCGACAAGTTCAGAGAGATTTCTTAGTTTGACGCGCACAGCAGGGGGTCTTTGAGTGCCTGGCAATACTTCAGCATTCTGAGCTTTGAAAGTCTTTCCCTGCAGCAGAAATTGTATCAAAAGCCAGTGATAATATTCCCTGCAAGGTAAAGGACCCTATTGAAGATTTCTAGAGCTGTTTATTTATTCATCACAGTTTTTTCTTTTAGGACGTATAAGATGTATAGGTAAAAATTCACATAGATGCTAAGAAAATGAAATTTAAAAAAAAAAAAAAAAAAAGGAGGACCTTTCATTAATCCTTCAATTTTCCCTTAAGTTTTCTGTAGGCTACATTCACCTATAAAATTTCCTGTCACTCCCTGCCATGTATTCTGCATGCAATCTTAAAATCTCAGCTTTTCCTCATTTTTACCAGAATTATAATTTTTGTCTGCCTTCTACCACCAGCTAAGCACATGAGATGTTTATGGCCATTTCTTTCCACTAAACCATTAAAGTGATTGATTAATTTTATGGAAGAACATTCGATTTCATAGGGGTCTTTTTAAATCTTATTTTTAAAGTAGACTTGAGATAGCTATTTCAAAGCCAAGATTAAAGTGTCATTTATATTCCAGAGATCAGACTTTTAGTGTTTTGACATTACACTTATTTGAAAAGTATACATACATGTTTTTATTTCGGGTTTTGTTTTGTTTTGTTTCTGCAGCAGAGCTGGGACTGTGAGACTACGCCAACCTTTCCCTTGTGTAATGTCAATGTCGGCTATCACTTTGGCAGAATCACCCAGCTCAGTGAAGACAGAAAACCCCTCCTTTCCTCCTGTTTTTTCATCTGCTGGTGGCATTCCAAGTGACCTTCCCTCATAAATATTGGTGAGTGACCACATGGGGAAAGCAGTTCCTTCGTGCAAAGAAACTTGTTTCAAAAAGCTGTGCTGACCTGAGGGGTTTCTATTTTCTTAAAGTTTCAGAAAACCCCACATGTGCAGGTGTTGCTTGTGGGGTTTTTTTCACTTCTTTAAATAGTAACTTGAGTTATTTAACATCACTTATTTCTCTAGACTTATAAGCATTTATAGAACACTACCATGTGCCAACTACTCAAACTACAAGAACCAGCTTTTCAAAATACTGTTTCACAGAGAGAAATATTTCCTGAGAGCACACAAGATTTTTCCTCTCTTTCTCTTACTTTCTCATGGCTAAGAGATCTGGAATGCTATAAATTTATCATAACACCCGAAATACGGCAAGATGAAAGTTTCCCAAGTGTAGGAATTAAGGCAGATAATTAGAGGCTTTGTTCTGGGACCTTTCTGGTTTGGGAAGTATGCCTAGAGTGAATTCACAGCACTGCAGAAATTCTGATACCTTCAGGGCAGTCCAGGAATGATGTCATAACCTTAGTAGTTCCATAAGGCTAAGTTACATAGTTCAGTACTGAAAAACTTTTCAGGTCATTTGAGGCTATCACAGCAGATTAACTCTGTAAGAGATTTTCAGTCTTAAAACCAGATGTGTAGACAGTAAAACAGTCACCCACGGCTTAGGAATATCTACAGTATCATAAAACATAAAAGTATAAAGTACAGGAACAGATACCAAAAATATATAACCTTGCTTGGAACAGTATGGAAGCTGTAAATAAGTGCAGGACCTAAGACTGCGAATTATTTAAGTGTTGGTTGCATGAATTACAACTAAAACATGGACAAGAAAAGTTCTTAGCTGTCATTCAGTATTATTTATTGCAATTATCTTCTATTCAGACAACAGTGATGCATCATTTATAACTGTATGATAAGTAATGGTATTTTTTTTTTCTTAACCATATGGGGAGTTGAAGTACATCAGTGTAAAGGACCAGAGCATCTTCAAAAGAAATATTAGTTGGAGCATTATGGCATCAGCCTAATAAAATAATGCCTTTTGATTAATGGAATATTTTCAGGAAAAGGAAAGGCTGACTTACCATTATATCTGTCTTTCTGCTTAAAGAGTGCATAGTGGTGCTATTTATAAGTTCCTCAGATATGTGTTAGAATTGTCACTGATTTCTGTGTCTGTAATCAGGGGACAGAATGAGGAGAAAGAAGAGGGGAAGAAATCAGTAGAATTCCATAAATGTGTATGCACTGTCAATGTTCTTTCTTTGTTTCTGTATCAACTATATGATGGAGTTGTGGCTACTTAGTAATTTGGGGGTTTGCATTTGGGTAAAAGTACAAAGGTAAATTAGTATCAGGATTGATTTTGAGGATTTGTGTGAATCTCTTAGAACTGAAGTAGGTCTTCAGTCTTGGATGGGATCAGTGTGATAACAGTTTCAGAAAAGAAATGTATGAATGCACCTTCTACAGCTTTTCGTCTAGTAGCATTATGGTACTCAAACCCACATACTGTAACATTTAGTTCACTCAGGTGTGATGGTAATATTGCGTACCATTGAAAACATGAAGCAATTAAAGCATTCATCTTTTGAAAAAGACCTTCTTTAAATGGGCTTCCATTTTAAACTTCTCTGTTAACTCATTTTTCATATCTTTAGAGGATGTTTGGATGTTTAGAGTAGCTTTATGGAATAACTTGCTGTTTGATCATACTATGATATTTTGCACATGTAGCTTCTTTCTTTTTAAAAGGACAGGACAGAACAATACACCGTTCAACAATTTAGCATTTTATGCTGAAACTTGACCCTGATTTTCTTCTTCTTTCCATGCTGAATTCCAAGTATAAGCATACAGTTCACAGCTCATTATTTTAAGTTATAATGACATTTTTTGAAATCTTGCAAGAGCAGCTGGTATACTAATAACAGGTAATTGGCTGATCATAAGTTCTGTTAGTACCACAGCAACTGTTTTATCCTCACTAAGAGAGTGAAGCAGCTTTTCAGAAGTTAAGATGTTACCAGAGAGGATCAAATATAATCATTACCATTTTTCAGTACATAACATATCTGTTAGATCAAAAAAAGTGGCTTTTTTGCTTTTAACTGCATCCACGTTAGAAAGAAGTGACCAAGGATGTCAATACCTTGTAATATTATATTTTCCTGGTTTAATTTCTTTTTTATGCAACCATGTGTTTCAGTACAATCTACCAGATGGTTCTAGATTCAGTAATTTGCTGTCTCTATTGCATTTTGCACATATTTGATATTTTGTTGAAATTTGACATTTTACTAAGGGTAAAGGGATTAATTAAAAAAAAAAAGAGAGAAAGGCATACATAGATAAATATATTAAATCTTGACTAAATATGTGTGAAGAAAGTGGGACTAAACACATTTTGATTTTAACCTATTGTGTCAGAGTGGGGTCAATCCACCTCTGAATATTTTATAGGTTTTTCTTAAAACTTCAACAGTTTATCTGGAGTTTAGTAAAAAAAATCCAGTATAAGTTCTAACACAGAACTTTTAAAGACAATTTTACCCCTTTGAAGCCTGTAGGTCTGAACCTTTATGAAGATACTTCCATGCAACTAGGTTCTAATATCCATTGAATGTGCACAATGCACTAACTTTCAGAAATATAAACTGTCATTATTCTTAAATAGTGCTCCTCTCCTATAAGTAAATGACTTTACTGTAAAACAGTGCATATTTTTCTTTCAGTTGATATTGGGTGGGGTTTTGAGGAGCAGGGCGGGGGGGTGGGTTTGGTGTTTTGGTTGGGGTTTTTTTGTCCTTGTATCTAAATTCTTAGGAGTGTGGTGAAACTGGGATCACAGAAAAGTTGAGTAGTTTGCCAACTAGCAGAAAATGATGCTTAAGGAGGTAGAACTAATAAAGCCAGGTCTCCTCTGGAAATCTTATTTCCTTTGTACTCTAAGGTCACCAATTTCAACAGCAACCCTCATTTCCCTATTCCCCTTATTACCCTCTTTGCCTGAGAAACAATAGAGCTGTGCTTAGTCTGCAGCTCCCTGAATGCTGAGTAGCCCAGCCATCTCCTATCCACATTCCTGTCCCTGGGGACAGTAATTTAGATCTCCGTCCCTGAAACTTGTAAGGGCCTTAATTATCTTTAAGACTTCCTTTATTTTCTCCGGTTTGCTGAACTCTTGACAACCACCCAGCTGAAAAATAGCTAAGTGAAGGGAGATAGGACATACGTACCGACTACAGGTTTAGCCTTAGGTAAGGCTAAAATATGCAGGCATTTAAAAAGATACAAGAAATAGCTGGGATCCCCGTGCTGAGACTGGGATTAAGAGGCAGCTCAATTAAAAAAAAAAAAAAAATCTACAAATGGAGTTTTTAATTAAACAGCAAGTTTTTATGAATTCGTATTCTGTGATTCTTTTTCCTTTTTAGATTTTTTTTGTTCAAATAGCAGATAAAATAAAATGATTCTCCCTGTCCAAAGTTTTAAAATTAAAAAATATGTTAAATTGAATTACTGAGTTTTACTTGAGATTTTACAGTGATTATTTAGCTAGGTTGTCCCAAATGCTCATATGCAAGTCTAATTAACCAAGAAGAATTGAGAAGACTTCAGTGATTGTTTGCATAAAATGTTAAGAGATGAAAGAAATTAATAAATAATTCTGAATCATAAAATGTAAGTATAAAATCACAAAAATACTGGTAAATACTTGAGTAACATCTGCAATTCCTCAGATCTGTCATAAAAAATAATTTTAGCACATTGCTAACAAAACAGAAGAAATTACATGCACATATGAAAATCATGAACATAAGTTATTTCTTTTCTAAGGTAGATATAATTTTGATTATATGATTTGTTTGGGTACTTAAAGGAAAACTTTAAAATCTGAATGGTGTTATTTTTACTATGGAAGTATGAGGAAATCTAAGTTTATCCTGTGTAAAGGAAGTAAATGATAGAGCTCTGAAGAGGTGCCAAAAGCCTTTTGAGTGACAGCATTGAGGAAGCACAAGCTATTCATGTGGTAATACTTTTCAGGTAATTTGGTAGCTGTCTAATCTGGTATTCAAACACCCAGGTCAAAGTTATTATGCATATATTCCTGTTACTTGGTTACAATTACACAGCAAAGTTAAAATAAAGTCATCACTATTCAGATGTCTTTTTGCAAGAGGAGGGAAGAAGATATTTCATAGATTTGTTTTCTGTTCGTGTTTTGTTTGGGGTTTTGGTGGGGGTTTTTTGTTTGTTTGTTTGGGGGTTTTTTTTTACTTTACTGGTAAGGAAAAAAATATCTTCTATACCCTACAGTACACTTCTCTTCACATGAATCCAGGGATTCATGTCAGGGACATGAATCAGTCAATTAGGGCTTTTTTTTCCTTGGTACTCAATCTCTTTCTGTCAGTAATTCAGCTTTTCTATTCATGCTTTTCTGTTTGCTTCACAAAATTATGATTAAAAGACATTCTGGACCCTTGACTGTGTAAGACTTAGTTTAAGAAACTTTACATGTACATCATCAAAGTGGCCTGGCAATAGTCAGATTTGTTGTGAAGTAACTTCTATGACTCTTTGGTGTAAATGGCATTCTGGTTTTGAATACATACTAGTTATCCATACCAAAACACCAAAAAATATGTAAACAAATAGAATGCAATTAATAGGCAAAAAGGAGGAATTTAAGGCCAAGGAGTTGCAGGTTTTTCAGTACTAGTACTAGTTGTTGCTTTTATTCTTGATGACTTTTGATTGACATAGCCGTTGCAGTACTGCTAAAGTGAAATGAATGTAGCATCAGTTTGCACTTGGACTTTTGAATCATCAGCAGGCTGTGACCACCTGACAGCAACCAGCAACCAAACTGAAGGTTTGCCAGCATTGGCATTGATGAGTTTCTTGGACAGCTAAATATTCAAGGAGTGTAAAGCAGACAAGAGATGATGATACTTTAAAATAATTATATTTTTCTTCTAGTGTCCCACTTCAGCCACTTGCAAGGTTTTCATGGTTTACAGTTTTATTCATCTCTGTCTCTTTTAGACTATACACAATTGTGTTACCACATTTTTCAGTCCAAGCTCAGGAACTGAATTTAAGATGTGCTAAGGCAACATTAGCACTTAGAGACATAAAGGACTAAATCATCAAGGTCTTCCTCTCTTCTGTATCCACAGCAATATATGCTTAACAATTTTTTTCCCCAGTAATTTAAAGCATGAATTTAGGCATATCTGGAAATCTGATTTGCCCTCAATCAAATTCTCTATTCTGTCTTCATGGCCAAGTGATAGGACAAGGGCTAATGGCTTTAAACTTAAAGAGGTTAGGTTTAGATTAGATATTAGGATGAAATTCTTTACTGTGAGGGTGGTCAGGCACTGGAACAGGTTGCCCAGAGAGGTTATGGACTTCACATCCCTGGACGTGTTCAAGGCCAGGCTGGATTGGGCTCTGAGTAACCTGGTCTAGTGGGAAGTGTTCCTGTTCGTGGCAGGGGGGTTTGAACAAGATGATCTTTAAGATCCCTTCAAATCCAAACTTATTTCTATACCTTAGAAAAAGAAAGAAAATCGCTGTTTCCATCTCAGATAATTTTGAAATATACTCACATGCCAGGTCCATAAAATTTCAAAATTCATTCATACTAAAGATCTTTATTATATTAGCAAAGAAAACTCATGCTTTGGCTAATAGGGTCTAATCAGAACCATATAAGGTTGTAGACATACTTCATGCTCTATTATTTTCTCATGTCAATATTAATAGTGATTTTTTAATACATAAATGATTTCTATGTAAGCATGAAATTCGGAAATTAAATGTACATATCAGTCAATTAAAAAGACAATAGTAGAGAAATTAAATAGATAATTTTATATCTTCAGGGCAAAATAAGCTATCAATCTGGTTTTAAATTTTGAAACCTGCATATAGCAAATTTGAACATGATTTTGAATACTGAGGAACCTATGGTTTATTTGTTTTCAGATTTGAAAATTCACCTGGCTTTGTGAAAAGTCTCAAAACCATTGTGAAGTTTTTGCCTCAGACAATACATTAGGCAATGTTACATTCATAGCAAATGAAGATCCCAGTCTTGAAGCTATCCTAATTCCTTAAAAACTTCTGTGCAGGCAAAGTAGTTTTCAACTTGGGGGTGGTTATAAAAGCAAGGCCTTTGCTCTGTCAAGTGCCCTCACTGCATTAGGGCAGAGCTGTACCAGGGGAATACTGAGGTCAAACTAGCTTCAGGCATTGAGAAATGCTAAGTTACCATCAGCTGAACACTTGGAGGATGTATTTTCCCATCCAGGTGTTTCTTTACTTTCTAACAGGAGAGAAACTGGATTCAAATAAATGCGCATCTTTTTTCCAATTTAAAAAAAAAATAATAGAAAGACCCACCAAAAAAAAATTCTTTCTCTGAAAAACTCCGTAAATGTTTTATTTAACTGATGAGTTCTGTTTCCTTTAAAAAAGGAATTAGCTGCTAATATCATGGGAAATATGTGTGTTAAAGGTCATATTAAACAAAAGTCAAATCCAGAATATCTGAGAAGTCTGGAGAAGATGTTTAATGCAAATTTTTTGTGGAAAAAAGATGTGTGTCACTGCAGGTCATCTCTGAATATTCTTGTTGGGGTTTCTCTGTTGGATATGCAATCTCAGCTAAATGTTTTGAAGAGGAGGAATCAAATAAATTGCCCTATTTTGGGTCTTTCTCATCTGTATACAGTTGTGCAGCTCTAGTAGACCTGAAAATTGCCCAGAGACAAACTTAAAAAATAGAGTGCTTTTGAGGCAGAAAATTGCTTTTCTGCAGCATGGTCTAAGGGACAGGATGTGACAGGAGGACAAGGAGTTGTCACTATGTAGGGATATTGTAAGGCATATCTTACATAACAAAAAGGATCATTTGTCTCTTTTTTGCTTTCATTTTAAACTACAAGAGATTTAATTGAAACAGTTGGAGGTATCACCCCTAAACCAAGAACAAGCCATTATAGTTTACAATTAAAACTGAAAGTTCCTCCCTTAACCCACTTGTAATAGCTATTCATTGCAGAGTGCATGTGCAATAGATGCCTGTCCACTATTTCAGAATCCTTATTCTCAAAAGGAAGAGGAAAAAAACCCCCCACACCTCACTGTACATGCATGTCAAATATTAGCGTGATTCTTGTAGTATAATAAGAAAAGAAAGTGGTTTGTGCTTTTGATTAGCCTCTTGATGTTTCAGAGTGGTTTTGTATGGCTTAATTTTCCTTTTTATGGCAGTTTCTACATATAAAACAAAATGAGGAAAGGAGGGGAGGGGGAAGGAAATGTGCCATTTATATACCTAGGATATGAGGCCTCCTTTGGGCCCGTTATACATTAATGGGTCAGCTGAGATTTATTAGGATATGTATATTAATCTTTATACACATTCACATACTATAATTGTTCCTTTGGTGCTATAATGTGATTAGCTGTGAATTTGTGCAATATTAACAATAATATGGATTTCCATATTACAGAACAGTAATAACAAATGGTTATTAAAAATGCATGTAAAGTATGGGATGTGAAATCACTTCTAAATTTTCAGTAATCTGATTATGTTCTGTTTTTTTTAAATACCAAAATGGTTAAACCTTTACTGTAAAGTAAAATCAAGTTTGAAAAAATCAAAAATTTTATGTTACACAGGAGTGAAAAATTTAATCTAAGGCTGTCTTGAAGAAAGATTAAGTGTCCGTTTGTCATGGACAACTGAGATGTGGACTTTTCCATTACTATTATTTGAATATGTAGCAAAAATAAAATATAGAAGGTAACAAAAAAATCAGCATTGATACCTCTCTACACCAAAACTGAAGGGGTCTTCCCTCCTCATGTCTGTAATCATATGATAATAATTCCACATATAAGACAATCATTTTGTGCTTTAAAGCTATAGTATAATAGGTATATAGAAAGGAGGAACTATTAAGTTTAATTTTGTGGAACTTTTTAAATTTTTTTTCTCTTAAGCTAATTATTTTTAAATTTCTTAAATGGTAAAAAAATAGAGCAGCCACTCTTTTTTCTGATAGATTGTGACCTCTGTGGGGCACAGGGTTGTACACCTTCACCTGTTTCTCTCCTTTTGTTTTGTGATTAGATATGACAGCTGCCTATAGCATGCTCCTCACACCACCGTGGGAGTGGGTTCAATCCCTTATGAGCCATTCATTTAAGAGCTGGACTCCATGATTCTTGTGTGTCCCTCACAACGCTGAATATTTAATGATCTGTGGTCTAGAAGTTCCTGGACTTGGCTTTGAGAGAAACAGAGAATGAGCATTGAGAGCCTTTTCTATTCTCCTCATAGAACATATACTCTTTCCCCCAAAAGTTGAAAGCTTTACTCTGAAGTTATTTTCATAAGGTAGTGATACTTCTTGAGTAAAAGCTTTTCTACCCTCCCTTCATGACCCCATAGTGGGAAGGCACCTTCTTTGATGCCTTTTTCCTGAATCATAAATTCCTATCTGTACCTTGTGTGTATCTATGGGAATACAAGAAATTTCTTTATTATAGCTTCCATCATTTGCCATGTGGACTTAAGATTCAGTCTTTGATGATTTTCAAGTCTTACTATAATCACAGTTCCCACTTTTCTTTCATCTGATCTACATTTTAAGATTTATGAATACATTGTATTCTGTAAAATCTGGCCATAATGGCTCATTCTTATGTTCATCTTTTAGAAATGCTTATTTCCCAGCTTCAATATTTTTTGGTCCTACAGGCCTCCAATTTCCTGATCGGATGTGCTCTTGATAAACACAAGGTAAAGCAGGGAATTCTTGTTATGCATTTAAAGGTATTCTTTGGACTTTCTTTATTTTCATCATTTTATTTGGTGATACAATATCATCATGTTTCCATTGTATCCTCCAATATTCAAAAATCCTACCAAATAAACTATGATAGGTAAGTTGGGTGTAGGATTTCTAGCTGTCTTATTTTTATACAAACTGTAGAAAAAAACCACCTACCTTACTTCTGCTCATGGTTTGCAATTTAAGTAGAGGGACTTCTGTCATGCATTTTACATGAAGATGATGAGTATTCCATTGTATTCAAATGCTTGTGGAATTGCTGTAAAATGACATACAGCAGGTGGGCCAGTGTCATTTTTGAAAGTCTCGGAGCTGCAACTTGAGCTGCTTCTATTTCTCACTGGCACACCATACAGCTTCAAGGCATCTACTCTGTTGCTTAGCTGCTTTTTTTTTTTTTTTATTCCCCTGTAATTCAATCTCTTATTTTCAGTTCTTGTTTGGTTTTTACTTCTACTTACTAATTTGTGACTGCAAAGCGAAACAAGTAAAAGGCGACCATTAGAAGTAT
The DNA here is from genome assembly GCF_029207755.1 of Chamaea fasciata. NCBI lineage: Eukaryota > Metazoa > Chordata > Aves > Passeriformes > Sylviidae > Chamaea > Chamaea fasciata. Next base: position 33,374,363 of record NW_027094091.1, on the reverse strand, counting down.
AGTTCTCTGCAGTGTAGTTTAAGCAAGGGCAGGGGTAGTCCATGGCTTCTATTCAAAGTGCCTTCTCTCATGTTTGATTGGACTTGAAGGATTTTCCTCTTTGTGGTAACCTAATTAAATGTTTTTGTATTTTAGCATGTCACAGCTAAAGTTGTTGTAGCTTAGCTATAGCTGTTGTAAAGTCCCCCTCAATATTTTACAGTGCATTCTCATAGTTTTAATGGCAACTTTGGGAATGTGTTTAGCCAGGTAGTGAATCAATATTGTCACTTACTTACCATTATGGATTAAAAACTAATAACAGAAATTAATTTAAACTGTAGGAATAAGTATGTACATTCCTTAAAAAATATATTGGAGAAATAGCTTAAGAGCATTTCAAGATGTTTACATAACTGACATAATTAGTGTTGGTAAAAACCCCTAACATTTTATGTAATGAAATTACATATCCTGCTTTTTTGATTTTGAGCAAATTTTCACTATCTTTTATATTTAAATTTTCAGTTATATAATCTGGAGGCCATTTTATAATTATGAACATAGTGTTTTAAATAAAATTAAGTAGAAAATTAGAACACCTTATGCTGGAACATTGACTACCCAATTATATTTGTGTCTTGCTCTTCTCTTCAACTGTGAAATTTTAAACTAAGGTATTATTTCAGAAACTTTGGAACTCATATTTCCAGAAGTTAGAAAAGGATATTTTCAACTGTCTTGGGTAGTTTTGTTGCTTCAACTGAATGAACACCATTAGTTTTGATTCCCTTGTTTGCTATCCATAAATATCTCATAATTATTATGAAATTATTAAGCTGGTCATGATACCTCTGAAAGTAAGCCATTTTCTTTTCCCTGGATGGGAGCACACTGAAGGCTTTGTAAGAAGTGCAGAATGCATTGGCTTAATTCTCCAGTGAAAATCCACTGCTTAATATTTACCCTTGCACAGCAATTTCAGTAGGAATGTTTTTATATGACTGATCTTTGATTTTGAACAGCTTATTATTCTTAACATCTATTATACTTCATAGGCATTTCTATAATAATAGTAAGTATAATATTACCATTATCATATTTTGAAAGTGCCTCCTTGTTTCCTGAGAAATTGATTTCCCAGTGCTGCAGGCAGGTTTTTTGTCTGTTGAGTAGCCATTTCCCAGGAAAGGGAAGTGACATTTTTTGAATTATCTGGAGAAATTTGCTTGGAAATGTTCATTCATCATTAGACACCATACTCAGCTAGTTCTACTTTAACTGTACTTCACTGTCTTACGGTGTGGTCAGTGAGTCAGGACTCTCTTTAACATCAAACATTTTCAAGGTAGTGGGCTATGTGTTGTGGTGCATCCTTCTTCAACATGTGCTATAGACCTCTGCTGATTATCTAACAGGAATTTGAGCATTGTTTAATGTGTCACGTGCTGGTGCAGCTGCTCAGGATATGTCAGTCCAGAAGAGTGGGGCTTAAGGCCACTTAAGCTTAAAGATTAAGATACTGGACTTAAAGATACTCTGTTTCCTCTGATCTCAGAACACTCTGGCACATCACTTATGCTTGGAAAACGGAACTGATCTTTTAATGCTAGTCACTGTGTGTGAGGACCTAGATGTTTTACACAGACTCTTTGGAATAGCAGAGCCATATTCAGTCACTGCTAAAATTCACAGCAGATCCCTTACTGATGCTAGTGACATAATTTATACGACAATCATCTTTTAACATGTGTGAAGTTTCCTTGATGACAAAATTACAGCATCTTAGTACTCTCAACAATACTGTAAAATAGTAAAAGTTATCTAAAACACAGCTGGAAAATTCCTGTGCATTATTTGTGTAGTAATTTAATTTGAAAATGTGTCTTCTCTTGTTTCATAAAATAATGATAATTTTTAAATTTTCAGAATGCACTGCAAATGTTGAAGTGTCTGATTGAGTTCAAGACAGGTTAAAACTAAGCCATACACTGAAAATGAATGCTGTTTATCTCTGATTTTGAGATGTGCAGTTGTGACTGTATGCAGCAAATGAATCAAACTACAACTGTTCTGCTACAGAACTTAGGTCTGATAATTGTACAGCTTAGGCAGAGAAGAGAGGGAAAAGGGTAAAAATTCTGAGTATGTAAGTATATAAATATTTCTATTAAGCAATCTTATGCATTGCTTCTTATCATTCAGAAGGTACTATGTCATGCTGTGTAGAAGAATACTTTTTGTTTTCTGTATCTTCCCTGCTTCTTCTTTCTTCACTTGTTTTTTTCTTTGTCTTAAATTGCTTTGTTTTAAAAACACTGACAGTTGCTAACTACTACAATAATAGGAAGAAGTTAATTCTATGCTTCTAGTGGACCAGATTTTCTGAAGCAGTGATCTGTCCCAGTTCACAATACAGATTTAGGAAATTACCTTTCAGGAAACATATGCAAAGTAGCAGTAAAATAATCAGTGCCTTTCATGTGACCACATGAATTAATTTACTTTCAACAGAAATAATTTAAGATCTCTATCAAGACAGTCTAATAATGGTATTTTTTTATATATGTTTGGTCACTTGTCCTACTCTTACCTAGTTACCAGGTAATGTCTCCTACTTTCCACTAAAACAACTTATTTCTTGACTGAAAACAAAATTATGCATATTTCCATATATTCATCTATAAATTACTTCCTTGGCAAGAGGAACATAAGCACAGATACATTTAACTTTGCAAGTTACTTTCAAAATTTTCCAAATACTGTAATTTATTCTTTTTTTTTCCTATTCTCTTGTGGTTTTCCAGACTAATTTATATTTTTAAAGCATTCTTATTATTTATAGCAAAGAACAGAGTGCAATGTATTTAGCAGAGAACTGTAGGCTCTCAGGGTGCACAAAAGAAAGATAAAATGTCTTTTGGTTTTTCAACTCTTTTCTGTCAGAATAAAATTTGACTCAGTGTGGAGACAACCTACATGCAGCCTTTCTCCACCCGCCTGCCAGTCCAATGGAGTTTTCTTTTGACTCAGCTGGATATTGCTGCTGCTTCCAGATACAGAATGATTTTCTTTGATTTTGTACTGTATTACTGGATAAAGAGCAGGGAGGGAGAGATGAGGCACACGGTAACTACATTATTGTCACGTTCACGGCTTGACCATAATCTTGTGGACACAATTAACATTTTTGTTTATTATTAAGAAAAAAAGCCACTTAAGTACATCTTAATAATATTGACTGATGTTAAAGGTTCTAGAGTATGAAACTTAGAGAATCTATATATAAAGTATGATTTCAAAGTGATCAAAATCCGAATTGACCTTCAATTCAGAAAGGAAAGAACATGTTGTGCTCTACCCTTATGAATGAAGTAGTCCCAGCTTTTTCTGTCACTTCACAAATAATATAACCTTTTATAAGACTCTTTATGATGTGTTTAAGATTCCTTGAGTGTCTTTAGGAACACTGTGCTATAAGTCAAAGTACCTAAATATAAGTACCTAAATTGTTTTATATCACTGTTTATTGTTTTTGTTACCTGCACAACAGAAATGTGAAGAGAAAAGCTACATGAGGCCTCTCCAATGTTTGGGCATCAGAATATCCATGGACAAATACAGTGTCTTCATGTAGTGGAACAAAGATAATTCTTTTGTCCAGTTTCTGTAGGGATGCGTTGACTCTTTCAAGGCATACATCCCAAAAAAGGATGGAACACAAGAAGGTACCTCATTTGCTTGAGGGAACAGTGGACTCTTCTTGATTTACCAGAGGTATCAAAGATAGACTGTGGCAAATGAGTCTGTTCTCACATATCACTACTGTGTCTAATTTGTGAGTCTTTCCCCTTTTTTTTAACTATGGGCATGTAATACCTTCAAATACCAACAGAAGTACTGATAATATGTGTGTTATGGACAGGAGTTCTTTTAGCCCTTGAAAAAGCACTCAGTGAAAATTAAATTCACCCACTGTCCTTCTGCTAAAGACAATACAACCATCTAATTAGAAATAAAAGGGTTGTTGTTTTAGAAGTGCCATCCTGATGGGTATTGAAATTTAAAGGAAATAAAATAAAAATCTACCAGAGGAGAAATTAATTGTTTCACCTATTGTCCACGGTTGCATGTTTTTGAATTTTTTCATTTCTCTCATTTGCCCATTCCACCTGCAAAAGTGAACAGAAAAAAGGAAATGTTTCTTTTGCTTCCTCTATGTGGAAGGACCAATCTTCATGTAATTTCAGTGATTCAAAAGAGAGAAAAAACCATAATTATTTACCTAAATGTTTCTGTAGTGTTATAGAGAGGAAATAATCCTTCTGATATGAGTCTTTGCTTCAAGAAAAAAATCCACATTAACAATGAGAATTTCATTTAAAACTGTTTCTGTAGTTCATAATTTGTCTTTTATCAATGGCTATAAGTTGCAGTTCAGTCTGTCTTTCCGGGGGGGAGGGGGGGGGAGTGTTTCCATGGATACAACAAAAATATTAACCATAATTTAGTAAAAGTATGCAATTACTCTTTAATGAAGCCACCACAGAATGAGAACAAACATTATATTGAGAACCAAACAAGCAGGATTCGCTTTGGTAATTTCAAGTGCTGTAAAAATTCATATATATGCACCGAAATGAACTCTGTTAAATAAAGGCCGGAGAGTACACATACCTAATTGCTGTACTTTTACCCGTCAGTACAAGCGGTGTTAACTAGCAAGAGCATCAGATATAGAGTGATTTTCCAGTACTGCAATTCAGATAGTCGATAAAAAAGCAGAACCTGAAATGTTTAACAATGAAGAAAATTGAACCAGCTTGCTAAAAGCTGCGCCTCTTAATAATAATGCCTGAAAAAGTGTTAAACCCAAATATTGTAAGACACCTTCACGGCATTGTAACTTTCATCAGACCAAAGATACTTGGTTTTCACACAGCTGTAGACAAAATTTGTATTTAACACGTGCTTTCCTGTGTTTCCTGCCTAACATAGGCATTCCATAACTTGTAGTACCAGTTGTAATGTATCTCTCTCTTGTTTTCCAGTTTTCCCTTATACTGTCTGCATAACTCTTCTCTGAACAAACCGCAGCCTACCTATATTAATCCCTTTTTATATGAATTCATAATTTAGTGGTAATAATTTAAAATTCCTTGGCACTAAAAATGAGCTCTGCAGTGCTCTGTATCATGTAGTTTACAACTTTCCTTAGAAGTCATTCTTAGTTGTGTTTTTCCTGCTAAGAAGTTTCTTGCAACCTTAAAGAAATCTTTGTCTCACTGTTCTTTAATTATATATTAATAAGAATAATTTTTGTTCGAACATCCCATATTATTAATTAAAAAATAGGAAAAAAAATTACATGTATTCCCTTTTCTTGCTATCATATGCATTGGTTGATGCTCTATGTTGTTATCGGTGCTTACAGAATTCAGTCTGAGGCAAAAGAAAGGATGTAATGAATTCCTTGTCACACCATTGTCACTGGTCTTGGGTTTTGTGTCAACTCTATCATACTTTTCACAAGTCAGCTAATTGGTTTGCTCTCCAAAATTCCAGATGTGCATTACAGCACAGATCTGGTTCAGCCCAGTCAACTGGTGTCTTTCATTTTAAATGAGTTCTCATTAGTTTCTCTCAATGAACTGTATTAATATTTCTGAATGTAGTATAGACATCGACTTTATAGAACTTTGAAAAATTATTTTTAAAAAGTGTAATTAAGGACATGCAAAAAATTGCAAATGCTTGCCTTCGTACAATCTCTTTGTACAAACACCAAAACCTGTTTATGGCATTTTGGCATATATAGTTTAAATTCTGCATATAGTCTTTACATTCCATTTTGGTGGGGGTTTTTTTCCCCTTGGGTTGGTTTGTTGGTGGTTGTTGTTTTGGGTTTTTTTTAAAGGCTGATCAATGAGAGCATTGGTTTTTCTTCCTTTGAAGAGGTTACCTAATTTCTCAGCAGGATTTATTTGTTTTGGAATGTGATCTCAAAGCCTGATGCCTTCAGAATCACACAGATATGCATAATTTTATGAAGAAAATATTTTCTTTTTTTATAATCTACCCTGCAACTCTCATTTGCTTAGTGTTATTATGACAAATTGTTGATGGGGAACATGTAGAAAAGAATGGAAGGGACTCTTGAACAAAATCAGACATTTGTAAGGATGTTTTTATATACATAATTAGTTAAGACAAAATATGGGAATACCTCTCCTGCAGGAAACAACAGTGATGACATTGCCTACATTTCACATTACTTATGTTTGCTGATACTGGACTCTGGGTAGCACTGTCCTAGTCATGTCATGGAGCTTTTGTGTAAGCTGTATCCATGAGGGAACATTTAAAAGCCATGTGCTTTTGCATACTGTACACATAATGAACAGAGCTTCTGTTTCATCTTAATTCCTCTCAGTGCATGATCAGAGCTTTTCTTCTTGTGATTTTTTGAAGTCTGTTCTAGTCCACTGCTTCTTTGTAGCATCTTTATGATTCTGTGTTAGCTACCTGATTTTCCATCAGACTTTCACATTTCTATTCCTACCTTGATTTTTAAACCAAACTAAATTCCTAGCTGCATGCGTGTGTCTTTGATACTGTGTGAGCCTTTGATGCCCTCCTCCCCAAAAACCTGCTCCAGTTTCTTTGAAGAAATCAGGAAAAATAGTGGTGTCTCTTGGCCCATTCTCTTAACTCTGTCATGCCATCTTTAGAATAGGACACAAAGAGATGTTGGCATCTGAGCCACTTCAAAGCCACATGAAGCACCTCAGTTAAGTTATGGGCATGTGGAAAGAAGAAACATAGCATCATGTGTTAAACTCAGCCTCCTTTAGTAGCAGTAAACCCTTTTAATTCTTCTGTGACCACAAAAGTCCTCCAAAGGAAATCTTAAGAACATCTCAATGCATATAAGTTATATTGTCCCTACATGTATGCACACATTTGATATTTTTTGTCTGTGTGTGTGGCCTAAAAGTTTAGCAGTGCTGATGAAGATGCTATTTGTTCATCAGCTTCTAAATCATCTGTCCACAACTGATGTAGAAATGAAGAGGGACTCATTCCTTTAGCTTTTCCTCCTCTTCTATTTCTACATCTTGAAGAGCAGACTGTCAGTGCTGAGAACTCTTGGAAGTCAGGTTTTAAACATAAGAAAAGTCCAAGCTTGCAAGAACAGAGGAGTTTATTCTTCCTTAAGCTTTTCTTTGGAATCATGTCAATTGATAATGGACACTTTTTACCACTTCTTTTTACCTTTATAAATAAACCATTAGTCTGAAAACAGAAATATCAATTCTCTCCTGCATCCTGCTTTGACCATTTTGTAAAGCCCAGCTTCTCATGGTGCTATATCTAAATGAAAAGATAGACTAAGCCAGGAGAACATGCAGAGATTTTCTATGTTATCTACAGTAAGCTCCTGCAGTAGGAAGAAGTAAGTTGAACTATTTCTTCCAGGGGATATCAAGAGATTGATGTTTTTCTAATTTTATTTTATTTCTAATTTTACTTTACTTTTTGCTACATTTCAATTCCATGTTTGCAATTGGTCTGCTAATTACAAAAATAAAAGTTACTGTTAGAAATAGGTTCTTTTCAGATCTTTTCCTATCAGTTTTTAGGAGACACCTTCATTTTATACTACTTAAAAGTAAATTTGTCTCTATGACACCAGTTAATGCCTTTGACACCACTTTGTGATTCATAGTGGAAGTGCTTGCCCTGAGAAGACACTTCCTCAGAATATGTTCTCTGTGTAAAGTCTTCATGTAATACCCAACAGGTCTTTGTTCAGCCATGCTCTCTTTCCCAAGATCTTCTGGTATGTTCCCACCAAGGACAATCCTTTCTCTTAGATTACATCTCTATGGGCTATAGCTCTTCTGATAAAAATTCTGCTCAGACAAAGCAATCAGAATCCCAATGTTCAATAACTGAGGTTAGTGTCAAGTGTCCCCTGGTACCTATGCTATCAGCACTAGAAAGTCTTGTCTTCAATTTAAAAAATGTATACTGTATAAATGTAGGAATACACTAGAGAAGTCTGTGTACTTCCTCTTATAGAAACAAGCATTATGCTTTCTTTTAAAAGTGTTCTTCAGGTTTTCAGTTTGCCAGTCAAAATTGCAATGCCTCTGGAAGCCTAGTGTATCTGTCAAACAGGCTTTGTATAGCATACCCCAGAGCTACACAGTCCAACTTCTAGACATGCCATCTTCTCAGAGACTGTTTTCACAACACACACTTCAGACCAGATATAATCTTACTTGTATTTAGAGATGGTAGAACCAAGTCCCTTAAGAGATAATAGGAGTTTTATGACAACCTTATATATATTTGAAAAAAAAAAAAAAAAAAAAAAAAAAGAGAAAGAAGTGATTCATGCTGAATCCTTATTTAAAATATAAAAATCTAAACTGAAGTTCAGTAACCCCCTTGCATCCACAAGGGAGATTGCTTTGCAACTCACACTCTGCAGGATGTTCCATCACTCAGTTTTCACATCAGAAATCTCTGCAAACCATGCTAGGCTAGTAATAGTTGGCCTATTGTCAAAGATGAACAATTCATGTCCTTTATCTTCTGATGTGACAGCCTTTTGAATCTTTTGAATGCTGTCTTCTGCATTTATCTCTGAAAACAGTCTTTATGATCTCTCCTCTGCAACAAGGACAGCTGAGATTCAAACCCTTATAGTTAATTCCTTTGCACTGTTTTCCATAAAGACAAGTTGTAGGATCTATCTGAAGCTTTTACCCAAAGAGAATTCTGACTTTCATGTACTGAAGGAAGTTAACTTACCTCAATTTTTTCTTAAACTTCACACTTTGTCTCTGGAAACAAATCTCTAAAAATTAATGTAGTAATGAGGACATGACCTTACAAGAACAGTCTTTTTTCATCAGAAGCTGAAAGATTCAAGGAACTGTCAGTCCCCTCTCAAAGATGTCTGGTGTGTAAGGGAACATCATCACTCTCTTTTTCTTCTGAAAGGTCCACTTGTCTGCAATTCAAGCAGAAACAGAGGCTTTCCCCCGGACTTTCTTATATTTAACATTTGCCATACAGCCACCTGGAGCTCCTTTCACAATTTTGCTAGATATTATATACTTCCTGAAGTGTCTAGAAATTTTACAGTCTTTGAGAAGTCCATATCTTAGTCTTAACTGAGTCTGTAAAGAATTCCAGTTCATTGCAAGGGGTTTTACTTGGAATTGTTATTGCGTAAGTTTAAAAATAATAACTTCTCTCCTGAACTGTTACTCTTTAAATGTTTGTATATCTACTCAAAACTCACAGCACTGTCCATTTCAAAATCTTTAATAACTTTTTAGATACATCCTTTTTAGAGAAACTGAGAATTGGGAATATGGTCTGCCTCTTTTATTACTATCTGTATAGAAGAGGGCATGTGCAAGTGTCTTAATGGAAACTGCTAAATTTAAAGCAATTGGAGTGCCCATGCTATTAACTGCCTTGGTAGCCAACTGATAACTGTGGTGTAAACTAATGTAAATGAAGTAAAGATTGCAGCATGATCTTTCTTCGTATCCTATTGATTATTCCTGTGTGCCAGTGCTATGCAGTTGTTGATAAGATTATGCACCTTCTTTAACAAAACAAGATAATTATTCTTAATCCACTTCTAATAAAGGTATTGATCCTGTCATGGCTTTTGTGGCCAGACCAAGCATAGGAACTTCCCTTACAGTAGCAGAATTTCCTCAGACCTGCATCTTTCCATGAAATAGATCAGTTTGCAGCCTCCAAAGTTCTAGAGCAAAGTTTTTTCCCCCTAGCACCAGTTCTCAAAGCAGGTAAATATATTTTACATATTGTTTTTTAATTTTTATACTGACCTACAGATCAGATTTTAACATGAAACGAAGTACTGAGTTAGCTCCATGACTCATAATCCAAGAGTCTGACTATTTCTAGCATCAGATAATTCAAAATATTTTGTAATACACTTTCAAAGTAATGTTTAAGTCTCCTAATTTTGCCAGTTTAACTCAGATACAAATTTCTGTCAAATTCCAATTCGTAGTAAAGCAGTAGTAGTTCTGTGGGGATTTTTTGTTGTTTCTTTAGTTTTTTTATCTTCCTTGTAAAGCATGGCAAAGATTTTTTGCCTTTCTAGAGAAACAGATACTGGAACTTAGAGTCAGTGGACAGAAGGACCAGTCCTAATGGGAGAGTATTGTCACTTCTCGATCCAGCGCAGACTCCATTGCACTTCACTGATTAGTGTAGAAGTAAGTGATCAGTTGTTTAGTGATGTAGAAATCGTGTCTAATTGTTTCATTAGCATCAAGTCAGGGAGAATGACCCTAAAGGAATTAAATTTTCCCTTATTTCTGTCCCAGACACCTCTATTTTCTGCTGCCTAGGTAGAATAGGATGAACAGATTGGTCCAATATAAGACTGTAATATACCATAGAACTTATTCTTAGCTCTCATTTTCTTTTTTTGCAGCTCTTCTAAAATGTTCTGTCGTGATGCATATCACAGGTTAATAATAATACATGTCAGCCTAATGGTTGTAAATATTGCAGTTAAGCAGTTAGTACTCTGTGTATAATCAAGGTTTTTGATATCCCCAAGTCTAACAGTTTAATGAACTGAGAAACACATCCTAAGAAAGCAGATTTACCACACTACTTCAAAACATTAGTCTATATTAACCAATGTTATGCTTCTAGTTGTAAAGACTATTATATCATTGTTGTTTATACATCACAAAGCTGGCTTTTTCCTGTACTTAATTTAATTCCATGAACAGAATTAGGATTTCTACTGTATTCAGGAGGATACCCTTAAACTGGGTGGTATGTTTAGTATTTGCTTGTCATATGGCTGATTAATATTTTTAAACTTTAGAGAAATGGTGCTTTTCAGTTCCCAAGATTTTTTATGTTAAAATACAAATTCATTTGATTTCAATTGAATTGCATCTCTTACAAATACAAAATAAAGCACATAGCATTTCTTGGTGTCATGTTGTATTTCTGCAAAGGAGATATAGGTAGGCTATTGAAACCTAGAAAAGTGCTGATTTTTAAATAAGTGATTACTACTTCATTCTTCCTGAAAGTGTGTCAAATGGTGAATTCATTGAAATTGGAGGAGAAAATGTCAATAATAGAAATTACTATTAATTATTTGCAGGAATTATAAAGATAGCTAAATCAGTACTTTAAAACAGTTTTCACAGATATCTTGCAAACCTGAAATAATCCATGGTTACATATTACAGACACAGTACAGTTTTAGCAGTGCACATTAGTATAGAGTCAAATTTTACTTTATACAAGCTTTAAACAAGTCTCTATGCTTGTTTCTGTAGGCTTCATAGATGTGGATTCATAAATACTAAATAGAAATCTTGAAACCTGTATTTAGTTGTGATGATTGTGTACTTTTTGTTTGCTGTTTTGTGTGTGTGTGTTATTTTTTTGTTTACTGGCATAAATATTTTTATGTAATTTCTCCTCACTATGTGTATTAGAAGCTACATGGTAAATCTCGGAAATGGTATTACATTATTGTTTATTATTCTATTCTTCTCACATCTACTAATACTGAATTACAAACTTCCCTCTGAATTGCCGAAAGTGATGACCTTGCTTTAATATGTTCATTGCTAAATACCCCTACAAATTCTTGTTTGCTTCTGACTCAAATCTAGTCTACAGTAACACCTCTACTGGTGTCAGAAGTCATGCACGGATTATCAAAAATATGAGGAAGTGCTAAATTTTTTTTTCCTCGCTATGTTACTGTTTACATTCAAAGATTGTGATTTTTTTTTCATAGTTTACATGCAAAGAGCAAAAATGCCTTTAATATTTAAGTTTTTGACATTACTGTACTTTCACTGGGAAAATACATAAAGCCTTTTGCATATATCTGTTCATTTTTTGTGGTGATCATCAATAGCTTCTGTATGACTTGACAGCTTGGATGTTCCCTCCTGAATTAAGTTCAGGCCATTTGTTGGGTAGCAAGGGGAAACTCATATGACAGATGCCCACACTGGCAAGCCTAGAAAAGTTCTAACAACACAGTAGTTGCTGTTCGGGAATTATTCCTCTGTAAACAAAAGTCCATTTCCCCAAGATAATTTAAAGAGTATTTATTAGTCTAGTTCTGAAGTTATTTTTATATAAGGTGTAATACAAAAGCTGTCCAAACAGACTTGCATTTTATAATATTTCTGTATAAGTATTTTGAACTTTCTATGGATTTATGTATTTTCAAAAGTAATCCTGTGCTTTTATGACATCCATTCAAAAATGCAATTTAGGAAAGCGTAAGCCTGGACTACATGCCTTAAAATACAAAACTGTGCACACTTCTGTTACTGCCCATAGCTTCAGAAATTTATTTTTCCTAAAAAAGTGTAAAGCCCTCATATAAAATAATCTATATGAATATTCTTTTTTTGAATTGTCTCCAAAAATGAATACCTATGCTACGCAACATTAAAAGGTTTTTAGTAGAAAGTAAAAGTGTTCTTGACTTCTAAGGTTTCCTTCAAATGTTTGACGGTATTGTCCATATCAAATGTTGCTTCCCAATTAAAATGAATATGTAAACATTAAAAAAGTGTAGGGAAAATGCTCCAAATCCTTACATGGTTATTTTAACAGGAATAGAAATTCATTTACATAATGCTTTCCATTCCTATTCTCACACAACTAAATGGCAAAGCTAATAAGTTTGGACTCATAATTACTTCTGAATTTGCGTTCCTGTATTTAGCTGTGGCACTCCCTGACTCCATTATTAACATGCTGGAGTCTAGATTACATTTTTTTACTAAAAGCTTCCTGGTAAAAGAACAGGCTGTGAAAGTGCCTACCCTGCTAAGGAAAACTAAAGCTTTAAAATGAGAGGGAGGTGGCCTTGGTCAGATGAGTACTTTGTGAAATACCAGAGAGCAAAATGTTCAGCGAGGGAAGGAACAAAGCCATAAGCAAATGAAGTTTTCTCTTATAAATGCACAACACCTACCTTTAAACAAAACTTTAGGTCCAGGACATCAATGTGTATTTTAAGCAGTCTGACTGTATTTCTATTTTATATATCTATAGCTCTTTATTTCTTATTTATTTTACACGTACACACTATGTATATGCTGTACGTGTGAGTGTATATATATATTATAATGTATTTTGAGCTAGAGGAACTGCTACTGATACATTATATATATTGTAGCTTGCTCACTTCTGTGGTACCTAGAAGCTCATCTGTTCTGTGCTCATGTGCTCAGTTTCTGACAGTGTTCATCTAGCGCAAATGAAAAAGCAGCTGCATAATTTTTTTCCCCTATGAATTGATGACATCTTCCTCAGCAGCAGGAAATCTCTGTCCCTAAGTTTTCAGTGAATAGACACATTGTATGTGCAGTCTTCCTTTTCATAGGACCAGCCTGTCTCTTCATATTTCACTCTGAATCTTGTTTGGGGCACAAAGAAAATGGAAAAAAGAAGAGTTCATCTTTTCCATGCCACATCCCCAATGCTCAGGAAAATATAAAGAGATAATTCTTTAATCTTAATTTTTTGCTTTTCTACAATGATCGTTTAATTCATTCCAAATATTTTGTTTGGTTCTATCATTGTTTGGTGTTGGGAAGGGAGGAAGGATTAGAATAAGATCTTTCTTCAGTAGCTCCTGATAATTTATTAAGGCCCCAGCATTTTGTCCTATTACCTGTCTCATTCACTAATACTCTTCTGTGCCACCTGGTGTTTTTTTTTTCTGTTTACCTTTAATTCTTTGTCTGGGAAGAGTCACAGAAGCAGAAATAGGTGACATTTTTATCAGTATGCTTTAAGAACAATTTTGACAAACTTCAGAACTGAGGAAGTGAAAGTTTGCTATCCTGAAATACAGTGCATTTATGTCCATACAACAGAAACCCTGTCCAAAGACTGAGTTGCACAGAAAGTGTCTAGAAGAATAAAGAACTAAAGCGTAGTCATGTGTGTTCTTTTCTTACTATTTTACTTAAAGCTGTTTCCTTCAAATAACATAGAGTTTCTTCTGCTGCTGCTTTCAGACGTAAATATTCAGAAAAAAAAAGGCAACATGGGATCATTTTGAGGCAGTCAGGTTCAAATCAGAGAGAATTTTTTTAAGTTGGCAAACCTTATGTCTGACTAAAGCCAAGAGCCATGGTCTGAAGCATTTTGAATAAAGGAGAGTTTAAGGCTTTTTCTTGAAAAGAATGTGGGACTACTGGTTAGCTTTTCATTTGAATGAGAAGGTTTCTGTAGCTCAGAAAATAATTTGGTAATACTTCCTCCCTTTCACCCCAATTCCCTGTCTCCCCAGTCACATAGGTGAAAACTGAATTTAGGAATTTTGGAATTTTGTGATCCTGCAAGTGGTATGGTAGAAAGCATATAAGAAGAGAGAAAAACAGTGATTTTTCAACATGGATTTCTACCCTGGTAGCAAGAGTTGCAGCCAAATAATCATATTTCATTTAACAAAGTTTGGCAGAATTGTCCCTTCCTGCTGTGGAGAGACCTAGATCTGAGTTGGTGAAAGGTCTGAACTGGTTCTCCAAATTGCAGAGAAGCTTTGCCTCCAGATGAATGTTAGTGACAAAATTTGCACTGCACCATGAGGAAGCTCCGTTGTAGCTTTTTATATAAGAACTAACTTGCCAATTAATGGAATATCGGTTTTCCAGTCTTTACATAGTTTAGGTAATTTGAAAATATGAACTATTGTTATACATCAACATTTGGCATTTAATAACCCAAATTGTGTGAATGTATGCCTGGTTTTTTTTGCCTGCTAGATGTAATCTCAGCATTCCCGTAAGTTTTCTGCATTGCCTTCCTGTGGGAACAAATGTAAGTCTTCAATGGGTGTGGTTTTATCCATTTAGATTTGTACTAAAATCTATTAAACATTCCTTCATATTTTTAAAGGTCTTTTCTTTATGGCTGTGGTAATTCAATGTCAAGTATTTTGGAGACAAGACTGAGTGAAATTTGTACATGGATATTTTTCCTTCAAATTTCAGTCCTTTTTTTAAATGGAAGTATGACTACATGTTACTATGTTATTTAGTTCCTGAATATCAATGAGCCAGGTATCTAGTGAAAAAGACTCTCAATTTTATTTATCACATCCTACTGTAGTTGTACACTATTCTACAAGGATTCAGAAGAACCCACAAAAGAATCCAGTTTCTTATTTGGACTGTGAACTTACACTTCAAATGACCAACACCCACAATTAATGCAGCAGAAACAATTATTCAAATTTATGAAAATTTTTAAATATTAAAAGTAATTTTTCAGTTTACTGATTACAGGGAAAAAAGAAAAGAAGCATAAAAAACCAGTATGTTCATTTTTTTTTCCCCACAGTTTTGTATGTCTTCTATCTTCTGAATTATCTTGAGAAGAAACACTTACTTTAGAGATGCAGCCCAGTTGCAATTCAGTTCATTGTGGAAGCACATAAAAATCATCCCGTTTTTTTCAACTGATTTCTTACCCTAGGGCTGAGGCTTTTTCTGCATTATGAGCCAATGGACACAGCTTTACATCATGTGTTCTAATAGAAGTTGTATTGGGTTGTTTTTTTTTTCCTGGCCTGTTTCATGCATATGCTTTTTAAAAAATCAAAGTAGTTTGCTCTGATATTGAGCTTGAAGGATGGGAAAACCAAAACCATCTAATTACAGACTAAAAGAAAATCCAGGCTAGATCAAATAGAGTAAAATGTCTATTGGACTTTATTTTGATTTCAGTATTCATTCCAAAGAAAAAGATTAAAGAAATGCCTCACTGAGGACACTTGCAGGGCTCCTAGACTTTTCAGGTACTAGGAGTTTTTTTCAGAAAATTAAACTGTCAAATCCTTGATTTTAGAAATGAAAGCTGAAAAAAAATGTATTTCTTCTCAAAGTTTAGTGTTCATTCTATATGTCGAAGCCAGCTGACTAACTGGTTTCTTATTTACAAGTTTTCCCTTCAGTGTTACACAGTGCAGCAACTTCATGCAGCAGTATGGATCTTCGTGCTGCTATGTGTGTGTGTACACGGCGTGCATCTCCACACACAGATCTTCACAGTGAGGGAAATGTACTCTGTGTAGGC
This sequence comes from Chamaea fasciata, assembly GCF_029207755.1. Taxonomy (NCBI): domain Eukaryota; kingdom Metazoa; phylum Chordata; class Aves; order Passeriformes; family Sylviidae; genus Chamaea; species Chamaea fasciata. Next base: position 33,358,232 of record NW_027094091.1, on the reverse strand, counting down.
AATTTCTGTGAAACCACATTTTCTATCTTCAGACTAAGGAAGTGTTTTCTTGGCTTTTGCACAGAGCAGAAGTTGTGATATGGAGGTTCTGCAGAAAGGGGAATTTTCTCAAGTTGTAGAATTGTCCTTCAAATCATTATTACAATTAAATCAATGGGATGTCAAATGCAGTGAAGTCTGGATAGAAGAGAAAGAGGGCCACCTGATATGGAAGCTCAGACCTAATGTGGATCCCCAGCCTTTTACAAAATATCATACCCATGAGCCTTCTGTATCTCAGACTAAAGAGGAAAGGATTAACCGAGTACTCATGGAGTATTTTGAACCATAAAAAATTAAAGAGTAGAAATACTCCTTTCACTGTTTCCAAGAGTCATTCACTCATTTTGACCTGGTTTAGTTTTGATAGCTTAGCTTCTCATGGGCAGTTGTGCTTCTTCCCTGGAGTTTAATTTTGCTTGACATATTGGGATCTTAATATTTGTTAATTAACAGTTCATTCTCTCATCAAAACTGCTGAGCTCACAGATGAGTGGCTAGTATGTCCCTCAAGTTGTGCCATACATAATTGTTGCACCTGTTACAGTGTCTTGGGGCCTGCAAGTCCATGGAGTTTAGTTCATTCTGAGGCTTGATATATTAGTACTTTATTCTTTTCTCTGCTTAATAAATCCTTAGCATCAGTATTCCATAAGTCATTCCTCCGCATCTTGGTTGTTAAAGGACAGTATCAATTTTCTGATAGAACAGAATTTTTGTAAAAGTAAAGAAGTCTATTGTCAATTAATTAATTAGTCGTATTATAATCTTGTTATTCAACTCATTGATAAATATGAAGATGTCCTTCATTTATTAATCCCATGTTCTTCAATCTAATAGATATTTTTTCATAGATACTGAAAAAAATATTTATTCTTTTTACATGATTTTGTGAGTAAGATTTCCAATTACTTTCAGTGCAAAAATGTAGTTACAGGAATGTAGTTATAACATTTTAAGTTATGCAGTAACATTTTTTCCTACCATACAAAGTAAACATTATAAATGAATGAAGCTCTAGTTGAATTTGCAAAGGAGGAATTAGTTAGGAGATGTAGAAGGAATAAATGAATACTCTCAAATCAGTTTTAATGGCAGTTTATAATATAATTAGTTATGAAGCAGTACAGTATAGAATCTGCCTGGTTTAGTTGCCAGGTTTTTAACTAACTGCATTTAGAAGCACCTTGAGATAGCAAAAAAAAATGTAAATTCTTGAGAGAAAGGAGTTAACTTTGAGTTATGCTGGTTTATGTCACAGATGTGGGGTATGTCTATGTTCCACTTTCTTTGCTTGCAGAATGATGCCTCCATCTTTGATCTGACATACTTTGTAGATGGGTATACGTATAGGAGCTCCCCTTGCTCATTATTCTGGAAGACACACATTCTACAGTTCAGTTGCCTGATATAGTTAAGGAAAGGGTGGGAACAAATTTGTGCTCATTAACAGGAAGACAAAAAAGTCTCAAAAAATGAAGCAAAAGAGTATTGATAAGGTTAGAAGTTACTTTTAATGCTTATGGCTGCAATCCCTATTCACTGCTATCACTGCGATCACTGTTATCAGAGTGAGATACATATAATTAAATCTGAGAAATGTGTGATTCAGAATTTGTAAGTCACAAAGTGTTTGTAACTAATAAACCACAGTAAAAGTAAGAAGACTTTGTACCAGCATCTCTGAGATTCAAAAAAGGTACATGATGTACCAAGCCATCTGTCCTTTAAAAAATGAAAAATTCTTAAGGTTTTTTTAACAGATTTTTTTGTTGAAAACCAAATTCTTGAAACTGCAGGCAATAGGATGCCTTAGGCAGCCAAGCATATCAAAATATGGTGCATGGAGTGACTTTTACTACTCCCGCTATTTAAAGTCCTATTTTCATGAGCTTATTAGCTACTAGTGATCCCTAAGGAAAAATACAATTAAAACTTAATCATACCAAAAGCTGAGGTTCTTCTGATTCAGCGAACTTGTAATCTTGTATATTTAGTAGTTTACTTGTAAATGTCTTAGTACTGGGATTGTAAGATGTATCAATTAGATTCAGTTTGCAATAATGCTCCTCCAAATTCAGATGAGAGATTTTGTGTCTGTCAGAAGATGCTAAGGAATTCTGACTGGCAGCATTTATTTTTTTTTAACATCAGAGCAGAACCTTTATTCCCTTTAACAATCACATCATATAACCTCCCCATGCCCAGTCCTGTTCTTCACAGAAGACTCAGACAGTTAAGAAAAGCTAAGTGTGAGGAATACAAACAGCTTTAGAAGACAGTCTGTGCATACACTTGGGAAAATAACTTATGGGGCTATATTTTTTTTCCCACTGAAAACTAAGTCAAAGTAATTTGAAACAGATCTTTCCAAAGTTTTAATATCTGGGTGAAATCCAACTGTGTAAAGAAATGTTTATTTTGGGAAAAATAGGGCTTTCATTTAAAAATATGAACATCAAATATTTCTAATGACAAAAGATCATAGTTCAGTCAGTTCAATGTGAGTACTTTTGTTAATGTTTTTTATATTGTTTTTACTCAGAAGGTTTTTGCAGAAAGGTGTTTCACATGTCTCCTCCATGATATGACTGAACGGTAGAAGGTATGCAAACATACAAAAAGAACTTTGCAATGTTACTGCATTGTGACACAGGACACAAAGCCACTTTTCATAGCTTGCCTTGTTTTCAACTAAACTCCAAAGAGAACCTGTTGCAAAGACTACTTCTGCTATTGCTTTGATAACACTATAGATTAAAATATAAAAGAAACATGGAGTGTGTAACATACCGTGAACAACCCTGTGTTTCAGATCCCAGGTGAAATAAAGAAATGGAACTAGATACAGTATTCTAATCTGAATCTTTGAACTTCTCAGTAATTGTTTTAGATTAGCTACTTGTTATTTATGACTGCTTAAATTAAGAAAAGAAGAAATTCACAAATTAAGTAAGGTATTTCACATTCTGTGAAAAGTTCTTGCTTCAAGCAAAAACACTTTACGTAATTGACAACTTTTTGACTAACTGGAATAGAAATATATTTGAGGTCTCAATTTACTTTCCTTATGACTTTTCCTTAAATTCTGCTCCGTTGATTTCACTACTGAGCTTCCGTGTTCAGACTCAATAGAGAGCAAGCACAATCATACTCAGAATCAAATAAGCTGTTTTACAAAAATATTTTTCAAAAAAAATTCTGACAGGCTCTGTTTTCAACCTACAAAAGATCTGTGTCTGTTAATGAGACCAAAATTCCTGGAGTGGAGTTTGATTTTTTTCAAGGGAGCTCTTAGCTTTTTAAAAAATAAATTTTCAAAATAGTTAGGGAAAATAATAGTTCAAAGAAAAAGAACACTGTTTTTTCATCGTGGGAGTTTAGAATAGCATCCTTACTAGCCACTCTCTAGGAAGAAATACAATTAAAAGACTCAGAGAGAGTCTTTTACCTTTGGTAATTTTAATCAGTGATACATTTCCATAAACACATTTTTTCTGTAAACAATTTGCAAGGGAATGTATTTCATGCTGTTTTAACATGCTGAGACCAACTTTATTCTGATACATGCAGGTCTTTTAAAACAACTGAAATAGGACCCATTCTGTGCTTGCTGGAGGGCACCATGTCACAAAGATTATAAAACTATGAGCTGCATTCTCCCTGTGACTGCCCTTGAGACATCTAAAATTACTTATTATTAGACAGTTTGCAAATAACCCTTTCAAATCTTTCATCTCAATAAATTCATACATTGTTGGTTACCATACAAGCTGTTCCAGACAGTTTATCCATTCTTAGGTAAATCTCTAAATTTTTCCACTGATGTGACAACACAGTTCTTGTAACCAGTTTGAAATTTAAATTTAAAACAGTTTTGCCACCACGCTGTGTGTGGTCTGGTTTTAAACTTCATATGTATGATCACAGAGGTCAGAGTTGTTCTGATATGCATGAAAATTTGGGTTTCCCAACCTAATCATAAAGCACATTCTTCCCACGAAAGAGAATGGTAGGAATGTTCTTATCTACAAAAAGATCCTTCTGTCAAGTTTTATCTGGTCTTCATCAGAGATATTCATAGCTGTTCATCAAGGTGGTGAGTAACATTCTTTTTCTGCAGTCTTTGAGTAGATAGAAAAACAGGAAGAATTTTAAAAATCAAGGGGAAATGTGTCATTCCAGAAAGTGCATTTTTCTGGAGAATTTCAGCTCTAGTGATGGTAGAAAGTTCTTTTGTACAGGAATGAAATTTCCAGTTCTTTTCAGCATTTAGACCTTCAACTCTGTGTCCAAAATAATGGTTCTGCAATTTCTGTTACATGATACAGCTCCTAAAATAGTATCTACAAAACAGATGCACTTTCACAAATTCATACACCATTAATTTTATATTGTTGTTCCAGCAACTGAGCCTGTTTCTATATAATATTTTATTAAATCCTAAAGCACTGCTTTATCACAACAAGTCACATGTAGATTGTGCACAGGCATCTAAAAACAATCTGTACCTCCCTGACTTACAGGGAAATAAAGTGAGCAAGAAGTGAGAATAAATTGCTAAATTAATCAGGTGATTAAAAATTTTCAAGACTTCTTTCAGATACAAAGAGTAGTTTCATAATGGTATGAGCATTTTTCTTTTCTCTGTGTATCACACAGGTGTCAGAAAAGAGAGAAATCCAGACCCCACTACTAATAACAGAAAAAATAATTGATAGCCCAAGTGCACAGAGCAGCAGTGTCCTTTCCATAAAGAAAACTCCCAGTCCTGCCTATAAGGAGTATCATTTCCTGGCCACACTAACTTCCAGGATGAGTGAAATGTGCTAATGATTGTCACTGATTGCTCATCTACCAAGAAGTTTTAACTACTCTTCTTACTTAAAGGCAGTTTTTCAGCATTGTGTTTTTCTTTCCTGTCTCCTATTTGTGTTCATTTTAAGTAGCCCATGACTTCTAATTAAAAGAATTTACATCCCTTAATTTTCTTATTGTTTTTATTTTTTTTTTTTTTAGATTGTAGTGATGTAGATTATTGGTGATAATGTCTTGCTGTTTTTCTGGCTTCCACTAAACTGAACTAAAGTACCAACACAATATTTTATCTGTCTCAATCTGTGTCTTATAGGACCATAGACTAGTCAGCATAATTCCTGCTTTTTCCATCAAATCCACCACTGCATCTCCCTCATTGTTCCACAGGCTGTGACAGATCACATACCCTATACATGCACACACATATAGATATATGTGTAAAATATATTCAAGAGAATTCCTGGATTTGTACCAAGTGGGATTGAGAAATGTTTGCAAATAAAGACTAGAAACAAAAATAAAGGAGCTTATAAAAAAAAGTTAATTTCTTAAACTTTTCTGTAGAATTTTTTCAAATATACACAGAATATTAAAAAAAATAAATTCCTGTTACTCTTAATGTTCTGTCAGTCATATTTATAGAAATTATTTATTTCACAGACTTATCTCATGCCAAAATGTTAGTCTACATAATTTTTGCGAGGAGGAGGTGTTTTTTATTCATTTTAGTATTTTGTTCTTACTAGACTGCACTTATATTTTGTATACTTTGACTTTTTGCCCTGCATTTTGCCTTTCTGTGACTACATGGAAAATGTATGTGCATCATTACAATAGCATTACATAATTTTTAAAGAAATGCAGGAATAAATGAGAAGAATATTTCAGATAAGTGAAAATCAAGAAATTTCATAATGTAAGACATCCTTCCAGTTCCATGTTAATGTATATAAATGTTTACATATGAGAAGAGCAGTGAGTGGTATTCCCACTTATTTTGGTCCATTGCCACGTTTGTTCAACAGCAGAGAATAATCACTAAGTAGCAGAAGTGAGGAAGAAAAAGAAATTTGGAAATACAATTTTTCATGACATTTTATTGAATTAGTTACTTGGCCACTGTTGTGAAACTGACTAGGCTCCACTATGGCACAAGCTGCTTCACTTCAAAACAACCGTATTGGAATGATTTTTGTTTGTTTGTTTGTTTTTGTTTTGTTTTTGGTTTTTTTTGTTACACTACTTGATGTGACCTTGTTTCCCAACGGATTGTTATGTTCTGTGTGACTGACTTCCTCCTCTCCCTTTGTGCATGTGTGCATAGTTAGTGATTCTGTCTATTAGACCAACGAAGTAAATATTGTTTGCCTTTTGGGACCTGATTTATGACACTGACAGTGGTCTGAAGTTGCTGCCTGTCACTTTTTAGGGTCATTTTTTCCTGGTTTGCTTCCCAATTTTTTGTTTGTTTGTTTGTTTGTTTGTTTGTTTGTCTGATGAAGGAAAACATTTTTTGCCTGAAATAAGAGTAATAAAGTAACAGTTTTACAGCTTGTTTTAATAGTCTATTTTAATTAGGACCATAGTTACAAAAACTAGATTTTTTTTTCTAGTAATGTTTTTAGCTTATTGGTTAATCTGTTGCATTTTCACGTTCAAGGTAAGATACTGAAAACTTTAAATATCTTTTTCTTTATATGAATACTACATTTTCTTATTAACTATAGGTATGCTATGAATTTCCTGTGAACCTTAGGAATTTAGGTATGTACTTCCTAACAAGCAAATTTCCCACCTGCCAAGGGTTCCTGGGTTGCTGTAAAGCCCTTACTCTGGTCCACATCTTTGTGATCTTAACTCTACAGGAGCACATGAGGCTGCTCTGGTTACTTCTGAATTTCACAGAAGTGTATCTTAGATTCAGATATTTGCTAAGTCTATTACTGTTCTGCAGTCTGTTAGGTGACAGACACAAAAAGATTAAAATTTCTCCTGACAGTATGCCATTGTTCTTTAACCTTAATTAACCTCAAATGTCTTATTAACTTAAGCTTGGACGCTTTGCGCAAGATATTTCTTCCTCCTACTTCTCCACCTCTACTTGTTTACCAACCCACTCCTCTCATGGAAAGATAAGGGTAAAAATTACTAAAGAGCTTCTTTGGCTGCTTTAATACACTACTTTTGCTTATTCCCCTAAGGAACAAGAGTTTTCTCATTGTCCGTTTTTTCATACCTGGCACCAGGTAGTGTGGAGTTGAATGAAATTATTTTGCTCTCTTCTATCATTCTCCCTAATGTCTACTCAATCAATATTTCATTTGAATTTCCTCTCCTTTCTCCTTATTGTCAGGCTGCTTGTCCTCTGGAGGCTGCTGAATCTGGTCTTTTTTCTAGATTCATTACCGATTCGATTATAAAGCATCATTTAAAAATAAAATAATATTTACAAATGGGGAAGATAGGAATATTTTGTCTAACAAGAGCTTTCTTTCCCCTGCACTCTTGATTTTCCTTTTCTCTATTCAGATACTATACCCCAACCCTGTCATAAGTCTTCTCCCTGAAATCTAAATCACTCACTCTACCTTTATTTTCTGTCATTTAATTCAAGGTGATTTCTTGTGATCATTATCTGTCCAACTTTTCTTCTGTCATTTAATATTCCTTTTAAAAGGCTTGTCTTTTCCTCAGTAGCTCTCGTGTGTGTCTGTTAATGTATCACATTTCTGTAAATCAGTTCATCAATAATTACATTCTTGTCCATGAAGTGAAAGATTCTTTATTGCTATCCTACTGTTTGTGTATTTCAGAAGGCCTCCAACAATTAAAACATAATCACACTACATTGCAATGCAATCCTATTTAGAATGGTAGCTTTCAAAACACCCAGAATAGTCATAAAAACATAGATTTTTTTAAAAAGGTAAACATTTTATTTCTTATTTTACATATGACTACTAAATAATATTAAAAGAAAAAAAAAACAAAGAAGGAAAAGAATAGAAAATTTTCAATAGCATTGTCTGTTCTTGTGGAGAGAATTCCTGTCAAGCAAGAGTTGATTAGTTATTTTAAAAAAGCTATAACTTTTCAACAAAAATTTCAAAAACAGAGATGATATTGGAAAACATATAAATATATATATATATTTCCTTGTATTCACTTGTTTTGTTTTTAATTAAAATTCTGAATTGTCTTTTCTAGTCAGTTTGTGGATTTTTTCCCCAAAAGTATATACTTAGAAAAAATGTATTGCTTTTGAACAATACCAGGACCATTACTGAGAATGTAAAATTAATGGTCACATCATTAGAATTTTAATATATTCAATAACTTTTCTACCTTACCAGTACTACTGTAAAGAAGAAAACACTCATAAATTAAGTATCTGAGGAAATTTAGAGTGCAAAGCAGGTACTAATAAGCTTCTGCCCCCATCCATGAGGTCAAAACAGAAGTAGTCCAGCAAGAATTAAATATAAATATTTAGATTTGTGTAACATTGTTTTTGCAAAATTTTTGGGAGATATATTGATCATTTTGCTTCAGGATATGAAATAATTGTCTCTGGAGACTCTTCCATTATCATGGTACAACAGTATATGTTAGGCTTTTCTCTTAGGAGATACCAGTTAAAGGTCACTGCCTGAAGCAAAGTGACAACTGGAATTGATGGGCCATCATAACTTTCAGTAATGTGCTCTGATTTAGCACGAAAGTCTTATCTGAAGTGATGAAAGATCACAGTAATCCATTAATCAGTTATTTTTTATTTATATCATTTGAGTTCTTTAACTTTACTAAAATAATTCTGGACCTCAAGTTGGTTTATGGACAGAAAGAAAGGAAATGGAGCAATGCAAAATGAAACCACTAAATGTAAATCTCTCCAATCTCTTACAGATACATGAGCACTTTTATTTGGAATTTCAATAGTGATAAAGTCGAGGGATTGCCTTAAAAGAAAACAGATTATCCACTGCTTTGCATATATTCCCACTGTCCCCTTAAGAGAAGAACTGCTTTTTGTCTGCTAAGACAGATGTAAGGCAGCTCTACATGTGATCCATTGCTTGAGAGGAAGTCATCATTCTTTTCTCTCTGCCCAAGGATTAGACTTTGATTTTGTTTCTCAAAAATGATCTTGCACTGTACCAGCATTGAAATTCCCAACACTCAGAGTGGTTTCTGTCTTCTGCATAAGTTCCATATTAATTCCTGGTACTCATAATAATGGCAGAAAGATGACCCAATACAAAAAGTGATGGTGGAAGATGATGCAGTACAAATCACAGCAATTGCAGTTTATGAACTTTTTTATCATCATTTTCAAGAGTTCTATGACTCATTTTGTTAAGACGAAACCTGTAAGAAATGTAATGAATGGCCTTGAAGGAAGTGTTTACTGCCTCATGCAATACCTAGTTGCGACTTATTAAACAACACTGCTATTATCACTATTATACCTTTCCTCCCCTGTATCTTAACCCCCAGCATTCATGGTCAGAGGGTTACATGAAAATGAAGAGTGGAATTGTTAGGTTGATGAATTTTGATGGAAAGACAATGAAATTGGATGTTTTTACAACCTATATTTGGTGTGGTTGTAGCAGTAGTGGTACCCCATTGAGTTTATTTCATCATCCCTTCAAATTTTGGATGCACAGATATATATTAATGGCATTAAAGAATATGAATATAGGAACTAAATTACTAAATATAGGAACTAACTCCTAAAAACTCAGCATACTTACTATCTTACTATAGTTATATATACATACTATCTGTAAATAAACCTTGGTTCTAGAATTTTTTATTACAAGTCATTCATTCCCCATTAAACAGTTATGAGTAGGCCTATTGATTCTGTAAAAAGAATGTCAATGTCATTTACTCAAAAAATAGTGTGCAGATTTAGTGACAGTAGATATATTTCAGAATTCAGTACTTCCTATTGACTTGTTTTTTGAGATGGAGCAGCTGATTTATAGACCTTTTATGGTACCACCAGAAAGCATGTACTTCGTTCCCTTTTGCTCTTACCTTTTAGAAAATTTTATCAGTACTACTGCATTATTATTTCTTCAAACTCATTAGTGGCTTCAACAACTGAAAAGGGCTGCAGTACACTTCTGAACCAAAGAATAAGTTTTCTGTTGCAAAAAGCAGTGGCTTTTTTCTTACTTTCATTTAATTTTAATTTGGTTTTATGTCCCTGCTCTCTACAGTTTTCTGGAGCAGTTGTGCATGGTTTCTAAAGTGTTGCCCTATACTCTTGTGCCTGCTTGTATATGAATTTAATTTCCATGCACTCAAAACATAAATAAACTTACTGGTTCTTTTAAATTTAATTTTTGGCAGAAAACATTTTAATTGTCCTAATTATTTTATGGAAGAATTGTTGAATCCACTTTCTAGAGTATTCTTTTTCACTTAGGAATCAGGAAATGCTATGGACTGGATTTTTCTAAACATACCAAAGGATATTATGATTTCATACTTTTAGCAAAATGCAGAGAAGTTTGTTAATTGTCAAGTTAATGTTTTTAAAAAATGAGGGTTGAGGGAGTCACATAATTTTAGATTCTTAGTAAAATACTCAAGTGTGCATAATTTCTTTTAGAAGAATTTGCTTAAACCTTTTACTGTTACCAGTGAAGCTAATTTTGAGTAGTATTAGAGGAAGGAATTAGGTCAATCTCTAAAAACCATGTGGAAATTTCTTTTTTTTTTTTTTTTTGTAGTCAGAGATTAAAAGAATGCAATAACACATTAGAGTCATAGTTTACTCTAGAAACATAGTTCCTTTTTTTTTCTAAATTCGTAGCTGTTTTAATTATTATTATTAGGCAGTATGAAGAGAAGTTATTGATTTGCTGGATTTTCTCTAGAGGTCTGAAAAGTTAGCAGAAAGAAACCAGTTACACTGCAAATCTAGAGTGAGTTTATGCTTTCCAACAAATGCTGCAGGTTTATCTCAGGCGTTTTTGAACACTCATTCCCTTTTAATTAATTAATTAAGTTTTAATTTCCTTACCTTTTCAAATAAGAAACCCCAGGGAGCATTTTCAAGAAGTTTCATTAATTGCATATTCTCTGTTATCAACCCTATTCAGACTGAATAAAAGGCACAGAGAGTTTGGATTTCATTAATTAATATAGCCTAAATTGTCATTCAAAGGAAGCTGTTCTTTTAACAATCTCTGCCAAAACACTATTTCAATACTATATATGAACTGCATTCCCTTTGATGCATTCCTCTTCTCAAATCACAGTTCACTGTGAGTTTGTTTGAATGGTGTCATTGGTCTCTGTGTGCACTGGACTGACATGCCTTGTCTTGAGCCAGAGACTAGGTCAAGGTGACTTTCAGGCATCCCTTCCAACCGCAGCCATTCTGTGATCTTGATAGCTTAAGGCAGTAAGGGAGAAGTTGGCACCTTCTATCTGAGTTCCCACATTTATAGACATTTACTTCATTTATATGAATGAATACTCTTTGCTCAGTACTCTTGACTTCGTATTGTTGAGTTAGATTGTGAGTACATCCTTCATTGCACACATCTTGCAAACAGCTTTAAGCTGCTTCCATGTCATCTGAAAAGTTTGGGATGTATATTTGGGATCCAGGCTGTTGCAAAAGAGTACCCTAACTTTGGGGTTTAAGTTTATGACAACCTTGGATAAGTGTCATTACCTTCAAATCAAAATTCAAAGTGTATGGTATGTTAATTTACAGTGAACCAAATGAATGATGCAATTAAAATGTTTTTGCAAAATAGATTGATAAATAAGATAGATAAAATTGTAATTAATCTAGTTGTCTGAGTAGTAAATTGGAGAGTCTTCTGTCCTTATGTCTGTGGAGACGCTTGGTGGATATGTCCTCCTAATTCAGTTGCCAAGAATTTAGTCTTTGTGCACGTTTTTTATCTCAAGTTACAGACTGAGAGTAAGGGCTCTCTTGTTTGGAATATAGCCACTTAAGGAATCCTTTAACTTGAATCCACTTTGCTCATTTCCCTCTTCTCTTGCTAAACTGCATGTTCACTTCTAATTCATTCAGAAAACAGCCTTGTAGTCTGCTGCTGAAGATACAAAAATTATTTTGCCAAACTTATTTCACCTTTTGTACTTCATGTATGAATTTGACTTGACTACAGGTTAAACTGAATACTTGAAGCTTTTAAATGTCTCCATCTACTAACCCATGTATTTCTTACCTATCTGTACTTCAGCAAGTCTGCCTGACAAAGTATCTAGTTTTGATTAATATCTGTAATTCATTATGACTGAAACTGGATATGATGGCCTCCAGGGGTAAATTGTTAGCACATTATGAGGTATTATATTCCAAATTTCATTGTTTAAAGGAATTAGCTTCACCATTTAGCAAGGCAGTGATTTCAGATAGCCATTTCCAACAGTAGATATATTTTGGTGTTTAAAAGGCTTTGTGACCTCTGGAAAAAAAAAAAAAAATTTCAAGTAATAAAGTCAAGAGTTAGAAAAACCATAAACAATTGCATAATTGCATTAAGAATCAAGAAAGGGAGTGGAAAAAAAAGCCGGAACAAACAAACAATCAAAAACAAGACAGTTGGATGATTTACAAAAATATTTATTTTGCCATACTCTGAGGCTAGGTAGTTCCTAGGCATGGCAGATGCAATATCTGAATAGTTTGAAATGAAGCATCCTTTATTTGAAAAGACAGAAACCATCAAGCAAACCAATGACACACTGCAATTCACTGAAATAGAAGTACCAGTTTATGAACACTAGCAAATATTTACCTGTGCTCACATGCACACTGAAGAACAAAACTCACCAAGAAATCAGAAAATCAAGTGGACTGCAGAAGTCCACAAACTGTGAGCATTCTTAGTGTACTTCTGGGTAAGGTGTTTTCCAGTCTGATTACACCTAACTTCATCGTTTTACCCACCGGCTTTCATGTACTAATTTTCGAAATTCACCTAGCAATTTGGTTCCTTTGGCCTTCATTTTTGCTAACCTTTAATTTTGGAGGCATTTTTACTTCTTATCACGCTCATACAATCATGCAGTATCTGACAAATATAGACATACAGATGTACCAATTGCAGTAAGGTACTATTTAAAAACACTTAAACTTCATTGCATATAAAAATGTCTTGAAATTCAGCAATAATCCTGAAGTAGGCTGGAATTATCAGGAAGTATCAGTGCTGGTAGACTGACAGATGCTTCAGACTATAACAGAACCAATTTTGTAGCTTTTTACTGCCATGTGTGTATGACATGCATGTACGTAATGGAATTTTTCCTTTCATTAGTCCCTTCCCTCTTTGCAATCTCTGTACCACTGGCTTCTCAGGATGTTTCATAAGTTTACTTGTACATATTCACATACAAAGGAAAAATTTTTGGGTGCCTGAATATTTTTCTATTCTTAAAGCAGTATTTCTTTCAAGTATTTTGCAAAACCACCAACAACTGAGAACACCCACCCTTTCCTTTATGCTCATTCAGGTTTCGAACAAAGGCAGGATAGTCTGTTCATGGAATCTATCAAACAAGCCTGTTGTTTTTATTGCGCTCAGCCACAGATATTTAGAAAAAGAGGAAAATAACAGAACTACTTCCCTCAGCTTCCAGAAATCTACAGCTTAAGGAAAATTTAGGGCTAGAAGTTGTATGATTGAATTTCTAGTCCTTCATCAATTTTTCTTCTGTTACATTGCCCATGTAAGATTATATGTCCTTAGTGTTTTCCTTGCTGTGTTGTGCACATTTGGAGGGTAGCAGTGGAGGTTGCTTCCAATCTCCTTGTTTTTGTTGGCCTACGTTTAGTATCTGTGTTGTAGTTACAGTTTCAGTTCTTGGTTTAGTGCACATTTTTAAGATTCTGTACTTTCTATTTTGAAGTAAAAGGGGAGTAAGAAAAACTGTTAGCATCCGGCAACCACACCTTGCTGCATGATAGCCCCCAGAGTCTTGGTATGGTGCATTAATTTTTCAGCTTGTAATTTGCCAGATGCATTTAATGGAACCAATTTTCATTACATCTGTTCTATGGTTCAAAGAGCTCTTTTAGTTGCCAAAGGGAGCCAGCTTCACACAGATTCAGAGAGGGTACTAATGCACTGTATCTTGAAGTATTAGATAACTAGGGATGGTTTTATAGCAAACAGATTATTTTTTAGAGAGGCAAATTCTATATTCATGACTTGCCACTATTAGAATTCAAATTTAAACTGCTTAAGTCTCTTCCTCGGGAACCATATATTGATTTTAATGTAATTTTCTTCATAACACTCAGATTACTTATCTTTTTAAGCAATGATATCTTTCTGTTTATTGGTACAAGAAGACATACCTAAGTAAATACTGGTTTTAAACTAAGAATAGCTTAGTAAAGCTTTCATGAAATAGTAAAATATGTGAGGAATAACATTTTGTAATTTTCAGCTCTGAGACAAGACAGTTTATTATACCGAAACAAACTCACATTACCAAGATAACTGTACACGTTGTGCATAATTTTAATCTTCGTAAAATGTGTAACAGTTGTATGGTATTAAATTCAAGATTTCGCTTGACAGCAACTTTCAATGAAAAGGTTTTTCCTCATGGGCTGAAGAAAATTTGAAATGTTCTACTACACTTTGAAGTTCTAAAGCATCAGCCATATGAGAATTATAAAGCATTAATCCTGAAGAGTTTCCACCTGACAGTCATGAAATAGCATACCTGTGTGAAAAGTGACTCAGTTTTACTTCCTCAGGCAATACTTTCCTTTTTTTCTGCTGCTTCAGAAATATCATGCATCATGTCGTAGTGAGAAGATGGCCTTGGAATGAGTGGATCTTTTTGAAATTACTGAAGTCTACACTATCACTGTATTTATCTAAGACATTTCAATGACATTTTAAAAAGTTGTTTATACTAGTAGTTTTATTTTAGTTTGATAAATCATGTATGAAAGTTGTTCCAAAAGAGTAATCAAAAGCTTATTTTCATGATGTTGTCCTAAACAGTTGTTTGTAAGGATAAAATTGTAATAGAAGGAGCAAATCTATTAACGAGAGTTCATATGCAATTTAAGAACATTAAACATCTCTCACCTGCAAACAAGATCAATCAGAGGCTTGCCATGATAGGCAAGCCTACATTTAGGTTTCACACTGGTTATGTTGTAGTCCAATTTTGGGCTTTAGGCACCAAACACACAAATTCGCTCACTGTCTAAGAAAGAAAAAGATGCCCACAACAAGCAGTCCTCCAAGAATTCTAATCTTTTGTCTTCTGTCATTACATGCAAGCACAGGAAAAGGAATCTTAGCTTTATTATGTGCTCTGGAAAACAGCAGGACAGTGATGTTTCCCACTACTGCTGTCTGCCCTGCTTTATATTATATACCAAGGTAATGACCACATTTACATTTCCTTGAAGTAAAAACAAGGCCTTATAGTGGTGGTATTTTTTGTCACTGAGACTGACTGAAAGGGGACTTCAATTTGAATTAGCCATTATGTGGTAAAAATGCATGGAAAAAGGAAGGAACAGGAGGAGAGGGGTGAAGGAAGATATTTACTCCAGGTCTGCATTTCATATAAAGATTTGGTGTCACAGAATTTACACAGCCAACACCACAGAAAGAGCAAATACAGCCTGAGAAGGGAAATGAAGAGTTCTCAAGTATGTTCATATTTCATTAATTCTTATAGAAGAATATTTAATACTCAAATTGAAATTCACAACAAAAGAAGCAACTGGAGATGTTTGTTACCCTGTGCATTGCCACAATCAGAGACTTACAAAATAGGAAAGGATTATAAAACATGATTATGTAAAATGAAGCCATTTGGGCTTTATTACTATAACTCCTTTTTTCATTTCCTAGGTATTGTTTTTCTATATTTAGATGCCCTGGGAATTAGGTGTTTTTTATGCAGTAAGACTTGTGGTATTCTCATTGCAAGGATACAAAAATAGCTGTAGGTGTAAATTTATGATTGAAACTGAAAGAATAGATTGCATTTCAAAATAATCCACTTATAGTCATTTAGATATAGTCACTCGTAATGCTTTTTGGTTTCTTTGGTTTTTGGGTGGGGGTTTGTTGTTTTTTTAATTTTTTTTTTAATTTTATTTTATATTTTTAATTTCATTCCTGCTACTAAACAGAACCTGAGTACTTGGTAACTTCAAAATTCTGATTACTCATTTTTGCCTGAGGTCTGGCTTTGCTATGAAAAAAGTTCACCATATAGATTTTATGCCAGTATTCCACTGTGGGATTTGGTTTTTTCTTTTAATTTCCCAACTGAGAACTGCTTTTGCTTTAGCCATTGAGAGGATTCCAAGTCAAATTTTCCCTAGAAACCATAACAGTTGATAACAAAAATTAATTTCCAGCCAGAAAGCAAGAGATAGCAACTACAGTGGAACAGTGTATGTCATCCAAACTTTGAAAATGCAGCTACTGAAATGGGAAGCAGATGGACTGGAATTTGCTCATCAGTGCATTAAAACTGACAGATTTCAGTCCATAGATCCAGTTCCACCTAATGTCACATCCTGGGAAACTATTATTTTAAAGAATAAAGATCCCTCCAAGAGTATCTCGTTAAATCAAATTTCAACATAAAACTTTTTTTTTTACAAAAAAATTTAGTTAATATTGTTCAAATTTCATTTGGCCATTTCCTGGACTTACTGTTAGCAGAGATGACCTTTGATAATCAACAGGTTATAAAATTCAACATTACATTTTGTGATATATGAGTATTTTTAGGAGAAAACATGAAAGATATGGATAGAAAGATATGGATATTTTCTCTAGATAGTACTACTTACTGCTAGGAAAATTTAGATGTTCCAAATGCAGAAATAAACTGAGACTAAGGACTGAAAATACTCCCAAGAGACTACTGTGTAAAGCACATGAAATCTCCTTGCTTTTGTTTTACTGTTTTGTCTTTTGTTCTCTTCTGAGGTTGCCTCATGTGTATATAGAAATGCTCCTGTTTAATTTATGAGTGAGAAAAAGTAACTTCACCCAGAGAGGACTTCTCTAGTCTTGTGGAGACCACACCTTGCTCACTGTGCATCTGTGATGTCATGCCTCCTTATGTGCTTAGGTTACTTTTCCAAAGCACATATTTTTCCAAAATACAGTGCAGCTTTCTTTATAATACAGACTTACCCTTGTGCTGAGCATGACTTAGTCCACATACTGAGTTTTCATGGCCTGTCTTTTGGTTATGTTTGAACTCTTGTGATTTAAAATATGGAACAAGACCGTTGTCAAAATAAAAACAGTGAAAATTAAAAGAAATAAGTAAAAATAACTTACAAGGTTATCTGATGATGCTAACAAATCAAACTTGCAATAGTTTTTACTGTTGGATGCTGCAAATTTAATATCTTTTTATCATTAACTGGACACACAACTATAATGAAAGGTACTAGATACAACCAAGTATTTAGGAACCTACGAGGCAGACCTGAATTTTAAGTCCTCCTTCCTCTTTTCTGCAGCAGCGCAAACTCCTAACTCATGTTGTTTTCCTGTGTCTGCCTTGACTATCTGGCCCCATCCATTCCATTCTCCAACATGTAGATAGCTTTGATGGCTGTGACAGGACTAGGGAAAAGCAGATTTGACATTATTAGGCTCTAAATTAAGCATCCAGATTATCATATGTTGATTATTACACTAGGCTTTTTAAAATTATATGTAGAAGGGGTGTGGGGGTGGACAGATGGAAGCACTTTGTGGCACACCACAAGATTTTTTATATTTTCTGTTTTGACCAGTTCATTAGTTTCAAGTCTTTAAAGAGTGACCTAACTTCTGCAGTTAGTCAAGATGGGCCACAAATTAGTTAATAACATTTTCAGGACAAGGTATGTTCTAGGTTTGTATATTAAAAAAATGGACACCACATATTTGCATTCAGTAGCATTTTGGTATTTCTGTGTATTTGTGGCATCCCAGGGTATTTTAACAGGAGTTCTAGAACTAGAATGCACATGCTTCAACTCTCATCCCACTTGAGGTGCCTAGACTTCTTCATTTTGCCAAAGCCTAGTGTATTGTCATTGTAGAGATTAAAGAAAATGCTTTAAAGGATATGTTACATAGTAAAAACATAGCATCTGTACTGTACATTTAATAAAAAGAGTCATATCTGATGTAAGTTTCTAGTCGAATCAAACAAATTTTTTGACCCAAATCTTTTGGACATGTGTTAGTGATAAAAAATGCACATTCTGATCGACATATTTTTAGATATGATTGCAATAAGAGTATGTTTGCTTATAGAAGGTTCTTTTGTTGCTTTTCAGCCCTTTCCTCAAAGTTGGGCTTAATCTTCTAGGAAGCTGTAATCATTTTCAGCTTGAAATTTTACAGGAATCTAGCTGTTGTAGTGTGTGTGCCTTTGACTAGGAAAGAACCAAACAGTCTGCTAGCAAAGACTAAAGTGGGCACAGATCTGGTCAACAGGAACTCCATGAACTTCATGTTTTTTGGCTAGAAACCAAATGTTTAATCCGTCATCTATGTATTTTAGCCTGCTATGTTTTCAGATCATCCAATTTTACATTCATATTTCTGTGACAGATCTGCAACATGACATCATTATGCCTTGTGATTCTGATTTTGGTCTTATGTAATACCATGGAGAAGATTGGTTTACATGCATCGCCAAGATCAAATTTTAAGCCTCTCTAAATTTATGCTTATAAAACTTTTCTTGAGAAAGAAATTTAGTTCATTTTGCATAATCTGTTTCAGATAAATCAGTATAATAATTTTACTTGTCTCTAGGTTAATCTTAAAAATATTTCATTATTCCAGCAATTTCCTAGGCGTTGAAAGAAGATCCACTATTCCTAAATAGTTTTCACTTTTTTTCCCCCAACAGTACATACCTTTATATGCCTTTTACTCTTCTGATAGTTCATGTGACTGCTAAACATTAGGATACTGTTAAAGCTTTTTAGCACAATAGGTCGAATTTATTGGTTCTGCTATTTTTAATATATTTTAGTGGTACATAATCTTTAATGTACTGTCATTTCCAAGGCTTTCTTGTTACTCCTTTTCTACAATTAATGGACTCTATTTTCCATTATGATTTCCAGTCGAAACTGAAACAAAAGCTCTTTTTCAGAAATCTTTCTTCCATTTAGTGAGTTACTTTCCCTATTTCATCTTAGCTTTTATTGTGCTCCCCTTGCTCTTTATCTGCCCAAATGGAGGCCAGTCCCCCTGCATTTCTTTTGGAATACACCCTTTTGTACCTTATTTGATACAGCAGTTGGCTTTTGTTGGAGGATGTGGTCTATGTAAATGCTCCTTGGTTATCTGTGTTTCTTTCCTAACTTTAATTTCTTTGCCATTTCAAGTTGGTCTGCCAGCACAGAGACCACATTATAAAGTTCTTACAGCGAGATTGTGCCTGATTTATGAGTAGAAGTTCATCATCTATGCTACCATAACTAGTTGCTGTTTGTGTTTCCTTTGTGCATATGAAATAAAGTACATTTTTCAGCAACGTCCAAGAGACCTGACAAAATTACTACCATGAATTTCTGTTCTGTTATTTTTTTCATAAAAAATTTAAATTTTCATGAGCAAATTTAAATGGCAATGAAAGCAGTCATCTTTCTATGTTTTTATTTATTAGTAGTACATTTGCCTGTAAACAATTGTAATAATTATGACCAAATATGCAACAAATTTACATCTGCATAGTAATACCCTGAGAATCCCATTGACTTCAGGCAGTTAAAATTGTATGACAACCCAGAATCTGACCAATTAAAAATTAATTAGATTACTGTTCATATAGTTGAGTAATGTTTCATATAAAGAATGCTGAAATTAAAAAAAGAAAATGAATCATTGTTTGGTTTTAAAAAATTAAATTCCCTCCTCCTTCATGGTGCAGTATGTAAGTGCTGCTTTGCAATATTTTAGCTCAGTTAAACGTCTCCTTAAGAAAAACAAACATCCTGATTTATTATTGCTCTGCAGAGTAAATGTTAATGAGTGAAATTTCACTGATTATTAAAATCCATTTTCTAAAGTATAATTTTTCTTTTATGGAGACTGAATGCATTTGTAATGGGCACGTTTAGGTTTAAAATTATTATTACTCTGGCATCAGTTACTATTTAGAGTGTATTAGAAGAATACTTCAATTAAATTTAAGGAATTTTTCTTATTTTTAATATATTAATTATGCTATATATTTGAAGTATTTTTAACCTGTTGGACTGCTTTCCTACAGCAGAAAATAGCCTTCCCCATAGTATATTTTTGTTACGTAATCCACATTTGTATTTATTTATGTCAGTTGAAAATTACCAAGTTATTTGGACTTGACACAGTGCTAAAAAAAATGTACATTTTTTTGCCATACTGATAAAAGGCACTTGCAAAAGTGTTTTGAGATTTATTCTTCATGAGCTATCACATATTCTTTCCCCCCACACCCCCCCACACCCCCCAAAATAAAATATATATACAGGGATATATATATATATACACACACACAGTGGTTTATGTATATATACATCTACACATAGTGTGCATGTGTGTGTTATATATGAATATATAATACATGTCTATCTATGGAATACAGATATCTGTTTATTTTGATAGAATTACACCCCTGTCATTGAAGCAATGCAAACTGCAATAGACACCAAGGAGGTGTGCAAAAGAAAGCTTCAGCTTTTTACACCATCTAGAAAAGACGAGTATTTAAATCTACAGCTGAAGTCCATTAATTTCCCAGATATTTCTGTTTTCATTGTAAGAGGTACTGTTTTTAAGAATCATAGGAGAGAGAAACACACTGAGACTCTGTTTCAGATTTGCATCTCTATTACTGTTAAGGAAAGTTTTTAGTTATAGGTAGACCAGATAGCATTAAGGTTGAACGTCTTCAATTGCTTTCATTTCATTTCCTTGTAATTTATGATAATTTAAATTATTTAGCCATAAGTTTTGTAGTGCAGCCTATTTAAATCAAGAAACAGATAATAAATACTTTAGAAAGAAATAATATTTTATTGCATATTTTATATATAGAATAGATTATTCTACAGTCTATTTTCTGAATGACATAAATATCCAAATTGCAAATGATTCTATCATATAAAAAGATAGTATAAAATGTTTTATAAAAGGTTTTTTCCTTAGTTTAAATGCATGAATAAGTATTTACATATTAGTCTTAATTTTTTGGCATTGTCAGTTGTGAGTGCTTTGATGTTACAATAATGAAGTTAGATGAATCTTGCATTTGGTTTCTATTTTTCTGAAATATTGGCATCATATGACACTATGGGATTGGACAATACAAAATATATAGCAAGATAAAAAACAAGGTAGCTTTATGAAGAAAGACGAAAACACGTAATAAGAGAACTGAAAAATATCTTGATAATTCTAGTCTGTTTTTCACTAACATATCGACTTATATATCCAGCTACTAATTTTACTTACATGGTGAAGAAACAGATGAAATAGATACAAAGGCTGAGGTACATTAATAGGAACAAGAGAAAAAAAAAGCAGGGTGAACCTTGAGACACACTTCATGGTGAGAGCTATAGGGAGAAGCAGAATATGACATGATATAGCAAAGCATCACCAAAAAAAGTGTGAAAACAAGTGGCATGAGAAAGAAAGCAAGGGGAAGAATCTCTGTAACACCTACATATTTCTTATCTTGCAGCATCTGTTTTCTGATATTGATGAGGCAGAAGGATTTGCTCTACTGTACTAAAACACAAGTTCCTCTTATACACCACAGTAACCAAATTCAGGAGCTAATGGAAGGACTGTTCAGGAAAGGTACCTAAGTAGTCTTGAAAATGCCCAAAAAGAGAGTCTTTACATTTTAAAGTCTCAATCAGTAATATCTAGAATTTCCAAAAATAGTTTTTACTAGATGTGATTTCTGCCAGTTGAAAGCTGCTTGTAGTTGTTTAACGCTGGTGAAGTCTGTGCAGTTGAAAGCTCACATGTTCTCTTGATTGCCTACTTTAAATCCTGCAGCTCCTATGCCTACAAGAGTACTTCTTGCAGGAACTGTAAGAGTAAGGAGGCTTGAGGGTTTGTTTGGTAAATCTCCTCAGATGCCATGGTAGGTGATAGGTAACTGTCTGTCAATATGGGTGCCAGAATCTTATTGATTGAAATTAATCTTTACATATAGCTCTTTCTCAAATTCAGTATCATTCTCTACAGTGCCATTTCTCATTATTTTCCCCAAAAGTGG
Organism: Chamaea fasciata; assembly: GCF_029207755.1. NCBI lineage: Eukaryota > Metazoa > Chordata > Aves > Passeriformes > Sylviidae > Chamaea > Chamaea fasciata. The sequence goes on along the minus strand of NW_027094091.1, from coordinate 33,336,080 downwards.
TATTATTTTTATATTTTCTTTGACATTGTATTGAACACCATTTAAAGGACACTGCCATTCTAAATGGGATTTTTCCATTACTACTTGGAAAAAACTGTGAACAAATCTTTAAAAATGGATCTATTCCAGGTATTTGGGATGAAAACTAATGTTTGGTTTTGTTTGGTTTGGTTTGGTTTTGTTGGAGTTTTGTTGGGGTTTTGTTGGGGTTGCTCTTGTTTGGTTTTAATCTTCAAAAAAAGGTTTTCCTGTTTCTATAGACTGTAGCTAGTAGTTACTTAAGAAGAATATGTTTATATTATCTAAATATAGATCTGGGATAAAACACAGAGATTTTGTAAAAATCATAGGATTCAAAAAGGAGTCTTATTTTGAAGGATGCATAATAGTAATACTTGTATGGAATTTCCTAGTCATTAAGAGAATAATGGCAACTCACATTTCCCAAATGCAGTCATCCAATGTTTAGAGAAATCTTTATGAAGAAAATGACCAGACATAAAAAGTCCTTCTCTTGTAAGTGCAGGCACTTAATTGACTGCTCTGATCATTAAAATAAATTAGTCTACATTCTCCACAACTCCCCATGGAACATTTATCTCAAGAGAAAATTGTAAAACAATTCACCGTTGCAATGCAAAACAGAAAACCATGTTTTCTATACAGTAGCTGTGCCAAAGTATGCACTTTTTTTTATTGTGTTTGCATTGTCATTGTCGTCCCTTAAACCAGATTAATTAAACTGTTCATTTCCTTTCTCCCTCTCTCTGTCTCTCTCACGCCCTCCTTCTTGACAAGACAGAGTTCGATGTCTGCTTCAATCCTGCTAAAGTATTTTTGATTTATTGAAGTAGTTTAACATTTTCATGAGGTTTAAGAGCCCTAGCTGGAGGTAGCAATTCTAGTAAACTTTGCTTCCAAGATGCCACATCTTTTTTGACTGATTAATTACTTTTGCATTCCACATGCTAATGTTGTATTTCTTCTGCTCAAGTCTGTTTTAGTAATATAGTGTAACTCACTTTATCATCACAGAAAGCACAATCTTCTATAACTGTTGAGGTAACTCTTACACCTCTATTGGATTTTTTAACTGTGTTTTCTTTTCCTTGTTGGTTTGGTTTTGTTTGTTTGTTACTTATTATCAAAGAGTCCATGTCTTTACTTTTCTTTAATTTACTTTTCTAAGGTGATCTTAATCCCTTTCTATTAACTTTATAGGTGCTTTTTAAATCTTAGAAAAGCAGGGCTTGACGGTATCTCAAGAGGTCATTTGATCTTCTGCCAAAGGCAAAATGTGCTCTGCTTAAGTCATTCCTGTCAAACATTTTTATTAACCTGCTTCTAAAAACTTCTGACCTCTTCTGACTAATTTTTATGATGCCTTTCTGTAATCACAGTTTGGCAGGTTTTTTGATAGTGCATAATTTGAGGTTTTCTTGCTACAATTTAAATTCAATCAATCTTACGCTGTTCAACAAGAATATAAAGAATATTTGTTTTCTTCTCATTCATGTATCCTTTAGCAGTCTTTTTGTTTTCCCAAATCCATGCTTTCTATAATTTTTTGAGTTATATCTTCTTCAAAGCTCCCTTCCTAAAATTGGACCCGGTAAGCACCTGGTGTGTTGCCAGTGACAGAGAGGATGGAAGACTGATTTCTTATGTACTGCAAGCTATCTTTTATAGAAGTTCCCAATCTAATTGCTTTTTTCATAGCAGTAAAACGTGTTGACCTATGTGAATGCGTGATCCTCTGTAATCCCATATTCCTTTCCACATAATTATCAACAAAATAATCCCAGTCATTCAGTTGGTCATTCTTGCTTAAGTGCTATATCCTCAATCAAAGGATTTGATCAGCTGCTTGATCAGATCTCATTGCCTCTGCTCTGAGACATGTAAGTAACTTTAATCACGTACAGACAAATGATCAGCTTAATATTTCATCATAGGACTTCTGCAAAAGTATAGTCATAACATTTTGGCCACTGCCGTGTTTGTAACTTACAGACTTCTGGAAGCTGTGTTCTGTAACATTTGTGAATAATTTCTATTGGTTTTCAGACATTCAGGGTTTCCCTTGGAGCTGTAAATAGATATATACATATATATATATTTGTATATCTATATATATATATATGTGTCTTTATATTTTTTTTATAGATATTCGCACACTATAATTGCTTATTAGGTCCTTGTCATTAAAAAGTCACTTTAAAAAGAGGCAGAAAAAATTATAGTGTTGCCATTTGTCAGATTTCATAAAAGACTGACTGTCAGGCATCGATTTCAATTTCTTTTTCTTTTCATAACTTAATTATTTTTCTTTTCATTTCAACTCTTTTTGGGGTTTGTTGTAGGTTTATTCATTTACTCTTAAAAATGCATCTACTAGTTTTTGTACATTTCATAAAAAGATAATGCTTTGTTGTGTCTAATTAATTACAAGAGGTATTAAAATTGGAATATGCAAAGACAAAAACCCCACAGATCTATATGATTATGTAGAAATGGTAGTCATAGGAATACAGAAGTGTGTCTTTTCGATGGCACAGTGATTTTATTTCATCTAAGTATCTTTTAAGACTTGTTACACACTGTGGAGATCAATGAGTAGCTTTGAGATACTCCTTCACCTTCCCTCTCCTGATGAATTTAATCTCCTGATAAAAATCTAAATTAAAGAGTTTTATCATTTTCATTAGGAAAGAGAATGACTCATCTTGCATTCTTTAAAGATACAACACTGCATTTTGCTGTAAGTTGGCCTCCTAAATAATTATGTCAGTTTCGTTTTTTAAGGATCTAAACTTGTAATCGAAGACTTTTTTAAATTTATTTATGCGCTCAGTTAAAAACTGTTCTCAGTTTAAAATAATTCTTCTCATCTCCCAAGTTCAAGCTCTTCTAGGCTGGCATAAACTAAGGAAGCTAGGAAAATAAAGATATTTTAAGAAAAATAGGCTAGGGGGTTTATGTTCAACATGTATACAACCAATTGTTAAAGTTCCTCAGGCTATATTCAGCCACACTAAGGTGTGACTGATTTTGGGCAATTTGCTTTGTCCCTATCTACATGAAGTTTTGGATATAAAATATGACATTTCAGGGGTGGATTTTGCATGTATCTCCTCAAATTCAGCAGATTTTTCTCTGAAGACTTGCTTAGTAGCCTGCCAGTTATAAAAATGCTGTTGTTCCAAGTTGGATTTATTTGAAAACCTAATGTTGTTTAAATATAATTGTTTTCATTACACAAGTTAAATATGTGCTTGACAGAATTTTAGAATGGTGCATGTGCCTGTGTTTTTTCCCAGCTACAGCATCTCTCAGTAAAAAGATGGGGCATCATTCACCTCTCTTCTTCCTTTTCTCCCTCACTTAATTTTTCTTTCCCAGCTTCCATACTGAAATTTTCTGCCCTTGCACTAGCTACAGTATTTCTGCAATTCTTCTCTGAGCCACTGAACACTTAAAAAAGGCAGAAAATTACCCAGGTTGAGTTCTGCTGCCATTTTAGTAAGTGCTACTTGCCTTCAGAGGGGCTCAATGCTAACACACATTGAAGAGGGTGGAATACAGGAACAATTTTTAATGACCAGGAGTTGTTCAGTTGTTTCAGCAGCTGTTTTTCCAGCTACTGTCTCACTAAGCTGAATAAAACTACTGCTTGTCCCTGCAAGCCTTGTTTTCCTTATCTCCAAAAATGATCATGTCTTCAAAATGTTGATTGGCAAAAGGCAGCTTTTGTCTAGCCTGTGAATCGTTCTTCCCTAATATATACTAATCAAGATGTACTCTCTTGTTGTCACAAACAAGGTAACATAATCAAATAATCAAATAGAAGAAGTCATCAGCTACAAATAATGACTTAGTACTAGAGATCAAATGTTACTCCTTTTTATACAACACAGTCTCTTTCTAGAAATTGAAGGAGATGCAGTCCTTGAATTTATTTGCACAAACATGCAGTGCACAATCCCAAAACACACAGAGCTCAAATTTGCATTTAATTTACAGGTATGACTAAAATTAACATTAATTAAGACCTTTTTTTCTTTTTTATTTTTTTTTTTCTTTTTTTTTTTTTTTTACATAGTGGATATTGGCTGTTGGGTTTGTTTTCCCATGTCTTTTGGCTTTTGGTGGAGCTTTTTATTTTTTCCTTTTTAGATTTTTTTTAGCTTAATTTATTTCCTCTGTCTTGAGGAGTTTGGGATTTCTTGTTTATTTTTGCATTTTTATGTGTGTTTTTAGTTCTTTATGGGGTGGCTGTTCTTGTTTGGCTTTGTTTGTTCTGATTACCTTTTTATTATGTTAATCTGAATTTCAGGTTGCTACTGATGTTTTAAGGGATTTCTGCAGCTAATAGTTTTTCTTAAGTTAAGCATATGATACATGTAAAATTTCACATCCATTTTCAAAATTGAGGCATCATTTTTGGATTTAGTGACAAATGAGTCAATTTCTGTTCTGTGATCTCACTCTCAAGGAATTGCTAATAATAAGGAATTGTCACATCATACATCTGACACATATAAAGAATAATGGTAAAAGAGATCATTTATCGTTGTAATCATTAAACTTCCAGCAGAAAAAAAATTGTATTAAAGTGATATTTGTTATTAATACATATATATAAGACCATGGTGACTAAACAGTCATTTGGGCTCCCACTAAAAAACATGTATTTTGTTTGGTGCCAAAAATAATTCCAAATAAAACCCAAAACAAGCCAGTTTGCCAGTTTTCAATGCAAAATGAGGTATTATAGACTAGGCGCTTAGTTGCTTTCTTTAGCTACACCAAACTTTTCTAAGAATGAAGACTTTTTTAGAAGAAATGTATATAAATAGTATGAATCTGTAGGTATTACTATATAGAACTAATTCAAGAGGTTATGACTATCCTCCATACTACAAGGACAATTATCAGTCTTCGGTGAACATCAGAGAAATAAAGCACAGAATACAAGCACTCTAGATCAAAGAGGGGAGAACATATCTTTCAAAATAAGCACTTGACAGAAATAATGAATATTTGAAGTTGAAGATTGAATTAGAGTATTGAGCTAACTTAATGGCTACTGACTTGTATTGTTATATAAAAGAGATTTTGTAGTTGTTTTGAATTCCTACTCTCTTGGCAGACTCTGCTGGAAGTTACCATAAAAATGTTATTCTCTATCTCTAAAAATTAGCTGATATTGCTCACAGATTTTCTTCTCTCATAAAAAGCAACACGAATTCATGAAGATAGGGGTGAGAAATGACTTTTGCTTTGGGAAAAATTGCAGTTTAAGAGGTAGTGGAAAAGCTCAAGACTTCACTTAAAATAAATCAGCATTTTGAATTTATGGCTCAGAGCAGTAAAAACTTCCCATGATACATTTCATACCTTAGCGATAGATTTATTTTGCTTTTTGTACAGATTTTTCAGATCTGTCTAAAAAGTGCACTAAAGGGAACTTGCACACATGATCATCTATGTAAGCTGGATGAATCAGAACAGTCCACAGTTCTACAGAATTTATCTTGTTTGTTGTCACCACAAGGGAAAAAATTTATAATTCTAGACTAGATAGACATACCTGCGATATTTAGATTTATGAAACCTGAAACATCACAGCCATTGTTTATGCTGGAGTTGAATCTGGTGAAGGATGTCAAATGCCATAAGAAGGGCTTCTACGGATACATAAGTAGCAAAAGGAAGACAAGATAAATCAGGAGCTTGATGATGAGTGGGACAGGGGCACTGGTGATAGAGGGCATGGAGAAGGTTGAAGTCCTGAATGCCTTCTTTGCCTCAATCTTTACTTGTAAAAAAGCCTTCAGAAATACCTACTGGGAACCAGGGGGTAGATCTGGAGCAGAAGAGGTATACCCTTAGTGGAAGAGGATCAGCTTGGGGAATACTTGTATCATCTGGACATCCATACGTCCATGAGCAGTGGTGGGATGCATCCATTAAAGCTGATGGAGGCAGCGGATGTCATTGCAAGTCAATATTCACTAGTGGAAGTCAGACATTAGCAGCCTGATAATCTTCTATGATGAAGTATCTGGCTTAGTGGATGAAGAGGGAGGAGTAGATTTTGTCTCTTTTGATGTCAGTAAGTCTTTTGACACTGAATCCCGTAATATTTTCATAAAGAAGTTGTGGAAGTGTGGGCTGGATGAGCAGACAGTGAGGTGTGCTTAAAAATGGGTGACTGGTCAAGGCCAGAGGGTTGTGACCAGTGGCTGAAGTCTTGTTGGAGGCCGGTAACCCCAGGTGTATCCCATGGGTCAATACTGAATCAAATTCAGTTCAGCATGGTCTGGATGATTGGTTAACTGCAAATGAACAGTAAAATCTTGTAATTCATTACTTTTTTTCATCTTTACTATGTTTGGACAAGTTCTGGCTTGTGCTTATTTAGCTTTCTGATACAATGGATGCCATGAAGTTTAGAAAAAGATGATTTATTGTCTTTTGATTCAGATGTCTTCTGTCATTTATATGGGCTGAGACTGGAAAGCAAACATATCTGACAAACTATTTCCAGATAAACAAGAGCAAAGACAACAAAAGCTTGACTGCTGCCTAAAATATTGGAGATTATTCTTAGGCTTTAAAGATTCACTTTTATTTTTAGATGTATTTGGGTTCTCCCTTTCCTTTTCCTTTTTCCCTTTTCCTTTCTATTTTTTCTCCTTTTTTATGTGGTTGTACAGTGATTTTGCTTGAGCTCATAATGAAGTGCTTTTGATCAGCGCTAAAAAAGGTCTATTGGTTGAGTCCTTAAATGCAAAACTTGTGATGAGAATAAACTTCAAGGTCTCAGAATGCACTTATCAGATCTACTGTATGAATAAGTGTCAAGTCCCAGAGCAGATTGCATAAATCTTTCTGGTTGAGCTTGGTGAGTGCAAAGCTTAATACCCACAGGCTTGCAATCTTTTTGAAGGTGATTATAATTCAGCACCAGCTTTGCATCCTGGATAAAGGTTCCCCTTGAACACAAAGTATGTTACATGCTTGTGTGCTAGTGATCAAAACACCCAAAAAGATTGCCGGTCTTGAAATTCTTAAACCTGCAAAATGATGTTAAAATGCTACATTCACTCAACTAAGTTGTAAATTCAGTTTTTGTAGATTGCAGGCACAGTTCTATCTCATATGCCAAATACTAATTTCAGTCTTTTTTTTGTCTTTTTTTTTTTTTTTTACCATTATGTATAGTGCAGCATAACTCAGAGTTTTACTGAAAGCTTATAGGTGGTAAGCTTAAGATTTCATGACATTTTTTTTTCTTATTTGCCCATTCAGGTAAGAATTACTGCCTGAAGAAGCAAGTATGTACTTAATTTTCCAAGTAAATATAGGCGGTACATGTTCTTCCATGATTGGTTCGGAAACATTTGTAGTCATACTATGCAGAGTTTGAGATTTAGTTGTTGATAACAAACAAATATTGTTTTATGGTCTGTTTTGACTCTTTATTTAAGTAGTGGTCCCAAGCTTTTCAGTTTTGCAGGTCTACTAAATAAATTTTACTGGTTTTTTACAATTTACTGTGAACTCTAAGTTTTGTAATATCAACTGTCTCCAACCTCTTACTACCAAAATACTGAAGGTAACAGATAATAGAGTTTGTTATTGTAACAGTCTATCAGAAATAATCTTAAAACTCTACTAACCTAGTGTGAAATCTTTTCGTTATTAAGCTGAGATACAGTGTGATCTCAAATGTTAAAGAAGATACTGTTGAAAATTTCCTCCTACTTTTAAGAGTGTGGCATAAATCAAGGTATAGCTCAAAAAAATCATAACATTATTTTAGGAATTCTTTATCTTTGGTTTGAGGTGATAATAAAGTAACAAACGAATCAGCAAAATTCACTGATTCACATGAAGTCGTGCTTCCACCCCTTGGTCAAACATAATTTAAGGCTGCTTTGCTTGAGCAATTTCACCTTCCCTTGGCAGTAAAGTTATAAAATAATTTTGTTTCAACCTCAGTACTTTCCTAGGAAAGGAATATAAGCTTTTTGGCTTGGAAAACAATTCCATTTGTCATTTCTGTACTTTGTTGGGAGGTATTAATGAACGCTTCTTCCCTGGCTTTGTGGTCACATCTAAAATATTGTCTATAAGGTCAAATGAAGAGCAAGATAAATATGTCAACTTAAACTGCATTATCAGATCAGTAAGTCAACTCCTTCTTCCACTTAAAAAGAAACAAAAGTATTCTTCAAAGCTGTAAGCTATAGAGAAGTAAGCTTTGGAGAAGTATATTGATATGAGTTAGAATGACTCAAAGTTTAGCTATATCATACTGCTATGTCCTGTTTTAATTTTATCTTGATTTCAATGACTATTTATTGTGTATAGCAACATAGTGTCCCTGGACTGTATCTAATACAGCACTGTTACATGGATATTAGGTGCTGTAAGGTAGATGAATAGCTATAAAAGGACCTTACACTCACAGTGGTGCCATTATCAGCACTTAAGTTACACTTAAAACCTACAGGGTGGTGAACTAGCTAATTTTTGGATAAATGTCCTAATGTGAATTGATTAATTCTTAATATTGCCTGTTTATCTCTCTATTTCTTGATATATAGATAAATATACATACTCACACAAATATGTCCAATAGTATGTATTGTGTGTGTGTGTGTGTGTGTGTGTGTGTGTGTGTGTGTGAGATAATATGTGCACAAATGCACTCATGTTTTATTAAATCCTCCCTGGCAAGTGTACCTTTTCTGTTGATATGTAGAGTTTAACCAAAGGCTAGAAAAAGAATCATCACATCATCCTGTTCTTCAATCTATTCATCAAGCTTATGTACAGTATAAAATTGTAGCAGTTAGCTGTAGACATAACGATATTTATATTGAATTTCATTTGGGATGCTGTAAGGAAGTTCCAGCAAAGTTTATCCAAGTTTTCACTCTTGTGTTTGTACTTAAATCAGTGTAAATAATAGTTATATTGGGATAACACCAGTCAAACGAGGGGCTGTAGTAAGATCGCTATTTTCATAAAAAAATCCTACGCGTTACCGAGTCTCTTAGAACAGTAAAGCTTCTTAAGTCCTGACACACCTTTGGAGGTCATGTTTTTCTCATGCTAACAAGAAGACTGTATTTCAACCTTGTCAGCTGCATTGAATAAGTCAGTAATAATCAAAAACTTTCACTACCTCCGTTTCCCTAAATTTCTAAAGTTATCCGAGGTGATATTCAAAGCCAAAGGGACATTTTCCTAGATAGATTCATTTTATTCAACTACAGGAAACTATGATCTGTACAAAGTAAGGTAGTTTAATTTTTTTAACTTTTGGACAGGGAGATATTATCCCCCCCTTCAAATTAGTTTATACTGTCAAACTTCTACAATAAATGATTTTTAAGGTTCTTTTCTTTGCTAAAGATGAAACTGTTTCTCTTAAATATGAGGAAACAGTTTTGCACTTACCAGAACAGCCAAGCATGTAAAATTATGATTTTGGAAACAAGTGAATGCCATTCTTGTACTCAAATTTTTATAATCTACTGCTTTTTTGAAAATACTTTTATTACATATGCTAGTTATCTCAAGGAGAAACATAAAAATATACCACAAATTAAGAAAAAAAATCCCATGATAAGGGAAAAGGAAAAAGCTGGATCAGAGAAATACATTGATGTAACATCCACTTATAAAAAAAATTGGAATGAAACGCTAGTTGCTTGTGCCCAGTACTATGCTGGCAGTACCAAAATATTCAGGAATATTTATGGGAAAAACACTGAAATCATTTTTCAGGTACTTTTTTCTTTCACTTTTTATTTTATATGCAGAAAGCATAACCATTTTGCCGTGACGGCTCAGGCAACCAAGGCTCCTTGCCGTGGAAATAAGCTCACTTGACAGTAGTGTCCTTAGAAATGTGCTCCATTCTGTTGAGTTAGTAGTTCCTAAGGTCACACAGCTCAGCAGAAGTGTAGGGGCCTGCTGTTTCTGAACAGTCTGTGGAATGAGACATGATGTTACACATAGCTCTCTTGGCTCTGAATACTTAAATTCTACCTGACCACCACTTTATTTTACCCAATATTTGTCTAGGTTTCTCATCTAGTCAGTTAATGAGATCAGAATCTCACGTATTTCCCTCTTTCCCATTTCTGTATAGTGTCAGTACTTCCTCTGTTGTGACTTCAGATCCTATTGTTTATGATAAATCTTATTATGAGTTTTGTTGCCAGGTTTTGAAGAGTCTGTCAACATTTTAGGAAAAGAAACATTATCAATATGATCTGAAACTGCACTCCCTTTTGAAACCCTTGGCACTTTACATCAGAAAGTTAGTAGTATTCTCTGTTTATTTTCATAAATATTTTTAAAACATCTTATCCTTTGAGAATGGCCGTCAGAATATTTTTTCCCCTGCTGGAGATGGTGTCAGTAAAAGCATAGCTCATTTACAGCTAGTGACAAGTTCTTGACTGACTGTATCCAGGAAGGGGTGCTTACGGATGCAACAGTCAAACTCTTTTCCTGAAAGACTGTGCTTTTGCTTTACGAGGTCCAGCTTCTACTGACTTAGTGGTCAATTTGATATCTTGTTTCAGAATCTCTGTTTTGAACAGGTACATTAGACAGCATCAAACTAGTCACCTCCAAGAAAGCTTGTTATGTATGAATACACTCGACCTTATGTGAGATGTTATGGATCTGGTTCAGGTAGCATTTTTGTCATGTTGTGAGGGAAAAATTGTAGTTGAACTTAAAATTCCTGCTGGTTCTTGGAGCATAGGTAATGTACAGCTACTGAGAAAAACACAGAGAGGAAGGCAAAAGGGAATAAATCCCACTGCTTGTAGCTCATAGGTCCTTAAAGCATACAGATTGGTTTGGCTTTGGGTTTTGTGGGGCCTTTTGTTTCAGTTCAGTTTGGGTTTTTTTAATAAATGGAGTCTTTCTTATGTTTTATAAAAACATTCCCTTGAAGCAAAATTCACTCTTCTTTTCGCTGTCTAACTGATAAAAAGTTTTACTAACATTTGCCCTTACAATAGCTGAATCTGAAAGACGAAAGAATAAAATCCACAGTGGGCATGGATGAAAACCCTTGCTGATTCACCTGTATGTTACCAGATTAACACCTGTTCACCATAATCCTTCACCACAATTGCCTCTTATCTAACTACATGTCCTCTGGTTACTGTCTCTGAGAATCTGTCTGCCTTCTTTAAGCTACCTTGAATGATAACAGTGATTTCAGCTGGAGTGTTTATCTCAAAAGACACTTTTCCAATTGTATTCAGCATTCAAAAAAAGAAAATTTTCATGAACCTGATTCCTATACTTAGCCTGCATTTGTTAAATAAGAGACAGATTTATTGTCTGATTTAATACAAAAATACCAAGAGTGGTGTTTCCTTACAGTATTAGAGATGACATACTTTAGTCTTATTTTATAAGCAAGAGAAAAATGTATGCTTATGTCCGATGTACTGGTATCCACAAATAGACATATTTCTGTGGCAGCCTTTCTGTCCTGATTTTGGTAGGCTGAAAATACCACTTCGGGTAAATGTGGTCAGTTGGAACAATCAGGACTGGATTTTGAATATCTAAGTTAATACAGAGACTTCAGTGATCATAGTAAATATTTTTCCACTCTGTTAGAGCCAAGTATTTTTATGTAGCTATTAATTAAATTCAAATGTGAATTTTACTAAAATTTCATAACACTTTCTTATGACAATATGAGAATAAAATCCCTTTAGTGACTTCCGTATGTTTGGTCCATGTCAAAACAAAGTAGCTTGTAAAATAATCACTGTGACTGCAAATACTGGTTGATATCTATACTACTTCCTGACGTACTTTACTAAAATTGCACTGAGTTAAATTGAAACCAGCCCATTATATTTTCCAAGGTTAGACTTTTAAAAATAAGGAAAATTATAAAACTTTTGGCTTTTAGGGCACAAAGATGGGCACTGTCAGTATGCCTAAAACTTGGATTTTAAAATGATTTAAAAGACATGTGGGTGAGGGTAGTAAAAGTGTTAAATATTTTTTGGTTTAGTTGAAAAATTAGGATATAATGAATTTTTGAGTAAGAGAGAAGTAAATTCTCCTGCTTCCACTTGATGGCTTGAAAATGATGAGTGACTAGTAGGGACATAGAAAAAATGGTTTGGAACCAGTCAGGCAGCAATCCTAATAAGCATGTGGGTTTAAGGCCTCCTATGAGTAGATTTCTTGTGACAATTATAATCATGACTTAACATGGCAGACCTTGATGAATATCAAGAACAAGACTGTGAAGTGTGATTGTTGTGAACAGGTTCACATGCCTCTGTAGCAATACTGAAACAGCAGGCATCAAGGCATGTTCAGTATAATAAACATATCAACCTGAAGGATCCTTCATCTGTATCTCTGCTTCTTATTATCCAAAATAGAGGATACTCACTATATTTTCTGTGATTAAGTGATTAATTTCCTACAGATACACAGTGAGCTCCACTTCTGAATTAATTAGTGTATCTATATATGTGTGTTGTCTCTACAAAAATATTTCTGTTGGTCAAAAATTTCAGGAGTCCTGATGTCTTTCCCTCATCTGAAATTAATTCCTAGTGTTGTTTTATTCACCCCAAAAAACAGATTAAACATGACAATGACTAATACAATCTGAAGTTCTCAGTATTTAGGCTTTGGTGGAAGTAAAGGCAGTGTAAAGTTTAGGGGTGAGAATCTATAGCTGAGGATACCGTATCACTAACACCAGAATTCAAGTTATCATCATTAACTTTGACAAAGTAAACATTATCTCACCACTGCCTGTTCTCCCCTAGTCTGTCCAATTTCTATTTTTGAGGTATGTAAACTTTAAGGGCAGTAAAGAACATTTTCCTTTGATTATGGGATTAGGTATCTTTCTCTTTCCAATACATAGTGAGCATTGTTGAGGTTTAGGAATGATGTTCCCCAATCCTGTGCCTCCACTGAGATTCTCCAAACCATGTGCTGCTCTGTCACTCCCTGCTTTTCCTTCACTCCTCCTGGTGTGGCATGCTGGAGAGGAGACTTGGAGGTCCATAAGGTAAAGATCACAAGTTGAGATAAGGACAATGTTTTGGGAATAGCAAGGAAACAAGAAAACACACAGTAACAGCAGCAATAGTAATGGCAGAGGGAACAAGAGCAGATTCATGTGGGAAGCCCAGGACAATACACACCACCAGACAGCTCCCTCCACCACATTTAGGCAACTGGACAAGATCCCCTTCTCAGAGAAGAGTCCCTTTCCCCCACCCCCAGTAATGATATGAGGTGGTATAGAATAACCTCTGGGTCCTAGACATGTCCCTTCACAGCAATTGTAATAATTAACTCTGTCATTTTTAGACCCAGGAATGGTATTCTGTGGGAAATCTGGGGGAAAAGCAGAGGAAAGCATCCTGTATATGGCTGGAGGAACAGCTACCACTTGCCACACCAGTGGTGTTTGGCAGGCTAACTTGTCTCCTTCAGATTTTCACATCGTTACTTGAGCAGTCTCCAGACCTTTGTCTGTACATTCTGGTCCAAAGCACATTGTGATATGTGGCTATGGTATCCTATTCCTTAAGTCACTGTTCTCTTTCTGAAAGTATGAGTGTTCTTCTGGAAAAATATAGCTGTAAATATAGTCATCTAATTGGCAAAATGAAATTTCGCTTCCAATTATTTCCTGATTTCCATGCTGTTTCATGTGTCAAGCTGAATCATTGAAATAGTTATCAATGTTTGGAGATTAATTGTGAAATCATCATACTACTATTTCAATTTTTAAAAATATATAATAATGTTATTAAGCTCAGTTTTAATTTATAAAAGGATGCACTGGAGGCAAGCACAGGAAGCACATGTACTGCAAAGCATGGTGGTTTTCCACTTTTACTTTAAAATATACTTACTCAAGCATACAGAAAAAAATCAACTTTCATTGTAGCCAGTGGTATTTTGAGACGCAGATCATCTCTAAGTAGGAAGTAGGACCTCGCAAGATCAGTCTCAGGAAGAGAAAATGAAATCTAAAAGTAAGATTGGACACTACCTTAACAAAAGGCTCCTACAGCATTCTTGGTAAGATAAATTAGAATACAAAGTGATGGGTTGTGTCAAAAATTTATATATTCAGCAATTTTTGAACAACAGCAGCTGATTTTACAACAGAAAGATAAAGGTCTCTATATTCTCCATCAGAAGACACTGATATATTGAATGTTCCAAAAGAATCATTACAAGTTTATCTCAAGTAAAATATTTTTGTGGTTAAAAGATATACTAATTGTATGTGTATCTATGTGTTTATATGTAATTCTATGTATATGTTTCAGTGCCATAGTTTAACCCAGCTAGCAACTAAGCACCATTCAGCTGCTTGGTTATCCTCCACAACAAAAGGATCAGAGAGAGACTTGAAAGATTAGTAAGAATATGTAAGAATTTCTTTTAAACAGTATTAAAAATTTTCAAAGGACCATATTTAAACATACATTACAAGATTTTCCTCTTTCCTTTCATATCTCTGCAATACAATATGATTATAAACAGAAGCAAATGTTAGAAAGTGCAGGGCAGTAATTTTACATCTTGTAGCTCAGACAAAATGTATTGATTGTTTTCACATTAGCTGATTTACTTCCAACACCATTAAAGGATTAATATATATTCATAAAATTTCATTTTCCATTATAGCCAAGCAACAAGCACAGGCTCTCTAGACATAGTACGTAAGAGTGGTACAGCATATTTCAGGCAATAAACTTCAAATTTTTTAAAATCATATGATTTTACTCTTCAAAAATCACTCAGACATTCTCAATATAGTTGACTTAGAAGTATGTACATTCTAGATTCCTACTATACCTTGGTCCCAAGGCAAAGATTTCATGGGAGTGAGAATTTTCCTTGAAGTGGGCAATTAACTAAAGAAAAAAGAATCAATTTCTTATCACTTAGCCAGAGTCATAGAAGTTACTGTAATCTCTCATATCTATTTTTCATTTAAGTCTCCAAGTTATTTGCTAAGCATGAGGAGAAGAGGAAAAAAGGGGGGGGAAATTAAATCCACTGAGTATCTTATATCAATGAGAAAGCTTCTGCTTGCTGAAGAAACAGGATTAGTACTTTTAAAGAAAAAATTGCACCAAAATCCAACCTGTCTACTAAATCGCTGGCCACTGCTATCTAAATAAAGAATAATATTTACACTTAACATCTGAACTGCTCACCGAGTGGACTGATTTCATTTAAGAAGATGATGGGTGAGAGTTAAATATTTGTGAAAGATAAATTTGCCATCACGTCACGTGTGTGTGTGTGTATGTTTGTCAGTGGAAAACGCACATATGTGTATTCATAACATAAATACAAAGTTACAACTAATTAGAACCATTAAAACTCTGCAGTGACAGTGTTTTGTGCAATTGGTTTATGAAGCTCTCATTTGAAGGAATACTCAGTCTAGTTCAGTTTAGGCAATGTCTTCAGCTTTCCTTCTGCTAGTTTCAATAAAATATGGGTGATCTCTCATCCCCGCAAAGAAATGCATCAAGTAATTTTCTGTATAGCAGTCATGTCATCTAAGCTCCCTAGAGCTATTTTGTAAGCACTATTTCATAGAACCCTAAAACACAAAATATGAGACATAATAAGCCCTTTCCTGTTGTAATATCAACCTGCATTTAGTTCAAAGTAGTTCAATTTGTCTAGCAGATTATTTAGTTCAATTTGTCTAGCAGATTATTTAGTTTAATTTGTCTAGGAGATTATTAATAGTGAAAACAAGTGCGTATGCCTTCCTCTGTTTATAAACTGTCCTAAGTGCAGTTATTGAGAGTAATAAGAATAAGTAATAAATACCTCAGGATATCATTTCAATAATGTAGACTTTTCAAAATCACAATTTACTAAAGTAGAAGTCAATATAATAATTTGAAATACACCAAAGTCACAATGTGAGTGAACAATATTTAGCAAGTTTTTTAAGGTTTTCTGTTTAAAACAAGAGCTTAAATGGTTTGTCTACCAACCAAGCATTTTATAATAAAGAAGTCTCACATTTTAAATTTCCAGATGTCTCTTTCTCAATAGAGATAAATTGTATGTATATTTTATTGTATTAAGCTTTAGATATCTGGATTCAATTTAAACATAAATTATTAATCTCACCAAATGTATTACAGAATTTGCTTGTGTCATTTGAAATAAAATCAAAAATGTTATGCGACGAATCTGAGAAATAATAAATAAAACTACATGGTTCTATTCTACTCGATACACATTTCCATGCAGAATTGAGTTTGGAGAAGCATTTCATAATTCATTGTTGGAAAAACCCTTGCTGGTTTAGTCAAGCAAGAAAATTACCCCCAAAGCCCACAAGATTCATAATGCTTAGAAAGCAAAAAGAAAAAAATGGCAACAAAAGATAAGGGCAATTCAAAACCTAATGAGACATTTTAGGCCTCATTTACATCTCTAACCTGATGCAATTCCTCAAAATGTTTTTCTTACAAATTTGCATACTAAAAGCTTATTCTTCCCTAACCAAAACGATGATGAGATTTCCCACACTATACTAAAGTTAGCATTAGTTTAAAAGCTACTTATAGTCACTTCTAGACGATGACTTGTGTATCATTTGTAAATTCACACCTCTATTAGAGCTGATAGTGCAACCAAATACTTTTTCCTTGATATATGATGCCTGTAAGTTTAAAACAGATTTTACGGATCATTACTACAAAGCATGATAGTTTTATCAGTGAACAGACTTTTTTTGCTAGACAAGTCTATTTTTTTTTTAATTAAAAAAATCCAAGTACGTGGATAAATGTCTTTTGATTGGGTATTCATCTGGTGAATAGTCTATATATGGATCTCCAAAAGGCTTTCAACAAAAACCCCTTGTCAAAGGCTTTTAGGGAAATCAAGCAGCTGTGACATAAGGAAGGTCCTTGCTTGGATAACTAATTGGTAGAAAGAAACACACCAGGCATATGTTCCCTGTAATCAGTAAAGCAAATTGAAAAACTAAGGTTCCCTTCCCGGGCCCATCCTATGGGCTGTGTATGTCCCTGCAAAAATGTGGTTAAAGGACCAGTCTTCTAGCTCTGTTTACATTTCATTTTCAATCACAATTTGAATTTGAACTGAAATTTGGCATTTGCAGAAGTGGAATAAATACTGTTGTTGAAATTACAAGAGGAAACAGAATATCTGTTTATTCTTCTAAGCTGTGTATGATTTCTTTTAATCTGGTTCAAAGTTAAAAATATTTGATAATAGATGAAATATTTGGGGCTAAGTGAGTAATGGAAATATTTAATGCAAAAGAGAAATAATATAAATATGGAACATTTAATGATATGTTTAAGAAAATACAGACTTCAGGTGCAAATAAGAATGATGAGTGATATCAAATATAAAATGATGAAGGTTTTAAAATACAAGCATCATATGAATTTAAAATTCCTTTTAAGGCATAGCTTTTACATGGGGAAGTGCTTTTTAGGATAAATGCTTACCTAAGAATTGTTAAATTTTTCATGCACAGCCCTGAAGCGAGAAATCTGTCACCTGAAATTATCTTTGCTTTGTGTGTTTTCACACTTCTGTTAACAGTGAACTGTTAATTGATACACACAGGAGACACACACACAAAAACGTAAGATTGTGGACAACATGCTGCCACTTTATGGATTAAAAAGCTCACAAGGTTTCCTTGGATAACTGATATTAAGCAACTTTTGCTTTTGTATTAGCTTTTTAGATCATGCTCTGAATGCATCAAGACTGTTGATCAGTTTTAGTCAAATAAAGCAGAGGAATAGGAATCTGAAGTAATTTTCTTGAAAGTCCCCTGAAAATAGATGTTTGGGTAGCGGGGAGAGATCCAAAATTATACCCCAGTTCTGTAGAAGGAGTAAAATGAATTTAACTATATTATTGTAATTCCTTCGATATTAGACAGTTAGAATGAAACCGCATAAATCCTTTTATAAAGATGCTGTTCATGGAAGTATCTGTTTCATAAAGAAATTAGATTACAATTTTTTAGATGCCTGTTGCTTAGTACACAGTAACATCTCAGAAACAATCTGAGCCCTTTGACAGGTGTGATTACTATCTTAGCTGGATGCAATAGAAAGAGGTGAATACATTTTTGACTAACACTTCCTGAGGCATAGTTCTCAAACTATAGCATCTTTAAGTATTAGACCAAGGTCTAGAAAAAGGGACCCAAAATACTCCTTAGGAAAAAATTAGGCTTCTGCATCCAGTACCTATTTCAGAAATTCCTCTCCTAGTTACTGCCTGACTTTGGAGGGGGCTTAACTCCAAATACCCAGGGGTTTTAACATACAACAACAGCCTATATTTCTTTGCATGAAAAATTGCCTTGATCTTGGCAACTGAGTAATGTTACATCTAGCTAATTCTTAGGTATTTTTAGGGATCCTGTGGTTTTTGTCCAAGGCCAAGAAGGCAATCAGTCCAGCAGAGCTTCTTGGATTACTTCTGCCTTCTTAAAGAATACTTCAGATACTAGATGTTACATGCTGTTTCTGGATTTAGATGCATAATTAGAAATTCTTCATCTCCTCCTAAAATTATGTACTATGCAGAATAGAATTCAAGGTTCCTTGGGACAACAAAATGAAAAAAAAACCCACCAACCTTAAATTTCTGGCCTCAAAACAAAAACAGTACTGATGGAAAAATAAAATAGGCTTGGCATTTACCACTCTTGTTTTTCTATGAAATAACCACGTTAAAGTACTACATGTCAGCACCTTTACATTCCCTGTTTCCTGCCTCTCCCCAGGGCAATTCCCCTGAATAAACAAATGCACTTTTTTTCTTAACAGAACATGCATTAAACAGAAGATCCTCTTGAAATAGCAGTGCAAAGAAAAAAAAAAAAAAAAAAAAAAAAAAAAAAAAAAAAAAAAAAGAGACCATCCTGTTCCTCAATTTTGGAAAAAAAATGGCTGGTAACCTCAAGTTTTAAAGATGATCTGAGAGATAAGATGCCAAGTTGAAGGAGGAGCCTCATTATAGTCCTATGCTCTGTGATTTTAGGCCTCAGACATTTTAAATATCTTGTCTTAGATATTGTCCATTCTCTGTCTGTAAATACCTGCACATAGACCCCTAAGTGACCCCCAGCTCAGTCTGTCTTGTGCTTTAACAATCAAACCTGGACATTCTGCATCAAAGCTTTCTTTTAAGGAGGCCTGAATTCCACATTGCAGACCAGTTGTCTAAACATTAACTACTCATTATTTAACTCGGAGCTTATTCAGCTTTATTCAGCTTTCTTAGTCTCTTCTGGCTTTTTTGTTGATCAGTGATCAGTGTGAGAATATAAGAAAGGTTTTTTTCATCGCTAGTAATAAGAACCCTGTCTGCTGCAGGAAATTTTGGCAGGTAAACATACCATCTATAGGGATTGCAAAATCTTACTGGCTTCACTTACATGACAATGACCTTTCGTTATTCTCATGCTTTATAAATCTCTCTGTCGTAGTTATTTTCAGTAGTTCTTTGCCCTTCTGTTTCTCTTGTCACCCAGCTACATTCATGTTGGCGTACAGAACTCAAGTTATTTTCTGCCCATATGGTCTCAGTGAGTTAATCCATTTCTAGATTGTTATACGTCAGTGCTGAGTACTCCTAAATATTTTCTTGTGAATTTCCATCTGGAAGTCAACATCTCACCTCCTGTCTTTCTAATATCTTTTTGTAGCAATTGCATAGATTCCTTAGAACCCATGGAAAATTGAAATTGCCCCATTTTAAATTCTGTTTCTTTTGCTTTTCTTCTTTCTGCAGCACTGGCAGCTACTGCATTATTGTCCCAGACATTTCTTTTTATTTGAGTTGCCTTGTGTTAATTAATAACCATTAATATTTCAAAATAATAAAAAATAAGATCTGCAGCTGTAATTCCCTTTAAAATTTGTTTTTATTCTTGGTAGACGTTTGATTATTGAGAGGAAAAACCTGCACATAGGAAACTATGTTTGTTTCACAAATGTAAACATTTCTCATTTATAAACAATCCTGGGTTTTCCTTGGTTTTGATAGTAATATTTTCATAATTTTCTTATGTGAAAAAGTAAATATTTTATATTATTAGTATTTCAGTGTCTTATCATTACCTTAATTTATGATGCCAAGGAATCAAGTAGTTCTACTTTCCCCCTTTAAATAAATCTGTCAGAATTCATAATCTCTAAATTGCAGTACTGCTTTTTTCCAGGTTTCCAGAACATAATACAACTTTGGTAAAGGCCTTTGTGACAATAGAATGCATTAAGCATTGCCCTTTAAATGTTTTTTTGGTTGTTCTGACTTTAATTTGTTAATTATCTTTCTTTTTTATATTTATAAAAGATTAATTTTTAAATACAGACAGGCTTTTTTTTTCTTATACTAATCAAGAAATCATAAGAAAATATCTGTGGGAGTTATTAATAATAATAGAGATTTATCTATTTTTTGCTTTTTGGCATTCAAAAATTAATTAAATGTGTTTACATAAATATTTATTTTTTAAATTTCTTTTTCATTGTTTACGTTTCCGGCATTCCAACACTTAAAAATAGCACAAGGGTAGAGTTAATGCATCAAGCCTCTTTTGTAGATTATGGCTATGAAACTAAACCAGCTAACCCAGGAGAGTGGCTGCTTTACCTCTTTTGTCACCAGAGAAGTGTTGTGTTGTAAGCAGCAGCAGTTTCTGTTGTACTGTGCAGGTGTGCCATTGTGTGACAGTGTACACTGCTCACACTGTGATGGGAAATACTTCTTACCACCAAGTGCCTCCTTTTCTTTTCCCCAATCCCCACCCAATGCCCCAAATTTATCAGTGGCTAATTAAAACTCTGAAGATATTTTAAAGACTTTTCTTAAGCCCAGCAAAAGCTGAAGTTAAAACAAAGATTTCTTATATTCTCCTGATCTATAGATGCTATATCAACCTTTTAAATCTGTTAGCAGTCAGCACAACCTGAATTATCTGCATCCTGCCATAAATTATACTGTGAGACCTACAGCGGGATGAGTACTGGAGAAATGCAAAGATCACGTTTGCTCGTGTCCATGTTCCTTAGACACAGACAAAGGTTTTTTGCTTTCAGAAACTTTAGTAAACCCTGTAATTTTAAGGATTATTTAAAAATTATTCTGATAACACAAACAAGTTGTAGGTAATGATTAAATTTATGCTCTACACATGTTATAAATTGGAAGGACATAATTCCACAAAAGTATGCTTTGGAGGGTTTTTCAAGATGTTTCTGTGAATTTTTTTCTTGCATGTCAGATGTCCATTCTACATAATATTACAAAAGCGAGCTAAACTTAAGCTGAAGTACATCAAGGTATTGGGCATTGCATATCAAGTCACAACATATCTAGCTATTGCTTAGTACTGCGATGAAGTCCATTTTAGAAATTTATCATTTCCTTATGAGAATAAGCTCTTCTAGGTCTATTTATGGCTTTGAATCAAAGTCCTTAACAGAAGATAAGGTGAACTGCATGACAATTTCTAAGTGAGATGAAAAAATAAGCAGCAAACATCAAAAAAGCATCTATATGTCACAAAGTGTAGTCAGTATGATTTAGAATATAATCTTGGCATTTTTATTTTTGACAATTCTAACAAGTACCTTCACTGTGGTAAGGCATAAGCCTCTGAGAATAATATAGAAATTTCAGAAAGCAGGTGCATAGGAAGATGCATCAGACATTTTTAAGGAAGTTTGTATATTTCAGGAGTGTCTACTAAAAGGAAAAAGATTATGGCAGCTATGATAAGATCGGTAAATAGGGCAACCTAACAGGAAATGATACTGGATAAAATTAGCACTTAGAAAAGAGAGGGACCAGAGTATCTGCTGAATGACTGAAAATAACACGTAGATGGCTCAGCCTGTAGTCTTTCCCAGAATATACATTACTACATCTTTTGCCCCATTTCTCTTTTTAAAATACCACCTTCCCTTCCGTTTCCCTTCCCCAGCACAGTCATGAACTATTTGTAGATGCTGTGGAAGATACTTCTGCTACTGTAATAATACTTCTGTAATATTGTAAAATCTTATCATTCTGTCAGCAAAGAAAAAGAACAAGAATATGCCACAAAGCCATATTTTCAACTGTGCTTTCCTGGTATCAGTATAAATTGATGAATCGGTGATGAATGGGAATATAGACCTTACACACAATGCTCGAAATTTAATTAATAACCACTACCAAAAAACCTAAAATCAGAAGCATTAACTGTCAAGTGATTTCCAAAGAATGAGGAGAGAAAAGGGTTTGTTTTCATAAAAAGAAGTGTGAATACTAGAATTCTGGTTATCACCTCAGGAAACCACCTGTACACTCTACTAGGTGCAACTTTGTGTCAAATAGTGCAGAAACATAGACAATAAACATTCCATGTCCCTTTCTACCTATTGGTCTGTGATTTCTCCCACATCCTAATGTAACAAATCCACATGTTGTTACATGTGCCTCTCCTATTTAAATGTACACATTATGGATGTTATAAATGTTGCCTTCTCTAGTGCAAAATAAGAGCTTTATGGATAGTTGCAAGCCATATGTTCTCAAAAAAAAAAAAAGTCTTTTCCAGATGAACTAGTGGAGCCAGTTTGACTTTTTTTTTCAAAATGAGTATCTAGCTGCCAAATTTTGCATGGTATTTATCATTCATTTTTGTCACATCTCTAATTCCACTTCATATGAATCCTAGCAATATCATTTGCTATGATATATAATTATGTTAATATATAATATTAATATATAATATTATTATATTATAATAATATTTGAGTAGTGCAAAAATTAATTCTGATTCCCACTTTTTAAGCATATTTTTATTATAGATAAGGATATCTTTACCTTTTGTATTTTATTACATTTGGATGAGATGAAGATGTAAATATACTTAGTGCACAATAACTTACAAATATGAAGATCTAGCTTTCTTGAATATGCAGAGTAGTACTTTGGAATCACTAACTTCTCATATTTTAGGGTTTAGGAGACAACTGTTTACTGCTATCCCTTACTTCATTCAGTGACCCAGACTACGTCTTCTGCTTGCTAAGTTTTGCCTATTAGAAGGAGGTTTGTGGTATTTTGTTCACTTCACAAGTAATTAGGCCAAAAAAACACCAATTTCTTTATTGTAATGTGGTAAATTGGTCTCAGGTGACCATATCTTTTGTTAACTGGTTTTGATTATGTATTTGCTTATTTTATGTACATGCAGTTACTAGAATACTACATAGGCATGCAAAGTTCAAGCCCCAAAATAACTTTGCAGACTTAAGGGCTTGGCAATGGAAAATTCCATTTCCATTGCTCCAAGAAAAACTGTGCTGTGTAGCGAAATTGTATTCTGGTGGACAGAATCACGCGTGCTCTAGTGGAATTGTTGTTACAAAGGAAGAGTATCCAACAGCGTGATTTGCATCATGCTGTGTGAGCCGCCTACACTTTTCAGCAGTTGGTTCTGTGTCTGTAATTTATTGCTCTAGAAACCATTATAATAATACAAGAAATGCTGCAGCAAGTGTGGAGGAAAGAACACATCACAGTCAGACTGTAATGACTATTTAGACTATTTAAACTCACTCTGCTTGTTTTACATCAGAAAAACAAGTCCTTTTCAATTACCTATTTTAAGCATTTTACATGGCTCTCTGGTCTCATAGTGATTGAGCTTAAATACACTATTACACATTTTTAAGATAGTTTATGATCGTAACTGCCCAAAAATGCAAGACTAAATCTAAAATGTTAAAATCAAAAATTTCCATCTTAAAGAAAAATGATAAAAGGTATGCTATTTCCTGCATAAGAAAATGGTCTCATCCTCACATAAATACTCCATAGTGTATGAAAAATCCTGGTGGAATCTCTCTGTACATCAGAGCTGTACAATTACGTGTCTTTTTTGAAAACAAGAACATTTAATATAAGAACATTACGGACTTCTTCATTAGGTAGGGGGGACATAATCAGGGTGGAGTTTTGTAGCTCAGTTTTTTAATATATAAATATCATGGCAGGGAGGGCCAGTATAAGAAAGAAATGCTGCTTGAGGCTGCTTCAGTGGACCAAACCAGGACTTCCAGCTGGGGGTCCAATTTCACCTTTTCAGTCTTGATTTAAGCACAGGACATGGCCCATAATTTTTGTCCTCTGGAATTTTTATCCTATGTTTTTCAGCATGCCGCTTGCTTTTGTGTCTCTACTGTCCTAGAAAATGAGAGCAATTTTTGTCAAGATTATTGTCCTTTTATCTTCTGCAGGATAAAACCAATTTCTGTAACTGCATACTTCTTCCTCAGGCATCCAAATTCTTGTTTTGACAGGAGGAAATTACTGTAAACATTGACGTAATGTTCTGATTTCATTCCATGTCCTTCATTTCTTCTGACTCAATTCTCTTCCCTCTCTATTTTGCATCTTCTTTCTTAATTTTCTAAAATGCATAATCTAGAGTAGAGGCGACAAAAAGGTTTTGATTCTAGAATACTTTAAGCCTCTTTTGTTGTAGATTTCTATACTGCCCTTTCCACAAAGTTTTCTCTTCTGCCTTGTCACTCACTGCCTTCACTCCAATGAACATTCCTTTTCTCTTTTGGCAGAGCTCATTTACAAATCCTAAATATTCCTCTCTGACAGTTTACCTCTTTGTCTTTTTTATTACTGTTGTTCTTCATTCCCAGAGCTCTTTTCTGTCACATCCTTTGCTTCTAGCCTGTTACTACCTTTCCTTAAGCTATTTCTGCATTTCATTCATATTTAATGTTTCCACAGTTCTAACATCAGTATAGTCACTTCCTTAACCTCCCAGCATAAGTAATTTCTTCTGCCTGAAATTCTCTTTTTGAAACCACCTATTGCTTTGATACCATATGCCTACCCTTTTCTTGGGCACGTTAAACAGCCAATGTACATTTGCTTCCTTATCTTTTACAAGCCATGTGAATTTATAGAAATCTTTGTGGTTTTTTAGCATTCAGTGCAAAAAACTGAATAGGTACACAGAAGCATGATGTACCACACAAAATGGTACTGTAAAAAAAACCCAGTATGGGGGATAACCACATGTTCCTTAGGATGCTGCTTTGGATAATTTTTCCTGGACTGTTTACAATAAAACAATACACGGCAATGTCATAGATAGGAAGGAATAATTGCTAGCACCAAACCTAATTTAATTTTCCCTGATATAGCCTGATGGAAACAAAATGCTTAAATGCTAAAGCATTTTCACCAACTCAGTAAGCATCTCTTCAGAAGAATAGATACAGTCATCAAGGGACTGACCAACTAGAAACATCAAGGGCAAAATTGTATTTTCTTCCTCTTTTATTTGGTGCTTTGTTTATCTCAGAGTAGTTGTTGGGTTTTTCCCCACAGATTTATTTGTTCTGGAAAAAAACCCTCATTGAATAGTCTGTTTTCAACCCTTGAGTGCATATATGGAATTTGGACGTACTTTAGCACAAGTTCGAAATACATGTTTATTTATTTTCATTGAAGTATATAGGTATACTAATAGCTTTTAGTTTTCTGATACAGTGTGGGTTATTTGAGTTGTTGTTATTATCTAACCTGAGAGCAAATCCATAAAATTACTTATGCGTGTGTTGTATTTCTTAACAGAGCCTGAATTCATAAAAAGTATTTTTCCTTTGAGCAGAGTACAATTAAGCAGCAGTTATGCCACTTTTTCCAAAACCACTTGAAAAGTTAGAGAAACTATAAATAATAATACAGTAATAAAATTGTTGACATTATCTATAATTAAACAGATTAACAGCCTGCATATTTATATTAGTTTGGTTTGATTTGGCTTGGCTTTTTTGCCAAAGCATTTGCTGTTTATTTAGGAAATTGAAACTAATTGTAATACAGCACAATAGTACTAAGATATTTTTATGACCCTAGAGGTTTGGGGATTTTTTGCTCTGTATGCAATTTTTTTAAACACTCTCATACTTTATTTTTTGTTTTTCTTAAAATGTGTCACTGAAAATATTTTCTTTCCTTCTTTAAATCACTTACATGTGCTCCATAAACAGGTGCAACAGACAAGCCTGTAATTTTTCCAGACTCTTGTTCAGTCAAATGCATTACTTGTGCAAAAATGGCCTATTGCATTTCTCTGAGTTAAATTATTAAGATCTTATTTTTATGAACTTGTTAAAGTTAGAAGATTTGGTTTTCAGCAGTGACACCTAGCATAGGATTCTTTGGTGTTTTGCTTCTCTCTCCACGCCAGGGAGAACACTTTTTACTTCTGCAATGTGATCAAGTAAGAACTTAGATATTTCATATCAGAATTAACAAGTAGTTCACATTTTTAGAGCTGCTTAAAGTGTAAAAACATCCGCACAGATCTAGCCTTCACTAGTCACTTTCTTAAACTGTTCTAAGTCAACCCATGAACTTTTCTTCCACATCAAAGCTAATTTCCAACTGGGCATTAAAATCAGCTTAAGCCATAACTGATCCTGCCTGATGTGGGGCACCATCTGCATCATTTCTAGTACTTTACTGACCTTCTTTTAATTTTTTTATTAGTAATTTATGAATGTATGTGATATGAAATACAAGGATTTTAATTTCTCCCTCCCCCCTGCCCCCACCTTTTACAGGCTACAGGTTATAAAGGTGAGCATGTAACAATATAATTGCCTATAGTTGCTATGTCTGTTGCAAGTAAAAATATTTGTTTATCATGTAGTACACAGCATTTTATAAATCTTATAAATTTATTCTGTTACCTCTGCATTTTTTCTGTGTTTTGCCTTACTATTTTTTTCCTTCCTTTCATGACTTACTTGCATGAGCTCAGCTGCTCTTCCCTCTTGGACATTACTTTTACTCAGTGTCTGTGCTGCAGCTGCAGACATATCTTCAGAGCACTGCCAACACCTTCTCTCCATTTACACAGCCCTCGCTGCTTAACCTTTAGTGCAAAGCACTGTATAGAGCTTATGAACATGAGGGAATTATGCCATCAGATATCCCTGTGCCTAAGACCAACAGGTGACTTTAGAGCTGTAGTGTAGACACAGGAGGTAGAGCCCTACTGTGCCTCCTATCAGTGATGAGAAGGGCTTTCCTTTTCTTTTGAAGGAAGCTGACTTGAAGCTATCTGTGTTCACGGTCCTGTTTGAGATGCCAAATGCTGTGTAGTACAGTGCTGTTGTTTAATGGTTTAATCAATGAGTCAGAAACCAAAACAAACCTGTAGTCCCATTTAGAAGTTGCTGTGAAGATGAGAACAGTTTACAAAGAAGTAAATGCTAAATGTATTTCTAATTTGAAGTGACTCACAATTTTCAGGTGGATTATCACTTTAATGACAAAACAGTATCATGATACAAGGCTACAGAGGCCTCTGTGTCCAACCCAATCAAAATATTTTCATCTCAAATCATAACTTTATTTCCATATGTTTATCCTTATTTGCTCACTGATGCTTTTTATAATCCATTTAATGATAATCAATAAACACTTTTTTAAAATGGCAATCTCAGAGCAGGTCAGCTGACTTTTGGCTGACCCTGAAATGACGGACAAGTGACAGCATAACTTATGTTTCTAGATCTAGCAGATCAACATTCTGTTGACAAAACAAACACATGAGCTTTAAAGAATGTCCTTTAAATATATTTATGAATCTAATGTAATATGACAGTACCTTTTATGATACACCCCTTTAATGGTGTAAGTTTGTCTATGACTAAGAAATACATTAATGTCACTGTGCTGTCACTGTCTTTATTATTTTATTTAATTTTTTCTTTTGGTAGTAATTTTTTTAAACCATCTTCTTAATAATGACCAGCATAAAATAGTTGGAAAATAATTACCTGTATCTACAGATAACATTTTTGTCTCCAAGGACTAATAATTGCTATGTTATTCTGTAGCCTCTCTGTATCTATTCTCACCTTGTGAACCATGCTATTATCGTTAGTTTTTGTAATGCAGTCATGTTTAGTGATCACTGCAAGTTTCAGAGCTCTTTTGCCGTGTGAATTCTCCAAAATCAAACACAGCCCGTGTACCAGAGAGCTTTACACACATGCTAACACCACATCTGACAGGCAGAGACAGTGAACAGAGCAGAGAGAAAACCTAATGAAAATACCACCTTGTTTTATTATTCGAAACGAATGTGACCAGTTACCACCTTGCTCATTATCTTCTGGTAGTTTTCCAGAAACATTACAATAAGTGGGTTTGGAACACCTCTTTATTTACTACAGAGCAATGACCACGTGGGCTTTTTCTCTGAGGTTTTTTTATATAGGGAGTTCAGTGGAAGCAAAGATACAAATGATTAAATTAAAATTATCAATGAGATGGCGAAATGTGTAAATAAGATAAAAACTAAAAACCAAAACTGAATTTTTAGTTAACACCAGAAATAAGGAATTGTGGCGTGGATGGTATGATGAAACAGATCTTAGTAATGAGTTTTGATTGACTGAAGTTACTCAGCAAATAAGGGATTGCAGCTGGAGAAGTACTGAGAATTTAGAGCAGACAGATGAGAAACCGTATGAAAAATAAGATAAGAGGGGAAAATAAGAGAAATAGGAGAGAGGAAGAGAAAAACAAAACTTTCTTTCACTTGTGGGAAGACTTCCAAAGTATGTAGAGTAAATGGAAGTACTACTCCTATGAAATGTGGACATGTTAACAGTGCAAAAGAAAGAAGTGACTGCCTGCTTTGGCCTCCAGCAGGTTCAGAAGAGAAAAACATGGGGTTTTTTTAGATTATAGGGTAATTTATGTGGAAAAGGATGTTGGGAGTCCTTACTCCAACCTCCAGATCAAAGAGGGTCAGACATGATTTCAGAGGGGTTTTTTAATGATTCCCATAAAAACTATTTATTAAATAGTTTATAATAATCTAACATCAGAGGATGAGACCTGGTACTAATGTTTTTTACATTCTACAGAATCTATAGCAACACATATGTGGCATTCCTCTTGGTGTGTGTGCATGTGACAACTAGCAAGTATTACAGTGATCATTTTCTTATTATATTTTCTTGTATAAATAACACAGGATTGCAAAAGCAACTTCTTCAAGTCAGACTGCATGATAGTGTATCAAAATATTCTTTGTTCTTGAGCTCCTAAAGCAGGCAAGGCATTAGAATCTGACTGTCTCCTGCTCAGCAGTTGTAAAGGAACTAGGAAATGGCACGTCATATCCTGTTCTCTGTTTTCCTTCTGCTTAGTGTGTAAAAGGTGTTAGATTGACTACCAAGTAAGAGATGATGTAGGGAGAGCACTGGAAATATGGAAAGTTCAGGAAAAAAAATGAAGCATGTTGGTCAAAGCAAGTCAGAGTCAGATGGCAAAGTTCAAGGGGAAAACAAGGTATCAGTCACTGTGATAAGAGCAGTTGCAAACTAGCTGTGGCCAAGGTTTTCTGTGTGTATCATAGAGTGTGGAAAAGAAATACTTTCAACTGGAGTTTTAAGAATGAAATGGTATCTTCATAGTACATTAAGCCTCCTACTGAGACCTAAAGCTTTTCTTCCAATAAATAACTACATTTAAGGAGTAATCCGATAACTTTCAATTGCTGTAACACAAACAGTCTTTGGTTATATCCCATTTATTAGAGTAATCACCCAGCAGAATCACAAAAAGGTTGCGTTTTTTGGCCTTTAGCTCTGACTTAGAATATCCTATAAACTTTTTTACACTTCTATGTATCTTATCTTTCCCAGGTTCAAAACAGAATGATAGTTCTTTTAGTTCTTTACTGACTGATAAACACTTGTAAGGTTCGTTACTGTTTGTCAGATGGTTTTGATGATAATCAATGTAATTAGCAGAATCAAAAATCATGTGAAAACTTAAAATTAGGCAACCTTTGGTTGGAGAGGATGCTTGGCAAAATGGAGACTGTCCGTCCTGCACAGCATTGGTATCCTATTACTAACATAAGTATTTAAGTACAAAAATGATAGAATATATACAGTTTCTAAGTGATTGATTAACACTTCTGAAAAGAAAAATAGTTTTTCTTTTAACTAATGACTGAAAATCTATTCAAGCCAAGAACTACTCACTTTAAATCCCATGGTATAAAAATACAAACAATAAATTCAGCTATAAATTATATTTTCAGTTGAAAGTCTGCATGGTTTTCTGTTGCTGACAAAAAAACCCCCTGCTTTTGTTGTGAATAGCAGTCAATAACAATGAACTTTTTTGCTTTATTTGCTGTTTGGCAGTGGAACTGGTTTTCTTTAGTATATTTCGTATCTGGGGTTTGTGCTTTGGTTATGTGGGGGTTTTTTGGGGTTTTTTTTTTTTGGGGGGGGGGTTGGTTTTGTTTTTTTTTTTATTAAGGAGTACAGGCGTCTTTATTTTATGGTCTGCATATAATAAAGCCATACACCAAATTACCACCACTGACTATATAAAATATATTGCGTTCATGTGAAGGTGCAATTTGGGATGGGAGACAACTAAAATAAAATAACATCATAAAATCTGAAGAATTCTAAAAGATTAATTTTTCTTGATGTTCAAAGATGGCTATATAATATTTTTCTGCCATTGAGGCATATTTGAGATGTGAGAAACATTAACAATGAGGAGGGCTTAAGGTCAGGATCACTGTGCATCATAGATGGCATTATCTGCTGATTTAGCTGAGCTGAAAACTGCTGAAAAATAATCCTTTTTGTGCCCTTGTCAGTGGCTTTGGCCTAGAGTAATATAAAATCAGCTTCACCTGAGTCAGATAATCATTACAAAATTAATTTTGTTTTTGACTCACAGAAATAATTGGGAGAAAAATATATTTCATAGATTGATGAATATTATTTTAAGTTAAACCTTACTGAGATGTATAAAATACTAAGCGCTGCTTGTAATTGAGCAGCTCTATGCAACTGTAAATTAGCTGCTTGAATTGAAAACAGATGATTACTAAAAGCACTTTTTCCCCCTAGAAAACTTGCAGTTCTCTTTTTCCTTAGCATTCACAAGGGGCATCCAGTTAATCATACTGAGGTCTCTCCCTTAGTGCTGCAGTAGCTGATTACCCAGCAGGAGGTGCAGTTCCAGCAGGGTAAGTCAGAATGGTGTAGGTTGTTCCCTAGGGAGGGACATCCTGTAAAAACACCAAGGTTGAGAACTGTCATATTCACAGCAGTAGGTGCATTTTCCTCAGAAATTAATGGAGCAAGCTGGGCAAAAATGTTTTTAAACTACATCTTCCCTAGAGTAAGATGCAAATTCAAAGCTCTTTTGAAGCATTGGAATGAAAGTTGAAGATAAGACTTTTTAGTTTTTGACATTGATGATATAGGCAACACTAGCACTAGGAATATTAAATTGAAATGGAGGATAAGTGGGGCAAATGTTATTCAAGCAGTTCCCAAATGCAGTCCTGGCTGTTTCAGAGCTAGTTTAACTAAGGTGCTTGTAATTATAATTGTTATTATTGCAGAATAACCCTCACACATTTCCTTCCATCAAGTTTTTGTTAATTCATCAGCAGTTTCTTTCCTGAAAGAGGATTGGATGTAATCTTGCCCATTTGACTCCCATCCAACAAAAGAGGGTTAGAAGGAGTGAAGCTTTGAGTTGTAGCTTTTTTTTTCCCAGCTGCAGTCTGTGCTGTTCAGCAGCATGCAGCAGTCTCGTCTGCTTTCTCAGTTGAAGGCAGTGCTGCACTAAGTCATTGGGATCTGCAGAAACATTAGGAGCCTTTCTAGCTCTGTCCTCTTGAACAAAGGCATAAGAAGGGTCTATTTATAATACACAGTTTCTACTTTCACTATTTCTTACAAATAGAAGAAGATAAATCCTCAAGGATTGTCTCTAATAGTTTGTAAGGACTGTCCAACCTGGTCACAAATTCTGTTTCCTACGTGTTTTCAGCCTCTATGGTTCAGTCATCTTGTCTTTGCTTCATCTCAGTGCTGCTTCTTTGTGCTTCTCATGTGATTCCTGTGTAAGCTCTTACACTGTATCTACTAACACTGGGTTGTAAGAACATGAATGGCCAGACCTAAAATCCACCTGGCATGACACACCAGAGACTTTTATAAGAGTTGAAAAAAAGGGGGGAAAATTAGAATAAAAAAGAAAAGGTAAAAATATTTTTCTCCCTTAATTTATTTTTAGTCTGCAATAATATCTAGCTTAAGGAATTCCTGATGCAGAAGTGATATCTCTGTGTGAGAATATTCCATTATGCTTACACAGTCAGTCCTTATATCTTCTTTAACCAGCAGGCCCAGATAACCCTAACTGGAAATCCACTCCCTAAAACAGAATTAAAGATACCACTGAAAATGGGCAGAGACACAAAACTTGCAAGGCTTTATTTTATTTTCGTTTATGCAGATTTTTATTGCATCTGTCCCATAATTACTGTCAAGTAAATACCAATTCAAAGAGAAATTTATGACCTTTAAAATCATTCCAATATAGTCTATAAGTCATTAACTTTCATAAAATACTAGCCTCAATTTCACTTTGTCACCATATCTGTAGGAATGTTTCCATGTCTTTTTGTTTAATGCATACACATCAAATAAACCATAAATGAAACACTCAATATTAAATATTTTTTAAATATATTTTATTTAATATTTCTTAGTGTTATACCTGAAATATTTTCAATAGCTATAAGTGAAATATAGCCTGATACTTCTAGAGAAGGGGAGCAGCATATAAGATGACAAATGTGAATGGCAACGTCAATTAGGAGTTCTGTGTCACAAAACAGTCTATAAATGCTGGTGTAATGTCTCTAAAAGTCAAGTGACAAGGCCTTCATTGTTCTTTAATAGGACCCAGTTGTTCATGAACATATGGGAAGCTAGCTTATTAATAAAATTTTTCTTCCCTAGTCGTCTCAATTCTACGAGGTTGTAAATTATGCAGCCAGGGTGAATTAGAGTAACTCACTATTACCAGATATCCTGAGAGATTTTTTTTTTTTTCTGTAAAGAACTTAACATAGGTTTGTAGCTTCTCTCTCAACATTTTTTTAGGTGAATTCATTGCATTCTTCCAGAAATGGGCTGAAACACAAATATTGTTTCAAACCTAGTGTAAATGAACAGGAGATTGATGTGCTGAAACAAAAAGGGTCTTAGTAGGCAGGAGATCTCAAGTATCTATTTAGTCCACTCACACAGGAAGCCAAAACTCAAGACTATGCTTTGACCTGATGCATTTTGCAATGCTAACTTTAGCAAAATTTTACAGTCTGAGATTATCTTTTTCAACACCTTCCAACTAATTCTAATTTCAGTTGTAAAATTTGTGTTTTAAAAAGTCTGCACACACAATAAATATGCACATTTACTCTGATTCATAAGGTAAAGGAGTATGCCCTCCCTGACAGCAGTGCACTTTAATATATTGCAGTGTTTAAATTTAGATATTTGAGGCTCCCACTAGACAACAAGTTATTAAAACATCTGCCTTTCCATAAGCCATTCTGTTCACTGCCATTCTACATGTCCTTTTCTACTTCACCAGGCAAAATTGCCCAATCTAAATTTCAGCTCAAGTGTTTGATGGCTTTCACGCTGAGCTCAAACTGTTAGTGCTTCCCTGAGAGAATAGAATTGAAACGGGATTTAATCTAAAATAACAAAATAGAATAAAGGCTTTACATATAAATAAGTAATGCCCTGTATATTTTTATGCACACTTTTCATTTCTGGATTTTGCATGCAGTGAAGTTAAATGTTAAAATGCATACATAACCCAAAGCTGACAGAAAAGAACATCAGTGCATGTTGCCAGTGTGCTCAATTAATGTCTATGCTAAAATATATTTTAATTCAAATCCGTAACTACTGTTACTAAAAAATACATCGAAAGACTAGTATTTTTATTGCCACCTTTGTCCCAGACTGCTCGATGTTTGTTTACTTTTAACCAGTGGTAATTTTAACTAGCATCCCAAAACCATTCCAAGCATGCTGTCTAGTATTTCCAACAATAGTTAGAGTTTTATATGCTCACTGTTCAGGGAAGATTCATACTTGGAGCTAGATTTTTTTCATAGAATGTGAACAATTGACTTTATAACCATAAAAAAGAATTATGAACTACCTGTTACCAATAGATATTTCAATATTTAATGATGGGGTACTAAAAACACTCAGGTCTTCTGCAGTAAAAAATATGGGATTAATTCCCACTACTAACTAAAATCATGTGCTTGATAAGTGAAGCAGAACAGGGTCAAGTTACTGTCACTTACCTTGCCATTTTTTTCCACATCTAGATAAATGGCAATTAATCAGAGTTGTTCAGATAAAAGAAGGTTTAGGTTTTGGTATTGCCTTGTAGCAGTGAAGGCTTATACTGGGGAGCAACAAAACCAGCAGCTTGAGGGGAGTGATTATTCCTCTGTGTTTTGTCCAGTTCTGTCCCCCAGGTGCAAAAGAGAACAGTGTGATGTACAAAGGGAAGCTGAGGAAAGTAAATTTCTTCAGCTGGCAGAAAGGAAGGCTTAGAGAAAAAATTAATTCCTGATTTCAGCTGTATCATGGTGGAGAATATGGAGCAGCATCTCAGAGGTGCAGAGCAGAAGGATAAGAGTTAGTGGTCAGCAGCAAAGAAAGTTCCAACTGACATTTTTTTTTCCACCATGAAGGAAGGACTAAGCTGTGGAAGAGGGTCCTAAGATATTCAAAACTGGATTGGATAAAGCCCTGAGAAGCATGTTTTAACTTTGAAGTAGGGGGTCAGCCTTGATGACTTCCAAAGATCCCTTCTAATCTAAATTATTCTGAGATTCTATTCTATGATTCATCAAACAAATTAATTGCTAAGTATTTGAAACCTTTTTATTTTGAAATTTTCACTCCAGGACTCATACCATTAAGAATATCTTCAGCTAATTCCTTTTTTTAACTCCATGCTTCTGTTCTGCAATTGACACACTACAGACAATTTTGTCTTCGCTGTCTTTAGGCTGTACAGTTCTTAATATAGGTATTACACATGTTATACAGTAATACAATGGAAACCATCAAATATTCCATGCGGCAGTCACCTTTCCAGGTATTAAATATTGGCATAATTGTTGGAGAGTGTTTGTCTATACACTACATGGCCTGATGACTGTGCATATACAGATCCAAACCACTGACTGCTAAATTTATTGCAATTATACCTTTCCCATACCACTCAGACAGACATGAACTGAATCTTGTATGTGTAATAGCCAACCTTCCATTTAACTGGATGAATGACAGATCTGGACACTGTACTTCCAAACAGCTATAACCTTAGGAAGATCAGGAAAAATGAAATTTTCAATTTAATTTCATTGTTCCATAAAACACAATAAAATCGTAAATTCTTCACCATGCACACTGGCAGGGATTTTTGCAAGGGGCTGAGGCTTATTAACAAGCTGATTGTGAACTGTCATTAAACTTCAAACTGTGCAAAAATAATATTTAAATCATAGTTATTGTTGTCTGAAGAAACAACATCTCCTATTTCACTAGGAGACTTTTCAAAATATTTTCTTTGATGTTAAAACACTGATCAGTTGTCAAAATGCAAGCCTATAGCATGGCCACTTAATCACATGTTAGCTAGTCCCTAGACTTTTTTTCATGGAAAAACAATTTTACAGAACATGAACACAAATTGTCTCAAACAAAACCAGCTGTATCTCAGAAATTTATGTAATTTCCTAACTTCATCTAAATTCCTGGAAACTGGAAGAACTGGAAAGGTGAAATGATTTGCAGTTTAGAGAGCAAGATCCAAGTGGTGCCATCTATTTATTGTTTCTGTGAATTTAGTAGACATTTAATTAAATAATTAAATAACATTTAAATAACATTTATTTCAAGAATCACTAATATTTCCTGCTTACCTTTGCTTCAGTCTAGAGACCCGGGAGGAGAGATGATTCTCACAGCCTTAGGAGTAAGCCAGGGAGCCAGAAGAGCAGAATCACATCAGGGAATATCTTGTTCTGTCCACTAGGGTATGAACTGAGGATGGAAAGCTGATAAGCAAAGGACCGCTTATAAGACATGGAAGACAATTATAAAAGTAGTCTTTCATTCTACCATACTTCCTCAATTTAGCAATATACTATATGTGCTGTAGGTGTTATGAACATACTGTATTTTCTATTCTGGCAAGTGTCACAAGTAATTTTTTTCTTATCTACTTGGGGCTTTTTGCAGCTTGGCCCATTCATTCCACTTGTGCAAAACTCCAGACTTAAGTGAAGCATCACTTCCTTTGCAGTCAGTAATTTAACATTCTAGGGGACTGGTAAGATGAGCACTTCAGAGAATGGTTTGATTTTCCTAATGTGAAAAGCCTACATAGGTCACATGTAGTAAATTATTTGCTACCTTTGGCTACCATGCTCAGCTGATGAAGCCAAGCTGAAGTATTATTACCTTTCTTGATGACATGAAGTCATTAAAACATTCTGTGGTTTGAGATGCAATTTTTACACTCACAGGAAATAAGAGTTTCAGAAAGTGTGGTGCTGTCAGATTGTAAATTATCAGACACAGGGCATGTCCCTACAAACTGCATTGGCACTGTGTAACTTTGTGAGGCATGAACAGATCAAAGACCCCATAAAATGTGCTCTGGAAAAAGAAACAAAACCATAACTGTTCTAAAGAATCAGGTGGCATAATTGTATTTCTGGTAGAAATGATAATAGTTAATATTGTTCTTGAAGGAGGTTATTAATGTCTCTTTGTTATTTTCTGGTCTTGAGTTTATGTTCAGCATCTCTCAAGCACACAGTCATGAAAATTCTCATTAATTTCCTTAATTTATGCCCTTTCTGAGCCTTCGTGACAATATTAATTTAATGGTTTTTATTTTTCAGCCAATTTTTATTATTCTGCTATTTGAGTGTATTAATGAAGTGTTAAGTGTAAACAAAAAATATGCATTGTTTTAATTAAGGTTTTAAGGACATCTTAAGGTTATTAACAGAACTTTCTGTGCATATATTGAAATAACATAGGCAGGGGACTAGAAAGCTCTTAATAATCATATGTATGACCGTCAATATAGGCATTTTTTGATTTTTTATTTTCTGTGTAACCTAGCATATTGCCTATTGTCCCAAATTTATTAATATCCTGTGGATACAGTGCTTGTTTGAAGGTGAATGAAAGTCCACAAACTCCCAATTATTTTCAATTTTGCACTCGTTTGATTAGAGTGCCATTGTCTGTAATTTTTACGCTTGTTTTGAGTCTTCAAAGTGCATGATTCATGCCTTGAAAATGGGTTGTTTTGTGTTTCCCAGCACTGCTTTTTTTTTATCCCTGCCAGTTATAACCTGATAACCTGATTTCATACTGTGCTTTAGCACAACAATACAGTCATCAAACTAAAGCAACACAGTAAGTGGGCACATTAGCCATCATTTTACTTGATCACTTGGGAGAGATTAAATTTATTCATTTTCAGAACAGATAATGAAATATTTAAAACATTTTAGAGTAAACGATGGCAGCATTTTGAAGCTCTGGCATTCTCTTTGCCAAAGCAGTGTACTATAGACTGTACATCTAAGTCTCTTGTGCAGATGTTTGGGAAATTTCTGCAGGTTTGGTTTTGGTTTTTTTTCCTTAGGGTCATTTGCATTTAGTTTATCTAAAGTGAAATCCATTCAATTTTATTGAACTGTAATTCTGGTAATTTACAATATTTACATGCTGTGGTTAGATTGAAATCAGTCCTTAATTCAAATTCAATCTAAATTTACAGCATAGTAATTAGGGCTTTGTAACTGACACTAGGGGCCTATTGATTTAATGAAAAACTTAACCTTACAGTAACTGTTTAATTAGTTGCTGCAGTAGATTCTGCGCTGTCCTAAATTGTGGACTTCAGAGAATTAGGTACTAATTTAAATTACATTACTATATAAAGATCAGAACTATATTTTAAAGGAGCATGTAGCCCTACAGATGAATTAATTTCTCAGTCTTTGAAAAAGTTAAAAGAAAAAGGCAGTAATCAAAGCAATTGCCTATACCTCTGAATACAGGTAAAGCAATGATATGAATACTGGAAATTAGTACTTACCTTTGCAAAATATTGATTTAAAGAATTTAAAAAAAAAAAAAAAAGGAGTTGAGATTTTCTTTATTGAAATTTTCCCCAGGAGGTAAAGTTTGAAATTTTATATATATATACATATATATATGTGTGTGTGTGTTTGTGTATATATATATATATATATATATATATATATATATACACAAAGCTACATCATTATCTGTTGAAGCTATCCTCTGAAGATAAAATAAAAATCTAACGAGAAAATTCAGTATGTTTGTATTCATCATGGAAGAGACACAGATGTGACAGAAAAATGAATATTAACATCTATTTTATACCCCGAAAATACTTCTATTTACAAAGTTCTCAAACATTGTAAGCCATTATTGTATTTCTCCACTTCGTAAAATACCTCCCTCTAGATCAATCCCAGAAGTTTTCAAATTAAGAAATAATGAACTTCTAGTAACAGCAGATTTTTGTTTCTTTCTGTTTGTCCCATTTTGTTATCATGGCTTGGCACAGCATGGACACCAGAAAAGCATAATCTTACAGAATTCAACTAAACTCTACATGTTTTATTAAAACTTTAAATTGTTTTGCTTAATTTCAAATGTACCTGGATTTTTTCCAAAAGTTACAGGATTTTCTTTCGGTGTCTTAATTGGAAGGATTTTAGCCTTTCTGTTATCCTGTTCGTGGATTTTCTGGTCATACCATGTTCCGAAGTCCAGACTTAGTAATATTCACATGTGAGATTTTTGCACAGAAGCCCGGGAACTGAGAAATCTGCTGATACATTGTGAGGGTATTATGTCTGTTCTAGTAAGGAGAAAAAGGAAAAAAAATCATTTTATCATTACCATTTTTTGTCTGCTGATAAAGTGAGGGATAAATAAAATAGAGATATGAGAGAACAGATTTTGATCTACCTCAATATTTATTGTAAAAATTAATAATTCTTACTCTTACGTTCTTCTTTTTATCAGAAAGTAGCTATTAAAATACATGAAAACAATTGTCTTTCCTGTCATAGAGGAAAGCAAGCACAGAAAGTCGATGTTCTGGTCCTGGTCTAGGTCCTTTTAGGCTAAGCTATACTACTTCTCTTGATCTTTATCATTTTATGAATAAGTCAGCACAGTGTCACACCAGACACTTTCTATATTCAGAAATGATAAATGGCTTCTGCCTGAATTAGCATTACAAAAAAGTGACACACATCACCATCAAAACCAGTTCTCAGAGCTAGAAGTCAATGTGCAGTTTAGGGGGCAGGTCAAAATCTCAACTGTAACAAGCAGATTAGTTTCCAATCTTGCCATTTCAAGGAAAAGGTCATTTTATTTTTTTTCTTTTTTTCAAAGAAAGGCAAAGAAATACAGCACCTGGAGAATTTTAACCCATCTCAAGTAGAGTATATGTGAAAGAAATAGAGGGAAGGGAAAGGAGAGACTGTGTACGTAACCAGATACACAAGACGGCAAATTAAAATAGAGGGGAGGTAGCACAGGAAAAGCACAAGTAATGCAGTGAAACTTGAAGAATTATGTAGACGGAGAGTAACATCAGAAAATTCACAAGTTCCATTTTTAAACATACCATATACCTCAGCCGTTTTTTCCCAACAGTAGTCATCTGTGATATATTTCTTCCTAGAAAAGGCAGGCTTAGGCAGGGAATGTTTAAAGAGCCCTAGAACCACCCTCCACCTACAGCGCATTTTCCAATGGTTGCGAGTTTTGATGTGTCAGGCAGCACAGTTCATTAGCCAAAGCAACTTGATTAGTCAGTATGATAAGCATGATTTCGGAATAGAAATTTGCCATATTTATTAGTCTGATTTTGGTTTATCGTTTAGTGTGTTAAAACATCATGAAAACATTGCGTGATATTGGGATAACCCTAGTAGTTTGCAACTGTAGACTCAGCACATTCGACCTTTGGCTTCCCTGAACTGCCAGATTAGAGGACATATCTAATATTCCCAAAAATAAAAAGTTAGCTGAAGGATTTCTGTGTCCTAATGACCCTTACCTTCTACCATATGCCTTTCTAGGAAATATTGGAAATTGAAGATCACTTTTTAATTGAAATTAAAAATTGCTCAGAATGTAATGTACAATTCAGGGGGAAAAAAAGAAAAAAAAAAAACAGCAAGGAAAAGGAAGGCACTCCAAATTACCCTGAGTTTTCCTGTTTGATCATCAAGCTGGTCACTGACATTTTGGAAAACCAATTCCTTGAATCCTTTCTTCCAGCTCAGAAGAAATCTAAATATGTATTTACTCATTCCAGAGGAATGCTCTGACTCCAGAGTTTGCTGGTGTCAGTTTCACTTGTCCTTTGCCTGTTGCTTTTGTTCCTGCTGGCAAGTGAATGTAGAATGACTACAGATGAGTGCCTTAGCTACTGCCTTTCCTTTTTGTCCCTGAATGCATCCAGCTTTTCTATATAAAATAAGTATAGAATATATGAATTTAAGTTAATCATTTAAGTAAATAGGCAAAACCAAAGAAACTTACCTAAAAACAGTTGCAAAGTTTCAAGCTAGGTATGAGCAGCTACTGAAGCCATGCAGAAGATTAGCAAGTAAGACAGTGTGATTTATGCCATTCCTACATTATTGGTGTACCAGAGAATGCCCTTGGTATGACCCAGCTTATTTACAAACCCTAGATCCTATAGAAAGAGAACACCATGAAAAAAAAATAAAGGAAAATGGCTCTTTTAAACACTGCTATGTTAAAATTTTTAAAGCTATTAGATCATCGGCAACCTGAGATGCTAGTGCTGTTTACTTCAGCTTGGATTTCAGCTAAATTTTAATAAATTTCACTTCAAATTTATTTGAAACTCTTCATTGGCATGGAAGTATGCAATTTAAAATTGGCAGTTTCTTGTTTTCTTTCCCCCCAAAATAATTTCTTTTGTGTTCTTCAACTTTGTAGTTTGCTAATGAGACACCCTGTAGCAACCTTCATGTTCTAGCTTTCAAAAATAAAGAGGCTGATTGGACAAGGTTTGGGGAATTTTATTTGTTGTGGTTTAAAATCTGACTACTATCTGTAAAATGCCCTTGATATCACAATATTGTTGGTGTTCTCAAGAACAGTGCTCTGTTACAAAAAAAAAAAAAAGGATAATTTCCTTTATAGAGATAATAAGTTTGTTGTCATGAAAGATCATTAGAGTAACAAAGATTATGATAAAAACTAACATGCCCTTCTGCTGCTGCCAGTCTTTCCTACAAATACACACATCAGTGTGATAGGAGAATGAGAGCTAATGTGATATATGTTGGGAGCACATGGATATGTAATTCCTGGCTTGTGATACTTTCCATCTACAATTAGGCAATTCTCTTGCTTTTCTAACACAAGGATTTTCCATTTGAATTTGCATGTGGCAAGTCAAAGACAAGAAGAGTGTAGCAGTCTCTCTGCCTTAGAACAGATTAGATGCTTTCTCAACCTTAAAATAAGCTAAACAGTGTAAAGCTTTCCACAAGATTATGGGGTTTTACTTCAATGGCACCTGAAATAAATGAGATCAAATGATCAGACTGCTTTACCTTCCATTTTTAAGTTTGTGCCACTTCTGCCCAAGGCAGAATCAGCAAGCTTAAAAGTTCAATGCACGTAGAAGCAAGAAAGGTAGAGATATTGCAGAACAGCTCACTGTACAGTTTATGCTAATAGTCATCTGCTTTTGAACATCTTTTGCATTTT
This sequence comes from Chamaea fasciata, assembly GCF_029207755.1. Lineage (NCBI taxonomy): Eukaryota > Metazoa > Chordata > Aves > Passeriformes > Sylviidae > Chamaea > Chamaea fasciata. The sequence goes on along the minus strand of NW_027094091.1, from coordinate 33,294,168 downwards.
CCATAAATTCCCACCAGATATAAACATATATATGTATGTATATTTATGTATACTCATACATTTCCTGTTCCTTTGCTCTTACACTGGCATAATGGCTAAAAAGACATTGTAGTGTTTAAAATTTAATGAAGAAGTTTGGTTCACACAGTGAAATTCTATGAACTTATTTTTACAAGAAAGCATTGCTGAAATCATTCCTCCCAAGACAGTACTAGACTAGATTCTAGATTTGCTTTCAATAAACATGGTGTAAAAACAATTAGTAATTTATTATTATCCATTGTCCTTATGTCAAATATCCAAGCTCCATATAAAAATGTTTTTTTCTTGTTCTTACATCTGCTTTTCTTCTGTTGTTTAATGCCTTCTTATTACCATAATACAGACAGATGGGGTGGAAATAATACGTAATAATTTTTTTAAAAACTCTACAGAGTGTTAACCTGTTTCTTAGCTATATCTTGCTTGTTTTGCCTAAGGTGAAGCTGATTAAACTTTTGAAAACAACAACACTATCTCTTCAGTAATCATGGCAGATATTTGAACCACTGGAATTTCTTAAGTCTGCTTTAATCTAAGAGTCAAAATAGTCAATTGTTCCCTGTTCAAGGGTGTAATCTTCCTATTTGCAAATTTTTTAAACCAGCATGGGATAATAAGAAATGAAAATATTCTTCCTGCCTCTTATAAGGTGAAAAAATAGTATCCAATTAAAAAAAAAGAAAAAAAAAAAGTAAGGAGTTAATAAGAGGTCTAATGTCTTAATGTGATATTTTCTGAATTGATTACTTTGAAAAAAGGCCATCTCTAGCAACTTCATCATTAGAAAGGCAACTGCATGTTGTAGAGCTGAACAAATAGTTCATTAAATTACAGCAAATGTGCAAATCCTGAGATAAGCTGATATATACACCTCACATATTTCTTTCCAGAAAGAAAGCTATTTAGACTTGAGGTCAGCTCCAGTCTGAAAACCAGCTGAGGATTTACATGGATGCTCTGCTTCTCTGAAGGCCAAAGAGTTGTGAGGGTGTCCTGCCTGCCTGGCTGACCACCCACCCTGAACAGGGCTCCTGGCTGCACCAGCAGCAGAGCGTAGGTGCAGACAGGGACGTTCTGCCCACAAGTTGCATGCATGTTGTCAGGCCAGCCTGGCAGCCAAGGGGATGTTCACATGTGTAAGTTAGGTGGAGAAACACGTTGCCTTCTATGGTCTCTTCTGTTGGCTTTCCTCTCTTCATAAAAGTAATAGGAGTACCCATGCACACGAGAAAAAATTGTATTTTACTCATGTGTAGTATTTGTCCCCATTCCCATTTTCTGTCAAAGCAATCTCTGTGCCTTTTCTGGTATTTGGGGAGGGGAATTGCAAAGTGCTCTAAGGTTTGTGGGGAGGACTAGGGAGAAAGAAGAAAAGGTTGCTTGGAAGGAGGAAGATAAAAAGAAATATGTCGAAATCAGGATATTACAATAAGAGAGACTACAAGGGTATTTCAGCATTAAGACGGGGTCTAGATAACTCAGTGTGAGCAACCGAGGATGCCTGAATATCATAAACTAGTGGCAACTATTCTGTATCCTGATTGACAACAGTGAAAGTCTGTCTTCATGGAAAAGCATTTTTAAAAAGGAATACACCATTTTAATCATTACTTTGAAAAAATGCTCTGTCTCCCAATGTTCCCTCCCTGTTCTTACTGTATCTAGTAGTTGTTTCTACTGCCAAGATACTGTGCTGTTCAAAGCAATAGAAACCCTTTAATCTCCAACAGGAAGAAACCTTTACACCACTGTATGCTGTACTTAATTATAGAAAATCTGTGGGGGTTTTTTACTATTTATATTAGTTTTATACTCTGTCACTGTCTCTGAAACTTTATAAATACTGAAGCATTGACACAGACATGCAATGTGACTCTAAGCAAGTAGTTTTTATCTTATAAGGCCTTTGGGCTTTTTTCTGTTAAATGGGAACATTTCTAATTGCGTCTTCTTGCCATTTTTTCTACCTTTTCCCTGTATTTAGATTTGGATTTTTAGGTCTAGAACAGGAACAGCAACTAACTTCAAAAAAGTGCAGTACGTATACAGTGGTGCCCTCTGTATTGTTGATATAGTTGGATGGTAACACAGAGCAAATATCTGATACTTCTTAGTCAATTCTTGGTTATATAAACAGTTTTCCCACAGATCAAAATATTTATTCTTTTCTGGGTTTGGTTAAGCAGGGATGAGAAGCAAATAGTGGACCTAATATTGAAAACACTTTGGGGGTTTTTTGCATCTGTGCTGATTTGAATCTCTTGATGTTATGCTGTCTTTACAGCTAAAATGATTATTTTATGGTTCATGTTAAGGTGCAGAGAAATTTCATGAGCTAAATCACACTTGAAAAATGTTGTCTATGCATGGAGGATTTCTCCTGACAGCTGAGCTGGGAATATTTCTGCCATTGAAGAATCCAATTTCTTCATCCACCTTTCTCCAACAATATCAAAGCCAGTATCTTTTTCATGTAGAATATTTTGTGCACTGCTAGAGGTTTGCAATTCTTAAAACCTCAGAGGTTTCTGATAAACATTCAGATAACAAAAAGCTTGCTAAATTCGTTTTATAATCTCGTTAATCTGTGACCATGTTTCCAGTTCAGTTTGGAGGATGGCTGAGAGTACCACTGTGCTGCATTGCTTAAATATTATCATGTTTGCCTGTTTTCTTGGTGTGAATAACTGTCATTATCTCTGAGGTTTTACATTTTGCACAGATTTTCAGGTTTTGTAAGTTTTTTATTTTGATCACTCAACACTCTCAGTTGAGTGATCAAAAGAGGATCAGGACTTTTTTTTCTTGTGTATTCTTTCATTCATCAATTAGGAAAGTAGAAACTTCTGTAGAAATCCTTTCCATAAACATTGTTTGCCCATCTTTTGTGCAAAATGAATCAAAAGCCCTATGTAAATCACATTGTAGAAGTATTATCCTGTCAGGATATAACTTAGACAAGAACTTTAGGCAAACTCATTAGCACACCAAGTTTATACCTGTGCCAACATTTGTCATTGGTTTACAGCGTAGGCAAGGCCAAACTATCTCTACACTGAAACATGGGTATCCCATCTACCCTGGCAGTGAGATTGTAAAGCCAGTTCCAGGCACACAAGAAAGGACACTGCGCAAAGTAAATGTGGATTAATTGCAATGGGGAGGACACACCAAACTGCTCTACACATATCCTGTATTCTGGCATTGTAGAAGTGAGTCAGGAAGCAATGTGGAAACACTTTTCAGGGTTAGGAATTTTTAGTCCACAATCCATCCCCCTTGGCAAAATGTGGTTTATGCAGAGTCCTCCTGATTCCCCTATATGCCAGACTGCTCCCTCAGCTTTTTCCTCTCTCTCCAAAAAATAATGAGACAAATATTCTTATTCATACCTGGTCCTAGAACAACCCTAAGTGGTTAAAAAAGCAACCAACCATAGAGAAGATACTGTCTGGCTCTTTTACAGTGTTGGGCTGCAGCATTCTTGGTCTATACAATTTTCAGATGATTCAGCTTCTACATTCTTACCAAACCTCTAGTTAGCATAAGCAAATTGAAATTCCCAGAGACTAGCAACACGTCCAAGTACATGTCCAATTTTGCAGTTTTTCAAAGGGTCAATGACAAAAATTAACTGTCTCTCCCTTTAAGATTTCAGTTGCCTGCTTCTGAGAGTGGAAGGTGTCTGACAAACCTAATTGTATATATTCCTCCTCCATGGTGGTGTGAAACAAGGCTGACAATCTTGTGGTTTTGGGGGAAGGATCTTTGACAATGGGAAAGTGCTGGCTTATTGAAATGTTAAATTCTTTCCTCAAAAGTCATTAAGAAAATGATGACTGAAAGTTTTGAACTAAAGTGGGGCATAACTCAGTCATTGTTCAAATAAAATGATGCCAAGTAGAATAAAGCATAGTTAGAGCTCAAGACATGTTCTTTACTTCCAGGATATTAATGGCAAATGATGAAGATTCAGCAATCATGCTTTTTGATTTAGAATACGTTCATCATTCTGAGGGTGTTAAAGAAAGTGAGGGAAGACAAATACTAACTTTAATCAGTACTATGTGGCCAGACACTCCTTGATTTGTGGTTCTGATTGATGTGTCTGTATCCATTCTTAAGATGGTTTTATTCACTGGGCCTTCCTTGGAAATGAAATCTCAGAAAAGTCTTTCATGTCAGCAGCAACAGTCTAGTCAACACTATTCTGACACTATTTCTGTAAGTAGTTTCAGGATTATTTCCAGTTTTACGATATTCTGCATTCTCTGAGTTACTCAGTACTACAAAAATATGTATACTGTGTTGAATAAGTTTAAATAATGTTCTCTAGATTTAACATAAAATATGAAACAAAAAATAGAAACCTTTTATGGGAAACATTAGTTAAAAAAAAAAAAGTGCATTTAGAGTACATTGCCCAGCAGATAGTATTACTGAAACAAATTAAATCAGTGGGACCTCTTTTCTGTTTACTTATATTTCAACACAAGTAGAGATGCTTGAAATGTTTTTTTCTGTCAGAGTTTGGGGTACCTTTCTCTAAATTTTTGAGAATCAAGGTCTAAAATTAGAGAAAACATTAACCTTGTATTTTTTGAAAAACAATCAAGCCTTCTGAGGCAACAAAAATTAGTGACATCAGAACTTATTAAACATTTTTCACTAAGTGTGTGCTTATTATATGTATTTTAATTTAGGCTACATGTACTTGATACAGTTATAGTATTTATATAGTGCTACTGATATTGTCTTCAAGTGTAATCATATCTAAGGCATTCTAAATCCATATTTTTATTGTTTTGTGTGCTATTTTTTAGGAATGGCTTACAAATTTCCCACAAATGTGATGTCAAATACTGTAGCCCCATATTCTGTTAATTTAATGATCCTTGGATATTCTACGTACAGGTTGAAAAAAGTGTTTCACTTAGGAAATGGTTTGACACCAGAAATTCCTTTGGCACCCCTGAGACTCCCTTAATTTTCTGGGAAGCAAGAACATATGAAGATTGTTACTATCTATCTGAGAAAGTAAGTCAGCGAATTTATGAATTATAATGGTAATACTATTTTATTAGCATGAAGGATTTTCCAGTTTGAAGTATTTTGTCTAGGACAAGCTATGAGTTGGAATGGTTGTACCACCCATGTATTAAATCTTTTCAGATTAACTGCTTGCATGTGACATTCATAGGAATTTCTCAGCATCCCACAGTTCTTGGAAGCAGTGCTTATATTTAAGAGAAGGAGATGATTTCAATTGTCACATTTACAGACATTGTCCATGTGCATGGCTGTAGTCACTTAGTGCAGGATGAGAGATACAGCTAGTTCCTGCTATAAAACTGAACTCCCTAAGATGATAACCATTGGCCACAACACTTTTCATGTAAGTTGGCCACAACACTTTTCATGTAAGCCCAAGATGTTCACAGGCAATTTGTGGAGAACAGTAAACTGAAAATCTTCACTGGATATGTGGCACTAGGAGGTTACCAAAGTTCAGTGGTGTTTAGAGTTTATTGCCTTAGAACAAGCTACTGCAGAGGTTCAGTACCTTATGATTGCTTGGTCATTTTTGTATGCTATATTGACATCCAGTTAAAGCAATTTTTATCAGAGCATGTGCTTGCATATGCCATGTGTAAATTTTGCTGAGGAAAACACCCTTGAAAAAAGTACAGTAGGCTTAAAATAAGAAGTTACAGAGAGAGAGAAACTATTTCAATTCAGGACATCAATTAACACTGATTTGCACTGGAGTGCGTTTGAAAGTACATGTGATATTCACATGTCAAATGAATTCATTAAAGACCAGTGTGATTACAGTGAATGTCAAATGAATTAATAACAATGGGACCTTTAAGTGTTACCATTAATTTCACAGTGTGTTGCTGTTTTATACTTATGGGCTCTGAAGCTAAATGACACTCTTCAGTTGCCCTAGTAGATTAATTGTGCATTAATAATCTATGGGTGGGCCAGCAATCTGGTGGGCACTTACATTTCATTGACACTTGGATACTAAGGATCGTAATTTCCAGTTTTCAGTCAGGAAAGCCATTTTAGCTTTAAAATAGGCACACATCATTTCTTCTATATGAGATTAGAGTTCTTAAGAAGTGTTAAATTTTTGGATTCTAGGTCCACATTAAAATTAAGTGTGATTAAAGAGGTAAAATTTTGTTTGGTTTTTTTCTGGACATAGCTCTCCACGTGTGAAATGCATCAGTGTTTTCTGCCTGCTAGTAGAAATACTGGTCTGTTCAGGGCATTTCTTTTGCTGCCTAATATTTGAGAACATTTTAGCTGACATTTGTTTTGGATGGGGGGGTTTGCTGTTGTTTCAATTTATTTGCTTGGGGGTTTGGGAGGGCTTTTTAGTGGGACTTTGTTATGAAATTTAGATCTGTTAACTTCACACTTTAAAATATGTGCTTCCATTCAGACCTTAGAAAACACATACCAGTTATATACCCAATAATTTTATATGCTGTGCCCTAAAAGAAATGGAGCACAGCTTAAATGAGAGGTAAAAAAGAGAAACCTTTCTTTTATTTTTTTTCATAGACTAAGTTGTATATTTTTATTCCAAAGTACTGTATTTTTTTGTCTTACAGGGAAGTGGAAAAATCTGGAAACAAGATAGTCTGTTGTCAGGGGGTTTTTTAGTCTTTTTTTGTTTGCTTGCTTGTTAGTTTTTTAAGCCAACAGTAAGGTAATTGATCTCAGACTTACTTAGGAGTTGGATATGTGCTTGCAAAACCTTATACTATTGGGCATGATCTTTGTACATATGTCTAAAAAGCTCTTTCGGATACTATCACACAAAGACAACTTAATCAGTTAGTAATTCATCTAGAATGGCACATTCCCACTTCATTTGTACATTTGTACATTTGTGAACAAGCCAGTGTGTGATATATGATTGTAGTCTTCATGAAAATTTTTCATAACTCATTACACTGCTAATAAGCTATTCATAAAATATGATTATCAGATAATTCATTAATCTAATTTACTAATCATCTAGGTATTTTTTTTCTTTCTCCCTCAGTTTTTTTAGAATGAGATGTACACATAAACAATGAGATATTCTATTTATGTCTCAATTGGAGTTGATAAATGGGCCATCAGTTACATATTTTTAATTTCATCCATTAAACATTCTTAAAGAAGAGATAGGAATGCACTTCAGACTACTTTAAGTTTAAAATGAGAAAAAGTATTGTAATCCTGAAGCTCTTTCTAAAACTAGGAATGTTGCACCTGTTAAACACAGTAGTTGGACTCAGAAACATCCTTTGTGCGTTAAACATAGAGGTGAGCAGATACTGCCAGTTTGTGGTGATGTCACACAGAATACACACACACAGATTCACAATGCACAGTTTGGTCTGCATTTTCTGACTGCATATGCAGAAAGTGCAGGAAAGAGAAGCCAAATCATCAATACAGCTTTATACCTTTAAGATCTTCATGACCTATACAGTGTTGTGCGTTCCATTATATTAATCATATATTTATTGCATAACGCTGGTGAATTGCAGGAAGAAACATAATCATATTTTGGACTTTCCTGAAATCAAAACATGAATTCAGAAATTCCCTATCCTTTACCTGCTGAGTTTTTATGCTCCTACATATTTACATTTGTGTTTGAGTTAAGGAGTGGAAATTGTCACTTGTCCAAGCTCATTCAATACAAAATACATTGCAATTTCCATGTTTTATTCTGAGTGTATATGTAAATACACACACATATATATAGATATTCCTTTTGGCAGAGGAGTCTGTGAGTCCAGTCCTTGGGCTATCTGGATAATATTTCATGTATTTGTTAAATTTGAATGGATTCCCCTTGATGGAGAGATGCAGGATAATCTTTTGATTGGAAGGGGTTGTGTAAATGAGTTTTTCATCCATTCTATCATTTCATGACACTTCTCTTACATTTGGATACCATCTGCCTCCAGCCTCCCTATTCATTAGCAACAGCTTTGTGCCCACCCAGTCCCAGTACCACTGACAGTGTGACAGGCTCTTTGGAAACTAAATATTGCTCTATATTTGTTGAGAATATTAGAAGCAGTGGCAACTGTCTCTTCCTCTGCAGCTGATAGCAGTAGGGCAGTTCAGCCTACTGAAGTTTAAGACAAGAAATGCAGGAGTAAATTCCCATTTTTGCCCTTAAAACGGAGAACCGTGTTTCCTGTTTGTCTTCTGGTCCTTCTCCTCTGGCAGGTCACCTACCTTGTATTCCTGTCCTCTTTCATGAAATGAGCACCTACCTAGTAAAGTATCTGAATTATAAATAATGAGAAAATCTGATATCTGGTTGAAGATTTCCTCTAATTTCCTCTAGCAGTTTGTAGCTCGGCGGTATCATCTAGGTAGTTAGCAAAGATCTCAGTTTGGGTTCATCTATTCATGAGGGTTTTCACTTTTGAAGATCAGCTGCATCCTCTGTATAAACAATATATTTATGTTGCATAAAGTAACTGTTATGGGGATGAGTGAGGAGATGGTTTCCTATTTGAAAAGGCTGGATCAGAACCATGGGTATATTCCAGGGAGGGAGCTCAGGAGCATTCCAAAGCAGATTTCCATTTTAGACAAAGTTTTGATTTGAATACTTTGACAGAGGATAGTGCTCTTGGGTCTTTCAGGGTTCTGGCCATGAGTCACTATTCCTTCTATATGCTACATGGCTCATTAAACAGAAAAAAAAGAAAAAGAAAAAAAAAGAAAAAAAAAAAAAAAAGAAAAAAAAAAAAAAAAGAAAAGCTTATCTTCCCTTGAAGCCATGAATATCACCCACAGAAAACTGTCAAAAAATTTCTTTTTCCTACTTCACCATTTTTATTTTCTTTTTCACAGTAAATTCTTCAAAAAATATTTACTATTTGGAGTTCTCTCCTCACAGTTCTATAACTTGGAATAAATAGGATTTCCACTGAGATAAATAGGTAAAAAGACATAAATGGAAGCACATCTTCGCCCAAGACACAGGGAAAATATAATTATCTGAAACATAACAAAGTTCAAATTTTTTTGAGAGTTTCAAGGAGAATTGGGAAAATCCTGTGTTAAACCTTCTATCTTGAGCTGTAAGAGATTTTTCATTCATTGAACTACTAGATCCTAGCAGAATGAATAAACTCAGTTCAATGTGCATATGTTTTTATCATAATTTAAAATAAAAACAGTCCTTATTTACTGGGGGGAGGGAGCATATTAACATAAAAGTAGGATACACAGAAGAAAACTGCAGGGGTTTTTTTTAAGTGACTGAGTGAACTTGAGAAAAAAAAAAACCCAAACAGGAAAAACTTCCATCTTTTGCAGTCATGAGAACAGACATGTGCAGCTCTGTTAGAATCTGGATACTCACCAGGGATCTTACTGGCTCAATGCATCAAGAAGAAATGTCTGTCAAGCTCCTACAAACTTTGGTTTCACAAACAACTGCCATATGCCAGAACTAACTGCATAAAGGCACCATGAATCAAGCGTCAACATTGTGAGATTCAAGGATATTTGTAGATTTTCTTTAAAACAGGTTCCATTAAAACTTTTCATTTCATCTGTTTCCCAAGCAGGTCACAACAGCAGCAGAATGGTCAGTAATGCACATTTAGTCGTTTAATCTTTTGGTTTGGTGATATTTGGCTATTAGAGGAGCTTCAGATCTGATTCTGATGAATCACAACACTCTACCCTATCCAGGAAGGCATTAACCAGACTGACAGCATGCTCTGCACTGCTGCAGTACATCCTTACTGCTAGTGTTTCTTCCAGTATGAAAAACTGTTCCCTGTCTGATGCAAAGCAAGTATTGTCACTAAAACAATACTTAAGCTCTCTCTGCACTAAATGTCTTAATGCTGTCTTATGCTTTGGGATTGCTGTAAGCTCTAGGATGGAAGAGTGCTTTATTTCTGCCTTAGACTGCCAGACTCCAATTCCCACAGACAATCCGCTACACCCTCTTTGTGAGCCTGCGCACCAGGCAGCTCATACAGAAGCACTGTGTCAAATGGTTAAATAAATAAATAATGTGCCTTTGGGCCTGTAGCCAAAAATGCTCTCCCCTTGCACCAGTGTGAAAGGTAGTAGGAAAAGATGCTTCTGTTCTACTACTGATGAAAAAGCAAAGGCAGTAAGCTAGGCGTGTCTCTTCTCTAATACGACAACAGAGCAGCTCATGATGTAGTGTTAAATATGTCTGAAATTTCCTTATTTTTTCTAAGCCTGTTTACTGATGCATCCCAACACAGATGGAACCTTTCTTCCTGCACATATTAATTCATTTGTTATTTCTGCACTTCTGATCTTTGTGACATTTTGTCCTTTGGCCTGCTACCAAGTCATTTTTTATAGATGTTCTGAGAAAAGGTGGCCCTTGCCCTGCAGTGAGCCTCACAAATCCCTGACACACACATATGCATTTTTTATTGTTCTCACATGTTGCTCAACAGTGTGCACTCTTCTTGCTTTGCAGCAGAGCAGATGGGTTCCTGCATAACATGAAACAGACGAGATGTTCAAATCGATTGTTTTATCAACAATCAGTTGTAGATAAAAATCATTTTAATGAGTGAAATTAATGATGTTTGCAAACATGGTGTTAATTAAAGAACATAGCTTGGTCTTTTTTCCCTCCTTTTTTTCCCCCTGCACACAATTTTTGTTACCCATGACATCTTTCATTATTGACTCATGCCCCAAAGAAAAGGCGATTAAAATCTGCTTTTGTTTGATGTAGCTCTTATTGAAGAAAGAAATAGATCTTTCTGAAGCTTCCTGGTGAGATGAAAGTCTAATTATCTCCACAAATGAAAGGAAAAGCTTTAATTAGGCCTGTGCTGAATCTGCGCACTGTGAATTTGTGCATTGTGATGGATGGAGCTCACATCTCCTCAGTGACTGCAGTTGAAATAATGAAGAAGGAGAAGAGGTAGCCTGGTCCCATGATTCAGCTGGCAGAGCAGACTTGGAGGTACACCTGTGTTGTGAGAGCGTGCCCAGAGCAGCTGCCACAGGCCATGTTTCTGTGCAGTGCATTCGGCTGTTTTACAGCCTCCTCCTGAGCTTTGATCTCTTTTCAGACAGCAGGGGTCCTAACAAATCAAGCTTTTCATGTTTCCCTCAGTTTCACTCTCTTTTGCTTTACCATTCATACTTGAACTCCAAAGAGGACGGATAAAATATTGTCTTTTTCTGAATCAATTTGATCAGCAGCGAACATGACTGAAGTGGGCATTTTGTCTTTTGTGGTGTTTTAGGGCTGACTGTGGGGTAAAGGCTGCTAAAGAATCGGAAATTGCATTTATTTATTTTGCCATTTAATTCACTATTTATGCTCTTAACAACCTTTATGCATAACACTTGATTTGCTATGCCCCTCTTTTTTACAGTGCTGTAGTGTCTACCCAGTCAGAAAAGGTGATACTATTCTGGGATAGTATTAGACTGCTAATGGTCCCCAGAGAGAAATTTGAATTATGACAAATAATGCACTATTCCACATTTTATAACATTTCTGATCTATTTTTACCATGTTGCATGCAGTTTACTCTGTCTTCATGTAGTCCAGCTGATTTCAGGAAGGTCAAACCACTACTTACTCACTTCACTTGCAGCCAGCATATTCTTTTTGAGTCACAAAGCACCTTTGACTTCAAGGGCAGTCAAGGAGTTTGCATCCACACCTCTTTGGGCAGGATAGCAATAAAAGCAGGAAGATGCAGTTGAAGTCAAAGTCAAATCAGCATCAGCAATCTAATATTTTACAATTTCCGTCAGTATATTCTGTATTGTTTAGAATTTATTGCTTTAATTGTGTAGCCTCTGGAACTGAGGAGCTTAGCAGTCAACTGGAAGCATGCAGAAGTAGAAGGATACGGGATAAATGACAATGCATCCCCTGTTGATTTGTTTATTTAAGAAAAGGAGGCGTCTGAAAAAACCAGCAATCCCATCTTTCAAAGCAAACATTTTGGGAAGTCTTTTTGTAGGTAGATATACAGCATCTATAAAGCCTGAAATTGTTGAAAGCAAAAGATGCTGATTCTGAGTAATTCAGCAAAGCAGTAATATAGATTTTAATTTATACTGTGTGAAAAAAATCTCTGGCTTTATCTACCGGTATTCTAAAAATTTATACATTATATAAAGTTACTTACAAGCTGAAATTTTTCTATGTAAATTTTCTCATTTGTTTAGAGACCTTTAAGTCAGCTGGTACTTCTCTTAGTCTAAAATATCTTGGTTTGTTCTTTCTACCCTCCTCCTGCCAGACCCTTTCCACTATTTCTTTGTGTAGATTTGTCTCTTTTGTTTTTGTCTTTGTAAGTATCTCCCTAGTGTTAGCACTGAGTTCACAGAGCTGAAGTCAGAAACCTGCCTTATACAATATTCTAATCCTTAGGCCATCAGTGCCGACATCCAAGTCTGGTGCCCTAGAATTACAGGGATGATGGTGAATGTATAAAGTTCCCAAAGCTCAATATAGGAGAAAAAAGCTGGGGGGAATACTCTAACACTGAGCACAGGTCTGAAATAGGGGCACAGCCAGGGGGGAAATGAGGAGGCAGTGGAAGTCTTGTTAGACTGCTGTGCCGAGATGAGGAGCAGATAGTAAATTAAGAACGAGCACTGCAAGAACACATCTGAATCAGACCCTCCAATTAACTGTTCTCTTTCCTTCTTTCAAGTTTGATTTCCTTTTAACCTTTTATTTTATTCTTTTGATCTCAGCATCTTTTTCTTTTTGTTCAAATGAAGAGCACTGGTGCAATAATTTTTGTTGAGGAGGTGCTTTCATTGTCAGCTCCTGTTTCCAAGCACAGCAAGGGATGAACAAGAGCTGGAAATACTCATGCACACTATCAGAATATGAGTGTGAACAAAATTTGAGACCTGGGACAATTTAAAATGAAAACTGTTCTTCCTCAGTTTGTGACAGTGTTGTCTCTATTGCTTCTTGGCTGTTGAGAATCTCAGCATATTTTATGTGGGATTTTGTTGTGTGCATGTGTGCACAAAACATGTTTACACCAATGGAAGTTTATGAAAGAAAATATTGTACAAAGTAGGAGCAGTGGTATTTAGCTGTTATATGCTGGAAAACAGAAAAAGTGATCATTGCGTTGTAAAGAACCTTGCAGTGTTCTCCTGCACACCCTCTATTCAGGCAAAGTCCAAATTGCTACATGAAGATCTTTGATTAGGGTTAGGCAGCAGAGTCCCCATGAAGGGCTGTAGTGCAGCCATATGTATGGGTGAGAACTCTGACACACTTTCATATTAGTAACGTTTTTACTGTGTCTGCATAATACCTACAAGAACATGCATTAGTTTAGTCCTTCTTCAAGGTGAGAGTCATTCCAGCCTTGCAAAGCACCTTGAGGAGCTAAACCACTGCCTATCTTGTCTCCAAGAAGAGATCTATTGTCTGTTTGGAATTATCCCATATACTTCCAGGGGCTGTAGAAAGAAAATTACATTATAAAGGTATACTACTATTAACCTGTCGTCAGTGAAGTCTTGAAAGAGTTGTAAATTCCTGTAATAAGGCCTGCAGAACACATGAGGTCTGGGCTTGTGGTTGGTTGTTGGGTTTTTTTCTCAGCATGCTACTGGCTGGCTGGTGCATGCTGAGACACACACATGGTGCTCTCAATTGATTCTGTGTTTATGGTTTTGAAGTTTCCAGAGTGAAATAAACACAGACATGCTCACTTCATTGTGAACTTCTGCTAATTTTTAGTTCTGGAATATCTACATGGGTATGTATTTTACAGAAACACAGAATAGCTGAGGTTGAAAGGGACCTCTGGAAAACACCTCTGTTCAAGCACCTTGAGCAAGTTGCCCAGGACCATCTCCAACTGACTTTTGAGTATCTCCAAGGATGGAGAATCCACCACCTTCCTGGGTATCCTATTCCAGTAATCAACAGCTCTCACAATAAAAAAAATGGTGTTTTCTTATGTTTAGACAGAGCATCCTATGTTTGTCTGTGCCCATTGCCCCTTGTTCTTTCACTGTACACCACTGGAGAGCCCGACTCTGTCTTTGTATCCTCACTTCAGACATTTATATGCTTTGACGAGATCCCCTCCTGAGCCTTTTCTTAGCCTGAGTGCAGCTCTCTCAGCTCTTCCTCGTATGAAAGATGTTACAATCCCTTAATGATCTTTGTGGCCTTTCATTCCATTCTTTCCTCTCTCCACACTCCATGTCTCTCCCATACTGAGGAGCCCAGAACAGGACACAATACTCTGTATGTGGCCTCAACAATGCCACCTCACTGCGGACTCATGCCCACAGCTCAACAACCTTTCCAAGAGGATCTTACAGGAGAAAGTATTGAAAGCCGTACTGAAGCCTAGGAAGACAATATCCACTGCTGTCCTCTCATCTACCAGGCAAGTCACTCTGTCATAGAAGGTTATCAAGTTAGTCAAGCATGACTTCCCCTTTGGGGAAACCACGCTGAGTAACCCTGAAGATTTTCTTGTTGTTCATGTGCCTGCATGTGGTTGCCGTCATTACCTGCTCCATCACTTCCTTGGGGATTGAGTTGAGGCCAACTAACCTGTAGTTCCTTGGGTTCTCCTCCTTGCCTTTCTGGAAGACAGGAGTATTCCAGAAATCTAATCTCTACGATTAATCAAAGATTATTGAGCATCGTCTCATAATGATATCTGCCAGTTCCCTCAGTCATGTGTGCATACCCTCAGGGTCACCATCCGTTTTCCTTAAGTACTTACCTTCCACCAAGGGTATACCTACCATTCTCCATATTTATCACCTGGGTTTCCTGGAGGAAAATATTCCTTGTAAAGATGGAGGCAGAGAAGGCAATCCGTATCTCAGCCTCTTCCATGTGTTGTTGAACCATGCTGTTTTTGAGCAGCAGGCCTTCATTTTCCTTAGACTTCCTTTATTCGTCTCAGTACTTATAGAAGCGCTTCCTCCTGTCTTTGACGTCCCTGGCCAGATTCAAATCTATTTAAAATTCCTATATTCTACTAAGCCCATATATGCTAGGAAATCTTATAGAATAACTTATATGGAGTAATTTTATTTACTGAAGAGGTAAAAATGGAACATAAACAAGGTTGTAAAACACATGTTGGTGCTTTTAAAAGAGGAGGGGAAGACAGCTGCGATCCTAGGGACTTAACATCAACCTGTAGATTTTATGATGGTCACAACTTCATTGAAAACAAGTGGATATTTTAGAAACTGTGGCATTTTGAATTGTCTGTGGTCTGATAACTATAAACTTAAAAGACATGAAAAGGAACACAGCAGTTTTTCTTTACTTCTGCAGCAAAGTATTAGTTTACTTTCCCATTCTGTGAATCCTATATTACTATATTACAGACAAGTCAATATTAGTCCAGAGTTTATATGTATACTAAGATATTCTATAAATAATTTAAAACCTGTTCAGTTATAAGACTTCCAGTAAAACATTGAATGCTACAAAGCTGTTCCTTTCATACAGAAAGAAAGAATTAAACCAAAACTGCAGAGAAAAAGCCAAAATTTCTATATATTATTCTATCAGGTTATGCACTGGCATTCTTGAGATTACCAAACAGGTAGACATATAAAATATGTTTCCAGAACCACTAAGATTTAAAGATGTTGTTAAGCTAAATCTAAGCAGCAGGAAACACAACATATTTAAGTTCCTAGAGATTTTTTATTTCTGATAGTCACACTTCAAATCACTCCTAGTTCAGGGTTTTCTAAAGAAGCAGAAGGTGCCCAATCTGGAATGAAAATGACATTTACTGAATTTCAAATAAATTCTGTACATCTTCACCTCACATTACCCTGGTATTTTGATTCTATTGTCAACAGTGTAACATGCTGTTGTACTTGATCTCTTACTTGGTGTGAAATTAGGAAAACAATTTTTTTTTTGCTCAATTTGTCATTACACAAGTAAGTTTGCAACTCAGTAAAAACTGAGACAACTCTATATTGGAGAGCGATAAAATTCTGTAACTAACTAAACTATTGTCTTTATTAAGAAGACAAGGAAGGAAGTAGTTCTTTTTCACTCATACAATTAAATTATTTTTCACTAATACAATTCATTTAATTAAAGAAAACCTTTAACCAGATATTGTTCTCATAAGACTAACAGGTTCCATAGACCTTGAAACTTGGTATTCCAAAATTTCCTGAAATCCCAAGATATGAAGTATTCAAAACCAAATTTTGAATTCAGTGCAAAATTCCATTCACTTGGGAACTATCATTGGCTTTCAAATAAAAAAAAAACCTGGCTTGGAATCTTTCATTTGTTATTAATACTGTATTTGGCCTTTTTCATTCAGCTATGCATTTTACCACAATTAGATAGATAGATAGATAGATAGATAGATAGATGTAATTTTACTTTTTTTTTTAATTAGAAGGAATACCAAACAACATGCTCCTGTCAGTTTCTGCAGTCTTTAGGATGGAACTGATACAGCCCACATGATTCCTTATGGCACTGCGATATTACAGGGAACGTTTTTCTTTCTCAGAACCACCAGCTGTTGTACGAGAGCTGAAGGGTTTCTCAGAATCCCTTAGCCTTATGTTTCCTTATCTGCAGTTCATTTTCATGCCTGATTTCCCAGAATTTACTTAACATTTTCAGAAGGACGTCATTCACCCACTACTTGTAGCTGTATTTGGATTCATAACTCTTTTGAAAAGAGATACTGATGTGATTCTCCATACCACCAACACATGATTTTGTCAGAAGATAAATATTCTTCTCATCAAAATACGATGGAAGAACTGACTTGTCCCATCCACCAGAACTCTGAACCAAATTAAGGTTGAACATTCTGGATGCTCTTTTACACAGATAGGAAAAGGGACTAGCCATCTGGCACCTCTCGAGGCTCTTTAAACACAGAGAATTTTTGCTGAAGAAAGCATCGCTGTCTTCTGAATTCTTCTAAGAGGTTGTGCTCTTGAAGGGGGGGACTAGGAGTGCATGTGTTAGTTTGGGGATTTTTTACTGGATTTATACCATATCTCTGCACTTTAGATGAGCAGCCTTATTCTGACTCAATGCCAGCAGAAACTTGCTGGAGTTTTCTGCTGTAGTGGATCCTTGATGACTTGTTAAGGAAACTGCTCCATATTGAAGAGATGCATTCAGCAAGGTCTGGGTTGCACTCATTATAGCCTCCCCAACTGTGGCTGTCCAGACTGGGAGTGTGCTGGGATCCCTCAGCATCAGCCCTGTTCTGGAAATGGTTGTTGTCTCTTTATATGTGATGCCAGCTTTTACCTTTTGTGTCTAGCAAGAAATGATTAGTGGTAATCTCTGGGTTCATGTTCTGTTGTTTGTTAAGAATTCAGTGGGACCCAGTGTTTCATTCAGGGAAATATCTTAAGAAGCTGAAATCCTCTAGTGTCTTCATGTTTTGAGACCGTGCCCCCATCCCTTTTGGTTCATGGTTGCAGAGATAACAGTGAAAATTGCAAAATAAACTGAACTGACTATCAAAAATATATTTTTTTAATCACACTGTAGCTGAAGAAGAGACCCTTTTTATTTCATGTTTCCTTGCAAATGAAAAACGTTATTACTTTTTCTAAGACTGGTCCTACAGTAGTTGGACCATACTGCAGTTACAGACAATAATGAGTAGAACAAACTACTTAGTAATAAATGTAAGCTTATGACTAAGTATATTCTCTATAAATACAAAAATTAAACTTGCCATAGCAGGTGGCTCATGCTAATCAGGAGCTGCTGGAGGTCATATTTGAGATATTATGCAAATCCAAAACTCAAAAATACAGACTATGAAGAAATAATTAATTACATTTGCACTTTGATTAAAGATTAAATCTCAGTATAATAAAAGAAAAAAAAATGTGTCTTTGTATTGCCTGATATAATTAGGCACTCTCCTAAATGACCAAACTTAGAACTGCCTATTATGTCCTAGCAAACCTGTGGGAGAGCCTGACATGTGTTTAGCAATCATGGGGATTTTTGTGTTCATCAGAAAAAATCATTTTAAAACAATGTGGGAGGGGCACTCCTTATCTTTAAGGCAACAGTTGGATAATTGACCTCCTTTAGCATTTAATTTCTCAAGCCTCTAGGAAGCTTAATTTTGAACATCAAAGGGGTACCTGTGGAAGAAACTGTTCCAGACTGGTGAGTAAACAAATTAGAGTTAATAGGGTCATTAGCTTCTGTGGCAAAATTTCAAACTGGGTATTCCTCACTAAGGAATGTAAATGTCAATGTTTTTAAGTCTTCTGAAATATAATTAGACATGGAACTTGAATACAAATGCTATTTGTATTCAAGTATTTTGGTACATACCCTATTAACAAGCAATGTTTTCCATACTCTGGGCATTTTTTTATTAAACATTTGGGAATCTGTTGTTCTGCTCCTATGCATTGCTTGCCAGACAATTAGAATAGAAAGAAAAAAGATACAAAGCTGCTTAGTCAATAGTATGCTGTAAATATCAAGGATACTGGGTTTTCTGTTTGATATAAAACATCCTAGCCAGTTACCTTTAGAGTAACAACTGTAGATCTATTTAACCCTTAGACCTGTATGTAGCAGTATAAGAACTAAAAAAAAAAAAACAAACAAAAAAAAAAAAAAAAAACCAAAAAAAAAACACCCACCCAACCCAGAACCACAAAAAACAACTTACATTTCGTTATTTTGATGATGAATGATCTTCTCATCTGTACATTCTTTCTCTTGGTTCTATGGCTACATAAAGGGGTAGTTGCTGATTGAATCTGAAACAGAGAATTCAGCAAATTCAATTCCTGCATTCTCTCATTTCACTTCTTGCACAATACTAAAGTCTTTTTTTTTTTTAAATTATCCTTAGATACGGTAATAGAAATACTGCTCCCTTTCTTCCACAAAACTGACAAGTTTCTAGTCCAACCACATTTCCATACCTTTGCCCATGTGCCTACTTGCAGGCTTTGGGCCCGGCATATCGATTCCCCTGAAATTCTTGCTGCTAACTGCTCCCAGCAGCAGTAAGCTCCTGGAAGTAAGGGTTGTCAGAGCAAGTTCCCTTTTTCACTTTGCAACCCAAGGAAATTTAAAACTGTGGGGTTTATTCCAAATCTCTAGGAGGTCAGTACTCAACAATGACTTCTTCTTAATCCAGAAAATCACCTGCTGCTAGAAATGTCATCATTTAAACAGGTAGAGAGGAAAATTTCCTCATAAGGAACAATATCATCAGGTCAATCTAAGAGTTTGTGGAATAAGGACTAACTGTCAACCTCACAAATGTGTTTAGCATAGAAGGAAATAAAATATTTGCTAGAAGTGCCAAAGGAGAATTGCAGAAAATATTTAGACTGGAAAACTGCAGATGGCCAAGCACATCCAGTGGTAAATCACCTTCTCTCCGTGAAAACTGATTTGTACCAGCAGGATCTGAGTGAGTGGTACAGTGAATTCTACCAAAAATCAGAAGGTGGGGGAGAAGAGAAAGGCATTTTAAATAATTGATCATAGCTATATCTGTGGTTACAAGCATAGCATTCTTAAGTCATTAGCCTGAAGGAGCAAAGAATTTAAAAAAAAAAACTAACTCCCCCCACTAAATATAATCATGAAGTTTAGGGAAAAAAACGGGGGTGGGGTCCCATTTGTCCATCATAAATCATTTTGTTGTGATAATTTTGTGGTTTGGGCTGATTTAATCTTTTAATCTTCTATTCTCCCTTAATGGCAACAATTTCTTATTGTGTAACACAAATAAAAGTAAAATCCCCCTCAAATGCTTTTTATGTAATGTGAATCATGTTTAAGTGATGTTTTGAAAAAATCCTTGTCCATTAGAAGAAAGCTTTTTGCACAAGGCAAGATGTTATAACTGAGGTTTTTTGCAGAGTGGTTCTAGTTACTGTTTATTATCACTCTAACGCTGTGCTTCAAATAGGAATCTTTAGTTTACCTCCATTATGTGCATCTCATAGCATTCATTTTTAAATAACCATTAGCTTTATTTCAACCTCCTACAGTGTTTTTGATAGAACATTACTATTTTCACACAATAATATATTCCTACTGTAAGTCAGACTTTTAGACAAGTATGACTCCATTTCTCCAACTAACTGATTTTACTTCTGGAGACAAAACAATATAAAATCAAGATCACATAACATCTATGGTTTATTCCTGATCTTACATTCTATATGTGTTCAAGGGTAAGACTCATTTAACCTAAGTTAAGGCAGACAAAAGTGAGACATGGTTTTCCTTCTGTAGTCAAGGCCAAAACACGTGCCTCCCAAGGATAAGTCAGCTGATCCTAAAACTTTGACAAGGTTGGCAAGAGAAATCATGGTAAAAGTTTATTTGTTCTTCCACTAAAGTGGAAGTTAAATGCTTCTGCACTGTTCCATTAAAATGTTTCATGGTCCAGTATGTCTCACCCATGAATATAGTAAGGGAGTGCTTCTAGTATGATTTTTCACTTTTTGATTGAAATCTTGACTATGAAGTATTCTGAAAAAATACCTTTCCACCCTTATTTTAGAATTGTTGACACTACATCAGTCATCTGGACATAGTGGCAATGCTACTTACAGAACTTAAAGGAAAAGCAAATGAAAAACAGAATAAACATTGTGATTTGTATATTGAAATAAGACATTCGTTTGTACAGGTTTGGCACTCTTTTAAGTATTTTTGTAAGGAGTTAAATAATAGTCACAAGCAAGTATTAATTTCTTCAAAATAAAGCATAAAACAGCAAACTCAGGATGTACTTCTAAAAAATACTGAACTATCCAATAGAAATTAAAGGCGGGTGGAATTTATTCCAATTTCTACTAAAATGTAGCACAAAAGGATGCCCTTGATTTAACTTGTTACAAGCTGTAGACTTCCATAGCAAGCTGGGATGCTTGAACCATTCATAAATGGGTCAAACAAAGTTACGAGAAATGTAACTTTCTATTGCAATTTTTAACTTATTCCCAAACATGTTTCATTGCTTTTTCTTTCCGATAACTGTTCTCGATCCCTATCTAAGCGGGTATGTCAGACCATACTAGAAAGGTCTGACACCAGAGGGTGCAGAGTTGCTATTCCATGACTTCAGCACATCATCTGTAGGATAGCCTGACACATATAATCAGGAGAGGTGGTCTTGCATTAACCTTTTCCACTCCCAGAGGATGAAATGATAATGAAACAACAAAAACAGATAATGAGGCAAGGAGAGCACAGTTCTTGTGATTATGACTGAAAACGGGGGGAAGGGGGACAGCTGAACAACTTTGTGCAGACTTTTGATGAGGCATTACCAATTCAAATAATAAATGGAGGATATATGTATATATGGAAATGTAAACCCAGATTTGGGCTGAATATTACACCTAGAACAAGAGTCTGCTAAAGGAAGGAGTGGGTTAAGTTTATTCTTATGACTGGCTACCACTTGGCAGACAACTTCCTGACAAGAATAATAAAATATATCAGTATTTTGGGACTTGATTCAGTTGACATCCTTAGGGAGAAGTGCTTCCATTCAGCGAAGCACCTGAAAACCCAGAATCTAACAGTTTACAATAATAAACTACTAGAATATTTAGTTTGTTCAGTATGGAAGAGACTGAGGGGAGACCTCATTGCAGTCTTCAGCATCCTCATGAGGGGAGGAGGAGGCACAGGTACCAATCTCTTCACTCTTATGACCAGTGACAGAACCGAAGGGAACAGCATGAAGATGAGTCAAGGCAGGTCTAGTTTGGATATCACAGAAAAGTTTTTCACCCAGAGGGTGGCTGGGCACTAGAAAAGGATCCCCAGGGAAGTGGTCACAGCACCAAGCCTGGCAAAATTCAAGAAGTGTTTAGACAGTGGTCTCAGGCACATGGTGTGACTCTTGGGGTATCCTGTGCAGGGCAAAGACTTGGATTTTGATGGTCCTGGTTGGGTCTCTTCCAATTCAGTGATTTATACGTATCTTTCTATGTAGAATGTAATTCTACGTTTCTGTGATTTGCTTAATGCTGTTTCTGCTGAGACGGGATGCGCGTAACCACAGCCTACAAGGAGTGACATTATATGGTAGTAGCACAATGGGGAAAATTCTTGTTCACTTTCTTCTGTGGCTTTATGATCTGGCTTTTTTGGCATGTTTCTACCAGTAGAGAAACGACTTCTCCACAGCAGTTCCTAGAAGGAGGTCAAATATTCAGTGGAATGACAGAGCAGATAACAAAAAAGGTAGGGATTAAAAAGCAGCCACAACTAAATTTGTACATACTGAGTTAAAAGTAGATGAGAATCTGACTGCACTGGAATTTACCCCTGGACAGAAGTGATGGTATCAGTTAGCTCAAGAAAGCAAAGATAAGAGTAAAGCAAAATTGCATAGGCTAAAGCTTATTTCTCAAAAGCTGGATATTGTGGAAATGACATAATGGTAATATGTTTCCTTTGTTTTGTCACACTGACAATTTGCACACACCAAAGAGTCCATTTATACTGAATTTATGTCAGTGCATTTTGAACATGAAAGCCCTGGGCATCTCAGGAAGTTTTAAAGCTTTCTTCTTAAAATGTGAATTAAAATCACACTTTAAAATGTGCTGCATATGTTACCATGTTTACTCATGTCTCTAGAGTTTTTAACAGCTCAAAAAATAAGTTTCTTCAGTGGGAAGCATATGCCACTAGGGCCTTTTATCTGAATGCTTCAGAATCAATCAAAAGGCATGATTTGAGCAGCCATGGGCCAAGGCAGGATTCATCTGTTTGAGTCTCTGACCCTGGTAATATACTGCTTGAGTGACTCTACAGCACTCAAACCGTGTCCTGTAGGATTTGCCGTGACTTACATTTGTGTGTGTCCGTTGTAACTCAACAGCTTTTCTTATGCTGGTTGGCATTTGTTTTGTTTTTTCTTACTCTTTTATATGACAATCATATCACTTACTGCTTTCAACAACAGTATCTCTTATAAAGATCATAGTTTTATTTACTTGTGACCCATTATGCAAGCCACATATGTATTGCTTGATTGTACATAAAAATAGTTCAAAATTATTTTCTTATAGAAGTAGTTTGAAATTGTTTTCATATAATACTTTGAAATTCTGATTCAAAAGCAAAGGAACCTGACATACAATGAAAGAAAATAGGAGACTGCATAGAATATTTTTTTTCTTCAGGAAAAAAAAAGCACATAAACAATGGGTACAGAATTTTTGATATTCATAAACTGTAATGTGCTTTAAATGCAAATGGTGAAAACTGAAGTAGGCACACTACTCTGCTCAACTGTAATTATATTTCTTCTTGTGGATAACTGATTTGGAAAGATCTGTTAGTATGCCCACTCAGAATTTCACACAGGCTGACTAGCCTATATAAAAGGGTAATGTGGTCGGCATTCACACAAATGAATTGTTCAGATTTCATCATGTCGCACCTATGTGTTTTATGGCACACTGGAAATGTGCAGACTCTTGTCACCATTTCTGTTTCTGCTTCTCTGGCACACTGGCTGGCATACATGTATTCTGTCTGCTGAGATACTAGATCCTGAAAAACTGGGTTAATTCCTGACATCTGAGTGCAATCCATCCTTCTCTAGCACTTTCCAGGTAACTAAATAGAGATAACTTAATATTTTCCAGAGCTAGCAAGCTTTGTGACCATCCTGGTTTTATATCTCACTTCTCCAGAGATGGTAGTGAAAAGAGGGAGAGATTTGAGCTTTGGATAAGTTCCAGAAAACTTACCAAAGTAGGTTTCATTTTAGTTGCTATAACCAAGATACATTACAAAAATAACAAACACCTAATACTAAGCATACTCCATCTCAAGAATTTTGCATTTAAAGTCATATTCATATAAGAAACTCCTTATGTTTCCTTTCTTCCACTTGGCTTCTCAAAGCATAAGCCCTACCCAGACTTCTCATTTCCAATTTCTTTTGTCTAGTGATTCCCTTATCAGATTAATTAGATAAGCAATTATTTTTCTCATTGCACTCATGTTTAAAATTCACTGATAGGTCAGCCAAACAGAAGTTTTATTGCTTTGCCCACAATCTGCATGGTATCTATTTTATCATTGGTACCAAAACATCTAAATATTATATTACTGGAGAGGCTAATATCCATTTTTAAAAAGTCTCCAAAAAGAAACCTAATTCCATAGATGATAATTTTTCAACTTTAAATAGGAAAAATCAGTTACAAATTTTACTTTATAAAAGTATGAAGTGAGCTCAGATTCTCTATGCAACATAGTTCTATGCCAGTTCTTTTCTCAACAGGATCCTTTTCACTCCCTAATTTATCAAAGAAGTGCAGGGGAGGTGTTTTCTTTTTAACTAATCATTGATCATGATTTTATATCAGTGTGTGTCCTGTGAAATCTGCAGTAATAAAGATGAGCACATTGCTAGCCTGAAAACACAAGTTTACTGTGACACCATATGCGGTTATCACTGCGTGGTCACAGGACCACAAACATCTGTGCTACTGTGCAGGACAGAGTTAATTATTTGCAATAGCTGGGAGGGGGCATGGTTGGGAGGGGGGTGGTGGCTAGGACACACACACATCATTCCCAGGGGAGGGACAAAGCAACTCCCTTGCTTCTCAGGAGAGGGGAGGTCCTTCCAGTGGAGCAAGTGTGGCAGACAGAGCACAAGGGTAGCTCTGGTCCCAAGCCCTTTGGGTGCCATGGCTGTGGTAAAGCTCTGCACTCTCTGTTTTGTGCTCTTGTAAATATATTTGCCATCACTGCCCATTTTCTTCTCTCATTGCTGTTGCTGTAAGTTGTTCTTATTGTAACCTGTGGTCTTTGCCTTTTGTGCCTCCAGTGGTCTCCAATCCCGTGCAGCAGGGAGCAGGAGAAAAAGGTGGCAGGAAGGGCAGAGTGAGCAGCATCTAGTTTTGGAGTCATGGTTGGGGCACTAAACTGGGGAATACCATTTCTAAACCAGGAAAGGTACCCCTCTTAAAAAATAGATGAGACTTGTGGGATAATTTTAATCACTATTTCAAACTGTATGAGCATTAGTTCCATAACATACCTTGACAGATCTAGGCT
This sequence comes from Chamaea fasciata, assembly GCF_029207755.1. NCBI lineage: Eukaryota > Metazoa > Chordata > Aves > Passeriformes > Sylviidae > Chamaea > Chamaea fasciata. The sequence continues at coordinate 33,269,000 of NW_027094091.1, read as the reverse complement.
CTTGGGAACCTTTGGCTTCAAAGACCAGCAAGTTTGACAAGTAACACTGCCCCAAAATTCCATCTGTTTATTAGGTTCCAAAAGCTTGAATTCAAGTCCTATGTTTAGGAGTTTTTATATTCTTTAATTTGGGAAAAAAAAAAGGCATTGGTCAGCTTCCCCAAAATATTTTGTGTCATTATCATAATTGTAAATCTGTGGCTTTTATTGGAATTGCCAGTTTTACTAACACATTTTTAATAGTTGGAGAAAAACTAAAAATAAATGAAACTTTGAAGAAGTTCATTTCAATTAATATACAACTTGGATGTTGAATTGTGAATAGCTGCAGCTATGGCTGTTCAGCCCTAAGTGTTCCTGACAGGATGAAGAACAAAATATAATTGAATGGGTGGAGTGGAAAAAAGAAAGAAAATTTAAAAATACAATTTAGTCATTGATAACTAGAAACATTCAGGAATATGCTTATTCAATGAAACTAGGTAAGTTGTCCTAGTGGCAATAGTAATCACTAAATTACTCTAGTATGAAGCATCACTGTGAATTTATTTTGATGTTTGTTTTCATTCTTACTCTTAAATTGTTACAAGGATGAATCATCAATCCTCATGATTCATACTGGATTTCATTCAATAAGCCTATAAGGTATGCATTTATAGCCTCATCTCAGTTTTGTTAGTAGCAATACAAATTCTTCATGTAAATCAATTGTAAGTCAAAGCTAAACTAGACCAAATTCCAAATATATTTATTGCCATATGATATCAAGTTTAGTGGTAAAAGTATTTTCACCTCTTGAGGACAGTAGGTCACAAGTTTTGAACTCACCAGCTTCAAGGTGTCAACCCCTCCCCGATTTACAGTAGATGAAGTGTATTGGTGATGTCTGTACTCCCAGAACACCCAGTTTTCTAATGCCACTACCACCAAACCACTATGAGGGTGCTCCCATGTAGTAATCAAGAAATGTATCAGGACTTTGACTCACTGGACTTTGGAGACAGCTTATAAAAGTGATCCCTTCAGGGGCAGAACACATTGCTTTAATACTGTAAAATTTGCACCATTCCTATTCATCTTTTGAAAGATTATTCCAATCCCAAAGCTGTCAATTTTGCATTTTCATAAGAACTAAATCAGTTTTTAAAAAGTCAGAAAGTTGCTTTCTCTGTTTCTGTCTTTTTGATTGATTATCTATGGTTCCACAGCATATTACGTGATCACAGCAATGTTCTTTGGAGATATAATCATCAAAGAGCATTACTCAGCTGGGAAAGTACGTGTGAAGGGTGTAAATAATGAAACCAAACAGGGGGCCATTAAATACACTTTTTTGTTTTCTGTGCTTAGAGGCTTGTTTACAGGGTAGGGGGCATACTGTTAAAAAGGAATGTTAAAAGAAAAAAAAGGGCAGAACTCCTAAATTGTACCAACCAATCCATCTGTTCAGATAGAGAGCCCTGCAGACCTGGCAAACCTTGAAGGTTTATCAGTGTTCATTTTGGCTTTGAAAGGTGTGTTTAGTCCCTGTGGCTTTGAAAGCTCTAGTTTATGTGTTAGGAAGTATATTCCCAAAGCAGATGTTTAATTTTTTAATTTTTATGGTCCTTGTAATCCTAGTCATATAGTGCAGGGTATTTTATAAAGCCTATTTCTGTGCAGCACACAAAATACAAATGATTGGAACTGTTAATTAAAAATTGGTTTAAAGGAGAATACAGGGCAGGAAGCAAAGTGTTGAAATGTGCAGCCCCTTGACTTGTATAGCAGAGCTGAAAAGTAATTGATTGTGTGTGGATAATTGCTATGACTTACTTTGGCAGACCCTTATTGTTATCAGAGCTGCAAGGCTGCCTCTTAAACTGTTCAAACATGGATCTCCAACATTCATGTCCAGAAAGGCTGCCTGCTCTGTTAAAATTCATTGGTGGTTTTTTTGGTTTTGTTTTTGTTGTTTGTTTTTGGGTTTTTTTAAGTGTATCTTCTTTCTGTATCATTAATCCTGTGGGGTTTGGTTTGTTGGTTTGTTGGGGGTTTTTTTGTTCTATAATTCTCTTTCTGATGCAAACTTCTGTAACTGATGTGAAGTGTCTGGTTCTGAGTCACCTGATACTGCCCTGATGTTCCTTTCATATCTGTAATAAGCATCATTAGGTGTAATCCATACAGAAGTCTATGACTCTTGTAGATCTCCCTTTCTTTTTGTATAATGGAACTTCGTGTACTACTTATGTACAAACAAACTTAACTTGTCCTAAGTAAAAGAAGATTTTAAAAGTGAAAATTAGATCCATTAGAGTTGAACATTAAAAATATTGCAAGATCATAATAAGCATTACTGCACAGATTGCTGCTAGTTTTAGTGAAACCATTTAGAAAATCAGGAAGGTATGATGCCTTTGAGGAGACCTGAAAGCAAAATACATAGAATCCCATGCTTTGTTATCATTAGTAAAAAATACTTAGGGACAGGAGAATTAGAATGTGTTTGCCTGAAACTACGTGGGTGGAACTTTGAGCACATTACTGTTACTACCATACTTGATATGTTCACCAGCCTTTGCTGGGTGAGGTTAAATCAGCTAAAATATTTATCTGAAGGATTTTTATTGTGGACATACAATCTCAACTTCTGACTTTTTTCTTTCTTTCTTTCTTTTTTTCTTTCTTTTCTTTTTCTTTTTTTCTTTTTTTGGGTGGGGGGATGGGGGGGTAAACCAAACATTGTCACTTATTTTAGGATTTTATCTGATGTTTGAATTGTAGGTATGTAAAAAAAGAGCTTCAAATTCTCCAGTTGAATTTAAAATAATTTCACATCCCTTTTTTTTTTTGCTTTCTTATCAAAGCAATAATGACTGAATCCTAGATATCAAGAACTCTGACCTTAACATAGATGATATAGTAGTTGTTTTGCCACATGGAAAACTTGTACCTTGAGCAGACTAAGTTTAGTTGATCTTTTCAGATGAATATGGCCAACTTTTACACATGTACCATTTTTCCTACTAAAATGACATTAAATTGAATTTTTATTTTTGAAAACTGTAGATTACACTGTATACAGTAGAGAGGTGATTCTAAATAATAAATCAAAATACACATCCTACCAATCAAGAGGCAGCAATACAAGGCATGAGAAACCTTCTAATTTAGCATAGAGCAGTCTCTTGTGAATAACTGCTGTCCTCTGATCAAACCACGCCTTTTAATCTCAAACAAGAAGGGAAAAAAGACTCTTGGTAAAGAGTACAGCTTGAACATCCTTTAACAGAGATGGAAATGACTTGATATAGAACTGAAAACACCCTGAAACCAAAATGCAGTAGGCATTTTTTGGAGGAGTGGAGTGACAACCAAAAAATATACTGAAAAAGTTTCCAGCTTTATTTTTGGATCAAATGTAAATTATAATTCACACTGCTGATGGTATCAAATTGTATAATGATTTAAGACCAACATATATATCAACAGTGTAGGACTTTTTACTCAAAGTTTTTAACCTTATTGCAGACTGGTGGGAAAAATTTTGTATCTATATCATTCTTGCGCGGCTTCAAATCTTAGTCCAAACTAATATTTGACTGCTTAGAAGACTTTTAACAAGGTTAGAGGTGCAGACTAAGAACCTGTGATACTAGACATGGTGGAGTCCCAGTCAAATGTCATTAAAAATGTTATTTTACTACTGTTTCTTTTTAATCTAGTACTAGTTTAGTATTAAAAGAATAAGGATGAGAAAACTGGGTTTGTACAACATTCATTTTCTCTCTGGGGAGAAGATTTTGCCAGGGGCAAAATGACATTCCTCTTATCTTGAAGTTAAAGCAACAAAGTTAGTAAATTTTGTCCTGCAATACTTTTTTATATACCTTGACATTCCTCATTTCCTGATGACAAGCTAATCCAGTGGGAGATCCAATAGCTATAAAAATGTGGCAAATAGCATACAAGGTTGAAAAGCAAACTTTTAAGAGTTTACAGTGCTGAAAGAACTGCATTCATCTAGTCTTCCTAGGGCAAGAACGATTGCTCTCTTTAGTAGTTCACAAATCTCATCAAGTCATATAGAACATGATACACAGGTGTTTCCTTAAATTTTCCAGTGGATAGGAAATAAATAATGATATGGCGTTTTTAATGCTTCATCCTAAATATGAAGGTAGCATGTGTTAAAATATATTTCTTTTTTAAGGAAGGACAGCAAGAAGACTAAATGACAGGTTAGGCAATAAATAAGATGGTTGAATAATTGAGATCTCTTACTATGTGGGCATCAACAGAATAATTTTTACTAGTGAATTTATTTCTAGTATTGACCTTTGGAAGTTATCTCTCATTAGTAAGCTGTCACAAAGAAGGAGAAGATTTTAGACTGTTGCTTAAAATTGTGCTAATAGTGGTGTTCTCATATGTGTTCTATATAATTCTCTTCTTCCGTTGCATAGAAAGCCAAACAAGAAATACTTACGAGCTCTTAAAAGCCCTTTTAAAACACTGACAGTTTGATAATTCAAAAAATAACCAAAGCATTTTGAAATGGCAACAAAGACTTACGTTCTATTTATGCTTTTTTAAAAGCATTTCAGTGTAAGCAAAGCTTTTCATAATATAAAAGGGAAATTGATCTTTGGTGTCTATTAACACAAACAGGAAAAGTTTATCTTGAAATGCAATATTCTTAGTAAGAATTCAGTTATAAAGCTGTCCTGTAGAACTTGAACTCTAAATGAAAAAGCCAATAAATCACTGGAAAATATTTTACTCTTAAGCATGGATATAACTCACAACCTGTTTGGGCCCTGGTTCCTTAATCTGGATCTAGTATTCTGATTGTTCCTGCATCACCACTTCTATAGATGTTGAAACGTGTGGCTTGAAAGCCATAATCTCTTCCAGATGTGTACATATATCTAGGGATAAGATTTAGCCTACTCAAGTCTGGATTAGCACCTTCCTATCAAAATATTTAAAATCCAATTTTTTTTTTTAATATGAAGCCAAAAATAAAAAAGTATACATTAAATAGCATAAAACCCTAAAAGTACAATTGGAATATTTGATGCTTTGCATAATATAGCTCAGAGCATAAAGACTGTGATTGCAAATACTAATTGTTAGATTTAAAAAGCCCTAGAGAAATAATTGCTGCTAGTCTGCATGTCAGAAATTTCAAGGTAAAAGAAATAACATGTTTAGCTAAAACACAGCTAATTAGAGCAGAAGTATATCCCTTTCAAAGTCTGAGATGATGATGTACACAATAGAGCTGTTAACTTCAGAACACTCCGTTGAGTGCTCATGTAATCAAATAAGGAAGCTGGTTTCTTTCTTGTGCCTGTATTTCAAGAGAGATTCAGACCAATATGTTGTTTTATTTGGTTCTCCCATTTTTAGGGTACAAAACTCTACAAGAAAAAAACCACCCTCACTCTAAATCTAAAAGTTCAACCTTGTCCACTCCTTTCTGGGTGTTAATTTTTAAAATTAGTCTTTTCATTTTCATTCACTAAATTTTCTAATTTTTGAGCAAATTGTTTTGAATTTCCATCTCCACCACTTTATGTCAGGACTTAACAAGCAATATGTTTCCTCTCTTGGGCTGTATTTGCAAATGATTTTAATATTTTTGGTTAAGAGTCACATGAATCCTTCTGAGAGAGCCATAAGGATCCTGTAATGCAAACATATTTATTACTGACTACTGAAAATAGTCACAAGCAAGATCCCTAGGGAGGAGCAGCCATTCCATTTGGACAGAAGTTGGTGCTAAGGGCAAGCATTTTTGGAACTTCAGTAGAGAAACAAATAGTCAATAGCTTCAGTACCCCTCAGTCTCAAGCATGGTCCTTCTCTCACATAAGAAATGAGCTAGTTTATTGCAAGAGTATGTGAAAAACCCAACCTCTCTTGTACCTGCTCATTAGCAGTTTGATAATTTCATTCTCCATTTCTTACTAAGAAGACACATTATGTACAGTTCTGTGAAATTATTGAAGCTATTTTTAACCTACAGGACTAGTAAATCCTAAAAATATCTTTATAGCTTTTTTCCTTTTACAGTTTGTTGCAAGTTAGAGACTTTACCAGGAGGGCTGAAATTTCCCCTTAATTTTTCCTCACAACTAAAGTTTTTGACTGCACTCTCATGTTTGTTTTGCCCAAGACCAGCAAAATTCTGAGACGATTATGGTGAGGTTCTTCCTGGTAATTGCTGACTTCCCCCAGCCTTGCCATGGTAAAGGAGAAGGCCTTTTTTGTACAGTGTGGATTGTCTTGAGAATCTTAAGCATGTATGCATCCAGGAAAGAGTGCACGGAGTAGTATCCACAGATTAATTGGTACTTTTTCCTGTCCAGATCTTTGCATTTGGTGTCTTCTTTTTAAGTTGTAAGCCACACATCTCTATCCTCACCTGCAAAATTGAATTTCTCTTCTATCCTATTTGCACTACAAATTGATTTAGGGTTTGTTTTTTTTTTTTTCTCTGTAATGAAACTTGAGGAAGAATAAAAAGGTGGTAGAAACTAGTGGCAAAGGATAAACAAGGAGGGAAAAGGAGGTTCTCTGTACTGGAGTTATTAAGTGACTATATAAAAACAATTTTTTGAAATGGAACTCTGTATCTGTTTATGTGAAGCAAAAGATATGCTAAATCAGCAGAATTTGTCGATTCCCAACCACAGAAATATTGACTATGCCATCTTCACTGTTGTATCAGAACATTTATGCTTACAATTATGTTTGGAATACAGAAGGTTAATGTCAAAATCTCTTTAATAGAAAGACAAAAGTATATCGTTTGTCCTTGGATTTATTTGGGAGCTGTAATGAATACACTATTCTCTATTGCAAAAGAAAAATTAGAATATTTTATGGAAATCTCTATAATAACAAATGTACATATTAAAAATTACTGTTCTTAACTGGATGTTATTATTCTCTGTATAGTTATCATCAGTATGCATAGAGTAATGTCAATAGAAGTTATAAAAATGTGACAGATAAGAGTTAAATAGACTTAGCTGTTCTAGATTTGATTTGAAATAGATTTTGAAAGGAAAGATCTGAAATTATGAACAGCTACTAATAGAAACAAAAAAGGCAAGCCTTTATTACCACTATGTGTGGGTCCTTTTTTCAACCACCCAAGTTCACTTTAAATTATTCTTCCATTAACGCACTGTGCTGCCTACTTCTAGCTCTTGCTGAGCAAACATCAAGAGCTGCACCCAGCATGTGTCCTGTAGCTCAGAACAGGAAGCACTTTGGTACTCTGTATTCATGGGGAGAAATGGGAGGAGGGGAAAAGTCCATGGGAAAAAAAAGGGGGAAAAAAGAGAGGAAGAGAGAGAAATAAGAAGAGAGAGAGGAAGGGAGAGAAAAAGAGAGAGAAAAAAAAAAAAGAAAAAGAAATTTGATGCAAAGGTTACTAATACCTGTTACTGAGCACAGAAATTAAGCATTCTATTGTACATAATATTAACTGAGGGGGTCTATCTCCTGAAAATTAGTTACTTATTTTTGTACTCCTGGCACTGTTATGGATGCATTAACTAGGTAATAGTTAATACAGTGTCAAATTCCAAGAACAAATGAGCTTTGCCTTTATATGTGCTTGATGAAACAAGTACAATTTTTATCAAATAGTTGTTCATTGTAATAGTATGGAACCCTTCCTTGGAGAGCAGGAGCAGCTTTTACTTGACACATTCAACTTTATTTCCACTACCTGGCAAGTTGTATTTCTATGCTTTTATCACCAAACCCAGATTTCCAGTCTTCCTTGTACTCAACTATGCAATATCTTGAACAGATGTTTGTCCATTCTCTGTTTCTTCATTGACTATATAGGCAATGTAACTTTTTTGAAAGACCGTAATGCTGCAAAACTCATACATTTACATGAAAATATAACATATTTTTCTCTGTATCCATTTTATTAATTGACAAGAAGGCATAAGCTTTATTGGGAAAAAAATTAGTTAGTCAACTGGAGGGAAGCAGAATTTACAAATCTTTTTAGTCTTTTTCATTTCTTAGTAAGAATATGAACATTTAAATGTATGCAGCAGAAGCAGATGAAATTACATCCTCTGACACTTGTTAACTCTGAAACAGATACGTGATTGATTGCAAGGTGGCAGAGCTGCTGGCATTCTTTTGCTGGCACATTCTGATGATACAGTTACTTAGGTGAACTTCAAGTACATCAGTGACACTATGTTTCAGACACTTTGAGTGATTTCAAAGGTAATAATTTATGAAAGCTTTAGGAGACAGTTATTAGGTTTGTCTCAGAAGAGATTGTGTTTTTGTTTTAATCCCCAGTTCCTCACTACATTTCCTGTTTGCCTCATCTTATTTAGCTAGAAAACAAATTCATAGAACTTTAATTTAGAAAAGTCTGCTTTAACTTCATGTCAACACCTTAACAAGGACTCCTGTATGAAATGTTTGGACTTGAAAATATCTATGCAGCAGATGAGTCTAGAAAAAGGTGAAGAATACATGGAAGAAAGTACCACAGAAAAACATAATTTTAAAATAGACTAAAAGATAATAGGAGGAAAAAAATGTCAAACAAAAAGTTTAATGCCTTCTTTGGGACACTATTAGACTTAGTATGTTAATACTGTGGGGCAGAGCAAATCTCATATCTTAACCAATGTAAAGGAAAAAACACCTGATCCTGAAATTGACCCCATTTATGTAGCATGCCTACAGGTTCCTTCAGGACTTCAGAAATCCAGCTCAACGGTGATTGGGACACTCCAGAGAAGTATTAGCTAATAAAAAGATGGTCTTTCTCTTCCAACATCCAGTGCATACACAGTATTGGATCACTTAGCTGCAGTGTTGTGAAACATAACCGGAAGAATAGTAATGGAAGTAAGAAAATAAAATTAATTACTTGCTACTGTAAATCGTGGTTAGATCGCAATGGGATATGTTAATTTCAATTTATTTCATCAATATGGACGAACATATTCAACTACTCTAGAATGAAAAAAATATACTTAATCCATGAAATTTCTCTTTGTAAGATTTTGCTACTGAAATTTTTGCAAAACAGTTTTATTCAAAACAGTCAATTGAATGATTTACAATCATGCTGTTAAGTTTTAATTCTTTTTAAGCAGATGTTCCTTTATACCAAGTCTAACATGTAGATCTACATCCAGCACTAACATGTAGCTCTTGCATTCATTTCCTGAAAAACTCAGCTGTACTCACCATGGAGCAGCGTCTTTTTGATTAGCCAAGTAAAATAGCATTTCTTTATGAGACATAGACTTATTTAAGGTATTTAAGGCAGGCCTAACAGTTACCCTTTGTGGCTTCCCGTGAATGGAAATTATTTTAAGGATTTTACTACAAGCATAAAAGGCATAAATAAAGGATGAACAATAGGTTATATTGCTATTTCAAACAAAAACTTAGGAGTTTTAATAACATTGCTTGTACTATTCCTGAAGTTGGAGAGTCATATTTATTTGGCCTAAAAGCAGTGATGCTGGTTAAACTGGTTGAGGGATGAATTTGGCCCACTGTATTCTGAGTCCAGATGTTGAAGAGAATTTCACACGTAATTGCTACAATTAGAATTCCATTCTCTAAACAATGAGTAAGAAAATTAATCCCACAAGAAATCAAGCTTAATAATGAGGAAAAATGGATTATCAGACTTTGTATGACTGCTAGGAGAGGGATTACTCTGTGGCAATGAGCCTCAGTGGAAAACTAGGTGACAGATGAATTGCCGAGGAGTTGCAATGAAATATGCCCATTTGTCATCTCCATAGTCCCAAAATAAAAATCTCATGGCACATTTCTTTTTTTTTCATTTAAAAAAAGAAAAAGAAAAAGAGAAAGAGAAAGAAAAAGAAAAAGAAAAAGAAAAAGAAAAAGAAGAAGAAGAAGAAAAAGAAAAAGAAAAAGAAAAAGAAAAAGAAAAAGAAAAAGAAAAAGAAAAAGAAAAAGAAAAAGAAAAAGAAAAAGAAAAAGAAAAAGAAAAAGAAAAAGAAAAAGAAAAAGAAAAAGAAAAAGAAAAAGAAAAAGAAAAAGACCTGCTTTCTTCTCTTTGTTTTCCATATAAAACAATTAGAATGCTGTCAAAATATTTGTAGAATAATTTCCAGATACTCTCCGTAATTGTTGGATTTTTTAGGAAGTTACACTCTTTCATTTTCAAAAACAATGTACAGTTATTCTTCTAGTAGATTTTAAATATTCCTTCCAAATGAGTTAAACTGAGCAGTCCTAGAAATCGCAACAAAATCCTTCGCAGCTGACCCACTGTTTAGGTTGCAGAAGGTATCTTGCTTTCCTTAACACAAAATCTGTCAATTCATGCATCTGATTCTGTTAGTGTGCAAATTTAATATGTGAGCCTTACATATTACACATTACTGTAGAAAATGTGTAATTTTAAAAAAAAAATCAACAAGGCAAAACCAGCAAAAATACTGAGGGCAGTGTTGTGAAAAATAGACTCCACTTTGAAATTTCTGAATTTGTAAAATATAGATGAGAAATACAAATGTGATGCTTAACATTGGCTAGCGCTCAGCTTCTCCTCGTTACATTCTTTTTGATCACACTAATAATACGCTGTGAAGCATCACTCTGTGGGATGCAGTTAAAGCCTATTTAAGCCAAAGGAACTGCTCACATTCTCCCAGGGGAAAATATCAGAACATTTTTATTTTTACCTCAGTCACTCCAGAAAACTTCATAAGGGATAGTCTTAACCAGCATTACAGGGAAATGACTACCACCAGAATGCCTAGAAAAAAAATGGGAGAGGATTGAAGAGTAAATAGGGTGCTGAAAAATACTGAATAAGATTCAGAATTAAATGCTTAAGCCTTACTTGAGCCTAAGTTGTGGAAGGTTTATGCAAATTAGGCAGTTAATAGATATTCTTGTCAGGGATCTTTGTAGAAAATGCAGATTAAAAATCTCACTCTGCCTCCTCTCCCCAGTCTCTTCCCCAGCTCCCAAAAGCCAATTTTCTGCCATAGAAGCCACAAATTTAGGTCTCACTTTTTTCAATATTTCTGTTCTCATAAAAAATTAATTTAATAGCATTTTATGCTTAAAGCTGCCTACTTTTATTTTATCTTTTGTAGTTGTGACTTTTAACCATCTGCTTTTTTTTTTTTTAAGGAAATAATAAAATAATTAGCTGGCATAATAAGGGATGGTAGATTTATTCCTAATATGTACAAAGTCTTGGGGATTTTCCCAAACTAGGTAAATAGATCAGGTTGAAAAGCCTTCCCTTTTCCAATATCTTTACATCTAGAGGAAAAAACTACTACTGCTAATAAAACAGATTCATTTTTAGGCACTGAGAGACATATGAAGAAGAGAACTGAAGCACTAATATAATGAGTCTTGCTATACTGAACTTTTCGTCCTGAGCAGAGCAATCAGATGCAACAGAAAAGTAAGATAGAAAATATATGTCTTTGTTCACTGGAGCCTATTTTTGTTACTCAGTATAAGTGTATAACTTTCATAAACAGAACAGACTCCATCTGAATAGGAACAGGCCTCCAAGTACTTTATTTTTCTTCACCCTACTATTGCTATTGGGAGGCTGCTCCAGATCGTCACTGCTGTCTGATCATTAAAAATACTTTTGATCTCCAACCTACTTTTATTCATGGACAATTTATAACATTTTTCTTCTGCTAACAGTGTCCTGTCATTTAAGTAGGCTGTCTCCTTTCATAGCACATAATTATTTTCCAAACATAATTATTTATAGGGAGCGATTACTTGTCTCCTTAACTAGAATACGTTGTTTTAGCCATTACTTTGCTGACTTAAGGAGGATAAGCACTTTTACTCATCCTTTGTATGACACGCACTCTGTTATTCAGGTCCTCTTTTCAGCACCTGTTCAAACTTGGCTTCCCCTCTGTTGTTCTTGACTAGATTGTATATCTCCTGTGCAGAGGTAAATGTTCCCAAAGAGACTTTGCAGGTACTGACTGGAGAGCCAACAAAAGTCATCATGCAAAGGTCCACCTTTGACAAATTCTAATTTTTGTGGATCTCATATGAAAACGTGTCATAATACTTATTCTAAATCTGATGTTGAGCAGAACCCTAGACATATTTAGGAATAAGTGACTCCTTAGAATTTGAAGCTCAAAAGTTTGTCTTCACAGGTTCGTGTCTGTGACCATTCTTACCAAAAATAAACAACCCTAACTTATCTTAAAAATCAAGTAGGTGATGGTTTCGAATTAGTTAAGAGACTGAGAATGTAATATTTCTCATTAGATGATGTATAGAGCTTTATCACCATGTTTAGAAGGCTGCAATAGAGGAAGCCAGCCTTAGGTAGGATAAATTAAACAGTTTGGTAGAAATGTTAATTAAGCAGCTTCAAGGAAGAAGAGAAGAATAATGTCTTAATCTCCCACAGTAACGTGGTATTTCAGTGTTCTATTGCAAGCAATGAACATAGAAGCAGAGGAAGAAGTAAACAAGATGCCATCATTCTTTCTGGCTAGAAAAAGTGGAGGTGGCTCATAGTGGCTGTTTTGGGGACTCTGGTTGCCGTCTTTAACAGGAGGAGCACAAAAATATTACTTTAAGAACACTTCAAGGTTTATAGATTTGGAGGACTTTTAAGAGACTAATTATGTGTTCAAAGAATCTAATATCCAGCTGAGATGTATGAGCAGCCAAGGTATATCCTTATTCCTGAGGTTACTGTTTATAATGCATGCTGTTATTTTAAGTCAATAGTTATTTTAAGTCAATAATTATTTGAAGGTAAGCATATTCCCATATTCTTAAATCTTTTATTCTAGTGAAATTGAATCTGAGTAATTTGGTTCATGTCTAACACTCTATTCCTTTGGGTCACTATTTAAAGGTTTCCAGTCTCCCTTGAAGTATGAGGGGCCTCATCATAGATAGATTTAAAAACGGTCAAAATATCTAGAATTAATTTTCTGAACTGTATTCTGAGCTTCCAATAAGGAAGAGGGAGAGCTGGAATTGAAAATTACATTTCTGCTAATGCCTCGCATAACCTTCTGCATGCAAATGCAATAATTAGAAAACTTCTGAGGAGATGATAGACAGATGTGTGAGCCTTCCACTCTATGAGCACTGGCCTAAGTGCTACCAGCCTCTGGTCTACCAGCCTCTGAAATATCATAATACAGAGATGCTCCCGTTGTCTTGTTTCAGATAGTCTACTTTGCATGAAACAATTGCATATTAATTAGCCCAGAGAGAACGCAAGAGTGTTAGGATAAAAATCCATTGAAATGGCTGGAGTTTCTGTACAGGGGGGGAAGCTGCTAGTTGCAATTTTTAGCACAAAATTTGTTTATGTATTTTACCAATAACTAATAGGTGCCCTGTGGAACTTTTCTAATGAGCCATGGTGGAAAGGTTTTGAGGAGCTGAGTCGTTAAGCTAGAAATGTATTCTCATTCTAATTTCTCTCTATCACTGTGATTTTTGATTTATCCATATACAGTAGACTTGCTACAACAGGAAGGATTAAGAGTCCTTGTATTAAAAAAAGCATAGTAGATTGATGGTGATAGTTTAGGAGATGTGGGTTTGATAGCTCCTTGGCAGAAGACAAAACAGAATCTTTGTCCTGTATCTTCTTGCAGTGTGAGCTATTAAATAAAAAGCAATGTGAGGAGATCATCCATTTAGATTTAGAAGAAGTCTATAAACTCAATATATTCAGTGAAGTGCTTGATCCTTCACAATTTTTTTTTCTTTCAGATGCTGAGTATTTAATCATGAAATTGATGACAGTTCAAGAATATGTATTTTGAACATAAATAAAAAAGTAAGGTGAGGTGCCAAGGAAAACCCTTAATATCTAAAAAAGATTCTGATAGTATTGATTTTTCCTTTTAAAATTATTTTTTAAATATTACACATTGAAATTGGGATTACTTTATAAATTGTAACTTTGACCTAAATACAAATAACAATTTTGCAATTTTGGAATCACAAATATTTTCATAAAACTAGTATTGAAAAAATTAGGTCCCAAATTCTCATTTTGGTTAATGATTAAGTTTAATAAACTTTGCATAAAACTAAACTATTCTTAAGGAAGAGGAAAGCAATTATAAAAACTACTATTTGGTTTTAATAAGTCCCATAGAGGTTAATATATCAATAAAATGATACTTTCTTGACAAGTTAAAAAAAAATGCGCTTCAAACACTGCATTTTCTAATTATTTACACACTTCCATTTTTCATATCTTTTCTGGGAAAAATGAGATCTCAACCCAGGACCAGCATAATTTGGGATAATGCCTGTGCACAGCCCCACTGTAACCAGGGATCAGACCTGATGAGCAGGGTGCACAGCCTGCACCAAGTTCAGCTCCCACTGCTTTAAACAGTCCTGCAGCATCACCCCAGCAAGCCTGGCACCCTGAAACCCTCCTGTGTGCCAGCTGCACCAGCCCCAGGCTTCTGACTGCAGAGCAGCATTCCAAGGGGCAGCAGGAGAGCCTTCACAGACCCTCTGCACTGGAAAAGGAAACACAATTATGTTAAAGGACCACATGAACACAACAGGAGACTGCAAAGTGATTCAAGAGCACAGACTCTTTAGATGGAGCTTACCAATGTTAGTAAGCTCCAGAGCCTAAGACTTTTCACTGGTCCTTTTTAATTAAATGGTATAGGCAGTCTTTGATATTAAAAAGACTTGGCTCTCTACAGCCTTAGAACTTATCCCAAAGTGGCAATGGTTTCTAACCATGTCCTGCTATTGAAAAATATAAGTCTTTGATGACTTTTCAAGTTAATTTGGATGTTCTGTACATATTTGGGATCGTTCAGCTTTTGAATTAGCATCTGGGTTAAACATATATGAAAGATCAGTTCCATGGTTGCTTCTTCACAGGAGCAATACACAAATATGGAAATCTTTCTCTTGACACCGAATATAAGTGCAGAGCCAAAAATATGTCAAGATATTCTATCTTGAAAACAGAGCAGAAGTGGAATACAGATTTGAGCTTGCAAAGGATGAAATGAGCAGATGTTCTGTCAACAAACTGATCACTGTACAACAAATTATAAAACAAGTGGAACCAAGACATTTACCACATTTTTACACAAATCAGTTTCTCTTCAAGCTGTAGCTGAGACTGCTCTCATGAGCATCATTTTTTTAAACACCGAAAATTAAAAGAAAAAGCATTTAAAAACAAGATTTATTTTAATTTTAAGGTTCTGTTTAGAAGCAACAAGGTTGTCTTCTGCAGTCAGTATCGTCTTCTGTTGCCGAGTTAGGTAAATGAGTTATTTTTATACCAGGTATATATGCTATCATCATGTAGAGGCCTCATGCAAGTTTTTCTAGTCTATACATGTAAAAGGGAGTGGAGAATTGTAGTTTGGGTACATTCCAATAGCTTTCAAACTGTTCATTCTGTGACCCTGTAGTAAATCTACCATAGCCCTCCAACAACTTAGAAGTAATCATTACAATCTCCTCCTATATCTGTACCTGCTGCCATAGATTTTCAATAAGAATACACGCAGAATTTTCTGCAGGATTCTAAGGAGGCTTAGCAATCAGGTGAATCATCCAGTCTGTCTCCAAAAGAAAATTAGCCCAAGATTTTGACCAACAGGAGCAGATCACTTTAGGTGATGAACTAGGAGAATACGACAATTAAACTTGGCACCAACTAAATAGTCCAGCATTTGGTGAATGGAAATTGGTGGACCCTTGTATTGACAAGTAGATAACTCGGTGCCTAGAGCTCTCTGACAGAAAACACACCAGAACATTCAAGTACTTCTTAACCTATACTCTCATGTGTCTTTTAGAAATTTCCCACCTTGAAGTTGATCGCGTCTGTAACCAAAAATACAAAATTTACAGGATACTGTATGTATCACTGAGGTAGGAGCCAGATGGGGTGCTAAATTTACATTACCAAAAGGCAGTTAAGCTATTTATTGAAAAGAGAAGCTGCAAACACAGGTAAAGGTGCCAGTTCTACCTACAGATACTGTAAATGACATGATTACATCTTTACAATGATGGACAAGAAAAATCAGCATGATGTGTTTTTTCCTTAGAATGTACTCCTTTTTCTTTGAATCCAAACTAATAGAAAATTAATATCCATTAACTGTTAGTAACAATTAGCTTTTTTATTGCAGTTATTAGTCATTCATAGTTCTAATAAAGGTGTTATTATACAGTTTTCTAGCAATCTTATGGTCACATTTAAACAGTACTTTGAAAGAACTATACATTTAACTGATTATTTTTATAAACTGGCATTCCAATTATTACTTGTTCACAGACAATTATGCACTTTACTCTCAGCATGTATTGTAAATTTACTCTGTAGTCTTGTCTCTTGACCAGGATGTTTTAAAACTTCTACATAGTGATAATTTTAGAGCACATCACAGAACCACAGAATGGGTCAGGTTGGAAGGAAACATCGTGGGCATATGGTCCAAAAGCAAAACCTACCTAAAGCAAAAAATTCCTAGAATACAGTTGCACAAAATACAGAATTAGGCAGTTCTTGAATATCCCCAGTGCAGAGACTCCACAACCTCTCTGGACATTCTGTTCCAGTGCTTGGTCACTTGCACAGTCATGAAGTTCTTCCTCATGTTCAAGTGGAACTTTCAGGGCAACATTTTCTGCCCATGGCCTGTTATTCTGCTCATTGGCACCACCAAGATAAACCTGGCTCCATCCTCTTGACACCTCCTTTAGATATTTATATATATTAATGAGGTCCCCTCTCAGTAATTTTTCTTGAGGCTGAACTGGCTGAGTTCCCTCAGAACTTTCCCTTTAAAAACTTGGATAGTTAGAAGTTATTATAATACCTAGATAAAAATTGACTAATTTCATAATATTTTGATTTTAATCTAACAACTATATTTTCTTCATATACTGGTGGTTCTTATTTGCTATTTGTGTAGGCCTTGTGTCAGTGTGAACAATCAGTATGCTGACAGCCATAAAAGCTCATAAAAATGAACAGCACTGCACTACAAAATCAGAAATCTTGTCGAAAATATTCCCTTTGAAACAGTCAGAGACCTGGCCTTTTATATAAAACTCCCAGTGCATGAAAGATGGAGCTTTTGCAGTGCTGCTTGCTATACTTTTGTTTTAGAATTAAGGGGCATTAGAACTGGGAAGGAAGCACAAAATCTGTGCACTGACTTTATGAGCTTAGTTAAAGATAATGCGTTCCTTGACCCATCCATATAATTTTAAGATTTAGTTTAGGGAATGTTGCCAAGTGGGCTGTCCTTCAAATTTGAGTTGTCACTCCATTATTTTAAAAAGTTAATTCACTGTCCTGTACCTTTCATATAAAGTAACAGTACCTTTCATATAAACCATGAATATATTCAGGCCTGAGAAAGCCAAGTATCTAATTCTGTGTAGGGAGGATATCAGCTAGAAAAAGGAGCTGATAATTGCTGAAGCTCTAAGTGAAAGCTTCTGGGGAGCAGATTTTCCTGAAGTGTTCTAGCTGTATAAACGAGTTTGAGAAAAGCTGGAGGAAGTTTGGTTACATGTAAAGTGTTGTACATTGATGAATGGGTGCTGTAATATTTTCTTGTTATGCTCATAGTTAATTACCTATCACATGCTTGCTATAGCAACACGAAGATAAAAAACAGTGGGAAGATGGAAGTTGATGATTTTTATCTGTCATTCATGATGTAAACACACATACCTTGCACTACTTGAATCCAAATGCAAAGGAGAGGAAAGACAATGAGTGAAACTCTGCCCTTCGGCAGACTTAGAAACAATGGTCAGAGACAGACATTCAGCAGTGCTTCCATAAACAAGAGACGCTAAAATTTTAAAAGCATTGCAAAACATGCACGTGCCAGGTTGAAACCATGAGTCATTACTGCTCTGAAATGGAGTAGTTCCAATGCCCACCCGCTTTTTTACAGTGGGCACAAAAAAGGGATTCCAAGAAGGTTCTGTTCTCTCAGGATGTGTTTTATTGAAACGTCCAAATTCCAGATGAGCACAGAAGCAGGGTCTCCGCAGGACAGGCCCAGAGGGCAGACGGGCAGTGCTGCGCTGGGCAGCTCCGGGAGGGGGCTCTGCACGGGTAACCAGGCCCTGCCTTCCCACCCCACATCCCTCAGAACACACAGGAAACTGCAGAGAGGTCAGGAGAGGATCCTCCCTTTCGGCTCCGGGGCTGCACCCGTGGCAAACAGGCGTGGATGGATCTCCAGTCAGGGAACTGATAATAGCTGTATTTTCTCAGGCCTGGCTTGGCAAATCCTGGCCTCAGGCTGTGGGGCAGCTCGGGAGGAGCAGGCCCTACTCCTGCTGCCCTGGGCGTGGAAGACCAAAATTGCAGTGCAAAAAGTGTTCTGTGACACTGAACAGAAAAAATATGAGTGCATGCAGTATGGGATTCACATTAAAGAGTGCTGCAAGATGGGGAAAGAAAGTATTTCACCTCTGAAGAAGAAGGGAATGGGCACAGGTGTCTAAGAAAAAGTCCATGAAACAATGCTAGCTGATTTCTGGTAGAAAGTTTGATGGCTGTGGTTAAACAAAATCAGTAAAAATGTTACCAAAATCATAGTATGTTTCAGTCCAGCTTCCACTGAGCTTTGTATCTCTGGCACCCCCACGCATAATGCACAGACTTAGTTCTCTTATTCTACCAGTTCACCAGTCTTTTGTGATCCTGCAAAGTTATTTTTCCTTTTTCTTTTTTTAATCAAATGCGGAATGCAAATTAATCACCCTGCTAGGCTAGCACTGAAAATGCTGTACAATTACAGAATTAGTAGTTAGAACCCATTTTGGTAGAGTCAGAACTCTTTGGAAAAGTTGAAGGTTAGAACTACTCCATCCACCTTGGCTTTAAGTGATCATTTTATTTCATTTATCAACACAGTCTAAAAGTCGGTAACTACCAAATTATCCAACTACCATATTTATTTAAGGAAATCATGGCCTAATTAAATTCTCACACCAATATTTCCCCTTCTTTTTTCTGTGGAGATGGAAAACTTAAAAAAGGAAAGTAGAGAAAAAGCTGTTTTGAAAGTGGGAATCATAAAGATGAGTCATTGTGTGGTAATCTACAGCTAGATAATAAAAGGGCATAGGGGAAATGGAATCCTCTGGATCAAGCCAAGAATTCCTGAAAGTCTGGGGTTTTGTTTTGTTGTTGTTTTTGTTTGTTTGTTTTGTTTTTTGAATGCAGGCTTTTATTATTACTGGATTTTTTTACACATTAATTCATTTTGTTTCAAATGTTTATCCAGCTCTATGTTTTCTTCCTATTTAACAGCTAGTATCATATTTGAAAAATAGCATCACAGAAAATTGAATAAATGGGAAATTTGATTAATTTTCAATAGAGACATCTTTTTATAGCAACCTCCTGTTTGTGGTTCAGGATACTGAGGTATCAATTAATTTGTGTTTTTTTACCAGTAGCCTCTTGGTCGCCATTGTCAGTCACTTGACAAAAAGACCCCCTACCTGCCAGCAGTGGTGCATCCAGGTTCTGCAAGGAGCTAGAAAAGCAGGTAGCTAGCATTTTATTTTACTGAAACATGCCATTTTGTTCTTGGATGATGTCTGGCTGTTGCCTCCAAATTCAGATTAGATGCTGCTGCAATGTAGTTTGAGCAACAACTCACGAGGGAAGGTAACATGAACTACTGTATTCCGAGGCTTGTTTCCACCCATTTTAACTTCCAAGGGGAGGAAATACATGTTCAATTTGTTATTTCTCATTCTCAATCTTAGATCAATGGTGGGTTACTTTGGAAAAGTCAAAGAAAATAAGTGGAATCAATTCGGAGTGACAATGTTGTGAAAAATTTGCATATTTTGGCTTTACAGAAGTGTTGTGACCTTTTTTTGTTTTCCAATATCTCAGAAGTATTTGGTGTTAAAAGTTCAAGCTTGTCATGCACTTAATCCTTGATGAGAAAAAGCGCATGTGTCATGTCTGAACAGATTTGATTTAGAAACAGAAAATATCCTTTTAGTCCTATCCAGAATGGAAGATAATTAAGCAGTTCCAGATGCCTGCATGTGGCATCTTTAGCAGACATGAACATATTCCTTCATCCTCACCAATAATTCTATTCTGGTTTGCCCTAAGTTTAAAATTAGAAGGAGAGGGGAAGAAAGTTACCTTTCCTTTGTGTTGTGTCACTTACCAAACAATTTATTCATATTTTACACATTTTATTACTGAAATATATTCTAATTATAATATATGCTAACCAGAATACTTTTACGTTATATTTTTGGGGCAGCACTAGGACTACACCAAATCAAATAATTTTTTAATGCCTCCTGAAAACATAACTTGAGGTATGTATTACTCCGAAAACTCTGACTTGACACAGCACTGTGTGAGAAAATGATTAGTCTTTTGATCTGGAGTAGGACTGTGGATCAAATAAAACCAAATCTGTTAAAACAGTTTCCAAAAGAACTTTGTGTTTCATATCACTCTGATTTAGTATAGAAAAAAATTTAAAATAGCAATTTTAAAATAAAATTAAAATAGAAAGAAAAGGAAGAAAGTATCAAAAATTGAATTCTAAATTATGTGCAGTATTGATTCTTAGAGAAGAGGTGGTGGAATCTTTTATACAGAATTAACGAAGCATTTTCAGATTTCTAGCATGAAGTTTTCTTGCCATGAAGGATTAAACCCTAGGATTAAACTCTTGCAAACTTTTTTCAAAGAATTTAGGTTTCTTTGAGGTTCACTGATTTGGGACTTGCTGAAGGCCCTGAGAATATCTAGCAGGCATGACATTTCCTGATTTCCAGCTGCAGAACTGGTTTTCTTCCTGTCTGTTGTGAGTAAGCAATTTTGGTTCTCAGGATGCTTGGCTTCACACCTTTCTCAAAATCCCCTAATGACTTGACATGAAGAAATGGATGAAGTTTCTTCTTCTATCTGTTTACAGATGAAAGAGTAGTGGCAGAGATTTTGTATGACCTGTTACTGGGTCCTGAATTAAGTTATTCAAGTTCTTACTTTTCCTAGCAGACTTTTAAGTATACAAAATTATGCATATCTTTTAGTGTATTTATTTTTCTTTTAGATGACAGCTCGTTCTCTGGTTATATTTCATTCATTTCTCAGTCAGTGATAAAAGTCTGTGCCAGCTGTCAACATAGTATATTCCCATAGAACCATGCTGGTGGGAGAGCAACTGTTTTGCCCACACTTCAGTTTTTCACATCTTTTCTTTCCAAACCTGTTGCCCCCACTACGATGTCATCGGACAGCTATTACTTTGTTTTCCTCACTGCTGTCCTTGGGAGGACAAAATATACAGTTTGCATGACTGACCTACAGTGATCTTCCAACAGATAAGAGGAAAAAGAATCTAAAGCATGAGGAATGCTTGGACCCCTACTGCAACGGGTGTCCTATCAGTATGGTAAGGAAGTAAATTAATCTCATTCTTCACTGATAATACAGCAGTTCAAAATTTTGTTTGCCAAATGTGGCAAAAAGTACTTTTTAATATATTTTCATTAAGTAAACTGCAGCACAGGTGTGCTGAGTGCAAGAATGTTTTCTCAAGTTAGAGGAAACACAGGGATGATTACTTGTGCCAAAATAATGCATATCACAGAATAGTCTCACCTACTAGTTTCTTCATCAGGACCATTGCAGTATATGTTTAAAATGGATGGTGTGTAGTTCACTGGCTACCTTCTCTATTTAAAGGCTGAAATGAAATGTGTTAGAAAAGAAAAAAAAATGGCCATTGTTTCTTTTGCTGATTAGCATTGCTCCTACTTATTTGTACAGATTACTTTTATATGAATAAAAAAAGAAGTGCTGCAGTATCAGTAGGTATTCCTAAATACTCAAGTGTGCTATAAATGTAACCATCCCTTTTATATTTAAATTAGGTATTTGATATAAATCAACAAAGCTCAGTGGTGAAAACTGACGACTCCATGCATAATGCTGTAAAGAGAATGATTTCTCAAATATTTACTGCATCTATAATTTTTTTTACATGCTGGCAGAAAAAATACCAACTGAGTAGCCCATGCATGTATATTTTATCTATTTTATAATTTGTGTCATTTTAATCCTCATAGTACCTCATTTTTTTCTTCCAGTAGACTAAATAAGAAATCTATGATTACTTACAGAGTCCTTAACAATAGGAGACTCTATTAAGCATGCAGAGAAAACAAATGCAGCCCATGAATTTAATTCTAGTTTTCATTATCTTTTATTTGTGTATCACACCCTAAAGCTGTCGATTCTATTCTCATATTCATCTTTCTAGTAAAATGTTTGGAGCCAGAGGGGAATGAGCTGAACAACTGAATTATTGATTCACTTTATTTGAGAAGAAATCTCTGTATTTTAAAAATTCTAATGTCTTAAGTTACCAATGTATTTTTCCAATATTGGTAATTCTGGAAGGGTCCTAATTCTTGATGGTAAATTATTGTCAAACTATGGCAAATATTTTATGCAGGGTACAGTATCATAAATTGATAAATCTCAATAGCAAATGTACCAACTTTCACATAACATCTCAAAATCTGTTAGGGAATGTTTTCTGTCAGCATAGGGGTGTATTTGGCCTCTGTTCAACCTCTTGTAAACCATTAAGACTGCTTTCCCCCCCTTCTTTCTGTAGTTTGCTTCTTGCAGTTTTTTTCACTATTTGCCCGAGAGATATCTTGGTGTAGTTGCAGAATCTGGCATCACTGAGGACCTGCTTTTTGTGGTTTTAAGCTGGATTGACTGAAGAAAAGGAAAGCTGAATGACTTGCCTGAGGTTGGCTCACTGGGGATTAGAACCAAGAATCTTCTTGCTCACAGGCATTTGCTCTAAGCTGGAAACTTCACTGCCTTCATATTATCCCAGCAAAACAAGGAGTATAGCTCACGTTTAGTTTATTTCTAATGGTTTACATTCCCTTTTTCTTTGTTCAGATTTTCAGAGATTCTTTTTCCCAGCCTATCTTATTTTTGGACATTGAACACAAATCCTTCTTTAAGTTAATATTTCATTTAAGATTTATCTTTTCAGGGTATGTGGTACATAATGGCATTTAAAAAATCAGTCTTCTTTTTAGTATATCTTCCTATTTTGCAATGGATAACTTCTTCAGTTGTTGGTTCTTATGAGGAATTGTCAAAAAACCTATCGTAAAAGAACATCCCCAAAATATGATTTTTTCATAACCTCTGGCACTTAGTAGTAAGTATGACGATTTGCGTGTAGAGTCACACACACACACACCCAGATGCATGTATTCATACATGTATATTTGCACACCTGTACTCATGCACAATACTGTTTTTTAAAACCCAAATTTTATGTAATGGTTAATGATCATACCGTATTTTAGGAAGAAATACTCCAAGAAAATTTTTTGTTTCCCCAGTACCAAGCCATAAGGCTTCTGGCCAGTGACAGAATCCCTAGAAGTTCTATGCCTTCTAGCAGTGAGTCTATTGGGTTTTCAAGCCTATAAGGTTTCCAATAATTTCCTATAGCAGTCTTCCCTCTTGCTAACAAAAACTCCAGTACTGGAAGTGTACTTGTAAAAGTGTATACGCTGAAGCTGTTAGAATTTAGAGCCCAAACTGTGGAAGAGCAAATTTTTCTCATAGCTCTTTTATGCCATAATTTTACTGGTGATGTTATTGTCACAGTTGTTTCTCCAATTCTGAATACATAATTAAAGTGCAGTTTTCAGATCGGGTGGTAGAAGATAGACTGGCCTTGAGGGATTGGTAATTATGGAGAGATTTCTAATCTATTATACATGACAGTAGGAAGAGGCAAAACTAAGGAATAAAAGGTAAAGGACAACAACCTAGAGTCATCTGGGAACAGACAAGGAAGTACACAAGGTCAGTATGTGCCATGCAACATTTCTTTGCCATCTTAAACAAAAATATCTTAATGGAGTATAGAAAAAAGTAAAAAGACTTCTTCTACTTTTCTTCTTTCCTCTCCCCGCATGAACACAGAAGGGCTTCTGTGTTGAGAAGACTTGTTCTCCTAGGCAGAGAAAGAAAAACATGTATCACGTGCCATATTTTAGTCACATTTCTGTGCCTATCAACTGGCAAACATGCTATGAAACCTAAACATAGGGGAAAAAAAAACAAAAAAAACAAAAAAAAAACAAAAAAAAAAAAAAAAAAAAAAAAAAAAAAAAAAAAAAACAAAACTGTGTTGTCTTGATTAAAAAAAAAAAAAAAAAGCAAACCCTTAGAAGTTTGCTAACTTTGGAGATGGACCACTTTGTAATCCTGAAAAATTTCTTTCATGGGTGCCTCCACATTACTAAGTCTAGAAGTACCTTCCATTTCTTTGGGCCTCTCATGTTGACCAGCCATTTCTCATTTCTATATTGAAGGAGAATAATGATTTGACCTTTTGCTTCATGAGCTTGTTTTACATAAGAATTACAGGTAGATCCACAGATTAGGTGGAAGCTGAAATGCATTTTTCACAATTTCCTCCATCACAATCGTAAGGGACATGCTCTTGAAGAGTATCACATTGCAGTGAGTCAGGTGATCCCCATGCAGTGTCGGAGACTTCTTTTAAATGTTTAAAAATATTCCAAAGGATTCTTTAGGTCACTAGGAAATTTCTCAACAAATCAAAGAAAGGAAACAAAGTAGAACATGCCTAATTTGTTAATAATTTAGAAAATTACCATCATTCAGACCAATTCAAGTCTACTCCAGCTTGTGAGGCTTAAGGGAGACCAGATGGTGGTAGCACATTGGAAAGTATCCAAAATTGCTTTTGAGTTAATTGATATAGTGGAGAAGAGATCTCTGAAGAAGTATATATCCCCAGGTAGTTGATTGCTTTGGAATTCCAACAGAGAAGAAATGTGTCAAAAATGAGAGACGAAACATAAGTTATTGAGTGGTTTTATCTTAGATTTAGCTCACTAAATTTCTAGCCAAACATACATAAAAAAAAAAAAAAGAAATCATTTGCTAAATAAAGGAAAAGTGGACATTGCAGAACTAGATGGAATTGAGAAAATAGCCTTTAGTTTTTACCTTTTGTATTTACACCTCATTTCCATTGTTTTAGAGTATAGAAGTAGAAGATTTATGTTTAATTTGAACCAGTAAATTTCAATCAGGATGGCAACATTGGACCTTCTAACAGTATATTGTTACATACTGCTAAATGAAAGTGTCCATGTTCTAAATTAGAACTGCCACCAAAGATTGTTTAAATTCTCTATAAAACAGATCAAATGAAACTGGGAAAGTAATTCATAGCTACAGTGAAATGAAAAATGAATATGGAATTTAAATCACTGAGAAATCAAGATCTACATAGTGAATAGTCACTCTTCTCTTAGGCTTCCTAATTGAACACCTGCATTGTGCCCACTTGGTAAGCAAGGAATCTACTTCTACTATATATTTGACATTATAATGAATACAGAATCTTAGAGTTCTTTTCCAAGCTAAATAATTCTAAAATCATTGAATCCAATCTTTAATATGTAACAGGCCTTGAATATAAGCTTTGGTAGCTTAGCTTAGTTTTATTTTTTCTCCTTTTTTGTTCTTTCTGTCTTTTTCATTTTCTTTCTTTCATTTTTCTTTTCTTTTTCCTCTTCCCTTTCCTCTTTTTCCTTTTTTTCCCCTCCAAATATATGTAATTATCTGTATTTAGTTCTTAACAATGAGATAAATCCCTCAATATTTTTATTAATTTCATTTTGGAAATGTTTCATCAGGAGACTTAGCATTTTCTGTGCTTTTCTTTCACATGATGTCTTTCAATCTTTTTAGTGTGCATTCCATTAGAAGAGCAGTCAATGTGACCTTCTTCTATGGGGTTAATAAAGAATGCATAGTTTCATAAGCTTGATTCAATTTCCTTAATGTGAGCATGCTGAATAAGTGACCATTATAGTATTTGTCTGGTTTTCTGTGCTTCATTGTGCAGTTACCAACCTTTTATATGAATGACCACATCTGGTGTGCATTTGGCCACGTAAGGTGAGACAAAAGCAAAATAGATTTTCCTTAGCATTAAATCAAATTTCCACACATTGTACTCTCTAATGTGGATCTAAAATGTATCAGGTCATATATTATTTAGCTGCCTTGCATTTTGTGGGGTTTTTTTAACTTCATCCCACATTCCCACTTTTAATAAATGCATGAGTAGATGCAATATTTGAGCATTTTATCTTAGAAATTCAACACTTTCAACAGATTCTTCTAACTTCAAAGAATTTAATATTAGTATCATAAAAGGTCTTTTGAAGAATAATACTGGAACACAAGAAAAATGACTGCCTGAGTGTGCCCTATCATTTTGGAAGTGTTTTATTGCTTTAATTTCCTGTCTTACTAAAGTAACAAGAGGCATAATAGAAGATATACTGTAACAGAGTTAGCTATTTATTAAAGGTCTGAGCTGGTTGAGGACTTCATGTGATATGAAAAAGAAAACCTGTATTTAGCTGAAAAATGGAGACAAACTGCAACATTAATGTTGCAGCAGCTTTAAATGTAGTACTATCTTTGACTGATAAGTTGCTTCTAGAAGCCCAGTATGTTTGAATAGGATAAATCTATAAATATAGGTCTCACTCAGTCCCTGATGTGAGTGGATAGCCTCCTGGAAATCTAATGCTCTTTCATCCCTGAGTTGTTTGTGAGATGATGTTGCTATTTGGATTTCATATAACAAAGGCACTGTTGCAATTATGTTCATAGAATCATAGAATAGCTTGGGGTCAAGGTGATCTGAAGGATCAGCTTGTTCCCACCCCCTGCTGTGGGCAGGGACACCCTCCTCTAGATTAGGTTGCTCAAAGCCCCATCAAGCCTGGTCTTGAACACTTCCCAGCATGAAGCATCCACAACTTCACTTGGCATAATATGTATTTTCTTTTATTTATTATACTTCCACATAAATCAGTTAACTAATTCTGGGCTTTTCGTGATCTGGTATAGTCAAAGTTTAGGCTATGTTAAGTTTTTAAAGTTTTACCTAGTCGCTCTTTTTAACATGAATGCTGGAATTCATTTCACACAAAGCTGAAAAATCCATTTTTACAACTTAACCTGTAAAATTATGATGCAAGATGAATTCAAAAAGCAGTTATTTCCCTAGAAGGAGGAATGAAATATTGGGTTGCTGTTTACAGTGTGCATAGCAAGATATGCAGGTGTCTGTATGCTTGTGATGGAAGTTGAATGTTTATCACTGCAGAGCAAGAAGTACAAGAACCACAAGAGCTTCTTAATCCCACCACAGTTCTGCCACTGAAGGATTACAAAGCAGCTGGTTGTAACAGATTGCTCGGTATTTCCAGAAAGCAAAACAAAACAAAAATATGTAATAATGTGTGGGCCATGCCTTTGAAACAACATAAAATACGGTTTAGCTGGAGATTTTATTGATAGCACTGTTTTTAGTGGATTGCACACTGTGTGAATAGCTTAGAGAAATTTTTTTCTTATTTCTTATATTTGATGGATTATTGAACAACCCTACTTCTGTTTCAGGATTTTTTTCTATTGAGACACTCCTAGTTATGTTTTAAAAAGGGCAAATAGCGTAAATCATAGAATAGAAATCTAACCTTAAAAGTTTATGCATTGAATTAGTACCTTGGACACCCAAGGGCTCAAGAAAAAGCCCAAATATTACTGGTATCCCCTATGTTAGTCTTTAAATGAATAATGATTTGCTAGGCTTGTTACTTACTGAGGCACAAAAGATTTCCTCTGGGCTTGCCACAGACAATCCTCAGGCACATTAGAGGAGTCAACTAGAGTTAGTTCAAAGTGAATTACTCCATTTTAATCATGGCAACTTTACCATCTCAGTCATGGCATGTAATATTGTCAGTAGTTTTTTCGTTTTAAATGACAAGTTTGGTCACTTTTTTTTGGCGTGTTTTAGAGCGCTGTGAGATTTATAGATTCAACAGCCCTTCAAAGCCTTTCTGCCTTGCTTTACAACCCTGAAATTTTGTATCGTGTCTATTTCATCACCTTGAGGCAGTTCTAAGTTAAATTGTGTGGAGATATTTTACATCTGAATGAGTTCTTAGTATGATATATAACCAATTATATAGCTATAATGAGTCCAAATTTGAAAAAGCAAATAAAAAATGTTGCACTAAGGATTACTAGGGACTAAAATTACCCACTCTTCATTTATTTGCAAATAGGTAACAGGTATATAACCATAGTATTCACAAATATTACTATTATAAATTAAAATTACTATTATAAATTTAAAAATTCAGCACTTTGATTACTTTAATATCTGGCTAATTAACTTTGAAACCTTAGAGGATTTTATGCATTTTCCAAAGTCAGTGCCAATTTCATAATTACTTCGATCTCTTCCTAAACTGCTAAGTTTTTCAGTATACCAAATAGTAACTAATGAACAAAAAGGTGAATCTTGTCTTTTTTTTTTTTTTCCTCAACACACCTGGGACAGATTGTTGCTTTGATACTTTTTTTTTTTTTTTTTTAGTATAGTGGATTAATTACTGAATCTTCCAGGAAAGATTTAACTTTATTTTAATCCTTTTCAAGAGGTTAAAGAACCATCTGGACTTGACTCTGAATTTTATAAAGAGTAAATCAATAGACTCTCTGGTTATACAAGCACTCCTGTATTTTTTTGTTAATGCAGGTTATAAAACTACTGTTGATGATGGTCTTTACCCTTAGCCCTTCCTGTATTTATATCTCTGGTCCAATAACCAGAGGGACCATGGAGGTGTGGTTTATCTTCATTTTAGCCCTCTTGATATCATTTTAGCCCAAAAGGGAAATCAAACGAGATACAGAAGATGCTAAACTTGCAGATCTCTCAGGTCATTAGAAACTAATTAGAAACAGCTTATGGATTTCAAAGATCCTTTAGGTAAGATGTGAGAGAGGGATCAAAAAACAGCATCTTCACTTCCTCACCCTTTCCAGACTATGGGGAAGTGTGTGACAGTTTCTGACTTATTTTCTATTGTTGCTTTTTTTACAATACAAACCTGTATTTTGCAGAGTAGTTGAAGTGCAAGAAAATACTGAGATACTAATGTAGACAATAGGTCTTTTCACCTTGAGTTCATTAATTATTATTCAAATGTTATGATTTTCTAAATTGATAAACCCCAAGTATCTATCTGAATTACAGTCATGTATAGTCTATATGAAAAGAAAGATGTGCTATGAAAAACTTGATACAAATTAGTAATAGACACAATGTTAATATTAGCAATTTTATGCAAACTGTTACTTATCCCCAGGTTTAGAATGCTAAAGTCTAGGACGTTTGTGAATTTTAGAATCCTCTCTGCTGTTACATCTCAATGTTTTCACATGAAATAGCTTTCTTCCCCTGGAGCATGAAACATTTTGTGACAATATAGCTATCAAAGAGTTAAAGGGACTAAGTAGGACTTTCTTATAAAGTCCTTCTACCTGTGATTTACAGGAGGTACTTGCCTTCTCCCAAAAGCACACAACCTCTTTAGCCTGAGAATGTCTCTAAGGAAAACTGCTGATTATAGATGTCACTCACTGACATGCAAACCTAATACTTTGATCTGTCCATCTTAACAAAGCTGACAGAAAAACTGAAAATAAACAGTCGTTGTTTGGACAAAGCTGACTCTTTTTAGCACAACAGAATTTGTAAACGCATGTGTACACATCTAAGTCTAGCTGGAACCCATGAAGAACAATTAATCCTCTGTGGACAAAGCTAAACTTTTGGTATTCCAGCTGGCCAGTCCTGCGTGTTAGGGAGCTACAGAATAGTTCATATTTCAAATTTTGTCAATCAGTAGACCTAGAATTCCTTTAGTAACTGTTAACAGTACTGGGATAGGAAGCACAAAAGACTTAGAAAAAAATAATTTTTTGAGGCCTTGTCCTACCTTTACGCAAACTTAAGCTAAATTTTCATGCCTCCTTTTCATGTTACTTCTGTTGACTTACAAAAATTTCTGGAGTATGTCTAGTCTTTCTTTGTAAACACCTCAGTCACTATTTGTCTTACACTTCCAAGACCTGACCTTTGACTAAAGAAGATGCCTTTTTGAAAACATGGGACTTTTAACTTACTCTTCTCTCTAAAAGCCCTATCCTTTTTTATATAGTGCATTTTCTGTTACAGCAAATGTTCTGCATCTCCAGACACTCCCTTCTTTCCAATCAATCTTGACACAACTGGCTTTCTTCCCAGGATGATTTTTAAGATGGTTATTCTTTGGTTGTTGGAGACAAGTTGCTAAGGTTAACGGTTCCCCTATGCATGCAGACTGAAGAATATGTGTTACAACCTGTCAGCAAATGCTTGATCAACATCAAAAGAGAACTTCAGACTTAGATGTTTTTATGGGCTGTGCATAGACTGACTCCCTAAATCATTCTGATTTCAAGGCATTTTTGAGTAAGAATTTTTGAAATCTCATCTTGTAGAGCATGTAATCCAGCATTCTCTCTCCATCAATGAAAAGCCTCAGATGTCTTACAGAATGAAAAACATGCAACGATTTAGCCATTATAAACAACATTTACTTATTGTTTTAATTGTATTTCACATTCATCAGTGTATTTGGAGGATCTTCTCATTCATCTTTATTGGGACTTCTGCAAATATACAAAACATTTGATAGGCCCAACTATCTTAAAGCTGTCTATAAAAGGACCCTATAGAAAGATTACTTAAATATTTAGATAAATCACTTTCAAAATAACAATAGCTCCCAATAATTTTGTGCAGTATTAATGATGCCAAGTTAGAGGTAACAGCAAACAAATGTTCAATATGTATCATTTGGGAAACTGAGAAAACCCCTCATACACAATGCTGAATGAATAAGAACAATATGAAGAAAATAGCAGCTCCACTACAAGGGTTTTTAATTATTCTGTTGAACTGTATGACATGCAATATAATGTGAGAACAGTAAATATTTTAGTCAAGGTTTTCATTGTCTGAATTAGTGCTGGGCTGGAATGCCCCAGATAATGAAAAAACATTTTTCTGGCCACCTGCTTGGAAGCTTCTGGGCAGTACATCCCATGCATAGTACCCTTCGTATGAAAGTTTATTTTTTTAGGAGTGGCAGTAAGTCTCTCTATATAACTGTAGCGTGAAATTAATGCAGGGTCAAATGCAGTAATGTGGTGTTCTGGTTTCCACAATCAATTAGGTGTGGAAAAATAAGAAGGGATAGGCCCCAGCAATCTTTGGAATAAAATGCAGATGCATGTGAATGGACTCTGCACATAACTGGCACCACCTAGCAGAGTTCATCAGTTTGTTCCTAGAACCATAACCTAGTTCCTAGTACTTTTACCTACACCACAGCTTGATACACAAAGTATTGCTGTATTTTCATAGATGTGCTTACTTGTCACTGGCTCCATAAACTGGCTGGCCTGAAACCTTAAAGAGACAAGTAGCAGATAAGTGGGAGAGTTGTTTACACCTAAATTTTAAAACACCAAGGAAAAGGAGAAAATTCTTAACCTGGGAACATTTAAAAAATAATAAAGAATAATTCAGGTATGCATGAGCATCAACCTCAGGATGGCATAAAATATATTG
The DNA here is from genome assembly GCF_029207755.1 of Chamaea fasciata. Taxonomy (NCBI): domain Eukaryota; kingdom Metazoa; phylum Chordata; class Aves; order Passeriformes; family Sylviidae; genus Chamaea; species Chamaea fasciata. Next base: position 33,237,336 of record NW_027094091.1, on the reverse strand, counting down.
TGTCTTTAAAGAGACACTTTATGGGTTTGGTTTTTTTAATAAGGCAAATATGATAGATATGATCTGTAAGGACTTCAAGACAACATTTGATATATTGCCTCAACGGAAACGATCAGTAAAGATGGGATCAGTAAAAAAACCAATAAAATGGTGAAGAGTTGGCAAAAGAAAGCTATCATTTGTGCTGTAAAGCAGAAGTATGAGTTTGAAGAGAGATTATAAATGTATTTTTTTAGGATTAATGACATTCATGGATATTATTATTCTTCAGCATAATCTGTCCTTCCTGTATAGTTCATAACTAGGTATTATATTGCACTATTACTAATCTTTGTTGTTCCTTCATGTTCCCAAAATGCCTCTTCTGTGTAGTTTTCCTTTGTTATGAGCGTCCTAGGTCACTTCTATGCTACTATTGTTTTTCAGAGTAAGTATAATATTTTATCTTCTAAAAGAAAGCCTATTTTGTGTGTATTTTGATGTGGTTTTTTTTCCTTTGGTACCCTTTTTTAGCATGATATGTCCTATATGTATTCACTGGGCATCCAAGAATTGTTTCGGACTCAGGTCAAGAAAAAATTATTCTAGTTTCTTCTGGTCCTCTACTTCCATTTAACAGCAGCTAAAATCTTGGAGTTACAAATCGGTCAGGATAGAGCGGAGGGAATAAGTAGGAAGTAGGGAATGTAGAGTTGTCAGAGTTTAGTAAATAGTGGTAAGTTATAATAGCCACTGCAGGCCTAACTCATGCTGACATGATTGGATTCACAGAAAGCCATAAACATATCAAATGAAAGGAACACTAAAATGTAGGAGTTAAAATGGGTGCTTCCTCTCTCTCTTCAGCCTGGCAGAATACTAATTAATTAGTCCTTTCTTTAGATGGGAGGACCACCGGGTTCTGAGTTCTTACACTGGCAGTTTGATAGATTTACTGATATAACTCTTTCTGCTATGTCACACTGCAGAAAATAATATATTATTGTGTGTCAGAGAAAGGAAGCATGAGTTAGTTCTGTAAGACAGTAATCAGGAGATGAAAGAGGAGTAGTCATTGGTTTCCAATCTTTGTATATCCTCCAGTGATTGTTTAATGTAAAATGAATAAGTAGTCCTGGGAGCACAGAGAAATTGTACAAATCAATGAGTTCCACTATCATACTCTCCTTTTTCTTCCTCTTTCTTATTGCCATTTTCTATATAGAGAGAAAAAAAGATGCCCCAGTAATAATTTGGTTACTCTCCTTCAAAGAAAAAATATGATTTTTAGTTTGGGCTAAAATATAGTCTCACAATATTTTGATGGGTGCTTTGGTTGTTGGTCAGCTGAGTTAGGGTCAACGAGAATGGGAGAAGGAGAAAGAGAACATTAATACTATAATGTGCTTCTCTTATGGGAATATTTTAAAGGAAAGAAGTGTTCATTCTTCTCCTGAGAGAAGATCACTTATGCTTCTAATTTGAGATTTAGTGGTTTTAACACCAGTCAGAAATTAAACTCCAAATAAGCCACTCCCCTTTCCTTCCACACCTTTTGATAAGAGAGGGACAAAGGCAGAGAATATGGATTGAGATAACAATTTTACAGCAATCAAAAAGCAATGGACACATGGTAACAGCAGCCACGTTAATAACAAAAGTATGCACACAAAACAAGTTCTTTACGCACAGAAGATGTTCACCTTAAAGTAGCTCTCTGTGGCTGCAGGGACAAAGACAGACGGTCCCCATAGGTTGTGTCCAAGTGACTCCCAGGACAAAGATGGCAGCTGTTCCCACAGCCAGCTCTCCTGTCCCCGTGCACAAGACAAACAAAAAACAATGACAGACAAGCCCCTGAAAGTTCGACTGTACATGCCCTGCCACGCTGCTTCCTCAGCTGCTGGACTCCATTCTGCCTGGCTGCTTCTGGCACCAGTGTCTCCACTCAGCTTCCTTTGGTTCAGCTTCTTTCAGCTCAGGCTGGACTCACCTCAATACTCAGTTCCACACGGTGCTTCTCACACCAGTGCTGCTTTCCATCACCATGCCTTGGAACTGCATCTCAGCAGAACAGGGAGGGGATGGGCAGCCACAGCAGAGGACAGGGTCTACAGGGCTGATCCTGGCAACATTCCTGCTGGAGAGAGGGAAGCAAAGCAGCACTTCTGGGGCTGAGCTCACTTTTTCTTCTCCTTGGAACGATATCCCCCAGTGATGATGTGCATGGTATAGAGCAGCAGCCTAATGTTGCCCACATGGTGCTAAGCTCCACCCCCACTCTGGAATCAGGTGTGCATCCTGAATTGCAAATCTTATTCTGCTGTATGCACAAACACTTAAAGCTCCCAATGAGGTTTTATAGTAATCTGTTGGCCTTCTGAGGTGTTTCTCTTCAAAATTTTTAAAAGGATCTTACAAACCTCATTTAGACTGCTGAATTTTACAAACCAGATACTGAAAACCTAACAGTAGCGCAGAGGATCTTTATCTCTTTTTTTTCATTTGGAAGTTTTGAAATGGCATTCATTTTTTAATAGCTAGTACCTTGAAGTAGCTATCTCAAATCACTAGTTGGTCTTCACACATATGATAAAGTATTTATATTTATTGGATTAATGTTCTTTTTTTCTGCTGTTGGTCATTATTTAATGCAAAATAATTCACCTTGTAGAGACCTATCTTTCTTACAATCACCTACGCCCTGTCCAAAATCATGACCTCTGATGGTTGTGATGCCAGGTTCTAAGACTTGGGGATTTTGATTTGGGTAAAAACAAACTTCTTTTTTAAAGAATGACAGAAAGTAGACCTGCACTTGATACCTTCAGGGTCAAGCTAGGTTGATTCACTGTTGAAAGACACTAATGTGTTTAAAATTAGTGTAAACAGAAAAAATAAAATGTCTATTGACAAGAAAAATAACAGGTTGATCTCCTGGCTGCCAAGATACTGTCACATCACAATTTCTTGAAATTTAGGTTTCCTGAAATACGTAGGTTTTGAAATAGCTTTTGTAAAAGGTAAGATCAATAGATTAGATTGAAGATAGAAAAGAACTTTCGTAAAAACAGGTAGATTTGGGGTGTTTTTTTTCTTTTCTCAAAAGTAAAATATGCAATATTTCTCAGAGACACTAAGGAGTTATATTTCACCGATTTATAAGTGTTCCAGTAACTTTGTACACTGACAATGTCCTGAATTTTCTCCTGCTTTTTTTGTGCCATAGCGTGTTTGTAGCTTTTTGGTCTTTCCTATAAGTCTTGGATTTAGTAGAGGATGTTGACAAAGGTCTGTGGACTCTAAAAGGTTGTTGAAAAAAAGTCTCTATTTTCAGATTTAGAAAAAAAATATTTTGTTGTCTGCAACTTAGAGAACCAGATTTGCCAAGCTGAGTGATCTGTATTGGCATTGTGTTCCTAGCAAATATTATAGAGTGAACTGAAGTTCTTATACTTCAGGAGATTTAGAGGCTGTTATATACAGTATCCATTCTTTCCAAATCTTTACAATATATATTTCCAAGGTAAAAATGTTCTTCTTTACTAGTCTAAACTTTTGACAGCCTCCTGGTGATGTACTTACGCCCTAGGTGTCTGAATTCAATTTAAAGCTGAACAAACTGAGAGCAATTAGCTGCATAACTTACTGAAGTATAGCTTTTGATGCAGCCTCCAAAAATTATTCTTCTTGGAAGTAACTCAACAGATAATAATTTCTTCCTATATGAACATCATAATTTCTAGACAGGTTCTCTGTAAAACGTTCAAGTGCAGTGTATAGGAATTAAACAATATACCTCATGGAAGGAAATAACTTGTAATCAGTTTGAGACTTTATATTATACTTTTTGTAGTCTTAAATCTGAAGAAGTACAGATTATAATTTCCTTTCATAGGAAACCATGAAATAGTCTTCTTTTGGTATTAGCTGTTCATCTGTAGTAGAAGACATACAACTTCCGTTAAAATTACAGTCATGTTTTAATTTACCTACTGGATTTTATTAGTATACTATCACTTAGTTATCCTAGAACAATGCAGTTATGGTTGTTTCAGTATTTTACTTAGTATAATTAGGGTTTTTAGTTTTTACATATCCATCAGTTTTGCTTAACTGATGAAGTCATTTAAAATGCAGTATTTATTATTAATTATTAATAATACTTGGCCTTGTCTCTGTGGCAAGGAACAACTAGAATGTTATGAGCAAAACAGAAGGTAATAGGAATGTAGAACAATCTTATTTTTCAAAGCATCACAGAAATGCCTTCAATGTTATAGGCATATAAAGCAACCAGTCTCTTGTATCTCGTCTTGTCTATTAGTGGTATATCAAAACATTTTAAGGAGTTAAAAATGTTCAAGAGCAGAGAAAAAGACAGAGGCAGGCTTCTACTGTTAAATTGAAGCTTCATAACTATGTGAGAGTTATCTCTGCCATTTGAGGGGTTTATTTGCAACTGATACACATAGGATTTTCCCTAGGTCAGCCACAGGAACAGTGCTGGGTCATGATGCATCTGCTTAAAGCTCCTGATGCATCAAGGGCAAGATAGATGACTCTTGTCTGAAGGAAACATGTTGGACAACTGCTCCCTAAGGCTCTAGTGTTCATAGTAATTTCTAAATCATTTACATCATAAATTAGCAGAAGCAATATAGCTACAGTAAATGACTCACATATCTGCTGCTTTGTATTTACTTTAGAGAGATGGTAACTCAATTTTCATAGGTGCTGATAAAAGCAATACACTAATTAATCTTGTGTTACTTCTCAATTTCAGCCTAGCAGAGATTCTTAAAAAAGTACTGTGAAATACACTTCAAAAATTAACCGTATTTTAGTATAATTGTCATGAAAAGACAACCTTTTAAGTGGATTCTCTAACATTTATCCCTCCTTAAATTCTAATTTCATTGGTTTAGATTTATCTTTTATTCTGTTCATTCTTTAGAAACACAATAGGGATACAATTCATGTTTCATAAAATGTACAAGGTTACAATTTCTAATCAGTATCTTAAGAGCTTTTGCTAAGAAGAAGTAATAGATTTGTAAGAAAACAGAGGAATTACCTACCTTTATAATAGTGCCAGCTGTAAAATTACATATTACTTAGCAATTGCCTTTATTAATTTTCATTGATGCAAGATGCCTCTGGTGGAAATATAACACTTCAGTACAATCATGAAGTGTCGCTTTGTGGTGCTATTCTGCCTTTCCATCATTTGTTCTAAATGTTTCAGTTTTGCTGAACTACTCTAAAAAATGTAGAAGGTATGGAGAAAATCTCCAGTTTCCATCTTCACTCCCTTACTGACAATAGGCCCAAAGGGATGTAGGAGCAATGGAAAAGTACAGAAGCCTGTTCCTTATGGGAAAAGTCTCATGTAATGTTAGGCAGGAAAAAAAGATCTGAAGAAGACTAGGCTGATGTTAACTGCCTAGCTGGAAGATAGCTGCAATTTTAGGTTTAGGGTTAGAAATGACAAATAGGCCAAATATTAGGGGATTCTAATGGAGGAAGAAATCATACTGCTGCTCTATGTTATAGTAAAGTGAATTAAATGGCTTTGAATAAGCTAATTTGGAATGAAAGTTGTTTGCATACTGGAAATTCTCAGGAACTAAAGGCTTTTACTGTGACCTTGAAACCATAAATCCAACTTTTAATCAGAGAAGTGATGTAATGGAAATGATGCATTTCCAACACCTCCTTGATTTTTGCAATAGGTATTTCTTGATAACAAAACATATACTTTGTGTCCTCTGGTTTCTAAGAGTTCAGATGATCAAACTGCAAAGTTCCACATATTCCTCTTGTCTATATTCACGGGAGAGGTGATAATTTAATTAAAATTTACAGGATAAGTCCTTACTGAGTTTTTTATGTCTAAATAGTTATATGCCTTTGTTTAAATGTGTTGAGTTGCAACTGTCTGTTCAGGTGCAGACTCCCAGTACTGCAAAAAACTTTATATGAGTACAGGCATCTGGTTTAAAGGAGAAATCTTCAGGATCACATGCAGAAACTGTTGAGTCATGACTTAAGAAGCAGTAGTGGCTGCTGCATTTGTAATAAATGCTGTGTTTTCAACACTTCGCAAAACAAAGACCAAAGCTCCCTTTTCTGCCATTGCCCTTCACTTATAGCTGTGTGTTTCTCTCCAGGTAGCTTCTCTTTGTAGCAGCTAGATGCTCTTCTTATCCAGAGCTACCATCTCTGAAAATAGATGTCAATAATAAGTGGATAGAAAAAGTGTTACTTGTATGCAATTTTGAAGGAGTCTGAAGGGCTTTAAATGCCAAATATATAGATAACTAGAGACAATACTATTCAAAGTCTGCAAAGCTGAATACAGAGATGATTCTCATGTTTCTGAAGGAACATTTTGATGCCTGCCTATGGTATTTAAAATGATTATTGACTAAGCCTAAAACAAAGCTCCAGCCGCCCAGATCTAGAGACCAGAACAGCAGTGTGATTGATGTCTGAAACTGAATTAAAAATACAAAATAAATTAATGCACAGTATTTTTTTCATGTGAAAGGAAATATTTTTGTTCTTAGGAAAAGGTCGCTCTTGGAGGTTTTGATTTTCCAATATAGAAATGAATCACTTTGTTGATGTTAAATTTAAATTATAATTTTTGAAGTAATCTGTTACAAAGGTGAGAAACAATAGCAGGTCTCTTTTGCATCTGTAATATTCTGCAATATTTAATAGTTTTGAGAATGATCCCTAGACTACAAAAAATGGGCTAGATTTCAGGATGGTTTAAGGAACGTTTCCTTTTCATTTTCTGCTACTATCACTTGGAAAGAACTAAAATGTTTAATTGCTTATTTCATTTAGCTTTTATCACAGCAAAACCATTTTTCAATCAGAATATGCATGCCACTTCATGTTACTGAAAGGCATGCCTGACAAAAAAGGGTCAAACAATTTATAAATTGCTGTTTAAAAGTGAAATGTGAAAAAAAGCTGTCAAAAACAGAAGGTGAAGTTGATTCTTCACCTGCCAAAGCTGGATGCCTTGAATTTTAAACAGACTTTTAATATTGTGTTATTCCCTCTTCTTAGTTTATTACAAGTTGCAGGCTGATATACTTTTATTCTTGTTAAAGATGCTAGTCATAAGGTAACAGAGTACATGCTGTGTAGCACAAGTTAAAGGGACAGATGTATAGACTGGGAAGTTTTCCAGATTAAAGGTACTTAACACTGAATGCATTTGATGTTCAAACGCATTTTGGGATCTTGTAAGTCTGTCATAAAAATGCACCAAGGCTGAGCACAAATTCTTAGTCCATGCATGCTGGTCTGCATCTTGGCCTGCTACTCAACACATCGATTTGTTTCTGATCTATTCAAAGATTTTTTTACAGAAAGAGTGTATTTAGACTTTGTGTTTCATAGGAATAGTGATATTAGGTTTAAGTTTTATTGCCAAAATGATGCAAATATTCAGTTAAAAATTCCTGTGGTTGACGGGACTTTGTTCAGGATTACTACATCTGTTGAATTCAGATAATATTGCCAGAAGTGATGTTCTCTCTGTCTTTCTATCTAATGCTATAGCCTTGTAATGAGAGTTGGAAAATAATTTGAGAAAGTGTTACATGAATGGCATGGTAGTATTCTTCCACTATTCTTTAAAGAGAGGGATATTCAAATGCATCTAGGTCTGGATGATTGATTGAAATTATTCTGTCAGTGGTTCAGCAACCAAAATGAGAAAACTAGGAAGAAGTTGAAAAGTACATATGACCGCTGATTTTACAAACAGAATGTATGAATTTTTGAGTATCAGTACTCATCTTCACCAGAGAAACTTTAACACGCTATTTTCCAAATTCTTCAGACAATTTAAAGAAATTTTGTAGGCAATTAAAAAAAAAAAAAAGTATTTTGCTCTCAGCAGCAGTTCTTTAATGAGTTTAAACACAAAAGCAAGCCCTATAAAAAGACCTGCACAGGACAACTTACAGCCCTGCACAGGACTATCTCCACGAGTCGCACAATTTTCCTGAAACCATTGTCCAAGCACTTCTTGAACTCTGTCAGATTGGTGCTATGACCACTTCCCTGGGGAGCGTGTTCCACTGCCCACCTACCCTCTGGGTGAAGAACCTTTTCCTAATATTCAGCTTAAACCTTCCCTGACACAGCTTCATGCAGTTCACTTGGATTCTGTCACTGATCACCAGAGAGGAGACATCAGTGCCTGCCCCTCTCCACTTGCCCTCATGATGAATTTCCATATGAGACAACAATAAACATTTGTTTTTAAAGATATTTTGAGGATAGGCTAAGAAAGTTGTTATTTTTAAGTCTGGAGGAAGAGGTGGCTTTGAGGGTAGCTATTAGCAGCCTGTCCATGCCTACAGGATGTTAGTGAAAAACTGAGGCAGGCTCCTCACAGTGGATGAGACAACAGTCATAAAGTGAAGCAGAGCAGGCTGAGACTAGATAAAGAAAAGTTTCCTCTAAAAGAAGAATCAAGTATTGGACCTAGTAAGGCTGTGGGAGCTCTGGCCCAACTAGACAAAGCTCTGAACAATGTGGGCTGAAATTGATGAAGGTTCTGCGATGAGCAGCAGACTGAACTGGGTACCTACTTGAGGTACTTTCCCACCTGAATGATTCTGGGATTCTATGATATACAAAAGTGAGGGGAGAGGATAAAAGCAAGAAGCAGTGTAATGACCACTTAGTGATATTTTTATGGATAGATATTACCGTTTCATAAGCATAGGTATCTTTTCAATATAGCCACAACAAATCTAGTTCTACTGCTTAGTCCAGGAGAAGGGGAAAAAAATAGGAATTAGCACTGAATGTTTAACTTTTGAGCATGAGACAGATATTATCCTATTCAGTTTTGCATGATATAATCTAGATACTTATTTAAATATGATTCATCTTTGTTGTTTCATTCAATGTGGTGGCTGACCTAAGACACAATGAGAGATGGTTAGTTTTAATGCACATGAAAAATCAAAATCCACATTTAAAACCTCTGAAAATGATATAAATTGAAGTGTAAAAAGCAGAATACTTAATGGAATGGTTTAATCCACTTTTTTTTTTTCTTCTCCTTTTTAAGGATTAGGGCTTTCTGGAAGAATGGTACCTGTAATTACAGTAATAGGATAAAATGGGTTACATTACAGTGACTTTTAATTCCTTAAGTTTCAGGATAATGGCAGATTTTTCTGGTAAGGTTTTTATTGATGGCCTATTTATAGATATTTAGGGAAATTACGGGTTTTGTTAGTTTGTTTGGTTTGGTTTTGGATTTGGTTTTTTTATTTAATCCATTTAATAAATACTAGAGGGAAATCAGAAGCAGAAATCCCAATTAAAAAATATCTAGAAGTCAGTATTTCACACATTTCTTGGTCTCTAGTGTGCTACAAGAAGATCACAAATTACCTCAATTTCCTAATTCTGTAACTGGCTATCCAAGATTGCAATGGGAGCTAGAGATCCATAAAAGTCTAAATTATTATTGCAATTGGAGTTCATCATCTTTCATTTACATGGTTCTGAGCACTTTCAAGACCTTTTCCTACTGTAGGTTGCATTATATCCTTCAATTGTGTTGTGAAGAGGAAAAGCATGAGAAGACTTTCTACAGCTTCCCAAGCTTTCCCCATCACTGTGTGAACATCCACCAAACACCTGTATGTTCTTTCAGCTTCCAATTTCATACGTCATTAATATTATTAATTTTTATTTCTGTATGGAAAAAGGCCAGATTTTTAATATATATTTATAGTTGCAAGGCACTGCAAACACAGAAAAATGCAAGTAGGCAACATTAGAAATCATCGTCTGGAGATTTTATATTCCTGTTCTGAAGTGTTTTCATAGTTCCATATGAAATATAATTTTTTTCTGCCTTTAATTTTTAATTTATTGAATAATTTCAAGTCCTGTTTTGCAAAGGATAAGTTTAGCCTTCAGGCTTAAAATTTCTGATGCAACATGTTATACTAAAATACTACCATAGGTTTTACTACCATAACATTTGTCTGTTCAGAAAAATATGAAAAAAAGAGCTAGAATCTAGCAAATTATTCTTAATTAAAATTGGTTATTTGAATTTTTAATGTAGTTCAATACATTTTTCCAATAGTAATTTCTATATCCATTTTTAAATTTATTCTAATCTCCCATTTATTTTGATTAGCATAGCTACAGCCTCTTACGGCAACAGATTTTGAGAGTGGGACGTGGTGTGACTCCTGGGAGTGGTGCTATTTGGGACCTGAGGTGGACTCGATGATATTTAAGGACCCCTTCCAACTTATTCTGTGATTCTGTGGTATATTACTTCGGAACTCTTCAAATCTCCTTAAAGCTGTCTCTAACTCTGCTAGGACTGGTCTATTTTGCCTCTTTGTAATAGATTCTGCAAGGCAGAAGACAAATTTTGTTCTTGTTTTTTAATCATTCAAATCATAATAATTAAACTCAATCAAAATAATTTTAATTAATTTTCAAGCAATAGAATGAAGTCTGTCTAGCTTGCTTTAGTGAGGAGGGCCACAATATGAAATCTCATGTTAAATTCAAAGAGCTCCAAATTTTATTTCTGTCATCACTCATTTGAACCTATATGCATGAGTGAAGTGAGCTAAGGGTTGCATGGGATACAATTATGGGGTTTAGCTCTTTAAATGGCAGTTTGTGCCTTCCTCTGTTTTGCACAGGTTTATGAGTGCTTCTGTCCTGAGTCTGATTCAGAGAATCCCATCCTCTAATATTCCAGCAAATAGAAGCTACTTTCAAATTATTTATGAGGGTAGTAGACAAATGTATTCCATCCTTTAAAAATCCTGAAGGTTAAAATAAACTGCTTGATGTCTTTCTTAGCAGAGGAAAAGTTGTAATCAGAGAAGACAGCAAGAGAACTCTACTGTCTACTACAATATAGTAGACTCTGTATTGAAGTATCCTGTAATACAAGTCATGCAATAGGAAACAATCCTATACTGCTTATCGACACTGTCTGATTTACACTAAATAGGCCCATAAAAATTATTTTTAACTTTTCCTAGATGTTTTTTATCTATCTAAATCTTGATTTTCCCAATTTTCATTGTGTAAGTTGTGTTAGCAATGTGTTCAAGTTCAGCAGTGAAAACAGTAGGCTTCACTGCTAATCAGGATTCAAAAGCTCCATGTGCCTGCATGATTTTTGAAGATGCTTGTCATTAGACCACAGTGCTTATTCCAGGCACTGTCTAAAGAAGACAGAACTTGCATCGGAAATTCATGAGGGCCTACGAAAAGTTGCAGATTCTATGAGAGACACATTAAGAAAATGTGTCACAGAAGACTGTAAAGCCATGGAAGCAGGGGAAACTTGAGGTCTTAGTGCATTTGCAATAAAAGGTTGAGTTGAAAGTGATATTAGATTTTCTTGAAGAAGTGACTGAATGGTACCTACATATAGGGAAATTTTAAGGTTTGCCTAAAGATAAAAATATTGATAATTGTAATTCAAGGCAAAAAGTTACTTTATTTCAATAATACTGACTTTTCTCATTTATAAATACTTTATACTAATATCTTGGGAAATGGCACAAGCGTAGGTAGAAATAAAGATATAATCTTTTTTTTTACCTCAGAAAGAAAGCACTTCCTATGAAATGCCCCTTCTTGACAAAGATACATGTTTATCTTTTTCAATTTTGGTTGTTCTGGGTTCAGGTTTTTTGGCAGTGGAGGTTGACTAAAATAATTATCAATCACATATAGGAAGAATATTCATACTTCCAAAACATGGAGCTCAAAGACTGACCTTATTTCACAGGTGTTGAATATTCAATAAAACCATCATCTGGAAGTGGCATCCAAGGTCAGCTCTTTTTATAAGAACACAACAGAGCTCATAATTTCTCTTCAGTTATGGGCATAAAGGATGTACAGGGATGAGCTAATGGGATTGTACCACCACTTCCACGTTAACTTTAATGTCATTTAATTGTGAAATACATGCAAATTTCTCAGGGTAAAGAGTGCCTCCTACTTCTCTCTAGACCCAACTGTAGTGGAATGCCATGAAATTTTCTAATTATCACTCAGAGGCAATTGAAGCAACACTCACTAATTTGGATCAGCTTGTAATTGTCCTATGCCAAGCAGTGGGAGAGTTAGAATAATAAGACATGCAGAAAACAACATTATATATATATGTCTGTAGGTATGTATGTAGAAATTTACAAGATGAATTTTGAGTACTTTATGTTAGAGGCTGTATGGCATCTAGATTTTTAATGTGGGATTTTCTAGAGATTGCTTAGTTCTTGAGCCAGTGTGTGCAGACTGGATAATACAAATGGCTTTTGATCTTGAAGGAGACAGCTCTTGAGAGGACACACTTCTGTGCTCTGCCAGACTGTTGTTTTCATGTGTTTAATGCAGTTAGAGGTCTTTTTAAAGATATATCTGAACAAATAACTTTTGTAAGCAGAACTTCTTAGTTTTGCTGTAATTAAAGGAATAATACCAAAATGATTGCTAGCTAATAAAGGCCGTGGAAGAACATATCTTGGCATGTGTCTCTTTGTTAAAATTTTTTCAGGGAAGTCAGTAATGCATTATATGGCAAGTTATAAAATCATGGGGGAAAAATGTTAGCTTTACACCAGTAGCAGTGAGCAGAGAGAGACACACGCTATATTTTCATTAGTGTGCTGCCTAGTGACTTGCGTAAGCTTTAAACACAACGCCAGTTGGCACTCACTTTCCAAACAGCAATGCAAAGTGTGCAATGGGAAACAAAGCTATAGTGAGATTATTTTTAAAAATTAAGCTAATTTTCTAGAAACATGCTTCTAACTTCTTGTTCTAATTGGAAACATTCTAATCCAATGCTGCCGAGTGAAGCTGATTGCAGACTTAATTGCTCTTATGTAACAACTAATATCTGGCAGTAACACACACTGTATAACACTGGCAGGTTTTGAAATCAGTTTGTTCCCTTTGCCCCTTCTTTCTTTGTTTTTCTGTTTACTGTGCCCAGCTAATGTGCTCTTTTGCCATAATAATCTCTAGCTAAATGGTAATTGCTCTATTGACAGCACTACTGTACATTTTTGACACATCATTATTCATACTTAACCACTTGACCTGGAATAAATGTTAAAGCAATTACTACTGAGGGCTTTTCTATGAGAAAATTGAGGCAAAGTTTAAAGATAATCAAAATGCAAAGCTGATCATGATAGCAACTGGAAAAATGGCAAATCCTATTAAACAGATTTTTATTAGCCAAGTTGATGCCAGTAGATATTATCTGGTAATTTAGTCTTATTAAAAAGAAAATAAAGCAGCTAATTGTTTACTATTCTGGAACTTATTCCAGCTTGCAATTTGCAACTGAAATTAAGCTTTATGTGGCTCATCTATTTTGTCATATTGAAATATGAAAATCATTTGGTACAAAGCACATCTGCTCAGTCCTTTCCATCTTCCTGGCAAATCCTCATTCAGTATGTTTTATACATGTTGAGGCATTCCATTCATGCATACAGCACCAGTATTTTAGCTATTTCTCTGCTACAAACCTAATATCTTCAGACCTTAAAGCTCACAATTTTAATACTTTTCCACCATTTTACATACTTTTTGCAACTATAATGAATGTGTGAGTGCAATCTTTTTTAGCTTGGAGACTTTGGAGGGAATTTGGAAAGTGAGAGGGACAGAGTTATTGTTAATGCAATTGTGTGAAAATTGTCCAAATCTCCCAGACCAGCATTTTATTTTGATAGTTAATTGCATATTTGCTCCGGTTGTGATTGTATTCTTAAAGGAAAGTAAATGTTCTCCAGTTTAGTTGTTTAAAAAGTGGCATTTACAGTGATCTCAAATAATTTCAAAGGACTCAATTGCAGCACAATGCCTTCAGTACAGTGCTTACAGTAAAAGCTGTAATTATAAGAGAATGCCAAAAGACATCAAGAAAACCTTAAAGGGATAGCATAAGCTTTTACTGCCCCCATCTGAACTATGAGGCTTGCTTGAAAACCACCATTAGGATGCAGAATACTGATTGTTGAAATGTCACTATTGCTGTCATGGGAGAACTGTTGTAAGGGCCAGAAGCTTACAGTGGTTTCTATATTAATGAAACTTTTCCATACTTAATGAAAGCAAAGAAAGATTGGGGGTTTTTTAATTAATAAAATATTAAAAACTAGAGAGGAAATCTCTTTTCATGTCGATCCACATTCAGAAGAGCAATAAGATTCTGCAGCTGTGCTTTATCAGGCAGAAAAATCTTTTGTTTTTAAATATGCTCGAGTCCCTATTAACTGCTTCAGTGTCTTGCATGCCTATCAAACTGATAATAGATTGTTCAGAGGGCACTGAATAACTCAATTCTTAAACTTTTCATTCACATTATCACTTCTGAATAGTTTTAAAGGAGCTTTTACAGTAAGTATAAAGGACCACAAATTGTCTAATAAATTTTCAAGAAATGAAAACTAAACTCATCTAGGTCTCTCCTATTGCTTGTATGATTTTTCTTCATAGCTGAAAAATCTCTTAATAATATTTAATTTGGAACATTATAAAGTGTATATATACTTATTTGTAGCATAAATAAGTTTTGTCAACAGTTTGCTTTCCAGTGTTGAGGAATTTAGGAATTTCTTTCAGATTTGACTTCTCAGTTTTTTATTGAGATACATACATAAGAATTTAAGCACTGCAAAGCATTTTCACTAGATAAAACTTTCTGTTTGGTTGATTTGCTCTTAAAATTTCCCCATATTTTATTCCCACTCTGTGTTTTTTCCCAAAAACCTTGGGGTTTTTATAGCCATGAATGCAGAGACCAAAAATCCTGTTGTGTGCTTTTGTTTTCTGATTTCTTGAGGGTTTTTTTGATAGACCAGGCATCTTTTTTAGCTCAACAAACATGGATTCAGTATTTAATGCATGTCTTGGGTGATAATGGGTGATTATATCACAACTGCAAACCACATTTTATTAATTCAGATAATCTTTCATAAAGGCCACTTTTTGCTGTTAACTGGAAGACCACACAGCCTATAGAACTATCAACAGCTTTATTTTAACAAAGAAAATTGTACATAGTAATTCCAGTCAGACCAGGCCATTTCAAATTCTTTTTTTTCAAATAGACTTCTTTTCTGTTTTCTTACTAAAATGAATGAATCATAGTATTTACTATGTATTCCTCACATAGAGTAAAAGAAAGATAACTAATACAACCAATATAATGTTGTTTCCTGTCAGTCCACAATTTGTAGCAGAGAGGACTGTACAGGTAAAGAGAGTAATTATTGTTGATAGGCTTCACTGGTCTGGAGAAGAAATAACAAGATTGCTTATTAACATCCTGAGATTTTCAGTGCATACTGAGATTTGTTGAAGTTTCCAGCCTTTGAGTCTTTACTGTTATATAATGCCAGGGAAAAAAATCTTTTGAAATTTTCATGTATAGTTTTCTGAGGAGAAAGGGTGTAGGAGAAAAGGATCTAAAGGCCGAAACTGTCTCATGAATTCTGACTTTTAGGGATTTAAGGAAATTGGTAAGATTCACCAAACTAACGATACATTTGTAACAAGTAATGACCTTGAAAATAGCCTGAATTCTGAACTATTTACTCCTGTTGAAATGCTGTACCCATGCCAAAAAAAGTTCTGAGACTGTTCATAGCAATGTGTAGCCATTACTGAACCTGGTTTGGCAGATTCATGTGGGATTTATTCACTGCACTTTTGGGGAAAATTTGTACTGTCTGAGACTTTGCTGCAATATTAGAATAGCAAATAAAGAGAAGAGGTAATTTCTCAGTCTAACAGAAGATTCTTCCAAAACACATTCACACTACTGTGTTAACAGGATTCCTGCTGCTTTTAAAAATAACTGTTGGAAGACAGTAATAGAGAGTCATGAAGACAGGGAAATCAGGTTCCTCTCAGAAGAGGATGCGAGCACAATGTGGTGTAGCTAATACTGCTTAATGGTGCTACACTTTATTGAGTCCTTTCTTTCTAAAGGTGTAGCGAATGTCCAAATACCATATTTAATATTCACATCAGCTTCAATAAAATCTTCTAATATGTTTACAGGCTCATAAATCACATGTGAGCAAGAGAGCAAATGTAGGGATATTATCTTGTGTAAGCTATAGATTCAACTGTAGGAAATATGAAACAAAGAAGTGTTTGTTTCCTTGTTCTACTTCACTTTGTGTGAGGCTAGCAGTGTGATGGCTCTTGGGTATATCTTTCTCCAGCTCTAATATTTGGCTAAATTTATACTCAGATTAATTATATACCACTGTATATAAAGGTATTTCTGAATCAAATCTGCTACAGGTATCAGGAAATGTTCCAGGTGTCAGTGAACACCTTACTGGTTCAATAAAGAAATAAAACTAGAAAAAGAGGGGAAATAGATCACAGGTGTGATTCTCTGCTACTTTCTGATACAGCAGTGCTGTATCTTGATACTTTAGTTGTTGTGAGTTATTCAAATCTCGCAGTTGTACTATTTCAAGGCTTTTCAGCATAGCAGACAAACAGACTTTTTTCAAGCTGAAAGAAAAAAGATGTTTAGGTAGTGGGAGAGTTTTAAATCAAAAATTGGGTGAGGATGGGAGTGTGGCAGAATGTGGAAGGGAAAACAACAGACCTCTCTGCTTCCTGGCTAAGGGGAGCCCTTGGTTAAGGAAGAATGGATATTGGGTTCACAGAACTGCAGACATCAAGAGCGTGAGGCACAAATAACAGCCCCTGGTTTTACAGAGAGGAGATCATAGGAATGCATGCACATGTCAGAAAAGGGGCCTTGCCTTGGCTGTAAAGGGGTTAGTGAATAAAAACTTTGGACCTCACTAGGAGGTGCATAGTATGGGCTCCCTCAAGAGGGAGAGACTAGACATGTCTCTTTTGGGGCTACCTAAATACGTGCTCTGGTTTAATCTGACAGGCTAAATAGCTGCTCAGTTCACTCCCTCCCACACTAGGATGGGGGGAAAAAAATTAAAAAAAAATAAGTAAAAAAGTAATGTGAAGTAAGTGAAAAGTAAAATTCGTGGCTTGAGATAAAGGCAGTTTAATAGGAAAAATAATGATGACGATGATGACAATGACAATAATAATAATGTTCAAATAATTAGAATATACAAAACAAGTGCTGCACGATGTTGCTGCTTTCCACCTGCTAACTGATGCCCAGCAAGTTCCTGAGCAGAGGCCTAAGGCAGTTTTCGCCCTAGTTTATATACTAAGCATGATGCCACATGGTAGGGAATATCCCTTTGGCCAGTTTGGGTCAGCTGTCCCAGCTGTGTCCCCTCCCAGCTTCTTGTGCCCCCAGCCTCTGTGCAGGTGGGGTATGGTGAGAAGCTGAAAATTCCATGTCTTGGTGTAAACACTGCTCAGCAACAACTAAAACATCAGTGTGTTACCAACATTATTCTCAACCTAAACCAAAACAGCGCTGTACCAGCTACCAGGAAGAAAATTAACTGTATCCCAGCTGAAACCAGGAAAATATGCTTATGAGACAACATAGAAGACAGATTCAAGCAAAGATCTTCTCTTATATTTGGCACACAATGCTGTCTTGTTTAACTGTATCCTAACACAAGTGCAGGAAGCTTTGGTTTAGGAAAGTAAGTCTCTGAAAGAGAATGTAACTAATTGATTTGATTGTGTTGTCTGCAATGTGGTCTTGTTGTTTCACCAGATAATGTGAAAGCTGGACTAGAGATGAAAAAACCCTGAAGCATAACCAGTGTTCTCCAAGATGGAGGGATTCGGGTGGTTTTTGGGGGGTTTTGTTTGTTTGGTTGGTTGGTTGGTTGGTTGGTTGGTTGGTTTGGGGTTTTTTTCCCCAAAAGAAATTTAAAACCCATGTTCTCCTATCATTAAGATTGCTGGGCTGGTGGTGTTCAGATGAACGCCATATGGATCTGGATGAATCTTTGAATTATTTTAATCCCATGAAACATTTTCTGTCAAATCAGGTAAAAGTCTTCCACATGCCTAATGCTGTTTAAAGTTTATAATGTGATTTTTTTTCATACTATCTACATGAAATTTCAGATGAGAAGCATTACTTTCCAGCAACAGTAACTTCAGTTTTGCATGCATAATCATTTTACTCTTTATTCTCTTTTACAAAAATAGAGATTATTCCAGGAAAAAAAAATGGATTCTTTTTTTATGAATTTTTGAAACTGTTGTTATAGCGGGTATCATATGGGTTCATATTCATATGAACATGATGAATATTCACACGAATATGGTGTCATATTCATGTTGCTGGATTCATTTGCTTCCTAGATTGTCATAACGGGGTTCGATTGAAGCGATATTAAAATTCTGAGTTGTGTTCAATAGCCAGAAAGTAAGAGTATAGAAAAAACATCATTTCACTGATATGAATGAGTCAAAATGTTGTCTTTTCTACACTTCTCAGAGGACACTGCAAAAGAACTTTGATTTTACCAGCTTTGAAGAACTAACTAATGCATTACATTCTTTGAGATTATTTGTTATGATGTCTTCTAACAATATAGTTATAAATGTGTTTCCCAAAATGCTGTTCTCAATTATTGAAATTGAGCTAGAAAACTACCAAATATCTTATTGTGCATGCAGTTGACATCCAGAATAAGGCACCTTGAACCAATAGCACATTTTTAAATTTAGATATCAGGTAAGTGATTGGGTGAACACTGAAGGTGGCAGATCTGCAAAGCTCCAGATGTGCACATCAAGTTCTGCATGGCATGATTTCCATCGTTTTGCTCACTTGCAGAAACGTGCCAAAAACTTGTAGAGGTGCCTGCAGATTGCTGTAACGAACCTTGAACTCTTTAATGTTTAAGGGTACTAGAAACAAAAGATGTAGCATGTTCATAATAATAGTAAGACATCTATGTGGTTTTTTAGCTATAAAATATGTAGAAAGCCAAAAGCTTCCTTATAAGAGCTGATATCTAATTCCCAGTTCTAATTCCCATTGGCTGATATCTAATTCCCAGTTCTAATTCCCATTGACTGAATTCATAGATTTATACTCTGTAAATGAAGTATTGTACTCTTCCAAGTAATGAACAAGCATCTTTAGTAAGCATGCATAAATATTTGGGGGGCATGTTCTTAAGTTTTATCTTTCAGTTTCTGCATGACGGCAGCAGCTGAAGACAACAACCAATTTGTTGCCATGTTTGCTTTCCTGATAGTTCAAGCTTATTAGTGCCCCAGACTAAAGAGTGATACTGATACATTAATCCCTCTGAACAGGAAAGGGATCTATAATGTAATTTAAGGAGCATGTGCTCTAGTCCCGTTTTGAATTGATTGATCCTGGTTTTCTTATCACAAACAATGACAAGTGTTGAAAGTATAAAGAATTTGTGAAATTAGAGATAAACTAATCAGGGTACATTTTCTTTCTGTGAAATACCAGGAATATCAGGGAAACTGTCTTGCTTTGTTAAAGCACTAGTACGGTTTTCAGCAGAGATACAGGGCAGATGTATTTATTGGAAGTCATTTTAGAGCATAAAGTACTGAATGTGCTACTTCAGCTTTCAGCACAGATTTGGAACTAGAAACAACAGAGAGGCCAGTACAGGAAAGTTACACCTCTATTGTCTGTGTCTCATGTGGTGTAGATCAGGAGTAGTTTCTACAACGTTCATGAAGTTCCAGTGTTTAAAAGGTACCAAAACTGAGATCAGGACTTGCTTCATTGTATATAATATAAGAATAGGAAATAGCTTAAATGAAAGAACCACAGCTGCCCTGGAGTGAATAAAAATAATAATGTGATTATTTTGTTACATTTATTTTATTAATGTCATGTATATTTTATTACAATTTTAACAAAAGTATCCAAATAGCCCAAGAAAAAGAAAAAAAAGAACCAATACTACACGTGTTTAGTATGAACAAGTCATTTTTGCGAGAAGATTAATGCCAGACTGTATAATTTCTTTTAGTACTTCACCTGTGACACTATAAATAATACATGTTTATTTAAGTAGAGCTATTATAGACTACTATTTATGTTGTACATAATTTATAGACAGTGGTCTCCTAACATGCTTAGATAATGTTCTCCATTAAAAAAAAAGTCCAGAATAAAATAATTTTAAAGAAATGAAGCAGTTACATAAACTGAATTGAATCAAAACATGCATTTTTAAGGCATAGATTGATAACTGCTTTTTTAAAGAACAGCATTCATTTCCCTTTTCCAGCCTGTGAACTTTAGTGTTATATATATTTTTTTTTAATTGGTGTGAAATATAATATAACAACAGAAAATATTAGTGCTTGAACAGAAGTCTGATTACTGCTGAAACTTCAGAGATCCTGCTTTTATTTCAGATGATGTTCAGGTCTCAAGTTAGAAATGCATTTGTAGAATTTGTGTACATTTTTATGCAGGTTGAATGGAAACCTGAACCAAATTACACTGAAGTTGTAAGATCATCTTTGCATCTGTGACTAAACTCCAATAGGAAATTGTTTGGGAATTATGTGTTCATGTTTCCTTGGGGAAGAATCCTATTAAGAATATCTTAGCCACTGTGCTGCCTGTAAAAGCTGTATTTATTGACATACAGAAGGACAGTGATTTCCTCCTGAGACAGCAGAAGAGCCTTTATATTGCAAATCTGTTCTAACTTTCTAATTTCATGTGTGAACACATACCTCCATGTCTCGTATTTTCCAGGACAGTTTGGAAAATTACTTATATCAGTAATAAAATTTACCGTTCCCTATGCATGTGTTTTCATAGATTGTTGTCTACTCCAAGGTCTGGGTTTTTTTCTGTTTCAGACTGATGTTTATTTTATTGTTTTCTGCTTTTAGAAACATACTAGAGGCTGCATTGGGTAAAGTGTGTTGTGCACAGGGCATGAGATAGGAAGAGTAACATTTTTAAGTTCCTTCATATATATTCTCTTTCCCACAGTTACAGTGCATTTTTAAACTCCTCAGTGCTGCGTATTTTTATCTATCTTGGATCAAGTCTCAATAAAGGTATACAGAAGCTTTCTTTTTAAAGCAGCAGCTCTGTTTTGCCAGGTTAAGCAACAGAATGGCATTACAATCTTTTTAGTGAGTATGAACAGTGTGTTATTTATTAAGGGACCAATGGAAAGCTTTCTTGAGTTAAAGTTTCCCGTTGACTTTGTCAGTTTGGCTCGGGCTCCAATGGCTGTTCTATATACTTTCATTAGGAGGATTAAAATGTACTCTTTCATTAGTTTAGTGCAAAGTGAATTTCAAATGAGTCAGAATATATTTAAAGTATAACTGTCAAGTCATTGGTATTGATTCAGACACTGTTAAACAGGGGCAGTGCTAACACACAAGGGTTTATTCTTTGTTCCGACTTGCTTATAACCCCCATTGATGATAATGGGAATTACAGGCATGTCCTGAAGGGAATGTGCCCTTTGTAAATTCCCTATAAGCCTTAGATTAAGGTGCCACAGTTCTGTGAGAGTTCAAATACCTTTTGTGTGTAGATGAAACTTTGTGAGCTCTCCTGTGTCCTTTCTTAGTAGTTCTTGGAAGGTAGATCTTTCAAAAAGAAATATATCCCAGAGCTGTTGTCTTGTCTTTCCTTATCTGACAGGGAAGATGCCAAGAAACTGTGCTGGGAAATAGGCACACTTTTCGTCCAAAGTGTGCAGCAAGAAAAGTTAATAGTTTGTACAGGGCCCTGACTGGTATTACAAATTTGTAGTGTAACAAGGAATGGTTTGTGCAAAACTGGTAGGAAAATAAAACATGAATTTTTTTTCACACTAATAGTGTGTAAGTCAGAAACTAAAAGGATAATCAGAATAGGTTATAAACAAAATATTGTGGTAACTTCTGTAGCTATTCATATGTTCACTGTACTTAATGGGATGCACACTTAAGTTTTTCTGAAGTTTTTCTAACCCACTGCTTTTGCCCGATGTACAGTTTTTCATTCGTCGGGTACTATGCTTGCTATCCAGATCAGAAGTTTATAGGTTTATTATATTTATAGGCATTTTCAGTTCACACAGCACTGTAAAAACAGTGTGAGATGGCATGAGGTTTGCCATCTACATGCCCATTTGCTTTCTTCCAGAGCATTACTGCTTTACTGGAACTTTAGGGAGGCACCTGACATGGGGAATATGTGGAATAGAAACCTGCTGGTCACTCCAGCTTTTTCCTACACTTCTTGCTTCTGACTTCTCATGCTAATGTTAGTATCCTTTTCTCTCATTTCCATTCTTTTCTACTTGTAGGTTTGGGGCTTGATTCCATGTTTGCTTCTGTCTCAGCCCTACTGCTTATCCTAAACTTAGTAACTTCCTACCTCCATCTTTTGCATATGTCTGGTAACACTAGAAATTTTTAGGCACCTCAGTCTGGTTTCAAAACTCTCTGACTTTTAAAAAACTAACAAAAAAAAATCCCCACAAAAAAAACCCAACCAACTAAAAAAAAAAAAAACCAAACAAAAAACACCCTAACAAATAAAACCCCAAAACCAAAAAGCACCAAAAACCCTTGCAGGGGGAACATATAGGACCTGAAAATTGCTGATGGCACTGATGCCTTAGAAGCATATCCATAGTCCTTACTTTGCCAGGAGAAGAAGGTATTGCTTTTGTTCTTGTTCTGCTAATCTTAGGAGAGGAAAGTGGTGAATTAAGATACGCTGTCTCTTGGGTCACTGCTATAATGAGTAAGTTGTATCAAATGGCACTCTAACCTTATTTTGTACTTTTAAAATTAACTTTCTGTCAGAGCCCTGTGGTCACTAACCAGCTTCACTGTTCCTACCCTGCCAAGACCACCCACTCCCAGGCACAGGATGCATTCTGCCCCAGCCAGGGCCATTGTTACCACCCCAGTGCTTCCATAGACCTGCCTGCCCCTCTTCCTGTTGCCAGGCATTTTCATTTTTCACACCAGTTATGGACATGGCTTGATGTTCTGCCTTGACTGATGCTCTCTAGCCCTGCAGCCAACACCTGAGTGTCCTGCTCACCTTTCTCCAGCTGTGACTGTGCTGTTGGGTGCATTGGGTGATGTGCCTTGGTAATGCAGCCCTGCTCCTGCTGCCTCCCCACACTCTCCCTCCTGTTGCACTCTCTGGCAGATTTCCTGCTGAAAAATTGAAGCTTGTTCTGTATGATAAACATGCCCCTCAGGCCCCAGATCAGGTATTGAAGCCTATCTTGATTTCCAGCACACCCAGCTGGCTCTCAGGTTTCTCCTTCACCTCCTCCTTGCTTTGCATAAGAGGGTGGTTGCTGAATTTTCGAGTACATCCTTTAGTACTCAGCTTTTTGAATCTGACTTGGAAGCTAGGCAATAGGAGCTTTGCACTTGCATTCTCTTGTGAATCTAGATTTTTGTTCCAAGTCCTATTTGAACAATTTTGTCTTGAAGAAAGCAAGAACAGATAGATGAGCCAGTCCAATGCAGTCTATCCTGTAATGGTGTTACTTCTCAGGCTTGGTTTTCCCTGAATCTCTCCAATCTGTCACACTCTACAAGGAAGGATGCTACCAAGAGCTACTCCTGAGAGCTTTCAGATTACTGAAAAAAATACATATAAATGTATTTACTAAAAATAAAACCTTTTCAAAACCTTATTCCTCAGAGACGTGATTCCAATAAAGAACATCCCACCATACCAGATACAAACATTACAACAACAGACAAAACAAAACAAAAACAAAATAAAACAAAACCAAAACAAAAAAATTCCCCACATTTAGAAAATTATTTACTGTGTCAAAAAAGCATACCAAAAAAAACTGCTCACTTTTAAATTCGATGAAAAGGATTAACACTACATAATTAAACACATCCAGTATTTAAAAAAATACATGCAAATCAACAAAAAAGTGAATTAAACAAATGTTGATATTCACAAAATTATGGAAGTTGACCATCCAATATCAGTGTACAGGGAGAGAGATAATATGTATCTATAAGGATCTGATTTTCAACATTTTGTGATCATACCATCTCCATTAATTTAAACCCACTATTTTTTATAAATTCAGTTTTTCTCTATAGAATGTTTAGTTTTTCTTTTTTTTCCCATTTTTTAGTAGATAAAGCACAATCCAAATGCTGTAAACATTTCCCCATCTGTTAGTGGGCCTTTCTCAGATGAGCTTTTACTTAAAATATAGTTTCAAGGGAATTGTTACCATTTGTCTGACTTGTCATGACATTTTAGTGATTAAGAGTTTTTGTTTTGGAGACAAATGAAAATCAACCAAGTAGAATCACTTTGCATATTCTGAGTCACTCTGCCCTTTGCTGTGTGAGGACAAACTAGTTTTACTGTTCTGTGCAGTCTCAGTACAATAAAGTCTACTGTTAGAACAGTCTTTTGAATTTAGTTGATGCCAAATGGTGAAATGACTCAAATACCAATAAGCTTATGCAAAAATGTTGGCAGGCCAGCTCCAAATGACCAGCATTGTTCTGCTAAAAGTGTTCCCATGAAGCCAGTGAACTTGCCAGTGCCACACTGGATGCATTTTTACTGAAGTGTGTATACAAGGAATTGATTTTCCCCTCTTTCCCACTTACATATAATTGAAGCAGAGATGGACTTCTTACAATATGGAAGATTCTTTAGCATTCCTACGTACTACGTCATCTAATTTATCATGGAATTTGTTTGGCAATTCCTTCTCCCTCTTGCTTGACCTAAAAGAAAAAAGAAGCATGCTGCCAACATAATTACCCTTTATTTCCTGGTGCAATAATTTCAAAAAGAGAGTTGACACATTCTGTAGGCTCTCTGAAGGGAAAATAATTATATCACACACTCAAAATTAAACCCTCTTTTGAGCTTCTTATTAATTAACATCTCTATTTGTGAGGAAAAATAATAGAGCAAGTGGAACTAGTATTGAGTAATATCCTTGCAACAAAGTTATAAATCATATTTGCTGTGAGTTTTGAGGTTTTTTAGATTGGACTGGGTTGGTCCTTTCTTCTTTACTGCATGGACTTTCATGAACATGATAAGGATTGCATTCATGTCTTTTGGAAATACACGTTTATGTTCACCGTTCAGTTACTCATAAAAATGAGGTTTATTTTTGGTTAGTGGACTTAAAGCCAGAAATTTTTTTAGTACTGATGAGAAAATGTGAAATGCTCAGAGAATGATTACTTGCTTAGATTTTGATATTTACAAAGAAAAATTGTGACTTTAGAAAATCAAATAAGGTATTGAAAACATTATCAAAATCCATAGTGTATTAGATAATAAGCTATGTATAATTCCGCTTCTATATCAGCAAAAAATAAGCCAAATATATGAGAATTCAAAAAATAACATATGGTAAGTAAAAAGGAAGCTAGTAATTTATTATGAAAGTAAAATTCATAAGGTTTTTTTTATTTATAACTTATAGGTTAAAAATTATAATTTTTGGAAAAGCTTGAAGCATTTTACACTTGTTGAAAGTGTCCAGGCTCTATAGAAAGCCAGTGAAATTTAAGTTATTCTTTTTCTACAGGACTTCTGAAAAATGATATGTAGATTCCTCATTTAGGGTCACAAAACACTTTGATCCCAAAATTGGTTTGAGAGAGACTAGTCCTAATGTGAGATTAATTAATCACAAGTTATATTTATGATAGGATAAAGATAGAAAAATTTCCCAAGTTGGTTTTTAATTATAATAAAGTTATTTAGGTCCACCTGCAAATAATTTATTTGATATGATTATAAATTAATGTTTCTTCAATTCACCACTTTTTAATAAACACCAAATCAAAACAATATATCAAAAGTGAGAGTAGAGACCTCCTTCACTACCAAAATTTTAATCTTTTGGTCCCTTATTTTCTTTTTCTAAAATTCCCGTGGAAATCTTTTGAATTTAAAAAAAAAAAAAATCCTCCAGGCATCTATTTGTCCCTGTTTCGTGAGCCCTTGATTTAAAAAAAAAAAACAAAACATGTTAGGTAAGGATCAAGGATTTTACCAAGAGTGTTACGAGTAGTCTGTCAGTTATACAAACCTGAAGCAATCAGATAAATTCATCCCGTGGAAAGGACCAAGCAGCAAGACACAGACTTACCAAGCAAGTGGCAGAGAACTCACAAGCTGGATCTCAAAGTGTCCAACTCCTCCATGCAGTTTGTCCTAACAGTGCAAATAACACAAGTGAAATTTCAGCACTTTTTTTTCAAGTAGGTGATAGAAATCCAAAGCCTTCTTTTACTCTTTTCGTGTTACTGAAATCCCTGAAATTTATTTTGTCCTCAGAAACCAAGTGATGTGCTGTATCTAGTAGCAAACTAAAAAAAATAGGGAAAAAATGCTTGTTCAGAACAGTGCTTAGGGGTTTGCTTATAGGTGTCATTGTGTCTCACATCCCTGCTGTGAAAATCAGCTTGCATTTGAATGTGCATCTTGACCCATAAATGTCACCCTGGTCCACTGAGCATCTTGACTTCAACATTTCCTGTTGTAAAATGGACAATGGGATAACACTTCTTTTTCTGAAGGAGGGACCTGTGACAATGCGTGCATGTGTGCAGTCAGGAGAAACTGCAGCACTCGGGATTTAAAAGCATGTCATCAGCCACTGAGCAGGAGATCACAGGAGAACGAAGTTGCTGGACAGTTTTTGAAAAACACAAGGATTATCATTTCTGTTTCCAAGCCACTTCTCCTTTTCACAGCCCTGAATCCTTCTTGGCTTCTCTCCATCAATGGCTCAACGACGTGCCCCATACTAGAGCAAGTCCAGCTGTGTGCTACAGCAACTGCCTTCAGACAATAAAGTAAGAAAACGCTGCCATTCCTGAGCACACATTGTTTATGTTGCTGGCCTTTTCTTAATTACATGCAGTTTCTTGTATCAAACATCTTAACATTATTGAGAATTTGAGAATGTACTGAGAGGTTCATGTAGAATAAAAGTATTTCCAGCTTTACAGTGTCTTTATGATTGTATAACAGTTTCCATTTTTTTTAAAAAAGAAAACATGGTTTCTTTTTTTTTTTAAAAAAAAAGAAACAGATTTTTGCTCCAGAGGATATTTACAAGAGAAGTTATGTTTTTTATGGTATTGCTCCACAACCAGAAAGAAAATCAGATTGCAGCCTCAGTCCTTCAGTTTAAAGAACAAATGCATAATTCTGTTATTGTAGGAGACAGAACTTCTGGCATACCTGCTTGAAATTTAGGACTTCAGATATTTTTTATTGTTAAATCTTAAAAATCATACAAATCATCAAATTTGTACACATTCCTGAGGACATGGGTTATGAAATGTCCATGAGGAACTACGTTTATCTCTGATTTTAATTAAAGCATGCAAAGAATGATACTGTCTTTTCAAATTAGTATAGAATTATTTAAGAGTAATTTAACTATATCCGTTGCCTAAATACCAATTATCACTCTTCTGCATCAAAGGAATATAGACTATATTTTTTTATCTTGAAGAATGATCATGAAGATCAAAACATAGGCCTTCTTTTCCTTCAAAACATAGCACATATGGTTTAATTTTAAAAGTACCAAAAGGTGTCTCCATGTTTTGCATGTCTGCTTATGTGTAGATTACATCCTGAATATTTTTATACCTTTTCCTGCTCTAGAAACCCATTTTATATTATTTTGAGTGACCTTCTCTCCATGATCATTTTTATAAATGAAAGAGGATTTGAATATGCACATGGGGAAAACCTTTATTATTTGAATAGACATTATAAGTACCATAACTGGTGTTTTTCCCAAATGTCCTTATTGGGACAGCAAGGCTAAAACCGGATAGGAAACCTGACATAAATGTAATCTCTTATCAGAATCTAAAGTGTGATGAATAACACTAATATCTTATGCATTGAGACATTGACACAGATATTCTCCAAAGCATTATTGAAGGGTTTGATAGATCTCATTAGAGCACTTTGATGTCTCCATTCTTCAAATTCAGAAGTAAAAAGCCCAGGTTAGGATACAGTTGCTTAGATGGGGATGGAAGAAGATATTAGGGGAAAATGGCCTTGTTTATAGCTGGTTAGAAAAACCCACTTTTGGTGAGGGAAACAGAAAGATGTGATTTTAAATGTATGCAGTACTAATTGTATTTTCATAACATGGATGGTTATATTGATTATGTACATGCTCATTTGAAGAATATTGCTCATGCAGGTTCAGAGAAATTAATCAGAAAAAGAAAGAAAAAATACCTATAAAGAGAAAAGAAATAATTTACCAAAAATCAACAAAAAGTTACTAGATTTTATGATTCATATGTTGTATAAAAATCAGCCTTTTATGGATTGAGAGTTATAGGAATAGGAGATAAAATATGCAGCATGGCATAGTGTCTTTTTTCCATTAGCTATTTTGCCTCTGAACTTAATCAAAGAAGCAACAGAGGACTGCAGACCTTTTAACTGTAACAAAATTTGCAGGTTATGAATCCTTTCAAAATAAATCATATCACCTGCTCATTCTTTTTAATTCTGCCTATTCCATACAAGCTATACACTACTACAAGCACATTTCTTTTCTTTTGATTTCTTTAACTTGCCGTGTTGCCTACTGAAGAAGCATCCTAAATGTAATCATTGCAACACAGAATCTGAAAAACAGATGCCAAATTATTGAAGGAAATACTTGGGTTTGTCACAATTATTTCCACAAATAAAACTAAAACTCCTTTTTAATACTGAGCATGAATGCCAGTCTCCAGAACTTGCAGAACTTCTAGAAAGTTGTAAAGTGCCTACACTGGTATGGAAAAAAAAAAAAAGCTAAGAATTCTGTGGCAGGTAATTCATATATGAACAATGGATTCTAGACTACTGGGTCTTTAAAAATGTGTTTCCTAAATGCTACTGTTAATATCCTTATTAAATGTTAATTGCACTTTTTTATTTTTCCATTTTGATATGATAGGATGATTGGGTTCCTTAGATATATTGTTACAGGAGATAACTTGTAAGCAAAATATTGTCTATCAGAATAAAAACCTTCTGTTCTATTGTAATTCTGAAATATTAAATAGAAATAGTCTACTTTTAAAAACACATCTACATGCATATTTTATGTGCAATTTAACATATTTAGTACTCCACATTCAATTCATTCTCTTGAAAGTTTTACTTCAAAACAACTTCATTGTTTTAAGTGACTAAATTAAAGCTTTTTAGTGTTTCCTGCAATCTCCCAAAACAGAAATAAAATCAGTTTTAATTTATTTTATTTGCATACACTGTGGATATAATTATTGCTGCAGAGTCTTTTTAATTGTTTTCAACTAGGTGCTTGTCTTTAAGTTGAAATAGACTTCTAATTCTACATTGTTGATATTCCCTTGTTAATTTTGACAAAGCATCATAAATCCAGGTATTTAGGCTTATTGAATTTTGAAATGAGGTGATTAGTTGGAACATGGATGAATGAACTGATGCAAAGCAAAATGAATTTTATGATTTACTGTCACTTACAAGTTCCTTTGGAACTGTTATTCACAAATTGTAAAATGTATTAAGAGGTAAGATATAACAGTTACAATCAAGAATGTAAAATTTTCTCAAACAAAAGTGTTCAGGCAACCACCCAAAAAGAGTAATTGTTGAGTAAGTGTTTGTTATATGCAGTTAGTTTTTATTGTAGATCATGCTTTTCCACTCCAACATTTCAATATGCAGAAAAGTATCTAAATAGACTTCCAGCACCAGCCAATAATGTTAAACTTCCAAAGCTGATACCATTATAATATATTTTAAAATATTAATGTATATTAGAAGAGGCATATTTAGGATTATATATAACATTTATCATTTTTTATCTTAAATTTTAGCTAAAGATAACAGCAAACTACCATTATGTACTACCTTGGTCTCTGGTCATACATATTTCTATTATTGTGGCGTTTGGGGGTGTTTTAGTAGGTTTTAAATGCAAAGAACAGAGATTCAATAATTTTGCCAATGTGGTACAAATGCTAAGACATGCAAGTATGAAGAAAACCATGGATGTATTGTGGTTTTCATTCCAGTTAAATACAGATTTGAGTTATTAGAGAAGAAAGAAATAATCTAGATGTACCTTCAGAATCTAAAGTTCAAAAGCCATGGACGTTGAACTCAACAGCTTTGTAATATTAATTTTAGGCACATTCTGAACATAAAGGACTTCAAGAGATAAGAGCCCCAAGAACAGTTTGTCTTCATTTGAATTACAATTTGAAGACCAAAACTTTCCCTGAAACTTGAATGAATTGCTGTAGGCTTCTAGAAAGGCAAATTATGAGAATTCTGTATAGTGGTTCTCCTGTGCTGGTGCAGGAAAATTTAAAATAAGGCTCTGCCTATTCTTTAAGGTTCCTCTCTGCTCTAAAGTGGGAAGTACAAGAGCTTCATGGTTTCTTACT
Organism: Chamaea fasciata; assembly: GCF_029207755.1. Lineage (NCBI taxonomy): Eukaryota > Metazoa > Chordata > Aves > Passeriformes > Sylviidae > Chamaea > Chamaea fasciata. Next base: position 33,206,895 of record NW_027094091.1, on the reverse strand, counting down.
TCTCTTAACCCTGCATGAACATCATGCTTTGGGCAAATCATTCCGAATTGCCAGTCTCCTTTGTTTCCTGCAAGCAAAATAACTCTGGATGAAATTATATTGGGTAGATCAACTTCTAATCTAGAAAAACAGTAAAAACCTTAAAATCCTGATGTGAAACCTTTGCTAATGAATTTCTCCAGACATTTTACAGCCATTTCTAAAAAGCCTTCTGTGTTGTTGAATAGAAGTCCATATAACCATTTTTCATATGTTAAGTTTTAAAGATTTTACAGTAAATTTTATGATTATGAAAAGATGTACAGATTTCCATACAAATGTAAAAATAAAATCTTGTTATTTAATATCCTCATTTTGAGGTCTTATGGAAAAAAAATACTCTTTTGCCATGTTTCTAATTCTGAATTTGCTCTCTTGCCTTTTTTTCTTTTTTTTTTTTTTTTAGCTGGGTGTAGTACTGTCTTGATACATGTCACAAAACACTAAATGCTCTATGGATGCAGAGCAATCTCTGGATGTAGCATGTTCAAAGTCTTACATTGTTTTCTGGTATGAAAGATAATCACAAGGTGATCTTCCTACTTACAAACCATAATATCTCTTTTCAGTTCTTTTCTCTGCTACTGAAAACAGATCCAAACTTTATGGCAATTTTTTTTTCTCCTGAATGCCTCTGTCTCTTATCCTTGAATAATAAAATCAGAGAATCATTTAAGCTGTACAAGATCATCAACACCAACCTTTGCCCTCAAACCACTACACCCTCTTAACCATATTGTGAAGTGCCACATCCACTGGTTTTCTGAACATTTCCAGGAATGGTGGATCCACTACTTTCCTCAGCATCCTGTTTCAATGCTTAACCACTCTTTCAGTGAATAAATTTGTCCTAATATTCAACCTAAACAACCCCTGCCATCTTTTGGCTGTTTCCTCTTGTCCTATCACTAGTTTCCTAGAGAAAAGAGTAACCCCTGCCTACCCAAATCCTTCTTTCAGGTAGTTGTAGAGTTTAACAGAACTAAATCCTTAGCTCTGTCTGGGATGAGACCAGTCATACAGCCTCAGATCTATGACTTGCATATGCTCATTAATTAATGCTACTGTAAATATTATTGGCTTGAAATCTGGGCCACCATTACTCCCATCCTGGTAATTTATGGAGACATTGCAGTTAATGGCAGGGTTGCCAAGCAGAGAGGAATCATGATAGACTAGTACAAATAAAATATGTGGTGTGTTGCAGAGAGTTTTATTAGACATACTGTTAGGACTCGATTTTGTCCTGCTTTTTTATGCACCATGTGATGAACTTCACTGAACCTGCAGCCTACTGCATATATTTATATGGATTCTGGTGGAACAAACAATACCTTTTTATGCACCTTTATGGCACACAGTGTTCTGATGGAAATGTCTGTTCACATGCCTTGCATTCTTCCATTTCCGGTGTTATGTCTTCACAATTTTATATTTAATTAAAATTCATGGCAGGCGATTTACTTTGTCAACATAGGAAAGGTGATGGTGTCTCTGCCTGATTAAATGATCAAATACATTTCCCACAGAAGACAAAGATACATTTTTGGGTGTGAAAGCAATTATTCATATCTTGAAATTTTTTAAGTTTTTGTTTTCCCTCATGTCAGGGTTGGTGTGTTTCTAGTCAAATGTTACTTTAAGATCTGATTTCAAGCTTCCGTTCTCAATTTCACTTTGTCACATTTACATACAGTAACAGGTAGCTAATATGAGTCAATACAATAACGGAAATTTTTAATCTCATTAGTGGTTTTATTTTATAGCTATTTACTGTGAGGCTTATCTCACAGTAAGTGAGTGAGTGAGTGCAATTGAAAACTTTGGAGCTTATAACAGTACACATTTACAGCAAAGCACAGGATACTGAGCCTCTCTGCTGTTCAGGAATGAAAATGAGATGTAAATATTACAGTTACTGAGCAATTATCCAGTGGTCAGTTGGATACAAAGTTCCTTAAAAGCTGGACTCTTTAGCTTATTCAAATTTAGACTCTTAGTTACCTATGTGTGAAGAAAATATGCTCTGAGTTCCAAGGTTGTTTTATAAACACCTTGACAAAAAACCGTTTTGGGGGAAGGGAGGGGAGGGGTGTGTTCAACCTTTGTTTCAAAGGTGAAAACTGTATCATTATATTTAACTGGCTACCTGCAGTTCATTAGTGGAGGCATCGTTAAGTAGTACTGGAACATTTGTAGTGGCTAATCTTTCAAGCATTTAGCATTCACGATGACCTCGTTAAAAGTAACAAAGGTCAGGCTTCAGTTCAGCAGAGTTGCCCATTCACCAAGGCGACTGGCACAGCAAAGTAATCTCTGTGTGTCACTTTTCATTAATCATGCTACTTTCCTCTTCACGAAATTCCAGCAGATAATTGTTACTAAATGCGATTTGTAACACCCTGTGCTGTGGTTGAAGGACCAGAAATAGGCAAACAGATAAAAACATTGTTTAGCTTGCAGGCAGCAAGTGTTTGCTATTCAAAGGTATCAATGCATAAACATTGATTTAGCCATGAGCTGACACTTATAAAACATTTGCTGTTTCCAGAAAGCCCTGTGGTCAGGCTAAGTAATAACCAAGGGCAGTTACTTTTACCTGTCTAGCAAGGTTAGATTCTATATAATTTGTCTGATCCTGAAATGAATCAGTTTCGATAATGTTAAGCTGCTTCAGCACTGCCATAGGTCACAACAAAGTACACTTAATTAAACATTTGCAGATGTGGTAGGAAATGTGTTCCTATGTAAGTTTGCTTATGACTATATTGAATAAATATTTGATTAAGTTAAAGTTTTATACTTTTAGTTAATTGTTATTTAGTATTTTTTTAATTAATATCTTTTCCATATCTCAGAAATTATTTCATGTGTCTTCTCTATGCTCTGAAATTTCTAGGATAAATTTATCTTCATTTCCATCTGCACCTTGTAAACTTCAGTGAAAACTGAGCCATTTTAGAAACACACGAGTGGAATTCCAGAGAAGGAGATTCTAACATGTTTGTTTCATAGCCCAAAGATGCAATTTTGCTCAACACCTGGACAGATTCTGTTTTGTCACAAAAGTTAAGCTGATAGAATTTTTACAAGTTGCTGTGGGTGTTCCTTAGCAAAAAGCATTTTGATTGCTACTAAGGAAATAGGATTGCATTCCTGTACTTGTGCAAAATCTTGATCTTACTGACCTGCAAGTTCAGAGAGCAAGAACAGCAGTGAAATAAACTAGTTTTAGTGTGATTGTTTTAGATCCATCACCTACATCACAGAACAACTGGTAATGGAAGTGCTTTATTTACCAGTTTTTCTTATAGGTTAAACTTGCAACTTACAGAAAATAAATGAATGCAAAGTCAAACAAAATTTGGGACTCAAACCTACTCACATCACATCTCAAATATGTAGCAAATAAGAATTTACAGCAGTACAATTTCTTCAAAATGTGGTTTTCAAAGGTGACTGGAAATGCCTGTGTTTCTTTTGAAATACCACAGAAGAATATTGTTATTAGTTGCAGGCATCTTATGTTTAGATATAAGTTGCTGTAGCATTTAGCCAATCCATGATTATTCAGGGTAATAGTACAAAATAACTCAGTTAAAGCAAACTGTTGACAATACAAAAATGTACAAACTAAATTCAAAGAACATATAATGTGAGAATAGAAAAAAAAATAATGGTGCTGAAGAATGAAAAATTATTATTACATAATAATGTGATAAATTATTATGTAATAATAACAATGCGATAAAATATTATGAAAAGTCTTCATTTAAATGATAATGGGGTCTGTATGTACAGAGTGATCAATTGCCTTGAAAATGGTGAATGATGGTACCAGATCCTATGTAGATAAGGTGCATAGCACTTCTGATTTGAGCCTAATTAAATCTGAGCAATGAGAATTCGCAACAGAATTAAACATATCTAAAGTAATGGAGCTCCCACACAACAATACTGCTTGTTAGTAACTCAAACATAAAATAAGTTTCTTGAATTTCATAGAATACAGTTTTGTCAATATGACATTTCTGAGAATGTTTACAATATATTCACTTGAGGAGATTTTATTTGTGTTTCCCTAAGTGCCTCATTTTCTGAAAGATCTATCCTTTCTCTAATATTCGGCCATGACAGATTTTCCACCTTTTTAGATGCCTATGTGCCTGTTTCGCATTTAGTAACCCTCACCTACAAGTTAATATTTTTTTTGGTATAAAAGACATTGGACAGGTAATTTCTATTCATGCCTGTGAACCTCTATCACATTCCTACTTAGCCATCTCTTTTCCAGCCTGAGAAGTCCTGGTTTACTAAGTAATTTCTTGCATGGAAGCATTCACTCTTGAATAGTGTCCAAATGGGGTACTGTTGCAGTATTTAATTCCAACTTAAGTGCCATCTGCTAGTAGAATATTCTCTGCCAACATTTCTCTCCACCACTTAATAAGAAAGGTAGTATTGTCTAAAAACCAGGAATGAGGTACTTTCTAGTATGTGTCTCTTGGCTTCTCCAGCAACTGCTCAATTCAGTTTTACTCAAAAAAAGCATCTGCTCTTTTCTTTTATTTGGAGGAGTGGGGTGTTAAAAGTTTATATTTTGCAGTGTAGAACATTATCTCTGCTGTGCATGAACTGTTTTCAGCACTCAACCTACGGCCAAGCAGCATGAGCAACATTCAATAGAAAGTCATGTTTCTAGGAGGAATTAAATCAACAAAAATGTTGCGTAGTGTAAAAGAGAGCGGCAAGAAGAGTTAAGAGAGTCTGATTTTTTTTTCTTTTTATATATTTCATTATGAAAATATCTGGCAATTCTCACCTGATAATTCTTCTGAAGTTGTTGAGGTTAAAAAAAAAATCCAAGAGTCACCAAGGCAATAGCTGACTAAATATTTATGCCATTCATTTTTTGGTTTTGGCTTTATGGAATGTGGAAGAATGAAGGCTGAGGGTGAACTAGAAAGGGTTTTCTTTCATAATGTCTTCTGGCATAGATTTCCTAAGGTTTATTTAAGGCGTCTTAATCTAAATTGAAGCGTTTGTGTGACTGCCTGCATCAGCCCAGTCCAGTGTGCTATTTGCAGTTTATAAATATCTGTATACCTGCATACAGTTCTGCAGAACTGAACTTTTTCCCAGATAAAAATGCAAATTACAGAAGTATAGTACCTTTAACCAGTATAGCATAGCAGACTGAGTCTATATTACATGGAACGTCTTGCCATGGATTGCTTCAGATACTCAAATTCTCAGTGGTTCAAAAAAATCTTCTGTAACTTGCAGAAGTCTTAAGGAGAATCTTATAGGCTAGTGTTCTAATGTTGTCACCCCACAGCTCTTCCACTCTTGAAAGCAGGATCCATGCTCAGCCTTTCTTAGAAGCCTTTTACCAGAGATGTAATACGGTAATGAATGTAGCTGTGCTACATTCATTTTTGCAGTGCTGATTTTTCTCCTTCATAGGTACAGCTGTCGCTATCAAAATCGCATTTCATGCTTCCCCTTCTTGAACAAGCAGAGAATGCTACTTGCTAGTAAGTAATTTTGCATATTGATATCCCTGTTATAGGATGAAATTTGAGGGTATATAATAGGTTAACTCTGGAGACTAACTTTTAAAGCTTCTAATGGTACAGATGAAATTTTAGGTCAGAATGCAGGAGAGGGTAGTATGTGGGAACATTGCCAAGGCCATTGAACTCAACTGATACTTTAGGGGAAGTTTTATCTGAATTGTTCCCTGATCACAGAAGCAAATTTTGTCTGAGAGGAGTTACAAAGAAATATATTTAAAACAGAAATAGTGCCAAGATTTTGGGTAAGTGTAAAATGGACATGTGAATAGTTTATACATAAGGAGAACTGGGGGGTACCAAGTGTCAAAAATATGGTCAGCCAGAAAAGGCATGGCATAGTTTTAATGGATAAAAGGGTTGAGATGCATGAAACAAATTTACATTTTCAGAATGGCAATGATACTACATCCATATGGATAGTTAATAAAATTGGGCTAGTTGAAAATTTTTATTTGTTTCTTCAGAATTTATTAAATAGTCCTCTAAAATTTCTTATATTTAGAGAATGACGTGTTTCAGTAGGAACTATGTTTGTGCATTATTTTACTGTATTTTTGTTGTCACTCGGTCCTGACAAGGGAAATTTTTCTCAGAAAACCACAGCAAAACAGGAAGAAAAACTTCAGCAGAAACAGTTTGGCATTTGTTCAAGCTGAAACAAAGTGGCTGGATGTACTTAGTGCTATACAAGTGTCAGAGATGCCATTTAGAAACTTCTGTAATGCACAACTGAAATCCTACCTTTGAATTTACTGATTGTACTGCTGCAACCCTATCTAGATTGATGGCCATGAAAAAGAAAGATAGGCTATAAATACACAAACATAATCTTGTTTACTATACTTCTACTAATTAGTAAATGCAGGGTAAAATCATAAAATCAATTATTTATAGTTATATAAAAATTAAGATTTATAGGTATTTGGATTAAACTAAAACTCTTTTCTAGACACATAAGATTCCTTGACACTCTTTAAAAAAAAAAAAAAGATAAAAAATTGCTCTGAATTGTCAAGGACCTGCAAAATAAATCCTTAGACTGCAACCTTTTCTAGTTAAGTTCAAAGAACTGCAGAAGACTGCAGTTTCTCTCATGACTTCTGGTTTTGAACATGCTTTGAGTAGAAAATCAGTTTGCTTTACTCCAGGTAGGAAATTTTATGGCTATGGTCCGCAGAAGGAAATGGTGACCACAGTGTTGATGGAAATGGTAGATGGAAAAATGTATTTCAAGGTTCATATGTTCTTATGTTTTTGATTCAGATTTTCAGAGGCAGAAATCCCTTTTTTAATTGTTCAATATCACCTGTTCAAAATGAAAGTAGTTTTGCTCATCATCTAGAATTTCTAAAAACACATAAACATCTTGTCTATGAAATTTTAACAGCTACATTTGTTTTAAAGGGGAACAATATGGGGAACATTCTATTTCTATTCTCACTAGATGTTGCAATCAAAGATTTTAATAAGTATTTGGAGAAGCATTACATTTAAGTATATAAAATAATTTCTACAGGGGAAGTGAGGAGAGATTTATGATTCTTTTTTCATCTACTTTTTCCGCCTCTATGCAACCCAAAGAACAGCTGATATTTTCATGCTCAGGAAATGTCAGTTGAATAGTATAAAATATCCTCTGTGAAACATCTCACTTTTTCTTTTTTTATTTACCAGGTGGGATTTTAAGCTTTTTAGGGTATAATGGCCTACCAGTGCTATATCAATGATTTTGTTGCATCACATCCCCAGGACTAGGGAAATAATGTAGGTCTGTCTTTATTCTAGTTTGATAAGCCTTAGAATCATGAACTATCAATGGCAAATGGTCTGTAAGTTGTTGCCAGACAGTGAAAACCTTTGTGCCTTTGTTTGTCTCTAAAACTATGAGCGATTTCACTGCAGTCATATAGGGGTTTGTGTCATGCTTAGGACATGTTCACTCAATTGAAAAACAGTCACATTTGTGTGACCTGCAGGGATAATTTCAGAAAAAACAAGTGAAGATGTTAAAAATTATTTTTCTCATGCAAGTAAATACAAAATTCCTTTTTGTTGTTTAAAACACATACAAAGAAGTGCATTGAAGAACTTACCCAGTCTATTTAAAAATTAAAAACAGACATGGACTGGCATAAAAATGGTATTTCAAAAATTAAGTGATTTGCACATGCATTTGTAAACATGTATTAATAGCATTATATGAAAGAAATACCCACTGAATTTGTACCTAGCCATAATATTTATTTAGAGTCTTTATTGGTGTTCTTTGCAAGCCAGTTTGTGGGTTTGCTTCTTTTGTGAATTATAAGGTAATCAATAGCTTGTGAAAGTAAATAATGTCTCCAGTCAGTGCACTAGATAGCTATTATTTATCCAGGATCTCACTTCAGCTATGAAATTATAAAAGGTGTACTACGGTAACAGCTACAATAATTACTTTAATTATACTGTAAATAAAACAGAAGGTGCATAACCACTTTTTCTATCAGATTTCTCTGAGGGCTATAATGATTTAGGGGCTTTGACATTACTGTAGTGGCAAAGACTATTTTATTCATTTAAAGCCTATACAAAAGACATCTGTAGAAGTAAAAAACCACTGTATAAACATCAGCATTATAGAATAATTAGCTATCCATCAGCAAATAATATAACATGATGTAAAACTTTTTTTTCCCCAAAAAACCTAAATCTGTTTTTTTTCAGTGTTTCTTTCAGGTTTGGATTATTAACATACATCTTTCCTTACTTTGGTGGATAAACTGCCTTGGCTTGTATAGCCATTTCTGATACTGTGACTTAGAGCTTTAATTTGATTCTGATCCCTCGACACACATCATGTGTTCAGGGATGCGTAAATTTGAATTTGGAGGTTGCCTGCTGACTTCTAAGTAAATAGGAATTTATGCAGGCACCAGCATTCTTATAATTATTTCGTTGGTTATCTTGCTGGATCACATCTAAGAAGCACAAGAATAATCTGAGAAGTAAGTATATGTGCAAATATATAACTGTAAAAAACTGTATGGCTTTTATCTCTGTAAACTATAGATTATAGAATTGTTTTCATTATTTCAGAGTTTGTGGTAACATCTTTGGCTAGGACATCAAGAGCCTATCAAAGTTTTCTTTGTAAAAGGGTCTAAAAGACAGATCAAAAGACTCTGGAACATTCACCCTGTGTGTGGCATTGCTTTCAGATTCTCCCCTTAGGTAATGAAGATTTTACCTCAATAAAAGATCCTACCTCTGAAATCTGCAGGAGTTACAACTTCTTGGTTTCTGGTTCCTCCATAGTTTTTCACAATTCTTTTAGTTCACTTTTGTTCACACCTCTGTTTTCTTCCGTAATAGAATCTATTTTTCAGAAGTGTGTTTCCCGTTGAAGCTGTGTGTAGCCCGAAAAGAATAGTGGCATTTGGATCTTCCCTTCCCCTGGCATCATCGCATCCTCCCTGCCTACACTGCTTTCTTTTCTGCATCCCAGACTCTGAGGTTCAAAGAAATATGCTCATCTATTTCATGTTATCCTTGTCTCTTCTGTGCATCCTGGCTGTCTCTTAATAGAAACATACTTGTTGCATGTTGTACATATGAGCGACTTAAGCATAATAAAAAATCTTTACAGCCAACTTCAGGAATCTTTCTGACACACCCTCTAATATTCACACATTGCTTTTACTGAATCTTCCAAATCTAAAAAAATTATTTAATCTTCCAAAGATTCCAAGCCCATCAGCAAAAATTCATAACTTGGAAATATAGCAGTTTTAGGCAACTATCAGACTGTAACAACAGGAAGTTGCTTTACCATTTTTCCACTTCCAGTTACTTTTTGAACCCCCCTTTTTGTTTTTTCTTTTCCCAGCAGAAATCCCCTTTTTCCATCACAGGTCCTGGACACAGAGAAGCAAAGAACCAGCTGCCATCATAGCTTATTCTACATTACTGTGGTGTTTCCTCTCCTGAAGGGATTTCTGAGCTTGCTTTTAGGTAACTTTAGTTCACTTACACATCACAGACTTTGGTCAAAACTGCTTTAGTATATGCTTTCTGCCTAAAAATTGAGAATTCATTAGTGAGATTTTTTTTAAAACCAACTCAGTGGTCATAATGACTTTGGCATATAAATAGTCCACAAAACTGATATAAGTAGCTTTTGTCATCTTCTCTGTGACAATTAAAGACCTGCCAAAGCTAATTACACCACATACCAGTGATGAACAGCTTCTTTAGTTTTCTTTCTTCTTTACCTTGACAGAATTCTTTTAACAGAAACTTAGTTATATTCTTTTTTTTGAACACACTACTAGAACATGTATTTTGAGATAAATGAAAACTACTGTATGCAGAACAAAGTCTTGTTTCATTTTATATAGATTTAGTGCTTTGTGAAGGTAAGAAAGTCTAAATTTAATGTGAACCTGTTCAATGTTCACTGTTATCAATCTCATCCCTTTCCACCTTAAAAGGATTTTTTTTTAGGGAGCGCTTAAATAAAATAATGTCTTCTATCCCATAAGATCCTAGCAACGTCCTCTCTCATTACTTTAACTATATACATATAGATTTCCCTTATATAAGGGGAAATTTTAAAGCACAACAGTTTTATCACAAGAGACATCAAAAAACTTTATCATATTAGGACATGTACCAATTAGCTCTGCGCATTCCATATGGATATACCGTGTCACAGGGTATAAATATAAAATAGAAATACCATGATGTACAGTGAAATCTTATCAGGCTCAAACAAGTATCCTAATTGTGCAAGTAAAAAGAACTGATGTAACAAGGGGCATTGGTGCCTGCAGGCAAGCCTTTGATTCTGTACCTTTCCAACTTGCAGCATTCTGCGCTGAATATCCTTGTAGTCTTTCTCAGCACAACCTAAAAAACCTCAAATAATTACAAAAGGCAAGAGTATCACCTTAGCTGCCATTGTACAAGAGATTGTCCTGCAGTGGATATTACTTAGCAATTAGGTGGACAATACTCAAGTAGTCACTCTTGCAAAAGTAACTGAGCATGCTTGGAGAAAAGAATTTATAATAGCTTCCAAAACGGGATTTTGGTAAATAAATCTGATCTTTGAAAAATTAAATACATTTATTTTCAGATTAAATATTTTTAGAGTCAGAATCTTTAATGAAGTGTCAGAAAGTGACCTCCTGTTTTCATGACAGCCAATACAGCCAGAACATGCAATATGAAAATCCCTCTGCAGGGTGAGCTGTGGATATAAGCAGCATTGTCCAATGAGTTTTGAGTTCTTCTTTACAAGGGCAATATTACATATATTCACTGTGCCTTGATATCCTCATGGTATGCAGAGCAAGAAGACAAACCTGACAGAATTCTGATTTCTTACTAATTTTTAGCCAATTAACAAGTTGGTTCCAAAGCCCTGAAGTTTTATGTCCATTTTAAAAATAGTATATCAGAATTTTAGCCATCAAATAACTCTCAAATCTGCATGATATCAAGTTTTATTCAGTGATGCTTACCAGATGCTGAATGACTCAATAAGCATATCAGCTTAAGTGAGACCTGACATATAATGAATTTGAACTGCATTGCCTAGTGATTAAAAACATGTACTTGTTTGACTGATAAAGCACCACTGCCAGTTCTCAAAGATATAAAAAATATATCAAAATCTTAATTTTTAAAAAATTATTTCTTTTTTCTCTTGCACAGCTTCTCAGAGCATAGGAAGGATAAGGGATTTCTACTTTCTTCTTTCTTGTTGCATAGGTTTCATGGGAGCTGGAACATGTAGAACAATGTACAGAGTTGTCAGCAGAGCAAAAACAGCTAAAACAAAACTTCAAAGTTCCAAAATCAAGTGATCAGGAGTTACAAATACTAGAATTAAATTTGCCCATGCAAATTTCAACTAGGTGATTTTTATATATCAAATGCTACAGTCTTCAGCTAAAGGATTCCTTCTTTTTTTCCAGATCATCCCTGATTTAGACCACAGAAGCAGGCTGGGATGACTGAACAGCTTTTTCAACCACTCTGGCACCAAGAGTGGTCCAAGGCATCTTGACTGTATAGTTGTTACCATCTGAGGTTTTGCATGATACTCATCGCTATTGTATGAGTTCCACTCATGACTATCAATTTAATCTCAAACTCCACCCGTGGGGCAGGAGATTATTATCTATAATTGTCACAGGAGCCAGAGCAGATGGATGGGGCTGGGTCAAAGGCTCAGAAGCAAAATTAATGACTTACAAGGAATCCTTATATAGATTATTCACACATTCCAGAAAGTGCAGTGCTTAAAAGTTCCCAAGTCCATAAAAGCACTATGGTTTTATGAATGTGCTCCTGTCAACTCTACTGTGATTCTGATGGCATTGCACAGGAAACTGGCCTCATAAGGGTTTGACACTTCAGTACCTACATCATGCTCTTGCGCTCTTTCGCTGGCAGCACATACACTCCATCCTGATCTACGGGTCAGTCTTGAGTTTGTCTATCCATACACAACCTAGTGAAAAGTTAATGCTTCCCTTTTAGCTACCTCACAGATAAAAATATTTGAGAATATTGAGTGCCTAACTTGAAGTTAAAAACTTCAGCAAGAGTCAGAAGTCCAGGAAGTTACACTGTTTTAAGGCCATGCTTAAAATTCTGTGTCAAGCAGTCATAGGGACTAAAGTAAAAGAACTCAATGATCTGAGTACACAATTTAAGATGCTGAGCCCTATTTGTGCAGGAAATCAGAATCATATAGGTCTACATTCATGACACACCTTAATATTACAGCCATGGAAATGTTTGAAGTTGTGAATCTTCATCATTCTTTAAATGGAGACAAGAGTTTCAAGCCAGGTCCACAGACCCAGAAACAAGGAATACACCACTTGGTATCAACTTTGAGGATACATTTTAGGGGATATGCAGTACCCTGTAGGAAGTCTATGCTAGAATCTAGAATCCATTTCTATACAGAAAAAGTTTAATAAATGGACAAGTTCTTCTGATAGCATCTGCTTGCTTTATTTCACATTCTGCAACTTGTGCCAGAAATCTGAGAGAGGTCTAATGACTAACAGCACCTTTCATGAAGTGATCCCTATTCATGCCCAGAGCACATCCTTGCTCAGTGAGGCAGAAGAGTTTTGGGAAAAACAGTATAGGATGATGCAAATATGGAATGTATCAAAATGCAGATATCCAAGAAAGAAAAATCTCATTTCTTTGCTTTTACAACTGCAGTAATACTCCTTGCAATTATTAGTTTGGTTTGAGCTTTTCCTGTTCCTATGAAAGAAAAAAGTGACTGAGAGTGGTTAGGTGGTGTGAAAAATATTAAGGTTTGTTTTTTTCTTCCCTACCCTTTTTCTGGTGGGAGGGAGCAGCATGTAAGGAAAAACTTGGTTTCACTTCTTAGAGTTTCATTAAAAGAATGACTACATAATGTCATAATCTTTTTTTTTTTAATCTAGCTGCCAGAAAACAAGCTCTCTGAACTGTTTTGAGAATTTTTGCCCTTTTTCACACACTACTGGGCTTTCTTATATTACAAACAGTGATCACTAAATTACCATTGCCATTTTAACCCAACCAAAGACTACAGAAAATAAGCATTAAAGCAATAATAGTTAATAATAATTACGTAAAAGTGTTTTTGGTAATGAATTTAGTTTCTGCTGACTTGCTAGTTAACCATATGGTTAACTTCAGAATCAATCAAGAATTTCCTTGGACTTTACTTAACAGGGTGACATACAATTTAAGTACATGAAGTGTGATAAATACAAGCTGTCTTGATGAAGATCACTCTGTTGACTTAGATAATGATTGAATAAGAGAAGTGTAATAACAAATATGTGCATAGATATTTAAAGGTAGAAATGAAGCCAGCCTGTTGGAATTATCAACAGAAAGTTTAGTATGGTTAACACTTTTCCTTAGTTACATATAGTAAGCAGAAGCAGTGTAGTGCACACAGAAAAACATCATTACACTTGCTACAGGGCATAGGCAATCAGAGATCCAGTTTCTTTATTTTACTACTGCTTTACACCTTTATGCAATTAGAAACTCAAAGTTGTATAACTCTTGTGGTACACAAGGACGCTGCTTTCGTCAGGCTGTCAGACTGAACACCCTATGAGGCTACTTTTATTGCAGTTTTCTTATTTGTCTCTATGAGGTTTACAAATTTGTCTCTATGAGGAGATACTTTTGCAGATCATTACTTGGCTAAAAGGACAGTTTCACCATCATTGTTTCAGATTCCTTTACTTTAAATCTGAAGAGTAAACTAGATGTTTTTCTTCATTGTCTAGACACAGAGGTCTATGCAGAAACAGCATACAGGAAGAAACACTGACATTCTAGTGAATATCTTCTATCCACGATTGCTTTTCAACACAAATTGTAGTGATGTGGTCCTTAATTATGACTCATAAAGCTGGGGTAGCCTCTGAACCAGAAGTGTGGTACTTTACTGTCGACAGTTGGGTTACCACTCTAAAAATGACTGCCAGATTCAATTTGAACACTTTTGCAAAGTTAGGTTGATGACAATTTTTTTAACTTTTCCAAGCCTTCAGAAAACTCTTTCCCACTAAGTGCTGATGCTTCAAAGACATAAAGTTGACATAGTACCAGTTTGACTTTAGGCTGTGACCATGTTTATCAACAATAGGAAGTAAAAAAAGCATATTTATGATTAGAAGTAATTTTTAAATCAAATTTTTTAAGGACTAAGTTTGTTGCTGTTTTGTCAATTAAATTCTACTCCCAAACTTTATGGCATTAATGTGCATGAGTAGAATAGTAGAATAGTAGCAACAACTTCACTCAAATATTTCAGCTTTCCACCACAAGGAATATGTTGTGTTTTGCTAAAGGATAATTCTGCAGCCAGAGAACACAGTACTGCTGGAAGGCTGTGTTCCAATGTCTTCAAGTTCCTTCAGTGCTCAGTTCAAACAAATGACGGGGGTAAAAACTCAACCTAAATTTAATTCTAATAAAGTATTTCAATGAAGGTATTTTTCAAAAATCAAAGGAGATTTAAGCATTATTGCCTAGACTAATTATAAGGGCAGTCAGTAAAAGTGGCATGTACAACTCTACACATTGTGAAAATTAATAATTTTTCATCAGTTTCAATACTCAGGTAAAAATGGATAGATTTTAAAAAAAAATCAGCAACCAAGAAGAAAATACACCAAAAACAAACAAACAAAATATTGAAAAAGACTAGAATTTTCACAGATTTCAGGAACAGGATGCATGAAAAACGGATGTGGCTCGGAAACGGAGATAGGCATATACTCCCATAGATGCAAAGAAACCTGAAACCCTAAATTGCAGCTTGCAACATAGAAAGAAATCTCTTAGGGGCAGGTTCATTTTTCATCAAGTTAAATCAGCTGCTGAGTATCAGAAAAAGATGCTCACATCTTCCCCAACATCCCAGTAATCCAGAGAGAGATCATTACATTGCAGTAAACGACCTTATTGCAAAGTCTGGTGGGTTGGGGTTTTTTTTCCTTTTTACTATCTGCAAACACTCTAAGGGTATACCTACCCTGACTTGCTTTTCTTCACCAAGAAAAGCAACTTTAATAAGGCTTTTACTTTCCTCCCCTTAAAGTACTAGCCAGCCAGCCCAAGAGGGGAAGTGCTTATTTGCTACTCTTCTCTGGTTTACTGTTTAGGCTAAGCTCCAACAGCTGGTGACTTGATTCAGAGGTGATAAACAGTAGCACAGAAAAGCTGTGGTATCCCTGCTTGATCTTCTGATTGTAGAGTCGGGGAACCTTTCAGGTTTAATGTCTTTGGTAAGTTAAGCTGTGTTAAACTGCCTGCTTAAAATTAAGGGAGTGAGATGTGTTTATGTTTGAAGGCATCATATTTGTTTTGAAGGTTTGCTCATCTGTTAGTAAATTATCTCTGACAAGGTGCTCTTTTTGTCTGTGAGGTTCATTGAAGGTAGGCAGCAGTCACCTTTATTTTGTGAAGCAGAACAGGAAAGGCAAGGCTAAAAATTGCAGTCTGATGCTATGTTATTAAGCCCATATGTTGCAGCCCACAAAAAGATGGTGTTGCAGAGAAGTGTGCCAAGTTTATTGGGAAAAGATTGGATAGCTATAGAAAGAGAGAAAAAGCTACTTTTTTGTAAGTTTATAGTTGAGGCTGCAGCAACCTTATGATTGTAGACAGAAATGCTGATACAGGAGCTTTTTGCAGTGAAGTGGACTTAATGTGGAGAACAGTTTTTTCTCAGAGTACCAAATGTGTTGTAGTCCTCCATCGTCTATATACATGAAGTTGAGGGGACTTTGAGTCTGTCATAAGGGAGCAAACAAAGCAACTGGAATTAATTTCAGTGCTGGTTTTGCTTGCACACACTGTAGACTATCAGCATGGTATATAACATTTCTCAGTCTATCTGTCTGCTTTTCAGGAAAGAAATTACACCTATCATTTATTTTCCTATTATGATGTTTAGGGAGCATACCAGGTATGCACTACGTTAAAGAGCAGTAGAAAAGTAACTGTATTGATCATTCAGATTTCTGAAAAAAAATATCCTTTAACATAGCTTTTGTGTTCTATAGCAGAAGGAGGAGGCTGGGTCAAGGCTACAAGCTAGATCCAGATCCTGTTCTTTTAGCTGTAATTAATTTTGTCCCAAGATCAGCTGGATTTCCATATATACCCTGAATTTCAAAGCTTGAGCGTATACCTTACTGGCAAGAAAAAGATAGATTTTTTTTGTTGGGTTTTGTGAATTTGCTACTTGCAGGGTAAGTAATTTTTCTTATGATATGACTTATTGATATATGATGATGAAACTGGCCTCTGTTCTAAATAACTTCTCTAAAAAGGAAGAAATACCTAGACACTAGTGACTGGATCACTGCTTTCAGTACTGAACTGCTGTAGTATATAGCATTTTGAACAGTCATCTGTTTTTGTATTTTAAAGTTATGCATCATCACTTATAAATCATTAGTACCAAAACGCCCTTAAAATTCTTTCTACAATTTTTGCCTGCACATTTACAGTGATACTGCCTTTAATTATAGGAGACAGACTACTCCTTGCAAATCAGTATTATTTTATGCACTCCTTGTAACCTTAAATAAATGTATAGCATCTATTCAGTACAGTATAAAGGGCTTCTCCAGATGGTTTAATCATGACAGATAACCTTATTTATTTTTATGACAGTACAGGGGCAAGCTGCACCTGTGGTCTCTTCCCAGGTCTGTCTTGCAGGCTTCTATTTCAAGCGACAAACCTTACCAACACTTTGGCAGGATTGAATATGGCAGTTGACCTAACTTCAGACTGAAGCCATGCTCTCAAATTCTTGCTCCAGTTTCATGTCAATCAGTTATTCATCCTTTGTACAACCTTTACAAGTGTTTTCTTCAGATAGACTATGCCACCATTTCTTCTTTTACTTCTGTTCTTAGTCTTGATACTAGGACAGTGCTCCCTTTTCTGATAGGGTGAACCTGGTGAGCCCAACAGTAAATTTTGATTTTGTCTCAGTGACACACTTCTGTAAGGTCTTGTGACAAAGATCAAAGTTACAAAGAGTATCTCCCTAAAAAGATATGTGTTATCCATTCCCTGCAGAAACACATCACAAGTACAGGAAAGGTTGATCACAATAGGTTCACTTGCCCAGGTCAGTGGAACATGCAGGTGGCTGAGCTGCAGGAGGTGGTGATAAGGCTATGTAACATCAGGGAAGCTGAGAAGGAGTTAAATAGCTGTTTCCAAGTGCAGTCTGTGGGGAACCCAGAGCCTGCAGCCAAACAGCTGAAAACTTTCCCCAACAACACACACATCGTAGGAAGGGGGACGGTAATACATGAGAATGGAAGTTTGCAATGGCAAGAACCAGCAGGAGAAAGAGACTTCCTTGAAGCCGGAGGTAGCCTTACAGAACCCATTCACTGCTCTGCAAACTGAAGAGGAAAGACCCATCACCTCAGGAGAGCTGCTGGGGCTGAGTAATGCAGTCCAACCTGCTCCCTGTGCTATAACCAGTGCAGCTAAGAAGAGGCTACAGGTTAGTAAATAGTAGGTGACTCTTCTGAGAGCTATGGAGACACCCATTTGGCTCTCTGGAGAGATGTGCTGCTCACCTGCAGCTCACATCAGGGATGTCACTGAGAGACTATACAGCCATATACTGACTCCCAGCTACTATCCACTGCCATTGTTTCACATGGGCACCAGTGATGCAGCCAGAAGTACTCAAGGAGTATCAAGAAGGATTACAGAGTCCTGGAAGCAGCAGCAACGGAGTCTGGAGCACAGGTCGTTTTTTCACCAATCCTGCTAGTCAGAGGAAAGGGGTTTGAAAGGGCTGGCTGACTTTGGAGAATTGACAAATGGTGACACAGCCAGGGGTTTATCTGTTACACCATGGCACTCGCTTTGAGAAACCTGGCCTGCTGGGGGCTGATTGAGCTCATCTATCAGAGGAAGACAGCAGCATCTTCATTCATACATTTGACAAGATGATGAAGACTTTAAATGAAACTTTCAAGGGAAGGGAAATTTTAATCCATTCCACTCCTGCCAGTTTGATGCCAGTGCCAGAAATAGATGCCCAGAAACCTGTAGAGGTGCCCCAGGCCAGCAGGAGAGCACATGAAGAGCAGCACAAAGGAATTCCAGCCACTTCAGCCAGTGAAGTCGGCTTCACTGGGGGCACAATTTAGATGCCTCTATGGAAGACCAAGTAGCATGAGTAATAGGTGAGGGTTAAGACATGTAGGGATATGATCTTATTGGCACCACAGAAATGTGGTGGGGTGGTTTCTGTGACTGGAATGTTGGAATGGAAGGATATAGGCTCTTTAGGAAGAATACGTATAGAAGGCCAGAAAGTGGTGGTGTTGCCCTCTCTTACAATGACCAGCTGGATTGCATGGAGTTCTGCCGGGGGCTGGATGAGGAGTCAGCCAAAAGCCTCTAGCTCAGGATAAAGGGAGTGCAGGGACAGATGATATTATTAGGGGGTCTGCTACAGGCCACCTGACCAGGAAGACTAAGTGTCTGAGGCCCTTTACAGACAGATAGGAGCACTCCTGTGTTCGGAAGGCCTGGTTCTCACGGAGCACTTCAACTACTCCAGTATCTGTTAAAGGGACAGCATAACAGACCATTAGCAATCAAGGAGGTTTCTGGAAATACATTCCAGATCACAACTTTCTTCTTTAAATGGTAGAGGTGCCAACAAGGTGTCCCTGCCTGTGGTTGAAACTAGGTGGTCTTCCACATCCCACTTAAACCATTCTACAAGCATGGCAGCACAACTCAGTAAAAGTAAGGATGATGTTTCTTAAAACATTATTTTCTCAAACTTAAGTAAGCCCAGGTACTTAAATTTTAGCCTCATTGTTTCTGCACAACCACATTTCATTCTCAATATCACTCCTGCATCATTTTTCTAGTGCTGCCTCAATCCCTTCCTTTCTGTAAGATTTTTGTTAACATTTTAATACCTTTTTTGATCATAAAATTCCAACAAGTGAAAGAAACCCATTAATCAAGCTGAAATCAGACAGCCAGAAATTTTGCAATTAGTAGTTCTTCTACTCTTTTCCTATTAACTCTTGGAATTTCTATATTATGTTTTATCTGTGATGATATTTTTTCTTGCAAAGTTTTATCCAACAAGCTGTAATGATATCAACCAGCCCAGTTAAAGAACACAAAATATTTTTAAATGTTGCCTCCCATGTTCCCCAAAATTAATACACATTTTCTATTATAATGAAGATCATGATGTTCTTAACTTCTTCAATTTTTTAAAAAGTAAGAATATAATTTAAAAATCCAAAATTTCCCAATCAATTATGAAGAAAAATGAAATTTATATAATTTGCCTTTTTTTCTGCTATGCTCCTGTGAACAAACATAAAAATTGAGGTAAGGAAAGTTAAGATAAAGTTAACAAATAAAAAGGTGAATCGAGTACCAAAATGAGGCAGCAAAATGCTGAAACCCAGGTTATCACATACAGGTGTATCTTAATTTAAAACAAACTCTTCTCTTACTCATTAGTCAGCAGTGGTTGTTGTCTTGACAGTAGAAAACATTGTGGTACTGCTGTCTGATTAATAACTTCCATTTGCAATTTGGGTGTTGCTGACTACAATGGAATCCTTTTCAAAGTGACTCCAATGCTGTATGATAAATGGATGGACTTCAGGAAGCAGCCTGGATCTGTAGACAGTGCTGGCCATGGAGAAATTGTTCTCTGCTTATTTTGCTACTTCTAATAAATTTTGCTACTTCTTTAAATTTTGATTCACTTTCTTTATACTTTTATATTTTCCAGTGCCTTGTTACACACTTCTGTATAGTTCTTGCATAAATATTTTTCTGTTGTCACTGCAATTTCAGCAGAAACTACTGAAGAAATGTTCCATGGGGTTAAAAGCTATATATTATGTTTAATGGCTTATCTCCACCCCTTGTGTGAGCACACTGATATTCAGCCTGAATTTCAGAATCTTATTATTTTTCAAGACTAATCAGTTAAATGTTTCATCAGTTAACAAAGAATAAACTGTGGTCCTCCAATTCCAATCCCATATTCTCTTTCTAGATTGAAAGCTAAGTATGTGTGCTGAAGGCTTCTCGACTCTGATCACACGCTGATGTTTATTTTTTGTAGGAGACTCAGATATTTTCTTAAAATGTTAGTTTAACTGCAGGTAAGAACAAAGATGTGGTGGTAAATTAATCAAAATATTTTTATTGTTCTAGTCTCTCTTTGAGGAAAGAAAAACAAAAATGTTAAAGCAGGATAAAATTATTATTTTTTCCCCAAAGACTAAAGTCTCAACCATATGAGAGACAAGAAATACAATTCAGTATAAAGAAGAAAATATTAGTACTTTTTTGTGTTATTAATTTTGTAATAGTGAGCAGGAAAGGCACTGATCAATAGGAATAAGCCCTCTGCCGAGTACTGCCCATCAGCATTTGGCTAGTATTATTGAAACTGCAAACTCCCTGCCTGTATCTCCAGTAGCATCTAAATGTGCAGATAAATGTTCAATGCTGTGCTGAAATTTATTTACTAGCCACCACTGAGAATCAAACTGTAGGATGTAAATTAAGTAAATTCAAATACTCACAAACATGTCCAAGTCAACACTCCCACTACAACAAGTGTAAAGATGGAAGCTCTTTTAACTCTGGTTTGATTTCTGGAAATGCCTTTCCCTTTCTTTGTTGACCACAGGGGAAATTTTGGACAAGACATCAAACTTTTAAAGTTCAATGAAGGGTTCAGGAGGGTGCCTGAAGTAATTTTAGTATTGTTCCTCTTTCTGGCTTTCTGTTCAATATAATTTAATTGCTATATAACCTTCTTCACTGTAAGAAACATTTTCTAATTGCTATTTTTTGTTATTCTTTTTCCTGTGAATTAATCCAGCTTTTAGTTACTTTCATGACAATACATGATACCATGTGGTTCTCAGCAAGTTTTGTGTTGAATATTTAGTACAACTGTGTTGACATTCTGCCAGGCTCTTGGTGAGAGCTGCTTGTAAGAAGTCTTGTAGCTGAAGCTGATTCAGTTTAAGGCAGGTCACAAATCTCAGTCACAGTTCAGTAGATCACCCAGATTTTATTGTCTGAGTTAGCCTCTTTTATGGCTGGCTTCCAAAACAGTGTATTGGAGTATGAGTTCAGAAGAGGCAAACCAGGAAACATGAAGGGCTGAGAAGGCACCATGCTGCTAACATGCAATCTGTACTTTGCTAGTCCTCTGCTTCAGCTCTTGGCATTGTCCGTTGTGAATAACAACAAATTAAACCATTATAAAAATTGATATTATTGTTCAGAGGGACAAAGGTTCTCTGTCTCTCTCTTCTGGAGTTTAGTGTATCAATTATCTCTTCTCTCTTCTTAATCAAGAGAAGCAGCTGACAAGAAATGTGTTAGATGTTACTAGTAGGAAACCCCAGATAGCAAGACTCAGGACTTTCCTTTACTTCAGAGAATACAAGTGACAAGCTCTGGATAAATTCCTTTTTCTTTTCATTTAAAACAACCTACCCACAGAGCCAGCCAACATTAAACATGGCCTTTCTTGAGATCTGTTATCATGTGAAAAATAACGTAGACCTACAGAGAAATAAATACCAGATTTTGTATTTTGTACCGATATATATATGCATACATCCATACCAGTAGCATATGCTGTTTTGCAGAATGAAAGTTGAACTTTTAAGTAGCAAGTTTCAGTGTTAACATTCTCAAGTGTGTATTGGTGTGTACTGCCAGCATATCTGAAAACCTGAAGCAGCCAACTGAAATCTACCAGTAAATGCAGTAATATTCCTCAGTACATTCTAGAGAGTGTTTCTGTGTCTATTCTCTAGAAAACAATTCTTGGCTGAAAATTTTACAATGAATAATTGCTTTACAAGTATTATAAATTTTCATTTGGGCATTAAATATTAAAAATATTTACTAAAGCCATTAACATAAATTTTCTGAATGACATTAGCATAAATTATTGTCCACATTTTTCTGAATGTTTTTAAAAGACTGATTGCTCCCTTACTATAATGTTAATTTCATCACTCACTGTTATTTAGAATAAAACAATTTAAACAATCTACCAGCAATAGCTAATGCTCTTTTTGCTGTTAAATTTGGTGCTTTTTCATTACTCCTCAAGTATATTGATTAGATTGGAAATTTATAGTATGTGTTTCTCAAACAAGTGTTTGAGAAAAATATCTGTCTCTTAAATGTATTTACAGATAGACCCTGAAACATAATAACAATGAAGAAGGTCATAACACTTACTCTTCTATTCCTGGATACATAGTAAATCTCATTCTCCTTTTGACATGCCTTCCCATTCTCCTCTTTTTTTGTGCAATACCCTTTACCGTTATTAGTTTTACTACTTATATCATTTTAAGTATATATTAACTTGTGTCCTTCAAGAAACTACAATATCTGTAACACTGAATTTTTATGACTGTTTTTCCTTCATTATTTACATGTTGGAGCATGACTTTTTTGTCTTGTCTCATCCTTCCTAGACCAATCTGAGTGCTGTTTTGTTGGGATTTTTTAAATTAATACCTGTATTTATTGTTTCAGCCATGGCCAAAAAAGGTTTTTTTGTGTTCTCTGGAATGTAAACTTTTTTTTTCTCTAAGTTTTACCCCTTTTCACGCTTGATTTATTAGCTGACATGTTTGTTTTCCTACCTTTAATTTATAAATGATATAACCAATTATTTATACTTTTCTTTCCCTAGAGAATCCTAGGCAGAATATTTGATTGTCCTCAGATAATTCATGCCATGGGGGAAGATCTCTCAGGCAGCTGGCAGCAGTTAGCCCAGCTTGTTTCTAACCTCTCTTGGGCCCTGACATGTGTCAGGCCAGCCGAAGCTGCCCGTGTGTTGCATCAGTGGTGACTGGCACTGATGCACTGTGCACGCTCACTTGCCCCCTCTGCTGAGTTTGCCTTTTTGCCTCTTGCCTGTGCAGTCAGAGCCGGTCTGGGTAGGAGAGGGTAATACACGTTAACTTCAGCTGTGCAACAGCCTTGCTTCAAAGCTAGCCTAGTGACTTCACAAGGGTCTATAATCACATTGGCATTCATACAACCTGGCTGAAATCTGAGTAGTGTGCACACAGTATTACAGAACTTGTCCAGTTTGTCCAGGCTGGCCTACAAACACAAGAATATTACTGCCTTCTGAAGGGCAAGCAGTAGATTTGTGCCCTTTGCATTGTTGCTAATAAAGTCCCATAGCTGTTCATTTTTAACTAAAGTACTAGTTTTATAAGTAGATGGCACACTGTCTCCTAGATTCTAATTAAAACTTATTTTTGGTCCTTAGGTGTAATGACTACTCTTCTGAGAAGAACTCTTAATTAATGCACTGAGATCCTGAAAGTCCCACCTCTCAACAGTCATGATTGACATCCAAGGATACAAAAATTGCACTAATTGAGCTTTCCATTTATACACTTTTCTGCAGCCAGCTCATCAGAAAAGGTAGGAGAACAGATGAGCATAAGAACAGTTATTTTTCGGCCATCTATATTGTCCTGAGGGCAGGGAGGGGAGAATTCTTGGAGATCTGTGGAATCTAACTATAGGAGTCAACTCTTCAGATTTGAGATTTAAGATTTGTTTTACTACGTAAATTATAGAGGTTTTGTTAATTCATATACAGTTGAATAATGGCACAGTATTCAATGTTAAAAAACAACAGTACCTCAGAAGTCAGTGGGCAATGCTTTGCATCACAAATAGTGTTGCATAGCAATATATACTTTCTGAACAGAAGTTGTGTGGTATTAAACCAAGATATTTCAATGGGTGAGCAATGGCTTATCTGGAGATGTTGTCTTAATTTTGACCCACAGTCAGTATCAGAGAATTGATAATAATTGTAAAGCAATTATTTCTTTCAAGATTCAATTTAGTACTTCAATAATAAACTTTGCTTTTTGATTAATTTAACTGCATAATTTTCTGGGGTCAGTTAAGATTAAGTCATTGAATGAAGTCATGCCTACTCACCTGAGCTGAAGCCCGCAAAAAGGTACTGAGAAGAACATGATAGAGAATAAGGAATAAAGAGTGGTGGAAAGTATCAGAGATATTTGGCAGAACAATTGCATTGCAAATGGTATATAGGAGGTACAAGAAGCAGTAAGGAGGGGAAAAATGGAAAGGAGGCCAAACGTACGCATACATAAAGATTTTTCTGTTTCAAAAAGTAATCCAGGGTACAATAAGAAGATTTTTAGTCTCAGAGAAATTTTCTGACGATGATTTTTTGACTGGATAACGTAGAAGACTTAAGCTTATTTTTTCCTTATTTACAGCTTTAATTTCTGGTGACTTTTATAACAAATGTAAGTGAAAATGAAGGTCATGAAATAGGCATGATTTTCATGAAAGAAGTTTGTTCCATTTCAATGTTTATATTTTAGATTTACCTGGTATCTCTGCTTGTGTCTAGAGATGGGAAGCATTCAAGTTGTGGGGAAAAAAATTGGACCTATTTCAGAATCTTTTAGGATTCTAAAATGGAGCCAGCAGTGTTTAATCAGGGGGGATAAGCTTCAGGGATAGAGGAATTAGACTTTCTTGGGGAATGTCCATACTGAAGAAGAATGCATACTGACATATGCTTAAAACTGGAGTAGAAACAAATCTAGCTATTTGTGTCTAGATTAAGGGATCCTTGGGAAAAATGTAAATATGTGTATTGTGAGGTTCAGGCTCTCCAACTTCTGAGATGTTTTACCCCTCAACTGCAGCACAAAGGCTATAGAGAAAAGGATTGAAAAGAAAACTAAGGCAAGGATTACATAAGGGAGGTCCTGGAGAGAGAGCCATCCCATCAAAGCAGAACAATAATTTTGCAACATCCCCTTTGAGCCCAAAGAGGTTCTGAAAATGTGTATTTTCTGTGCAAGATTACAGAAGGAGGCAAACTAGAAGTGGGGGTAGAGAATGACTTAAGAGTCCAGGCCTTTTTATTTCTTCTAATAAAAATATAAGGACAAAGTAAAACTTAGAGTTAAGAGTAAATGGAGGCTGAAGGAAAAAAAAGTAACAATTTAAAAATAAATCATTACAAAAATGTCTATTTTAAATGTTCTTTGTGTCTAGAATAATTTTATACTATTAGGATTAATGCAAAACTATTACTAGACCTTCTATGAAAATATTAATTTCATCTCCTTTGTGAAGTCTTTGTCCAAAAGTAACCTATTGCAAATTTTTATATTTACCTATAATTTATAATGCTACTGTGACTTTCCATATGGCATGCATGAGGCAGAATATCTTAGTTTTAAGTAATTTTTTCTCTTATTAGCTGGACATGAGATTTAACTTTCTCAAATAGCCAAATTAGAGTGCGTATTATCTCCTCTCTAATTTGGCTACTTCGATAAAGATGAATTGCTTAAAATATTTTGGTAGAACCAAAGGACGTTTTTACTTGTTAAGGAGAACAAAGATGCTTTTGTACAACACAATGCAGCCACTAGCATGTCAAGGTCTATCTTTATTATCACGCCTTCAGAATTTGTATTTTTATCCTTAAGAAATGATGAAAGCTCGCTGTAAGTTTCACTAGACTGTATATATATAGAAATAGCTATCAAAAGGAAATGCTTGCCTAGGTTCAGAGTCCTGGCAGTGGTTTTAAACGTAGTTAAAATGTGTTTTGTCCTAATTCAAAATAATAGTTCTTGCTGTAACAGCAGCTTTAAAGATCGTAGCAAATGTGACATAAACTGAGGCCAATGTATGTCTCTTGCTTTTGGTAATCAATTAGACATTAATGATAGGTATTTCATTTTGGATATTAGCAACAATAAATTATTCTTAGGGTAACATGGTGGAGCCTAGTCTCCTTTGGCTTTTGGAACTAGTAAAATAACAGAACATCAGTCAAGTTAATAAAGTGTGCCCTTATTACACATTCTGCATCTGTACATAAACTGCCAGCGTATGATCAAAGACTGCAGCTGTTTCAGTTATATCACAGTCACATCATAGACATTTTATAGTTATAGCAGAAAGAATTCCAGGGACAACCCAGTCACCTTGAAGACATACAGAGTTCAGTGGAACCTCATTAAATTGCACCTTGCTATGGTATGAAACTGGTAGGACATCTATTAGGTATGGTATAATAATTTCCATGCTAAAATTGTTTTGTATGCATGTTTTATGCATTGCCTATATGTCTTCTCAATAAATCCAGGGTTTTGTTCACACAAAGCTGCAGAGTTCCATGTTTACGTATTTTAATTTTGAACTGGTCGCTGCCAAAACCAAAGCATTATTCATAGCCAAATGGCCGTGTTTTCTTGCACATGTGAAGACATTAATAAAATATGAATTACTAATTAAAATATTTTGAATGCAAGCTGGAATATTAAAGTGTGTTTTCACAACTGTTGACACATTTTTCCATTTTATCTCATGGAATAATGTTTTGCTTAAGACAGTGGGGTTTGTAATTGACTTTTTAAAAAAGAATTTTACCTAGTTAAGTTTTAGTTATAATCAGATGTGTTTTTATAAAAACAGATTATCTTTTCTGTATTACCAAGTTTCAGTCTGAGAAATAAAAAGAGGGAGAGACCTCATTAAGAAAATGATTCAAAGAGTTATTTCTGAAAAATGTTTTATGTATTACATAATGTCCTATACAGAGTAACTAACTGCTGTATTGCAACAAAATTACACTGGCAACTTCCTCGTCAGGAATTTGAAAGACACTGTAATGAAACTTCAGCCACATTGTTGTTTTAGTGACACATTAGAATTCACCAAAATAGTATAACCTTATCATTTAGGTGTCTAAGCTCAACAATTAAGTATAGGCAGACGCCTAATCTGAGACTTGAATCTTAATAGTTTTACAGTGTTGCAGGATTTAATTCCCAAAGTAAAATAAAGAAAAAAAAAAAGTGCCCAAGTTTACTCAGGCAATAGCTCCAATAAAAAAATACATCCTTGTGTTATTAGCTATTCTTCCTAAACCTATTCAGACTTTACAGATAACTACATATCTGTGTGTTTGTTCTGATAATTCTCAGTGCATGTGCAAAAAAAAAAAAAAAAAAAAAAAAAAAAAAAAAAAAAGGGGGGGAAGAGAATGGTTTGTAAAACTAAAATAAGTTAGGTGGGATAATAATCTATTATGGAAACTGTTAAGTTGCTTGTCATGTCATAAAGGGTTATGCTTTAATTAAGCAATAAGGCATGACAGGGTGTGAATTACAATGTAATAATTCTTGTCTAGTGTACTGTTAGGCAAGGGGCCAAAGGCCTAGTGCCACTGAATGCTGCAGGAATGAATTATTATGCTGTAATTTAAACAATTCAATATCATATTGCAATAACTGTAAAATATTACATTTTCAATTTTAAAATATGCATACAAGTTTTCTATACCTAATTGCTCCTCCAGTAAACTGTTTAGTTGCAAAGGCTATCACAGAAAAAAAAAAGCATTTTCTATTTAATATATTATATTTAGATTTCTATTGCAAATAAACTTAACAGAGTTGTTTCTGAGAGATTTGAAAGGTACTATTTTGATAGCATTCCTTCCTAAATAAAGAGAAAACATCCAGTTGTGAGGAACAAATGCTCCTAAATTCTTACTTTGGATTGTAGTCTAGCTCTGTCCAATGAAAAGGAAGGGCTTTGTGAAATTACCCTTACCTAGGATTTAGTGTAGGCTTTGGTATCACCTTTACTTTTTGAAAACACTTTTCTTCTTTTTCCCATTCTTCTTTACTGACACCTTTTCAGAAGACACATCATTTACAGAGCCCTTCAAATTCATCTTTACAACTAATGTTTTATTAAAAATTATATTTTATTCTATTTTTCCCCATCTTCAAAAGCAAAGCCAATAAGAAGACAAAAATATAGGAATATGAAAGAGGTCCCATTTTATTCCTCTGCTGCAAAGCACAAAATCAAAGATACTATATAGTTGGAAAATAGTTGGAAATTATCAAAAAAGTGATGAATATTGATACTTTTCTGTATTTTCATCTGTCATATGATATAGGTAGAAAACACTGTGTAGTCAAAATTTATGATGCATAATATTTCCCACAGAAATATTATGCTAGGGAATAATTTCCTATGGTCCATATTGTAAAGTTATGTCATCGTTTACATGCCTGACTGGAAAAAGTTCATGGTAGGTTCCATGCCTTAATTGGGAGAAGTTAGAAGCCTCATCCATTGATATATTTATTTGTTTGTAGCTCAGTGACATCAAACATGTTAGTGGTATCAAAAAAAAATCCCAAAACTATTTTTTCATACTTGCTAGATCAATAGAACTGAACTAAAATATAGGGGCTTCTCTCATTCTTTTCCATTTCTTTAGCAGCAGAAATGTAAATCAATACAGCTTCCAGATGTCACAGGTCTGCTGTACAGTATCTCTCCAATCTAAATCTTTCTGTGTGTTCTGCTTTTCTTTTTTTTTTTTTTTTTTTTTTTCAGTTGCATTTTCCTCTTCAATCTGAGGCTGACAGTTGCCTGATGCACTACTGAAAATCAGATACAGGAGCAAATTGCAAGTTGCAAGATTTACTCCTTAGCTGACTAAAGTTTGTTTTCCTTAAGTAAAACCAATATTTGCCAGTTGATTTAATCCCATTACAACTAATATACTTCCTTTCAGTGTTGCAATATTTGCTATGATAGTACTTGCAGACCATGTTTAATGCTCCATTTTCTTTATCATCACTTCTCTACTGTAGTTTAGATGTAGCAGTAATAATAGACCTCATGTAAGAAAAGGGTGGATGTTTCTGTTAGTACATGAGCAAAGAAACTTTTTTTTTTTTTTGCATAACACTTGAATTACAAACAAATTTGCCTTCAAAGGATTCTTTGTATACTAAGAATCTGTCACTATGACAGTTCACAGGAGGAAACAATTGGTTTAGTTTTCTCAACAGCTGAGTAGCTTCCTATTCTTCCTAAGTACAATTCATCAAAAATAAAGTATGTTTCACTTCTGATATGTTTTAGCCCAGACAGTCAAGGCATTTGCTTTTGTTTTCATAGTTGTTAGGCCATTTCTACTTGCTAGATTTCAGCAAACAGTTTGCTTTAACCTTAGACTGCAGTCTAGATAAGGATTCACAGCAATGATTCATCACTAAAATAATTTTAAAGCTTGTAAGTCCTATAAACTGATGTTTTCACTTACTTTCTCATTTTTTTAGTACACGAATCTGTATAAATACTACATAACTTTAAAAGAAAAATCAAGCAGCAACACAAATGTCCAGGGCAAAGAATAATAAACTGCCATTTCAAGTTTCTATTTTCAAAATAGTAATGCTTCTGAGATTTGATTAGCAATGACATATTATATGACAGAAGAAGAAAAAAGATTTAGAAATTGAAACTAAAAATAGTTGTGTAGTAATTTAATAACCTGGCAGATTTTATTCCATCTGTTTGGAAGAGTTTGAAAGCCATTTCCTGCTGCCATTCACACTGCAGAGGCTTCAGAGTTCAGAGATGGAATCAAATACCTGATGTGAAAATCTGCTATTATGATTCACATCCAAAGATTTATATCAATATCGTTGCCTAGATTATTTTGTAGGTTTATTTAAAGAAATAACTTGCATCTAGAGGTTTAGGATTATTATTTATCAGTCTTATTGTCAATGCCACACCTGGAGGCTGATAAAGTACTAAGAACATTTATTCCTTTCAAATTATGAAAACTGTTGAAACTATTCTGTGTGGACAATTCAAGAAACCAGGTTTTTCAGATAAGTGTCCCAGGATTCAAATTTCATTAACTTATTTTCACAGTGAAAATACTGCACAGAAAGTACAGTGTGGTATTGACCTGTCCTTTACTGTCATTTGGAACCGATAAGAAAATTGGAGGAAGAGAACATCAGTCAAATTAGCGGACAGAAGGTATAAAGGAGACCATGCGTGGTGTAAACCTGTAGCTGATGAACTGGCATTGCAAGAAACAATAAATAAGTATAGGCACGCAGTTTTCTGATGATGGCTTAGCTGAGCAACCCACATCTACCTGTATACAGCTGGAGAGATGCTATAACTGGTTATTTCTAGGTGATGTTTCACAGGTATTTGATGGATGTAACAAAATATAAATTACTTAATAACAGAAAAATCTCTAAGACTCATGGTAATGTTAATTGAATCGACAGTATCAGAGTGGGGGAGCAACAATACGGTTTAGAAGTGTACATGGGTGAGTGGCACAAGCTGCTGTCAGCACTATAAACTCATTTTACACAGAAAAGGGTCTTTTGCATTTGGTCATTCAGGAAAACAATCAAGGGAACACTGAAACTTCATTTGCAGCTGGAATTTGGTTTGGGGTTGGTTTTTTTTTCTAAGGTGACCTGAAGAAACACACATAAATGTGTTTGTATTTGAAGAAATAATCTACCTTCCTATTAGAGTTTACATGAAAAATTAAAACCCTTATGTAATGCACTTTCCACCCATTTTCACATTCTCATGCTCTTTGCAAGTTTTAAAATGCTCTGGCCCAAGCTTGCTTTATTTCATCTGAAATACTAGTAAGAAATGAAAATGAAATTGTTTATTTTAATCGCAATAAAAGGAGTACTGACAGATTTACCTGACAGTGAGGGGTTTTTTTATGTTTGTCTTTTAGAAAATTTCATTCCTAATTTGTAGGAATCTTTGCATGTATATGATGAAAGCAGCATGAATATTTATTCTGATTCTGCAGGATGTGCACTTGCTCATATATTTTCAGAATGGGCTAAAGCAGAGATGTAAGGGTATAAATCCTGGTGCTAGATTATTGATCAACAAAGCTGTCTGCTCTGTCAGATAACTTGTTTCTTGCCCAGTCTCTGCAAAATAAATGTTATATTTACAAATATATGTTAATTGAAATAACACCCGTGTTAAGGTGTTATCTCAAGCATAAGAATCATTGTAAAGAAAACATAAGCACATGCATAAGAAACATTGTAAAGACTTACACTAGCATCATTTCTCAGGCCTAAGATTAGCCTGGTGGAGTAATTAGAAGTTAATAATACTAGATGACCTTGCTAAAGCCAAACTCACAATGGGTTAATATGTTTTCTTATTGCAATAATTTTCTTTTCTCCCAGTAAATAGACCTTGGGTATAATAAGACCAGCTCAAGCAAACAGATTTGTTGATGTGCAAAAACGTGCTTGGTGCATGTTACCTGGGCTTCTGGATAGCCAGCTGTAGGCAAGGAGAGTTATTTGCACCATGCTCTTACCAGCTGAGCTAGTCTCAGTTGCTGACCATGTGTATGTTTTAAGTAAAAATAATATGGACTGCAGTCTCATAAAGTACATTCTTAAAACTAGCTTTAAGATAGAGTTTTCCACGTAGAACAGCAACAAAATTGTTTCCTTAGATAGATACAGAATATATGAAGTTTTAATTAATTAATGCTAATTAGTGTGGGGAAAACTTAGGTTCAACTTTTCCTTTTTACAAAGCCTCTTTTAAGCATTCCTCCCCTTTCCATTTGACCAAGCATTAACATTTGGATAGGTATACCTTGTGATACAATATTTACCTTTGTCGCTTAATTTTGGCATAAAAAATCAATCCCAAATGTGACACTCTTGCATATATATGTCTGCATTTTAGCAATGATTGCTAGAAAGAAATAACAGTACATTCAGAATTTGAATACCTGGGATCCATTCAAAAAGTAATTGTGAAGTAAAATAAATAATGTAGTATTCCTAATTATGCAAAAGATATGAAAATGAAAAAATTATCTCAAGCATTGCATTAGTATTATTTATCTAATCCTTCTCCTTCCCTTCAATTGTGTGCTAGAAGATTGATCGAGTCAGACCAGATTTTAGCCTTTCCATTTATAAAGCAAGGATTTTTTAGATCTATAACTGTGTGCTGCACACCCCAAGGTGGCTTGAACAGCCAATAGGAGTAATAGGGGTGATTAAACCTTGTCACAGGGGGTTAGATGCGGTGCTTTCTTCCTACATGACAGGCTGTGACAGTCAAACAGCACTGAAGCAGAACAAACGACAGTGGCAGTTTGCTGCAAGCAGTGCTACTGTCACAACTCCCACTAGAAGGCTAAACGCTAGGTATTCAACTCAGGGAAGTTTCAAATAGACCATGCAAATTCTGGTTTCAAAAATTTCCCTGCAAATCAGTAGTGACATGCATTAACTGCAGAGTGATTGTGTTATTTCGTGAGTGATTGTCCACTGTCGGATGCTGGCCATGATCATCGTTTATGAGTGACACCGCTGATCCATTTACATTTGTGCTTAGCTGTTGCTGTTATGGGAAATCTCCTGTCATCTGAGAGAGCTGCTGTACTAATGCAATTAGAATGAAGGTTATCATCACTCTTTAATGATTGCATGTGTTTGTCACTCTGAGTAACTGTGTACAGGATGCGACAAACACCATCCACCTGACTGAGCCCAGGATAAAATCATGTATTCGAACATGTAAGCTTTCATTCCTGAGTAAAAGGGACTGAGTTTAAGACTACAGAGGAATAACCATGAATTTTTAAAATTCCTTATATGGTAAAAGTTAACCAAGAAAATGCACTCCAAAGTTCAGTCTTTTGAAGTATAGCATTCCAGGCTTTTGTAACAAAACAGGAGAGGGAAATTTTACAAGAAAAGGAAGCTAAAGATCTTAGTAAGTTCCATAAGATAGAGACATAATATGAATACTTTGTTTTTCATTTTAAGCTGAATTAATACTGTATTCCAAACCCTGAAGACTAGTACTATGTGCCCACATATATTTGTATTTGATTCTCTAAAGAAGGGTAGGAAGGGGTTGGGAAAAGTTCAAGAAAACCTCTACAAAATCAATAGCAAGATAATATAGGTAAGAATCTTTTCATTATTTCAAGATACATCTTTTCTGTATATAGAAGTGTTACCCTTAGATTTCTTACTGCTCTCACAGAAACTAAGCAATTTTGAATAAATTCTGGTTTAAAATTTTCAAGTTACTGATTTTTGCTTTTAGCAATAAGATTAGATGAAATGGTCTCATTTTAATTGAAGGTTACAGCAGTGTAGTTGATGCTGGACTGAAAATGTCCTTTCTAAAGGAACTAAACCGTTCCTTTTTACTTATTTATTTAAAACTAATCCAAAATGTTGCCATTTCTGTTCACAAAATGTTTTAATCTTGGAATAATTTTTTTTTACTTTTTAGTAATCCTTTTCTATAAGATTGTTAGCAATTAGTTTTTCAACATTTGTTTTACAGCATACTATTTTTTTAATTTCATGTAGCTGTAGATATTAAACACGTAAAGCTTTCATATTTTTCTCCTTTTCTCATAAATTCATGTCCTGACTCCCATACCTAGTATCTTTTTCAATTCTAAAATCAGTTAAGAAAAATCCTATCTTATTAAGGCAAAAATGCCAAAATTTATCTTTTGTCTGGTCGTGTGCACCCGTCTTCAGTGAGCTACCCTTGCACTGCTGGAAACGTTTCTTCTTGTAACTCCTGAGCTCTACTTCTGTGCTATACCCAAAGCAGTAACAGCTGTGATAACATTTCCTAGTTGAAATACTGATATGGCATTCCGCTCTTTCCTGACAGGTCATCTCTTTCACTCTGTTCTTTCTCCTGCAAACTCTGTAAGATTTTTTCACGGAAGAGATCCATTCTGAAACACAGGTTCAGTCTCTCTGACATACCTGTCCTTTCCTTAGCCCTTTTATGCCCTTGTTCCTGATAGGATTTGAGACGTGCTGGGAGGGAAGGATTTGTAGGCAAAAATGCCTGAGAAACTATATAGGGAGCATTGTTTCCATCTGGTGAACATTGTGTGGTTCGCCAAAGAAAAACTCATACCCATCTGTCTTTTCTGGGTATGTAAGAAGAGATTGCTCTCTAATAAATATTTTTAGGGGACTGGACAGCAGCAGGAGTGGTTGTGAGATGAAGTGGGACTTTCACTGTGCAGTAGTAAATAAGGAGCTTCCTTTTGGAGCACCTTTTCAGCTGCTGGTGTCCTTTTTTCTCACTTCTCTGCCCAGATTTTTGCAGCTCCTCAGAGGGTTGGCTGGGGGGTGTCATAATCCAGTTAAAATGTGTCGCTGAGCTAGGAATTCAGCCTTGTAAATCAGGAAAGGCATTTACAAGAGAGAAGGATGATAATGGCTGTCTCAAAATTTACACTCAAATTAAAGAAAAAATATTAATGTCAACCTCAACAACATTATATGTTATATTATAGTTATATATTTGCTTTATAATTTCAGCCCATGAAATCATTAACAGAAGTTTGCTACTAGGGTTTGAGAGTCTTTCTGAAAAAACAGGCATAAGCATTCAGTTAAAGAAGTCTCATCTAATCAAATATCAGTCCAGAGTATTTTCACAAAAAGTATAATTTCTTGAAAATTATGCAATTTTCAAGCAGAAAAAGCTAGAGGAGGTGATACTAATATCAATATGAAATGATTTTTAATTAGTGAAATTAGGTTAGTAAAATTGACAGCAGCTGAGTGGAGAGTAATCATGTTCAGAAAGCTACTCAGAGGTTTGTTTAAAATAAGTCGTTAAAGTCATGATTTAGTTGTTTTGTCTTGCTTACCCACCACATAAGCAGTTAAACCAAAACATTCCATTTTACTGTTATGAAAGAAAAAATGTGGTTTTTAAAAAGAGCTGTAAATTAGGTTGTGCTGGAAGCATCCATTTTCTTGCCTCCATCACTGCCAACTCCCACTGTTTTCTTTGATAAATGATTTGCAGACTACTATTATTATTTATGTGTTTTACAATTACTACGAATGACACCTCCCCTTCCTCAGCCCTAAGCCACAAATCTGAAATGAATAAATGCTGTTTATTGTGACAGTCTGCCTTTTGTCTGTGGAACAATGACAAACTACACCACTGACAGCCAGTTGCCGTTTTTAACTACTGCTCTCGAGCTCAGTCTTTGAGTGTTCTTCAGAACATGACAACAGCCAGTGTGGAAGAAAATGAGTGAGATTGTGTTGTGTTTGTTTAGCATGCTGTGACACCATTGTCCAATACATTGAGTAAACAGGAAGAATAAATTACATAACCACAATAGCTTTTAGTTCTCTGTACTTCATTGGGATTTGTACAACTGTGGTCATATAAAAATTAATATATTATTGCTTTTGAGCATCAATCATTTTGATATTCATATAAAGAATTGCCTTCTCACTGGAATTAAGTGAGGGAGGAGAAATAAAGGGAACAGTTTTAATTATTTGTGAAATCGAAGAACATTTCTATTTCCTCTGTCTGAGCTCTTCAACAGCTCTAAAGGCAGCATGGAATTACTTTATCTGTATGAATTTTATAAATGTCTTGTGACCTGCAGCTAGTCAGTTTTTAAGTGCTACAATGACCTAGCACATGTTTAATATCTAATTGTGCCTGGCAGAGCAGAGTTAGTAGGTAAATCAGCTCTTTATATTTTGACTAGACCTCAGCTTTTATCTAAATGCAAACTTGCAAATATACCAGAGTATTTATTTATTTATTTATTTAATGTAATTTTCTCTCAGAGTTTGAACATTAATTTAGCATTTCTTCTTGAAACCAGATGTTATCCTTTTGTTAATGCTTCTCCTCCCTTTACATACACCTGGTGCACGTGTGTGCATGTGTATGCACACACAAGCATACAACACTGCTAGTTTATAATCCTTTTTCTCTGCATTTTTGTGCATTTGTGTGCATAAATAATTACTGCCTTGGTGTTTTACTTAACTATCTAAACACCACAACATCACAAAGGATCTTCTGATATTTGTATTACTTTGTTAAATAAAACCTTGTGCTACTATTAGTAATGGAATAGAGATGTCTAGTGATTAACTTAAATTTTGTTAAGTTTAAAATGCTGTGTCCAGAAAGGACTCTTTTCCTGAATTGCATACAGTATTCTGATCACTATAGGTCTTTTAAAATTCTTCAGTTTACATCTGATGTTCAGTTTTATTTTTTTCTCCAAGCAAAGATAATGGAGAGAATATAAGCAAATTCCAAGCCTGCATTGGTGCTGCCAGTTTGTAGAAAAAGTATTTATAATTGAAAAAGCATAATCTGCAGTCTGCAGAACCATAATTTCATCCATTAAAAAACTGCAGTTTATTTTTTAATGCATCTCTGATAAAAATATTACCTTCTTTTCTTCACCTATCTGTATCCCCTTTGTTAATGTCTTTTTAAAATACTTTGATTTCCCTTTGAAATCTCCTTTACACTTTTTATTTTTTAGACATCTTATCTTTCTCCTTGCAAAAACACCTAGATTTGTTCTCACTGTAGTGTTCTACCTGCTATGTAGTGGGATGTATTATTTTCATTTTAAAATACAATTAAAAGCCATAAAGTAGGGAGCAGGGTAGCTTCAAAGCGCACAGATTCTTGTCCTTGCAACAGTTATTCCTCCAGGATTGCAACTGTTGTGCTCATACCCAAGGAAACCCTTCAAGAAAATACATGAAGTAATGTAGGGTATCGTATATCTTTGTATATTGATTAATAGATAATATAAATTCATACTCTGGTCATCTATGAGACCTGTAAAGACAAATAACATTCTTGGATATTTGAAAGAACTGTTTTTAAAAACCTATTTGAAGGGTAAATATGGTAAAGTACATTAAAATATAGTGTGGCAATATAAGTATGAAAAGGCTCATATAACTAGGTAGGAAGAGGGTGTGTGTTTTTTGTGGGCAGGAAGTCAGAACTGCAATTAGCTTCTCTTGCCAAAAGCTTAATCCACACTGAACCCAAAAGAAAAATTCTTCTAATTTCAGCCTTTTTAGCTTGGCCATTTTTTATGGTGTTGGACAGCAAGAAATTAATGAGTGAATCACATAGCACAGCAATATATAAAATCAAGAACAGAAATATACATTGAGGAAAGAAAGCAATTTGGACATTCTTATCTAGGTATTCTAATCCAATAGAGAACACTTCATCCTCTTGCATTGCTTCCTGGCTGCTGAACATATTCCCATTTGAATAAACAGTGTTGGCTCATTCATGGAGCTGAGGTATCCTTCCTAAAGACATAAAATGTGGTTTAACTATATCAGATAATATCTAGGTTATAGCCATTATCTAGCTATGATAAGCTACTTGCCATCCATCAGTAGGGCTATCCAAACATTAATGAGTTCCTTTCAAATATAGAGAGTACTTAAGCTTTCATGATAGTTATTCACAGCTGTATATTGATTTGGGGTTTTTTTTCACTTTCGCTATGAGTTTTACTGAGATGATTTAAGAAAGTCACCTTATTAGTAATTTCCTGTGTATTTAATTGAAAACTATTGATAGTTTAAAATAACACTTTTACACAAGGACAATGGATTATCTCTCAAAACCTTAATACAAAGCATGTAGCACTGTTTCTGATATTTAAGATGAAAATCTAACAAACAAAATTCAGAATTAAACTGGTGCTTATTGTCATTTGAATCTATGCACAGAGATTGATAAATTTTAATTAAAAAGTCAGTAAAACATATGAAAAGGTGCCTTACTAGTTTAACACACAGAGGAGGCTTCATACTTCCTGGCAACTTCTGTTATCAATTACAAAAACTTCAGAATAGAAATAATATGAACTGCCCAAAGTTAAGCTTTCATCAGGAGTGTAACAGTGAAATCTAATTTTCTGGGTATAGTTTCCTAATGTGATTTTAAATGTTACAATCTATTTAGATATGAAGATTTACATGAACATAAACGTTTACTTGAGTTATAGTGATCTGATTAACTTTGCTATTTCTCAAACCTGTAGAGAAATTGCTGTTTCAGACAAATGGAATAGCTTTAAAATAACTTGAAACAAGCTAAAATGGCGATGCCACTATTGAACAGAAGTCTTTCTCATGCTTATGAAACTTTATTCAGGGTTGATGTAGCCACTTGCAGAATAACAATCAAATGATCTTTCTTCAAAAGCAGAAAGGTTGAGGTCCCTTCATTAAGAGTGCTGTGTCTCTTCCCCACTACTCTTGCCCAATCATATAGGTGCAAAAGCCAGAGCTGTATGCATTCAGCTTCTCTTTTCCCCTCTCTAGTTTCATTCATTGCAGAACTGGACACCGTGGGATCAGTGAATGTCTCCTATTTCAAGTGACAATACATACATTTAAAAATAGGAATATACAGCCATTTTGGCAATCTGGATTTGGTATTCTAATCTAATAGAAAAGCTTTCATGCACTAACATTGCCTCTTGGCAGCCTCAACAAATCTTCATCTGTGAGAATAGTACCATGCCAATCATGTGACTGTGCTAGTCACACTTCAATTTGGATATATTAAACAGGTTTTCGGTTATAAAGGCGTTTCTCTTCCTTGGGCCATGTGGTACCTAGCGATATAAACCAGGAGCACTAACAAGGACACTGTAAAATGATGAAAAAAGGGGACATAAACTCAGACCCACTGTGGTAAGGGATCAGTAATCATAAGATCATTTTCCTAAACTACTCATTTGAAGCACCCAAACAGGTAGCCTATATTTTTTTTGTCTGCTACCATGACCATTCTCTGAGTGCTGCTCTATGTCTCACATTCATAGATTTTAGTGGAACTTTGGCATGCAAATCAACAATGAACATCAGCAGAAACAGGCAGACCTAGAATCTGACTTGTGACTCCCAGACAGTCTAGCTTTGCTGCAAAGTTGCCTTAGCTATCACATCATGAACTTGCAAAACAATGTGAAAACACCTTCCGAGCTGAATGCAACTTTAATTAATAGTCACCAAAATTACATAAATAGAAATATCTCTGAGACTGTTGCTAGTGTCAGTTTAATTCCTGATCTTAATCTCTAAAGAAGCTGTTACATCAACTACGAACTAACTGAGCTAAGGAAACCTCAGACAAGCTACCATGTGATTGAAAAGTAAAATGAAACAAAAGTCTTGGAAACTTTATAAAAGTTTGCCAGAGATTTCTTGTTACCAGTTAATTTTTTCTATAGTACATCAGAAAATATTATGAAAAGCATCCATAGTTCTAGTTAAATTGTCTGTTTTGAAAACATATTGACCATATGCAATTTGCATTAACTTCAACTGTAATAGGGTGCTAAAGTCAGTTAGATTTAAAAATGATATCTTACCGCTAAATATCTGAATTCTATTGATATGTAGCAGAAATTACTCAATATTCAAAGATTTGCAAATTATTCTTCTGTTGTCGAGTCAATGTTTCCTTCTCTAGTAGGGAAAATTACAAAACCCAGGTCCATATGTGGTTAGTAGAACCTCTGAAAATTCCATTTGAAGAAATGTATTTTAAAATTTAAGGGTTTTAATACAGATGCTCTTTCTTTGATTGGTTTCCCATCAACATGGGAGTTGACAAAATACTTAAAACTTGTCTTTAAATTCTAGTACTGTCTTCAGAATACTAGGGTGCTCTCCAAACACCAGAGCGGTGTAGAATTCCCACTGTAAACAGATTTGCTGATTAAAAAAAAGCGATGAAAAGATTAGAACTAAAACATATGCCATCTTTTGTAGAATATATAATGAAATCCCTATTAACGTGTAGTCTTGGCTATGAAGCTTCAGCATGGATCCCTCAGACTTTGCAGAGGATATAAAAAAATCTTTTTTGAGTAAATACATAAATATGCAGAGGACATCTCTTCATTTCCTCATGTTATCTGGCAGAAGCTTACTGCAAATAACAAAAGAAAGGAATGTCTGGAAGGATGCTAACGATTGGTATTCTCTGGAATATGCACTATACCTGGTGCTGCTAAAAACCTAGAAGTGGGGACCATTTTACCAAGGAGAAAGTTTTAGCCAGTGGTGAAAGTTTGTATGGATTATTGAAGACTAAGGAGAAAACCATAAGAACCTGACACAGCAAATGAAAATAAATTCAACAGTGGCTGATGAAATTTATCCTCCCTGAGAGGGGAGCAGCACACACTGCAGTGACTGAATTACAGTATCCTTTTTGTACTGAGGGACTCTGAATTAGACATAGCCTCTCAGGACAAAGATCTAGGCATCACTGTAGACAGCTCAATGAAGACATCTGCTTAAAATGTATCAGAGGTCAAAAAACGGAATAATATTTGCGCTGTGTAGGGAATATTATGGAAAATATTACAATGTTATATAAATTGATGGACATCCTCACCTTAACTGTTAAAGTCCATTTTGGTCAACTCTTCTGTGAAAATTGTATGAAGAGGAAAAAGGAAGGTTACTCAAGGGCACCTATAGTTTCCTCCTGTTTAGAAGGGAGGAAAGTAAAAAGAAATATGAAATTCTGAATAATAATCAAAATCTCAACTGGATGTTTCCCTTTTACAATCTTAATAAAGAGATTAGCTAGAGGCATGTTCTTTTATGAAATGTGCCATTGTCTTTAGCACTTAGCACCTTATATTTCTTTCAGTTTGCGATTTGTGAAAGTTTTTATTTAAATGCTATGAGGTTTTTCCTATTTGTAAAAAATGGTCTTTTAAAAACAGGAGGGTAGAGGTGATAGCCATTGAGGCTACTTCCCTAGACTTCTATCTGTATGTTTTTCAGGAATACTTATCAAATTGTGATAGCAGAGTGGCAATTCAGAATGCACTAAGAACAACCCAGTAGCCAAATGCTCCAGTAGAGGCTTGCCCGAATATATTTTCAAAGTGTTGTAATACCCTTAGGTGACTGCAGCGATCAGAGTTGTTTTACACAGTATGCACACTTCTCCCTTATGTTCTGTTGTAGACTTTAAATGGCTAGATATATGGGTTAGTTATTGCAATGGCTGTTGGAAAAGAAGACAGTTATCATATGATTAATTATTATTTGATAGAAGGACATTATGGTGGAAGATCCTTTCAAAATTATCTGTGCAATTAAACATCAGAACAAAAAAGAAGTAAAATGAGGAAAAGGCTCAGGAGCCTTCTTTCTACCTTCCTTGCTTTTCTTTATTTTCATTTTTCCTGTTTTTTCCTTCTCAATGTTTCTCTTAACTCTTTTCTTGAGTTAGAAATGTTACTCTACAAAGGTGAAGACTTCTTGATAAATTCTGGGTTTTTACACTGCCAATTTATTACTTCTACAATATGTAGAATAATATGTTCTGTTCTTTTTAATTTTCCTGGTGCTTTGTTCCTGGAGGAATTAACAGTGTTCCTTCTGGTCTTCATCCTGGCAAAAATACTACAACTCAGTTGTACAGCAATATTTAAAAAGAATGAAGTCTAAGTAAAATATGTTTTATGTTTACATTTAAAATTCCTAACAAGCATATTTTTTAATCACTTGCAAATGCAAATAAGAAGGGTCATCAAGGGTGAATAGACCTGAGGTCTATCTCCCTTTAAACTATAAAATAAAAACGTTTGTCCACACTACTTCCTTAAAATATCATTATTAGCTAAGTTAGCTACATTTTACTGAACTTCAAAAACTGTTGAAAGGGCAAGAAATGAAGAAATGAGCTTCCTGCTGAAGTCTAGGTAGAAAACAGACAGTCATAGGTTTCTGGGCATAAGAAGTAGGAGAAAAATGTTGGAGAACTGAAGTGTGCTCCCAGTTGTCTGGCAAGATTTCATCTGATATATAATGAATTAAGTTAGAGCCATGGGTTGATCATTAGACAGTTTTTGATTGCTACACTTGCAGTAGTTCTTAAATATCATGAAGTACAAGTCGTACAACAAATCCGTTGAGAGCCAAAGACTAAATCACTGCAGTCTCATTTCTAATGTCTTTTATGGCTGTTGTATAAAAATTGGTCAAGAAATATTAAATTAGTTACATAACTGATGTTTGAATCCATCTCTTTTTTCATTGTACTTGGCCATAAAGTAATAAATTAAGATAAGGAGGATAGTAAAAATTTAGACACCATCTGCATGGTAATGACTCCCTTTTTCTCATTATAAGACATATTATTTAACCAGTGCTTTCTCTGTTAATTATGTGTTAAAATGATAGTAGAGAGTAAGCAAGATTCTATGCTTTATCAAGTTTTATATATCATTGAAGTCAAAACCTCCTATGTTCACAGTAAAATTCTTATCAATCAAATATGTCAAGATATAAAAAATGGATGGTTTTATTTTGATAAAAACTATTCTTTAAAAGCCCATCTTGACTAACATCAGCTGGATTATATTCCTTCTTATGTTTTATATTACCTTTAAATCTTCAGTGTTTTACCTGGTACTGTTGACAGGCCACAGGCCCATACTTACAAAGACTTCCCAGTGGGTTATTTCACAGACATGTTACCGCTTTGACTGTGGACTCATAATATTTCAGCCCAATTAATTCCTACACATACTGAAAAAAAAATTTGCTAGCTCATCAGTTAATTCTTTCAAAACTCTTCTAGTTTATCTGACATTCTGGTTTTAAAATGATGGGTTTAAGAACTGTGCTAAACATTACTTCTAGGTACTGTCAACAGGGAACTGATTTCATTACCATGATCACGTATACAAGAAGCTTTCTGCCTAAGTACACAATGAAACTATTTTTTGATAACTCTGAGACTTTTATTTGTGCTAGCCATAGTATTTTCCTTTGTACATGTTCCTCTTAACTTTTTTTTAATACATGTTTCTTCTAACTGTCAATTTTTCCTAATTATCATGGATAGTTTCAGTTTCATTTCAACTGCCTAATGTGTTGTTCTTGTATCTGGTTTTGATTTCATTTGTGTTTAAGTGTTTATTCTTAAGAAACCAAGATATGTATATTTATCTTTCAGACTTCATATTTAGTGCCTGAGAATTAAATAGTCTACCAATCTTTATTCATGCAGTCTGTGCTTTATGATTTATATGGCATGGTTAATAATCATCAACCTACCTATGCAGTCATTTTTAGAAGACTAATTTATATTTAGAGCTTTTATTGTTTTAGAAAGAATTTCAGAGTGCAGGCAAGCAGAGAAATATCTTCAAAGTAATAAGATTTTTCTCAAAGGAGTAGAGTAGATTTTAGTGAAGATCAAAAAAATTCAAATCTATTAAAAGTGACTTTATGTGTGAGAAATCTACTAGAGAATTACATGAAAGTGGTAGGAGCAACTTCTGAAATGTATAAGATAAAGCTGAAAAATAAGCTGAACCTCAAGCTGCCATTTATTTTCCAGCTCAGTGATGTCACTGTGGCTGACACAAGCTGTGTTGCCTTGCACATGGGGCTGGAAGCCTCATACAGTAGGTCCTTGTTCTCCCTTTGATTCCTCCGTGCCTTATCAGAAGAGAAATGCACACATACAACTGTGCATAATACAAGGCAGTATTATTTAACTGAGTGCTCCTGTGACATAAGCAAACCACTCATTTCTTGTTAATATGGCAACAGCAGAATGCCTCCAGAGGTTTGTCCAGCCTTATAATGAGAGGCCTGTGTTATGTGCAGTTCTGTAGACTCAGAAGTGGCCATGGATTCATCCCCTGCTGTGAAATTTGGCTGCTGCCTGAGGCCCTGTGGAAATCATGTTTCTTGCTATGCTCGACCACGTGCAAGCCTCCCTGCTGAGAAAAGCAAGGAAATTTGCTGAACTGCGTTCATCTATTTCTCTCCCTCACCATCTGAGACAGAAAGAAAAGGATCTTTTTTTATTTTTGAG
This sequence comes from Chamaea fasciata, assembly GCF_029207755.1. Lineage (NCBI taxonomy): Eukaryota > Metazoa > Chordata > Aves > Passeriformes > Sylviidae > Chamaea > Chamaea fasciata. The sequence goes on along the minus strand of NW_027094091.1, from coordinate 33,163,045 downwards.
AGGGAAGTAGAACAGCCACCAATACATTCCTTAGGATGTGTTGACTGATGAAGTCAGTAAGGGACTTGATTTTTGGACGACAATCAGACCAGGCAGATGGAGCAAACAATCTCAGCAACTATGACCACAATGAAAAGGCAATGGAAGAAGCCTTGAATATTCCTTTCTCTTCAAGAAGTTCCAAGACCGCAGTGTAGGAGAAAAAATGGAAGGTGTAATGTGTATCAACCCTGCTTTAGTTAAAATGTGCCAAAGTCAATGAAACAGTAAGAATCACATACCTGCTTTTATAGTTTATGTATCTAATCTCATGTAGCTAATGTCTAACCCCTCATTTTTCATCTGGGAGATGAGTTCCAAGAGCCAGTGAAATGTAAGGGACCAAATGCTGAGGAAAAGTCTGTCAAACTATGTATTTAAAAACAAAAAATAATTACATACAAAAAATATTGTACGGAAAAGGGTATTTTATATGCTGCAGTGCTGAAGTGTTTAGAAAACAACAAATCAGAAAACTTTCTTTATTCCCCCCAGAATGTACAAGAACCATCAAATAGACGGTTCATTTTGTATTTGTTGGGGTCAGTCTGAAGAACAGTAAACCTGGAATGAAAGAAACAGTATGTTAGATGAGTATACGTGAAAACTACTTTTGAGAATGCAACGGATGTGATGGGGGGGAGTAAAGACAATTTTATTTGCTTTGTTTTCTTCTTTTTCAGTGTAATCTTTCCTATTGAAAAACCTGCAAAGATCTTGTCTGGTATAAATTGTAAGTGTATTGAAGTTAATAGACCTGTTAATATTATATGTCATTGTATATAATGATTTGAACTGGTAAAAGGAAAAGGTAAAATGTCGCTGATAATGCTAATAGCAATGTTTTAATAAGCAGGCAGAAGACATAGGTTTTTTTTGGTGGTTTATTCCATTGTGCCGCAGAATTAGGGAATAGCAGGCACCAAGACTGGAGAGAGCATTACAGGGAGCATTACTATAGCTGGAGAGAGATCCTTCACAAGTGAGAAAATACAACTTGTTATAGTGAGAGAAAAGAAGGCACTATATACAAATTGCACTAAATACACATTGCAGAGGGGTGTGCTGAGAATGATTTCAGATGGACTGCAGGGAGATGAGCACAGGAAGCCAGTGCAAAAGTCAATGGTTCCTTTCTCAGTGGTTCAGAAAGGAGTGTCTGTTACAAAATAACAGATTCAAAGAACAAAAGAAAATTTAGATCTAGCTCCTACTGAACAGTAGAAGGTAAAAGAGTAATGTAATAAGGAAAATCAAGTAAAGGAAAGATTTCAGTTTTTAAGTATATTTTTATATCTATATATTCATCCATATTTTTAACATAAAGAAATAGCTACTAGTGTCTGTGTGTGTGTGTGTGTAGATATGCATGCAGGGGTTGTGAAGTGTAAATCCTTTTTTTCATTTGAGAAATAATAATGAAGAATAATAAATCTTGTAACCCATAAAATACTGCATTTGCAGTTTTTTTCTGCCACAGTTTGTATATATACTTGCATTCACTAATATGGATCTTTCAAGTAGAATACTGTGTTTTCAATATATTTTTTAAATATAACTTATGACCTAATTTAAGACTGATGAGTGGCAACATTTGTGGGAATCCTATAGGATTTTGTCTTTAGGTCTTTTTTTGCAATAAGGAACTACCAGAAATTCTTTTGCCAGACTACTGAATGCACCAAAAAAACCCAAAGCCCAAACCAACCCCTCCCCCAAAAAATCAAAAACAAACCAAAACAAAAAGTAATGTGTTTCACCTATTATCCTCATAATACTTTGGAGATAGAATATATAGAATTATGTGAATATATTATCAAACTGCTTTTGAAAAAAACTGGTCCACATGACATGCTAAAATATTTGTTTTAATATTTTTCCCTTTTAAATTCTTTTTTTTAATCAACTGACCATGTGAAATCATTCCTTAAAGTCAAGAAATTTTCAGTAAAAGATTAGTTCCTGTTCTGTGGCAGGAAATGAAATCTAGTGTATTTAAATAAAGGATTTTATGTGGTTATTTGGAATTGGTAAGTCAAACAGTAGGTAGATATAGATAGTGCAACTAATGTAGAATAGTCAAGTGCCTTAAAATTGAACTAGACATATAAAGAGGGAGAAAAAAACCTACTGTGGTTGGCAGTTGCATGAAAGTGGGGAAAAAATTCTTCAAATATTGCTGTAATCCAGTAATTCTAGAGTTTAATAATACAGCTGATATACAGTATTCTTTTTACCTCCCTAGAGCCTACTTCCTTTAGACAACATGAACAAAAAACCCAAAACCCTTTCCCATTAGGACTTAAAAGAACATTTTTCATCACACCAATTGTCATCTTGGCTGCATTATCTGGATAATATTTTACTTTATTTCTTTTTAATTGTTATAGATGACTATTCAAACACTACTATAGCATTTCCAAATCTAGTAGACATTTTTCCATGTTTTTTAATATCTATTAATACAATGCTTGCAATTCTTTGTCTAGTTTTTAATTGCTCTATAAAATAATTTGCTGCAGTCTTCCTCAGTGAATGTTTTGCTATCTCAGGTGAATAATCTATAGGGCAGTTCAGTTCAACTGCATAAAACAATAAAGGGTGTCATTTCATTGTGAGCCCCACTTTTTTATAGCATTTGAGTTCAAATTTTAGAAAGAGCTAAAGTACTTTCTAGGTAACAATATAGTCTGTATTACGGCTTTTATTTGTGACTTTGGGAATAAATTGCAGTGCGGGAAAAGCAGCTGAAAACACGGATAAAAGTCGAATGCAGGATTATTGTAGACCCTGTCAAAATAAATGGTAGAATATTTTTTAGTATGTAATTAAATGTCAAGATTTGTGAGTTAATGGAATTTCTGTAGTCACATCAAGGTCAGACGAGCAATTACTGTTTATGAATTATCTGAAATCTTTTATAGCCTCTTCTAGCTAGTCTTATAGCATCTATTTATATTAGACATCTTTGCCATTTCTGATGTTTCTCCCCCATAGTTTCTGTTAACAGCAATGTGGTGCATTTTGTCAATTCTGTAGTTGTTTGCAAAACCTTCCTTTATTTCACTGAAGTGCTTGCAATTAGCCCACTTCTCCCCATTGAGAAGCATCTTTGTAATAACAGCTTTCCTGGCAGAGCTTTTGTTAGGGAGATTTTAAAATCAAGAGTCTACAAAGGTTGGGAAAAATCCAATCATACAAAAGTTCAGCAAATCCCTTTCAAGGTCATATCAGTTAAGATTACATAGATCTTCCACTTCAGCAAGCAGTAGAGTTTTGCATTTTTAGGGATGAATTCAGAATGATAGAATTAATAAAGTAAACCAATTTTAAAAGAAATTGCTTGCTAAACTCAAAGAAAAGCCTGGACGCATTCCCCACCCCCAGGGTCTTTAGTGGGGTTACCTTTCTCCCCCATGTAGCCTCTTGTATCACTTCCTTTGAAGTCGTTCACAGCGTTTGCTTTGACAGCCACTGGGTGTGGGAAGTGTAAGGCTATAGCAAGTATATCCATAGCATAATCCGCCCAGTCACTGTTGGTCACTGATCCAGCTGCATGCAGCAGCTTAGTAGTCAAAGGGCATGGTAATTCCCTCCTTCTCTCTTTTCTTTCTTCCAGGGCAAAATCTTCACCTGGTGTTTTTGATTCATGCATTCTAATTATGATGGCTGCCATCATCAGCCCTGTGGGTGACACTAGAAATTCTCTGAGCTAACAGCTAATACCACAGCTTGTTAAGCGACCATGTCAGCCTGATTTTAGGGCCCATTTTGCAGTTCACCGCAGGCCTATCTAAAAGCATCAGGAGTCTCCGTCTAGCAGGACAGGCTCATTGTCTTTCTAAATGTCTCCTTCTGATAAGCAGATCCAAATATGGTTCATTCACTGTGGATTTGAAGGCACAGTGGGGAACTTGGCTCACATAGTGGATGCAACAAAATGCTTAATATTTTCACTCGGTATAGAGCTAAAGAACCCAATTTTCAATTTCAGGATACAAACATTTGCTCCCTGACTATGATCAAGAGTTTGAAATTTAAATCAGAAGTCTTCGAAAGCTATTCTAATTCTCAAAGGAGCAGGCTTTCCCATACTTAGTACAAAGAAAATCCTTGGTTTGTATCAGAGTTTGAGCACACAGAATTCACACGATGACCAGAAGTATCCTTTGTTGCCTAAAGATATTGTAGGATTTTTTTTCTCTGAAGAATTTTGTGTGAAATATGTGATTCTGGTGACTGTGAGGTTACTAACAGCTCTATGAATGCTGCAGTCTGATCTGCTTTGCAAACTTTATTTGCTTTTAAATAATTGCTTCAAATACATATTTGTCTATGCTGCTCCATGTATTTTTTTTAATGTTTTGTCTAACCGGAGCTCTGGAAGTATAAGGCAATGAATATCTTTCAGTTGCAGGAAATGAGAATTTTTTCAAAAAGTATACTATTGTGACTCTGTATATTTAACTGAGTCTCTGATCTGCAAACTCCTGTTTTTTATAGCTAGAAAGAGGGCTAAATCTTCTCTGACATCATAGGCGTATTTTTAACCAGAAAACAAATAGATGCCCTTTCCTGCTGCATAAATCCACAATTATAATATTAATGCAACAGTTTTTGTCCTCTAAGAAGAAGATCAGTCACTTACCAATGAAGTATGTAAAAGTGCTTATCTTGCAGAACTATCAGTGTGAACCAGTATGCATATGGGAAGAGCTAATTTAAGATCTCCACAGGAAATTAGAGTGGCTCTTTTATTATCAGCATCCATTTCCTAAATACTGTGTTGCTTTTGGCTTATATTCCATTGACCTACAATAATGATGCCGCAGACTTATTTCATCTCTTTGTAAGTTGGCAAACTGGCAGCCATGCCAATCTATAAGCTTCCTTGTGGAGATAACTAGGAAGTTCATTTTTTACAGAAAAATCTGAAATTTTGTAGCTTGTATTCACTGCAATGATTGTGCTTTTGTGTGTAACATGCTATTAAGAAACTTCTTCCCTCTTATCCTTCTCAAAGGATTTTATAGGAAGAGGACACTTCCAATGTACACCATAGTTGTGCTTTGGCTGACTTGTGTGATTTTCCATTTTTGCAGTGTAGATTCATGGTTGTAACTAAGTATCTGAGGCAAATCTTTGTGACTGCACAAGACAATAAAAAAGGTAAAGATTTGATTGTGATAGATAGAGGTTAAATCTCACAAAATTTATGTACCTCTCTCTAAATATTAAATTTGACTTAACAGGCAGAATTTACATTCTCCTTATTTTCTATCCACTTTTCCTCTAATGTGTCTAGGAGGCTTTTTAAAATGGTATAAAATTGTGACAGAAACCTGAGTACAAAGTGGAGCAAAAACTGTTCTTGTAGAACTACATCGGCCTATATGGACTTAAAATACTAGAGGTAGGGATAGATGTCTAAAATTAGACAAAAAGAACCGGATCATTCAGAAGGAATAAAATGAGTTCTGTCATGTGGAACATACAGAAAAACCAGGTGATCAGAGTTAGCCAGCATGTGTTTGAAGGCAGGTCCTGCTTGACCAGCCTGGTCAACTTCTATGACAAGGTGATCCACATGGTGGATGAGAGAAAAGCTGTGGATGTTGTCTACGTGAACTTCAGTAAAGCCTTTGTTATTAATTTCCACAACATTCTTCTGGAGAAACTGGCTATTCATGGGGTGCTTGTTTGATGGGTTAAGGGTTGGCTGGATGGATGGACCCAGTGTGGTGATGAATGGAGTTAAATCCAGCTGGCTGCTGGTCACAAGTGGTGTTTCCCAGGGCACAGTACTGTGGCCAGTCCTGTTTATTATCTTTATCCCTGATCTGGACAAGGGGTTTGAGTGCATTCACAGTAAGTTCTCAGAGCACACCAAGTTAGGTGTGAGTGTTGGTCTGTTGGAGGGTAGGAATGTTCTACAGAGAGATCTGGATAGGCTGGATCAGTGGGCTGAGGCCAACTGTAGGAAGTCCAACAAAGCCAAGTGCCAGGTCCTGTATGTGCCTCTCAACAAGCCCATGCAGCGCTACAGGCTGGGAACAGAGTGGCTGGAAAGCTGTGCTGTGTAAAAGAACCCAGAGGTGCTGGTCAACAGCTGGCTGAACATGAACCACCAGTGTGTTCAGCTGGCCAAGACAGCCAGTGAGACATCCTGGTTTGGATCAGAAATAGCATGGCCAGCAGGACCAGGGCAGTGAAGCCGCACTTTAAATACTCACTTCCTGAAAGACACCGAGGTGCTGGAGCACATCCAGAGAAGGGCAACAAAGCTGAAGAAGTCTTATGAGGAGTGGCTGAAGGAGCTGGGGTTGTTTAGCCTGGAAGAAAGAAGGCTCAGGGGAGACCTTATTGGTCTCTACACTACCTGAAAGGATGCTGTGGAGAGGTGCGGGTTGGTCTTTTCTCCCAAGTAAGACACAGAATCAAATGAAATGGCCTCAAATTGTACCCAAGGAGGTTTAGATTTTGGATATTAAGAAAAATTTCTTCACCAAAAAGGTTGTCAAGTATTGGAACAGACTGACCAGGAAAGATACTGAGTCACCACCCTGGAAGTATTTAAAAGATATCTAGATGTAGCTCTTAGGAATATGGTATTGTGTTGGATTTGGCAGTGCTTGGTTAATGGTTGTTGGACGGAATGATCTAAAAGGTGTTTTCCAACCTAAATGATTTTTTAATATGATATATTTTGTGAAAGTAAAAAGACAGCAGTAGGCTGAGGATTCATTCCCACTGCTGTGGTATAGAGCTACTTACGGAGAATTGCATTACATTGGACCTGATAATGTGGTTTGTTAAGCTTAAGCTTATTTGAAATTTATTGAGCCTAGTCTACACAAGGTCATAACAGGGCTTAAACTTGAGTACAGCACCATTTTCTCTTCTTCACTATCCTAAAATATAAAACATCTCTTCCACTTATGAAAATATCTTTTGTCACTGTAAGTATTTTTAGATTGTGGTTAGACGTTAATACAGTTAATTCCAAAGTGAACCAGCAAAAGTATTCCAGCATTGTTATTAAAAGATGAGCAAATGGATTTCACTAAAAAAGTCCTTCAACCCCAGCCAGGATGCCATTAAGAGGACTAAAACCCCACAATTATTATAAATCACATTTCTTTTTAATTTGTTCTCTCATATGCAAACTCTTAAAACTTGTTTTAGCAAGTCTTGTGTTTTTCTGTATGACTTTGTATAAGAGAAATACTGGTTATGATTTCAGTACTCGTGGACCAGTCTGCAGGCTGTCAATCAAAGTATCCTGTCTGGACTTTATCTCCCTCCATTCTTTCCAGCAGGCTGCAGACTGCTTTCAGGTCTCAGAAGATATAAGCCTTTCCTTTAAAAATAACCAAGAGCTTAGCAATGAATAGTACTGCTGCCTCAATTCCTTCCATTATAACATCCTGCCTAATGCTTTTCACTGTACGTTTCAATTCCTTTGTAGTGCTGAGATCTGGAAAAATTAAGATCTGTGGTACTCCGTATTTAAGCATATATTTGAGATTTGCAGCATTCTCACATGATCTCTGCTATTAGTGAATGCAAAAACAGTTTCTACCCATCTCCCTCTTCCTATTTCCTGAACTAATAGATCAGTGGGAGAAATTTTCCATGCATAATGTGAAGAAAGAGCAGTTTAGCTCAAAGATTTTTTGGTTTACCATTGATCAGAGGAGATGGGGAGAATCCAGAAATTTTTTTAAAATTTTTTTTTATTATTATTATTACTTTCTGCCTGGAATAACATCTCTAAGAAAAACATTATCCTGTTTCTTGTGGTAGTACTGGCAAATAGCTGTTAATTTCTTCTATAAACTTATTTTAATGAGTTACCAAAAGGCCTGGATGATTCTAGAAGAGTAATATAAACATTGTATAGGAAGACTTGGCAGGGGGAAAAAAACAACCATGAATCATTCATTTGGGTACTGGTCCACCATAGAAAGCTTATTATTACATTAGACTGTTACTATTAAGGCTAATGAGCAAGTATCCAAGTTGAAACTAGAGATCACCATGATACATGCAAGTACTAAGCGTACTATTCTTTGTAGACTGTCAGGATCAGAGGGCATGACAGATCTTTGCAGTGTATCTTGCTTTCTCATAAAATACATAGCTAGCACTGAAGAATTAATTTTAGTAGGAAGACCTTTTTTTTTATTATTATTTTTCAGTATGTGCATAAGCACAGCCTTCATCTGATTCTGTCTGGGACTTCAAAATTATCTCATTCCTGCCACTCATAAAATACTTTGCTTCTTGTTGCAGAGCAATCTCACAGTACATGAATTACGTATCTCTTGATTAAAAAAAAATTTGGAGATATTCTGGCAATATGCTTTATGTGCTCCAATTCCTAAACATTTTGTCTGTAGGGTCAAGAGAAAAGACACAGTCCATAACAGAGGCTGAAACATGTATGGTGTGTGATGAGATCTCAGTATCCACTGTTGAACTTTACAAATCTACTCTTATGGCATCACACTAATATGAAGACATAGCCGTAGTTTCTTCTGTTTTATGTAAGTTTATTTACCCATATCAATAACTTGGTAACTGTCTTATAAATTGCGGGAAATCTGGGAGAAACTGGAGTACTTCTTGATGGGTGTCTCAGCACCCAACAGTACTGGGAAGGACAGCCGTAGGAAATAAATCTTAGCTCTTCTCTATCCTTTTGTATTAATAAACATTCTTGCCTGCTGAGAAGAAATTGTTTTAACTCTGATGTCTGTGTCAGAGATGCTTTAGCAACTTCCCTGAACAATTTAGCCTTTGAATGTTTTGTCCCTAATTCCTAAACCTGATATTTCATTTTTACACTTAGTATGTATTTAACAAATAGTATTTCAAATAGAATTTAGAATACTGTAAGATACAGGCAGTGAGAAAGGACAAAAACATCTATTCTTTCCGAATATAATGAGGTCTGTAAAAAAGCAGTTCATCAAAAATGTAAATGTAACTGAATTACGAAGTTCTCATTTTCTGAGTAGCAGCAATTAAATAAACTTGAAACTGGTGGCTATAATCCTCAAGATTGAATTTGATTAATAAAGCAAATGATAGCCTGCTGATTTTGAAGTAAAAAGCTGAATAAATACCATTTTCAGCAATAAAGTAATAAGCTATTTAGAGTAATTGTGATTGTCATAAAATAATGTTAGAAACAATGTCTAATATGCTCCAGAAAAAAGGATGTTAGGATGGATTTCCATCAAATATATGCAGAGTTTGAGTCAGATTTGGGATGACAGATATGGTAACAAATTATTAACGGCATAAATTATGCCCTAACTTGTTCTCCAATAGCAGTATTTATTTAATCAGAGGATAATCATTCTTGGACAATTACTTTTAAGAACTTCCCTAAAATCAAATAGGTAATATTTGTACAATTGTAATGGCTCAGCTATGCAAGCATTTGGAAGACTTACACAGCTGTCCAAGGGAGTAGGGACCTAAAAGAATTTGGTATATCAGATCATCGCAATAAAGCTACTAACAAAATAAAACACTTTCTGCTAATAGAATTACTTGCATATTAAAGAAAGCAGATATTGATATTTGATATCTCAAACTTGAGAATTAACTTGCAAGAAACAGAGAAGCTGGTAGCCATGTAAATTGCATGGGATAATACAAGTTGTTTCCTTTCTGGTATGGCACATTTCTGGAAGTGCTTTAATTTTTCAGAGTATAGCAATGGCCCCAGCAGATCAGGCGACAGTTCTATCTAACCTCTGAGTCTGTCGCTAAGAGTGGCCATGGACGGATAGGCAAGGGAGGAGAGCTATGCAAGGCATGTCTTTCATTCCCTAATATTCTTCCAATTACCAACTCTTTTAAGCTTAGAACTTTGCAGAGACAGATGTGGTTGTATGTGTGTGTCCTCTTATTTGTATACCCTCTTTTGCAGTCTCCCCTCAAACCGATGAAGACTTTGCACATGTATAGGCTTTCTTAGGAGTGCCTTGGATAAGTATCCTCTCCTTTTCTTTCAAGCGTATCTTCTAGTTTCATCGCTGGTCCCTAATTCTTGAGACAGATGACCAGTCCCTATCCACCATCTCAATAAGATTTTTGATGTAAATTTCTGAAACCCACATAAACACATCTTTTAACAGATAAATGGACCTTAATGTGTTAATGGACCTATGCTATTCTTCTTCACAAGACCATGCTCCCACTATTTGGATAGCTATTGAATTCCTTTCTGAAGCTTTCTGAATTTTCTGAGATGGGGAGACACATGGTATTCAAGGCATGGGAGAACAATTATTTCAGGTGCAATTAAAATAGCACAGTGATGTTCATTGTGTTTCATCCTGACCTGTTCCTAGTACTTGGATCTCTTTCTGCTGCTAACCTTGACTTGCACTTTGTGTTAGAAGTCATTTGGAGATTGATGTTATCTCAACTGGACTACTCTGTACCTCAAGTGGATCATACACATGCTCCATGACTCTTCAAAAAAGCTTCAGAGTTTGCCAAAGTTATGCCTCCCAAGTAGAAAACGTCTATTCGTGTGACCATTAATCAGAATATTGATTTAGCTGGCACAGACATTAGGATTACATACAGTCATGCAATTCCTCAGATTTCTCCTGCCTTCCTTCATTTTCTTTGTAACTAAGGAAGTTTTAAGGAAGAGATTTTATACTAACATTAGCAGTACATACATTTCACTCCTGGGTTCTCTTAGAAAATCTGACTGAATACCATCTGGCCTGAGGTGTTTATGGCCATTCATTTCTTTTTCATAGTGTTCTGTAACAAATTCTACAATCTCTGTGATGTCAGATCCTCTAATGAGTCTCTGCCAGACAGTGGCTAGCAAGGAGTTGTTCCCAGTTTTTTCACAATGAATTCAGGGAATTAACTGAGTTTTTCTGGAAATAACTTAGTTTTTCTGGAATTACCTTAGGCTGTCTGAAAATTCTTTTGTGCTATCCTCATAAACTGATGATACAGAAACCCAGGAATGTGTATTTCTCCTGATACATTTTAAGAAAGTTTTTATTATTATTATTGTGTATCTTTCCTACTAGTTGTTCCTCAAACTCCTTTTTTAGACTGTTTGGTTTTTCTTTTACATTTAATCTGCCAGAGTTCATTGTTCTTTTTCTTTTATTCATTCTGATAAGATCTCAAGTATTTGAAGAGTAATTCCTTCTTTGTCATAACCTCTTTAACCCTTTTTTGATTGGCAACATGCACCTGGGATTTTTTTATTCCAATGTAGTATCTTTAAATCATTTCCATACTACAATTCCCACAGTGTCTGTAGAGATTTACTTCTCTTAGTTGCCCTCTGTAGCTTCTTTTCAATAAGTGTCATTAAATTTATTCTTGAAAAGCCTGAAAAACATGGTTCCTGAAATCTTCATGAGGAAGAAGGATACTATTTCACAGTGAGAAGCTTACATCGGACATATTGCAGCATAATTTTCCATAATTCATGCTGTCTGGGGTTATAATGACAATGTTATTTTTATTTTTTAATTCAATAACAGAAGAATTATATCAGCATGTATCAAGAAGGATATTATTAAACACTTCCTACAAAAAAACATTCCTTTCTGACCTTCATTAGAAAGTTTTAAAGTTTGATCTGGTACTTCCATAAAAGATCCCTGATAACAGGAAAATATCAGAGTTGTTAGAGCAGCCTGTTGTCTAACAAAGAAAGCAATTCAGTTTTCCAGGTGAGATGTTTTAGTTTTAATAGTGCATACATGCTGTCTTGACACCAGGGCAGCCATTCCTTCCTTAGCTTTTAAATTATGGCACAAACATTTCTCATCGATTGCAATTTTAGAGCCATTTGAAAGCTCAGATTTGGCCCCATGGTTTCACTGTGCCGGTACAATTGAGGAGAATAACTTCTGTGATGGGTACTATTATGGTCATTGTGTTCCTGTGAGGTGGACCCACGTCTCTGCTGAAGCTGAGACAAGTATCTGCAGTCTTGAGTATTGCTGAGGGATTTCTGTGAATTCTCAAGATGTAAAGTGTGCCGTTTTCTCTGTTCCATGCAGGCTATGAAAGTATACCAATTTTTCAAAGGTTACCTATTTGCACCACTACTCTGTGGTTGATACTTAATTTTAAGAAATGGGCTGTCTATAGAGGGTTGAAACAGGCTCCCTGAGTTTATGGAAGTAAATAATCATGCTCTGATGGTTTAAAATCAAGAGCTTAAGTATCTTTTTCCACAATTAGCTTTTAAAGTGTAGTTCTTCAGTTGGGTGCTTTTTGCCTGTAAAATTGAAATTCATGGAGTGTACTTTTATGTTTATAGGATACCTATTTTGTGTGATTTATCGTCTTTTATACTTAACGTATTGTCCATACTATGACTGTATATTAATGCACAAAATCTTGGGGAACTGAAAGTTTCAGAAATCCATTTCACAGCAACTGCTTGTACTGCTACAAATAGTATTAGCATAGCAATATGAAAATCATATTTAATAATATCTTTTTCAGAATTTTATAAACTACAGTCAGCTTTTCTCTGGACCTTTTCAATTTTATTGTTAATTATTATCTGTTTATCTGCTTAGAGGTATTTGAGTTAGACACTGGTATTACCAGAATTCAAGATGTAACCCAAGAAAAATGAAGAGTGGTTTGTCATGAAAATGGCAGCCCTTACTAGTGATTCACCATATTATCATGAAACCATAGTTTCCTATTAAATATGTTCTTATACCTTTACAATCTGCATATACCTTTGGACACAGTCAAAGGCATAATCATTGGCTGGAAGAACTTGTGGTGTGACCACAAGCTAAACTCATAAAATTTGCAAATACCAAATGGCAGTAACTGAATATTCAAGTTTGTTGACTAAATTGATGACCTATATTTTTATTTTTCCAAGTACTTCAAGTACAAATTACTTCTTGGCCAAGAAGTATGTCTTGGTTAAACAAGCTTGAAATTTTCTGGAAAGAAGCTTTTATTGTGCTGCCTGTATGTTTCACCTTTAATTCCCCAGTCCTATGTAGTAGAATAGAAGCACATGTAATCGTAAGAACTCTCAATTACTTCTGCCAGAGCAGATTATATTTTGTGCCTGTTTTAGCTTTGCTTAATCCTTTTAGGAAAGCGTAGAATTTAATTCTCATCAAAATGGGAAATAATTAACCTGGAAACATTGAATGGTTTAAAAAACATTTAAAAGACTTTAAAAATCCTGTAGTTGCAGACCCCCCACACACCGCCATGGGCAGGGAGGGACACCCCCCACTATATCGGGGCTCCATCCAACTTGGTCTTGAATACAGATAGGGTATTCAAAACTTGTCTGGACAGCCTGTCCCAGTGCCTCACTGGCTTCTGAGTCATGAATTGCTTCCCAACATCTAATCTAAATCTCTCTTTCACTCTAAAATCATTTCCCCTTGGCCTATAGCTATCTCCACTTGTAAAACCTCTAGTAGACGTTCTCCTGTTGGAGAAAAAACTTGTTGTTACTATTTGTGCGTATTCAGTGAACTGAATGGAGCCCAAATCCTGCTTGAAGTTTCAGGTTTTGAGTTTGTTTGGATCTAGTTTGCTTTCCTAAATCTAGCAAGGGATCTTCAAACTTCTTTCTAGGCAATTTAATAGAGCTCTTTATCTTCTAATTCTCCTTTATTATTTAAGTAAAACTCATCTCTGCCCATTAAAAGAGATGGGAAAATTAATATTCTGAACTGTAACTATTCTTCATAAATTCCCAGAAGAATTCTGTTGATAAGTTCCCTCTTCTATTAGGTTAAAACAGTAAGATGTCTGTGGTGTTCAGTTTTTCGTAGATTTACTTTGTTCCAAGGAGTCTGTTATATTTACTGACGTTGCCTTCATCATCTCTGTTCCATGGGTTAAAAAATCTCCCTTTTACCCATTCCTTTGAGATCTGAATGTAGTGATCTCATTCTCTATCAACAAAATGTATAATCTATTCTTTTATTTAGCCTATTCATGACTAATTTAATGCAATGCTGTGCTTATTTGCAGGTTACTTGAAGTATTTCTCTCTCAAATATTACTTTGCTGAACATATTACTGCACTAAAAATAATGATGTCAGCCTTAAAAGTCAAGGAAATCTAATAACTAATAAATAACTTCTTAAAGGTGGATATTAAATTTCTCTATTTCCACACTTAATTCAGATCTTTTTTTTGAACTGTTAGGCAGTTCACTGTTTACATAAACTCACTTACTTGATCTAGATAACTAGTTTTAGAAAGAAATTATTAGTCTTAATCCATAAAAACAAACAGAAAAAATTATGCAATTTCTCATTTGGGAATGCTGAAGAGTTTCTGTTCAAACTGCATTAATAGAAAAATGTCTGTAGCTAAAAAGAACCTGTAGAACTTTTAAAAATTAAGCTCAGTTAGTCTTATGATCTGAGAGCTTTGCACTGCATTACTACACATTTTCTGAGCGTTTTCTCACATGCAGTCACCTTGATCTTTAGGCCACATATACCCAAGGCCTGTCTGCAGGCATTCATGCAGATATGCCCTCAGCTTGTCTCGTTCCTCCATCTTCTACTATCCTTCTTTCCCTCTCTTTGAAGATCAGGCTATACGCTCTTTTTTTTAATGAAGCATGAAATTCTCTCTTAGTCACTCAGAAAAGGGTACTGGGAATTTACAAATAAAAAAAAAAAACCCTCTTGTGAGACTCAGCTTCTCATTTTGGTTTCCTAATTCCTATCAACTCAATGTTAATTGGAAGAACAGGTATTTCATCTTTCACACAGACAAACTTACCCATATTATAGTTCTGTAAGAACAGTTGTTTGCTACTCTCTGAACAGTCCTCACTATTTCAAGCTGCTTTCCACACACTGCATTTTCTAGGTCACTGAGACCTCATTAGGTATTTCAGAGCTGTGTTTGCAGATTCCTAATACTTGTAAGCCTGAAGTAAGTATTCTGTCCAAATGCTGAGAAACAATCTTTCAGTTTCATTCAAATGGCATGTAGTTTGCTGTTATTTTTCATTAGACATCATTATATCTGTAAATCTGGAATTAAAAAGTCTAGCCAGATTTTTTATGGCTTTATTAAAAAAAATTAAATCCCCAGATTATGACCTTTTAGAAAGATTCAAACCAGAAGAGCACGATTCAAAATGAATATACGCTTACATTGCAAATTACAGTTTGTCTTGATTTTTTAAAAGAATTTATAAGACCTTTTCTAGTTATTTCAGTGAATAGCATTAATGCTGAGGGCACATTTGGAAGTCAGCTTTCAGTCAAAGACATAAGATTACAAATCCAAGTTATAAACACTTTTCAGAATACATAGCAAATTTATGCTTCTTTGGTCACCAAAAATACACTGCTATGAATATGCTGTAATTTATGGGGGAATTTCCTCCATGGTTGCACTTGCTGAACATTAAATTTAGAATTTAGATTATCTTCTGAATTTATACAGTCCCTATGGAATTGAAACTACAGCGTGTAAAAAATTTTCTGTATTCACGCTTTAATCAAAGATGAAAAGGATGAAGCATGCAATCAGCATAGCCATTCAACAGAACTGGGTATTGTACACCCAAGAATGGCACCAGGAACCCCCATGGGGATGTGACAGGATGAGACTAGGAAATGTTTGTGACTAACAGGACACAGAAAGTTCTTTAACTTTCTAATGTAAACAGGTTCAAATTATCCATACTACAGCACTTCTCCTGTGGGTCACCTGAATATTTTCACAAGAGAGTTATAGAAAGAGGACTGAAAATCTACCATGTCTTCTAGTGCCCAACCACTGTTAAAATAAGTTGATTACACTTCTCTTGGTTTCAGAGGTTTGTAGATAACAATTTATATTTCTGAATTTCAGCATGACCTTGAAAGTGTAAGGTGTTGCAATAGCAACTTAGATTTTAGAGGCTGTTCAAAATATGGTATCTCTTCATAGCACTGACTTTCAAATCCTAAAGTACAGAACTGATTATTTGGACTACCTACTACCATCAAAGAACAGAACTTTGTGTCATTGTCAATTGCTCTCTATCCATTTTAAAGCATAATTCTTTTTTTAATCATATCATATCATGTTGTTTTGGAAAGTATATAGTGCTAATTCACAGCAGTATTTAAAGTATAGTTCAGTATCATCAACCTTAATTGAACTCATCAGACTGCTAAATTAAAAGTTCACATACAATTATATGAAAAGAAATATATATGAAGTTATATCTATAGACAATACTTCACTTATAAATATGGACAAGGAAATATCTGTGGTTCAGATTTTTTTTTATGCAGTCTTGCATTTGAAAAAATATTTTGACTGGTAAAAGCATGTGTTCACCTGGTGTCAATTTGTAGCAAAGGACTTTGTGATAAGTAATTTGTATTACTTGAAAATTCATCTGTATTGTTGGAAGGAATGCTGCATATTCTGGAGGCAGTGGAAAGTAGCCATAACTATGTATGCACAGGTCTTCAAGCTTAGAAGAAGCTGGAATTAGATCCAAGCTCTCAGTCTGTGGGTCTCGTATGAATATAAAAAGCACAGATTCTATACTAAAGAAACAATGCTCTTGTAAACACAAATGGAAATCTCTATGAATCTCATCTTGGTTACACACAAGGGGGGTGTATTCTCCACTGAAGTCTAATGGGATGTGCATCGAGGGGAGAATAATATGCACCATTGCCTTGTTCACTAACAGGTGAAGGGTAATATAGATGAAATTGGAGAACTAACGGGCAAGACAGTTCCATTAGCATATACACGGCGGTTTCACATTTTGCAGCAAAGTAAAGGAAAAGTAGTGGCATAAACCAAGGAAAGATTAAGTCTAAGACCTGCTGTCGATGTGATGAAAACAACTTGACATTTGAGTGTTTCAAGTGCTGGTTTATCACATGAGTGGCTCAAATGATTACTTTCTCTGTAGAATCTCACAATGAGAGAGCCTGAAGGACCTGCACACCATATCAGATATGGTGCAAAAAAAGATGTTGAACTGTATGAATTTGGAGATACAGCATGAAGTTGTCATTATCTTGGACTTTTATAGTAAATGACTGAAGGGAGCCACCTGCTTGAAGGAGTAGTCTGATATTTTTGCTAAAAAATAAACCAGTCAATCAACAGATCGATCAATATTTCAAAACCTCAATCAATTCAAGACTCATGTCAATGATGTTTTAGCATGGTAACATTCAAAGGTTCACAGTACATACAAACACACTTCCTTTTCTTCCAGTGCAGATGTAAAGTGGTTTTTTTCATTCCTCAGTAGATATCCAAGAATGAATTGCTCTTAAATGAGGTAATTCAAATACAGACCATATGATGTTTAAAATGTGTTTCTCAAACTTTTTAATATTGTGAATGGATCTTTGATATCTTCCATCTGGAGAAACATATTTTTTTCAGTGTTCTCAGTTAAAAAATAGAAAAAGGTCTTGTAGAACTGCTGATCAAAGATAATTATGCTCCAAAATTAAAACACCTCAAAATAGCAATATTTAGAAAAATACTATATCCTGCTCTAAATATGAAACAAACATATATAAGACCTGTCGTATTACTATTGAATAGCTCCAGAAGATATTTAATCTCATTTTAACTGGTTAACAATGCATCTGTGAGAAATCAAAGTCTTTCCTTTGTTTACTAGAAATAATAGAACAACACCTGCAGAGGAATCTTAGTATTCAGTGTTATCAATTAAAAGCTGTGCATTCTTTTCTCCTACAAGATAATATACATACAATAATTTTTTTATATTTTTGTCTTCTAATAATCCATTATGTTTTCTAGAGGTAACAAGAGGAAATGAAAAGTCCCTTGGCTGGACCAAAAGGTTTATTACATTCAGTATTTTGTCATTGTGGCAGTACTCAGTAGTTCTCTTTCATTATGGGCATGTATGACAGCAGTATACAGTACCTAAAATACCCATCTACTGTCAGAGCCTACATAGTACATAATCATAATTAACACAATTCTTCCAAGTTGAATAGTCAGCATAATACAAGGTATATAGACCTTTAAGATTTAATCTTTTGACTATAGGAGATCTGTTCCATAATTGTGTGTCTGATTGCATTCAGAGGATGATGATGAAGTAAAATATTTTACAAAGTGAGTTTTCAAAAGAGATGTACTGATTTAAGTAGGTTTTACTATGTTCCCATTAAAATACTTTTCATTTTAATGTAAAAGGTATTTCAAAAAGCAGCAAATCTCAATCCTGATTAACACAAACAATTTCCACTGAGTTTCTTAGCAACAGTTTGGAAAGCCACTGTTTTTCAAGCTGTAGTAAGCAAATTCTTGAAACAAAAGCTCATTTAAAATATTTTTTTTAATATTTTAAATTTCTGTTTATGTTCTTATTTTTTTTGCTTGAGGAAAACTCCTTTTTTTGCACTTTATTCAAAGCTATATGAGGCTGTTTAAATTATATGGGGTTATTTTCTGCACTCTATTAAAATTTTTGCCAGTGAAAGATATGCTTTGCTAGATTTATGTTAACCGGAAGTACTGTTATCTATATTCTACATTCTTGTTAGCAGCCAGAATTATTACTGGGAGGTAATGTAATGTTGCAGAGGGAAGCTTGAAAAATTTTTTTGCTCTATAAAACAAAGCTGGTAGAGAAGTGAGGTAAAAAAATCAGTGTCCCAGGGTAAGCTTTCAGAGGCTCTAAAACTTTCAAACTGTAATTTTTTTTTTTAATTTTTTTTTTTTTGGCTAAGCATTGTGGCAGTCCAGTAATTTCTGTGCCTTTGGGGGACAATATGTTCATAGGTGTGTGCACCTGTTTTTTTGCTCTCTGCTCATGTAGCCAAACCATTTTCTTCATAGAAACTAAGAACAGTGCAGGCATGACATGTCCTGATTATCATTTCGTGCTTTCGTGCTGAGAAGGAATAGTAGATCTTTTAGACCTATTTGATTTGGACTTCCCGTGCAGCACCTATCTACCTTTGCTAGTAGTAATACTAAATCTTAGTAAGCCTGCTGTGCCTAAAGGCAAATTCAACTTGCACGCAACAGGAACAAGTTTTAGTCACTGTACATCATGAAGGCTGAACTGGGGAGGATCCACTTCAACTTAAGTGAAAGTTTTTTTCTAATATTGCCAGGCTAACACCACTACTAAGCTGACTGCAGTATATAAATTTTCTGCTATTTCCATGCTCTTTTACTGATAGAAAAATAGTGGTCCTTGTCATGGTGAATAGAATGGGGCTACTGATGGTGGGCACTGAGCAGATGCAGCTGGTTGGAGCCATCTAAGCAGGTCCCTGGATGTCGGGGGGTACAACTGGGGAAGTGGCAAGGCATGAGGTGCAGGGCAATGTTCATTCTTGGGGCAGCAGTATTTCTTCTCAGCCATGAGACCAGGTGCTCCATCTGCAGCAAAAATTGCCTCTAAATGTAGTTTTCTTTTCATATTATTCTGTTCCAAAACTGAAGGCCCTGTTTTTTTCAAAGAAAATACAAGTATGCAAAGAAGAAATAAAGAAAATGTGCATGTATTTACTAAAAGAAATAGCATTTTTGAACTTACTTCCTTTGTATATGAAGTGTTCCAGGCTGCAAAATTTTATCAAAAGTATTTGTGTTTCTTGTGCTTCTATTCCAGTGGCACTATGAACAATTTAACCAGATGACCCATATTTTCTGTGATTTTTTTTTTCTTAAAAACACTGTCATTCTTGATGAGGTCTTGAATGTGTGCATGGTAGTAAATATAATCCTGTCTGCAGTCAGAGAAGTTGTATCCAGAGATAAAGCAGACCACAGGTTTTAACAGTATGTTATTAAAGGAACACAAATCCTCTTTAACAAAGGTAAACACAGTACACTCATTATAATGGAAATTAATATTAAGATACTTTATTTAAAACAATCAATTTTTAAATTGCTCTGAAAATGGCTTTATCAGAATTTTCTGAACTTAGGCCTGAGTTTTGAAGGGCCAATGATAAAAAACACAGAGTTTTTTGGCAAACATTTCTCAGAGGCCATTACATAATCTTGTAGGACAGTAGCTATAATCATCTTTAAATCATAATCATACTGTACGAGTACAAAATATTTTCACGGGTTTTCTTTATATATCCTCCCTTGCAGCCTAAAGACAGACAGGCACAGGCCCAACTGAGTGGCTGGATTTTTAGCTTCCTGCCACGAACCACAGTCCCCTGCTATCATGAGCATCCATGTCACATAATCCCTTTCATCAGTACAGAAAGCTAGTCACAGATCCCTAATTCTGAGGTCAGTTCTGCACCAGCACCATCCTCGATTAGAACAGCTGGGGGTAGAAGTGGTCTAATTTGTACCTTCTTATCCAGGCTCCAGAGAGGTTAGCCAGTGCAGCCCACTGTGGCCACCCCCTGCGGAAGCACTTCTAGCAGCCCAACACGCTGCACTGTGCATATTAAAATGCGTTTCATAAAAAGACAACTTCCTCTTTGCTCTCATTGCTCACCCAGTTTTCCTGAGCCAAACTGTGATTCTAGTGAACTGAATGGAAGGGTACTCTATGAGAAGACTTGTGCTTTTTATTTCTGGAATATCTCAAGCTAATATGAAAACCGTAGACCTCCTGATCAGTTCAGAAGGTGTAACAATCACCTTCATTTCATTTGGAGGAAGACGGTTTTGCTGCAGAATTACCTGTAATATGGCATCCTCTGGTTTGGGTTTTTTTGTCTTTTCTAATTTTAAAAACTGTGTTAGATATGCCTATTCTATGAAATTGAATTTAGGGACATACTTATCAGAAAGAATTCTAACTGCTGAGATTCTTCCAGTCCCCTCTTCTGAGACCAGGGAGCTTATTCATCCCTGCCCTTGCACTGCTGACAGTCATCCATATATACAGTGTGAAGAGTGCCCTCTGTTTAAAAATTCAACATGTGGTTTGCTAAAATGCACCCTATTTCCGTTTGCTCTGTGCAAAGTTGGATGATTAAGGAATGTCAAAGACTTAGGAGACTTGCACTTCATGTTTTCCAACATGTATTTCTGTTGGCAATTTCAGAGCAGGTAGTGTAGAAGCTCACTAAAACAAACCAAAGTGTGAATTTACATAAATCTGTGGTGATACTAAACTGGAAGGGTTTTCTTGACATCAGCATATAATCTGTAAATAAAATTCAGCATATTTGTGTCTGACTTTTTTTTTTTCAAATAGCTGTTTGAAAAATTGCATCAGTTGTTCCTGAGAAAGGGGGGTTTTAAAAAAAATAATTATCATGAGAAAATACTTATTTTGTTCAGAGAGTCACATACAAAATACTATTCTAATTGCAAAATGAAGAATTTGCTAGGTTGGAAAAGAGTGAGCATTTCAGCCAGCTCCCTCAGTTCCCTTGTGTGGTGTCCTCTGGCCCCACAGACTTGTGTGTGTCTAAGCGGTGTAGCAGGTCACTATCATTGTCATTGCCCCTTGAATTATGTGGTCTTCATTCTGCCTATTTTCCCTGTTTTCCATCTTAACAGGCTGGGTACCCTAAGAACAGCTGGCCTTACTATAAATACTGAGCCAAAGACATGAAGTCCCCCGGCCTTTTCATCTTTCTTTGTTATTGTTTCCCTCCCCATCCAATAAAGATGGAGATTCTCCTTAGTTCTTCTTTTGTTGCTAATTGATTTATAGTAATTCTTTTGTTTTCATTTACAGAAGTAGCCAGTTTAAGTTCTAGCTAGACTTTGGCTAGACCCACCCTATCTTCCTGAGGTCACAAACCCTTCTTTTTTTCCCAGCTTCCTGCCAAAGCCCTCTATTCAGTCAGAACAGTCTCTTCCCCACTGGCTTGTCTTTTGCCTACATGGAGACAGCCTGCTCCTGCACCTTCAAGTTTTCTTCTTGAAGAATGTCCAGCCTTCCAGGACTCCCTTACCCTTCAGGACTGCTTCCCAAGGGACTCTGTCAATCAGTGTGCTAAACAGGCCAAAATCTGCCCCTCAAAAGTCCAAAGTATCAGTTCAGCTGAGCCCCCTCCTTCTCCAAGGATCAAAAGCTGTATCATTCCATGGTCCCTGTGCCCAAGATGGCCTCCAACTACCACATCACCCACAAGTCCTTCTCTGGTCACAAACTGAGCCTTCCCTAGTTGGCTCCCTCAGCAGCTGTGTCAGGCAGTTCTCTTCCACATACTCCACAAACCTCCTAGACCATTTTCTCTCTGCCATGTTGTATTTCCAGCAGACATCTGGTAAGTCGGAAGTCTCCCACAGGAGCAAGGGCTAGTGATTGTGAGACTTCTCCCAGCTGCTTATAGAATATTCCATCTGCACCTTCACTCTGGTTCAGTAGTCTGTAACACACCACCGCCAGGAGACCTGCCTTATTGGCCTTCCCTTGACTGCACTTGACCATAAACACTTGATCCCTTAAGCATCATCAAGCTCTAGACAATCAAAACACTCCCAAATGTACATAACTACCCCATCACCTCTCCTGTCTTTCCTGCCCCTTCTGAAGTATGACAAAATGTATATCATATATGTATGAACATATATAAACACACAAAAGGATGTGCTGAACAGACATAACAAATGCTTTAACACAGCTTCAGCTGTGGCAAACACATGCCACTGTGAATTTTTGTGAGACCCAAGAACAGAAAAAAAATTTCTTTGCTAGATTGAGAGGTTGTTCTAAGGGTGTATGTGTTCTTTCAGATATTTTCATCTTTTCAAATCCTAGATCTTCATTTTTGCCTCATCTTGGCCCTTTCAGTGTAGGAGATGGAATGAGCGTTCGCAGTGAAATGAAAAATCCAGACCTATGAAGAGACATATAATGCAGCCAAAGCCAGTTCTAGAAGCCTTTTTATAAAGTATATTCTATTTTGTAGTTACCTATAAAATACGTGTCTGTTATGCCAGTTAATTAATCTTTGTTCTTCTTTTCATCTAAGATTCCAGAATTTTCTTATTGAGAACTAGAAAGTGAGTAAAATCTGATTTTGATCAGTTTTTAAAACAGTTATTAGGAATGCTTATATGTTAAGTGTATCTGCAGTTAGATATTTTCAATTAAGGTTAAGTGCTATTTATTTATTTGCAAGATCATGTGCTTTTCTTTCAAAAAAGAGTGAATACATTAAAAAGGCCTATACTAAATGACAAGCAATGAGAACTGAAATAGCTACATAATTTAAAAATTTATTTACATTATAGTATCAGAACTCAAAGTGGGAAACTAGCTTTATCAAATCACATAATGAAGGAAAAATCAGGTAATGTTCAATTTTTTCATTCCTTCCTCTTAAATTCTAATTTTATTAAAAAGTTTAAAATAAATGTTTTTGTACATAGCCAGTCATGATTGTAATTGCTTTAAAATGTTGAAAAACTCGAAAAAGTTGTGTCTCCATCATACAGAATTCTTCTCATCAAAGCTTATTTGACAAATAATAGAAGGGCCCAGATGCCATCTCTCTCATTTTGTTAATCCTTTGGCAGGTAAAGTTAATAGTTTCATTTTTTGCGTTACTTGTAGATAATCACTAAAATAGAATATAATGCAAAGTTGGAAAGGGAAGAAAAAGAATATGCAAATTCTAAAGAGCATTCTTTAAATTATTACTCAATGTGTTTTTCTTCAATCAATGTAAATGTTAAATAATGTTGTATAATGTCACTGAAAAAATACAACAGGAATAACAGAATCAGAGACTAAGGTCTTGAATGTGTGAAAACCGTAGGAAAGCTGATAAATAGAAAAAGAGAAAACAGTTATCATAAATTAAAAATACAGGACAGAAACTTAAACAAGATTCAAAGGTCAATTCAAAGCATATTTTTAAGGAGTTCTTTATCATATTCTTCATCCCCCACGAAAAGAATTCCATCGCAGGTTCATTTTTTAATAATTCACACAAAATTCTAATTTCTAGTAGAAATGTCATAATCTGGTTATGCTTTTATAAGCAAGAATGTTGGCCCAAAACGTGGGGGACAGTAGAAAGAGTTTTTCAAATATATTAATAGCAATATGCAGTGTAAAAATAACTGTTACAGGATGATGAGGATGGTCACCTCCCAAAGAGGGACAGAGACCAGGCAGAGGTGTTTAATGCATTCTTTGCCTCTGTCTTCAACATGAATGAGGAACAAAGGGGGTTTCAGTGCCCTGAGCTGAAGCACCATTACTGTGAGAATGTTCAACTCCCAGTTGACCCTGAAATTGTGTGGGATCTGCTGCTTCAGCTGGATCCCTACAGATTCATGGGGCCTCACGGGATTCAGCCAAGAATCCTCAAGGAGCTGGCTGATGTCATCGCAATTTTTTTGATTTTCAAGAAGGGCAAGAAAGGGAACCCTGGAAACTACAGGCCTGGCAGTCTCGCTTCAGTGCCTGGTAGTCATAGAGAAAATTATTTTGGGAGGTATTGAAAAAACACCTGAAAGACAGTGCAGTCATTGGTCACAGCCAGCATGACTTCATGAGGAGAAAGTGCTGCATATTAAACCTGATTTTCTTTTGTGACAAGGTAGCCCAACAGTTGATGAAGAGAAGCCAGTTAATGTCATTTTTGTGGATTTCAGTGAAGCCTTCAATACTGTCACTTACTGGACAGAATGACCAACACAGTTGGATAAACACAACATGCGATGGGTGAACAACTGGCTCACGGGTCAGGCACAAGGAGTTACAGTGAGTGGGGCGAGATCAGACTGGGGACCTGTCACTAGTAGAGTTCTGCAGGGTTCCATCATCAGCCCTGTGTTCTTCAGCATCTTCATAAATGACTTGGATGCAGGACTAGAAGGGATACTAAGCAAGTTCACAGATGATACAAAATTGGGAGGAGCCGTGACTTCCTCAAAGGCAGGGAGGCCCTGTAGAGAGACCTTGATAAATTGGAGGATTGGATAATCACCAACATTATTGAAATTCAACGTGGGAAACTGCTGGATTCTGCACCTGGGATGGGGCAACCCTGCATGCACAGACTTGGGAATCAGATGCTGGAAAGCATTGCCACAGAAAGGGACCCAGGGACCCAACTCTACAGCAAGTTGAACCTGAGTCAGCAGTGCCCTGGCAGCCAGGAGGGCCACCCATGTCCTGGGGTGCATTAGGCACAGCATTGCCAGCTGATCAAAGGAGGAGATTTTCCTGTTCTGGTCTGCGCTGGGGCAGCCTCACTGAATACTGTGTGTGCAGTTTTGGGCACCACGATATGGGAAAGATGTTTAACTGTCGGAGAGTGTCCAAAGGAGGCCAACAAAGATGTTGGAGGGCCTTGAGGGGAAGCCGTATGAGGAGTGGCTGAGGTCCCTTGGTCTGTTCAGCCTGGAGGAGAATGAGGAGACATGAGAGCACTCTACACTTTCTGTGTGTGGGGAAGAGGAGGGGCAGGCACTGATCTCTTCTCTGTGGTGCCCAGTGACCTGACACGAGGGAATGGCCTGAAGCTGTGTCAGGGGAGGTTTAGGCTGGATAAGAGAAAAAGGTTCTTCCCCCAGAGAGTGGTTAGATACTGGAGCAGGCTCCCCAGGGAAGTGGTCACAGCAGCACCTGACAGAGTTCAAAAAGCATTTGGACAACACCCTCGGGCACATGATGTGATTCTTGGAGCTATTCTGTTTAGGGTCAGGATTTTGACTCAATGATACGTGTGTGTACCTTTCACCTCAGTTATTCTGTGATTCTGTGAAAAGAATAGCAAGGAGGAAAAAAAATAAAATAGACATGGTATAAACAAATCAAAGCTCTGATGTAGTACTTACGATGGTCCAGAAGGAGGCAGATAATTCAGATAGAGGAATTATTAACCCTCCTTATATGGAAGTACGTAGAAAAGTGTTTCACTTTCTCACTTCTGTCTCGCCCTTTTTTGTTATGGGATGCCCATATAGCACTTGCTACGTTTTCAGCTAATTGTTGGTTGCATGGTAATGTTATATGATTCTGAGAAGTTACTGCTGTCATTAAATAATAGAGTTGCTTTTTATGAAATATTTGAAGGTGGTGGATTTGTCTTGTGCTATTTCTCCTTTTATAGTCATAAATTTCTGAACTTCTGAGACAAATTTTTTACCATCCCTACCCTCACCTACCCAGAACTAAAATTGGAACAACTTTCTTCCTCTGTGATGGTAGTTTGGGAATATGGTTGAAACCATACTAATTAGAATGCAATTGGTGCTTAAGTGTTTGTTGAGTATAACTATCCTTACTCTCCATAATACCTTTGGGTAATTTTTCTACAATTTTCATTTTGTAAGAACTCTCATCAGCACAAGAGTGCTCAGCAGAAGGAAGAGATCAGCTGCATCAGAGTGTTTGTTTAAATCCTAGCAGGCCAGAGTCCAACCATCTTTAGGTCACACAACCTTAATCATTAGAAACATTTTTCTTCCCTCGAACTCATCAAAAAAAATTTTTCTGTGAAAAATCGCACAGAAAAAATAGCCTTTGTTCTTATATGACTATTCATAGTTCTTACTACAGCTTATAGATCATTTCCTAGTAAACCATAATTGAGGTAGGTTAGATGTGGTGCCTGGTGGAAAGGGAATATGGCATTTTTAGGTCTACACAGATGAGCTAACACCACAAACATAGGACAGTGTTCTGACATAGCCAATATGTATTCAAGGCTGAGATGACATGTGTTTTAGTCAGCTAAGTAATAAGCCCAGCAAGATGCAGTCTGGGCAACACTCATAAATTCTACCCTTATTACTGCCTTTTTCTTGCTCTGAAATCTGACAGTGGCTTGTTTAAACATAGTGCTAATCCAAGAGCTTTGTAGAGCAGAGAATCACAATGTTGTGCCCCTCTGTCCTTCAATAGCATTATACTCTTTGCAGTGTGCTGCAAAGTTCCCAACAGCATTTGTGCTGCGTAAAATACATCTGCGGAGAGGAAAATACACCTTGAGGTTCCAATATTCCACCTGCCTGAAGAATTCTTATGAATAATGTAGTGGTTTTGAAAGAACAATTTAAATACTTTGTCTTAAATTTCCTTAATTATGAGTGTCATTCTGCTCTATGTTTTGTGATTGTCATAATGAGAACAATACATTTTTCAATTTACATATTAAGTCTTGTGATATGATCATGTCTAGTGACATGATCAGTAAGTCTCCTTCTTTTGGTTTCTTTTGGTCATTGGCTTTCAGGGTGAAGGAAAGAATATTGTTTTAATTTTAGGTATAGGTTCCATTTTAGGCTTCTCAACTGTAACTGTGCCCTTTTAATGGGAGTTGTATGCACATATCGAAGAAAATAGGTACTTAAATATCTGTTTTAATTGGATGGATCTCTTTAAATAATTTATATACAACTGTAATCACAATGTTTCTTGTCTGCTGAGCTTATGTGCTTGATTCAGTGATGGGGGAAAAAACCAATAGGCTAAGTTGTTGATAGTAACTCCCAGGGAAAATATTCTATACTAAAGGATTGCTACTGTAAGTATTGAAAATCTTGAAATGTTTGAAAAATTGAAATTATAAAACCACTGAAGGAAACTATTGTATGTAATCACCGTCGTCTTTTTCTCACAGCTTGACTCTATGACAGTTTGATGGGTTTATTGCAGTTGGCATGGATTGCTTTGGCTGAACTAAATGGAAGCTATCTCGCATGCCCTTGATTGTGTTCAGACTAATCAGGCGCTTTTGAAGTGATGGCTTTTGTGTGGTTTTGAGGAATGATGCATTTTTAAAACTGATATATCAAGACATTTTAAAATAAAGGTATTCCAACAAGACCTGTATTGCCTCAATGAAACCCTACTGGGATCTATCTTCCTCTCTCTTCAGTAACACAGGGACAAAGATCAGGATAGTTTTGCTATGACAGTATGAGTCTTTTCTGGTTTTAAAAAAAATTATATATTGCCTAAAATTACCATCTTATTATAACAGAATTAATTCTAAGCCAGATCTGGAGATCCTCAGCACAAATTCTGTTATAGTGACTAAAATATAATTGGCTTAAATGACAGTTAAATAGAGACTGGGGATGTATTTTAAAAGTCACAAAATATACAGGGAAAATTCTATTATTAAAGAGGTTTAATGTCAATATATTTAATGGAGTATTTGTCCTCTACTTTGTTTTGATCAAAGCTTCTGCTTATAGACAGATAGGTAAAGATAGATAAACAGAATGTAGACAGTACATACACTTGGATAGCTACAACATAAAGCATGTAAGAAAAGAAGGGGTTCCTCTCAGCTACTTCTTGTGAGGTAAATTTACTGAATGTCCTTTTTCATTGCCTGGAGGGTGACATATGTAGTCCCTCACAAAATAAGGGCAATAGGATTAGCCATCACTTAGTTTAAGTCTTTTCCATCAATCTATCAGTTTCAGCTGCTAATATTTACATGTAATGCACTGTGTCTGAAATTTGTATTATGCAAGGTAAGTCATGATGGAAAATCTGGTTTGCATTGTTTTCTTTCTTCTGTAGCAAAATGGTATAATATGCCTTAAATGCTTAGTCTGGTGTAGCTATTAAATGTCTCAGGTGATCTATCATAACCTGATCGGAAAAAAATCCTGCTTCTCAATGTAGTGTAATACCTTCTTCTGTGATCAGCCTTCTTGATACTAGTGGAGGTAGGATAAGGTGCTACTGTCCATCCAACCAACACAGACTGTTATTGTCATCATTTTCCTTTTCTTTGTCTATAGCATGTAGTCAATTCCATCAATTCCATCAATTCCATACATCCATATGTTTAGATGTATCCCCTCTAAAGCCCCTTCTATTTAAACAAGTCTGTTTCTCTTCAGGAAATTCATGTAAGGAATAATTAGAAATTGAATCATGAGAGCCATCATTCTTTTCTCTAAATTCCCTTCTTTCTGGAGTCCCTGATGCATTATGGCCTATACAATACACAAACCATTTTCATATGTTCCCCTTGTACTAATCTCTTACTTCTCATTTGTTCACTAGAAGTGGAAAAAGTCACAGTCTTGCTTGCTACTTATTCAGTCACTCCTCAGTCCCATAGTCCACATAGTCAAGGCTGTAGTGTTTCCTATTCTTTTTCTTAGATATACTTATTGGGAATCTTGGATGAAGATGTGTATCATGGAAGACTGGACTAAGGCTTCCCTGGGTATCTGCCTTAGTGTAAATTATAACTTAAAATATATACTTGTATAGAATATGCAATTAGATTTCAATCACTCCAGTGCTGGAATATTTTTTCCCTCTTTGAAATTCCTCTAATTTGCAAAAACCTTAACCTACAGTTGACCTAATCTGTCTGCTCATGTCAGAATAATTCCAAATCTCTGCAGATAAGTCAAAATACAGTGTCTATTCTATTACTGCCAAACACTGCCCTTACCAGGTTATCTCTGAATCCATTTTCCCTGCTACTGAGGAGAATTGGTTACATTCTCCCTTGCTAGGGGTCAGATCAGAGTGAATTTTGCTAATTGCTGTTCAGTATCAGAGCTGACAATGGTAAAAATTAAACAAGCAGACAGAAAAAGAGCAAGACACAGTAAGCAGTGAGCAAGTGTCAATGGCAATTATAGCTTGGTTCCAGCATCCATTTTATTAAAGGTAATGGAAAAAATGGGGCAAATGTTTAAGGGTTCAAATATGGCAATTACTTTTTTCCTTCACATCCTGAAGAGGTGTCATTTGTTTTACTTTTTTTCACCTTCCTTTAATTTTTTTTTCCAGCTCCCAGTGAATCCTCTCTAAAATATGTTGAGACAATTAATGGGCCCTGTCTCTTATGTTTGAAACAAAAGTAGGAAGATTCTTCCATATTGTAGGTTGGAGATCGTGATCCCAACCCTCTTTGCCTCAATTAAGATGGCTTTAAAGGTCTGTGTTCATATATAGTCAAGGGAACTGGAAATCCTCCAGAAGGAGATTTCAGCATCGGCCACTTAAGTGCAAGGTTTACATTCCTAGTGGAATTTGTAATACTCTGACAGCCATGAGGCTGAGCAAGAAACAGGGGTGTTACATACTGAAATACTAGCAAGACACCTTCCTCTTTAAAGGAAAAAAATTAAATTCAAATTCTACTCTCTAATAAAAATGAGATATTTAGTTCTATAAATTATAGTTAGAGTAACACAATAAGATATATAATCATGGAAGTAAGAGCTTTAGTAAGGGTTGTATCTAGCCCTCCAGCATTACTTCTATTTGTATCAGTTACATTTATTGGGTTTTTTTGTCAATTATGACAGTGAAAACTGATTTTTTTAAACAGTATACCCTGAGATTTCTGTGTCATCAGATGATACCAGGGCTGAAGGTCCTAGGCACAAGGTTTCAGTATCTCTGTCTAAAACTATTTAAATTTCTCTGGTATTCAGAATAGTCCTCACTGTGAGGAATCAAAAAACCAGAATACAAAAGAAAATTATGACCACAACTATAAGCTGCTTTTCCATGGATGAAGAAGCAATACATATAGGCTTATATGATACCTCTATTCTATAGGAATAGAAAGAATATGTCTTAATTTAAGTTTGCATTTTTTCAGGAGTGAAGAAGGCATATAAATTAAATATTCTATTATTATTCACTGTTGAATTCTGAACAATACAGGTGTTTTTACAGCATTATTTTTCACTGTAAACTCTTATAATAACTTTGTCATCTGATTTGAAATCTTCCAGTCTAAGAGATTTTTACCCTTATCAGACTGATCTACATTGTGATGTATTTCAGTGTATGACACGTCCTTTCTTTCAGTTAAGCTAGTTGAATGATTAGCCATTGCCATTGAATAGTGGCCTTCAGGAGTGTTTATTTTACTCTTTAGTTATTTGCTTAAAAGTAAATTATTGCAAAAAGAAGTTTCAACCAAAACTGCAGCATTTGTACACTTCTGAAGGATTTTTTTATTATGAATATATGAATTCAGATCTCATTCTTCATAGACTTAGGAACATAATCTGACTGGTATTTAAACATTTAAAAATTCCATCAAATCAGCTCCTCCCATCTGCTTGATGTTTCTGTCAGTAGTTTTTCTTCGTTCACTTTCTATTACCTTTCTCCTTTGCATGCTTCACTAGCTTCTTATTTGTTTATATCTACATCTAGATATCTTGTCTTTGACACTGAAGTTCAGTCCACTTCCAATTATTTATTTGAGTGCCAGATTGGCCATAAGAGAGACACAGAGTTGTCTCCTTGCACAGCTGGTTCAGGATCAGCAGAGCTTGTTAAGTGCTGAACCTGCATCATGGGGATGCAAATGCATTGCTCCCAAGACCATCACAGGTGGTTTTGGTTCTGCAAGCAAGGTATAGAAACTTCCAACTTCTGCAGAGACAAACTGGGCTCTTGCCACATTCATAAAACCTGACACAATGCTGTTCATGCTAACCTTGGCTGACTTCAGTAACCTTTGTTTGCCTTGTCTCTTTTATTCCCATTATTTTCTGTATTTTCTGTTATTTGGGATATTTCAGCTCTCATTACAGAAAACTTCTTTCCTTTCTCCTCTAATTTTATGTTGTTCTTTTTTTATATGTATTTTCTTTATACCTGAACTTTATATTCTGCATTTGTATTCTGTCAGGGCTTCTTCTTGTATCTTCCTCTTTTTTCACACTTTGTCAGGATGATATCACCAACATTTTAAGTCATATTCAAGCTTCTCAGTACGATGTCTTTGACTAATAGGATTGTAAGTGCCATGGTGAGGAGGTAAGGCCTAGTCATTTCTATTTGTACAGCACGTTCTTGTGGTATTTTATGTTTAATACTGCATATTCTACCTCTGTCACCCTGCCTCTCCCAAAGAAGGAATAACAGTAATAGTAAAACAAAAACAGATTTGGATTCTCTGTAGAGTTTTACCTATTCCTGACATTTACCTAGTGATTAGAATGCCATTTCTTCTTACTTGTATGGTATTTTATTCTTCTTTCTACTTTTTGGCTTGATTTAGAACCAAAAGCAAAATTGCATCCAGTGCAGATCAACTGTTACAGACTGAAAGTCTGCCTCACTACCTCCAGAGTTTACCTTTTTCTGATTCGGAAGTGCTGACATTTTAATAAAATATCCTGTTCTGTTTGTGTATGAGGCTCCAAGTGGATTAAATTAACATATAAACATATGTGTGCTTGTCATACTGGAGTGAGACACCAAATTGTCTGTAATATCACCTTTCCTTAAAAGAGTGAATTAGCTCAGTAGTTCGATTGTAAGTAAAATGTGGTGTGGTTTTTTTTCCTAGATTATAAAAACTTGAGCTTAGAGAACATTTGGTATTACACTTTGTTATGATCATTCATTCTTTATGAAATCAACAAAGAAGACAGTACCGATGCAATGCAACCATGTATCATCTGAATGCAACATCCTTCTTGTACGTAGGATAATGACCTTTCATTGACTTTATTGCTGGCTAGATTTACAGATGTTAAAGGCTTCATTTCACACATTTAGGTTTCAGTAAAATCATTATTGTCATGATGATTACAGTAGTTACGCTAATAATGTGGCTTCAGGATACCATTGAAAAACTACTCTGGATGGTCAAAGTCAGCTACTTCTAATAACCAAAAACAATCAGTTTCTGGTTGTTCATTACAAGTTTAAAAATGGTATCTTCTGTATATTTTTATATCCAGCTAAAATTAGCAAGCTTAATGTAAACTAATTAACCTTTTTCAAGGTTATTTAATGAAGAAAAGTGATATCTTGATGGTTGGCCTTGTTGTGTATTGTGTTTGTTCATTACCTGCAACCATGAGTGTCACACCAGTGAAATGGTAAAGTAATAACAAGATCTGGATCTAGCATATTTTAATGCTGCAGTAAGTGCAACTG
This sequence comes from Chamaea fasciata, assembly GCF_029207755.1. Lineage (NCBI taxonomy): Eukaryota > Metazoa > Chordata > Aves > Passeriformes > Sylviidae > Chamaea > Chamaea fasciata. Next base: position 33,130,169 of record NW_027094091.1, on the reverse strand, counting down.
CATTATCAGATGAACACATTTGGGGTATCTATATGGCACACAGCTCTAGATCAGAGGCTCTGATTTGCCAGTTTGAAAATATCTCAGCTTAGCAGGGAATGAGGCTTGTTACGTGAATACTATTGTGTGAATTACTTAATTCACTTCCTAATTGACAGGTTGTTATATCCACAAAAGCTAATGCCACAAATGGCACTCTAGCTTGCACTATTGGTAGACACAGTGAGTACTGAATGGTGTATACAGACTACACTGTTGTCTTACTGACACAGATAGTAGTTCAATGGCAGCAATTATGTACGCTAGTGGGAAATTGGGGTGGCTTTTTTCTAATGAGAACAATGCAAGGCTCAGGATTTGAGGGGCGTCCATTTGGTGCCTTTCACAGAAGCAGAATGTATTTCAAAAAGAATGAAATCTATTAGAAGTGTGATTTGTCATACTGAATCACCATATGTTTGTGTGTACCAAGTAAATATTCTCAGAGTTCTCTAAAGGATAATATTTTTCTATCTATTTTGATGATCTTCAGAGCTTTCCCAGTGGTCAAAAGGGCTTCTGAGTATAAAATAATTAGCATACATTAATTGTATTTACATATTCTAATATACTTTTTTTATCATTTGTACTACTCTCTCAATATATACTGCTGCTCAAGCAGAATACCTTGTATACTAAAATGTGACACAGATTTGGGGATCTGTCTTTTATTAAGAAGGGGAATATTTCAGTAAACCTATACAGCACTAGTATAGAGTGAATAATAAAAGCAGTTACACAGGAATGGGATTTTTCATATGCTAGCAGTTCTTGTTGGTGGATCCTGACAATTTTGGCCAAAAACAGAGGGATAGGGAACAGAGCGAGACTGAGTCTCAGAGGGAGGGAAGGAGAAAGAGAGAGAGAGGGAAGAAGGAAGGAAACATGGAAGGAAGGAAGGGAGGGGGGCTCTTTCACATTTAAAATAGCTTCAGGGTCCTGTGCTTCTTAAACAACAAATAAAGGTTTAAACTTATATTTAATATTTTTTTTTCCACAGGTTCTCTTTTTCTGCCTTACTTGACAGATTTATTGCATTATCTGGTATTCATATCTATCCCAAACCAGTAAGCTACTGATGTCTTTAAGATGACAACTACTAGGAGAACAAAGCAAAATAATCATTAGAGATTACGAAATAGCAATATTTGATACTTAATTAGTATTATTGGATAAATTCAGAGGGCCATGAAATTATCCTAAAACATACAGAAAATCTGAAAATCTCTCACGTATGTGACATTACTGCACTTTTTGGTGTTTACTTCTTCCCCTAAGCCTAGCAGTAACATGATACAGATCTTCCAGTATTCTACTCTTTTGCTATCACAAATATTCTAAATTATGGTACAGGTTCTAATAAGCATGCTTCTCCCATGAAAGCACTCCTCTCTCTCACAACTGAGCTACTGAGAATTCAGCCTTTTGTAGACTAAGAAGCCTGTTGGATCAAAGTTCTGGTGTTGCTCAGCTCTTGGAAGTAAGTGATGATTTTTAAATGCTGCTGATGAACTGGACAAATTCTCATTCTCTTCTTTTGAGGACAAGCCATGGTCCTTGCTTAGGTATATTTTCACTTGCAATTTACGGAAAACTATTTCCAACATTTTGTGTCTTAAAATTTGTCTAATACTAATTCTGATGACCATTTTTAAGGTTTGTGGGAGGAACTGTCAATGAGCTGGAAGATCTAGATTAACTCTAACTTAGCTTGCCTCATTTATATTTTAAGACAGAATTTGATGAGAATATTCCAAAAGTAGATATACATAGCATTTCTAAATATTGGGGCTTGCAGTGCTGCTCCAGTTTAAGCACAGATTCCCAATACTCCCTGAAGATCAAAGATGCATGCACAGACACACACAGAGCCCCCACCTCACTCCTGACCCTGCCTTGTCACCACTCCTGCCATGGCGGTGACTTCAGCAGTACTTCTGAAGGGTCTGTGTTCTTTCTGAGTAAAGCACTTAAGGCACATTTTGAGCCCTGTTGGTTGTCATTTTGCTGTTCCTTCTCATGGATTGTGAGAGAGGAAATGAACAGCAGTGGCCATGTCAGGTTGCTGCTGACTCACTAGTCTTCTCTCACTACTCTCCTCTACTTAGTGGGGGCAAGCAGGATTGCCTAGGGTAAAGTAATTGATATGTTACATTCCAGGAATTCTGATTTCTTCTTCCCTGGTATCATCACATGCTTCATCACGCATCTTCCATATCACTTCAGCTCCTCAGTTTCCGATTCGACTGTATCAGTCTCCTCAAGCCAGCACCAGCCCACTTACTTTCACTCTCCAAATGCCATATTCCAGTCTCAGTGTTAGCTCTCTCATTTTTATGATTTTATTTATTTGCTGAGAGAAATAGGGAATACTTTATTTTTCTTAGATCTACAGGGAGTTTCTTTTCATTCAGATACCATTAACTAAGAGGCCAATTTCTAGTGCAGCCTCTTCTGAAGATGTTAGCATCCTTTATCACATGTTGCCCAGTGTGATAGGAAGTTTATCCCAGAGGAAAAAAAACCCAAATACCAGCATCAGAGAAAAACACTGTGGAAATGTGATACTTTTCATCAATTCATAGTTGTTTGATATAAAAGCTAGGAGATATGGAATTTGTGAAATTGTGCTTTGCTGACATCCAGGCAGAAAATGGATCTTAAAAAAAGAATAAAAGACCATTTAAGTTGTAAAAATACTTGAATCATCTAAAAATAAGAATAAACCATATTAAAAAAATCATAGCCATATTGCTGCTAAGCTATCTGACCATAAAGTTCTTATATTATGCAGCTTGAGGAGCATGAATACTGCTTACAGTTAGACTATAAAATAATGAGTTTATTTTAGCTGGTAGTGAGATCAGAGGTGAATAAAGTAAACTCTAATTTCAATATCTGTTAAAGTACTGCCACCCTTTTTGATGCATAATTTTTTAAAGTATTTAATCTGTATTTCCTGCTCAAAACTGAAAGCAGCACATCCTATATCTTATTTTGGCAAAAACATAAGTATGGAAGAATACCTTAACCTCAAGTATTGTGATGAGAAATTTGTTTTAAATTGGGACCTATGTCTTTAAAAGGGATAGGGCTGTAAAGTTGTAGGTCTTCATTTTCTTCCCTGAAGTCACAAGCTGCTTGCTGAGTTGTACCATAAAACTTTAATACACTGTATCTTCAGTAAGGTACAACTAGGATGTTCAAAAGAAAGAGAAGAAACATTTCATCCATATAATTTTGTGCCTGTTTCCTCCAGGAAGTACTTAGGATATAGCATTTGGAGTTTTAAGAGGAATTAAACAATATAATGTGTCAATGAGCCTGCATTCCCTCAGTCATCTCACCTTTATAACAGAGAGAGCCTTGGAATGATGGAGTTTCTATTGCACGGCTTTGTATCTGCTACATTTGCAAACAATTTCTCAGATCTCAAGATGTGCAACTACAATATTGTTTGCCCAGTGAGTAGATGAACTCTTGCTCTTTGGCAACCCACTTGCTGTTTAATTAGTTGTGGCTTTAGGTTTATTAATTATATGACTAGGATTAAGTAGTAACAATCTGTCCCCAAAACTTTATTAACACAAAAAGCCTCCACCATTAAATACCTTATATTTTAATAAACAAAAGACTCATCTGAGCCAGCTCTCCATTTTTCATGGACAGAATTTTTCTGCAGGTCTTTTCAGAGTTTCTATAGGACCTATAGGCTAATGAGGCCAGAGATTGGGCCTACACAACCACCAAGTGCGAAATACCAGTTTTAAAAGGGTCTAGATTCATATAAAGAGTTGAAATTACTTGGAAGAGCCATGTTCATCTAGGAAAATACTGGCTGCTTATAACTTAAAATGAACAGCTTCTGTGCTACAATTAAAATACTTTTTAGCAGACAAAAATATTTTCTGCATACACTCTCATAAGAATTTCACATTTGCCTTTTCAGTTCTTAATTTGAATGTACTTAAAATACATCCAATCTTATGGCATGCTAAATTTTATAAAACCTTTTTGACTTTTTTTGCAAGACAACATAAGATTTACTATTTCACTGGGAAGATGCTGCAAAAAGAAAAAATGAATATGATCTAAATTTCCCCCTGAATGTTCACAAATGTGAGAAGTTTTCCTATCAGTGCATAGTAAAGACTTGCATTTTGTCAAGCAGTGTTGCTCCTTGAAAAAGTATATTTGATACCAACTACATTAAACATAAGTTGATTTTTCATGTAGACGGCCTTGAGAAAATAGAATGTCATCTAGCATATTATGATTTTGAAATATATTCATCTTTTTGTGTTCATAGCTTTTAATATTTGTAACTCCCAAGAGCTTTAAGAAGTGGAGCTCATTACATGTGACCTGTCTTTCAGTGGAACCTGCAGGACTGTCATGACCATAGAATTCAATACCAGTCTCAGGTATTAGTTCCACATGTCTAATATTTTTACCTCTTCTGGTTTAAGTTCGTAAACCATAATCTCATGTGTAATTTACATCAGTGTTTTCTGGAAGTTCATAAATATGTATTTGATGCAAGGGATAGACCAGAACTCAATCCCAAGATGCTGTTCGGGCTAAGTGGAATCTCCTTAGGAACCGCTTTAAAGATCAATTCCTCTTGTCCATAAAAAATAAGTTTAAATTGTCTTCTATGAACCTGCTGTTAGCAATTGTACTCTTACATTATGTATGATTCTTTGACTGCTCATTGCTTCAACAAACTGCACAGTGCTCCATTAGTGATTTTCAATTTCATGCTAAGCTTTGCAATTTATTAGTGTTGTTTAGGCTAATGTACTATTATTTTGCATATTTTATATCATATTTCATTTGCTATTCATATGACCTAACAGTTAAGTATTGGGGATCAATAAGCCCTCTAAGTGTTGTCATATTCATATTAGGAAAAAAAGGAAAATCATGCAGGCAGTCCAATACATAGACAATTAAAATGGAGTTATTGGGGGTTTTTTAGCAATTTACAAGTTCCCTTCCAGTTTGCTTACAGATTTGACTGCAGGTTTCCAAACAGAGGCATAATGGCCAGATGCACTTAGTCATGAAAATAATTTGGTTTAGTAATGATCCCCTAATTGCAGATACCTGGACCATGTTCATGTGGATTCTTTGCCAGTGTGCAGTCTTTCTGTATGTAAATACCAAGATTAAATTCAGCTTAAATACCACCTACTTCCAAGAAGCAGGTGCAGTTCCACATTTATTTTGATTTTGTCTTTCCCACAGCTTTGTACTGATTCCGAAATGGAAGTATTTAGTATTAGTCCAAGGAACACATACTCCTTCCTCCAAAGCTCTATAAAACTTAAAAATTTTGTGTGGTCAGTTGACATGTAGTAGAAAAGCACAAAAAATCAACATGCACCAATTCAAATTTTCAAATTAGTTTACTTCAAAACTTTTGGCATTCCTTTTCTTAAAATGCAGAAAAAATGAAGAAAGCAGTACAGCTACAAAAATAGACTTTTGAAAGTATCAAAAATGTGATTTGACATGGAAACATATATATGTAAACATATGTCAGGTTTGCTAAAATATTAATGCCAGCAAGGAACAAAGTATCAAGTATCTCACTGGTGCATTGCAAATAGGGAGTAGAACTTAAATTTGGAATGCTCCTGAGGATGTGGATCAAGACACTAATGACTGCTCAGTAAATATTTTAGTGGAATCAGCATATAAGAGAGTTATAAAGTATTGATACTCCTGTTTTTCCTTTGAACATTTGCTTTTTGTATAAAATTTAGCCTATGTAGTTTTTCAACACTGATACAATGTTACAAGACTTTTTTTAAAAGGGAAAATAGCTATTAGTTGATAAGCAGTAGTTAATCTTACAAGATTCTGTTACTTTCTGTGGTTTAGATATTACATCTTGAATGCTAAAAATTCTAAGTTTTTTTTTCATATTCAGTAAAGAAAAAAATTAAGACCTAGCTTTGTACAGCAACTTTGCATTTCCTCTACAATTTCAGCAACAGTATAACCTGTAAGTAATTTTTGGATAATTTTTTTTTAATAATGAAAACTGACTTTATTATTTTCATTTTTGAGTTCTCTACATTTATAATGGAAATCCAACACGCTTACCTTCAGCCTAAACAAATGTTTTCCCAAAACCAGTCTATTCATTGATTTCCAAAACCCATGTTACAAAGGAAACTTAAAGTTGGTCTGAAGGTCTGGAACTAGCAGGAGGCATGTTTAATTGCTTTTTGGAACTACCGAGTGCCAGATTCTCTGCCTGGATGCTTTGGGGTCCTTTGTGTCCTCAGCTGTGGGCAACCAACACAGCCAGACAGCCCCAGTGGCAAGATCTGCAAAATCCCACTTACCAAACCAGTCTCCACAGGACTGATAAGAAATCAGACCTTTTCCTCAAAACTCCATGTGTCCACAAGGTATTTCTGGTTTGGCACTCCATCACAGTCAAATTAAATTGAGTTTGACTGTGTCAGGTCAGGCTTGTGTACACACACAGGCACAGTATTTTAGATATGTAAGCCCAGTGTCTTCAAAGCTGTAATTTGAAAGTTCATTAGTTGTTAATTTACAGGCATTTTACTACTAGACTTTCTAGATCTATATGTGTTCCATACTGGTATATTGAAATGCAACAGGTACACAATGACATCAGTAGTAAAATCTCAAACTACTTTCCTTTATATCCCTGGCTTCCCCATTTAGACAGCCAGTCAAGAGCTTCTTGGCATGTCAATGGCTTCTTTCTCTTCAACATACGGAGAAGAGAGAGCTTCTTCCTACATTCCCCTCTGACACATGCAGCCCTCGTCGTACCCATCTGGATCTGCTGTTACTCCTCATAGACACCTAGCACATTTCTTTCCCAGGGCCAATGTTGGGAAAGTAGTGACGTATCACCATGTGCCAAAACTCCTTCATGACAGCTAACGAGAGCAAAAGTTTCCTTCATAAGGACAGGGGTTTTTTCATGTCATGGTCTAAACCAAAGATAAATGGAAAATGCCAGGATGGCATAAAGAGAATTAACATAATATTTATAAAATGAAGTACTTTCTCAAAATCTGTGAATAGCAACAAGAGCTGCAGCTTTGTCAGACTACAGAAAGGCTTGCATGTCATATGGCTATCACAATAATTGCATTTGCAATAAATTCCTAGTCTAAACAAGGCATAGTTAAACTTCCATAAATATTTAGGAATTTATCCAGATCTGCAGTGATTAAAGATCAGCTTCAAAGGATTATTTTGGTTGTTTGCTTTCCTTTTTGCTGAAAAATGCACATGTATATACAACAGTGGTCAAACAGATATAGACCATTAATGAAAAAGTAAAGCAGGCGTCTGTGCTGAGAGATAAATGGTTGTGGTTCACAGCACTAACAATCTCTGCTGATGCAGCTGGTAGAGATCGTAAACCCCATGATGAAAATATCTCCATATCCATATTATGATGCTCTGAAGCACTGCAGGCACAGATGGCAAAACTTGTAAGTTCTCTCAGAAACATAGTTATGGTTCACAACATTTTCAGATTCTTTTGAAAGAGCAAATATAGCTTGTAAGCCCCGAGGAGAAGTTGATGGCACTTACAGACTCTGCCAGTTCAGGTGGCAGACCTCGTAGACATTGGGAAAAAATAACTGTGATTCACAATGCCTGTCAGAGAAGTGCTAGCATTTGCAAGCTCTGATGACGCAGGCAGCAAAGCAGAGTTTTGGCATGTTTATTTCAGGATGACATCTGAAAAAACATGGGGAAAAAGTCCCCATTGTGCAGCAAAGTGCCTTATATTTCTGGTTAGACATCTCAGGTAGATAAAAGACTAAACCAGTCTTCTCAGAAGTTCACCTATCAGTCCTAGGCAGTCTCATTAGTTCTTCTTGTGCATTTAACAACACATTTAATACAAAACTACACAAAAATCTTTATATGTTATGCAAAATGGCAGGTTACATGAGATGTAAATGAAAGAACGGTGCCCTGTAATTAGGTGTTTTTAAATAATTAAATTCTAAATAATTTGCCTAGAGATAAACACATGGATATTTGTGTATGTTTGGGGGAAAAAATGGCCACATCAGATGCCATTTATTTCTTTGAGAATTATTCAGAACACTTCTATTGACTTCATTGTCAGTCTGTAATGAGATGGCATGTAAGTTTAAAAATACAGAACTTTTCCACACTTGAACATTTCATTTGTAGCAGCAGTCCTACAATCATTTCTTTCTTTGTTTTTGAGATAATATTTTGATAGGAATAGATACTTAAAGCTATAGTGATTAAGAAATGTATTTGAGTCACCAGTACTTGCTGGCTTGTAAAGCAAGTCTAGAAGACTATTGAAGGCAGAAATGAGTAAAACCACATCATAAACAGGGAAAACCTCTGAGATGTGCAGTATTTCTCTGCCAGCAGAATTTACTACTTGAGTGTTACCCAAGAGCAGATGACTACCAGTTGGAAGCACTGAGGCAGGAAGTTTATGTGATGTGAGAAGCATAATTTTGATAACTTGGTGTTCTTGAGTACCTAGAGAGATATGAAAATTAAGTACCTGTGACTTAACAAGTGCTCCTTGCCATGCTAAAAGAATTATGTGTGTGTTTTAATTAAATTATTTGCAATATATGCATAACACTTCTCACGTGTTTCTATGTTTATTTAAAAAAATATATAAATGCCTCTATGGACCAATGGTTTTGTGCACTGATCTTCAACTAATGGGGGTACAAAAGTGGACATTAGGAAATTTTTCTGATTTTTTTGTTTTGTTTGAAGAACAATATCTGAATGATTCAAATTGCTTTTTTTGTGGCTAAAAATTAGATTGAAAATAAAAGTAATTTAAACCATTTTTAAAAAATAATTTAACACTGAAATATACAAGCTGGCAATGAAAAAACCCAAGACACACCCCTTAAAAATCAACCTGACACACCAAAACAATAAATAAATGAAATGGAAAGACAAAATATGTTCTCTGGAGGTGGAAAGATTAAAGTGCAAAAAAGTAGTACTAGCAAGTAATGCCACAATACCAAAAGAAACCATTTTAGGTTCAAAATGTATTTCTAAACTTTAAATCAAACCCTGTTGTCAGATCAGTTGAAATTTCTGAAGGATGAATGAGAAAATCTTTGTTGAAAAATCTATGTTGAAAATAATTTCTTTTCAATTTTCTAAAAGACATTATTTTCAATCATAGATGAAAATATAATTTTTCTTTTTTTTCAGCACTGGCTCAAGCTTCATTATTATTATACAGTTTATATGTTGTTAGAAAAATATTGTAAAAGTTAAGATGCGTTTTATCCTTTCATCTTCAGTTTTGCTGGCCTATTTAAAATGTTTAAGTGATAATGTGACAAAATCCTTGGCGGATACAACCACCCATATTTACATTCTGGTGAAAAAATTCTGGCCATCTTCACAGGTATAGATGTATAGAGCACATACTGGTCTTCATCTGTGTATTTCATAAACCATGAAGTAGGATAACCTCTTTTCCACTTCTTCCAGTAGATATCTGTTTTCAGATTCAATAGGAGTCTAAAAGCAGTGCATTTTTGGACTTGAAAGAAAGGTGTCCACAGCCTGTGGTATTGGGGGTTCATGTAACACATCCAAAACATTTCTTAGTCCTTTTCTGTGTGACTAGAAAACTCAAATGCAGAACAGAACAAACTGAAGCAGGAAGAAATTAATTATGACAGAGAGAGTTTAATCTCTATTGCTATTTTAACTAATAATGTGTAATATGAATGAATTGATAGCAAAGTGAATGCATTAGTAGTATCTAAATACACTGCTTTTCCTATGCACAGGTTTTGCTGCCAGATAAGTATGGCTTTGCATTCATTCTATGAAAGATAGTCTTATGTTTTAATTTCTGCTCTCAAATAACTTTTCTTCATATATTATTCTCATACTGTAATATTATTAAGGGCTAGAGACAAATGAAAAATGGTTTAATTCCCTTTTCCAGTAAACTAGGTTCACATATTGTTTTCATATGAATGTGACATCTTATTAAGAGCCAATAAAAAAAAAAAAACATTGACATTATTTCCCAAGGCAGTGTTCAGGATTCATGAAAGTTTCAGTTGAGATAGTATATAATACTTCTGAAGTATAGCTCAAGTACTAATTAATATATTTTTGCAAAAGCCGTGTGAGCATATTAAGTAAATATTATTTTCTGTTTCTCATGTATGTGGAAATTGTGGTACAGCAAGGTTAAATGGCATGTACAATGCATAATCAAAACATTCAAGTCAAATTGTTGCAATGTATTTCCAAGCATTCCTTTGATGCTCCAGAGGAAATATTTATGAATGGAAATGCCTCTTGTTACTGAGTCCTCTTTCTATGACAGTCACTACCCTCAGCTCTAAGAGATCTCCAGGGGAAAAGATTAATTAGGTTTCAATTATGCTACAGAAAAATATGCTTTACATACTTATCATCTGAAAAGCATTGTGGTTTTTCTCTAATGTGTTTAAAAATTCAGAAATATTTTTAAAAGCCACTTAAAAAGTCAAGCCAAACTCAGACTAATGGAACATGGTGTCATCCTTGAAAGTGATGTATTCTCTATTCTTCCAGACCTTTCTGTATGATATAGTCTGAATTTCTGTGGATCATTACTGAAATTTTTCTAGGAGATTTATCAAACCAGTTGATGGATGTAGAGGATTATTTCTGCAGCTTTGCATGGCTTTTTAAAAGAAACAACTTCTAGACCTGAAACATTAGGAAAGCACCCACAAATTTTCTTGGTTCAACATGTAAAAGTTGGAGTTTGTCTCAAACTTTTATTAGCATTTGCATTGTCTCACAGTCATCTGATACTCTAGTCTCTTTCTCAGGAGAAAGTTTGACTTCCAGTCATTTCAAGTATATATTGCTAATTTTATGACATTAAAGCAAAGTTACAGACAGGATGCTCTTGGATTTTTTTTCTGTTAGAATTTGAGTTTATCAGTGTTCTGCTTTTCAATAAAATAAGTGCTTGGAGATTAGTTTGAAATACCCTCTCAAATCCTCTCTTCAGTAGAACCACATGAGAAACAAGAGCAAACAGATTTTTTTAGGATTACCTTAAAGAAAGGCTGGTTGAGTAAAACAGCATTGTAATACTTTTGTGTGTGGGTTTATTCTATTTACCATTGAAGAATGCACCCAGAGTTTACTATACTGACTAAGCATCTATATTTTAGTTCAGTCTTTTTCAAAATTCTGTACCAGGCTGGGCTGATCTTTTAGTTCCCCAAACAAACATGTTTATTTATCTGTTCTCCTTGTGGCTTGAAGATCTTCTCCTTCAACAGTTTCATGTCTCTATTATTCACCTTACCCAAGGGCTCACATCAAGCTTTTCACATTCATCTGATATGCTTGACATTATTGGAATCTTAAATTATTGTTCAAGTGACAGTGCTGAAGTTCAAAACCTTTCAATCTCTTAGAGGGGTCAACACACTGATATGTAAAACCAATGCATATACATTTTGTGGTTTTGATTTGTTTTAAGTAGATCTCTAATCTCTGCAGATAATGAGTGTGCATTTGTCACAGAAATTCAGTTCCAGCGCAGATCACAAGATGTTGGAGAAGAATTTTTTTCCATCATGAAGAAGAGAAAGACATTTGTTATGTCTTTAATAAATCATAGGCTTCTTTGCTTTAATAGCATTGAATGTCTTCTTCATTTCCAAGCAGTATAAAATCACTGACAGAGGAACTTTGATCTTTAATAGAAACAATATATACCTTTTCTTTACAAATGGCTGTGTTAAATTTTGTTATCAATAACCTCATCAAAAAAGGGGTGAGTAATCAGAAGGCCAGCTGAAATAAATAAATAAAAGATTCTCAGGAAGAATTGTGTAAAATAAATAGTCCCTGAAAGAGAGGCAGGTTGTTGTGAACATTTGGGACCTTTTGGTAATGCAGATCATTACCAGGTAATGACCTGGAGCTCTAATATAGAGGTCAACCAAATAAAATAGAGCTTTATGAAGGCTGTCTAAGAGCTTAAAAAGATGAAGTACACTAAAACTCCTGGAATACTACAGAATGTTCAATAAAGAACATTTCACCAGTGGCAGCACTGAATTCATTTGCAGAACATTGCAGCTCCTTCAATTTTATAAAAATATGAGAGAATAGAAGAGAATAGAATATATAATTCCAGTTGGAAGGGATCTACAACAATCATGTCACCCAACTACCCGCCCATTTCAGGCATATGTGAAGTACATTGATATGTACATTTTTCATTAAAAAGTCTTCATGCTCACCAGTGAAAACATCCAGCCAAGATTGGTGCTGCTTCCTTTACACAGAGTCCTATCTATTTTTATTACAGCAGTTTTGAAATTTTTTATTAATTGCTAGGAGAGCTCATCTTTGTATTCTTGTTAAACTCTATAACACTGCTCCTCCAGGAGATGTAGTTGACCCCTTCTTCACCTGCACTCTGAGTGTACAACCCTTCCCTGCCAAAATGCTTTCCAAACTGTAAATTCCTCAAATTGCATGGCAACTGGTTCACTTTTTTAATTGCTGGAAAATTTCCTGGATTTTTGGTCAGATTTTAGCATATGTGAATCCTGAACAAAATTCAGGTCATGAAAAGCTTTCTTTTATGCAGTTAAATTCTATTACTGGAATGCAGGCTGCCTCCCTGCACCAGTGGGGTTACCTAAATACTTCTACCCATGACCCAAAAACCAGTTCTTTCTCTTATTGTCTGGAGACAGGCAGAACAAAGTAATACAACTTTTATCTACTCTTGTATAACTTATTTATCTTTTATAAATTTTTAGTCGTTATGTCTATACTTGTTATGTCCTGTCCTTTTCAAATTGCCTTTTCCCTTTTCTTATTTAGACCTCCTAATGTACTTACATGAGTGAACCAAAAAATGTAGTTGAATTTCTACACTATGAAAAAGACATGAGAACAAGATAGGATTTATCGTGAGTCTGTATATAGAGTTATTTTAAATGTGTTATCTGCAACTGTAAGGAGTATTGAAAATATATCTATACTTGTAAGTATTTGTTTAAAACCTTGAAAGTCTTAAGTATAATCATTGAAAAGTTTTCCTCATTTTAGCCAGAAAGCATTTGAGAATATTGCTTTGTAGTATCTGTCTATTTAACCATTGCTTTAAGTCCAGAAAAAGCATTCATTTTTCTTTAATTAAGATTTTATGCTGAAGTTTTTGGAATAGTGCAGTGAAATTGAGCCCACAGAATGGTATGTATTTTGTGGAAATGGGACAGCTCAGAAACCACAGATCAAAGCAGGATACCCTTTTTTATATTAAATGTGAACCTGTCATTTGGTTACTAAAAATGAGAACGAGAGAAAGACAATTCTGGGGATGAGCCTACCTATATCAGGTCACTCTTACAATATTTTTAGTACTTTGTTCAGGTCAGCAAAATCCTCTCTGCTGTTGCAAAAGACCTTCTGCAAAGCCAAATATAATAAAAATTCTGTGGAAAACCAAGACAGGTGTTGAGTCCATCTGCTTTAGGTATCTAATTTAAGGTGTGTGTGTAAGTTAGCCTCACTAAGCTCTCCACAGTCAGTGGAGAGAGGGAGGCTGCTCTAGGAGCTCATTCCAGTGCTCATACTCTACACTGTGCAGTGGCACAGCCTGTCTCTTTCTATGCTGCCTGCAAAACTTGGCTCCCAATTTAGAGACCTGAAGTTAAATGCATAAATTAGACATTGTGAAAACCAAAAAGACTACTTTCTGACATAGTTCATATCTATGTTGTACATGTATGTATTTTAGCCTTTTACTTATGCCAGACATAAAGGTAAGTGGCAATTTAGAGATCATTTTGTCATTAGTGTTTTTGTATAGAAAAGGCATGTCATTAGAGAACATTTTTCAAACACTGGGTGCTTTTATATATGGCGTCTTTCTCTTGTGCTAACAAAACACAAAGCAAACCAAAAATCACTGAGCTATGGTAGATATTTAACAATATAGAAGGAGGAAATAGACATATTTTTGAAGCCTCTAGTGGAGTTAGTATGCATTTCCTTGAGAGATTGCTTTACACAGCAAGTTATTTTGTTTCAGATCACACTGGAAAATCATAATGATGAACCATCTGATGAGAAAATTTTCATTTAAATGTTCCAATGAAAATATCAACTTTTTCTAGGGAATTTTTTTTTCAAAATTTTACAGCCTTGGCTGATCTTTAAATGCTCAGAGCATGGTATAGGTTATTTTACTTATGAATCCTTATGCAGATTATGCATAAGGAATATCCTTAGAAATGCATTTTAAAATCACAGCATGTATTTCTGTCCCTCAGTTATCCAAGCTGTGTAACAACAGGAATACTACCTTGATAAATTACTGATGGCATAATGGGTATGGAAATGGTCACTGACTGATCATCAGTCACATTTTATTTCATATCAGTGCCTCCAATTTGCAGCATGAATCAAAGCTCTTTAGTATGGTGCAGCTCTTCCTAAAAAACTTCTTCTGAAGAGCATTATAACCTTGTTGAGCATCATCCGCTGTGATGGAAACATTGCAAGGCAACATGGCCTCAGGCAGCCCAGAGCAGTTCAAAGATCACTGGGCTATCACATACTCACAGGAAAACTGTTGGCGAGACAGTTAATTAATTAATTAATTAAGTTAGAAACCTACAAATGTGCCAAATACAAAGTCTCTCTTTGGACACAGAGTATATATATATATATTATTTTTTCCCATCCATTTGGCAATAAATGATAGCATGTGGATCTAATTTGCTATTAAATTGTATGTAAATTGTTGTTGAATCATGACATAATGATCTTTTATATCTCTCAAGCCATTTCTATAAGAGGAAATATGATTTGTACATTTTTGTGGAGGCAATATAGTGTTTCATTATTTCTTTCCAACATATTTAATAATTGTAGTAATTTTAGGTAAGTGAACCCCAAGTAAATGACTCCCAGTGGTATTATTGCTTACTATTTTTCTAATTTCTAGTTCTTTGCCATTTGCAAAGGATTATCTACATATGAAACAATGAATTAATACCTCGTGGAAAGATTTTCTTTTAAATGGGGGTTATCAGGGCTTAAGGCCCCATTTTCTTCTTATGTACTACTTGAATTCAGCTGCTGTGGGCCCTCTCCAGCTGATCATCAGAATTAGTTTTGGAGAAAATCTCTTTTTTTTTTTTTTATTTTAAGGAAAATGATGCTATTTCACTATACAGATACCAAAATTCCTTACACTTTAGCAGGTTTTACTAGGAAAAAGGTACAAAAGTCCAGAATATGCACAGGAGAGAAAGTTATGGATCTGATAGGAGCTTATCAATTCTCTTTCCTCACAAAATATCAATATTTTGTCTTTATGAATGAATTTTGTTCTCATACACAGCTTCAGTTTTGGTCTATATAGCTAACATATTTAAGCAAATGATAGGAAAATTTTATCTTCTTTACGTAATGAATTTGTTTTCAAATTTCAAAAATATAAATGAAGTAAAAATTTTAATCAAAATATCTTCTTTGCAAATCTTTTTAGGGTGTAGCTCTTTTCTAAAAAGCCCAGTAAAATCTTCCTGTGTACTTACACAGCTGTAGATAATAATCTTCCTGTTTGTTCTCACCTTTTTGTGAACTCTCCTTTGGCTCCATGGCTAACCTGCTATCTGACAGAGGGGATGAAAGGCAGCGAAACAGTTCATTATAGTGTTCAGCAATACCAACAGTCATGAGATATGTATCTCATTGTATTGGGTACAGAAAATCTATAATCATCAAAAATTATATATATTCAGTTCCAAGTCTTGCCTTTTGGAGGTTTCTGAAAACATGTGAGAACAAAACTGAGGACAGAGCATGGAGAAAAAGCTTCCATTGGTTTGGTATAGGTTTTTTCGGGGTTGGTTGGTTGGTTGGAGTTTGTTTTTTTGGGGGGCAGAGCAACTTTTTCTGAAACTCAGTTCATTGTGAAGAAGCCCAAAATACCAGTACACTTATGACAAACTCAGCTGTTGTATAAAGATCACTATTACAAGTTTAAATCAAGGAAAATCTGACCTAATCAGAAAAGAAATGCTTTTAAAATTAGGTCAAAATCTTATTTATTTCAAGGTTTAATTGGACTTTTATTATACTTTAATAATGAGATTCATAAGCATCTCAAAACTATTCTTTTCCCTTCCAACTCTCTAGAAAATGTCTTTCCTGTTGCTGGGTGCAGAATTTGCCATTTCTGAGCCATACATCTGTTATCCTTGAATTGGAATAAAGAATCTCACTATATCAGAGGCTGAGTCTACAGACATAGAGAGATACTGAAGGTATTTGAGCACTTCCGCTATTGCATCTTTACATATAAAGGCCGTGCTCACTTTCAGTAAAATTCCATACCAGTCTGGGGCTTTGACATTCAAAATAATATTTAGTGCAATTAATGGATTTATTCTTAGCTAAATTTAGAAAATTAATTTTGAAGTACATAACCCCATTCTTTTTCTCCTGTAAATTAAAATTATTGTATCTATAATATTATAAAATATTATACATTAAATATGTAAATATATTTTATATTATATATTATTATATATTAAATTTACATATAATATTATAAATATACACAATATTATAATATATATATTATTAAAAGTAGATTATTAAATCTAAAGTAAAAATAAAAGGTCCAAAATCAAGGGCATCTGTCCATAGAAGGATCAAACATCTAGGTAACAGCAGATGTGTCTAGAGCTTTATGAACATCTTTGAAAAGACATTTCCATCATAAACACAATTGTGGTATCATGACAGCTCTTTTCTCCTTACAAATCCCTGCCAAAAAGAAAAGAAAGAAAAATAAGAAGTCTTTAAGAGACTGGAGGAAATTCTGGAGACTCTTTGCAATCCACTGGGGATTTGATTGTCACTATTCATTTCATGTAGAAGGAACTCAAATATTTCAGTAAATGTAGCTGTCTTTGAAAGCAGTGACTTACCAATTTTGTCACTAATATGGTATCAGTCACAATAAATATTAACTGAGACTCAAATTATAACCCATTATTTCTCTATGAAAGTGGAGAATGTTAGTTAGATATTATTAAGAGCATGCCCTTAACAAAGTAAGCAATAATAGGTTTTACTCAAAGTAAAACATGTGTATAATCATACCATTGGATGCATCCCTGTCAATTTGCATATGCCTTTCTTGTGGTCAGTGGCATGTTATTGGTATTAAAAAAGAAAGGCAAAAGAAAAAAATAAAGGAAGTCCTTCATTATGGAAGAAGGGGACAAAAGTTTGGCCACTGGCAGAGTTTTTTGGCTTCATGAGCACAGCAAGCAAAAGAATCTTTGCAATTTTCATGTAAGACTACTGTGACTTAAAAATGGATTTTTTTGAGATAAGTCACAGAAATAAGCAACTAACTGCAAGAGTTTCACCTTGCTATTCTGTGCTGTTGATGTCCTAGTACAGACCAACTCCGCTTAGTCAAAATCCTGTCCTCTGATATTGTGTGTTCTGGTGCACATATATTTTAAGACAATTATGTGGTAAATCACACTTTTTTCACATAACAAGAAATTAAATGGAAGATGGTTGTGAGAAACACATGATGCCTCTCATTGCCTCTGGTTAGAAGACCTCAGGAAGGAGGATGCCCACGAATGAGATGTGGATCTCAATATTCTGGTATGTCTGATTGAATACGCAGAAAATATGAGGCAAGCACTCCTCTCCTACAGAGTTTGGTCTAGTGTTTGAGTGAGCCGAAGAGGTGAACTGAGTGAAAAATGAACATTTTTGATAAATAAATATTTCTATTTAAGTCTTTCTGGAGACCTTTTCTTGATCTGAATGATATGTGAACACGGGCTTGAAAAATTAAATTCACCTGGAAATAACCAGTGGTATCCTGCATTCTGGCCAGTCTCCATCAAGCTACTCAGAAATCAAGCAGCTGCAGTTTAATAGTATATTCAGTCTTTTATTCTAACTAGACCCAGGAAAAATTTTGCATTCTTGCAGTCCAGAGGTAACCATGGATAGATTATTCAAGCAAAAACTAAATAGAGATTTTTAGGCATAATATTATAAGGGAGAAAACTATTAATCTTGTAAACAAAGTGAGCAAAAGCAGTGAAAATTGAGGGAGATCATTGTAGAGGCCCTTCGTTGAGGGTGTCTGTATAAATGCTTTTGTTGAGATCTGGATTTGTGCTTTTTAACTACGTCTCCTGATCACTCCTGCCCACTGTTCAAATTTGATTCATATTCAGTATTTATTCAGTATGCCTGAAATGAATTAAAACTAAGCTAGAAGATACACCAAAATGCACCTGAGGCACTCCAACTCCAGTCCCTGGAACTAATCTACCTCTAGAATTGCCTCTTCATGAAATGCCTAATGTGGGCATTAGGACATGAGCACCAATGCAGTCTCCCTTCAGCTGGGCTGTTTTAATTGCTGGTGGTACTCAGAGCCCTTGGCAACAGTCCTTGACTACATGCATTTCTTTGGCTGCTATGACACACTTCCTATATCAGTGAGAACAACGTCTGCTTCCCTGTAGCACGTTTTTGCCATGTGGTTTTCATGCAACACACAGTCCAAAACAAACACCAGGAAAGATTTCTGGAGGAATGTGTGAGTCAAGCAATGCACAGAGTGTTCAACATGAGGGGGAAGCATAATGTTCCCCATCCAAGATTAGAGTAATTTTGTAAGATTGCTATTGCCTAAAGCATGGCGCCACAAAGTAGAATTTCTTTTTCTTTTTTGTTCATCCAGATGTTTCACCACTATTGTGGTTCTGCTGCCACCTGTGAATCCTGAAGTTATCACAAAAATGAGTCATCTGTGCAATGCAGAAATATCTGATGTTATGACAGTGGGAATGAAAAATCTTCTATTGACTTTGGAGTCTTTGCAATGTCACTCACATTGCTCCTCTGACAAAGTAAATAGCAAAAGTGTAGCAATATAAGAAATTAAATTTACAAAAAGAATAAAGTGCTGAACGTGCACCGAGAAATCCAAAGAGCAATGTGTTAAAGTATATCATAGCAATTACCAGAATCAATAGATTAGATACTGTGTTATGTGATAACCATTTATTAGTAGTACATGTATTTAGATTTTCATCATATATATAGGTGTAGTGTGACTTTCTTATGCAAGTACTGTAACATCACAAAACAGTCACCAACTAAGTAAATGATAGGTAACAAGAGATACATGTAGATTTAACAGTATTATAGAGGTTTACAAGCCTTGATACTTGTCAGAGAATGCCCTTTGGTAAAACAGTAAATAAATGATGCAATTGAATAAATGTTACAGTATACATACCTTAAACTCCATGAGGAAATTATCGAATGAGATGTTATAGCACGTGCCTATGTGTAAAAAAGGAACCAGCCACTAGAAGTCAGGTTGTACTGTTTTGTCCTCGAAGGATATTACCTAGGTATTTTCATGTACTTGCATGGATTTATAGTTGATACACCTACCTGAATTTCACCTGCTTGTTTATGAGCAATCGTTCACAACCAGCATTTGGACAAGCCCTCTCACCTAATTAGCTGCATGATTAGCAGCAGCAACAACAGCCAATCTCAAATTTCAGGAGTAATAAACAGCAACTCAAACACCCACACAGAAAATTGGGGAAATTAAAATAGTCTTTCTGTTGCTCAGTCAGCTAATTTTCTTTCCTTGCAAATATGAATCAGATGGCTTAGCCAAGAGTACTTTATTGAAAGCAGAAACAAAAAGAACAGCAGGGAAACATACAATATCTAATTACTCCATCCCAACCACGGAACCATAACTGTTTACTCTTCTGTTTGGTTTCTTGGTGAAGCAAGTGCTAGGCCAGCTGGCCACTTCCTACCTCTTGCAGTAAAACCTCTCTTGCAGTTTGTGATTCTCAAGTTTCATAGCTTGATCTTTTATACAGCTGCACTGTTTTAGCTTCCTAACAGATTCTGTTAATTCATTTTTGCTCTTAAAACAAAACAAAACAACAACAACAACAACGAAAAGAAAAAGAAAATGACATGTTCCCTGCCACTCATTCACAGAGAACTTCCTGAACAGGCTCTCTTGTCCATCCTTTTTACCATGTCTTTTGCCTTTCCCTTTCAAGGTTGCAGGCACACTAGTTTTTCTAGACACTCACACTGTTGCAGGACCCTAGGAAGATGAAAGTATCTGCTTTTTTATTCTGCATAAAAATATATAATGGTGGTTGAAATATGTAATTTATTTTACATTAAAATAGTAATGCAACTTAAGATATGTATAGATATAGCTCTGTAGATATATAGATGTATAGATAAAGATATATGAAATTTTGTGTTTATGCTCCTCATCCAAATATATTTCCAGTCTATAGAACCAAATAAAAATCCATATTTACTCCCTAAATATGAATATTAAACCATGTACAAATCTTAGTAACCTAAAACTTATGCTTGGTATTCTGAGAGAAGGAAAGTATGTAGCAAATTCTAGTCATCAGTGTTGCCCCTTAAACAAAATATTCACAGCAAATCTAGCAGCCTATTCAGAGAATAACGGGAAGAAGCAATATTTGCTGACACTTCATGTTGTAGCATAGCCTTTCCTTGTTGCACACCATTTTTAAATTGCAGACTCATGCAGCCCTCTACATTTTTTCAAGAGGAGAATATATGCATAATTAGCAGTATACTTCACTCAACATGCAAGATATGAAGAACTTCCTAAGTATATTAAAAGGTCTTTTAAGCAAAGTGACTTTTCAAAACAAAAGTTCTTCATGAGTATTAAAATACAGTCTGCAAGTTTCAGCTCACTATTTAAAAGGTGATGTCTGTCATTGATTTGGGCATGATGCCACTAAGTAATTTACTTTGGCTTGATTTTTTTTACCTTTCTCCTGACTGTTCTGGCAAAAGAAAGTATTTAACACAGCACCTATCCCTTTATAAGAGAAATTCCTGTGTTTTCAGGAATGCATTTTTAGACCATTTTAGAAAGTCTTGCATGACTATACTGAATTTCTTCATCTACTAATAAAGAGAAACAAGCAATTCAATGGCAAATACAGCTGAGAGATTTGCAGTAGCAGGAGGTTTACGGAGCACATATGATTGTAAATGGGCACTGAGATAATGTGGTTTACAGGATGATAACTCTATTCATTTAGCTTGCTAATATTTCAGTATTTTATCAGGGTTCTAAGTTTTTCTAAGGTTTTTAGTATTTTATAATGTTTGCAGATACAACAGTCCTACAAATTTTCATGTAAAATTCATAGTATGATTTCTATGTTCCATCAATGCTTCCGAGGTCTTTTTATCAAAAAAATGTAGTTAGAATTTTACAAAGGAGTCTTTTTGTTTTCACATAATTTTCAGGTTGTCATGCTAGGCATTATGTATGTATGAGTGTCTTTGCTTTTCAGCTGACTTCAGAGATTTAAATAACGTTTGGGGATTCATTTGCCTGTGCTCTGTAAAATATACACTCTTGGATACAAACAAAACGTATTTTGAACAGTGTCATTAGTATTCACTTGCCCTTAGTTGCATACTTAAAGTTTTTAAAAATTAATAAACATCCCATTCAAAGTATTGTGAGATAAAATACCTACTAAATATATCACAAACAACATTGTTTCTATTTGTGATTGTCAGATTTGAATTTACCAGTGCAAAATGCACTTGATAATGTACAACATTTTTTCATGGTAGGTTGTAAACAAAGCCTTGCTAATACTATTGTGATCATATGTGTCAAATAAAACATTTTCCACCCTCCAAGAATAATAGTTTAATAGTCTTTAGAGCCGTATAATTTTGTCCAGAGCTATTAGTGGCACTTTATGTCATATAGTCATCAAATGCATTTCTATGAAGGAGAAAAGAATAAATATTTCATGGCTACAGCTTTTGAAGAACACTCTGTCTTTCAATGTTGGGCTAGTCTTTCAACGTATGTGCCAATCAGAAATCTTTAGCAGTTGCAAAATGCATCTTGTCTCCTTGTCAGTGAAGAATGTAAAGATCGCAGGATGTATCTGAAATATTCATCACATAGGCAAAAATCTGAGCATTGTAAGGAACTGCTGAGCCTTGTAATCACAACCTAGCAGTTTGCTCTAACCCCCTCATCATTGGTCCTGAACAGCGAGGAGTGTGGCTAGTCACAATATTTTGGTTGCATGATACATCTTGACAATCATGATAGTATTTAGCATTGTGGTCTTACATGTTTTATACCACTGCTTCCTTCATTTTGGACATGAGAGAAATCATGTGTACACAATACTCTTTTAAGGTTACTTCCACTCATAATTAGTTTTGGTAAATAACTTCTGCTTCCTGTGTTTCTCTGCAAGAGGAATATTGCTGACGTCAGTTGCATCCCAGTCTTTGTTCATGAGCTAAAGTAGGATTGCTGAAAACTGCTAGAGTAGATCCTACATTGTCTCTTCCCGTTACTCTACCTTTCAGCGAAATCCAGGGCTGATAGAATCAACTCTGTCTACTTGATGTAGTTGCTTCAAGTCATATCAAATCTACTTTTGGCCTATTACCATGTGAGAGGGTTTATGTGAACCATGCCCTTTGAGTGAACCTGTGACCTGCTGCTGCAATCTGGGCTAGCCACTCCATCACTGGGCACTGCTGGAAGCTATTAAGTCTTCTGTTGCTTTATCTCAGTTAAATGTGGTTAAATGAAAGGACATCATTTTAACTGTCTGCTGTGTCAATGGAATTGCGTAAAGTACTAGCTCACAGCATTTCAGCTCTAACACCACTCTGAAAAGTTGGGAAAATTGAAGCATTAAAAAGAATTAAGCCTTTGATTAAATGCATTAGTTTTTCAAAATGAAAAGAAAGGTTGGATTACCTTCTGTATTCCAAGTTATACAGTTTAAATGGTATTTTAATGTCTTTTTAAGGCTTATTCACATTCTTTAAAATATGAATTTTTTCATAGAGGCAAAAGCAATGCATTTTTAACATAAACATGATTCATTCCATTATATTAGTGATTTATCCTTACTAATACATTGATACAGAAACATGAAAAATTGGAAATAGGTGTAGAAAGAATGCTGAAATATAGTTATTTAGTGAAAATTACCATGAAAAATGAACCACTGAATTCATGTCTATGGGAAGTTATGTACATGTGGAAAATGTGACACATTCAAATTTCTAAATCTACATTTTTCCTAAATGCAGATTTACCAACTAAAGTCAGTAAAGCTTCTTGCATTTTTCTAGCACCTGAAAGCAAGAAAGCACAAAGGACCAAAGCTATTTAATGAGTATGACAAAGACAAGTCTTAAGCTTGTTTCACAGCATACCTGTTTGTCTGCAGGTAACGTGAGAATCTAAATATCCTCTGTCTAATTATTTCTTAACTTTCAGTGAGCATTCTTAAAACAAGTGATTATTTCATTTTATTGAGAATTAGAAGAGCTGAAATAATTGATTCAAAATGATTACATGATGCAGGTGGGAAGAAGAAAAGGCATTTTCTTCATGGAAGATAATTTTGCCAGCTGGGAAAGAAAGGACTTGAAAAACAGTACAGAGAAATAACTGCCTGGAAAGGTATGGTGCAGAAAGAATGAGATGCAGAAGCTGATTATGAGCCTTGGCATGACCAGAAAGGTACCAAAAGCTCTATGAAATATCTAGACTCTATGTATCAAGCAGACAAAATCCAGGAGTGGAGAAATCTAGGATCTAAGGAAGATGTTTATTTGAAGTGGATTTTGCTGATTAGAGAATATATTAATTTAAATTGGAGTTTAAAGAAGCTGACTCTGAAAGAAGGCATGTGTGGCAAGAGCAATTTTCTGAAAGGATTTTGACAGAAAAAGATTTTCCTCTGGGGCAAGTGTGAATTTCTATTGTGGCAGGAGAAAGTGAAGGGGCCGAATACCGAGTAAGCAGGTGGTAAAAGTCACCCTGAGACAAGGAGTTGAAGCGTATCTGTAATTCATTACATACCCGGCATCAGTATCCTCAGTTGGTCCCCTCTCCCTGCACAAGCCTTCCCCCTTGCTACATTCAAAAGCCTCTCTTAAATCCCTCAGCTGCCAGCACATATCACAGGCAGAAGATTTCTGTGCCACTCAGTCTCATTGGGCATAATGCCTAACCTGCTGAAGCAACACCCTGTGCTAACTTCTAGCAATTTATGGTTTTACTGCTTTCCTGCTATGATAATTTTCCTTCATGATATTTGGAAACCCAGAACAGTCATTTGTGACTGTAACACTAATATGCTATCAGGAAAAAAAAAACCACACACACACACACAAAAAAAAAAAAAACAAAACACCACCCCAAAACCCACAAAACACCACCCCAAACAAGTGCTTGGTTAACAGAATCTACATGGCATAACTCATTTATTGGAAAAGCATTAATATCCATGTTGAATTTAAATGAGATTAATAGATTTGCTAATATCTGATCCTTCAATACCTAAAACTTTTTTTAACACTGCTTGTGTTGAACCCAGTGAATAACAAGATTGCAGTTTGTTTGTTTGTTTGTTTGTTTGGAAGTAAAAAGGAGTACTTTTGAGGCTCTCTTCCTTCATTGGAAATAGAAAAGACACTTAGAAGATAACTGAGCTTTGCTAAATATATATGTGTTATATTTTGTGCTGATGAAAGAAGACTCAGGCAATCCCTCTAGTGTTCTATCTGTAGTCCATGAATGCCTGAATGCACAATTCTCTTACAGAATTGAACAATGGTAAAGTTATTCAGTATTTTTCTTATTGATCTAACTAGAAGCGACACTGATCAGTGGTTCATTAAATCTTTTAACATCAGGAAAAAAACAAAACAAAACAAACAATTTTCTTTCTATCTTAAGAGAAGTGATTCCTGATTCTGGCATATTGCCCCTAATCTTTGACAACTCCAGGATCTAGTCACTGTATTTTCCTTTCAGTTGTTTTTAGCTTGGCTGTCTAATGAAATTAGATTCATCTGTATGCATTCTGTTTGTCCATGCATCTGTCAGTCTAGGCTCAAAGCAGAAGACTGCCCCGTGCACTTCGCAGTGTTCACATAGGGGAGTACTTTAGTGAGCCTAATGCACTGTAAATTTGCTCTTTTCCTTATTAAAGGTAAGTTCCCCGTGTGGACATTCCTGGTATCTGTTCTGCCTCTGGGAGCCTCCAGATGACTGAAAGTTTTCTCAAAGGTAGAACTTACTGACTTCTACAGAAGAAAGCTCACACATATCCTCTAAGTCTATGTAAAACTTCTGATTTCAAGATGGGGAAAAAAAAGTCAAATGTAGTGCAGGGAGCTTAAAATACTGTTTTAGGCATTTCACTAAATGTGAAAATTTACTTGTTTATGAAAGTCAACATTTCTTTAGGCCAGACAACACAAAGGCCTGCTATTAGGTCAGCACACACCGAATTTTTCTTCTTCCAAATTCATACTCATGTCAACTTTTCTTTCCATACTGAATTAGACCCAATGATACTGTCTGAATAAAATCACCTTTTCTTCAGGTAAAATAGGAGTATTGGAACATCTTATATGTGTAATATAATTACTGGGACATTGATTGTGAAATATTTTCTTTGTATGTTCTTTGTATGTTGGAAGAACAGAACTAATTAGATTTGGTTCGACTCTATAAATGAAAAAATTAAAAATAACAAAGTGTTTACAATTTTCTAATTCTTGAAGGTTCACAGTGTTTCCCTGTAAAATATTCAAACCATATTCATTTTTTTTAATTAATCACCGTAAGCAAGTTTAAAGGGACCTTAGTACGTCATATACTCCATCCCAGTTGTCCGAAACAGAATCAACTATATCCTTGTCATTCTTGATTGAGGACCTCACAGTTGACTTTCAATACTTCAAACTTCAGAATCCAGTCTGTTCCCAATCCTTTCTAATAGAATTTCTTTTTCCTTGATGCCAGAACAAAGTCTTCCTTACTGCAGTTTACCTGAATTATCTCTGCTTGTATTCACCACATGAAATGAAGAACAGTTTCTTTTCTCCTGTTTGCAACCATTTTTCGCTTTATAAAACCATTATTCAGTCCCTCTCCCTCTCTCTTTTTCTTTTTTTTCTTTTTTTGGTTAAACAATCCCAGTCTTTTCAGTCTTTGCTCATAGATCATGTTTTCTAGATCGGTCTCCGTATTCTGAAATATTTTCAAACATATCCCTTTGCTTTCGTGTATGGCACTCAAATCTGAACACACAGTCGTGCTTGAGCTGCCACTGATTCTGAAAAGAACATAAGGAAAGTGCTTGCTATCTTGTCAGTTGTACTGTTGTTCGTATATCCCAGCTCTCTCATTTGCCTTTTTTACAGTGTAAGGTTGTTCTCATACTCATTCCTGACTCATCATTTTCCACTTTAGCCCTTTATATCTTTCTCCAAATGATTACCACCTAATTAATTGATCCCCTTCCATACTTGTGCAGTTGGGTATATCTGCCTGGCTGTAATACCTTTCACCTGCCCCTATTGCAAAGGCATTTTTCTTCCCCAGACCACCCTTCAATCTGTATGAGACATAACTGAATTTCAGTCCCACTCCTCAAGATATTTACAGTCTCACCAAGTGACATCTGCAAATGTAATAAATACACCTTCTTTTTATTTTTGAACAGTATTGGATTTAGCATAGAGAGTGAAACTAAGTAGACCAAACTATACGTTTTCCCCCCTTTTAAAAATAGCAATCCATTTGCTCTTTTTTAGTCCTCCAGCATCTCATCTATCCTCCATAATTTTTCAAAGACCACAAAGCCTTCTGAGTCTATTTTAATTGGTTAAGTCCCCTAAGATGAATTAAGTTTATCAGCATGGATGTTCTGAGAATATCTGTGATTTAAGCACTGTGTAACCATTCCTATTCTTTTTAGTGAGATCTTAACCCTTTTTTCTGGTATTAATTGTGTCTGCTTGCAGTTGATATTTTCCTGAAGGCTAATGCAAAAGAGGCTTTAAATTGTTTTTACGATATCACAAATCTAGAAATTATCCTCTATGTCGAGCAGCAAACCAAAATTTTCTTTGGATTTGCTTTACATCAATGTAAATTCCTAATAAAAGAATTTTCACACTAAGGAGGGGGAATAAAACTATATAGAAACACAGAACAGGAAGAGATCATCTATCTCTCAATTCCAGGCCATCACAGGCTCGTGGTATCTTACAGTTGTTTCATATAGCCATCCCAGTGGTATCTGAACATCATTAGATTACTTGTTCCCATTCTTCTTGTTGAAAGATTTTTTCAAAGCCTGATGCTTAACTTTCATTTAAGTTTTGGCCAAAAATTTGCTCCAAAATTACATCACAATGATGGCTCAAAACTGTCCTATCCTTGATCCATTCACCCAAAACTTCCTCTTCTGAGACTGGCAGATTATGACAGAAATTTTTGTTCTACCACCTAAATAACCTTATCCCAGGACTTTTCTTTTATACGCACTCCTCACTGAAGTATTGAAATTGAATATTCACTGGTCATTGTGTGTAAAGTTTAACTTTTACCAGTAAATGAATTATTAATGAATGCAGTATCGTAACATTTTGAAATAATGTGGTTATTTTTCGCGTGGATTTTAGAAATAAAAATCTCCTTTATAAGGAGCCTTTTGTGCTTCAAACTCTTAGCTGGCTTTCATTAGTGGTAAGCTTCTTAAAATCATAGTGTAACACTAAATTTTAATCTAACCTTAAGAATATGTTGGCCAAAAAGTACAATTATTTCTAATGTAGAATGTTCAAACCCAGTTTTTGACAGAGGAGTTCGTACTATGAAGTGACATGGAAGATCAAGTTGAGCACCAAAAAAGGAGTCTATACCACTAACAGCCTATACTAGACTAACAGGAACTTTGCAAGTGTATCAAGAGCTTCACATCTCACTAATGAGTAGACTTAAGCATCTCAGTAAAGAACAGAACACTTTTACAGAAACATTTCAAAAACTATACTTCAGCCATGAAAATTAGATTCAAGCTGATGTACAAGGTTTCATAAAAAAGAAATGGCTAAATCGTACTATTACCCGCAGTAAAATTAAATTGACCTGTGTTACCAGTTTGTTCAGTGCTGGGTGGAAACAGCATCATTTGTTCTAATATTTTCTTTTAACAACTGAGAAGTCATTTGCGAAATAGTATTCTTTCCCAGGACATGAGTTGCTAGAAATTGGAATGCAGGAACACATGTGCAAGGAAAAAAATAACAAGGCTCTCAAAGGATCTTTTTCTGAGATTTTTTTGAGAACTGTGCAATTAAACACATACTAACTGTTCATTTACTTTCACATTCTCAGCTCTTTCTGCCTGGTGACTCTGCTGTGGGTTAGGAAGGCGTCCCTGCAGCGTCATTCCCCTGCTCTGCTCAGGCACGCTAGACTGCGGTGGAGGGGCAGATTATTGCCTTGAACTGGAGACAGATACCTGCCATGGGGATAGCAAAGAGCTTCCAGGCTTTGCAAGAGGCCCTGGGGAGCTCTGGGAGATGCTTTCAGTGACACTTTTTCCTGTTCCAGAGCCGGCAAATTATGTTACCTTCTGAGGAGGGAGGACCAAAGACAGGCTTTTACTTTTCTGTTTAGGCAGCAGAAAAGCAAAAGAAATGAAATTGCAGCTGACTCTTAAGATTACAGAGAAACCTTCTTTACTATATTTCAGGTCATTATATCTGCAAGTGGAATCATAAATCTAGTTGAAATAATTCCAGATAAAAGCAAAATTAATAGATTCATTGGAAAAATCTAGAGACACTCCCTACTTTTCATTCTTTAAATCAGGTCATCTAAAGTTTCATTCAGTTTCAGCTAAGTGCATGTGTACAGTGCCAATAAAATCTCAAGTGGTAATTTGTAAAAACCACTTTCTATAAAAGAAATACTGTGCATGAAAGAATGATGTTTGTAAAACTCTTGTAACTCAGCCAAGTGAAAACAAATATGCACCAAATTATAGATTTGTTTCTTTTTATTGTTTTCTCTTGCTGGGTGGAAATTTAAAACTACACAAATACTGACCCCAAGTTTCTAGGTATAACAAAAAAAGCATTTCTCCCCTCAGCCATATATTTTTAAAAATATTCCAACTGAATAAGACAATACAGCTTTTTTTTTTTACAGAAAAAAAAACCCACAAAATTATGTGCTTTGTCATATTTTAAATTTCCAAAATAATTTTTCTTTGATGCAACAAAATTAACAAAATGGACAAAATTAGTTGTTCAAAACCACATCAAACATAAACATTTTAAGTCCTTACAATTCACTTTTATAAGGTAGTAGGTAATTGGAATTTTTAAGAACAAGCAATTTTTTGGGGTTTTTATCCTGAGATTTTGAGGGAGTCATTGTGTCATGTAAACAGGGTTACAGAGAAGGAGGAAGGTTAGAAGCTTCACTGCAATGTGGTCCTTACCTTAGACTGTACTGACAAAAAAGCCAATGTGACAATTAACTGATGGTAATATTGATAACAGATGAGCTACCGCCTGTTCTGTCTACCCAGTAACACCAGTTGCAAATGACTGCTTAAAATTTCTCTTAGTGTGAAAGTGTTTAGTTCTTAAAGCTGCTGTTTTAAGGAGGTGCCATCTAATTTTTAATTTTATTCATTAGCTAAATAGGTTCAAAAATACTTCTCAATTGTGAATACTAGTCTAACCAGTAAACTGAATAGAAATAGAAAGGATATTTTTCAATTAGTAAATCATTAATATTTATTATTTATGCATTTTTCATTTGTTCTTTATCATGATGCCCAAAACCTTTTGCAAGAAACTTTAAATCCTTTAAAAAATATTATACTTTTACATTTGCAGAAATACAGATCTAAGCAAGTATTTTGAGGGAATGTTTACTTAAGTTGCAAGTTCTGAGTTTAATTATAAGAAAATGTGGGCCTTTCATCCTTTGTTTCTCAGTTACCAACATTCAATCATTAAAAATGTCATTTGATTAACACAAGGTGGGGGAAGTGGGTTGGTAAACCACTTAAGACTGACCTGTGTAAGGTTACCTGAAGAAGGTGATGATTGTATTTCTGATACAGTCTTTTCCTTAGAAGCAATGTAATCCAGAATGCAATGGATTAAGCTAAATAAGAAACTTTTTCCTAACATGCAACCATTTTAAAGCTGTCCTTAAACTCAAAAACATCTTTTGTATTTTTCTAAAAATTCCTCTGTACTTCTACCAGCTGTGGGTATCAAATGGTTAAAGAGTCCCTTGAGGGACTGTCCCCAGTGTCTGGGGAAATGTGAGAACGTGAGGCTTCTTCCAGTTGTTTGAAGAAGACCTCATCTTTTGTTTTCTGATCGGGGTCTATAGCAGGTACCAACCACAATAGCAGACTGTATCAGTCTGCCCACTAATTTTCCCCCATCATCTCTCCTCTGACTCCTGACCCATCCCAAAGTAGAACTCCATACATTCCAGATGCTCTCCATCACAAGGAGGGCAACTCTCCCTCATAACCTTCCTCTATCACCCTTCCTAAAGAGCCTTCCTAAGAACTGTAGCACTCCAGTCATGTGAGCCATCCCACCACATCTTCATGATCCCAGCAAGGTCTTAGCCCTGGAGCTGCACACTGTCTTCTAATTCTGGTTTGTTCCCCATGCTGCACACATCAGTGTACAAGCATTGCAAAGGAACATTATCCACACCCAAGTGTTCCAATTCCCCAGAGAAGGTTTGAAAGGTTTCCCCATAAGACTGTTGTGCAGGCATTTCGTTCTCTACTCATTGTTCACTGCTGGTTCAGACACATATAAAAACTTCACTGTAGATAGGCAATTATCCTTCATTTCTAATACTACTGACAACTGTATCTGTCCTCACCTTTCTTTCTTCCAAGATGCGTATTTGAGAGTAAGCATCCGAATTCATCCTGAGAACCTCTGTCTGAAGGCTCTGTTTTATTCTATTTAGGCCAGAATTACACCCAGGCACAGGTCTTTCTCATCACAGCTGAAGTCTGCTAACTCGTGCAATCTTAAAATTCAGAAAATAAGTGAGAGCAAAACTCCTTGTGAGCGGGTAAGTGTATGTCCAAACTGAAAATTCACAGTACACCACTAACAATTTTCCAAATGGGGATATACTGTCATTAATGTATTTAAAGAGCTGGTACCACACCAGGAGGAGGGTCAGTTCCACAGCTATTGCCCCGCACATGCTGCTCAAATGTACAAACTCACAAAAGTTGCAGGAGAGCATTCTCCTGACACCAGCACACCACAGTGACCTCTTTTTTTCTGCTCTCATGGAATTCGTGTCTCCCACGGCTATTATCCTTTACAGTCCAGCACTGTGTATGCTCTTGTTCAAATTTCTGAAATTGTTCCACACAAACTACTCTAGACATGGGTTCTAAGTTAGCAAAAAGTAATAGCTTGAACTAGGAAGGATATATTTGATTTTTGTTTGCTTTGATTATAATTGGAAAAGGATCTAAGCAATATTAATTTCTCTTGTATGATGGCAAGGTGTTGCTGAGGGGAGCACATCTAGTTTCGTATTTGGTATGGAAGAGAAATGTGGTCAGAAATGTTGGAGATTAGTCAGCAAAAGGCCAAGTCCCCAGCATGGCAGAACATGAGCTGCAGGGGTAGATGTGTCTTTAGAGCACCAAGGACCGGAGTATTTGCTTTTGATAATAGCTCCTCCTCTTTCTGGTAGTAATTGCTAAAACTATTTTTCAAGCTTTGCTTGTAATAAACCCTGTCTTAAATACCTCTGTTATTCTGCTCTGGTAATTCAGGTAAAGTGATTAGTGTTTCATGAAAATTTTTACCCTTTTTATATTTGCATTTATGATTTTCTGATTTTAATATTGTTAATACAAGAGCTGAAAACATAAGTAGAAAGGACCTGCTTCCTGTAACCCCAAAAGAGAGCTATTACCTGGAGCAATGTCCTTGGACATTTTCTGAATTTAGAAAAAAAAATCCACAAGACCACAAACCATCAGCATGAAAACATTAGTTGAAACAACATCTGTTTTCAAGGACTTCCTCACTCATGCTGCTTCCCTTGCAAGGTAAGCTGGTGTATTCTGACTCCCCAGGTTGTGGTACTGCAACATTAGGAAAACCCTTCGTGGTGGGCATCTGTTCAGTTGTGGTTCATACCCAGGAAATATATTCTAAACTCCAGATATGAACTCATCAAGGAATTATTCCTTTAAAATTTGACAGGGAATAAATGACTTCAATATAGTTGTCACTAACTTTTTTTTGGTTTTATAACTTGTTCCCAGAGATTCTTGCCACAAGGTGTGTAATATTTATATTGATAAATAGGAAGTATTTACTCTTTGGAAAGTATTGAAGAAGATAGTTTTATTCAGATTTAGTACAAGGAGTTAAAAGTAGCATATTTTTTGAATTGTAATGAATACCATAGTTTGTTCAGCAAGCATAAAGTACTTATGATTAAACATAAGCACAAAATACTATTAATGATTTAATACAAGATTAAAAAATTCTGTGTAAATTGTGGTGGTTTTAAAATTCTGAGAGTATAAACATAACAGGGCAGGGGGAAATTTTGCTACAAAATATAGAATTAAAATGCAGTCCCATTGCCTGCTACAATATGCTGCAGGAGTTCCCTATACCATTTCCTTCCTGTGGTTATTGCTTTAGGCTCACTGTTCCAGTGAAGATCTGAAAGCAGTGAGCTTTCAAATAAAAAGAAAATTAATTCTCTGCTTTTAATTGGTAAACCTTTGTCAACACAACATGAAAAGGAATTAGTAAGTAGTCCAAAATGCTCTATGATACATTCATTATCCATTTACATATATTTCATAGCTGGTGTTTTTGTTAATTTAGGAATATATAGAGCAGATTATTTAACCCCACCAAGGTTCATATGTTGGATGTGCCAGTTTCACAAACTGAGTTTCACAGGTTTAAAATTAGCATATGTTCTACACAGTGTTGTAATGCAGACACTCTACTGTGACAACCCATTTGCAACCTTTATGTCAAAAAATACAAGGTAAACCATATTAGCAGTCATATTGTAGTAATTTAATCTTTTTCATTTCTTGTTTAATTCACCAGCACACTCCTGCTCTGCTGTATTGCAGGAGCTTTTTTGCTTTGTTTTTGGTTTAATATTTGACATTCCTCTCAGGAACTGACTTATGCTGAATGTGTTTTTCAGTGATAGAGAGATTGCTCCCTTGAGCCAGCACAAATGAAATCTGAAAACTAGAAATATATGGAACTATCCAAAAGTACTTTTGACTAGTCAGCATGCTGAGTACTCTTCTAACACCTTACTGCACATTCTCTTAGAGTCTGCTGCAATAAACTGGGCTTGAATGGTTTATGTTCAGTCAGAAGTTTTGCTGCTGCCTATCAATAGCAGTGCACAAAGTTCTATATTATGTCATGTTGTAGGGCATAATGTAACGTGACACATCCTAATGTTAAAGGCATGCAGTAATAACAAACTGCGGCAATACAGACTGGGAAACTGCCTACATGGATATAACCTGACAGGTGCAAGCTTACTTTGCCCAGCCTTAAACTGATGGGACATGAGCCAGCTATAGTCAGGAGACCACATAAATGTGTTAGTACGGAGATTTCAGCAGCAGTTCTGCAAATCAGAATCAGCTTTTGTCCATCACGGCTGAAGTGAGGCAAATCAAACTTAGCTCTGTAAACATGTTGCTGTCATTACTGTGTCTACATGTAGCTATTTTTATGATTTGGATAAAGCCTGCCTTTTTTGCTCATGTGTGTCTCTTTCCTTATTCCTTGGTTTAAATCAGACTACTGATGAAAATAATACCCACAACTTCATATTGATTTCACTGTAAGTTTGTATTTTAAAGTCTTTGAAGCCTTGTAAATTACTTTCTGTAAAATGAATGCAAAACAGTGAAGTTCTTCCCATCATCATGTTAGCTTCCTTTTTGCACCATCTCTTGCACAGTAAGGAATCAAAAAAATTGGCTAAGAGGCCAAGAGAAATTATTCATAAATACCTTCCAAAATATTCACAGTAAGTAATAAAATTTGCAAAGTTACAGTATGAACAAAATGCTAACCACTTTTTCATGCATGTTTTCTTTCTTCTATTTTGTACATGTCAGCCTACAGTAGGAACATAAATAAGAGGATTTGGACATATTTATATAGCATTCCTTGCAAAAAGCTGTGCAGACCAGGATGTTACATAAGTGGATGTGACTTTTTAAAATTCCATTTTGTTCATCTGTAGGATTCAGTCATGGAATTTTCCTTACAGTAAAACATCGTGTTAGCAATTCTTGCTGGCTGTTTGCTACTTCTAATTCCTCTCACTTCCTCCTCTGCCAAGTATTTCATACAGGAGATCAAACCAACATATTCCTGTGACCCTAATACTTTCTGGTCTACCTCTTCTTCATTCTGCCACCTATACAAAAACCTCTCTTTTATTCTTAAAGACATCACTTGTCCCAGTAATTTCATGTACTGTTGCCATCTAACATTTCTCAGACACAGCTGAAGCTTTTTCTCTCTCTTTAGTTTCTTTCTCTTTCTTTTCCACGCATTATAATAATAATTTCAGCAAAAGCAGAGTGAAAACTCAGCAACGTTTGTCAGGGCCTTCTGTCTCACACAATGTTCTTTTGACTTTTCCTTTTACACTCCTACCTTTTGTCAGTGCCTCCCTCAATGGTCTATTCTTCACCCATCTTTCATAGGAGCCAAAGATTGTACCTTTCCCCCTCCTCGTTATTTGCTCCAATCTGTTTTAGTGACAGAGATTCACAAACTGGAAATTCTCTTCCATTCACTTAACTCTGGCAAGTTCTGCATTTTTCTGCTCTATTTTTCTATCACCTTGAAATTTCTAAAAGCCCAACTCCTCTTTCTTGTTCCAGTCATTCATTCTTTGCCTCCAAAAATGTAAATAACACTCTAATATACTTCCCACTCACTCAGGTTTATAATCTGGCTCTCAGACATAATTCTGCCCTCACTTTGAGATGCGAGTCCTGAACAGATTCCAGTCTTTCAGGGACAAAGTCTTGTATTATCAGAGAGGTGATAAATGAGCAAGAGTTACACATTACCGACTGGCAGGTGATAAGCCCATCAAAAATATAGCAAACAAGATTTGCTAAGGCAGCACTTTCCAGTTCCCAGATGTTGCTGAGTTCCTCACTCAGTGGTAGTTCATCACCCTTGCTGGTTGTAGGGGCATTGTCTCCAGGAGTGACAGGTTCCTGCAAAAAACTCAGTCAATCCCTTTTTCCTCATTTTAACCACAGGCTGCAATCTGACTAAAATGGTCCCTATATTTTTTTCCTCCTTCTTATGCAAAAAATTCATTTCTGGTACTCTTCCACTCATTTCACAATAAATCTAGAAGCCAATATTTGGTACCAAGTTCACTGGCATAAAATAAATTAATTAGTTTGAATTTAAGTGCAGCAAAAGAACAAGCCTAGAGAAGAGAATTATCCTCACAGAGGCTCTCTTTGCAGAACTGGAGATTGTGCAACCAAACTCTTTGCAGAAAACTCTTTGTAGAATTTTGGTTGCAGATAGAGGCCAGTTGGATTCAGCAGAATCTTTGAAAGAGTATAGAGCATACTTGAATGTAGAAATTCTTTAATCCTGAATACACATTTTGAACCTGCTCAGGTGTTTTAGAATAACTCTCTAAGTAAAGATTTGCTTTCTATTCCTAGTGTGCTGTTGCATATGTATAGGTTTATATTCTAAGATTATCATAGGTAATGAAATCAGTTGGAATAAAATGCTAATTATGTTGGGACTGCATTATATGTATATACACAGGTAATTGGATTTATATTTCATCCACATGAAATTCTCAGTGCTACAAAATATCTTACACTAAACCCATTTATTAGAAATCAGAAGGAAAAGAAAAATCAATTTCATTAATTCCAACTGTAGCTTAGAGAAAAAATTTTGCAAAGTTCCAAAAACTCCTTTTAACACCAGAGTACTCCTTATTGTGTTGCATAGATCCCCCATAATCATGCTCTCATTTGCAGGCCTGACATGACTGATTTCACTAGAAAAGGCATCCATGTTGAATGACAGGAGATAGGTGTAACACATCAATAGGTGTAACAGACTAATAAGAAGTATTTGAAGAGTAATGTTACTCTATTTCTGTCTGGACGCGTGAGTAAATGACCAAGAGTTTATCATATTTACAAAGCCAATGACTGCTTGGAAGTAGATTTTTTAACATTCTTCTTTTAAGATCATCTCTTTAACCTGTAGCTGCAGCAGTGAATTTGACTTTTTATAAATGACAGGTTTTATCAAGAATATAGAAAAACATTTTACCAAGTTCATCTCCCTCACGTCAGTGACATTAAACTAGATGACGGAAAATTCTTTTCCCCTCTCATTTCCAATAACACATTAGGATTTGCAGTCACAAAGATGGTGCCTTTACCGTCCTAGCCCCTCCCCTGCAAGACAACAGATATATATACATATGTATACAACCATATAAATAGCATACATATACTTAAGACAAGCAATTTACTTTGTCTTCTTTTTTTGATGTGTTTTATTTTATGTTCCAAACATTTTTGCCTATATACTATGGGAGGTGGTCTGTTTAAATGTACAGGATAATATTACAAAAAATGTAAAAGAAAAGTTTCAGATGTAACAGCTAAATAAAGATGAAGATAATTTTTAAAGGATTTTTTTTCTTACATTCAGTTTTAAATACTCTGATAGCTTTCCATCCAGACAGTTTCAAAAACTATTTAATTACCTATTTAACATTTTCCTGAAGATTTCTGTGTAAGTAAAATCACCCTCTACCCCACCTCCACTCGAATCCCCCCTTCCCCAGGGACCAAAGCAAGTCTTCTTTACCACCAGTTCTATTGGGTTTTTCACAGGATGATTTTCTCACTCCATACTTGGGATTCATATATCTTGCCTTTTCCTAATGACAAGCCTATCAATGTTTTCTTGTGAAGTCATTATGGCCCTGATGCCTATTTTTGACCACATTCTCATGTTCCTCATATATTAGCTTTAAATGACAATTACTCATCACTCTAACTGTAGCATACCTGTAGTTCTCTTCAAATGGCAGATTGAGGGTTGTCATGGTATTCTCTGATACTCAGGCCATCTTTGTAGGCAAGATATATAACTGATTTGCCTTAAGCTTAAGAACACGGCTTTAAAAATTTTATTTCCTTCTGCTATACATCCTTTTCAGGGTTTTCATCATTTTTTTGTTAATCCTTGAGTCCCACTGTCTCTTTCTGTTTGTATAGACTTTAGTGTCCTGTGGAGGGAGGGAATATACATATGAACTGATATTTGTGTAAAATTAAATCTATGGGCCCTTCTAAGATCTGCCAACTGAGACAGGAGTAACCAACTCAAGTATCTATGCAAAACTTGGCAAGAATGTGACTTCTAGGATGTCTGTAATCAAACTCACATTCATAGAATCTCACGTTTCTTACAAAAACAGTTCAGGAATCTCTACTGAAGAGGTATGAGTTAGAGTGCATTATATTTGAGGTTTTGGTAGTAAGAAATACAAATGGGAGCCAGCCTCTGCTGGTGGTTTGGGTGGTGGTTTCAATGAAAGCTATGTTTGATTTATATTGGGAGGTACTGGGTGTGGGTATTTTAGATACTGCTCCTATAATCTGTCTCTTTCTCACTCTCTCTTCCCTTCCCTCTTTTTCCTATTTCCTTCTATCTCCCCCTCTACCTCACATTTACTGCTAAATAAAATCCATTTTATTGACTTCAGCATCTGATCTCATTTGCACCTTAATTCAAGAAGAGGCAGCTCTCTAATAATCATAATAATCAGATCTTACCACTATCTTGATACATTCTGTAAGAATTTGAATGTAATAGAACTGTAATTACAAAAGCCTTCACATATACACAAAAAACATATTTTAGAAGTGTAAGGCAGGGTCACTTAAGAGTGCAATTTATTGTAAAGGGCCTGCATGTGATGCCCCCACTCTGCTTCTTTAGAAGTAGCACTTCCATTCTGAAATGCCATGAAGCTGAAGACTTTTACTATATGATATCCAGTAATTGTAATGCAGTTATCTTACCAAACAAAATAACGAGTTACCAAGCAGTAAATACTATAAGAGATCGGATTAGTAAATCATCTCATTCCAAAAAAAGTACTTTGAATTGGCTTCCAGAAGACACAAGATTATGCTTTCATATAAGAATTACATACTATACATATATGTTTATATATGTACATATATGTTTATATAACCTTTAAAGTTATATATGGTGAGATGTATATATATATATATATGTATATTTAAAAGTAAATACCATTGTACAGAGAGAGTGTGTTTTATTTTTGTAGGTAATACTACAGAGAAAAAAATTAAGCTATGAAGGCAGGTCTGATTAAATTCTGAAGCTATAAATCTTATACAGAAAGATAATGTTTATGTATAAATTAAACATTATCAAAGCTTTAGTTTTGGTGTTCATGTTAACTGTAAAATGGATGAAAAAATATAGTTAGAGAAGTTACAAAAAAAGAAAGGAACAAATTCCTGCAAAATAGAAATCGTTCTTTCAAGTTACTTGTGTAGGAGAGGTCTGGACAGCAACATAAAGTGTTTAATGACATGTGCTTGAACATCAAAAACCTAAAAGCGTAATTGGACTCTTTGCAAATTTTATAAGATCCTTTTGCCTCTTTGTCTCCCATCTTTCTATAGCCCTTATATCTCTCAGTGATCATGGCTTTACTCATGGCTTGTAGCTCTGTGCTACAAGGACTTCAGATGATTCCTTATGCACTTGAAGTTTCAAACAGTATTTTCTTTTATGGACATATACAAAAGCGGGGGGAAACATAAACACATGTAAATATCACTGTTAAATTTGTTCAATTTTTTCTCTTTATCTATTTAACAAGTAGAATACATATCAAAGTAGATTTGAGTTTTATTTTCTAAGTAATGTCTTCTAAAGTTTTCAGGAAAAAAGCCTAATTTTTTCAGCCCAGGCATGACTATTGACTGATTTCACTATCTCTATATGCTGCTTTTTCCAGGAAGGCAAGAGGTTTTCAGAACAGATACGACTACTTTTTTCTTGCTACTAACAATTAAAAGGCACAGATGCACACATATACATGTAACACCTTTTTGCAAGAGAGAAAAAAGGTCAGGTTTTAAAAGGGACATAGTTAGCCTGAAATTCTGTTACTGTTTGGATAATGTCTGACAAGAGGACACAGTGCCTATCTATTCCATTTTAAAAGTGAAGAGATGGAAATAACTCTGCACCCAAATCCTGTCAATTAGCTGCAGATGAATAAACTGAGAGACTGAGAATTCCTTCCTGCAGCACCATTCAATTTAGAGGAGTGGAAGGTTTCATTGAAACTATAACAGGTTTTAGAAAGTCTACAGAAGTCTGACTTTGTTGACATCCTTTT
This sequence comes from Chamaea fasciata, assembly GCF_029207755.1. NCBI lineage: Eukaryota > Metazoa > Chordata > Aves > Passeriformes > Sylviidae > Chamaea > Chamaea fasciata. Next base: position 33,090,574 of record NW_027094091.1, on the reverse strand, counting down.
ATATTCAGTGAGGAATATTCATGTCTGAAGTTATGCATCACTGATTACTGTGTGAATGGGGTTATCTGTCTCACAGATACTCACACAAGCCAGGCATTAATCCCAAGGAAATGCCATTGTTTTTATCGAATTAATAATTTTTATTATGTCTTGTAACTGTCTTGTAACCAACGTTGTCCCCAGAAGGACTTTCTGCCTTCCTAAAGAAAAATGATTTTGTATTATTTGTATAAGTGAGTGAAGCCCCTGCCCCTGGAGTCCTTTGTATGTGAATAGATTTCTGTACCCACATGCCCAGATTTATCCCACAGCTTCTGGATTTTGGCCAGAAATGTTCTCCATTCATGGAGGTTGCAAAGGTATTTTTAATAGCATGTGCCACAGATTTGGCATCATTTCAATTTTAGATTTCTTTAATTTCCAGTGTAAACCTTGCAATACATGTACACATGCATTCAGTGATACAAAGGCGCTGCACACTGTATCTAGATCTTGTGAACACCCCAGACTGTAAATTAAATAATTTAATATTTGAATTTTAGACTGGGCAATATTTTCTTTGGTTAGGACAGCATTTTTCTGATTAATGTTTTTAATTTCAAGCAATGTCTAATACATACAATAATAAAAGTGACAGTTCAGCTTATAATGAGTTAAGGATGTTTCTGAGAATACACAAGAGGTTTCTAAGAGACTTCCAAAGTTTATTTTTACAGAACAGAAGCCCACAAATTAATGCAAATACATTTTTTTCCATCTTTTACTATGTTTCTGTATCTCTAGCTTTAATAATCTCAACATTGCATTATGAATAGTGCTTGTGCTTTCAAGGCTGTGTTCCAGCTAAAACAGTAAAATAACATTAAAAGAGTAAAATAGTATTTGCAATCGGATGCAGTGATAACTAGGAGGAAAGTCACACATACAGGATTGTTAATGGTAGAGTTTCATGGAAGTTAATAACAAAAATGGAAAAGAATGAAGGAATGTAAGTGTCCTATATATGCACACTTACATGATTTTTACAACTCACACAACTTTGATGGATGTCAACGGTGCTGCTCTGCATACACAGAATCCAAAGGTCCCATTTGGATGTGGTTTACACTTTTCTCTGTTAACACACTTTTTCTGACACTGGAGGAGGAAGAGGAGCAGCCAGGATCCTTCCCACTCTTTTGTGTTGGCCTTAACTAATGTGGAGAAACTCTGTTCTGTGGCGTGGAGCATGGCATTGTCCTTAAGTTTTCATCCCAATGTCTGTGTCTGTCCAATGCCAAGTGGGTGAAATGAATCTTCCGCAGTACAAATAAGTTTCTTAAAAACAGTTGGCCAATAAAGTTGTTCTGTTTAGTACTGTTAGGTTTCCAAAAACAGCTTTTCAGATGTTAGACCTTTTCATGAGAGTTCACAGATATCAGGAAAAAATAGCTTGTGTCAGTGGAGATTGTACCTTGTGGAAATAAATGTATTTAATGTGGGGTGGATGGCAGCCTTGATCCTCATGCAGAGGTAAACATAAATAGATACCCACTGTGTTTTTTCTATTTTTCCTGTCTGACCTCCTCTGATGTTGCTGAGCTTTCCTCTTGTGATATTTTCCAGGTGACATAAAAAGAGATTTTTTGTTTCAGTCTCCTGGCTGAAATGAGGAAACATAAAGCCTGTTCCCAGGCTGTGGAAGCCTGATGGATGTGGAACAGCTGGTGGGCTGCAACTGGGCTCTGAAAGGAAGCCTGAGAGATGCAATTGGTGCTCTGGTTAAAAGTGAAAGATGAATAAATTTTTCTGCTTTAGACAGATGTATAGAAATCTGCACAATGTAAATTTGCTGATTCAAATATTTTTGAGAAGATAAATAGAGATGATTTAGTGGAGTGGAACACTAGAATTGGGTTTTTTCTGGTAAATAGAACTGGAATCTTACATAGAAAGGGAATAATATATTAAAAGAATTATAATATTTTTCCTTTTTAAATATCTGGTATGTGAGCTAGCCTGTGCTGCAAATAACTGAGGTTTTCTGGCAAATATTTCCAGAAAAATAAAATAGAAAGTAAGTTACCAGGAAAGAAATGCAGAGTGGAAAGTGAAAAACTTGATATGAAGAAGACAGAAAGTGGAAGTCTGTGATGCAGCAAAGGAGAGGTGAAAGAAAATGAGGAAAAGCCACGAAATAAAGAAGGGAAGAAGTGCTGTCATCAACAAGAACAGCACAAAACCCAAGGAAAGGCAGCATTTAAATGGCCTAGATACAAATAGCACATTGCTGTCTGTTGGTTTCTCTAACAAGTTAAAACAGTTTTCCTATAAGGCTGATTTCATAAAGAAAGGAAAGTAAGAGTATGTTTTGAGAGAATGCCATAAAAATGAAAAGCTCATAGAGTTTAAGAGCAGCAAAAATTATTTATTAAACAAGTGGGGCAAAGGTAAAACTTCTTTTTCTAAGGGGGCAAAGTTGGCAAACAAAACCATAGAGAGAAAAATAATACTTAGGAAATAATATATGGATCATGCAAAAATAAATCAATAAATAACAATGGATCATGCAAAAATAAGGATAAAATTACATAATTTCTTCTCAGATTTATTCTGAGACTACTTCAGAATATTCAAATTCAACAGGCAGGTCAGAAATACAGAATTCTTGACTAAGAGTTTCTCTTGTAAAATTTAATCCAGTAGGTAAGGTCAAAATGCAGATGTAACTGCATCTTTCATTGAGTGAAGTAATTCGATAAGTTGCACACCAGTTTCCTACAGAAAAACTGGATTTTGATTGCTTTGTATTATGCTTTTATTAGTCCATAATGTCCCATTTTCAATGGACAAACAGAAAGACTTTCTAGGAACAACCTTCTAAGTGGGACTAAACCTTAAAACATGACAATGGATTAAGGATTCCCCAAAAATATTTCTCCTATGTGGATGTGTGACACAATCATGGTACATCTTGAGGGCATGGATGGCAGCTCTTCTGTCCTGGTGTCTGAGTTCATAGACATATAGTAGTGTCTTATTTTAAAAATTCTAGCTTCTCATCAAACTGCTTAAGAGTACCCAAGAAGTTCAAAAGTTACTCTGTGGACACTACAAGACAAGTATAAAGGCAGTACAATCAAAAAACCCCTAATTTCCGGTAATATGTTTAGCCATTTTTGTAGGTTAAAAAAAAAAAATTATTCTCACCATAAAAAAATACAAGACTTAAAAAAAAAAAGGGGGGGGGGGAGAAGATATATTTGAGCACATATGCGCATTTCTATATTTCTTGTTTACTTAATGGAAAAAATCAGACTGGAGCTTGAACCGTATCTGTCCTGTGCCTATTGTGTTAACAGCAAGTGTTTTACTTAGAAGTCTTACATTCAGTTTTAAAAAGAAATTCCAACAGATTGCATTCCCAGCTTTGTAGCTTCATAGATGCCATGTAGCTGAGATAATACAGTAACTAATAGATATGTATTTTAGAAATCATCTAAACTATGGTTTATATAATCTTTATACAGTGCAGGAAATTAAAATCAAAATAAGGTGAATTCGATGAATATGTAGAAAATCACCCTTATGTTTCCTGTACATGTCCTTAAACTGACTTTACTAGTAAAATTTTTGGAGTGAATACTTACACTCATATTGCATAGTTCCCTTTTTTCCCCTTTTTTTTTTTTTCTATAATGCTGATATATGATGCTGGGCAATTATAGTACTGACTGGAACTGGTTTTAAATATAATTTAAACTTGCTTTGAACGATCGTCCAGGACGCAAACGGTGCTCAAAGGCGGCTGCTGGAAAAGGGAGCGTTTTGTTTTCTCCCCGGGGCAGAGCGGCGGCCGTGCGCCCTCGGGGCTTCGCTGCCGCGGGCGGGGCCCGGCGGAATCGCCCGGAGGAGCCGCTCCCGCTGCCCCTGCGCTGCGCTCCCGGCTGCCGCAGCTGCCCCCAGCCGCACCTCGGGAAAGAACATGGGAGACTCGCCCTACCACTTGCCTGTGGCATGGCTCCGGACACCCCTGTGGCTATTAAAGTCCGTGTGTCTCCACAGCAAGCAAGGGGAGAAGGGCGGGACCCACGCCTGGGATCCCTCCGATGGCTCCCGCAGCCGCGTGTCGCTCCTCAGCTGGCCCGAGCCCTTGGCCCCAAGCCCTTTGTGGGCTGGAGTGTGTATGCCTCCTTGGATTGTTCTGAAATCGTAGGTGCTTGCTCTTACTTTTAGATGCCAGGTCACCTTTCCCTATACAAAATTCACGTAATTGCTGGGCTTTTATAAGGCAGGATTGCTCAAATTCCTGCAAAAACTTTGTACGCCGGTGACTGCATTACTCAGTCCCATGTTTTTTTCTCAAGGTTACTGACAGTGCAGAGAAACAACTACAGGGAAAATTCCTCAGTTTTTGCAGCAGAGAGCTTGGCTTGTCAAGTTGATAAGTAATACGAGGAGACTTGCTCTGCTACAGGAGGATACCAGCTGGAGAGTCTGAAACCTCCTTGCAGTCATAGGTTCCTCTCAGCTGTCCATCATGCTGTATGGACACTGCAGAGACACGAGGCAGTCAGGTAAGGGATTTTATGTCCTGAAATGTCTTAGAAGACTGAACTGAGGACAGTCCTCAAAGCCTTTTGAGCGTTTCTGGAGGCAAATGTTTCTAGTTATGCAAAAAATATATAATAACTAGTGCTGAAAATAAATGTGTTTCATCAAAAGAGTCATAATAATGATTTGGGTGTATATGAATTGCAGGCAGTTTAAACACAGGCAAACAGATTGAACTTTTATTGTTGCGAATACAGAACATATTCTCATTTATATTCTTTGATTGAAAATCATTATTATTTTGCATATAATTGCCATAATTTATCACATTGTTGAAATTTTCCAGTAATATGGTACTATTTGTCTACAGTTGCACTCTAATTGCACATAATTAATTAGTCACTTTGCTCAATTGCTAATTGCCTTTTAACATACACTTAAATATAAACATAAAAATACTGCTTCAAAGAGAATAGAAACACAGTTTGTTTAACTTTTTATATCTGTTATAATTGTGGCTTCATAGAGTGAGGGATTGGCAAAAGTGTCAAAACCGTAGATCGTGACTTTAGTAAGTTATGAGGCTGTGTCAGACACAGAGGTGAACATTGTCCACCAAGGGTGAGGAAAAAGGTTGAGGTAGTTAGTACCTTCTTTGCCTGAGTCTTTAACAGAGAGACCAGGGCAATCAGTTCCCTGAGCTGGTCAGGGGACAGGAAGCAGAATAGACACCCTGCCAATGCAGGAGGAAGTGGTTACCCACCTGCTGTGACACTTGGACACTCGTAAATCTATGGGACCAGATGGGATTCACCTGAGGGTACTTACAGAGCTGGTGGAGGAGCTCCCCAAAACACTCTCCGTCATTTGTCATTAGTCCTGGTTAACTGGGGAGGTCCCGAATGACCGGGGTTGGCTGGTGTGGTGCCCATGTACGAGAAGAGTTATAAGGAGGATCCAGGGACTTGCAAGCCTGTCAGCCCAGCTCCAGTACCAAGGAAGGCTACGGAACAGGTAAGAGTGCAATCACAATGTACAGGGCATCCAGGGGATCAGGCACAGAGAGCCAGCATGAGTTTAGGAAAGGCAGGTCCTGCCTCACCACCTGATCTCCCTTTATGGCCACGTGGCCCACTTATTGGATGAGGGGAAGACTGTGGAGGTAGCAAAGTGGGGTTCAGTCCTTTCACCCAGGCAGCCAGTGACAGGACAAAAGGAATGACCTCAAGCTGGGCCAGAGGAGGCTCACGGTAAACTTCAGGAAGAATTTCTTCACTGAAATGGTGGCTAAACATTGAAATGGGCTGCCAAGAGAGGTGGTGGAAGTCACCATCCCTGGAGGTGTTCAAGAAATGACCGAGTGTGGTACTAAATTCTAGGGTTTACTGGTGTTTGGTCAAATGATCTTAGAGGACTTTTACAACCTTAATGAATCTTTGATTCTATAAATTCCCATGCTTGGTTTCTATGCATTCAAGTGTAGTTCAGAGCTACATAACCAGGTAAATTATAGTGTATGAGGTGACAGCTTATCAGAGGAATACACAAAAAATCTGGTTTAAATTATCAATAATGTTATTCTAACCTCTCTGCAAATACAATCTTTATTGTCCTGAGGATGAAGAGGGAAGGCCCCAACTTTGGCATGCCACCAGTTGATAATAAAATACTGGTTTGCAGCAGTGTTAGAGCCATGGTTTTGCCCATTCTAGTGAAGGGATCTTGTATGACTGTAAAGAAAGCAAAACCTTTAATAATTCCTCAGTTCATAATGAGCAGAAATAAGAGTATATATGTGATAAGAGTATATATATGATTTAGCTCAAATTTACACCTTTAAAATGCAATTTATAAAACCATGCTTAGAAAAACCCAGTAATAGTCTAAGCAGAAAAAAATCTTAGCATCAAAGTCAAAATCATTTTTCCTGTATTCAGCTGTCTTTAGAACTTATAAGTATCTCATAATCAAGTAGTTATTAAAATCTAACATATACCTATCAGTCCTGACGCATATTTATCTGCATAGAAATATATGTATATATGTATATGCATGTATGTGTACATTTCTAGACCGGCAGTCGGGAATAAATTTGAGAGTCTACCCAATCTAGAATTAGTACACTGCACATCAGTAATTAGTTTGCATTACTAGCATGTCTCAGATATTAATAAGGGCTGTTGCAAGAGACCTAGTTGACAAATTTGGACGGGTTAATTAGCTCAAAAATACAATACATATGTATATGTATTTTATCATGATTATTTTGAGAACAGTACCAACTGAAGAACAGAGTTTAATGCACTTATAAATGCACATGAACAAACTGTACCTCAAAGATGGTGCTGCTCACTTAGGATTCGGAATGCTATCCCATTTTCATTCTCAGTATGAATTGAGTTTGTATTGTATAGTACATAAATGATTTTCCTCGACTTTTTAAAAGGCAATATGTATTAATATTTTAAACTGAAGTAATTGCTTCTTGTTCAGCAATGGGTTTCATTTATGAGTGTTTATCCCTAGCAAATGGAAAGTATGGTTAATCTAAGTTAAAAATGGATTCTTTAAATAGCTCTAATTGCTTTCTGTTTATATTTGTATGTTTTAGACTCTTAAGATTTAATCAGTAGCAGTTCTAACAAACCATAATGTTTATTAGCTGGTTTTAAATTATTCTTATGGATGATAGTTCAATGAGAAAATAAAAGATGATTTGCCTACTATAATGCATGGTAAATAAAAGATGGACCTGCACAGAAAAGACAAATTACATATTATAACACTTTGTTTTTATATTAGAAATACAGACAGAATGGAAGAAAATTTGAAACGGGAAAGGGAACACCTTCTATTTATAATTTCACTTATGCAGATTCTTTGTAAATTTTGCATGTTTGGTTGGTTGGATCAAAACTTTGGAGTGTTACTGTTCTTTTAGCTTCATTTTGCATCAATCATAACAATTTATTACTACATACTGGCACTTTTGTGGATGCTACTAACTTTACACTCCCACATCATACCTCGTATGAGGACCAGGTACAAAATTATTTCTGAGGCCTCTGTTTTATCTTGCCTAAACACTGTGCAAGTAAAGAGATCAATTAATAGATAACCAGAAAGTTTTTTGCAACGAAGTGTTCATATCAATAGAAAGACATAATGCAAAGTATATAATGGAATAAAGTGATAATCTGAAGTCCTTTAATTACACCTGCCTAGATAATGTATAGAGACGCCCTGAAAACTAATTATCTTAGGTCTAATATTACATTATATTTAGTGAGATCACTTTTTAAAAATAAAATATCAAAATATTTTACATCAAATACTTTGAAATGCAGTATTAAAAATATTAAATCTTGAAAGGTAGAAGAAAGTATCAGTTCTTTTAACTAAAAAGTAATTAATCCAAAATAAAAAGGTGTCTGGATTATAGTGGCATTATGTATCTCTAGGCATTCAGGGTAGTTCTGCTGTTCAGGGTAACCAAAACCTGGTTACTTAAAGACATGGAGCCAAATTCCCTGGCTGGATTTGCAATGTTCTTGTGATTTCTGGAAACAGGTTAGAAAGAGGCTATTTCAGAACACATTTGCTTGGAAGTGCTCCAAAAGGTTGGTCTGTTCAGGATTATCAAAATACCCTGCCAAGAAATGTCTGACGTACTGTGTTCTGATCCCAGGAAGATGGGGGTGAGTGGGCAGGGTGTGCCAGCTCCAGATTATCTGAATTCTTCCATAAGGGGAGTTGTCAGCAGTCAGCAGAGTCGTATTTGCCTCAATAAAATATGTTTTTATTGAGATTGCTGAATTCTATCAATCCAAAAGTGGGCAGTGATACTGTATATTTGTTTAAGCTTTTCAACTGATCTTCTGTGAATGTGAAGTCTTACAGTCACATTATGCACTTGTGGATTTCTCTCCACTTCTCTCCCACCTCTTCAATAACTTTTAAAACAGGAATGATTCAACTAAATTTGACAGGGGCTAGAGGTCTCAAAAATACTTGTGCTTTTACAAGCTCCAGGGAGAAAGAACACATATAACCTCTAAATGCCCTGTTAGACAGAAAATAGGCAACAGGAGATTAATCCCAGTTAGACACTGGAGAATCCATTTAGGTGGAAAGAGCAGTACAAACCTCCTGACTGCAAGAAAACCTTTAGAGTTTTCACTGTCTTTAAACAGCTGAATCTACAAGTCATAATCACATGAAAAACTGATTTTTTTTTTCCGGTAGACTAGAGTTACTGTGTTATGAATATTTAGTGGAAAATAATACCTCTGAATTGGTTAAAAAATTTAGTGCTGAATTCTAAGCTTTTCACTGGTGATATTGAAAGCATTCTTTGAAATACAGATTTTTTACAGTCTGTAGACCTATTCTGTTCCTGTTGCATTTTTCAGTGTACTTGATCATTAAATGGAATAGCACTTTTCTCCTTGCTAAGCTTATTTGATTGAAAAAAAAAAAGAAAAAAAAAACAAGGTTTAATAAAATCTTACTTTGAATTAGTTGATTAAAGCCAAGTCTCTTCAAATATGTGATTTCCCTCTGTGGTTCAGGTAATTTTTCTTATCTGATCTAGCATTGTTCAAAGCCTTATGGAGATTTTCAAGTTACCAGTAGAAGAGAAAATGAATTTACACAAATCTATTTTACTTTAATTTCTCCTAATAAAAATGTAACGTTCTGATTGTAAAGTAACGGTTTGCCTTTGTGTATATGAATATTCTTGGGTTTCTTACTGGAAGTTAACCATGGCAGTGAATTCTCTGCTCTAAATAGAAGTGCTGCCAGAAGGTTAAATAATGTAGTTTTAGATATTCAGATATACTTATTCTCAATCAGATATACTTATTCTCAATCACAGAAAAGATTAATAAAAGGCAGTATTACAAAAAACAATTGGATTGTATCCATTTCCACTGTAGAGAGAGATTTTTTACTTACAATGAAGAGGAAAATTCAGTCAGGATTCCCTCACTATGATGACAGCGGTTTTAGAGTTGGAAGAGCTCAGATTTGCTCCTGTAAATAAATATTCATGGAAGACTAGAACATTATATATGCTTCTTAAATTTAGCTTTGAATCTAGTTGCCAGCTATGTTGACGCCAACACCTCCCAAATGTGAAAGCCTCAACCTTGTTCAAACATGATTTTATTCGTCCTTTATATGTCAGATTTTTTTTTCCATTATAGTAAAAGTAATAACTTTCCAACTTTAAGGACAGATATGGAATGCCAAAGGTTTGGCCCACAGAAAACAACACCCCCTTCTCAGGGAGGCTCTGGCCAATAGGTTGCCAGAGCCTAACCCATCTGGAAAAAGTAATTCTGTACAATTGCCCTATTAATGCCCAATACTGGAGACAGAACTTTGGGCCAGGTCAAGCATTGGTCTAAAACATTGTACCTGATTTTATATTGTGTTTCATGGTCAATATCTCAAAGTCTGTTGCTTTTCATTTTCCTTTCGTAATAACTCTAATGACATTTCTTCCAAATCTCATTGCAGAAGTTGAAATCAGGAACATAAACCTACTGGAAGTGCCTTAAATAACAGGTCTCCAGTATTTGAGGGATGGTCTTTCTCACTCTCTTCATGTTAGAACTGTTACACGTTGCATAAATAGTTAGTGTCCTCATAAATAGGCAAGAGTGATTGCCTCAGTGTGTGTGGTACTCAGTTTGGTTATATTTAAGGAGAGAGAGGACTTTTAGTCCTTGCCATATGGTTCCCTTAGTCACTGTCCTCTTTTATGGTTTTGACAGTCAATTTCATTCTCTAGAAATTTTCTGTTTGGCATCAGGTCAGATTTCCTGGTGTAGGTGACCGTTGTTTCCCAGCACAGGCAAGATGCAGTGTTCAAAGACTTAGAGAAGGACTAAAAATCACTTTGGTTCTATTCTTATTTATTCATATTAAAAAATGTTACAAAGGATTGATTAAGATTAGAAGTGTTAACTCTGGAGAAACATGTATGGGGAGCAGGAAACTTCTTAATCTTCTGAAAATGTTGTGGGGTGTCACTGCACATGTGTTGTGGGAGGCATGATAGTGCCCTCGTGAAAAAAGGAGAGGTGGCAAAGAATTTGCAGCAGTCATGTATGCCATTTAGCTTAATTTCTGTAAAGATTGTAAATATGTAAAGCAAACAGTACAGTATTCTTCTGTCTCTATGTACTTATATTTAATACATATGGAATCTTATCTAGACAGAGCCTTTTTTTTTAATTATGATTGTGTTGGTCCCCTTTAGATTTAAATTTTAAAATTAATTCTGTGTACCCAAGGTCATATTTTTAAGTATGTCCTCTGTGTCATTGCCCCTAATGACCGATGCTCACAGATTCTGTATTGACTCACATCATGACACTTCACCACTCTCCTGTGTTTCTTCGACCCACCTTGGAAATTACATTAGCTCACTATAGATTTTGCACAGAAGTTCAAATAGATTTAAATTTATTCATACGCCCTATGATTCTGGGGATGTTTTCCTCTTTTGTTTTGCAAACATGACATTTGCTTTTCAGTCCCCCAGCTTGAATAGATTTTGCAGTTCAAGAAAAGCAGTGAGGAAAACATGATAGTACTCCTTACCAGTTTTTTCTGATGGTTCTTTCTCCTGTAGTTCATTTTGTTTGTCCTATAATATAGAATCAAATCTTTCATCACCAAGATTAGAAATAACTAAAACCTCTGCATTTTGACCAGACAGACATCACCATCCCAGAGTTATTTGCCTTTTTAAATAGTTAACTGCATACAGTTAGTATTCCTTGCAATATTTGCCTGCATTCATTTAATTGTGAGTGAAAAATGTTACAGCATTTTAGAAAGCTGTTCGAACAGTACATTGATAACATCTCAGTAGGTGGAGGTCCCATGTGATTCCACTATTCAAGGGAACTTCTTTCATATGTGATTAATTCCAAGATCCATTTAATCCACCACATTATGGTGGTCAATTTGGGGCATCTGTGCTGATGAAAATGACTTTTGATTGTACCTAAATGGCTTTTACATGCAGTACTCCATGCCAGTTTACTCTCCAGTTCAAAGTGAGATAAAATAGAGGCCATTTTCTGGATAGGGGTTGGTTTTTTTCCTTTTTTTTTTACCCCTGGTTAGCTAATCAGAATTTATATCTTATGTCAAATTAGCTGGTTTGCAATGTTTGATTTAGAAATTTTCCTAGATACTTCTGGGTATTTTTCCTTTAAAGCTTAGACCAATGGCATCCTGATTTTGTTTATCATCACTTTTTCTATGGTACATATTAACATTAATCTCTGCATTACTAAGCAAATGATCCATTATTTACATGTTGGCTCAAATAAGCATGTACATGAGCAGAAAACAGATGCACTGGCCAGAGAATTTAGTAGGTTCTCTTTTAGAAATGGGCTGCATGAAGAGACTTATATTGAAAGCCTGTGTTGGAGATTTTGCCTTATTCCTTACTTCCTAAGCTCTAAAATTCACCCTGCAACTGATTTTCAGTGTGCCGGCCATCTGAGTGTGAACTGAATTGCTGTCTCGGCCAAGAGACAGATTGTAAAATGGCTCTGTAAGGATTAAGCCCTGGGTGACTACCTGATAGAATGATGCAGTCAATCTTAACTGAGAGATTCATCTGATATCACTTAAAAAAAAAAAGGGGGGGGGGAGGGGTGCCAAGAGAGGGGACTGCAGGTTGGGGAGAGGTACATTTAAACTTAGCTTCCAGCTTTAGTTATCCAGTAGTAATTCACACACTTTTCCCCTAGGAGAGTCTTAGAGTCTCTCAGGCTTCTAAACAAATCATAATTCTGGTTGCCACTCAGTCTAAGGACTGGAAAAAAAGAGAAGAAATAAAGGAGAGTTTTATGATATCTTTTTGAAATTAGTAGAGGAATTGATAGTGTTATGTTATTCTTTATTTTATATTTTAGACTTAAAAAACTCCAAGTGTTGCAAATTAATAAAAAGGTACTGTTATGTTTAATTGTTCAGAAAGTCAAAGATAAATTTAAAGACTAACATTTTATTTTATATGATAATGACAACTGGAAAGTGTGAAAAAAATCATGCAAATGTGAACATAAAGTCTACTAGGATTTTTTTTTTAGCTGCCATTAGGGGATTGACAGTTTATGATGAAAAGTTAGAATTCTGTCTCAAGAATACTTAATAATACATTGAGAATCTTCTTTTTCTGCACTTTCGTTGTCCTATAGTATTTTGAAACATAAAAGGAGTCATCAGTATATTGATTGCAGGTGTTGATGGTTAATTAATATCTCTAAATTTTACAGTGATTTCCATTTATACAAAAATAGATAATATCTGGGATCTCTTTGTACTTCTAATTTTGTTTTTCAGACTCTGAAATAATCCTGTAAGGTTACCAAGACAGAAACTAAAACAGCTCTTACTAAGTTCTGTGATCATAGCCTATGCAGTATCATTTATGTTTACCACTGATAGAGATTAATATTGGGAGGAAATAGGATACAGCTCTCAATTACTATTCAGACTTCTACTGTTTTGAAAAACAATTCAATTCAATTAAAAATATATATGGAAGATGAGAAAATGCATACAGTAAGTGCAACATTTTTTTTCTCTAAGAAATCAAAAAGATTCCATGTAACTTACCATCTTGTACTGTGAAATGTTTAAGCAGATGAAATAATTTTTAGCAAGACCACAACAAGCTGGAAAGTATTTTAAAACGCTTTTATTTTTTTTTTTAAAGTCTAGAATTCATCACCACATGCGTATTTCTTTTACTAATGACTGTACATTTTTTTTCAGTCTTGTCATTTGAGAACAAAAATTGTTTTATGATCCAGTTTGTTATGGTCAGTAGTGTGAGGAAATCAAGGTACTCCTTTGCTTCCAGATAATCCCAGTTAGTTTACTAAGTTGCTTGAATGAGTAGAAGGCAGAAAAATAAGACCATATCTTTTTGGCTTTGGTAATTTAACAGAAAAGTTGAATTTATCATTATATGAAATAATTTCCAGGAGCATTTAGGGCCTCCCTTTGAATTTCTTTGAAACTTTAAACTTTCTAGGTTGTACCCATTATAGTTCTTGGAGAGGAGTCCTGTCTGAAAGTGTACACATGCCCTTAAGTTTTTCTTTCCACAAGCTGATAAACCCCACATACTTAGTTTTGCTTATTAATTTTGTCTTAAACCATATACAGATGTGTAGTACCTTTCCAGTGAAATCCAGTAACCTGCTTAAAAACTGATATCAGAAGTGTGCCATGGAGGTTTGTTGGGTTTTTGTGGGTTTTTTTAAGATTAGAACAAGATATTTTTCTATGTGTCTAAAAAGCCAAAAGTAACACCTTTCTTGAGCTCTTGAATATCTGAAGCCATTTTCTAGTTATGCTTATACTTAACCCTAACATTTGTCTGGCTAAACAAGTTTTGAAGGTACAGCCAGTATTTCTTTTTACTGACACCAATCGAACATTGTCCTGCTGTTCATTTTACTGCTTGGTTTACTGATACATCTAAACTACCAGTGACCGTTACATCTCATTTACAGTAGTAGACACTGTCTTAAGAACCATGAATTTTTCTGCCTTTTAAGCCCCCTTTTAGCCTCTATGATGGCACCTGGGAATCAAGAAAATTCAAGGGAAGTAAAATGTCCCAGTAACTGATTTTTAAAAGATTTTTTTTTCTTTACTTTAAATATAGACTGTGATGCACAAATAAAGATCAAGGTGATCCAGATTGGATATGCAAGACTCATGTTTTAGTATGCATTTTTGGATTAAGAGCACAATAATAAAAGCAAAAACGGAAGGTGGAATAGGTTTAAAACAGAATATTTACTGCCAAGGTTGCTAAGAGGAAATAAAACCATAAGGAAATATCTTGTTTAACTAAATTCAGAAAGTTTCAAAGAAGGTAAGTGGACATCCACAGATCAAAAGTTTTCTCACGAAAAAGCGTTAAGTGCCAGATGAACACTGTGTCAGTTCTGAAACCTTACCATGAATATAAAATTATCCAAGCCACTGTTAAATTAAATTATGTCAAAGTAATAAATAAATCCAAAAGACAATATAATGTTGTCCAAGCCAGAAATCAAATTCCTCTTTAGGCTAGTTTGCAATAGCTGGCTTTTTGTCTTTTTCCTTTTCATATACAAGCTCTTTTCTGATAATCTTTTCATCTCTAATGTTCCATGGTCATCTTATTTCCTTTACTGTAATTAGGGTAAGATGCATGATTCAGCCCAAGAGTTGGCCCTTGTAATTGCTAAGGTAATAGCATATGCTATCTTATTCTATCTCTTAATATAGTCCTATATTGATTCCTGTGTTATCTGAAGGTAAGCAATGGATGCAGGTTTCCTGAATGGCAGAAGATTGAGAGGTCCTCAGACCTGTATCTTTCTGTTCCTGTTCTCTAATGATAAATTCTTTACCAAGAATGATAATTTGACACCTTGGTGAGTGTGAACACCCTCTGCCTATCTCCTCCCTGCAATCTCTCATCTCAAATTACCATTTTGCTTTCTCAACCTCTGCACTTCAAGACTTCAGGATATTAGCCATACCTTTGTCTCAAAGTAGCCACTAAAATTCTGCTGTCCCAGCTCCTGGGCACTGACTTGGGACATTTGGCCATATAGTATGATCTACCATAGTCATTTGGTCAACATGGCACGATCTATCTTATTCATCCCAAAACATACTAAGTATTCAGACACTGAATGTATCTCACAGACAGGCCAGGTTTAAACAGTAGACCAAATAATGTTATTTCTACACAGTGACATTTACTTCAGCTTTACTAAAGACATTATAGATGACTCAATGCAGGTTAACAGGTAGGCTAATCCACTTCACTGGGGATTTTTTAAAAATAGAATATGTAATTTATTATAAACTTAATTACAAGTATTTACTTCAAATATTAAAATTGAGTCATCCATTTCACAAATATCAGCATGGCAGATGTGGAAACACAATGTTCTTTAATCTCTAACCATAAATT
This sequence comes from Chamaea fasciata, assembly GCF_029207755.1. NCBI lineage: Eukaryota > Metazoa > Chordata > Aves > Passeriformes > Sylviidae > Chamaea > Chamaea fasciata. The sequence goes on along the minus strand of NW_027094091.1, from coordinate 33,075,018 downwards.
TGAATAAAGCAGAAGTATTTTTACAGATCTCCATCATCTAACCAACTGTGGCTGTTTTCGTGAATCATTTCATTTCATAGAGACAGATGAACATTGTACCAAACTTAATTTTGCATGATATTAAAACAGTAGAAAGTTTAAGAAATGTATGATTCTCAATCTTCTTTGCATGCTCAGAATTAATTTTATTTTCTAATTGTGGGCATTTATCACAGGTACAATCTTGAGTCAGGAAAACTCACTTGATTTATTGCCAATTAACATAAGCTTTTAATCACTGATTCCAGTTGTGAGAAACAGAGAAGACAAACAAAATGTTAGAGCAAACTCTTCACCTTCATCCACACACCTCTCATTCCCCCTTCCTCATCTCTAGTGTCTGATATCACATGTTGCATTTGGTCCCTTCAGTGATGGGGCAGGTGGTCCTGGAGATTGGTCTGCAGCAGCTCTTGCCTTTTGCTCCTCTGTTTCTTACTCCTTTCAACTCCTCTGCCATTAATTGTCACGTGACCTGCAGACCTTTGGGGCCCATCTGCCTGCTCCAGCATGGTTTCATCCATGGGATATAACTTTCCTTAGAGGTGCACCTTTATTCTGTTATGGTTGCAGTTTTTGGAAGAGCACAACAAAACTTGTGGAAAGAACGTAATTAGAAATGTGATATTTAGACATTTCTTAACACACGTCTCACTTTTAAGACTTAAATAATTTGGGCTTTCAAATCAAATAAGACTTTTTTTTTACATTAATCCTCGCCACATTGACTAGAATGGTATATGAAAAATATTAAACATTTCTTGTAGGTTACGTATTCCTGCGTCTGGTGGGTTAACGAATGTGGGCAGTTCTCTGCCTGTATTACCACTGCAGTGCACAGAAAGCAAATTTTGTGACATTCAGGGCTTAATGATATTTTCATACATCATTCATTGTTTAAAGGAGTGGCCCAAACTTGGTGCTTAAAAATCACATGCCACTCTCCCCTGATCCAGGACACTACCTATGCTATCAGGCTCTTGTTTTATGTGTGAGGTGAAGTGGAAATCCTATCCAGCTGCTAGTTTTGGAAGGGACAGGGTTGGGGGAAACACCAAAGGTTTTTTTAATGACTATCTTGTTTCACAAAAACCACATCCTTGTGGATGATTTCCTATTGGGGAAGCTGTTCATAAATTTTTAACTTCATTTGCCATCAGGCCAGCTGTAACTCTATGATTTCTACATCCTCAAACTAATATATTCTCCTGCTGGTCCTTGCAGGCTCTGCTAGAGCAATATAATAAATCTGTTGGATGGATGGTGAGACAGGTAGGAGAGGCAAACTTTATTCATTTTTAAATATGCAATTCAAAATTTTCCCTGTGACATCACGGATGCAAGCACCAGTTATACCATGAAAGCCCAGGTCATTGCTTAGATTAACAATGTGATTATTTTCTTCTTCATCCAGCCTTAGGGAGGCTGTATAGGAGCATCAATTTTCTGAGGGAAGGAGCTGTAGTCTGGCTCTTCTGGCAGTGGCCTCAGTTCTCTGAAGGAGGTCAGTGGAACAGGCAGTGTAAACAAACACAGGCTACTGCTTCATTCTCTGCCTGCAAACAAGGTTGTTGCAAGGCCAGACAAGTCTCCCAAGGCCTCTCCAAGTTGTGGAATCACGTAGAAAGCAAATATGTACTTTGCATTTATTTATACTAGTGTAACTTTAAAATATAGCTGATATGCCTTGCTAAAGTCATGAGAAAACACTCTTTTACAAAATTTACTCACAGATTTCATAGTACATCTTCATTCTTTCTTCTGTTTGCACTTTAAAAGTGCGTACATCCTATATGGATAACACATACGCTGCTGTCTACAAAGTCAGGCACATACTCATTTGAAAATATTTATATTATAGCCTTCACAAAGATGATGCTCTTTTTAGGGTTCTTTCTTTGTGTTCTTTGTCTTATTGCACAAGATCTGGATATTATTGTGTATAAAAGATTTAGACTACAAAGGGTCTGGGCTACCAGCACTATCGCACCAAAGTTAATACTGCTGTTATTTTTGCCCTTAGCATGCATTCTTATCTTTTGTTTTGTTTTTTTTTTTTTTTAAAGCTGCTGCAGCAAGATGCTAAATCAAAAATTGCAGAATTAATTGTGGTCAGATCCTAGTGATGTGTGTGTGTCTTTCATTTTGTAATACACACTATATATAAGAACAAAACAAACAAAAGGGTAATTGTTCTGTCTCTGTGAGTATAGAATGCTTAATAAAACTTTTTTTTTTCTTTTTTTTTAGATTTCAGGTAGAAAAATGTCCGTGCAATGAGTTAAATTTTCTGATATTTCTTTAGGGTTGTAACACTTATTATTAGTGTGAAATTCTGTAAATTAAGGTGGTGATCAACTACTAACATCCAAATGATTCAGGCACATGTACTTCTGAGTACCATGTAGCCATAAAACATTAGCCTGGGAAAACTGAACTCCCTAAAGCCACTAAGTCTAGTGGAGTTTTTGATGTTTTTTGATGAAAAGTAATAGATGAAATTTGTTACAACTTCATGTGTTAATCTTTCCTCTTTATTCTGTCCTTCATGGACTCAGATCCCAAATGAAATTCAAATTTGTGATAAGATTGTGTTGATTTGTTTGGAGATTGTTATTTCTTACTAAGTGTATTGGTTTGGGAAAGGATTATATATAAGTGATATTTAATTATGATGTTTTATTCACCTATGCTTAATATTTTTCAAGTAGAAATTAACATTATTATTTGGGAAATATTTGAAAAAAGCCATTTAAGTTTGATCTACTGCATTTTTCTGCGTGATGTTATACACGGTACATTCCACACATCATTAAAAAGGAAGCCTGTTTTTATTACTGTGGAGAAAACACAAAATTAAAACCAGGTCATTCTTCAGCGAAATTCTGCCACACATCCTATCATGACTTCTTGGTCTTGTGATTTTTCCAGGTCTACCTAACTAACGTGAGCAGCGATACTGGGTTTTGGTCACTCCAAGGGAAATTAATATAAGTGAAAATTAATTAATTCAAAGGTAGATAACTAGAGATGGCTTATTGTTGGTGAATCTCAGCTTCTTCATATATTTTGATATATAGAAATTGATTATGAAAGTTTGATTAAAGTGGATTTTGAAATTTTGAGCTTGCTTTGCATTTCTAATAATTTTTTACATTTGTCTCCCTGTGTGGGAATCTTTGAGTCAAGTACAAGTATTTCACAATGAGTTTGACTCAAAGGTTGGGGTATGAAGAGCAATTTAATTCATAATCTATGTGACAAAATTGAATATTGCAGTCTTATAATGGCCATGTATCTATATATAGAGATAGAGGTATTTATTTGTCGTATTATACTGCTTTGGTTTTCTGGTTTAAATGGATGGTAAAAGCTGTAAAAAGTGAAAAATACAGAATTAGGTCTTTGCCAAATACACCTCAGTGTTCAGTGTAAGGATCATGGGGGAAATAATGTGGGAGAACACTTGGGGATAAAATTGGTGTCACAGACCAACAGAAAGCAGTGCTGGTCAGCCATCAAACAGCTTCAGAACACAGGCTGAGCCTCTGAACTGAGGGTGACAGGCATCCCCGAATAATTCTTGGATCAGATGCTACAGTTTCCTCTCCTTTCAGTTCTAGAGATACTGTGATGCCAGGCTGAAGCATTATCCCACCACTGCTTGTTTCAAGCATCTGTTTTTCTGAAAGAAAGTTTGTTCTCTCTGTCTCTTACCAGATGCAGAAATTCTTGCTTTTCACTTTCTCCCTTCCACAAAGAGGGTATAGCCTTCCCCTTTTAGAAGGAGAATTAATGAAGACACCTATGAATGACAGCAGAGAATGGTTTTTGTCTTTTTATGTCTCTAGTGCACCCTCATATATATGCTGTACTTTGGTGGTCCTCCTCAGTCCTACTGGATATCCTTAGGGGTACAGGCCCATTTTCAGGAAACCTGAAGTCTTTGAAGATTGAAAACTTAAAGTTGCAAAGAAGCTAAGTCAGGCAACACAGTGTAGCTAGAAATGCTTGAGAGGCAGAAGTAAAATAATGAGGAAAAATGTCAGCTGCTAAAGAAAGAAACTTTTCCCCTGCCACCCTCCACAGATGAGGTAGTGAACCCTTTCATGCTACCTGCAACAAATGTATTCTAAATATTTGGGATATGAGGAAATGAACAGTTATGCCACTGACTGTAATACAAAAGAAGCAGAAAATTTGTTATTATTTCATGTGTTTCTGCAATACTTACATTGTTAAGGTCAACAAAAGCCTGCAAAAAATGTAAATCAGTAACCCTAGAAGAGTACAAGGTAATGCACTTTATTATTGAATGCACAATTATTAGGCATGAGGCAGGGAGCCTTTTTGTTTACAGGAGAAATGAGAGCCATTGAGACACAAAAGAGAAGAAACATCGGTCAGAGCCATTTTTTTTGCCCCTCCTCCTTTCTTCCCTAGAAGACTGAGGGTAGGCATCTTGGTTGTGATGATCAGATAAGATAGCTTGGTGAAAGCACTGGGGCCTTGCAGTCATTAAGATGCTGATTGGCCAGTGTCACAAGCCTGCTGAGAAATTGAACCACTAAGGCAGGTCCTGGTGAGTGAGTTGGAATCACGTTTTCTTGATGTGGTTATGTTCTGCAGTAATTTTTAGAACAGCAAATCTACTTAACTCTTCCTGTGAGAAAACACTGTTAGCTTATTCTTCGTTCTCACATTATCATGATTATGATTGTTGTTATTACTATTATGTTAACTCTGACTGACCAGTCCTGTCTGTAGCTTCTTTTAGAGCAACTAATTAAACTCTGATTCTGGAGTAAGTCCTACTCCATGTGTTGGAGAACATTCACAGCTCCAGACAGCTCAGTCAAGTTTGGGATTCCCCGGGAATATCCAGGTCACTTATACAGCAATGAGCAGACAGCAAGGTGATAGCATGTGATTCCATCTGAAGATAGCTAAACATGTCACTTACTCTGAACCTAGCATGCTGCACTATGGAAAGGTGGGAACATTTTTTCCTCCTAGGAAGTCTATGGGTCTGTTGCAGAAACACGTCTTAGTGTGGTCATTTAGGAACCAGTCTTGACTGTTTAAGCTTCCAAGAAAGTCATTTAGGAATGTAGAGTGATACCACTGAAAATAGCCTACTGTCTCAGCCTGTGCTGCACTGGAGTTAATCACTCTCTGAGGAAACTGGCTTAGTGAATACTCTGAGAGTAAGTGGATCATTTGAGATTTTTTTTTTCTTCATTCTGGTTCTACTCACATCTTCCTCTTGGCAACTGCCCTTATTTAAGAATAATTACACTGAAACTGTGTCAGGAGTGGACACTGGAGAACAGAAGTAACTTGAACTTCTTTCTAAATTCCTATTTTGTTCCTTTCCAAAGAACCATCTCAGGAGATTCAGTTAGAATAAAAATTATGCCACCTTGTATCACTTTTGGAAACTGTTAAAACAAAATATTTTTTTATCTGATAGATTTAGACATCAAATTGAAGAAAGATCTAGAATATCCTATGACAGCTGTTTTCTCTGTCATTGACAGGTTGGACAATTTTAGACTATTTCTTAGCTGTGACTCTTCTGATGTCATAAAAAGCTATATAGATAGAAGTATCTATACATCTGGATAGTGTATTTTCGGTGTCTACATCTTTGGGCTCTCAGAAGAGCATCACTTTCTTTAACATTTGTGCTAAAGGTTGTTTCTTTGCTCTTTATTGGGGAAATACCACATTTCTGAATATGCACACTGTAGCTATAGTTTGCTGTGTACTTGATAGCATCTTAAGAATGGAAATAAATGCTCTTCATTCCTCTTCTTTTTGTATGTTTAATACTAATATTGGGGGGAAATGTTTTACAATAAGTATAACAAATTGCTTAAAATGACACATCCACTTCTGAGCAGTCTTTGGTGCCTTTACACTAATTTAATGATTTGTCTCACAACAGAACAAGTTTCCAAAATCAACCAGATGTGTGATCAGCAGGTCAAGAGTAAGAGAGAACAGAGCAGGTCAAGAGTAAGAGAGAACAGAGCAGGTTCCAAAGCAATTGAGTACATTTTATGACTGCCAACTGTTCTCTGTCTATATACTTTCAATCCAAGTTCAGTTGCACGTGAACTGATTCTTATGATCTCAGCTTAGTGTTATAAAACAGTATGTATATTGAAGAATTACTGCATATTTTGGCACAGATATGGGAAATTGTTATGTCTAAGTGAGGAAGACTGATGTGTGCTTGAGCAGTGAGGAAGTTTCTCAACATCTGTAATTTTTTTTTTTTTTTTTTACTTTAACAGAAGACACCGGCTTCCATTCTTCTGTGTGATTATTGTTCAGGAGCAGCTTTTATAGGAACCTGAGAACATCTGTTGATAACTTTTGGTTTATTAGACTTCCTTTTCCCACTGGTGTGCTATACTCCAATTTCTTTTGCTACTGAAGATGATTCTGCAGAATACCACCTCTTGTTTCCAGTTCTGTGAAAAGTTTTCAGGCTTCTTTTTAGTTATAACACCTTTCCTGTGGATATCATTCCAACAGAGTAACTCAGCCAAAGGGGGATACAAAGGTCTCACCAGGAGGAAGTCATGACAGAGCACCAAGTTGTAGCTATGTATATATAAGCCATTATCTTTAGCTGCTCACTATTCCAAAATAATTGGATCAACAGTGTGTTTTCTTTAAGACTAGAATAACTCTCATTGCAAGTTTTTTGGACACACATTTTTTCCAGTTGTAAGCAAGGCACAGGTCTCATATTGAATAGAAGTTCATTACAAGTTTGAATGGGAAGTACTTGTGTATCTAGTATGATAATTGTTCTGATTATAGATTACTTCAAATATATCCTATTATTTTTGTATCCTGGATCTTAAGAAATAAAACGAAATATAAAATTTCTTCTTCAGCAATGAAATAGATTATACTGTTTGATATTACTGACTTCTGGCAAAAACCTGTGTGCTTCCATTTTGATGCGTAAAGGTTCTGAACCAGCCCTCCAAATTTAAAGCTGACTTGAAAGTAGAGTAAAATTTAAAATTTATTACATTTAAGAAATTTGTGATGATATGCTGCGTGCTTTTGATTATGGAGGTAGGAAGAACACTGAGTTGCATTTAATTTTTTTTTTAAATATTTGGATTATCCAGTGTATTGTGTTTTAGAGACACATATACCTGTTATATACCTGTTCAGAGAGAGAATAATTTGTTCTCTTTCAATAAGAAGAACTAAATGTGTATTTATTAGGATTATTGTCAGCTCTTTTTATGATGTCATTAATAATCATTAGAAAGAGTAAACATTCATGTGTTTAGGAAATAGTTTAGTATAGTAGCAACTATATGCTATAATGTTCCCTTTGCCACTACCTTATTTTATCAGCAGGAGAGGAGAAAGAGGATCTTGGATCTAAAAACACTGAATTCTTTTTTTCCATTGTCTTCGTATGATACTAATCATTTTAGAAAGACTTACATACTTATTTGATTTCCTTTTTCCTTTGCCTTCATGTTGATATGTTATAGCAGGACATTATGCCACCTGTTCTATCCACATACAGTGAGAACTACAGAGATGATGTTTTAAAAAACTATCTTCTTCCAAGTTTCTCTATTTTTGGGATAATTTTCTACCTATGAATAGCGATATGTTAGAATAATGCTTTTTTAACAATAGCTGAAGTAACAGAACTCATATTTCTGTCACTGTTTTGTTTGGGGTTTTTTTAATCAAGAATCAAAGGTAATGCTTTTGATCAGAATTTCAATAGTTAGTCTTATTCCCACACTGTACATTACCTATTTTGGTAACTGTAAGTAGTGTTGTTACTGGTTGGTCTCCATGATGTTTTGCCAGCAACTGGCACAATCCCAAAGACCTTTTCTCCAAATTTCAGAGGAATTAAGAGTAAGAACTTGTTTTTGCAACATAGCCATAAAGTTTATGCCAAAGTGAGTCTGGCTGCAATGTGTGGGTGTACATTGCTTGATACTGCCTTCTCTTTTATCTTAAAGAATTCTCTGTTCCAAAATAAATTCAAAGCACAGAGCTGAGCCCACACAAAGTACCACTGCGGATGGTGAACTGTGCAGTGCTGACTTTTTGCCAAGCATATCTTATCTGTCACTCAGATGTCAGTCCTCTAATTCCAGGCTCCTTCCTATTGCACAGGCCAGAGGAAGAACACCATGTGTGAAGCAAAAAACAGGCTGAAAAATCCAAATACTTCAGGGGTCACCTGCATATAATTATCTGAATATCCTTTATTTTGTTTTTGTGATTATTATTTTTTATGAAGAGCCAACTTATATTCAGCTAACTTTCTGCTTATTTTTCCAAATCTCCTTCTGATGGACTCTGCAGCCAACAGAAACCATTCATCAGAGTATGCTTATGATATATTAAACTTATTTTTAATTAAGAAATTTTTGAAACTAATTTTTCTAGTTGCAGCATTGTTTTGCCATAATATGGTAAAAACCCAATAAAGGATCTCCAATTTTTTGACTCTAAGAGTCTCTTTCTGTGACTAAAGTTATTCTTTTTTTTTCTAAACTATTTTAAGAATTGCATATAAATGATAACTTTAAGTCAATGTTTTAAAACCAAATGAAAAGCACTAATACTATCCATAATGCATATGCATTAATTTTAAAAACAGCAGTCTTTTCAGTATCAATAAGAGTGAAAGTTTAGTGTTCTCTCAGTGGCGTGTCCAATATTTTTGGTTGATTAGATAATAGCTTCTTTGTGGTTTTGTTCATTTGTGAGCGTAGTGGAGGTGAAGGTGAATAGACAAATAGACACTGCACCAAGATTTTTGTATAAAAGCTTTTCCAAGGAGTGGAATCGACAGAACTGGTTCCTAACTCTCTCATGTTCTGCCATTTGAATCAGAGCAGAGATGCATAAAGTGCTGAAAACTGTACAAATGACTGTTAGAGTTGCTAGGCTTTTGTGTTTATTTACAGAGATGTAATTAAACAATGTGTAGCACTAAAGAGAATTTAGTCCAGTAACCTAAACTGCAAAATTAGTTGATGCTGCAGTAACTATTTTTAAATAATAAAGGAACAACAAAAACTATATGAGGAAATATGGTAAAGCAAAGTTCCCATTTGTCTTGAGTAGTCTTTAGGAAATTGTTAAGGATTCAGCAGGGAAAAAAATTACAAGTTAATGGAACTTAGATTTAATATATCATGCAGTTAGGAAGCAGAGGCATTAAAAGAACAGCATTTGTAACAAAATGTAAAACTGTATCTGTCATCACAAAGTTTCATAGTAGTAAGGCTTGTACTGAGCAGGGCACTAGGATTTCAGGTCACAAGCTGCTGTTTCAGTTACCCATGCCAGGTACTTTGAGAGGATCCAGTGAAGTTTGAAGGCTGATTTTGCTATCCCTATTTCTTCAGCTAGTCAGCCATGGCTTACATTTATTTCTGAGCCTCATCCCTTCATCTGCTTGTTTTGGACCTGATGACTCTGTCTAAAATTCTTTGACACCTATTTCAGTCTGAGGAAATTGCTTGTTGGTGCTTTCTCTTTTGTCACTAATGTGTCTGTGAAGAACAATTTCATTCCTTCTCTTTTGTCCAAGTTTTATTTATTTTTTTTTTACCACTGAAATCTAGGCAGAGAATCTGAGATGGAACTATAAATGCGGATGCATATTTCCCCCCTTATCTCTATGAAGTTGTTAGGATACTGTGTGCACTGTTGAATGCTGTCAGCATATGACAAGTACCAGCAGAGGCTTAGCTGGCTTTCAGCTTGAAAACAAACATTAGCTACAGGTCACAGAATAAACATAGACACGGGAAAAACATTCAGCGGGAAAACATGAAAATTAACATATACAAGCACAACAAAATTTTATAAAGTACACAGCAACTCTCTCAGTCCCATCTTCCAATATGTACTCATGAATGACACCAGGGCCTGGAGCAGTTTCAATCCTAAGTGATCTCAGAATCTTAATATCTGTTCAGCAGTCCTTTGGTATGTTTGGGTTCTGCGGTGATGGGTGGTGTCCTAAATCTAGTAGTACATTTAGCAGAGTTACAGCAAGAAAAGGGAATATGAAGCCCTGCTGGAACTGAGGCATCCTTGCACAATACATGTGCATGACACATCTTTTCTTCAGCACATACTTCCCTGGGAAAAATGTTAAGATAACAAGGCTATAACAATGGCACTTAAAAGATTATACTCCACAGACGTGCTCGTGTGCCACTTATAATTGATATCCTGAGATGCCTGGGTGTTAAGATTTAGTGGTGGTCACAAGGAAATCTTTTCAAAAGCTGAAACTGAATCCAGACCATCTTGTGCCTAATTTGGATTCCTGGATACTTTCTTTCCCTAATGATTATTCCTGCTCTTACATGAGCACTGCTTCATTTGAATGGGGCAAATAGAAGGATAGGTAAGAAGTTAGGAAAATAATTTAGCGCAACCCACTTTGCAGGTTTTCTTGAAGCATGACTCAAGAGCAGGGGAGCAGCAGAGACCTATTTAGTAAAAACCCCAATGTTAAATTCTATTGTATTTAAAAGAACCATTGCAGAAATTTAATTCAGTTTTTGTTTCTAAAATGTTCACCATTTTCCTGAGAATATGCACTGTTTATTCCTCATTAGAAGGGGAGGTAAAATGTCCTTTTTTCCAGAATTTATTTTGCTAATGGTTCATAAAGCATATGGCTATAATTGTACAGTCTTTAAGCAATACCTGTCCTTCTAACACATTTATTTTTCAGTTATTAGAAAGAGTGTCTATTAGAAGAGCTGCTTAGACATCTGAACTTCAAAAGATATCATGACAAGGTATGTCATGAGTCATGGAGAAAGCTGTTAAGGGAAGGGGGGAGTCCCAAGTCCCAAGGATAGTGTTGGAAACTGCTTGATGTTAAACAGATATATTGGATTCAAGGTTAAGCCTTAGGGACCTTAGGTTTTAAGGTGGAATCCAGGAGTTTTGTTTTCTTTTTACCATGACTTTAAAGTGTGTACATAACATTTTTCTGCAGAGACAAAGCTGACATTACAGGTGGGTAAAACGAAATTTGATGGGTTATAGTTGCATCTTGATCCAGATTTGTAGGGAGATAAGAGAGGAATTGTGGTGCTGAAACATAAATATACAATAGGTCATTGCAGTTCTTACCTGTGTATTGCTTGTTGCACTCAATATATACTGATACATCAACAGTTGACTGTATTGCAGGACCCATGTGTATTGTTTCTCTCAGAAACAGTTTTTTCCTCTAATTGACCACAGATGTTTAGATCTCTTTCTTTTACAACAGTAAAACCCAGAAAGCCATAACTGACGGCAGGCCTTTCCCTTTCACCACAACTTGCATAACAGTTTCTCTGAAAAGTGTCTCTGGAGTTTTAGAGCTTTGTGATACACAGTAACACTATCTAGAATTAACAAGCATTGCTGTATGGCAATTCTTTTATGAACCAGTGTAGCAAATGGAGAATCAGCTGCGGTGTGATTCCAAACTCTCATTTATTTAGACTTTTTTTAGCCTCAGAAAAAGCTATGACAAAGAGTAATAAAACTTCATCTTCTTTTTTTGAATCTTCAATTAATAGATTAGTGTACTATTCCTAATAATTTTCCTTCATTATCAAAGAAATATGATGTTTGTGAAGCGGCATAAAAGTGCTGAAGTTAAAAAAAATAGTACTATGTATTTCCTGCGTATCTCTCGGGAATATTCTAAAGAGAAATTTCAGCAATACTGAAAAGAGTAAACATAAATTTTAAAAAATAAGAAAGAAATCCAATGACCCTTAAGGAACCAAAGCTAGAAATACAGTAATAAAGACACTAGAGACTTGACTCCAAAGATCAGTTATACTCCTACCTCTTCTAATGTTTTCCTGTGTAGTTGCAGGCAAATCTCTTTGTATTTCCATTAACCTTCAAAAAACCGCAGTACTGACTTCTTCTTTGTTTTTGTTTTTTACTTCTTTTATTTTGTTGTTTAGAGGCATTGGAGGAAAAAAAAAAAGCCATTTTTCTATCATTTCCTGGCTTATTATTCCTACACTAACTTTTCTTTGCTTTCCAACTCTAAGAATCAAATATAGATCCTGCGGATCTACCAACTGCAGGAAAAGAAGTTGGGCTGCTCTTTCCAGGAGGCCAGTTTGACAACAATTTCAATCACTTTATAACCCACAGTGTGCCATTAGTTGGGGAATGGAACATAGATCTGAATTAAATACAATGCCACTCATAGTCAGGGGTCCTTTGGAGCTGTTACCATTACAATAAGTTATTTTTATTACTGCACAAATGTGTTGATTTATGAGCACACAATGAATCCAAAAAATAGGCACATTTATTACACAGAAGAAAGAAATATGAGGGAAAGTAGAAATGTAAATTCCTCCACATTGTTTTTCAGAGTAGTCAATGTTTTTAATGAATAAAAGATAATACATATAAAACTGAAATGATAGGTCATAGTAACTAGGAGTAGGATAATAGCATCATATAAAAAACTTCTGGAAAACAATAGCATTTAAGTTCTTAACTGCCAGATCTCATTTTAAAACAGACTAAATATCCTCAGTCTTTCATGCAGTTTATTGGAATTGCCTGAATAGTTCCGCATAATTCCACTCTTACACCTTGGTGCAATGTCAAAACAGAATTTTGTCTGAACCAGACCTGGCTGACATTTACCAGTATTAACCCTATTCTTCCAACAGTATTCTGAATGGAATTTTGGTTTCATGGACTGTGGGGGTTTTGCAGAACCATATACCGATACTGACCAGCTGCCAACCAATACTCAGTATGCAGATGGCTCTTTATCTGTATGTAGCAAACCCTTTGTTGTGGATGCATTGGCACTGCTGCTGTCATTTAGCAAGTCAGAAAACTGAAACACTGAATGTGTAAGATGTTAAAAAATTTGCTGGCAGGACACAGCTGTTCTGTATGGTTACCTGTTAGCAGAGCATGCTACTTGACTTCCACCAGATTTTCTGGTAATAATTATAGCATAAAAGGCTGACCTAGCACATACAGTATATAAATTACCACTTCAAGATGGGGATACGGATTTTTTCTATCCCACTGTTTTCCAACTGTTCTCCCTTCATACATACACCTAGCTAAAGTCTTGTGGATTGTTCCATTTTTGGATGGAAAACAGGTGAACTTACAAATACTCTATTGCCTGCTAACAATTCAGAAATAAAACAACACACTGACACTGTATTGTATATTTAAGACACTGAAATGAAAACTTTGAAAGGTCTTTTATTATCAATTAAAGTAAAAGCAATTGTTTACCCTGAAATACATAAGTTTGATTAAATAAAACCATCTTAAAATCTTTCCTTGCTGACATTCACAAGTTTTAAAAGAAATAATTTGGTTCTAGTGCTGCACTCTTAGCCTGTCTCAGCCAAGTGCTACAAGGTCTAGAGCAAGCCTTTGAAGATTTCAGTGGATCTTTAGTAATGCTGTAGTCCTTATGCTGGCACCCAGCCCAGGATGAATTTTGCTTTTGAAGGCAACAGCTGTGTATCTATCAGGTTTCTGAATATGTGAGGAGCACAGAGCAGGGTGGTGCAGTCCCCAGGCAGCTGCTGAACGCGGAAGAGGCAGAACTGCCGTGCTGGGATCAGGGCTACCGAGTAACAGGCACCAGCTGGGGTCTTTGTCCTCTGGCACGTGACCCTTCCCATTCTGCTCCAAACCTTTCTGGCAGTTTAGGCACTTTGGAAGGCACATTTCTACCCTGTGGACAACCTCAGTTAGAGGTATCAGTCCTAGAAGCACAAACACTGCCTCCTTTTCTCTTCTTGCTCTCTTAGCAGCAATTTGCCATGTAAATATGCTAGCTAGTGGTTGCATTTACAAGTCTTGAAAAAAAAAGATTATGGGAGAAAAACTTCGCAAATAAAAAAATTAGAACAATTGGAATGCTTTGAATATTGTGAAATCAAGAAATGACATCTCTAAAGCAATAAACAAGCATTTAAATAATGTACTAAACTTTTATGCTTCACAGAAGATACATGACAGCCTGCTCTTGTTACCATTATTGTAGATGTTTATCTTAATATTTTAGAAGATTTAGCTCTATTCTATGACAGGCTTTTCAAGAATGGACAAAGAACAAAGCTGAGATTTTTCTGCTTCCTAGAGATTTTAAACAGAAGAAAGGGGAAAGAGGATGGGTTTCAATGTTTCTTCTAATTTTTATTTTTACTGCCTAATATTGAATAATGTTTTCTTTGATTATTTTGTCATGTGGAGTCAAAGTAACCTAGTGAGTGTTTAGTTAAAAATAAAGTTAAAAAAATAAGTAAAATCAGCTCTTTTCAGAATTATCAAGATTTGGGCTTACTTACTGAAAAACTGCTGGTCAGCACATGTTCAGGATTTTTCTCAGTGACTCCTATTCCCTTCACTCTGGCAATATAATCTAACACCACCCCAGAGCTGTCAAGAAGGGGGAGCCAGCAGCACTGTTCCATGTCTGTGCCTCTCACTGCCCCACAAGCAAAATCTGCCGCATGTCCCACACATTGTTCTTAACACCTTGTGTTCTTACGCAGGTCAGCCTGGGGGCCCCACGGGTCTGGGACCTGTGAGGACTGTGGGAGGGAGCTGGAAGGCACAGGGAATGAAGTGGGACCTTTTTTTGCAGCATGCAGCTGTAACTGGTCTGTCTGCAACAGAGCACAAGTACTTTAATGTAGCTATCTCGGTTCAAATGAAAGTCAAACCTTTCTTGGCAATTAATTAAATTAAAAAAAAAAGGAGGAGAGTAGGGTATAAAGGGAGCAATTATACTTTAAGTTAGACATTTGAGTGGGTTTAGGTGGTTTGTTTCCAACGTACCTCTCCTTATCTATTGATCAACATCCCCTGGGATCAAGATACCTTCCTGAAAATCTGCTCTATTTCCTTCTCCACCTGAAAAATAAAGACATAGCTGTATTGCAGTGAATATGTCTGTATAAGAAACTTCTCTCTGCATTCCACTGTCTCACCCTGTATATCCTAGAAATCAAAAACTCAGTGAAGTGTGTTAAGAATGGAATAGGTCCCCACTCCTGTAAGGCACCTCAGATATAGAATTAGTCATTCCTGAGCTCCTCTTTCTGTCCTGTTTCCTGTGTTTCAGAACAACTTTTAAGATCAACAGACCCACATATTTTTATTAATTCCTTTTATGGTTTTATCACTGGTACATTTTTACCACCATTAAAATACTACTTGTGACCAGTCTACTTCTCCTAACTTTCATCCCCTTCATGTTTCTGTCATCCTCACAAAGTGTCTTGGGCTCCATATAATCTTTCTCACTTTTCCGAACTCTGATTTGATCTTCCCTCATGCTCTCCTTTGGCCTTGTCCTCTGTCTTCTCTTGTAGGTAAAGGTTAACCTGATTGTCTGCCTGCATTTTTTTTCCAATAAAGATCATCAAATATGCAAAACCCCATGACCGAGGAAGATTATTCTACTTTTATGCTTTCCAGCAGCAATACTTGCAACCTTGACATGAGTTTATTGGCTTTTACTGTGGATGTTACAAATACAGTATTTAATTCTCCTTCCAATTACATCTATTTTAATATAATTCCATTTGATTCAGTCAAGTTATTCTTAAATTAGCAATATAATTGAGAGGTTAATTGAACTAGGAGGTCAAAATTTGGATTTATCTCCTTCCAATCCTTTGTTATAAAAGATGGAATATTCCCAGGGAGAAGTTAAATAGATTAAATGTTACAGCTTGGCAACAGTTTTTTCTAAATACCTATTTCTAAAACCGGATTGTAAGGCTATTGTCTGTATATATTTCTTTCACCTCTTAGTTTTGTCCTTTCTGTTAACATAAATCCTGGATATATTATGAGGCTTTTTAAATGCTGGGAAGAGCATATATTGGTTTTGTTGAGAATATTTTCTGTGGATAGATATAAGAAGAGAAAGTGAACTGTGATCCATATAGTCGATCAAAACCTAATTAATTTATTTAGACTGCACAAGGAAATTCGTATGTCATCTTCACATGCATCTTGTTTCATTCTCATAATTCTGCCCACATTAGCTCCGTATAGAAACTGAAAGATAAAAATTAAAATCTTAAATAGCTTAAAACAGAAAAGTGGTTTCCAGAGTGTGTGCAATAGGAGCGACTTTGTACTGTAAGTCCTTGGTTTCTTATTTTCCAAGACAAAAATCTGATGCTGATTAACACAGATTTTTTTAACTTCTCATTTTCTGCCTGTAATATATCATGAAATCAATTTTTTTAGAAATGTGTATATTTTTTTTAATTCCATCATCTGGACCAATCATGGTGTAGGTGCAAAGAACTAAAAATTGTATAAAACTTGTTAATATCAATGGAGACTTCAATTCTGATAAGTTACAGGAAAATAGTGTCGTTTCTCCAATTTAAAATATAAAAATAATTACTCAGATAAGCATTTACTTAAAATAAGCATTACCTAATAGGCTGCTGTCTAAAAGACTGCTTCATAGAGAAGGGGGTGGTTCTCAAAAACACTCGATAAATAGTAAATAAATGTGCATCTACTAAATGGAAAATAAATGGAAAATATACTAATAGGTATGTTACTGAGAGAGAGTTTGAGGGGAGAAAAAAAAAGGAAAATATAATAGAGGTTGAAAATGAAATAGAGAAGAGACAAAATGATGGAAATATTCTTGCAGGCAGGGAAGAGGAAAGGAGGCTAAATAATAGAGTCTGCTCCATTTCCAGCATGTTTGGTTAATGTTTTGAGAAGTAAGACTTTGTTCAAGTAAAACTTCTGCTCAAATAACATAAAAACATTTGGAGCAAATTAAAATCTGTTATTGTCTGTTCCTTGTGTCTTGCAAAAACACAGTCTTATCCTACATTAACGTTCATTTTAGTAATATGAAGACAACTGCCATAACTAATACTAACAAAGAAGTTCAGGAGTAGGAAATTTGTAGTGACCTGTGGGTATCTGTGTCCTCGGGTAAAAATGTGTTTGGATATGGATTAAAAAGTAAAACTAACTGGTGTCCTAGATGAATTTGGAATTAAACACTTTCATTTGCACTTTGAGTGCAAATATAACATATGAGTCATTAAATAACTCAGAAAGAAATAAAAATTCTTACTGGAAAACAGAAATAACCCTTTTCAGTTAAGAGACACCTTGAAATCGAGTATTCCTAGAACTAGATTTTTATATTATCAAACATTCTGGTTTCAGGCAAATCTTAGAGCCCACTCCGCTGTAAATTTTGTTACAGCTCTCAGGTACACATATTTTGCAGTGAGATTCCTCTATAAAGCAATGACCCATAGGTCAGGAAAAAGGTAGGACGTTTGTTATATCTGCAAAGTATTGCCTTCAAGCTATCTGTTACAAATATTGTAATGAGCTTTAAAATAGTTTTAATTTTAAAATAATATAAATTTCATCTGGTTTTCAGGTAAAAACGTCTCAACCTTTAGATATTTTTGACTTTCCAATGTTCTAACATTTTCTGGTTTATTGTGATTTGGTGGTGCTTCTTTTAACCAAAGCAACAGATGTCCATTCTTTAAAATGTTTAAAAATTAACTGTAAGAATTTCACATAAGTTTGTAATAAGGATCAAATTAAAAGACAGTTGCCTCACCTGCAGGGCTGCAAAAACCTAATTGTAAAACTTCTTGACTTGATTCAGTAGTAGCCAGGTGAATGGGATGGTAAATAGCTAGTAGCTGTATTTGCCTATGCTATCTCTTTGGAACTAGCACACAAAAATCTCAGTCCGCAGTTACTTAAAACCCTCTGCTACAAGATTCATTAGTGAGCATCACCTTAATTGTAATGTCCTCTGATAGCTGAGCCAAAGAAAAACAATAGGAGTGTATTTTGTCTAATTTTCCTTTTTTTTTTTTCTTTGCTATTTTGTAGTCTGTTCTCTTAAGTAAGCCTCACACATCTCTGATAACAGGCTAGGATTTCCAAAGAGTCTGGAAATTCTTTGAGATACATTCCTACCCAATTCAGTAATTTATTTTGTATATAATGATGCTCTAGTTTAAGTAGGCATGTTAACAGACAGAATAGCCACAATAGAAATATTGTCTCATTAGTGCTGCTGGGCCAATTACTAATTCACAAATATTGGAACTAGCACTGATAGAGATAAATTAATTTCTCATAATTTAATAATGCTACTCACAGGAGCAGTGAAGACCTACAACGATTAGCAGTAGAGCAGTGTGAATTTTAGTACAGAAATGTAAAGTCACTGACATTTTTTTCTCTGCATTGCACAATATTATGTTGTTAAATACTTATATTGTTAATATTTTTGCATTTCTTCTGCTATTTTGTCTGCTCACAAATCTTTGGGTCTAACTCTTCCAGCAGACAGCCCTATTCAGTTAAAGTCATGGGTGCTTTTATAGTTGAATGCCAATGAGATTTCAAGGTTTTATTTTACTCATTCTGTATTCCCAAATGGCAAAATATTAATGTGAATTGGTGTCATTTAGTCATTTATCAGCTTCTCTTAATTCAAGTTCCTTATTAAACAGAGAGGTTGTTTCATATGGGAAAACCATGCCATAACAGTTTCTTATAATAATATTTAGAAAATTCTGATATATTTAAAACATGAGACAGAAATTTGCTTTCTAGTCATCCGTATAAGACTAATGAAAATGAACAAATTTTGAGAAGGCGAAAATCAGTGTCTTAATAACCTGCACTTCCCTAGCTGATAAAATGCCTCGTTTTGAACGTAGTGGAAATGACCCTCAATGTCCAAAGTTCTACTAAGAAGTTTCATTAAAGTACATAAATTACAACAACTGTCAGAGATGGCATTAAGTATTCAATAAAAGTAGACTTAACACAATTAATAGCAATTAAAATTATACTTTTATGATGTCAGCCACCAGAACTGTAAAGACATAATTGCCTGTAAGGACTTCTCTAACCATATTTATCCTCTAAAACTGTCCAATTTATATGAAAAATGCCAAAAACATATCCCAAATGGGTACCATTATCTTCTTGGATTTTTAAAAGTGATCTGTCTTTATCCAGCTTGTGCACATTAAGCTAATTTACTTTAATTAGTTTTTTTCCTCATTGTCTTAATAGGCATGTTGATAAGGTTTTATTGGAGAGGGGAAGAGGGAATATTGGTTGGTTTTTTTCCTTCTCTTTTCCTGGCTATGGATGTTAAACTTTATTCATTTAATATCTTTAAGAAACTACCACCTGGAATCCTGCACTTAGATTTTCCCTCTTCATATTTTCTCTCTGCGTTAGTCAGATACAAACGTACTGCATGATAAAATGTTTAATATTTTTTTAGAAATGTAAAGCACTTGTACTTTGTCTGATTAGCTGGTATTCAAAAAGACAGAATGACATCTTAGAGCTGTGCTGTGAAAAGGAAGTTTGCTCTGGACATAGCAAATTAATTACTTCATAGAACAGTTAATTGTGTCTCTCACGTCAATAGAATGTCTGTGAAACAATGCCAAAGTCTTCAAGTGATATTGAGAGCAAAATACAAGGGTGTCATCCACAGGTTGTTGTCCGACTTTAAGATCTAGGTTCAGCCTTCTAATTTAAAGTTAACTGCTTCCACCTCCCGATGTAATTGGGAGAACTTGTGTAATTGGTAGCAAGAGAGAAGCTTCTAGGTCGTTGGTATTACCCCTGGAGATGTATAAATTGGTCTACTGGCTCTTTAATTGAGTTTCTGGTGTGTCATTGCTGATCTGCTTGCAGTCTGAATGTGTGAAGTTTAACAGACTCTTCCTCACTTGATTGTCTTCAGAAATACTCTTTATTGAACTGATAAAGATTGCAAAGGTATGTCCAGTGTTTTGGCAGAATTCCTGCAGGGCTATTCTTTTATTCTGTAAATTTTCTTACACAAAATGTGGCAAGCCAAACCATTATTGTGGTTTTAGCAGATTAGACTGTGATTTTCTCTTTGCTTTTCCAAATATATTTAAGACTCAATATGAATATTTTGCAATACACAAAAGACGAATCAATGTCTAATTTATGTGACTGGATGGATAGTTCAGTTTTAAACCTGCATCATCATACAGTCTAAGAATCAAGAAACCATAAAGACTGCTCAGAATAGGATTGCATACAAACTTATGACAGTGAAAATAGTCCTGCATTACTTTAAAGTTGTACAAATATGGAGAGTTTTAAAGGTGTCTGGGCTTCTTCAGAAACTAAAACTTCACTTTTGATATAAATTCCTCAGAAAAGCACAGAGTTTAGTGATGAAAAAATAGTAAACACTGAAGAATCAATCCCTGATTCAGAGGATTCAATGAAAAATAAGAAACTTCACTTTGGGTGCCATGAAAATAACTTGATCTCACTTCTCATGCTCACTGGCATTTACTTGAAGAATGCCGTTGAATGTTCCCTATTTTTAAAATAGTTTATCAGTTATGCATCATGATGTCAAGTCTATATATAGATTCTAAAATTATTTTACAGTCATGGAATGAAATTATGTTCAAAGTGATTATAAAGAATTCTGAGTAGCTGAAGTATTTGTATGAAGGAAAGCTAAAAGAGTACAGTAATTTTTTTTTCCGTATTGTAGTAGCGTATTGGTAACTTTGTATTATATCACCTTAACTTGATTATTCCTAATTCATCCAGAGTATTTTCTTTCATTGAGTCTATACTTTCTGCTACAGGAAACAAGTTGATTAGGTTTCAGACTACTGAATTACATACCTATCCCACAAGTGATTTTTTGAAGGTATTTTTTGCTTTGCAATCCTGAGTCAAACTGTATTAGGAAAATTTGTCTCTTTCTTGGAGGGAAAAAAATTAATTATATTGAGAATGTTCAATAACTTGTTGACCAACATAACATTAATGTTGAATCAGAGACATATTTTATACTCTTATATTAGTAACAAAAACCAACAGAATTTCAGCTGGTAATTTTCATGGCTGAAGTCCTTTCTTTCAAATGAAATTGAAGTTGAAACATTGTTAGACTAAAGGTGAAGAAAACTTTTAAGTTAAATTAGAGCAAGTCAGGATAAAACCATGCAACATATGGTGCATGAGTTTCTGGATATGTGTATGTAAATATGTTTTCATTACACTATAGAAATTGGATATTAAGCTCTATAATATATGCCCTTTTGAAATTCTGCTTAAGAGATATTTTTCAATATAACTATCTTTTGGTAACAATGGGTAAGAAAGAAAATTAATAAAATACCCCACAAACCCTAAGTGTAAGGCTAATAGTTCAATTTGAGATATTCAGTTAAAATCTGAGGTAGTGCCAGGGTATTGTGAATGAATGAACGATTCTTGCCTCTAGAAGATAAAATAAAGGCTTTAATATGTCTTTTCTTATTATATGTATAAATTTTTATTATAAACATTAATTTCAATAAGCCAAAGAAACAAAGTAGGTGTCTGAATTTTTTGGGCAAGTGTTTGAAGCTTCATCAAATCTTTACTTTTAAAAGAGACCTGTCTCATAGGAACTTTCACTGTTGTTTATAACAAACTTCCTTGAAAGTTTAATCCATTACAGCCCTGAGAACTAGAAAGTTTTAGCTTGTTCTTGGGGTTTTTTGCAGACATTCACTGCTTAATTACTTTCTGGTCCAAAAGCTAAACTCCAGAGACAACACCATCGGAGGAAGAAGCCGGGTTTCCATCAGGAAATTTAGGTTTTCAGTTCTGGCTTTTGCTATGCTGAACTTGGTAACTGACTTTGTAGAAATATCTTTCTAAAGCCAGTATTGGTAGAAGTTGCGCAGTGAGAGTACAAGAACAAAGCAAGTGTCTACAGCCAATTCCATGAAATAAATCAGTTTACTTAAGAGTAGCACCTGAGTCCTCCGTAGTTCTCACAGAAAGTTTTGGGGGAACTTTCACAATTTGTAACTAGCATGCAAATGACATACCAATTTTATGTTGTCTGCCTCTCAGTGATGTGATTTGTAATTCATTTAGACTTCTTCTGCATCTAATATTCATTGAATGAAATCACTTGTTGTAATGGAAATTACAATCAAAAGTGAGACATTGAAAAATAAATTAGTGTTAGAAAATAAGTCTTGGGATTTCCTTATGAAATCAAAAGCATTCCAAGGCAAATGGCATAAGGAGCCATAAGTATTCCAGATTGTAAATTATTTGCCAAATGACATTCTGATTTATTTCTAAAAGATCAGCATTTTTTAAACATTTATGTGATCTGCCTTGTCTTTAGCTTTTCAGTATTGAAAAATACTTTCTTCAGTGATGAAAGTCTGGTAGAACCTAAAAAATATTTCTCAGATTTGTATGCTGATTAAATGAGCAAAGAGTTACCGAGTTATTGATGACACTGGAGATGGTTGTTTTGTGCTTTAAACTTAGAAAATCTGAATACATCAAACTGTGTAAGTTTCAGGATAAAACCGAGAACTGAAGGCATAAGTCAAAAAGATTGAGAATTTAGGAGTCTTTACTGTTTTATTAGCTTTTACTGTTACATCAAGGTGTATATGGTTGTCTTCAAATCTACTATTGTAACTGATTCTTCTCAGTTGTTTCTAGAGGTTAAACTTCTAGTTCTTAACTGAAATGCTGTTTGTATATAATCTTGAGTTACTTATTGTTAAACTTCATCCCATTTCTATTATACCAGTCTTCAAGGTCATCCACTCTTTCCTGTACAATCTAAATCATCTTCTGTATTGAAGCACCTCTGCTTACACTGTGTCATCAATAAACGTCATCAGTGTGCTCCTACTATTTTTCCTAGCAAGACAACCAATGAAAATATTAAATCGCATAACTGAAAAATCTGGCTCAGAGAAACTCGTCCATGTCTGGCTTTCACCACTTCCATCAGCTGTCTTGCCTTCAGACAATTCCTTACCTATCTAACCCCTATTACAGTGAGCTCAGTTAATGTGGCATCCTATCAGTTTGCTAATGGTGATGAATGAAGACTACTGTATTTCCTATTTCCAGCAAGAAAACAGGTATTTTATTAAGTAGAGGGGCAGGTTAGTCTAGCTTTTGATGCATGAGATACAAAGACATTGGGTAGAACAAGTAAGAGATGTCTAAAGAAAGAGTACAAGAAGCATATCCAGGCAATTCTTCCCTGTGTATATCCTCCAACACTGGGCAGGCAATGGCTCGGAGTCTTGTTATGTCAGAGGTCAGACTCAGGTTGTGTTCAGGGTGTATTATTGTACCCACTAGACCTTTTGAGTTATTCATGCTTTTGCAGTGTGTCAATTTATGATGGTGACTTGCACAATTAAATTATGTTTTTTCTTTAGGAAACCATTGTGTTCGTTTGTGAGAACTTCTCTTGTAGTATTTGAATATTCCTATTCTAATATCACAGTAATGAAGACTCCCTTTTTATCTTTATATAGGCCTTTATCAAATCCTTCTTCAATTATCTCTTTTTCAAGATGATGAACTCTGTTCCATTCTACCATCTTCTTATATGGGATGACATCAAAATCCCTCTATTCTTACTGGGGTTTTTTGCCTCTCTCTTAGATCTTATGCTTTTTTTTTATGCTTTTTTTTTTTTTTTTACAGTGTGTAGATTTATGCATTTTTTAAAAAAAAAGTTTCTTGCTTTATTTTTTGGTTGAATTGGGGGTTTTTTTGCCCCTAATAATTTCCGATGTTCTGACGCTGCTTTTTTGACTGGGGTTGCAAGCTGGTGCTTTCAGAGAACTAGCCACAATTAGTCTCATATTCTTTTTTTTGAAGCAGTATTTAGAATCCACTGTTTTGAATGTATAGAAAGGGATATTTCTTCCCACTTAGACTGCATTGTATTTACTGACACCATTTCACTCATTCTTCTGTGTACCATTCACATCTGCTTCAAACAAATAGCTCTCTCTGATGAAACAGCTTATCAGAGAGGACTCTTGAATTGTGTGTTCCCATATAGAGAAATCCCAATACCCTTTATAATAACGGAGGTGGCACTACAGTGATGATGGACCTTTTAAAGTACCCTTAATTAGTAATGTTGAGGTGAGAAATGGTAAATTGCAGGGATGTAGAATTGCCACCCTGACACTGCCATGCTATGCAATTGAAATAAGTAATCTTTAATTTCTTGTTCTTTATGAAAGGAAAAGAGAACATCTTTAAAAATCATCATGATAAGGAAGGACATGTTCAAGGCCAGGTTGGATGGTGCCCTGAGCAGCCTGATATAGTCAGTGACATCCCTGCCCGTGGCAGGGGGGTTGGAAGTGGACTCTTTGAGATCCCTTCAAACCCAAACCACTCTATGATTATATGGAATATACTTGGGACCTGGATAGTTAAAAAAATTTTTTCTGTATTGCTATGTAGCTGAATGAAAACTTGCCTACAAAAACACTAAGGAGTACTAAAACTGAATTGTCTTCATTTTGATCCTTCAATTTCTATTCACTCTACTTTCTAGTGTCACCTATTTCCTAAAAGCCAATTTTCAGACTGCAAGTGGTGTGAGGCACTATTGGTTTTTTGGGGGTTTTGTGTGGGTTTTAAATTTGGTGGAGATGTGATATTTTCAGGAC
Source organism: Chamaea fasciata (assembly GCF_029207755.1). Classification (NCBI taxonomy): domain Eukaryota; kingdom Metazoa; phylum Chordata; class Aves; order Passeriformes; family Sylviidae; genus Chamaea; species Chamaea fasciata. The sequence continues at coordinate 33,050,362 of NW_027094091.1, read as the reverse complement.
TTCTCTGTTCGTACATATTATTATGTAGTTATGTCTAAGCAGACCATTCAGATTAGCAGGAAAACTTTCATTAGTATCAATGGAGAATCAAACTGATAATGAAAGATATGTTATCTTTCAACATGAAGAAATGAAATTAAATGCTATGCCGTTTATGCTGTGGCACAACAGTTCTGTTGTCTTTTGATGATACCCCGAATCCAAACGCACATAAAAGAATCATCCAGAAATCAAGCTCTATTTCTTCAAATACCCTTCCTTCCCTTATTTTTGGTAAGACTAAAGTATAAACATCAGAAAATCTACTAAATTATCTACCTTTAGTAACAGAAATCTCTATCTTACCTGTAGGAAGAGAAATATAAGGTATATGAGATCTTCTGATGGCACTTGACTGTATCCACCATGATTAATTCAGTGATTCTGAAAGAGTTCAATTTGATTTAGTAGAGATTACCTCATAACTGTAATTGCTTTGTTGCCAATGTATTTTCTGTGTACCCCACTGCATAGACACCTGTATTCGGTTTCTAATGCTAGATGTACACATAACAAGAAATCTTGTCTAAAAATCCTTTGAAACATGGTTGTTTTCCCTCCTTCCAGCTGAACATGTTCATTCTTGCATGTATTAATTAAATCTCTGTTGAAAAAGGTTAATCAGACTTTCCTTTGTTTTACAGGAAACATGAATTTCTTAAACTATTTCAGAACAATAGAAAGACAGAAATTAGATATGGTCTGTGAGGAGTTTTTCAGAATAGATGTATTTTGCACTGAAACAAACACTATATTTTTGCCTTCTTTTCTATTGGTATTTTACTCATGATAATGTGTTTTGCCCTAGAGATGTACACAAGGTATATATGCCATTAGGAAAATAGAAATTCTGCCAGTAAAAATCATAATTCGTAAGCAGAAGCATTAGTACTTTTGTGTAAACAATGAAAGTTGGCCTTAGTTGTTCCTGTCACTGCAAACTGCAGGAGGAAGGTGAAGACTCCAGCCTGCCTAATGTGGCAGTGAATGTTGATTTTTTGCGTGTAGTGTTGTTTTCTGATGAATCACACACATGCATAACTTGCTGTCACTTTGCTCTAATTATTGTAGATCATCTTCATGATCTGCCACTTGCAACCTAATATATTATGATAGTTGAAGTAATATGTTCTGGTTATAATTGGTTGCCCACTATTGATATGGGTAATAGATCTCTCCTGTGAAATACAAACAGTAACTAGATGCACAGCATGCAGGTGAGTTAAGTACCTACGCTACCTAAGAATCAGCAGGTATTCTTCATGACTTAGTCTCCAGACATATTTTTTCTGGAAGCTCAGCATATCTCTAATTGCAATTATATTTTGTGTCCATCTTGTCTCAGATCTTAGGAAAGGGGTTTCTGTGTATAAATATTTAAGTATGAAAGTAAAAGGCAATACCAAGCACTTTTCTGCAAACTTATAGAAATATAACTGGCATAGATCTCTTTACAGAATCCCAATTTATATTAGTAGAGGTGGTCTCAAGGATAAAGAAAAGAAAGATAAAGAAGAAAATAAAATCTTTAACCTGGAAACTGTGAGCTACATTTTGGCATGGCAGGTCTTCATATTACATATTTAGTTCAGTGTAATCAATAACATTAATAAATCAGTGCATTGGCTGAATTCTGAAAGGATTTTATCTCTCACACAATTAATTGATTTTAGTGTTCTCCATGTGAACACACAAACACCATAGTTAAGTGCACAGTTGGTGTAATATTGACTATTTTCCTGATATTTAGTCACTAAGTGTCCAAGGTTGACAAGGGCAGTTGTATTCCACCATTTTCTATCAGTAATCATATTTGCCTAGAGCATTAGTTTCCCCCAAAGCACTTCTTGGATTTAAAGGCCTACCCTCTTTTACATATTTTATTCAAAACTTCCCAAATAATCGGGAGACAAGATTTGTATCCTTGCAAAGTGCTATTAGAAAGTTTGATTTTAAAAATGTATGCTTGAGGCATATGTTTGTGGTTCAACATAGGCTTTTTAAATATCTCACTTGGTTCCTTTCAGTAAATCCAGTTATAGGTGTTGAGGAGCAGACTGTCAAAAGCTTTAAAGGCTTAGCCCTCTTTTTCTCATCCTCATTGATTTACACTTTCCTAAAAGGACTTTAAAAATAAAAAGAAGTGCAAAGAACATTGCATCCAAAACCACACACAAGTTTGTCCTAGGGTGGTTATCTTTAGGTTTAGTGAACAAGGTTTCCTTTGACTTTGTGTATTTCAAAACAAACTTAGACTTGGATTTTACTTTTGTGATATCCGTTGCAAGAAATCTTTGAAAAGAATAAAATACATTCTTTTGTATCAATTTTTATTTATTTGAGGCTTTTAAGTTACTTCTAAAATATATGACAGCAGTTCTTACTGAATTTTCTGCTCTAATTACAATTTACCTAATACTAACCCGATCACCTACCAGACAGTGATTATATTCCTGCATAACTTGCAAAGTTGGTAGAAATATATGACACAATACCAATTAAATGATTTGAAAGAAATTTGTAGTTCATTACAATTTAGAAGTTCAGAGAACTAGTTAAGTAGATATCACACATGTAATACGTAGATAAGGCATAATAGAAAAATGATGCAACTTGTGAATCTGGAATGGAAGAACAGAGTTTGACATTTTAGAATAGCACTTAAGAGTCTGAACCAATTACTGTGTGTTCATACGTAAGATTTAAACATGGGAAGTGGTGAAATCTATGTACCACTTGCAATGATGCTGGAAGCTGGATTGAGGGGACAAAAAATCTTAACATTGCATAGTTGGGCTGGGATCAGCATTGGGGTCTAATAGCAGGGGTTGTGGTATTGAAAAACATGATTTTCAGCTTCTTGTTGTCTCTTCTTAGTAGCACTACTTTTGCTGGGCCAGAATTAAATCTCAAAATTTATTGAAAGAGTAGTTATTTGATTAATCAGTGATGAAACAGAGTTCCTTTAAAAGCCAGACCGCATTTAATTGACAACAATTTGTGATTTTAGACATTTTAGAATACTAAAATTCTCTGACAACTGACTTTCAAATATCTTCTCTCAAAACTTCCAAAATGTATTCTGCTAAGCATTCAGTGGTAATCTACAGTCATATATGCTCATCACATCATTCTATGCACGTTGGCTGTTTTTAGCTTCGTATGAATGTTCATCATGATCTATAGAAAACACAATCAAGGAAAGGGAAGAAAAGATATTTTTGCATTTAATAATTATCACAATGCAACTTTAAGTACGGTAAATGTAAAGATGCAGTCTTTATATTTCTCAACATTGCCTTCTCATATGCAGTCTTCTTTTGACTTTTCAAGAATATATATTGACTTTCGCATGTACAAACTTGCCAGATAATGGCATCAGCAGCAAAAATAATTGTCTTCCATCTAAACAGCAAAAACATTCTTCTATTTAAGAAATAAATCCACATTGAAAAGATGAGGGACATTTTTGGTTTATGCCTATTGAGAGCTTTGTTGAAAAGCTAATAGAAGTGTGTAAATTATTGTAGTATTCTTCATAATAATTTAAGCAATTAAATATCCCTTATGCTCTTAAACTCTTTTACCTTTACCCTCTTTTTTTTTAATGCTTTACTCTTTATTTTCTATTAAGAAAAATCCAGTAGATATTTCATAGCAAAAGTATGGTCTGTTTTCCTGTTTGGTTTGGGTAATGGACTTTGTGTGGAATAATGTCAAAAATTTGCATGGTAAGGATGAACATACAATTGGAGAAAGAGGTCTTCTGTCCAAAGGAGCCAGTGTTGTAGTATGAGCTTCATACTTACAAATGGTTTCAGCTGTGCCAGGTTTGATATGAAGATGGATGCACAGTGTTCTAATTATTACACATATTTTTAACATATGTTTTGCGTTATATCACAGAGAGACCTGTTCTTTAATGATGCTTCTTCTTGTGTTACTTTTCCTGTGATACCAATTATTTTAAGCATGTATGACAGGTAGCTGGCATCTTCATAGCATCTCAGCAGGTTTTACCAGCAGCACTGTGAACATGAAAATATATGTTAAGAATCTTTTCTGTGGAAAAGGATATCATAGACCCAGAAAAATCCCCAGCAGTCATTCATCAGTGAAGGACATAGTTTCTAAGTTATTACATGTTAAGGTTAAAATGTTGCATATTCTGAGGCTTTCTCAAAACTGTTCAAATTTAGTGTCCTGAGCTCTAGTGAATGCCCATCAGTGTTAGTAACCAAATTAATTAACAGCATGATGAAGTTCCATAGAGACCATATACATATACTTCTGTTGCAATTAAATAAAAAATGTGGGTTTGTGTAGAAGGTGGTAAATCATAATTAGTAATATACTGTTCTGTTATTGGGTTGACTGTGACAAGGTTATAAAAAAATATGTGACTACAGAATGTGTTTGGTTTTTTTCACACAAGCAACAACGTAAGAATTTTGTACAGAACAATCCTGTCTGTTGTTATATATAATTGAAGATGTATAAAACTAGATTTATACAAATATATAGACATAAATAGCTTGTTATACATAACTATAGTATTTTATACATATTTTTCCATTTATGTTTGTTCTATAAATTATGTGTATGATTATACATCCATAGATAGTCTCAGAATGGGTGAGGTTGGAAGAGGCTGCAGTGAGACATCTGGTCCCTGTTTAAACAGGACACCTAGAGCACCTTGCACAGAGCATCTATCTATTAATTATATTTTTTTAATTTCTGGTGTATTTTTATTGTAATTTTTACATTAATTTTACCTGGGTGGATTTTTCTAGACCTCAGGTTATCACTCTGCCTTTCAGTTTTACATAGACCTACACATCCGAGCTTCTATTACCACTGTGGTCCCTGGTTCCTGGCACTGCTGGGATTATGGCAACAGGTTATTGCTTTCCATGACAGGTTGTAAGGATCATCCATTCATACTGAATGAGGCTGGTTCTGAGAACCTGGTGTTACTCATTCTCCACAAAACTGCAATTTTTGGCTGTTTATAATTAGTTTGTTACTAAGAACTTTGGATCAATTTGCCAATGATTCAACTCAATAAACTAGTAAATAAAAATGCTCTACATATCTTTGGCTCAGGACTTGTCCCATCTGCATCAAGGAACATGGCTTAAGTACATCTTAGAAAAGAGGACTATTCACAGAAGTAGTCAGGATTCTTCTTTGCTTTGGTGGTCAGTGTCTAGCTCTACATTTTTTGTTCCTTATAACTTCTTCTATGTGGAGGACCCCATTTTGTGAGAAGGTACATACCTGCTTAGTTTTTGTGCCATAGATTGTTGTTAGTGAGATAACAACGTCAGCTCTACCTTATGCCAATTTCCAAACACCTGAGTCATTGTTACTTCGGGTTTTTAAGGGTCCTTATCAACAAAGGCTGAGAAAGAATATTTGTATGGGAAAACTCAGTACCCGTTTTTACATCTCAACATATAACTGAGCAAAACAGAATGAAGTTACTGTTCAGTGTCCTGAAACTGAAAACTATTTTTCTGACGTGCAAGGTATTCTTACCCAGTTTAAAACAAAATATGCTTTCTCTTAGATGTTAACATAGCAATATACTCAGTAAAGTTCCAAGCTGGTAGATCTTTAAAGTTGATAGTCAAACACGTAGGATGTGCTGGATCACTTCAGTGTTTTCTCTGACAGGCAGCAGTGAAGTTTTATAAGCTTTTTTGAGTCTTTTTGGGTTTTTGGTTTTTTTTTTTTACATGAAATAGAATTGATGTTTTGCATCTCTTCTATTTTCTCCCTGGGATGAAAGGTTCCATCTGAGAATATGTAATAAATATTCCACTGACAAGTGGTAAGCAAGAATCACTATCTAGCTGTCTACAAGAAACCAATGCTATTCCCTAACTCCATGTGTTCTCTGTATATTGAGACCTGCTGCCTTCTGGAAAGGCATCAGAGAGGAGGCAACCATATTGCTGCCCTGTTGCTTGAACCATAGTCGTCATATATTAATTTCTGTTGTCTTCTTCCAGAGCCTAGTTAGGAACAATTGGATGCAATTTTAATTTTCTTGTTGAAGATTGACCATTTACAGTTTTTGATGAAAACAACTTCATTTTCTTACACACCAGTGCCCTTCACAGTGCTGGAAGACTTTGCTCAGGTCTGTTGTGAGAGGTTGTGCATGAGCTGAGCTACTATAGATTAGCTGCCAAAGAGTACATTTCCTTTTAAAAGAAGCATACTGCTTAGTTGGACTGAATCAGGTGAAACTGATGAATTCCACCTCTGAGCACCTTAGAACGAGCTGATCAGGGATGCCTGTGTTGCTATTTGTTGCATTTTGGCTGCTATTTTCAGTTTTCCTTCCCATGTTTCTGAGGGCAGCACTCTTTGATCACGCTCCAGTAAATGAAGATCAGAGCATCAAAGGGAGTTAAATGTGTTGGCAGTGAGTGTCACCAAGCTTGACTTTCAAGTGTGCAGTGCTAAGAATATATTCAGAAATGCTCATCATGTGAATCAGGACAGTTAAGCACCTAAGAAATGGAATCATGAAGGGAAGAAATTTGAGCACAAGATCATCTAAATCTAGAAAAAGGAAATATTCAAGAGAACAGAGATAGAAACTTTTCTGAGTTTTCTTAAATTAAAGTACTTTTATTTACATTTGTAAAGCCATAGCTTAGAACTTATTCCCGCAAGTGATAACATATGTAGAAAACACAAGGATGAGTATTTCAGGTTTGCCTTCAAGCTCTTTTCTGTCTGGGGTTCAAGGGCAGGCTTTGTTAAGGTCTGTGGTGCAGATATTCTGATGACACAGATAAGAATGCTTAGACACTTAGTTGGGAAGTTAGATACAAGTCTGTTTGTTTTCTGGTTGTGTTTATCTCATGTGATATGACTCAATTATGTGGTAACTGTTCACCATGCATTAGAACATTTTTAGTGTTGAGCCTTTAGGTTTTCAGTACCTTGCCCTTACATTGCTACAATTATATTTTTAGTATTTATTTTCTTTCAGATTTATATTGTCTGTACAGTCAGGCTGTGTATTCATTTGTATATGTGTCTGCACATATATTTGAAAACAATATGTTTACAATCCAGGATTTAAACTTAGGAAGGCCTGTGTTGTGCCTCAGTTACATATGGGAGTGTTTTCACTGACTTTTATTATCCAGTTTTGTATTTACAGATACCATAGGAGATGCTTTTCATGGTTCAGATAGAACTTGGATGCACACATCCAAAATCCACACTCTTCTCAGGCTGTAGAGAAAATCAGTCTTGTGATCTGATATAGTATTTACCCTGTTTTCCAGAAGTTAAAAATGGGATGCTTATCCTCTTAATCTCTGCCTGTCAGAAGTTTGGAGACAATATTTACAATTGCTTTCTTGCTTGCTCTGGATTAACCCTGGTAGGCAGCCAAGTTCCATGCAGCCACCCACTGTCCCCAGGTGGAGACAGGAAGGTGAATCGGAAGGGGAAAAGCAAGATATCTCATGAGACGGGGCAGTTTAATACAGCAGGAACTGTGAGCACAAGCAAAGCCAAGTAAGGGATCCTTTCATTACTTCTCATCAGCAAATAGATGTTTAGCTATTTGCAAGAAATCTTGGCTTCATCATGCATAACAGTTGTCTGGGAAGAGAGTACCATAACTCTGACCATCCTTTCCTCCTTCTCCTTCCCTAGCTTTTTTTTGGCTGAGCAAAATCTCATATGGTGTGGAGTATCCCTTTGGTCAGCTGTCATCTTCCAAATCCTTGTGCACTGCCAGCTGACTCACTGCTAGCTCCTATGAAGAAAATTATTTCCAGAAAACTCTTGCAGACAAAACAAGTACACTACCATTATTTGGGTCGTATTTATACCCCTTCTTCTAATTCCTGTGTCAGTCAGTTGAGCACATACCTTTAAAAAGAAAAAATTCACGTAAAATGCTCAGCTTTTACAATTGACCTATTTTACTTGAAATAAAAAAAAAATTGTAGGTGAAATGCACTTTCATACCACATTTTTAAAATGCTGACAACACAATGAAATTAAAACATTTTGTCATGGGAAAAAAAAGTATTCGTACAAACATAGGAAGTGTGCTTTTTTTTTCACATTCCAACCATCATTCTTATCACTTGCATAATCACAGCTTCATTAAAGGCTCAGAGAAAAATTGTGTAGTCTGTTTGGATTCTTGTTTGAAGAGGAGTTCTAGAAACAAAAAATTGTGGCTGTTCATTTCAAGATACACTGTACCTTTTTCTCCTTCCCTTTTTGGCAGATGTTGCAATATGAACTTCATTGGAATGTGAGAAAGATTTTCAGATACTTTTGTTAGTGGCAAGAGCTTTATTCCATGTATCCATTTAATTTACTAAAGCTCCGTCTTTGCATGTGAAATACTCCCAACTCCCTGATTATTAAAATCAAAAATCATTTTATAGCTTACTCCAGAACACTGTAAGCTTGCAATGCTTATGAAAAATACTGTCTGAAAATAGCTCCTTGTATATATTCTATGTGCCATTATGTTTGTTTTTCTTTAAAAATAATAATTATCTTTTCCATATGTTTTATGTTTATTACTGTTAAATACGTTGGCTTTGCAAAGCTATAGTGGTGGGATTTATAATACATTTGCTGTTTCATACATCAACAAAATTGCAATTGAAAATTCATGTCAGCTGTGCTGAAGTTAGGTAGACCTTTCTCTTAAATTCTCAGAATACACAATCTGTTTTCCACAGTGGCAGAAAGGAAAGATCATTTTCATGTGTGACCTGAAGGAATCATATGTGAAAGTAAATAAGCTCCAATGAACTTGGCTCTCCAAAATGCCATTTTTACGTTTACTGTTTAGCACTTCCATGTGGTTCAGGGAAATAAAATTGCATTTTTCAAGTGTAGTAACATGTCAGTCCAGCAGTAGCTATAATAAATATTTTATTACAGATAATCTGCATCTCATTTAAACTTTAGGAAAGACACTGTGTATGACCGCATCATATATCACAATGCAAAGATGAAAATAATAATGAAGAAAAAAAAATCATCTATCATATCCTGCCTTGATTTTTGAATCTACTGAGGTATTCTGTAATGTTCATTGAAAAATTACAAAATAATAATACTTAACCAAAATCTCCATAATCTGTTCTCATTGCAGATTTCTGGCTCATTAGAGATCCACTCCCATGGGAAGCTGAAGGTAAGATGAAACATCCTACGGTCTCAAGCTCTGGTGGGGACATATGTATTGCATTGGTGTTTTTAAAATGGCACACCATTGTCTAACTGACAGAATACAGTAAAATGCAAAATTACAATAGGCCAGTTGTTACTCAGTATATACAGTTTTCTACTGACTTGTCCATTATCAATAGTTTATGCTGCTGTATCTAATTTATTGTTGCCGCAGTTAACAGTGTACACCAAAACTGTAAATAGGAACAAGTTCACGGAGTGCAAACTTTAACAAATATAAATGGCTTGTTCAAGAAGGAATATCCAGGGTGATAAATTTTCTGCCCTCCTATCACTCATCAAGGATAGAACATAATTGAATAAATTATAAAATTCTCAAAATGATGTATTAAATCTCTTGTGAGCATTCTCAACTTTCCACAAGAAACTACTGTTGCCTAGGTGTGCCATATTGTGGTGCTTTTTGATGATGGCCCTCTTTGGATTAATAATTTGAAAATGTAATTTGTATCCATGATCTCTACTCAGCTGGAGGCACATAGGGTCTCAGAACTCTAAAACTGTGTCCACTCAAAAATGTTTGAATTTGGCAGCACTTTGGTTGTGGGCTAACCTTAATCTGTCTGATCAGTACGTACCCGCCACTGTATTGAGCAAGTACACGGAGTTTGGGTTTTCTTCCTTCGGTTTTTAGCTGACTGATATTTCTCAATGGTAACCAAAGTCAAGTAATTTATAGCTTGTGAACCTCACAAAAAGGGTTCATTTACAACCATATTCTGTGTCTTGTGCCACCAAATGGAGTGTGTGTTCTTCTATATGACTACAAAAGATTTTAGAACAGCGATCAGAAACGTGTTCTGCTCATTAATGTTTTTACAGTAGCTGCCTTGAAAGAGCTACAGTTTCCTAGAGCAAGTCATTCAGAATTCAACTATGCTCTTCAAGTTTAATAGGTTGAGTTCTTTGAGTTCCCCTACCTCCTCCTGATTGATGGTTTGTTTCTTCTTTTAATACAAAATTCAGTAAAATTTCCCACAGTGAAAAGGGTCTTTTAATTATGAAACATCAGCGTGTGGGAATGATTCAATTTACACATCAGAAAAGTTCAGTTACTTGACCATAATTTATTTTTTGTGCTGATGATTTACAGACCACAGATTCTTCTTCCTCTGGCCCCCTCCCCTTCTCACTTTCTCTTCTCTTGTTCTATGTAAAAGAATAAAAATCTCAATACCCTGTAAAAGGCTTTAGATATTGTATCACTTAGTCATCACAACTAGAGGCTTCATTATTAGACTTTTTTCTACCAGCTTTTATCCCTTTTTCATTTCCTACTTATGTTGTCATATTTAATTTACGTATGTTCTGTAATTGCTGAGTAATACAGTTTTTTCTTGTATCTGACAGAAGGATGGCATAAGTAAGGAGGGGTATGGCATCTCACTCATGAAACTGTGAGATAAGAGATATTACCAAGAAAAGATATTTGCAGTGCTAATGTTGCATATTATACAACTGACCAGCTCTTTTTTTTTTTTGTGGGTTTGTTTGTTTTTAGTATTAACTAATTAATATTGAAATAAAGGTCTGGAAGGGATGGAAAATCTCCCTGTTTCCATGTACTTCCTCTTTGCAGTATTAGTCATCCTTATTGTTTTATTGTTAGAATATGGCTTAGAACTTGCATTGGTAGGTAAACCAGCTTTTGCTAACAAAGCTTTGTAGGTTCCAAATGCTATTTTCCTAGCAAAATCAGAAAAATTAATCTTACTTTGTGCTTATTATGGCCATAAGAGAAATAAGCAGTAAAAACATCCAGAATACCATTTATACAAATAGTTTTAAATATACTTACATATATGTTCTTCAATTTGTTTTGGTTTTAAGCAAATGTGGTTTGTGACCAAGTATTATTAGATTAGATTATGCGCATTTCAAGAATGAAAAATTACATGTGGAGACCTGCAGGTATGCACCATTTGTTCTAGGTTGTATATATAATGCTGGATCAGCTGAATACTTGAGAATATTTATTGGTTGGCTATTTGTTGCCGCAGATATATGATCACAATATCTACATTACTGAAATACGTTGCTTTAATTGTTTGCTTTTTTTAGCATTTAATTTAGTCCATTTTCCACTTTGGAAGGGATGTATGAATGGTACTCTAGTAAATGTGTGAAATTTGGGAGCAGTGGTCTTATCTTCTAATTCATTTCAGATATTTGAAAGTACTTCTCCTTTACCCTGGAATAAGTACTTAAACTAAAATAGCCAACATGAATTTGTGTTTTGTAATGTTCCTACAAGAGAGAAACTAAGACTATTTTCATAATATCTGTACCAGCTGCTGTTTGGAGTTGTTGTTATGTAGAAACACAAATTAATCCCTGGATAAGACCTGAAAGCCAAACCTAGCATGTTTTTGTAAAATGGATCAATCTAAGATGTTGTCTTCCATTGTCCATTTAGCCATTACACGTTAAAGGGGTCCAGTTTGATTTTCCAAATCTAAATTTCCCCTACTGCAGCTTTCCCTAATTCACCTGTAAGTCACTGTATCCTGCTCAGTAAAGGGAACAATCTCGACCACATGAGGACAGCAATACAAGCATGCATCTTGACACTAAGTAAACTCAGTTTTTATTTCCGGAAGATAATTTTAAAAAAATTGTTATGAGTAAATAAGTACCCCAAGTGAGTACCAGGCCATTGTACCTTCCATCTGACTGGCATACCCTGCTGAGTGGAGGCTCACATACAAGATCTCACAAATACTTATGTGGAAGATGAATTAATACTTATGTGGAAGATGAATTGTACTTCTCTTGTGCAAAGCTAGCATCAGATATATACAGTTATTCTTTGATTTAGTTAATTCTTTTGTTTGTTTGTTTGTTTGAATACAATTGAACTCTTTTCTTCTTCTACATCAGCACACCTGAAGCCATGAATGGCTTCAAATGGTTTCCAATGCTAGTACACTATTAAAATATCATGTGTCCTGAAAAATGTGACCAACCCCTCAGTACTCCTGTTGCTGGTGCAGCAGCTGTCCTGTGATGATGCACCTGGTTCTTCTTGGGGTTCTTTTGGTACTCCCCATAATGACTTCCAGGTCTGTTTCATTTGCCAAATAAGCCCTGTAGCATTATTCCCACTAAGACTGTGTTTCTGCAGTTATCAACAGTTCCCAACAGTGTAAGTCCTCAGTAGGAACCTCAGCTATAGGGGGAAAAAAAAAGACCTGTCATTTTTTAATATGTTTAAATCCCTGTCCTTTCAGACCATTATCTGTTGAGCATTTACTGTGGTAAATAGTATGCTAAAATTAATAACTCTGTACAGAACATTAATGTCAGTGAAAGTTTTTGCTCACAGTTTTTATCATTACTTTTTTGTGATCATTTATTTTCAACTTCTCTTTGGCTTAAATACTAGCATTTTGTATTAACTGTATTTGGGACAGTCAAATGGTGTTGTGTGCTGTGTTAAAGGTTGTGCTTTTAGTAGAGATTTCTGTATTTAATAGATGTTCTGATGATAAAGTTTTATGGCAGAAGTTATTATTGGCACAACCTTTCTTTATTTATTTTCCTTTCATGACAATGTACATGAGTGTTGAGTGTCTGTTAATATTGCAATGTTCTCACCCCAATACAAAGAGCTTATGGTTTCTATTGTGTTGTATAAACTTTTTGGACGTCCGTGGAATTTTTACTTTAGTAGGTAAGGATTACAGTGACTTATTCTCTCCTGTTGTAACTTAACTCCGTCTGTGCACTAAATATTGCAGCATCCCAGATCCTTGCATTGTTGATAAGAGAATCAGAGATGAATTCCCAGCTGATAGTGGGCCCATCTCCCTGGTGGTACTACACATACTTTATTATTTTGTTTTGTGGTTTGCTTTGCTCTTTTTCTACAGTTAGCCATCTCTGTGATTACTGTTTAAATGCAGGTATGATTCCTGAACATTTCTATCAAGTTTTTGTCAGGCTACCTATATTCATGGGCTGTAGAGAGGCATGCCAGGGGAAATAATTTTTTTCAAGTTGTTCTCAAAAAAATACACAGGTATCATGCTCAGTCTTTTGAACTGTCATCTTGTCACATCAATCAGTCAGTCACCATGTCACTGGATGGATGTTTTTATATTTTTACACATTTCTATCATCTTTTCACAAAGCTGAACTGTTTGGCATATTAGTGGCAAATGTGAGAATAATTTGTCAGACAAGAAAAAAATTTTAGCCATGGTTAGGAAATGGTTGAAGAAGAGTTTGAGATCTCTGCCATCGAAGCTGAGGTCCCCCTCTAAAAGCCTGAGATGCAAATCAAGTTCAGCCTGGGAGTCTCACAAGCCTGAATTCCTGGCCATAATTGCCTTCCTGAACAGACTGCTTCTCATTCTTCCCATTCAAAATCCAGGATGGGATTAGTGATGGTGCTAGTTTCTATCTTTATAAAAGTATTTCTGTGAAAGTGGAAAAGCTTCTATATCCTCAAATGCTGAGCAGTTGGAGGAAGGATCATAATTTAGCCCAGTGCTTTGTGTAAATACTTTTGGAAGTGTGTATTGGAGCCAGGATTCTCCTCTCCTGGTCAGATTCCATCATGTCAAGGGAAATTTTTCTAATATTCTTAGTCATGGGAAATTTGGTGTACCTTCAGTGCACAGCCCCTGTTGAAAACCTCTCCTTGAGATGTATTAATTTATTAGTTCAATCTCTCAAGCCAAAGAAGATATTACGGCTATGAAATTTTAGTCTGTTGTCATCACAATCAACATCATATTTTTAATCAGAAGTGGCCAGAGATGTTTGATCAGTAATTAGCCTAATTTTGTCAGGTTATTAAGGAGTTGCTGAGCATGTCTAACTTAGCCTGTTTAATAGAAGAATAAAGTAAAGAGTCCTTTGTGAAGCTCAGGTGGAAGCCAACTACTAAAACACATTCCTGCTTTGCCATAAAATCAAAATCCTGAACCTCTTGGGTCTGGAGCAGAAAGTGCATATTAGCCATTACTCTCGAGCCTCAGCACAACCTGCTGGCATAGCCACAAGGCAAGAGACAGTAGCTGCAGAGATGGTGCTATTTCACTAAGGCAGGGATTCCCCAATGCATACAGGTCATCAGGTGACTCACTATGAACTATTCTGGGTGCTATATCCACTGCAGATGTGGTGCATAACGACACGGTTTAGTGGTGGGCCTGGCAGTGATGGGTTAACAGCTGGTCTTGATGATCTTAAAGGACTTTTTCAGCCTAAATGATACTGTGGTTCTCCTTTTTTCTTTTTGTTTTTCCCTCTTAAAATATGAAAACTTGCCTTTGTCCTGAGGAACCATTTCTGTCTTTATTGGTAGGATTCTCCTTTGGTGCATTAGCAGAGATAACAGGCCAAGCCATTTGTTTCCTTTCAGAGTACGGAGCACTGGGGAAAAGCTCTGTGCCTAGGGAAGTGCTACATTGGCACAGTCCAGGATTTTAAGGACTGTCTTTTAGGACCTTTTACTATTTGGCAAAACTTGATTTTAGTTCTATGCCTTACTGACATTAATGGAGCTGTTATCCAGTGCAGGATCAGAGAGTAAATATACCAGATGCTAAAATCTAGAAAATATTGTCATTGCCCTTCTGTAAAAAAATTACACTAACTGGATAGTAGAATAGTAATGTTTTACTTTCTGTGTAGAAAATTACACATTTTTTTTTTTAGGAAAAACATTTGCAATTGAATAGAACTTGGGGTTTGTCACATATTATGAATGTAGTTGAACTAATTAGGACGTGGGTGTTTTGAGTAGTGTATTAGATAAAAAAGAGCAATTCTTTTCAAGCCAATGAACTACTGTTTCAAAAAGCATTTAGTTATTTTCCTTCAAGAGACTAAAATCTCTTTCTTGTGGTTTGTTATGGCTCTTTGAGTCATAACTTTTAAGGCAAATTTCTGATAGATTCTTCGCTGTGATTTTTTGTATTTAGTCTATTGAAACCATCTAACTTGAATAGCCCGAGGGAGCTAAGTCAGGAAGCATAGAATTCAAGAAAACCTGAAGCTGGTATTTCAAGTTGAACCAGAAGCTAGTAGAATTCAATTTTTGTTGAAAGGACACAGTGAGTATTTTTCTTGAAAGAACAAAGGACTTTATTTTTTCCCCCAGAATTCTGCTTCTGTCTTAATAAATTGTGATTTCTGTATGTTTTGTGTAAAATAAGAAACAACATTTGAATTTTTGATTTTTCAATGTAGTTTAACAATCTCTGTAGGAAGGGGTAGAGTTTTCTGAAAGGGAAATTTGACCTCCAGATCAGCTCTGAAGAGGTTTGACCCATATTTTTCACTTAACAGTGATAGGGTAGGACATTTTCATGCATGCTACACTTCTGAGTTGATGGCAAACTGGTCTCAGGTTCAGATATCAGTTCAGATATCGAGAAGAGGCTTTGCCCTGGCTCAGTGTGTTTGAGGCTACTGCACAAATTATGTTGTTCACAAAATTTATTTTAACATTATAGGAAGACAAGTGGAAAGGTGAACAGAAGCTTTATGTCAATAAGGTGGTGATTGATCTGATTTTCCTTTTAATAGAGAAAAACAAATAAGAAGAGATCATTTGAATGACACAAGTCAATGAACAAGGTGAAACTCACTAGAAATTAGGGGACAGGTTGGTAATAGTGAGACTCCCCAAGATTTTTCCAGCAGTATATAAAGTGCCAAAGTGCATATGTACGAAACTCCATGTTGAAATTGTAATACCGTTGATAATAGCTGTGTCAGACACTAGAAAACGGCATATAATATATGCTAATTTATTATTATGAACCAGTCACGTGGGTAGTGCTTTTATATATAAAAGTAGGGATCTTCAACAGGGTCCTATTGAGTTTTGGGAAAGTCCTCAAAAATTGGAACTCCAACACATGTGAAGCTCAATGTGACCTCACAGTTTGATTACAATTTGGGTTTTGCAAGTGGAACTCCGATACATAGTGTTTCACACCCCAATTGTCAGCAACAATGTTAACTATGCTGTTTTTAAGAGAAAAAAAAATAAGGGGAAGCATTCTATTCCCCTGGTCTGCTCACTATACAGTTTATGCAAGTAGTTGTGAATTTAGTGACTGAGGCTGAACCTGCTGTAAGAGGCAATACAAGCTACCTTCCCCAAATATCTAAAAATAGGGTAAGCATGCCTGAGTACGGTAGCTCCAGGTGTAATTTTGGAGACTGCACAAGTATCTCTGTTACTGAATACATATCTGTCATGTGGAAAAAATGGTCTAATCTCAGCTGTAAATGCTGAGAATTACATGTCAGTTCCCTTCAAGCAATGAATGCTCTTTTGTCTATCTAGATTTTGTTATGTGTTTTTCACAATAATTCCTAACAGTGCGCTATGTCATTAAATATCAAAATCCAGTAAGTCAGCTGGCAATAAATGGAAAAATAGAAATCCATAGCAAAGATTAGTGATATCTAAAAGTGGTTTATGGGTCCTAGTGGGATTCTTCCTTTTTTAAGAACAAAGTGCAGAGTGAAAGAATATGCACAGCTTACTTTGTCTTCCTATTTCTTTTGATCTGAAAGAACAATCAGATAAGGCTGATTTCTGAAGACAGTTCAGAATGAACAGATCTCAGTTGCCCCCAGTGATAACCATCATTGTCAACAGGAGGCATTCCAGGTACTGACACTAGAGCCTTAAATGTTCAGATACTGAACATTTTCTCTTTTATTTTAAAAACTACTGCTGGGAACTCTCTTTATAGAATGCAATGGATGATGAGTATTTAGAAGAAGAATGAACCCTAAAGGAGAATAAAGCTCAAGCCTCAGAGACTGTCGCTGTACACCAGAAGGACAGAATAATTTAAGGTTACAGTGGGGAATTTCATGCACACAGAAAACCTGAAGCTGTGAAAAATAGAATGCTAGAAGTCAGGAGTTGCGGTCTACAAAACAAAAATTAAATTTATTTAAAGGCCCTGGCCCTAACAGGCTTTTGTCCAGGTTACTTAACATTTCAGAGTTCAGCAGCACTTGGTGCTTTTTCATAGGGAAGGCTCAAAACTGCAATATGTTGCAATGATGATAATCAAAGTTGAGGCGTCAGGATTACACTGGTGTGCAGAAATGCTAATAGGTGCCTTCTGTTTGCCATGTCATGTACAAATGCTATCAGTCCCTCTACACGCAATCTTCAGCTGTCAATCTTTGAAGAAAATACTGATTTTTGACAGGGTGTGACAACTTGGTTAACATGACTCAGGTATGTTGTACAAAGCTCACTGAGCAAGGTACAATACCAGGCAGTTGCCATTGTTTGTTTGAAAACTGATTGTTTACACGTGTAAAAATTATAATATTTTTCTAGTTTAAGGGTAATAACACCTCACCTGCTGCACATTGTTGCTCATTTTGTTTACATTAGTAGTTAACTACCTTTGTGATTATCTAAGTTAGCACTGATATCTTAACAAACCTCAAAAATATAAAAGAAGTACTATTGTCATTAATCAAGGATAACTAACTTTGAATGAGCAGATGCTCATGAATGAATGGTCAGAGGTTTTTTTTATGTGCTCATCGTTGCTACTGCAAAATATTTGTTATTCCTCATCTATTCATCTTTTAAATCATCTGCTCTGCCTACTAAACCTGGATACTGGATCTAAACACATTGGCTTCTGTCCCTCCACTGGTGCCGTTGTTGCTTTCATGGGTTTTGGACGAAGGCCTTTGTCTGTTTTTACTCTCATAACTGGAGCAGAGTTTAATTTAGGAGAGTTTCCAAATAGGAACTCCATTAACATATGTGTCCTTCTGGCAGAGAAGAGAAATACAGTGTTATTATAGATTGAGTCAAACCATACTGTTATTTGTGAGCATGTGGGCAACATTTCTTCTTTTAAAATCTAAAGGAGCCTTAAAATTGTATACTTTTTACTAGTGTCTCACCAGACTTGAGTAGAATCTTGTAGTCCAGTAGAATTTTTCAGTGTTGAGAGACCAAATTCAGCTGCTGATGAGTTGAGGACCAGGTTTGTGATAATGAATGTCTGTGAGTAATAAAGATAAATCAAAACATATATTTGAAAGTCACAGATGTTGACAAGTGGAACTGAAAGTCTCTCTCTCCAATACCTGGATTTGTTCCTTGATCCTTACGCCAGTTTCTACTTGTGTGAGAAGTGCATGGCTTTTAGGACACTTTCAGTGTGTCTCCTTGGGCTGGATCTACCTATAACTGCTCTTGAGGCCCCACTTCCCAGTTTCCTAAGCACACAGGAATGCCTGTTTTTCCCCAGGTCTCCTTTGTTGTTTAGTTTCTGCCAGTTGTGACCTGCAAGGAAGATGCAATTCCATAACTTTCACATATATCCCTCAAAGCTGATGGTAGTCTTTCTGCAGGCAGATAAGAGCAAGTCAGGTTAGGAAGCACCAGGTTACTTTTGAGAATTCTGTGTGTGTCTCTCTGGCATTCATTTTTTCTATCACCCAGCAGTGATATCTGTTAGGTATGTTCCAAGAACACAGTGGTAAACAAAGAGTTGTATGTAATGGGAACATAATTACTTGGCACACTGCACAAAAAAGGTTACAATGATGGCAGGTGCAGAGCGTGATTTCTCATTTATGTATCTTGAAACAATTTTTTCAAATGCAAATGTAACGTACCAGGTGCAAAAGTAAAACGAGTGATCGCTTTGGCTCGTGTTTTACAAAACAGTTTCTTAATAGATGTGTGTGAAGGCAATTGAAAACACTGTATGGAAAACATGTTGGGAAGACCTGTAAACTTTAAGATGAGTTCTAGGTTACATAGAATTTGATTTGTGATGGTGAAAAAGATTTTAAAGAGAAGCACCTAAACTGTAAATCTGAAGAGACTGTTCTCTATAAATAAGCATAATCCAAATTTGACCCAGCTGGGACTTTTAGAATTTTGACAAGATTTGTTTTTACTGACCAGAAAAGTTTGACCATTACGCTGGTGTTCTCACATGCACCATTAGATAAATGGAGACTGAAACTCAGCTGTGGGCTTTTATAAAACTGGAGAGCATCTTGCACTTAAAATACGTAGAGCAAACACCTGCTGCAAAAACACCTCCATATTCCTCCCCCGCCTTCAAAATGCCAGAGCTCTCTTCACGTAGCAGGTTTTTATCAATGACACTGGTCTGAAAGCCTACCTTGCTGATCTTTCTTCATAACTGCAAAGCCTGTATATTGCTTTAATTTTTATGTAAAGTTATACAGTGTTGACATATTCTGTAGCCCTTCTATGACAGGGCAATATGAAAACCTTTCTTTCCATGCCTACCAAAGAAAACATTGGGGTTAAATGACAGGGCTCTACCAGTGATTTGCCTGTCACAGAGAACTGTAAATTGTAGCCTGTCTCCAGGATAGTGTTTAGACACATTCTGAGATTAATGGTTTTGCATAGACACTTTGGACTTCAAATGATTTTGAGATAAGCTCCATCAAGAAGATTCTTCCAGTTTGAACTCAACGAAAGTGCTTTGCATTTCAGCTATGTTTATATGTAACTTTGTTGGTACAGAACAGACAGGATCTGATGTAGAAATGAAATGGTCTCCCATATGTTCCAGACTACATAAAATTTTTCACCTCCAGTTTAACTCTTTGTGGCAGATTTCTTTTATTGTGGTAGTTCTTAACACTTTCAGGTGACAGCACTGAGACATCTGATTTACTTGACTGAGCAAATCATATCTTTTCTCTTAAAGGACCACAGCTAGGAAGGAAGGTCTGTATCCTAATTTTAGGGAAGAGGAAACTAAGGTGCATTAATCTTCTGGGAAATCCATTTAAGAATGTGATAATTCATTCACTTTTCAGAGTCTGAATTAGTAATTGATATGTATTCTGCAGCAAATGAGGTATTATAATTCAGGAACTCTAACTTTAGAGAAAAGTAATAATAAGGTTTCTTTTTTGTTTGATGGGGAAATGAGAAAATATTTGTCAGAAAAATGTAATGAAAGCAGACATTCCTTTTTCATGTATTCTATAGTCTCCCGATTAAAAAAAAAAAAAAAAGAAAAGAAAAAACACCCTTTATTATTTTTAATTGGTTTACAGCTCTTCTAATAGGTACTACTGTATGGTTTCAGTAGAATAGTATAGTCAGATGCCGCAGCAGTGGTGGAGTCATGGCAGAACAAGCATTATGGGCTAAATATTTCTATCTTAAGTAACCTGAAATTCCTCTGTGCTGCCTCTCCCTCTGGACTAAGACAATCCCTTATTACTTAAGGAGGCTTTTTAAAAAGGTATATTGTAATATTGACCAGATATACACCAGTAAACTCTGACAGCGTGAGGACCCCTTGTGTCATCTGGAGTGGGAATTTTCCTGTTGGATGGCATCCTGTGTCTACCCTGTTCATTTTAGGATCAGCGCAGTTACATAGCATCAGGTTTCTGAGTCATATCATGTGATTAGAGGAGAGTTTGAAGGTATTTTCAGAAAAAAATAAATAAGCTCTTCTTTTCAAAATTGTGTGCAGATTTGTTCAAACATTTATAAAAAGTCTTCATGATTTTTTCATTTCAGTGTTTAACTTTTTACATATAATATGTGTCATTCTTGTTTATGATATTTGTGACTGAAACATTGATTAATATATACAGAAGACTGAGATGAAAACAGTTGGATTTGAATAGCAGGTTGGAAGTTTATTAATTTAATATACCAAGTATTAGATGGGGTCTGTGCAGGAAGTTAGAGGACTCCTTCCATAACATCTTGCAGCAGATGCAAGTGTCTTCAGCCGGCTTCCAGCAGTTTGGATGCTCTTTCTCCCCTGTGTCAGGTAAATAAAGTAGAAGCTGGTCAGTACAAAGGTACCAAAGACCTTACATGGCTGAAGGACCAGTATCCACTAGGAGAATGCATGAAAATTCCAAGGTATGGAAGCAAACCAACTGGAATTTTTTTTGTAGTGGGCACAGGCCCTGGCCTCCTAGTGCCTGATTAGCAGCCATACTCTTTAAAAGCTATTAAAATATTAAAACATTTTCTTCCATGACTGTATAAGACAACTAGATCCAAACCACGTGAAACTGAAACCAATTTGAATGTGACAACTGGATAGAGCTACAAGGCTCAGGGCCAGAGCTCCTGTAGCAGCATTATAGTTCAGAGTTCATGTAACAACTAGGAGTGAGGGGCTCCTGAAGCCCTAGGGTGACATTTAAATGATGAATGGAGGAAATTAATGCATAAGCCTCTATTTCCCTTTGTCAGAGAGGAGAAGCCAGTTTTGTCTTACTCAGTAACATGCATGATTTTCTCCTGTAGAGATTGATAAAGAGGTAACCTGTGATTGTGTTTGCTTGCTGGAAAATGGATAGGCAAGCAATTATTTCAGTTAAAAAAAAAAAAAAAAAAAAAAAAAAAAAAACTCTGAAAAAATATATTGATGTCAAAATAATTCAACTGTTATGGCTTAACTTGTTTGTTTTAATGCAGCTATGGAATGTATTTACACCTTTATTTTTTTTAACAACCAGAGCAGAAGTTTACAAAAATTATAAAGCACTGATAAGTGTATGTAAAAAATCCTATTCTGAATGTGATTAGTGCATGCCCCTTGCTAATGTCAGCAGTTATTTTTAGTGGAGAGCATTTGTAAGATCTGGCAGAGAACCCTTGAAATGTCAGGAGGGTAAGAGGAAGCATAGCAGAAGCCAAATACATATATAAATATGTTAGAGGATTTTAATACTAAGTCCATCAATTTTTAAAAGGCAAGATGCAGCTTGTCTTGAAACTGACATGGTAGATCATAGTTCCCCTCCCATGTCATAGGTCATGTACAGATATGACATAATTACTTGAATTTTAGAAAGAGGCTTGGTTTCCTTGTAACATGAGAAAAGAGCTTGTTCTTCCTTTCCCATCTGGTTTACAGACAGGTGATTGTTAAACAGATATTGTTAAACAGCATATTTCACTCTACTTCTAAGAGGTGTGTGTTACACTTATGTAATTTCTTTCTGACAGATCATCAAGATTTGCCTCAAAATACTTAAGCTCTTTATTCTGTCTTCCATACCAAAAAATGTCCCCATTCAAACCCTCCTGGAAGCTGTAAAGGGAAGGGCAGTTCTTTTACAGAGTTGTTTCTAAGCTCAGGAATGGTGCTGTTCCATGCTGTTATCATTTTATTTGATACAGTAATACCTGCATATTTGCCAGGTATACTTTATTAACAATATTTTCATAGTGAAATATGGGTCAGATTTGTATGCAGCAGTATTTCAGGCACATCTTTCATCTCATGAGGATTCTCATTTTCTGTGCTGTTTCTAATAACTGATTATATATTTCTATTTGCACAAAGCCAGGAAAGCTGCTGAGTCATTATTGGTGGAAAACTTGATACCCCTTAAGATTAAATAATTTAGATTTTCAGTAGTGCAGGAATAGCCCTTTTCTCTTTGATAAACATTGCACTCACAGATTTCATGTAATCCAAACTCATTTTCACTTACACGTTATGCAGAGTTTTTGTTTGCTGGATGGGTGTTTTCTAAAAGTCTCCTTAGTTCCCATTGTGAAGTGAGTCCTGTGTCCTCTACACTTAATCAGCTCTGATGTCTTTGCATCAGAACTCTGTCCTCAGAAATTACTCTGAATCCCTACCGTTATTAAGGTCTCTCCAGACAGACTCCAGCCATCGGGGTCACCAGGAACAGAAAGCCTCCAAATGCCTTCCTAGGTATCCTTTTCTCATTGGCTATTGCAGAAACTGTACCCATTTTACAGATGTTGCATACTCCTTCGCTTTCTTGGTTTACAGGAAAGGTAATTTTCATCCTTTAAAAATAGATCAGGTATGGAAAATTACACTCAGAGTTGAAGATAAAACGGACCATCTGGGTAAACAAATTACCTACTAATGGCCAAAAAACCATCTCTAAGTCCCCTTCAATTGCAGTCCATGTTTTGAGAATTAAAAAATAAAGGATTTATTGATAGTCCAATTTATTTGTGCTTAAAATAGAAATGACAGGACTGTGGTGGGAAATGGAAAAGAATAGCTTAAGTTTATGAATGCAATCAGCAGTTTTAAATGTGATGTATTTTTATTGTTTTAAAGCAATTTTTAGAGTGATTTTTCAGAGTTCTGTTAAAAATATACAGCAATTAAAAATTCTTCTTGCTGCCAAACTATGGAAGATTTGAATAAAAATGAATAGGTAAGTAAGGTCAGTAAAAAAGCTTAAAGGACACAGTCATATTTTAGCACATCCAAAATTTGACCTAATATATTTTAAAATATCTATTTTTATAATCTTGCCAAAATTAAAATTCCAATGCGAATAAAAAATATCAGCTATGCAGCCAGATCATACTAATGCAATTTCTTTTTTGTGTTTGCAGGTGTATCTCCTTTTTCTTTTACTTCCTCCTTGTGCTAAATACTTCAGTACATAAATACAAAGTTTTGAAGCCTTTTTCAAGTCTGACTCTCCTTTGCTGTACTACAGTAATACAGCAGGCAGACAGTTAGAAGACTTGTATGTTCCCAAAGTCTACTATGATGAAAATATATGTGCAAAGTCCATTCCATGTTGTGAACTTAATTTATAGATTTATTACAAAATAGTGTTTCTTTTGTTTATATAATTACTCTGTGGAATTTCAGCTACTTAATATCAAAATCTTTGGATAATTACTGGTTTGGGTTTAAAGCTCTATGAGCTAAAAAGAGGGGGAAAGACAAAACACAAGACCATTTCTTTTTGTTGCATTTTATTCATACAGAATATTACGAATTTTATTGTTGATGTAGCTAAGAATGAGAGAAGATAGATGTCAGAAGGCAGATCCTTTTGTATTGGTGTGAAAGAAAAATGGCTCACATAAAAATAAATAGGCTTGGAACTATAAAAATATTGAGTATAAAAACATTTTTTGTGAGAGAATAGGAATTTTTATTTTTTAATGGGGAATGGATAATGGTGTCGGAGTGATTGAGAAATTGCTGATGTCAAAGCATTTATTCAAGAGAAATTACCAAGAGGCAAAACTAGGGCAAGGTTCTGAAAAATTAAAAAAATAAAAGGCAACCTGAGTTTAGGCTCTAAATCCAGATTGAAACCCCTTATAGTAGTGCTGATATTTGAAAAGTGCTTAACACTCAAGTTTTCCCATTGAGGTCAGTGTTGTAGAACAATAGGGTCCTAGAAACCAAGTATGAATATAGGCACTTAACTGGAGGCTCCTATTTTTGTGATACTTGATTAATATCTTGATAAATCGCACAGTACAAAAGAAAATAAGACAGTCTGTAGAGGAAGGATTTGCTGCAGGAGAAAGCTGTGTTCTTCATCTGAATCCATGGAGAACCCAGAACAAGAGACTTAAGATTTCAAGTTGGCATTAGCAAGATCTAGTTACCAGGACGGAAAGACAAAAGACTGTCACTTTTCAAAATGAGTTGTCTTGGAAAATAGATCAGAGATTAATTTAGAGGACCACAAGTGTTGAAATGAGACAGAAAACTAGATCAAGATGTGCTGGAGTCTGGGGAAAGAAGACTAGAGAGAGGGAGCCAAAGTAGAAAGAAAGAAAAATCATAATGGGGAGAAACCCCACCAGTATGTGGAGTTCATATGGAGACAGATTTTCAAAATGCATCAAAAAAATGCAGGTCTAGCACACTATTATTTGCCTCCACATTTTGAGTGCTCTGTGGGCCATGATTTCAAAATACAGATATTTTTGAGATACATGTCTGTGGGATGAATACATATTATTACAAGGAAGTGGGAGACTTAGGGCTATGAATCTTCTTTTCTGTTCCATATGGCATTCCTGATCTTAGCTTGACCAGGTAAGTAATGAATATATCTTACAATAACTTGAATAAATAATAATAAAAAAAAGATAGAAAAGCCTTTGGAAAAAATTTATATGGAAGTTTGGGGAATTTGTTGTGTGCCGTTTTGCAGTTTAGCAGATTAGTTTTCAAGGCACTTGGCCCACACTAGTTTTTGAACCTAACAGAAAAAGAACAGTGCTGTTGCAGTTGTATTGCAGCACAGTGAATATATATTGTTAACAAGCTGGATATTTTGGGTTTTCTGAGGGAGTTCAGAAGCTGCTAATAACTTGGTAACAAAACAATTAAATACAATTATCATGTTGTGTGGCTTGTCAAACAAAAGGCATGCCATATCATTTTAATCTCCCAAAAGAATCAAAATTATGAGACACTGAGAATTTACTTGTCCAGCTCATCTACCTACTCTGCTACTCGTTACCATCTTTAGTATAACTATACTTCTGTTGATTTTGTGGAACTAGAAAAACTTTCTTCAAGAAATTGTAATAGGCAGAAGTCAGGTTCCTTCTGAGATGTCAAATGCCTACTTTATTATAGCGAGAAAGTGACAGTCAATTTAAACCAGAATTTATTGAGAACATTAAGAGCTGGAAGGGCTTTGGCTAATCACTGTAATGTCCTCAACAAATGGTAAATGAAAGCATGAGGAAATTGAGTTAACACAAGTTAAAAGTTCACATACTTACTGAATTATATTAAAAACCCTACAACCTAATTAAATTATCTAAAACTACTCATTTCAGTCTGTCCTGTTATTCTAGTGAATGCATGTGATGATATTTTCTTCGATGTGTAACAGTTGACAGCTTTAGCATGAGTCAGATAAAAAGCCAATGAACAAGATCAAAGGATTAATTATTTACTAATCTGCAATATTCTGAATAGTTATATTTAATGTTGAAAGGAATTTTGCATTGATGCTTTTTATATACTTCATATATTTAACCTTAAAGATCAGTATTATACAAACTTGAATATATGGATAAAATGTATCAATTTCTCCTCCTTTATGGAATTTTCAGGGGGAAATGCAAGAGAGGGTAAAAATAGTATGCAGCATGTATTTTTCTATAGATACGTATTTCAGGTATGCTGAATGAAAATGCTGTACTTTAGCTGGTTTAGGTACCATCACAATGCTTAACAAAGATCCTCTAACTGCCTAGATTTTACAGTTAGATACATCATTAAAGATCGCGTTTTCTGAGTTTTTATGTTAACTTACTGGAGAAAAACCTTTCAATTATTTTGCTTTGATTTTAAAATAAAGGGAGAAAATTACTTCACTAGTATAGCTGGCAAATTTTCTGCAATTCCTCTCACAGACTCAAGGTTTATTGAAAATAATGGGCAAAGAAACTTTTTTTGTATGCTTTCAGCTTATAGCTTAGGGATTTGTACTTGAAAATGGTAGGCAGATCTTTGAACGTCTAAGAGAAATTTGACTCAGTAGTCAGATAACAGCATGTACATGAAGTATCATTCTCAATTCTAGCAGCATACAGGACTGTTTCGAGAGAAAAAAAAAATGTGAATAGTGAACAGCAGAATTTTTTTTCAATTTGTAGAGGTTTTTGTCTTTATATATTTGCTGGCTCTGCTTCCCTGAATTGAAGAAAATCATACAGGGTACAGCTCATCCTTTGGATAACCACAGAGAAAAAGAACCACCAACTGAATACCTTTTCCTTGTAAAACTCAGGCACTACAGAGGAGTCATCTCTGTCACCTAACACACAAGTGTGTAAGGACATTTACTAAGGATAGCACAAGAAAGAGACAGTTTTCACCTCTAGGGGTAAAAATAAGAGATAGTGTGACTGTAATAAAATATGAAGGTGGCATTACAACAACATGCAAATGGGATGTATCCCATAGGAAGTTCCACATTTTATTTCACCTAGAGATACATTCTTCTGAGCGAGAAATAGGCTATTACACATTTATTTCTAAAGCAGATTTATGGAAACCTATGAAAATAAGGATAAGTTTACTTCTAGTAAATGCAGAAAGAGCTTCATTTAAAATTGAGACATTTATATATGTTTTCCCCTGTTAAACAGATAAAATCCCATCATTTTTTTCAGTTAGAAGTCAATGAAAAGGAAAAGTCTCTTGGAGACCAACTCAGAAAGCCTGTTACAGTTTTGAGATGATGACCAAATCCAGAGCAACTTTCAAATCTGTAGTGTAATCTAAAAGCATGAAGAATTATTCCAGTGAATGATAACTTTGGAGTGCTTTTTTTTTTTCTTTCAGTATGAATGCAGGGAGTTGTTTTTAACAAATGAGAAGAAGGAAAGAATAATATGTTATAGCTCTGAAGTGCTTTCTGAAATTCCAGCATTTGTAATAGGTAATCAAATTGCCTTCACTCTGGTGCTGAGCTGCCCGCCCTGGGTGATGAATGAATGCCGTGTATCTTTCAGTCCTGAGCTATCTCTGCACTGAGTTCTGCCCTGGTGGAAATCTCAGCGAAATCAATGCGCTTGCACTGATGTAAAGCCGGACTAATGGCTAATGCCATGAAGGAACAGCCTCTAAACCTCAAAATTCCTTACCTGGCTCTCAAGTAAAAATAGAAACTGCTTTTAAAACTATTTCACGAAAGACATTTGTTGATAATTTTAGTTTGATTTCCCAAGGTCCTTTATCTTAGTAGGGTTTTTTTAGCTTGTCTGAGTGTAGGTCAAAAATTGTTTACTTCACCCGCAGTGGCATATGTGCTGTACCTCGTTGTGCTTTCACAATATTATGCAATTGCTTTTGCTGCTGTGAATACTATGTAACACAGAGAAAAACATATTTTCTAATATATAGCTTATATTAAAGCAATAGGACATCGTATGTCAGATTTCTTAGAAGTAAATTCTAATAATGGCTTACATAAAAATGAGAGTATTTTTTTCTCTTAGCTCTGAATTTAAGTGCTGCAGGATCTATAAGTATCTCTGATTGCTGCATAGGCATTCATCATGCTGAAATGATTTGCCATGCCCAAACAAGCTTAAACAATATGAAATTTTAAAGATACCTTGTAAGCTCATTCTTTAATTTTAGCAAAATAATGAAAAACATATATTACTTTAGTTTGCAAAGCACTGAAATGCAATTCATATGAAGTGCTTATTTTCTACACATATGTGGTAATGTTGTACATGGTATTAAAAGCTGTTCCTTTTTTTTAATATTTAGTTTTTCCATTTTTATATATTTTGCAATAAGATGCATGAAGTTGTTACAATTTTAGCAAACTTTCTAGACTTCATCAACAATTTAGGCCATCTAATATACAAATACTGAGTATTGTACATACTCAACATGAGTTGAATCAGAATATTTGTTGTCAACAGGCAACAGTGAAACAAGTAAAAATTTGAATATATATCTATGTGTGTTTAGATAACAGATGAAATTAAAATAAGAAAATTACCCAAAAACTAGGGAGAGGCCCAAAATGCTAGTAGTTAAATAGAAAATTTTAGCATAATGAGAACAAAGTAAACATAAATTAAATTTTTTTCATGCCTATACTCTAATGAAGGAAAACTATTCCACCATTATTTATTAAAATCAAGTTACACCAAACTGTGAATTTTATTTATTAATTTCCTAACTGCCTTTTAGGCACCTTTCTACTATCCAAAATGAAACATTCAATCTTGTCTTAATTTTTCTCAGAAATGAAACTTTTTCTTTTAGTAAAGGACAATCCAGAACTACTTCTACAATACTGAGCACTGCAATGAGTTTGATGTGACGATTTCTTTTTTATATATTATATTACTATTCTCTGTTAATAGAACCCATTTTGCAGGCACTGTCAGGTTGCTCTTGATGGGTTTCCATTCAGATAACATGTCGTTTCCAAAATCGCCATTCACAGCATCTTATCAAATGGTTTTGTCTTTATTTTTTTTAATTAATGTAGTTTCTTTTTTTTTCTCTTTTTTTTTTTTCCTCCAGCGCTTTTCTCTTCCCTAGAGTGCTCTTCTCCTCCCACTTTCTTATATGCAGTTACTAGGATTAAGAGTTTATTCTCTGTTGATGTAGAGCTATTCAGGTATATGAGATCCCTAGTTTTTTTCTTTTTTTTAATTAATAGATATTCAAGGGAAAGTGTTTGGGGTCTGAGGAGTTCTTGGCTATTTTTTTTTTCCCCTGAAAGTACATCTAACACTGAAACACGTAATTTATATGGATTTACACTGGGAATTAAATTATGAACTACCCTTTCTGCTTTGGGAATTTCTGTAAGAACATTCTAGGGGTTTGGCTAGTAAATTCAATTACCTAGCTGTAGTGACAGGAATGCAGAGCACTGCATATGCAAAGATTCCTCTGATTTATAAAAATAAGTATTCAGTCTGAGATGTTTATCTGCACAGATTTACCCGACAGATCTATATATTTCTGCTGCTTTTAATGTGCCTTCTTGTGGAACTCGGGATTCTGCAGCACTTAGGTAACAAAACTCAAAACAAACTGGAAGCTTTTTAAGCATAGGGACTGCCTTACTGATATCTAAACATATTTTCTTTTTTATTCTAAATATACCACTGGTTTTTAAAATAAACGTATTTTCATGTAGTAAACATCTGCCTTTATGTTGTCACTTTGAGACAATAAAGTCTGAACAGATGTTACTGAAATAATTTCTTTGTTAACATATAATGCCACAGCTGATATCCGTGAGCAGTAACATAGTGCAGAGTGTGTTTGATTCTCCAAATACATGTGCCTGTTAAGCACTGGAGCCCCTTGTCCTGTAAGTTCTGAGTGTGTTCTCTACCAGTATGCTGTAGCTGAAGATGATATTAATGAAGAATGGTAGCCGAGAAATAGCAACTCGTTTTTTCCCAGCCCCCTACAAGCTAAATCCATTAGTATGGATAGATCAGCATTAATAAACAAGGAGGACGAAATAGCTCTCAATGCAGGGACAGTTTGGCGTGACCTTTGCTACGATAAACTTGTATGGTCACTGCAATGCTCCGAGCTGACCTGTGCAGCACTGTTAAATCTGATGTACCCGTAGAGAAACATCTCCAGGGCTTCACGCACAGCCACGGGGTTTCCAGCAGCTGAGCTTTAGAGAAAGAAATGTTTCTCTGTTTGTATATTGTTATGCTGATTGCAAAAGAGTTTCATCCAGGGATCTTAAGTGTAAATCTACAGAAAATTACTTGTCAGGGTCATTAGGGAAAAGGTGTTGTCTATTGCTTTGTAAAAATGAGTACTTTTGTGCTGTGAAATGTAGAAAGACAATACTGACTCAAGATCCAAGTTGTTTCTGGACATCCACCAGAAGAATTATTTTTAATTGTTAGTCTCAGCAGATTTCAGCATCTAAAGAATTATTCATCTCCTGATCAAGTTTATACTTCAAGACAGTGAGAAATTGCTTGGAGATTAAACACTATACTCTTGATGCATTACAGATCTGCTGAGAACAGTGTTTTTGTGGGTTTTGAGAGCTGCAGAACTTTCAGAACTCTTTTTCTTTCCCCAGTCTGTGGTTTGGGGGAAAAAAATGGGCATAGAAAGTATTATTGGTTTAATTTGTTCCTAAGATTGCACAAATGAAGCTTTAAATGTAGCTTCCACATCTACCATTTTATCAAGGTTCTGTGTGATACTCCATGGCCAGACAGAGGGGTTATGAATATCCCAGAAAAGTGACAGAAGCATTCTTGCACTTTGGTGTATGTGTAGCAGTAGAAGTGACCATAGTTACAGTATCTTAATGCTTCAAATCACAAATGGTTCTTGAAACTCATGAGGTAATTAATGTTGTAGAAGAAGGCTGTAAAGGAGGCAAGGTACTAATTTTTAAGTGATGTTTAATCTTTGTGCAAAGGTGCAGGCAGTGTATAGTGAGCCTAAGTGCACGGTTGAGCATGGTCCTCTAAGGCAGAAGTTTGAGTGCTAGCCTCACTTCTTCCCCAAAACTGTTACATGTATAGAGCCACTCTAGCAATTTTATAAACCCTGTATTTCTAGTTATGTTTCTCTAAGTATATGCTTTTGGTGTACAGCCTAAGAGAACTTGTTTGTGGTTAAAGAGTCTTTGACAACTCTGCACTTCAGAGATTCCCAGGTTTTCCAGGAATTGCATCTCCAGTTTCACCCAATGCCTAGCCTTTGGGGGTTTTTTTTGGTGGGTTTTAGTTTGTTTGGGGTTTTGTGTTTGTTTGTTTGTTTGTTTGTTGGTTTGTTTTGGTGTGGTTTTTTTTTTTCACAACAGCTGAATTTGCTTTTGGTTTTGCCACAACCCCTCCATGTTCCCAGAGTTACTATTGTTGGCTGATGTGGGGAAATATGGACATAGGCCTACTTCAGATTGCAGTGAAAACCTAAATCCCTGTATGTGCTTTCCCTCTTATGCATTATTAATGCTGCTTTTTAGATCCAATCTAGTTTCCCCTCTTTTTTTTTTTTTCTTTTTTCTTTTTTCTCCCCCCCTAATACTTCTGTTTACTTTACTATCCAGACTCAAGCTAGCTGCTTTGGCTGGCTGATGGAGACTGCTGTTCAGAAACTCATCATCTCCGCAGGATAATTCGCTGTTCCTGAAGCACCATCCCTGCTGCAGGAGGAATGGCAGTGCCCTTCCCTGGCTTGAGTCAGCAACAGCTGTGATAAATACTTCTCAAATGAAAATATTTTTTGTATATCTTCAAGTGCTAAAATGGATCTAGATTACAAAAGACCAATTCAGATCTAAAGAAAAGAAGTGAAATGTCATTAACATTGTTGAAATGAGATGAGTGAACTCAGATAAATTTGGACATTCTGTATTGTTTTCATTCCATTCCAATCTGCTGAAAAATCTTAATCATGGTTTGGAGAACCAAACCACAAAGAAATCAAACCAAAACAAGACACCTCAGTTTGTTAGTTTTAGGCCATTTCAAATTAAAACCATGTTAACTTCATGAATACTACCTCAATATAGTTTCTTAGTATTTCTCTCTGCACTGTTTCTACTATCTGCTGCCTTTTATGACCAACAAAAAAAAATGATCACCAAATCATTTGATCACATCTAGGCAGGAATGTGACTGAAAAGGTTTATTCTAGATGCCTTGAGAAAGATCCTTATTCACAAAATTACTTGTAATGTATGCTTACCCCAACCATTGTCATGTTCTGAATGATATTAGATGTTACCTTAGTAAGTCTGAGGTCTGATATATTTTAAGTAAATACTAAAAAAAAAGAGAGGGAAACTGGAAACGGTCAAGGAAGAAATGCATATGAATTCTATCTCATCTCATTTATCTGAGTGCTATTTCCTTGAGTATACAAACCTAGAACCTCTACTTAACCATATATTTATGGTTAACAAAGTTCTTGTGTTAATGGAATGCAACAGATAAAATTAAAAAACACTATTTCCAGCAAGAAAGTAGAGATTGGTATCATGTGCATTTATCAGCTGGAGTATAGCCCTTGGCTCTGAAGTCTCCCACTGCCTATGTCCAGCCTCCCAACTCTTCTGGAATAAATCTTCTCTCTTACAGTTGATAAACTGCTGATCTCCTTTTCTCTGGGTAATCCCTATGACTAAGGCCTTCATGCCTCTCTGGAAACACTTTCCCCCTTGAAGCTGGTTCCTTGGCACTAAGAACTCCATAAGTATTATTTTGCAATTAGGAATGTAATTATATAGAAGTAGAACATTAACTTGTTTATAATAGGAATAAGGCATCAAAAATGTTATTATGTTTCTATTTTTTTTCTAATCTCTACCCTAATTCCTTATTGTGCAAAACATGCATGCTTTTCTGCCTGTTGTGTTGTTTCTGTTAGCAATTACATCGACTTAGTGCCTGTCAGGTGGAGAAAGCTGGTTGTCTTTTGAGCAACAGCACATCATAGGTTGTTTGAATTAGGATATCTCAATAATGGTACAGCTGTGCCACCAAGCTGAAGTATGTCACCTTGGTAACGTGCTTAGTTTTCATCAGCCTTAGATCCTTTATTCGCTCCTGAGCCCAGTTTTAGCTGATTTCTGAATACAATCCATTCTGGCACAAGACCAGCTGTTTCTCCACTCATTTAACTGAAATCCATATTTCTCCTCATGCCTCGAATAAGCTGTTTTCTTGTCATACCTAAATTAGTCATGCAGGTACCACAGTGTCCACATTAGAAAAGGATATGTATTCTAGAATTATTCTCTTTTTTAAGCCCATAGATTTGGTGGCATTTTCTGACGGATCTTTAAAGACTGATAGAAGTCTTCTTCATTCAGAAGGAACTTTCAGGGGTTTTTTCATGGTGCACACTTGTATGAAAAATTGCTTCAGTCTTTCCAATACTACAATGAAAATAGATTGCAGACAGATCAGAAAATAGGTGTATCTTTAGTGATCACTTTTGTAGTTTTTCTTTTTAATAAATGTGCTAATTGCATACAGGAGATTTTTTTAAAAATCACAGTTTTGTTCAGAAGGATATTAATAAGAAATTCAAAAATTATCACTATATCAGTAAGAAAAATCAAAACTGTTTTTAAAAGTAAATTTTCAATTTTTAATCTCTATTCTTTTGATTGACACTTTCTCCAGTTCATCTTTCAAATTAAGAACTTTGAATATTATCAGTAAATTAGATAAAGCATGTATATTTCCACATAGTTAATACAAGAATATAGGAGGTATGTATTATGTAAAAGTAGGATTTCTTTATGTGAAATTTCTGCATTAATGAACATGTATCTAGAGAACAGGAACTGGTATTTCTTAATTTGGAAATTCTTATGTAGGAGGACTCTTGCATTAAAAGGAAGAATATAATGTATTTTTTTGTTTTGTTATGATACAGAGCAAATAATTTCAACTAGATATTAGCTAAGGAACATGTGGGAGCTACCAAGTCCAAGTTCTCTTGTTTTACTGTGGGAATTAGATGTTACTGTATGTAAATCACCAAAGAGTTTTTTACTCTCTGTTTTCAGTATTCTGAAAGAAAGGGTAGGAACTACAGACACAATTTTTAAGAAAAACTGTACTGATGATTGTATGTGATAGGGAAACTACAGTGCTGGTTTCTAACCTCAATCAAGGGTGATATTTGTACTTGACAAGTATCAACTTTTTATAAGTAGAGATTTAAAACTGCATATGGAAAAAGGTTCTGTTCAGCATCCTTGTGTGAGAAAAGGGGTATTTCACACTCTGTGAATGTTGTTTTCTGATCTTGAGAGATAACATGGGCTCTGAAATTTGAATCTCTTGCATCTCTTGCAGATACCCTAATAACACCCTTTTTACAAAAAGAATGAATTGTAAATATATGACTGCACGATTATGACAAAAAAGTAGTCGTATCAGAAAGACAAATATTTCTCGCAGGTTCATATATTAGCAGGAGACAAAGATGAGAACAAGAAGATGCTTTTGGTGCCTATGCTGTTGTATGCTTTGATTTAAGTCGTGATTTACATTTAATACATTGAATAATGACTGATTTTTTTTAGCCTTCTTTTTTATTTAAAAAATATTTTCATTCATAATGTGCTAAAAGGATGTTGACCACTATAATGCAATTAATCTGAGATGAGCACTGGATTATTTTTCTTATCTGCAGTCTTAAAAGCATAAGGTATGAATAATGATCTTATAAAAATAAAGGGGTTTTTTACATAATTATACCTTAAACTTCAGTGGTTAATCAAAACTTCAAATGGTCTGAATTGCGAAGCATTCCTATAAACAAAAAGTAAATTAGCTTTTACATTGGTGAAACTGATAGCAATCCCATTTATCCATAAAATTCGGGAAAAAAAAACCCTAATTTTTCCAGGGATCTATAACTGAATCAAAATCTTGAAATCCTGAACTTATACAACACCTCCATTCCCTTAAAAAACAAGCAAACCAATGGGAGAAGTGGAAAAGGAGAGAGAGAGAAACTTTACTAAATGTCCCAGGATTAGTTTAGGATTAGTACTACTCTGTCATTTAGGAACTGGTAAAGAAATTTAAAGGTACAAATTCCCTGAAGAAAAAGGTTGTTCTTGATAATTTTTTTTTCTGGATTCAGGCTCAGTTTTTGTTTTGCCTGGTTTCAAATGTAATGGAAAGGATTGGTTTCTCTATTTTACACTGGGCAATCCAATAAAAAAGGGAATTGAAAATAATCATTAAAACAGTCTATGTTCTTATTTAAATGGCAAAATTCCTCAGGCCATGTTTTCATTAAAACCTTTGGGGGTTCTGGGGTTGGTTGGTTGGTTTTTGGGGTTTTGGTTGGTTTTTTGTTTGCGGGTTTTTTGGTGTTGATTGGTTGGTTGTTTCGGTGGAGTTTTTTGCTTCCTCCCCAAAAAGAAAAGCGTCTTTCTTGGTTTTCTTTTCATGCTTTTTTTTTCACTTCAGAGTGACCGATGTGAAACTGAGCATGTACCTTATGTGTCTGATCCAAGCCCAGGCAGTTCTTAAAAAGCAAGCACCTTTCACTTCCTCCCTTAGGAGCTGCTGGCTCTCCTGGGTGAATCACTTAAACTCTAATGTTTCCAGATTTTAAAAACATTACTAATCTAAGCTGAATCATTAGACTGGTACTCAACTATCATGCACAAGATATGTGCATTTCTTAGATGAGCCTTTAAAAGTAACCACCCTGGGAGAACATTGGGTTTGTGTGCTGAAGCAGCACCGGACATGGCTTCACTGCAGTCCATGCTTCCAGGTCTGCCTGGCTGCGCTAGACACCCTTTTTCCCCTAGTTTGGGTGGGTCTTTTACCTACTCCATACCTTGATTGGCTCCTCAGTGAAATAAAGATAGTCATATTCTAGCTGTTAAGCCTGTTTTTGAAAGCCTGTTTTCTCAAAACAGTTCTAAAATGGACTTTGCGATATTCACACTTGATAATAGTCCTGGTAATAATCGTAAGGAAGAGAATGTTATTATGTGAAGATGCTTATTTTGATTTTATTTTTCTGGTGTGATAAAGGATATTCACAGTGTTTAGTATTTCAGTAACTGGTTTTACTGAACCTGTATTTATGATGATCTTTGAAAAATAAGTAGTGGGAAGAAGTCTTAATATGGATTTGAATCTATGTATTAAAAAAGAGGCACAACTCATTGTTGAGGTGAAGAAATCATTGTAAATGGTAATCAGCATCACTTAGCCTTGGGTGTGAGTCTTAAAACTTTAAAGAATTTTGCAGGGACATAAGCTCTTTTTCATATGTGCTAAGCACAGCTGCAAAACCTTCAGTCTTGTCTCTTGGAGAGACACAGTTAATTTTGTGGTGTCGGCTCAAAGTTTTCTTTCCTGTCACTACAATGGTAGGTAAGCAATGATAATAAAATGCACTTAAAATTCCTAGCGACTGATCGAATTTGATTATGATGAAATGTATTCTACTGTATTTTATGTTTAGGTGTAAATCTAATTTTCATGGAATTATTTTTAAGCCAGAAAAATTAAAATATCCACTGGAAATACCAGCTTTAATCATAATAGCATAAATGCAGGATGGTAAAAGATAAACCAAACGAGTTTGCAAATTCCTGTGAGAGCTATGCTATGCATAGGACAGAGGGATAAATGGATAGACAGACAGGTAGCTAG
The DNA here is from genome assembly GCF_029207755.1 of Chamaea fasciata. Taxonomy (NCBI): domain Eukaryota; kingdom Metazoa; phylum Chordata; class Aves; order Passeriformes; family Sylviidae; genus Chamaea; species Chamaea fasciata. Next base: position 33,013,626 of record NW_027094091.1, on the reverse strand, counting down.
GTGCGTATCAGATATTGTAAGGTGTAATTGCCATAGAGCAAAGGAATGTGTGATATGAAATTAGATGCATGTGTTAATGAAGTAGGGAAATCGTATACATTTAAGACTTGTTCATCTTTCATTCACATGGATGTGTAAATACACAGAATAATAGTACCTGACAAAGAGCTAAGGGGAGGGTTAACATCCAGTGTCAGGTGGAGTGTTTAATGGATGAACTTAAAAGCAGATAACAATATAGCATCCCATGTATACTTTCATAATTGTGCATTCCCCCAGAGATAATGGATATCATTATCAGCGGCGCCTGTCCTAAGAAACTTGGCAAGGTTATGATTGTTTGTTACAGCTTTGGTTATATTAACATACACATTAATATTTATAAATATTTGATGTCATGTTAATTTTTCATATAAGATGATTTATGTAATGCTGCTGTGCCCTGTTAGAGGGCATTTGCAGTGTGCTTCATAAGGGAAGGGAATTGATGCATGTTCTTTAAGAGGACTTGCCTGTGTATTACAGTGCTCACAGTGCATTATTCTGGAGAACAGTGATTTAAGGATAAATTATCTGAATTGCAGATACACTCCATTAACATTTTAAATAAAACATAAAGAAAAGACCACTGTAGGAACTAAAACTATAATATCATCATGGGGTTTGGGGAGGTGGGGGAGGTGTGTTCTCCTAAATAGTGAGACTCCTTGGTTTGACCTATATTCCAAAACTTTTTTTTGTATATTGGGAGAAATAAATCATTATATTCATGACATAGTTGTAGACATTTGGGCGGAAATTCTGTATCAAATTTGCTAATAATTGTTGAAGAAATAATAAGTATAGATTATGTTGATATAGACGTCTCCATCCTTCGATGACAGAGATAGGTTACTATAAATCCAGCTCCTAGAAAACAAAATTTAGCTATGTCAAAGCAGTAAGTATGACTTCAGAAATGACAGAGATTTAAGTAATTATGCTGTTCAACTGGACAATTTCTCATTAATAACTGGAATCACAAATTATTGAACCTGTGAATTAGTGAATATACAAACAAGTGTGATGAAAGGATAGTGAATCGCAAAATGTAGGGGGGTTTCTTTTGACAAATGGAGCTTCATTTGGCAAATGTAGTTTAGTTTGTTCATAATACTTCACACTTATAGAAAAAGTCTTACAGGGTGTTCATGTAAAAAATTATATGTGCATAAGAGGAAACCTCGCTGCAGCATATTACCTGCTAAGCCTTCAGGAAATGGACTAAATCCCTTTTTGTGTATTCCCATGGACTTGAAAGTCTAGTGTAGTAGTATCACATAAATGTATTTGTTCATATATGTATTCTTCTGCAGAGAGCCACATTATTAATCAATTTATTTTACATGTTATACTTGGATTATGTTAAAAAAAAAAAAAGTATAGACAAGGGGTAAAAAAGAAAAAGAAAAAAAAAAAAAAAAAAAAAAAAAAAAAAAAAAAAAAACCACCAAGTGTTATTTATGGTATTTTTTGTTAATTTTTTAACCATGAATTTAGTGTCACTTGCAACTTCCAGAACTGATTTATACTGATGTGATATTTTTAAGGTTGTAGTTGATTAAAAAAACCCTCTAAGAATAACTCCTAAAATATACACGAAATATGTTAAGGAGCTAGCTCTAATTGCAGAAGTTTAAGGTGATAAGGAGCTATGACCATCTTTGATTTGATAATTCCATCTCAATGGCAGTCATCACTTTTCTTAAGGTATTTTGGTTTTGTCTTTTGAGTAGTAGTATGTGCAGTTACAATGTGGTTGGTAGGGAGCGGTGACTCCACATTTTGGCTCTGCCTCTCAGATTTTCTGTGTTATGTCAGGCCAGTTATTTAGCGTGCCTGTCTCTAACTTCATGTTCTATTTTACATATGTCTACTCATTATTCATCTGCTTTAATCCAGTTGTGTGAACAACTTCTGTAGCTTTTACAGAGGCAGCAATCACAGAAAGCAGCTCATCCCTTCTAAAATGGCTAACAGTTCTGGGACATACTCCGCATTTCTTTCCATTCCTCGAGTAGACGTTAGGTACAAAAAATTCCAGCTTCACTATGAAGCTATTTTTTGTGATAATAAAGATGAACTTTTGGAAGTCAGGATATGCAGAGAATTCCTTAGCTCAGCCTTCATAGGATACCAATCCATTCTTTTCAGGTACAATAATCCCACAAAAGTACCATATTTTTTCCTGCCACTTCTGAGGGGTTTCCTGACTGAGGAGTTTGTTTCTCAATATCTGTGACCAGGACACTTTCAAATCAAGGTGCAAACAATTGGGAAAATATAAACAAAGTATTATTTCAGAACTCAGAAATTACAAAACTGTATCTTTCAAAAAGTGGACATGATCAATGAATAATTTGTTTCTGAGATATGACCTACAGTTTTTCTTACTAGATTTTTTTTTTACATTATAATTTCTATTATCGATCTTTATTATTAAGTCTATAAAGTAGGTTTTTAACACAGATGGTGCTGTTTTAGTTGCATGTCAGCATTTGAGAGTTGGGAATCTGTTCCAGGTTAGTTAATCTGGAACCAACAATAATGTAGTCAGCACCTGATAAAAATAACAGCAGTATACAGGACCATTTGCCTAGGGGGAAAGAAAATACCTACAGATTTTATCTCAATATGGCTGTTTCAAAAATCATGTCTTTATAGCTTCAGATTGAATTGTAAAAATATAATATCTGAGGAACTTCTCTGGAAGGTATTTTACAAGTAGAGTCAAAAGAAAGGCTTGTTATCAGTCTTACCAGAAAGCCAATGCATGTTTTTCACACCACTCTGACTGCACATGTCAAGTATGTGTGCTTTGCTGTAAATCTCTGGAATCTCTGTAACTTGCACCGTAATTACCCAAACACCCACCTTGGTAACTGCAAAGTCTTTTGGCTTTTGAAGTCAGATGATAGGATTTCACTTTAAATCATAGATGTGAATGAATAGTATCTCTTGATTTTGGGGCCATCTGTTTTTAAAGTATTGCCTCTTCTTGTCCTGTGAAATATGAGCACATCTTCAAAACCACATCTATACTCTTACATAGACTTTGCCTTTGAGAATAATACTTTGATGAATTTGTGATTGGATTTGGTCAACAAAATCTATAATCTTTCAAAATAGTTAAAAAAAAAAAAAAACAAACCTGTCAGCACTTTGCCCCAGAATTGGATTAGACAATGTAGTAATGAGTGTTGTGTAAAATCTTATGCTGAAAGTGACAATACTAGATTTAGGCTACTATTTCTTAAATCCTCTTTTCAATTTTCAATACCAAACAAGAATTTCATCAGAGTTAAGTAGTGTGGAAGGGGAGGGTGAGAAGAAATTATAGAGAATCTCTGGGCTGGAACATGATTAAGTAGTCATACAATACAATAACTGAAACAACAATGGACATTAATTGGTCTTCTCTGTGGGAAATGTCAGTGTGGGCAGAGGATGGCGACGGTGAGAAGAAACGGCACATTTGTTCAAAATATAAGCACATATTGTCTAATGAAAATTTTAGAATAAATTTGATCATTTTTTAATGGTAAGATTGATTTATGCAGGGTTTAATAAATAAATCTATATTAGGCCAATTGTTGATAGCATTATTAGAGGAGGATTTCAAACAAAAGGCAAGGGTAAGGAAAAATTAACAAAAATATTGCCATTGGGTTTTTTGGACCACTAAAAACTCTTGTTCTTAATCACGTATTTTATTGATGAAATCCTAATGTTTGCTACAAAGAATGTGCAAGGGCAATGCTTTTTTAATTTTCATTACCTAAGTTGTAAGAAATTCAGACAATAAACAAAAGTCATATATAATGATAAGTACATTGAGTAATTAGAGGGGGAAAGCTGTAAGTAGATCTTGAGTTTTGTTAATACCAAAGCATGGCATTTGCAATATCTGTTTGCATGGCTTCTAGCCTTTTACCCTTCTAAGTGCTGAAGGCCTGCCCAGTGGGTGATCATAGCTGTGTGTTGGCAGTAAGAAAAGCCAAAGAGCACGCTCCATATTTTAGCTATGAGCATGGAAGCATGTATCCTATGTTCTGCGTAGTCCAGAACAAGCATCCTATTTAGTGATGTACAGTATAATTTCAGTTAGCAGCTAATTTCAGATTTTAAAAATCAACAAAAAATCAACACGTGCCAAGAGAAGTGATTCAGTAAGACTTTCTTGTGTGTATTGCTTTTTTTTTTTTTTTACAGTTGTAATACTGGGCAGTAGGTAGAATTCCAGGTAAGAACAGATGTAGCAGAGTGCACTGGAGAAAAGAATGCAATAAAACTCTTGTTGAGAAGTTACTATCAAAGTGGGTATTCTGTAAGGGAGTAGTTCACCAACTGATGATACAGGTAGAATGGAGATGCTTTCCAGCAAAGAGAGGTCTGGAACCTGTTCTTAATTTACAAAATAAAAGGTGGATTAAAGTCCTACACTATCCATGATATTGCATTATAACAGACTAAATGTTGGTCACAGTAATGAAAGGAAGACAATAAGTATACAAAACAGCAATACTGTTTTTAAGCAATGGGTAATTTTAAAAATTCATTAAATAAAATATTCTAGTGAATAGAAACACTGCAAGTGCTCGGTACTCAGTACAAATCACAGTAAAATACAAATACCAGTAAAATATTTAACATTTCATTATAAAATGGTAATATATACTGTAAAAATACACAAACATGAGTTATTAATGCATTGATGAAAAGGCATGAAGCTGTAACTGACATTTCTTTACAATCGCAACAAAGAAAGGTGACTAATTCCTTCCCATAAACTTAACATTAAAATGTTTTAAAGTAGGAAAAATAGTTAATGGAGCCATGGCCAGGCAAATTTAAAAACTGGTTCTTTCCTCAGCACAACTTTTGGATGGATTTTTATGAAGTATTTCTTAAAGCTGCTGCTACTACAAGTGAAGTAACTAGTAACTGGTACAAAGTGAGATTAGTAAAGCCATGCTATTTTGTTCTAACCTAAGTGTTTGAAATTCTCAACTAACTTATGTTAGTTTTTTCTTAAGGTGAATTGGTTTATTTATTCTAGATTTATTTATTTATTTATCTATTTATTCTAGATTAATTTTTTCCTGCTAAGGAAGGGCTTGTTTTGGGTTTTTTGCCTGTTGGGGTTTTTGTGGGGGGTTTTTTGTTGTTGTTTGTTTGTTTTGGGTTTTGTTTGTGTTGGGTTTTTTTTTTGTAACAAATATTAAATATTAAGATTCTTGCTTGTCATCCTGATATCTGTTTGTTTTACTGTAAGCTATACCACATATAATGTAGAAATTCAGACGTAAGTGGGGGGAGGCCAAATTTAAGCAGCTTTCAGTAGAGTGTGAAAATCAACCAGCATGTTGGTTATGACAAGGAATGTTTTCTCTAATTTCATCAATGGTTGTGCTCAGACTCATAAGTCAGCACAGCTAATCAAAGAAAGCCCCATAATAAAATTTCCATTTCTCTTCCTTGACAAACACAGGGCGCAAAGCAGCAATCTGGCCAAACAAAACTAGGAAAGAGGATCAGGCGAATAAAAGGCACTAGCAGAGAGAAGGATAGAGCATTTTGAACACTAGCATTTTTGGACATGTGGTTAGATACATTGTTTTCAGGATTGTAAGCACTGCTGATACTTTTCCTCTTGTTCATTCAGGTCTTCCTCTAGACATTTTCACCATGACACAGAATATATATTATTCTATTTTTTACTTTTCTACCACTTGTAGAAACATATCTAGGAGTATTGTATCTGAATATGCAATGTATTCTACTGAAAGTTTGTGTCAAAATAGTGAGAGATAATACATAAAATATTCAAAAGAGTAACTTATTTTATCCTTTGGTGAGCTAAGTTACAAAGCATCTTTTTAAAAAAGTGTAAGATACACCAAACTAAGCAGTCTCAAATCTATCAGCTCAGTACTAAGTGTTTGGCATGGCTGAATGAGAAAATTGCCTAAAAACTTTTAAAACCAACTGTTTTTTAATGCAATGTTTCAAAAATCTGACCGTTTTCCTAAAATGCTTCTTTTCCTTTTCTTGAGAATTACATTAAAAATGAAACCCACTTTCTGCTAGGCCACCTCTTCCCCTTTTGTAAAATTCAGAGATGGTGCAAAAGAGAAAGATTTTAAGTCACTTCTATGTAGTTAAGTGAAGGCTGAAATGGTCTGAGAAAACCTTCCACTCATTTTCTGGTTATTTTGAATTAAATGGGTTCGAATGATGCCACAAGGACTACTCAAAGAGCCAAGGTTAAGTTGAATCACTTCACTGATACTGGTACATTGTAAAAACTTCTTTTAATGCAAACCTTACCAGCTGACAACCAGCAGCAGTGAAGAGGTACAGTGGAGCTAAGGACTGGATAATGTCCCCTGCTGGGAAGGAAATGTCTTCTTTGGAAGATGAGGTTTCTGAAGATACTGTCTGAACTAAGTATTTCTTATTTAAAAATTGAAAAAAAAGAAAAAATTCATCTCAGCCGTTCTGTCTAGTTTCTGAAAGGACACTTGCTGACGAGCAATGGAATTTAAATAAAAAGAGATTTCTTTTTCAACTGTAGTCTGTCTGCTGGTCCCAGCACAGTCATATTTTAGTGAGCCGATGCCCACACATCTCCTGTGGTCAATTAAAGTGTAAAACTGAAGTGAAAGTATTGCAAGTATGAGAGAGCATTAAGAGGAATTTGAGGTGGACAAAGCTGTGGAAAAAAAGTCCAGAGCTTAAGTAAGGTGGATTTGTGTCTGACATGTGTGAACTGGAGGGGATGTACTTGGGGAGACCTAGTGCATGTCCTTGGGGAAGGTGACTGAGTGATCACTGATTTAGTCTGATGTCCAAACAGAAAAAATAAAGAGAGAGGAGGAATGTTTCAAGTAGAAGTGAAACAGAATAATGGAGAGGTTTAAAGTTACCAGGGAAAGAGTGTGAATCAGTTTGCTAATGCAAACTTTTTTTTTTTCCTAAGTCAAAAATGAAAGGTATTCCTTCCATTTATTTGATTGTTTAACTTTGCTTAGCATTTTAGTTTCAGATTTTTTTTCCCCCTAAAAATGGTGTTTCAAACTAAAATTTGATATTTATTTTATTGTAACATATTCCAAAGCTAAGCATTTGAAAGAAACTATCAGCTGATATTGAATAGAAAGAGAATATAAAGATGTTTCTTTTCATTAGACTACCATCATATAAATTTCTTATTTAAAGATAAGATAAATATTTGTTAACCAAAGGCTAAAATTTCTTAGTACTTGCTGTGAAAGCTAATGTTTATCCATCAAATATGTTTTTCATTTTTATGGTTTTTTGCTCATAAGTTATAGGAATAAAATGAATTAATATTAAAATTTGCAAAACTATATTCTACAAGTAAGATAAATCAAACTGTGGGTGCCTGCCTGTGAAATATTATTTCTGTGGTGGTGTTACATGATTTAATTAAACAATTGCTTCATGCACAGAGTGGCCCTGCTGTAGAAATGGACCACCAGTTTGTACCAAATGGGTTTTCCTTTGATTCTTTTCTACTTAAGTTGAAAAGTATTGCTGTATGTTTGTGATGGATTGCAAGGCAAAAGGTGATTTCCTGGTTAGGGAACATAACATGTCACCTGAAGAGCACAGCAATCAGTTTGCATCTGCTAAAGGTTTTTATGTGTTTAGGGGGGAGTAGCTCAAGCCCAGTGTTCACACTTGGTTCTACTGGGTTAGGTATTTTTTAGAAGCATTGCCAATGCTGTGCAGCACACTGCTTTCTGTCTCAGGCCTACTTGTCGGTTTCAAATTAGGCACACAAAATTCCAATGCCATTCAAACAATTCTGGAGTTTGAATTCTGGGCCCCAGTAGATTTCTTTTCTATGTAAAATACGAAAACATCATGTCCACAGTAGCACAGAGATGCCTGTGACAGAACTGATGATGTTTCCATAGAATTATAGAATACCCTGAGTTGGAAGGGACCCACAACAATCATAAAAGTCCAACTCCCTTTTTTTGGTGCATCATTCTGGTGGCATGTAGTAAGGAAGATCTGGCAAAATCTATTGATTATAGGTGATAAAATGAAATAGTGATTAACTACCTTTTCTCTCAGTCAGACTGGCCTCTACAAAAACTAAGTATTTGATCGTTAGAGTATCCTTGTATTTAAAAGCAGGATACATAATTACAGTTACATGGGCAACCTTGATTATTAATGTCATTGGTTGATTATTGACGGATATAGAAATCTCATTGCTCTTTGCATATCGCATCTTATTTTAAAGTGTACTAAGTATATGTGTCAAAATAGCTTGGAATTTACATGAGGATTAACACATCCCAGATGCACTTCCAGAAGCCAAAGTAGTCCTTACACATATAGAAAATAGAAAAATGAGGAATATTATCAGTAGAGACATGGAACCTATTATCAAATTACCAAAGGAAGTGGTGTGTGAATTTGATTATTGGCAGTGTTGTTACTTGTATTGCCATGGCTTCGATGAGCACTCAGACTCTGAGAGCTCTCAGGCACGCTGCATTAGATGTAGCATAAATGGAAAAAGACTTTTCCTGCTTCCAGGGAACTTTACTGTCTAAGCATTAAACAAAAGCAACAAGGCAATGCGGCTAATGGCAGCACAGCAGCATAAGGAGTACTGGTCAGCACAATCACAAATACTGTCCAAGCTTTTTGAACTTACCCTGGAAAAGAAAATCTCTAAGAACAATTTCTTCCAAGTATGAGAGGAATCGGGGCGGGGGGAAGCAGAGAGATGCATTTCAAATTTTAGGTGTTGGCAACAGCTACTGGTATCATATGCCAGGTTGACATGGGTGTTGAGCTCTTGACAGGAAGAAAGCAGTGACTGGCAGGATGGAAAAGGGCAATTGGAGGATCCTTAAAATGAAGATGTGGAGCTTACGTTTGGTACTAGAGAAGTAGCTGCCAGAGGAAGAAAGTGCTATTGCCACAGTACCCAAAATGGGCGAAGTGGCAGGCTGTACAAATACAGCCTTTGCAGCAATACTCGAGAAACTCATAAGCTACATAAAAATGGAATCGATAGATGTTTTTATCTATTTTTTTTAATTTCCATGATATAATTCTTTCTGACAGACACTACAAGTTTATTGTTCTGAGATTATTTTGAGAACTATTTGTTTTATAATGGAAAAATATAAATGCAGAGCTCTAGTGTTGCCAGCACATGAGCTATAGATTTCTTCTGCTGCTTCTTTATAATTTTCCATTTCTTTATCACTGCTGTAAGAACAGAAAAGCTGTATTTTTATAATGTGCATATGCAAAGGGTTTCACTAGTTTTCTACAAGTACTGAATATTTAACTATAGCCGTGTCCTTTAGAAAGCTTCCAAGAAGATTTATGTTGTAAAATGAAGATACTTAGGACTATTTCCTTTTCCATTTTGCCTTGTTGTAAGTCCTGTTCACAGAATGATGGTATAGCTTTTCTCTGAGTGGGCAAATGCTAGAACTGGCATTTTTTGGTTTTCTAAGACTCAGCCCTTTTGTCTGAATTCAGGGATTCGCTGTGATATCATCAACACATCATAGGTGTTCAATGGTCTGATGAAATTTTTGGCTTTTAAAAGATGCTGCCATTTCATCTTCTGTTGAAAGCTTTGATGAATGCACTACTGTGGATGTGCTCTTGATCCAATATAATTCAGGAGAAGTAATGTAGAATCAGACATGCTTTGTGCAATTACACTGCCATGAAATCAGCAGCACCAATATTGCACTGCTATGGTAGGAGCTGAGAGCTGAAAATATGAAGCTAGAAAAAGCAAAAGTGTGTTTTCTGTTGTCATCCTCCATTCTACTTCATTTTCCTGTATTTAAATTCTGGAAAAAAGGGAACAGAAAGAACTCATATATCCAGAAGTTGTGGGTGTTTAAACATCATCTCAACTAATATAGGTTGTGTTTAATAGATAACTGAAAGAAAACACAAACAGAAGGTTGAAAGCATACGATGGGAGGGACTACAGAAGTTCAAATTTGTATCAGTCTCAAAACCTTATCAACTACTGGTAGCTCTCTAATGCTGAGGTGAAATATGTAAAAGAGTACAGAGACCCACTCAAACTGTGATGTTTGTGCATATGGAAGTCATGTTCTGAATCTGAGGTAAATATCACAGAATCCAAGTGTATATCACTTTAAGTGGCTGAAGTCAATTCTGTTCTGAACTGCTGTTTGAGGTCAGAATTACATGGTAGACAATTCTTGTGTGTTTGTGTGAATTTATCACAGAAGACATTTGGAGTTTCCATATTTAGTTTCTAGTGTTTTAAGAACTCTATATATTCAATTCCATTTATTTCAGTTTTTAAAACAAACAAGCAAAACAAAACTGTATTTTTTAATGTGTTACGAACTTCTCTCAAGCCATAAAAATAAACACATTTGAACAAAAAGTATTTGGAAATCCAGAATCAGGATAACTTGTACATCCTGATGTAGCATAACTTTTAAAAAATTGAGTTCTAGTCTAGCAAAGTTGGCACAAGGGCATCAATATTAGCATCTGTGCCAAAGCTTTTGATTGCTGTCTGTATTTATCAATGTTTTCTGTGTCACTTGCTTAGTTTTCCTAAATGGAAATCTCTCTTGAGAGGATTGGCTTCCTGCATTATATTTCTTGTAACTTTTAAAAAGGTAAGGCTGATAGGCTGTGATGCAGTTAATGTACATATTAACAGAACTCTTGGTTATGGGTGCCAGGGTCTGGGAACAGAGGGAAGGATTAAAATAAGATCTTTACCTAGTAAACTGGGAGTTATCATGCTCTTCCATCTTCTTACATGGTGCCTGGACAGGGGTGTGGTTCTAGAGCTGACCTACCCTTTATCTGTGCCCTTGCTCCACAAAATTGTAGGTAAGAAGGAACCATGGAGCCTGGAGGAAGGGCAGCTTACCTCTTGCTTTCTGACTAGCACTCCTTCTTTTCCTAAGTTCCACTATCATCAGACTGTCCTGCCTTTCACAAATGGAAAGGAGACCCCATGGTTGCTAACAGCCTGTGGGGCACTACAGGTGATTATACCAACATATGTAGCATAATACCATATCAATACAGGAAATCAGCATTTTCAACCTATGCTCTTTTCTTTCCCACAAGAATCTTGGTGGGAAAGAAATGCCCAGGAGTACAAGCCGTTTCAACCACGAAAAATAATTAATATATATATATATATATATTTCAGAAAGAAGTTACATTCCATTGCCATGGAAACACATAATAAAACCTTCAAACAAGGTTCAAATAGGAATGCTGATGAACACAGATCCAAACCGAAGTGTACTTGCATACATTAGTCCTTAATAATAATACACCATTTATATTGCCAGAAGTGAGATGTTCTGAGAATAAATGAGAAGTGGTTATGTAAAAAAAGAAAACCGCAGTTATTTTTCTCTGATTAGCTGACACAGTTGGAAAAAGGACACAAGCTTCCAGATACAGAGCTCCTGCATCAGAATCCTCCATGAGTTATTTGCATTAAAGTGTTTGCTCTAAAAAGTAAGATAACACTTGGCAGGGAAAGTGAATATATATGTTTATATTTTTAATTTTATAAAGAAGTACTGAAACATCCAAAGCTTTTGTGAAATCAAGGGGAAAAAAGGGTTCTATCTTGAAGCTGAAAGGACCCAGAAAGTTGTGAACTTAACTGGTATTTTTTTATAGTATAAAGTTCCATATGTCTGTGTGTACACAGAGAGGTGTTGTAGCCCCATGGTAAATGTGTGATGTGCCTGTGTAAGGCTCAATAATCCAGCTCTTCTGAGGCAACTCCTGTGATTCCAAACCTCTAAGCCACTTCAAAGAACTCCTGTTTTAAAAAGTATCAAAGACATGCTGGGAGAAAAAAAAAAATTATCCTCTGAATAGAGGACAGTACCTGTCCAGTGGTCCCAAAGAAAAGTAACTGTCACTGTATGGAGTAGGCAATATTTAGGCCACAACAGTTTAGCATTTGCAGTCCCATGACATTCCAAGGCCTTTGTACTATTAGGAAAAGAAAGGGAGAATTCCCTCTGCCAGATACAAATCAGTGGTTATTTCTGGTGCTGAACATAAACACTGCTGGACAAGAAACAAGAAAACCTCTTCCCAAAAACCTAGAAGACACATGACTCCAACACAAAAGTATCTTTACTCTTTCAAACAAGTATTAGAAAACAAAAACAAAATTTTAAAAGAACGTACTATTTTTAGGTTTCGGGGGTTTTGTATTGTGGAAGAGATATGCATGAGCCCTTTACAAGTAGATGAATACCAAGAATAATTTAACAAGCAGAGTACATGTAATAGTCCAAATACAATAGATGTTGTAACAGCACTCACTTGGAGTGATCTGCCCCACCTCCGTCATGACTTTAATATTTTTTGTATGTAAATAAAACCAGTGAGCCATAGTATTGTGTGCTTTTCTTTCTGGAAGACAAGGCACCAGCATGAGTTTTTAATATATATATATGTTTCTTATGAACAACAAATACATTAGTGAAGATATTTCAGGATCTTGTGGTGCAGCCTTTCTGATGTAAGGCAAAATTATTAGACTTCGAATTTCCATTTGTGGGAAAGTCCTGTAAACACCTTCAGCTACTATTTATTTGTAGGCTGCTACAATTATGCCATATATGATTTGATTATTAGGGTTAGCAGGAGCATAGCTAATGGAATCAGTATCATGGCTACAGCAAGCTTTGTGAATTCTCCCTGCGAGTTTTCTGCATAACTACACTTGTGTCACTCACACAGCACAGGGGTACCCTAACAATTAATTGTAAACCAGAGGGAAACTTTTAATGGACCTGTTCTTGGGATCTCATGTTAAAAAAAAGAAAAGTTCCCATGAGTGAAGTATAAGTTAGCTTTTCCAGGGGGAAAAAAAGGAATGAATTACATTTCTCTTCTTGTCCTTTAAATGAATAGCATAGTTTGGGTGAAATTATCAGGCAATTGCATGCCTTTTATGCAGATAATGCTATTTGATGAAAGCGGTGTTTTGATCTGCTGAGGATAATACAGATCCAGGGTTGGATTCATTGGTAAGAGTAAAGCTGTCTTCTGTGATAACTTCATCTCAGCATGAGGTCAGACGGGGAAAACTGGGATGGGGGATTAAAAAATGACACAGTCGGAGCAGTATTCAGTTCCCTGCTGTGCTCCTGGCTGCACACTATAGCTTATGTTTCTGATCTGTTATGGTATTGTCTGCTTTTCTCTCCCAGAGCAGAAAGAGATTGCTTAAAACTTTTCTTTTTTCAGCTAGAGGGATTAGTTCAGTTCAGCTTTTTTAATTAAAGAAACTGTATCTTTTTCAATGTAATTTATGGCTGTACAAGAAGGCCATCAGCATTCATAACTTAGCACTATTACCTGTAACAAAGCCTAGCCATTCATTTTACATTCAGAAGGAAGAAATCACTGTTAAGATTTTTGAGGGTTAAAATATGATGATTGGCCTTACAATTGTGAAAGAATCACAGTTAACCATTGTCTCCTAAGAGTTTTCTGTTAAAGAACTTTGTTTACCTGTGCTTTCTTAATTAAATCCCTGTGACATCAGAATGGTGGTTAAAAAAATATTCTGATGTGTGGAAATACATCTGAGTTGTTTGTTTGGTTTTTTTCCCCACCACCAAAAAAAAAAAAAAAAAAGTGTAAAAATGCTCCCAAATATTAAAATGGCATCTACAGAAAATTGCTCTGTAACATTAGCCATGTCTTTTTCAGAACAATATTTCCGCTCAACAGATTGTCTAAATATGTAACTACTACCTTTATTAATAAGAAATAATATGCAAATAACTGACACATGTTCATGATGCCTAGAATGGTCAGTGGGTAAGTATGGCTGTAGATGTGTGTTTATGCATATATGTGTGTGTATGTATTTCTGTATTCATATAGATTTATATATCAATATATATACACACAGTTACATACATTTTTCAGCTCAGAGAGTTGAATTTACAGCACAATTTAAACAAGGTTAATAGCTAAAACCTTCAAATGTTTCAAATAAGGCCCATATGGTGATCACTTTACAAAGCATACAGGGACTGTGCTTAGGTTGCAACATACACATTTCCAACTAAATTCCATGCCAGATCAATTAGAAACAGTTCTCCTGAGCAGACAGGAACAAACACAGATTGTTACTACTCCACTGCCTGAACTTTTGTCTTCCAGGAATGAAAGCAAATATCTTGAATACAACATATTTTAGTACTAACAGCCTAAGATTTTTTTTTAACTTGTAGTATTTTAATAAAATTTCTTTTTTTGGCACATCAGAGCAATTAACATCCAAATTATCACAATAAAATAGCAGATTGCTATTAGAGCTTTTGGTTAGAGAGGTATGTTTTCCCAGACTGCATTTGTTAGTGATGTCTTCTGCTAGAAGGAGTACATGGCACAGAAGAAGAAGAAAAGGAAAGAACCAGACAACAGAAAAGCACTTTTGGGTTCCTTTTTCCTCATGCAAGGTGCTTTTCTTTAAATCATCTTTTCTGTACATTTCCTAAATCTGAACGATTTTCGGGTGTAATTTCTTGTTATTTTTTTAAATACGGCTTTTAGCTAGAAAGCTAGAAAGGGAAACAGAAATGTTAATTATGACTATGAAGCTTAGGTAAAACCAGGCCCCTTTTTTCTCTTATATAGAGTATATCATAAATTCTGATTATGACTTAATTACATAAACTTTTGTATGTTCATATAAGGTCTGTGTATTGACTTCTTAATTGCTATAAATATTCTGCGTTCCTCCTGTTAAAGGAAAATATGGATAGTTACCCCCAGCTACGGTTGCTGGGAAAGTGTTATACCAGCATACACAAATCTTACATTTTTCATGGCCTTGTGTCCTAACTCACACAATGATGGCAATGACGGCGCTTTGTGATGGCTCCTAGTTAGGAATACAAGGTGATTAAAATGATTATGTGCTTCGCTTCAAGGCCATAAGTTTAGCTCAGGCAGTAGTTCCTAATGCAGTGTTAACACAATATGAAAGGCATTTTTGTATTCCAAATCGTATGCAAACTCCTTCAGGTTCTTTCCTGAGGACCCAATGAAGAGGGTCAGCAGTTTTGTGCAGCTGAAGTGCATCATTTTCACCAGAGGTCAACTTCCCATATAGCTTTGTTTTATGCAGTGGAACACAAACTAATGTAGTGGAAAAGCATGACCCCCATTTAAAGGTTGATTTGTATGATAATCAGTACATTTAGTGGCTTCAAAATGAACGTGTGTAAGGCCCTATCTTGCTTTAATTAAGGTAATTAAGACATATTTCCCTCTGCAGACAGCTATTTAATTTTATGGCTTTGTCAGTGATCAGATTAGAATATTTGTTTTACAATTTTACCGCAACTCGATACTCGGGGAAAAAGTGCCTCTCGATGTGCTGCTGGCGGTGAGACGGGCGAGACAGCGCAGCCCTCGCCGCGGAGAGAGCGAGCCCAGCGCGGCTCCGCGTGTCCGCAGCCGCTCCGGTCCGGCGCTCCGCGCTCCCGCGCACTCGGGCTTCCCCTGGCGCCGGGGCGGCATGGGCGGCCCCTTCTTCCCAAGTTTCCCCGTTCCCACAGAGGAGGGGTGCGGTTCTCTCCGGGGCTTGGGGCAGAGCGTGGTCACGGCCGGTTCGTCACCTTGTGACCTGGCCCCGTCGCGGTTCGCGCTCGGCGCGGCGCGGGGACTGCGCGGGCTCAGCCATCCCGGCCGGGTTCAGCCATCCCGGCCGGGCAGCCGGGAGGGAACAGAGGCGGCTCCGCCGACAGCTCGAAAGCGGCCGCTCGGGCAGCTGCGAACTCTGTCCCTTCGCGGGGCTTGCAGGAGCCGGGAGCCGCGGAGCTGACCGCGGGAACTAATGGGGACAGTTGTTGCCATGTGATGACCAACCAGCAAGACCGGGTCGAAAGAAGAACTTTTTAAAAAAAAATTTTTTTAAATTACAGTTACAATTATGAGGTATCCTGACACATGGGAAATCCTGCTAGTTGTTTCCGTCACGTAGGGGCAATCCCTGCCTAGCTGCGTTAAAGCGCATCTTGACTCTTACCCCGAAAGAAAATGTATGGTTAGAAACAATTTCTTCCTCCATGAGCTGTAGATCCAGGACCGTTGACAGTGCAGAGATTTTGAGATCTGGTTTTTTTCAGATATGCGAGTATCCTAAAGAGCGTGGAGTCCTGGAACCAGAAAGTGCCGATGAGCTTGGCAAAGCCCGAGTTAACATTCAAGTACGGAAGGACACGTTAAGAACAGTTTGGAAAGTTTGCAAAGAACGTGACTATGTCTTGAATGTATGTCGTCTTTCGGAGTTACTGGTAGATTAGTGCAGGAGCCGGCATGTGTCACATCAGAGGACGTCCTGCTCTTTCCTCTCAGTAGCACCTACTGCCCAAAAAGATTTACTGATAGTCCCATCTGGAAAAAAATTTTTTTTAAAAAAAAATCTTCAAGTCGATGAGGAACGCATACCCTTTTGTACTGAAATAGTTCTTTCTGTACTGAAATAGTAAGCTTACTGGAAGTCCAAAAGAGTAAGGAATGGCTGCCGTGTGATTTTAGAGAGTTTAGTCACATTTAGTAGTTGACATTAGGAAGACAGTTTCCTACAAAGCTCTAACTCAAATGTGCCTGCACAATTTTCAAAGTAACTTAAACCCTGAAGACTGAAAGTTAATTAAATTTTGGTAAGCCTGGTAATGCCGCTTCAGTGATGTCCAAGAGTACCAAAATAACTTGCTCTGAACTTCAGATGTATATCAGTAAGTAGTTGACTTCTGCTGCCTATCCAGTAAACTTTGCACAAGGAAGGCATGATGTTATCCTTCTGTTTATAATAAAGCAGCATCCTAACTCAGTGTATTTGAGGCGAGTAAAAATTCAAATTAGTACTAGGTGAATGGATTTAGCAAAGGTATTGCGAATGGATGTAGTAGTAGTGCTTTAAATTTGCATTTGCAAAACATAGTTTTAAATATTGCTTTAGCAGTGGAAGCCAAAAGAAAAAAAATTGTAAGTAAAACCCCGAGTCTACAAGATTTGCTTTTAGTTTAGCAGAAATGCTGTTTTGTATAGTATGCAACAACAATTACAGCATTTGGTGTAAGTTCAGGGTTGATTGTTCCTGTGTGCCTAGCTATAGGCGTTTTGTAACAATGAATTTTGTGCAATTCTCATTTTCACACTTCGAGTGCTTTCTTATAAGGACAAAAGCCCTCTGTAGGATAATTTGTTTGAAAGACAAGGTCATGATGATTCCAGTTCTACCTGTATTGTCTCTCCACTGACCTGCACAGAACTCTCTCTAGAGAAGTCTCTGTCTCCTACTTTTTGAAATGAAATGCTGCCACTTCAGAGCCACCCACAAAGTCAGCAGAGAGTATTTATTTCAATCCCATTGGTTTAGTTGTCATATCTTTAAAATACTTTTGCAAACCTGTATTTAAAAGTAGTTACTTTTATTACAACTTTTCTGGGGATGAAGACACCTCATTGCCATTATAAAACACTTTTTTTTTTTTTTTCTGTGTGCTCAATATTATGTACTACACATTGGATGTACACTTAAAAAGGCTTGAAACATTTGTGGTTTTCCATTGCACTTGCTGTATAACGGTGCTGTGTGATGCTGGCTCTGTGTGTGTGGTACCTGCTGTAATTCCCACATGCTGACCTCAGCACTGTCGAATCAGTTTATATACCCGGGCACCTTGTCTCTCGGGTCGAGCCCAGCAAAGTACAAATGCAAAGAAAAACACAGGGCTAAAACATGGGCATGTGAGGGAAAACTGCTGGACTGATCATAGACAGCCCCCTCGCAATGCCCGTTGGTTACATCTGCAGTAACGTTTCCTTGATTAGGAGATATTTCCAGTTATTTCAGGACAGAGGAATATAGGGATTTTCCTTGGGAGCGTTTAAGATAACACAGTCGTGCATCTTTCATTACAGAGCCAGAGATGTGGTGGATAAAGTTAGGAAAATCAAAGTACTGCAGCGGCTAGCCAGCTAAACGTTCAAAGCTGTTCATCTGTCTAACTTCTCCGGGTGTTTCGCATCTCGCGTGTGAAACGCCTTTGAGTTTAAAAGGGAAGGATAAAGGCGTAAAAAGAGAGCGGTCGTAGGTAGGTAGGTAGGTAACATCTCAGTGTGTGAAAAGTTACAGCTACTACTTTGAGCCGAGAGGTTACTGAGGAGTCAGGGAGAAAAATAAGCAGAAGCGCCTTTGTACACCACGGCGAAATGGCATTAAAAGCAGATGTTAAACTGTAATCAGGTCACTCGGCACCCGGCTCCCGCCCAACTCCGAAAATTGCCGGGGTGCGGCGGAAAGGCCGGGCGGGGGGGCTGCGGGTGCCCGTGCGAGGGGCGGGCTGGCGGGCCGGGGAGCCCCGCCGGCACCCTCCGGCCTTGCCGGGCGGCCTCGCCGCGCCGCGCCGCGCCCGGGCTGCCGGCAGCGCCAACGAGCCTCGGCGGGCGGGCTGCCCGCGGCGCCAGCTCTGCTTGGCCAGCCGCGGTGCGGTGCTGCGGGGAGCTGCGGATTGTTTCCCCAAATTCTTTCCCTCCCCTGACAAAAATATATAGGTCCCCGCGGAAAACAAAATGCAGCGGAGGGATGCTTCATGCCCTGCCGGGTGGAGGGAACGCGCAGCGGAGCCGTGTAAGTTCATTAGTGTTTGCAATCAGGAGCACGCAGACACCCTCATCAGGGCAGACAGCGGCCAAGAGCCATTCATCAGCCTGAAGTGCCGCTCGCGGATGACCCCTAAATCACCGCCGGCGTCGTGGATGCGCTGATTAGACTCAGCGTGGGAGCCGCGCCACGGCACTCCACGAGAGCGGCGGGGACGGGGGGGCAGCAGGCTGAGGATCCGCAACCCGGTGGGTCGCGTCCCGGCCCGGGGCGGCGCGGGGAAGCACCGGGGGCCTCGGCCGGGTCCCCCACGTTACGGCGAAAGTAGGTGCTGGCGGCGGCGGCGGCGGCGGCGGCGGCGGCGGCTCCTCCCCGCGCTCCTCCCCCGCCCGGCACGTCGCCGTGCCCGCACCTTCGCCCTCTCCTCCCGCAAGAAGAGGGGCCAAACTCCCTACCCGCCCGGCGGGGGAGGAGGCGGGGAAAGTGAGCTCCGCGGGGCGCGTAAGCTCCCGCGGCGCGGGGCGCGGGCAGCAACTCGTGGCCCTCCCCCCGCCCGGCCCCCGGCCCTCCCCTCGCTCCCGCCCGCCCTCCGCTCCCGCCCGCCCGGCCTGACAAAGTGCCGGCGTGCGCCGCTTTCCCCCGCGCTGCTGCCGGGGCGCGGAGGCGGCGAGGCTCGCGGCGTGCCCGCGGTAAGTGGCGCGCTGCGCTCCGCGCCCGCGGCTGTCGGGCCGGCAGCGGGGAGCCGGGGCCGCTGCCCTCCGCCCGGACGAGAGCGGGCGAGAGCGCTGGGGGCCGGTGCGCGGGGCCCGGCGGAGCTTTCTGCGGCCCTCCGTCCCTCCTTTCCCAACCTCCCCCACGGTGGCACCGTTGGCGGCGGGACCTTCGCCGGGCGGTGGGCGGGAGTCGCGGGGCGCCCCCGGGACGCGCGGCTGCGGCCGGAGCGCGGCCCCAGGTAGGGCTGCGCGGGCGCGGGGGAGCTGGAGGAAGGGGCCGGGGACGCAACTTCATGTGGAAACTCCGCGGTGCCGGGCGGAAAACTGAGCGGCGGGGGGAGTGTTTGGGGTGGGAGGGGACTGGGTCTGGCAGCAGCGCTGCGCGGCCTCGGCGGCCTCGGAGCGGGGTCTGGGGCGGCTGTGTGCGCACTCCCGGGGGGGCTGAGTGCGCTCCCGGCGGCGCGGGGCGGCGGTGGGACTGGTCACCGCAGCAGTTTCAGTGCTTTCCCAAGTCGGCATCCTCACTTTCGGAAGATAAACGGAAGTGTCCGCACTCCTGTCCGGTGAGCGTAGTGGCGCGGGCGGAGGCGCGAAAGCTCGTCCGAGCAAGTTTCTGGTGGGTTTGGAACTTGTTGTTTGTTACCTCGGGTGTGCGGGCGCGGGGCGCTCCCGCCGGGTCCGGCCTCGCGCGGCGAGTTTGTCAAGCGGCGGCGGGCGGTGACAGGCTGCCGGGTGGTCTGTGCTCCAGAGCTGCTACCGGGGCTCCTCTTCCTGCTCCCCTGCTAAAGGAGGGGGTTTCTGAGACTCGCATCTGTAATGGTCTAGTCAGCAAACTGTAGTGAAAATCTTGTTACTATGCAGCGGAAACGCATGGCGACCAAAGAAATTGTATGTCACCATAGTTTGGGGAAAGAGGTGGCCTCCCCCGCGAAATTCCAAACATTTCTGGTGTCTGGTGGGGTTTTCCCTCACGTGTATGTAGGAAGCAGATCCACTGTTCTGTGGACTTAGAAGTTTTATGTTATGAAGTTGCTTTTAAGCAAAGTAATGTGAAAAGAGAACATACCCAAAATTCCCATCTTGATGTGCTCACCTGCTAAAAGTTTTTAACAGGAGCAATTTCCATAAGGTATCATGTAGACGTAAGCTCCTTTAAATATTTAGACTTAAAATATTTTTATAAGAAAACTTTAGCAGTTTTATTTTTCTACTGTCTAAATATCATGTGTCTCTTATGCTAAGCCTTAGTTCAATGCTTGTTTGGTTTTATTTCACTGTTACCCTTACATTTTATATATCCTTCCCCAGGCAGAGCACTTTGCTTCATACCACTGAGGAGTTATAGTGGTATTCTGTGGATGTATGCATCCTAAAATTCAGTCTAGTAAAGAGTATATTGAAGTATAAATGTTGCTCATCTGTGGTCTTACAGAGAAGTTAATTGCACAACACTTCAAGACACTCTATGAAAAATACCACTGCTCTCCCCTTCTAAAATAACCCAAGTGCTATTAAGAATTATTATTGCATTCACATCTAGGAGATTAGTGTAATATTGTATGCAGGGAAAAAAATCATAAATTATGCTTTTATGTAATATAAGAATAGTTCGGAAGAAGGGCCCCCATGTACGTATGAATATATATGAAAATTGTATCACTTAAATTTTCGAAAAAAATAACAGGTTGAGAAAAAATATTGTCTTACAATTCTGAAGCTTTGCTATTACAAACTTGATGGGTTATTTTCAGTGGTGTAGTAAATTAGGGGAGGGAAAAAACCCCAACAGTACAGAAATATTAGAAGCATACGTGTGATTAAAAATGGAAAGGGGTTCAATGGAGTGAACACTGAGATAAAAGATGCTGTTTGGTATAAGAAATGCTTGACTCCACCGAGATTCTTTTGTTTAATATGTTTTGAGGAAAAAAGAGTCCAAAATAACATTCATAATCCAGTTAGCAGGTTAAGACTGGTACTTCAGTCAAATCTCTTAGAGCGGGGAGTAATTATTCTCTGTTCAAATGAAAAAAGAGAAGAAAAGGATTTATTAATAGAAACTAGATTTAAAGTTACAAATGAGCACACTATGGCTGCTTTAATAAACATCTCTATATAGAAGTCCCATAAAATATTAGAAAATGAAATAATAACCTGATAGTATTTTTTGTCATCTCCTGGCCCCAACGATTAACAGATTATAGGCTTGGTGCAGTAAGATACTCAGAACCTTTACCTTTGGTTAAAATTAGTGAGCATTGTGCAGACTGATGCCCCTCTGGATTGATGCAAAAACTCCCATTAACTTGCATCAGTTTTGGATCGGGCCCAATAAAAGCTGAGGGTGCCCAGCAACTTGGAGGATCAGGTGCTGTTTGTGAAGGGGCATTGTGCTATATAGACTTAAAGGAGAAGAGATGCTAAGGTTTCAGGTCAGAACTGCTCTTATTTTTATAGCAATACTGCGCTTACTGTACTTAATGCTGCATTTCTGTTATAGAAAACTCCTCTCCTAGTGTACAATAGAAACTATAAAATTCTTGTAGAGCAAAATTATTATAGAGAAATGTTAAATTTTTTTTCAAAACATTATGCAAGTAAATTGTGCTTGTATAAGATTTAGGGGCTGATTTGAACTGTACTGATACTACACATTAGAGATTGTTAATAAGATTAACATATCTACATAATATTATTTTCTTTTAAGAATAACTTTTCTGTAGAATCTGCTCTATTTAATGAATACATTAGGTTTACTGTTTTAGTAAATGTAGTGATAATGTGACTCTATCACCTGCAAGTTTGTGTGGTATCAAATGCAAAAAAATATTAGCAGAAACAATTTTAGTGTGTTTATTAGAAAATTCTTGGTGTGATGAAATAATTTTTTTTTTTTTTTTTTTTTTTTACTTCAGGCTAACTTGTTAAATTAGTAAGTCTTTTCAGGATACTTGCATGGCATTCTTCTTAGACTGAAGAGTGTCTTAAAATAAATGCTTTATCATTCTAACAGGGTAGTATTATTTGCAGAGTTTTAGCTTATAGAAAATATTTCAGGGACCCATAGTTAAGGTTGGGGTTCACACTGTCAGCTGAGCAATTAAAAGACAGCCCTAAACATTTAATTTTTTGGAGGTAACAGAGGCTTTAAAGAAGTTACCATTGTAAAAATGTGCCGCTTTAACAGCCTTTCCTTAGTTCTAAAACTGATTAATTGCTGTGTCTTATAAAACCTGATTTATTTCATACTTTTTTCATACCAAGCATTACCATTATGAAGCTCTCCTTATAAGTGAGATTAATGTTTCTGAGCAAAGAAGTGGTTTGGAGGGCTGCATTCATTTTGAGTGCTACTCTAATCAATTTTAGATACAGTATTTCACAATGTATCAGTCTGCATCCGAACCTGCCTTATTATGTGGAATTAACTTGTTAGTGATTGATAGGAAGCCTGCTCCATCTCCAGAGGTGATTTGTTAGAAAACAAGTGTTACAGGTTCCAGGAGTTTGAGCACAGGGTCAGGCGACTCAGGTGCCCATTCTGTGGCCTGACTGAAGCTCGACAGAGAAGTTAGAAAAAGATGCTGTGCTGGTTTGTTTTTTTTGTTGTTGTTTTGTTTGTTTTTTTTAGCTAAAAAGCCCAACAAACCCCAAAAATCCTATAACCAAAATGCTACGGATACATTAAATGCTATTCCTTACTGTGGTATTGGGCTTCACAAACAGTCTGAAGTGACAGGTATGAGGCACAGGCAGTGTCTTTGTGCATCACTACGTGCTGTTACAATGCATGTCTCCTGGATTATTTGGGGGTCTAGCTTTAGCGTTTGAAATCAAAACTTGGAAGGCTAGTTTCAGATGACAAGGTGCACACCTACTGGATATTGCCTGCATAGTGTTTGAAAGGCATGCCGATGGTATTTTTTCTCTTCTAAAAGTAGCAAGGATTGTACTTGTTTCAATAGCTAGTGAAATATTTGCACATTCTGTCTGTGCACCTTTTGGTCTCGGCTTCACTACTATTTAATTCTTAACCAATAGGCTGTGGTCACACACTGCTGCTGAGTGTGATGCATAAACATTTGAAGTCCAGGAAAAAAATCTTCCTCAATAGTGAGAGAAAAAGAAGTTTAAAAAGGCCTAATCTAAAAAACATATATGATAAACCTCTGAAAATGGTAAACAATTCTAAGAAGATATAAGTGTTTGTATCTATTGTGAGGATGGTAATTTAAATCTAAATTATAGTTATTTATGTGTTTCTTGCAAGAACTAATGTGCTAATTGTATCTAGTACATTTTTAAAGTTTGCATATTGGACTAATTACATCAGTCTTTTAGTTCAGCTGTGCATGTAAACAGTAGCATAACGTTGCAATTGTAGAATTGCATGAAAATATTTCTGGTCTTATGTAGTAGTAGTAATAAAATAGTAGCAGAAGGAATAAAATTATAGAATGTTTATGAATACCAGGTTCTAAGTGCTCCTCACCTTTTAGTTCCATCTGGCTTTATGGAACAAACATTATTTGTTCAGGTTCATTTTAATATTGCAACTGAAATAGCTGCTACTGAACAAATATAAAGGGAATAATATCTTAAACGGATACTAAAATGGAGAGTACTACATGAACTGTATCTCTGATTGCCTTCTTAGATGCAAGTCTGTCCGCATGTTCCATGCTTTCACCTTATAGACAATTTACTGTTGTTTTAAAATACATTTTAGGCGAAGCTGATGCTTGGATGACACAAGGTTGAAAAGTAGTTTTAGTCTGGAACTGTCTTGTGTTGATATATGCCGTGAGTCTTGCAAAGAAGTGGGTGTGCTTTTATAATTCAGACTGAAATTCAACATACAAGTTCAAGCCTAGGTGACCTAATTATTTTAAATTTTGCAACTTGAGTCTGTAACAGATTGAGCTTGTTGATACTTGGTGTGTATGTTTGTGTCTACAAAAATAGTTAATTGCAAACATTAGTGCCTAGATGTATTGAAAACAAAACAGTAAACTAGAAACTGCAAAGTGCTGTACTAAATTCAGCTCTGATAACGTACTCTGCAAATCCACTGAAATCAGCAAATTACCTGGATTGTCATGTACTAGTGAACCGGGAGGCTGTAGAAGAACTTTGTGTTAAAATCTCTTAATAACTGAAATGTGCATTAAAAGTTATAGTAATTTTGGTTCACTTTTACAGTAGGAGTTCATGAATGCAAATTCATTCTTCATGTATAAAAGAAAGCAACTTTTCAACTTGAGAAAAATGTTTTAAATTATTTTTGTTTACTTTCCTGGCATTTATATTTTTGTCATGCTGCTAGTAAACCTTTAAAATGAAAACCTTAACATGCACTAGCCATGGATTATAATTATGTGATTATAGTCTCTATGCCTCTTTTTCCCCCCCCCCCCCCCCCCCAACATACCTCCATTCCATCCCTGACAAAACGCTGCAACGATTGCAGAAATTTTTACTGCAAAACAGATTTGCTAACTTGGTTTACTCTTTCAAGTAATTTATTTTCAAATAAAGGAGAATATCTTTTATTATGACGGTCTGAAATCTGTATTCTATAAACCTTTATATTTCATGAGTTAAGACTTAGATGTGTCCTTTGCATCTGAATTACAGAAGTGTAAAATTGCAGCTTGCAAAAATCTTAAAATATTATGACTTCAATTTTTCCTGTAACAGCATAGGAAAACATTCAGAAAAGCAGCAGTTATTATTGTAAAAGCTGTCTTGGTGTGGAACTTAGAATGTGTTGCGTTGAAATCAGTTGTGCTGGTGGTGTTATTTTTCAACATTGTATTGAATTTCTAATAGTATTCTTGACAGTGGTTAAGCCAACGTACAAAGGAGCTAATGTGTCTTATTTCCTTATTTGAGTCTTGACAATTTTTAGTGTCTTAAGAAAACTGTCAAGGGTAAAATTGGTAAAATACAGATTTAAAACATTTTTCTTGGCAGGAGTTGAATAGAAATTGCATGTGAGAATTCTTAGAGGAGGGGGAAAGAAATTAATCACCACACAATTTATTATAATACAGCAATAGATTCCTATATCATAGAAGTCCTTGATACACTTTGACTGGATCATGGAGGGGGGTGACAATGTACTGGTTGAAGAAATCATCATTGCTAATAAGTGTTACTTTAGATTAGCAAATGAAAGACTGCATAGTCCTTCAAAGGCCTCATCCATTCTCATTATAATGCTTTGAACATTTGTCTGACCTTTCTAAAGAAATTCTACAGAAACTTTTTGCTTAGGGCTCCACATAAATAAACTGACCAGCACTTGTCTCAAGAAGTTTGTAATCTAATGACGGGAGCAATAATACATCTTTTTAACACAAATATATCAAATGTTACTTGCCACAGCAAATTGTTAATTTATTTTAAAATATCACAAAGTAATACTTGAGACTAATGAGTGTAAAGCGGCTTTTTAAAAGCAAATAATATCACAGTTCTCGAACAAATGTCTAAAACCAAATTGTATTGCTAAAATTTTTCTCTCAGCTTTGTTACGGTTTATACCTATAGAAAGCTGGAGTAGGTGGAGTAGTTTTGTTTTCAAGGCTGAGCATGTGAAAGTTTGTGCAGCTAGGACATGCCCAGCTGAAGCAAACCAGCATACCCTACTCACCTCAGTGAAGACATTGCCATTTACCTTCTGGGTCATGACACGTAGGGCTATGCTCATGAAACACTTCCAATTTAGATTTCATTTTAACTCTTTTTTTTTTCTCTCTCTCTTTTTTATAAGCAGTTTATTTCTTTCCCTTTTTAAAATACATGGCTTATTTGAATAGGCTTTGGTGCCTCTCAAAAGCATCATGGCTCAGATAGGTTTTTTCCATTGAAATAAAAAAACTCTTATTCTGTTAGTAAACTCGGCAAAGCAGAAAATAATTTATTTTATTAAATCAGATTTTTTAAAAGAAAGACATTCTTTATTCATGCTACTGAATATATTCAAGCATTTTATGTCTCCCTGCTCCTTTTAAGAGACATTCTTGATTTCTATGTCAAAAGGTTGAGTAGCAGCATCCAAACCTATGCAACTGGAACTGAGGAAAGATACTATATTCCAACAAATCAGCTGCTTGAAATCCTGGTTACAAGTTGGGGGTGTTCGTGTACTGCTTTAGAAACAAAGGCAGAGTCACTGGAAGTCTTAACGTTGAGGCAGCAGTTACTGAATGACCATTTGTTCACCATTGTTCCCATGCTTGAAGGCAGAAATGTTGCATTTTTAAAGTAATGAAGGAACTGGAGAAGTGCTGGACCTCTGCAAATGACTGAGCTTAGTCCAGACAAATAAACAGGTAATTGAGAGTGCTGAGGAGTTCTAGGTTGCATTTGGTATATCAGACTGATAAATGTGAAATCCTCAAATTCAGTTTCCCTTCATCCATAACTAGTTAGAAAATTAAAAATTTAGGCAGAAAATAGCCCTTTAGTATTGTATAGATGGTAGGAAGTATTCTTTTTTATATCTTGCTTTGCTGGTAATATGCACACATATACACGTGTTTTGGATTGGCTAACCTTCAATTATTACTCTGGGTTTAGTGTAAATTGATGACAGATGAATGAAAGGCTTTCCTGGCAGATTTTTTAAAATATAGATGTGTATCTGCACGTGCCCGTACTTTGACCATTCAATATTGACTTAGTAAACATACAGTACAAAATTACAGGAGGATTTGTCCTTTCCCCCTCATTTGTCTGACAATTGCAGAAGTTTGTCTTAGAGTCAAAAAAAACATAGGGTCTGAAATCCACAGTGACATCTCAGTGAGTGCTGGGAGCAGAAGTGCTCATCACCTATCAGGACGTTTTTCACTCATTTGTGTATTGACAGAGTATGAAAAAGACCCTCCTAGTAATCCAGTCTATCTAAAGGTATGGTAACTCAGAAATGCAACTATGAATGACTGTGCTCTACAGGAAACCTAGAAGTAATAAGTGATTAGAAAAGCTGGGGTTTTATTTTCTTTCTTGAGTGAAGAGTATCTTAGCATGAAAATGTTACTTAGCATGAAATAGTTATAATTACATTTAGAAATGTTTTAAGTAGCTTAAAAATGCGTAGCTGCTTTTATTATTCTTTTGATAATTTCATGTTAATTGTGGAGTGATACAGGGTTAATGATATAAAATGTTAGCACTATTAATGGTATGTTTAAGAACAGTGCAGACATTACATTCAGTAAACTGAATATGTGGGCCTCATAAATAAATGCTGAATTATAATACAAAGCACACCATGACCAAATTAATTAGTATGTTTAATCTAGTGAATTCCAGCTAGGCTGCATACAATATGGACGTGTATTTAATTTCTAAATTTAATATTAGCTGCATAAGTCAACTGTTACTTAATCAGTGCAGATCAGTAATAGAAATGTAATATATCCGGGATTTTACATAGGCTTTTCTCTTCAAATAAGGTGTTTTAACATTGTTTGAGATTTTAAATATTGTAATTTAAAAAAAGGATGTGGGTACAAGTGTTTCCCATGTTCTCCCCATAATTTGTTGTCATCAGGAGGTAGAATTCCTGAGGTCCAAAATAAAATATTCATTCAGTCAAAATGGCGACACTCATTAAAATTCATTCAAGGATCTAGGGCAGAATATTTTGTGTTTGCTTATTTGATACAAAATTTTCTGTTCGTTGCTTTGCTTTAATTATTGTTATATCTGATTTTGTTTATTTGGGTAGAGTTAAAATGTCAGTAGAATAATCTTGGGTTTTCATCTGAAAGCCTTACTTTTCAAAGAAAGTGGAAAATAAAAACTATTTAATTTTTCAATAACCTGTGAGTGCTGTAGATTTTTCTTCCTGTAAATTGCAAGAATTAGATTTTTATCACGTGAGCTATAGGGCATACAGATTTTCTTGAACTCATCTTCTGAATTCTTAAATGTGAGTTTAGGATAGAAATAGGAAATTGGGTGGTATTGAGTCCAGTTTTGAAAACCTCTAAATAATCTGTTCAGTTGGTAGTTTCAGGGACTTCAATGAGACTGCGTAGTGAATAGGCATTGTCCCTGTGATCAGTGGTCTATAGGCTTAGGCTCACTGCTTTCAGAGGAAAGTCTGAGAATAATCAGCATGTGTTTTCTTCTTTTTTTTTCTTGATACGGGATTACACACTCTGCCTGTAACCTTTGATATAAATCTACCTTTGCTTTGTGTTCTTTTTTTAGTAAATACTTGACTAGAAATGAGTTGATGAACTGCTCAGTTTTTGTGGAGAGCCCATAAAGCACAGAATGGGCTGACTGCATTCTGGTTCTCAGTCAAACCTTATTGTTAAATGTATTTAGGATGGTTTCCACCCCCGTTCCCAGCATTTGGAACAAGCAAATCCAATAACTGTTTATTTGCTGAGCCACACAAAGGCGTGCTCTTGTCCAAAAGGGGGCACAGTGAGGTTACGCCCGTGCCACCATGTTAAACACAGTGCTGGAACTTTCCCACGTGCTGGGACACCATCATCTGTGTGGCTTAATTCCTAAAGAGCTCCCTTATGGCATTTTGATCTGTACTGATTCATGGGACTTCCAAACAATTCTTGGGCACGGTTTAGCAGTTAAGACCGGAGATGTATTTGTTCTGGGAACCATTCACATTAAGCACTTTGCTTCCAGCTTCCTGATTTAGAGGTTAAGACTTGTTACTAGCACAGACCTGATTTAATTAGACCAGCTTTAAGCACAGTTTTGGACAAGGTGACCTCCAGAAGTCCTTTCCAACCTAAATTATTGGGCAATTCCAAGTCTTTTGGTTGCACTCCTTGCAGTCCTTCTTGGGGACGTTGAATTGACTGTTTGGGTGTCACACCTGAATTCAGTGTTGCCAATGGTAATTCTATTGACTGCACTTCCAAAAACAATTTTTTTAACAGGCTCAGAAGTAAAATCATCGTATTTGTGTTTTAATCAGTTTACATAAACAAATGTTAGTGTTTTATAACCTGTTGTAGGAGTAAGGTTTTTTCCACCCTGCTTGTGTAAGATTGCTCCTATTAACTTAACAAGAGGATCTGTGGGCGTGGACAAGCATAAAGAGGACTCTCCGTGTTAGAATCGTTGTTAGGTGCAGTAAGTTTTCCTGCACTAGAAACTTGATACAATTAATTTAAATATTAAGTAAAAACTAGCTTCATTTTAGTCTCTACACCTGCTAATTATTACTTACTGCTAACCTGACAGAATTTAAGTTTACTGATTTATGATAAGTGCACAATAGCTACCTGTTTATGGGCAACATCATGCAAGAAAACCAGATTAACACCTTTTTTGTTAAGGTTTTTATTGTGAGTCTGGATTAAAGATGAAATTAACTGATTAATTATGAGAATCAAATCTGTAGGGGTTTTTAAAGTTTTTCTTTTTGTATGGTTGGCTAAGGAATATACAAGAGTAACAAGTTACAATGCTAGTTTTTCTAATATTAATGAAAAAATCATTAAAAAACCTCACTAACCCATCACTTTTTGTCTGTGAAGAGGCTTTGTTTACATCTAGCTTAAATGAAAGCTACATTACCAGATACCACGTTGAACTGTCGTAAACCCACTTAAAATCCCGTGTGGGCTGTAGTCCTGTGAGCCCAAGAGGTTGAATGAAACCTTAAGGAGGTTTCTTTGCAGGATCTTCTTTGCAGTGCTTCAGTGTCATACCCACTCCATGGAGGAAAAGAAATGAAACAGCCTATAAGGGGTCTTGTCTGCCTGAGATTAGGCACCCAAATGGGTGATCTTTGTGAAGGTCTTTAAGGCATGTTGTGACCTTCTCCCTATTGCTTTGAAAGCTGGACACTTTCTGCAGTAGCTCTGCTTTGAGGTGCCTGAAGCATAGTCTCAGTTTAGTGATTTAAGCTAAACAGACGGCATTTCATACGTGCTGCCTCAACCAAAACTGCATCAACAGCTATGAAAGCATGTAGAAATAGTGTGGAAGCTAAGGGTTTCTTTGACTGGAACTAAAGTAATTATTTGCAGGTTTGCTTTTTTAATAAAAAAAAATTATTAATTTTTTTTAGTATTGTAACTGAAATCATGTTACAGATGTTTCAAAACTGTTGTTTCATCAATGATTTGTAGGTTGAATTTTGTCCTCAGGTTAAAATAGGACCTTGACTTCTAAATTAACATACAGGATCTTCATATTAGAAGCAAATGTTGCTTCAAATATGTAGAAGGTTTCATGTTTTTAATATGGATTGATTCAGGGGAAAAAGCTTTATAAATTATTTGCTTATAAACAGGTAAACGCTGTATCTACTGGTATTTTGAATATTTTTTTAAAATGCAATTAAAACAATTTGAAATTACAAAATGTGCAAAAATTGGGTTAACTGCAAATAACTATTAAAACTGTTGTAGTTCACTGATGTTTTCAAAAATGTAAACAGATAGTAGATGTGGACTTTTCTCCCCCTTGTAACATTACCATTGTATTTAATTTCATATCCTATAAATCAAAAGTACCAGAGTTTCTAAATGCTTGGTCTTAATATTTCTTCTTCCTGCTCTCCTGTGCCATTCATATGGCTGTTTCACTCAGCCCTGTTGCATTTCTCCCTGATGGCTGAAAATGACTGTTAGGTATCAATTTCAACTTGCAGAAGACGGGTTATGTGATTTTTTTGGGTGAAAAGTGCAGGAGCGGCTGGTTCTTTTGTCTCCTCTGTGGTGGTTCATAACTGTTTTTAAAAAACAGTAAGGTGGTGGTTTGATTAACGGTTTAAGCTTTTATAAGCTGTCAGTGCATCCTTTAAAAATAAAAAATTGCCATCTTGCATCCTGTCCTCTGTGTTGCCCTCTTCCTTGTTGTAAACTCAGCTGTTTGCTTGTCTGTATACTGAATTCAGAGCAGCAGTATAGTTAAAAGAGATTTTGAATGCTTAATTTTCAATTTTTATAATTTTTTTTTCTTTTTTTTTGCTGGATTAGTAGTAGCACTGACCCAGTTCAACAGACAGCCACAGCATAGTGGTAGGTGTAGGGCTGGAATATAAGGAGGATAGGACTGCATTTTTAGTTTGTTTTTAAAAAGGGAGTAGCACACCACCTACATTTTCCTTACTTATTAAATTAGAAACACCTACAGGAAAAAAGTCAGTCCTAGAAAAAAGTTTGCAACACATGTTTTTACTCTCTGCCAATTGCTCTGTTTTGTGCTCAGCATCACAGCGGAAAACCTTTGGGACCAACCTAACCAAGAGAAACCATAAGTAAAAGAGAGGAAATTGAAATGCAAGACTGCCTCTTTACTTCCCCCCTCCAATAACTGCATGTTCATTCATATATGTAGGACCACATGGTTGCTTGATGGGGTTGTTTTTCCATTATATATGCCATTTATAGAAGGAAAAACAACGATGCTGAGTCCAGAGGAGGGCTGCCAAGTTGATCAGAGGATGGCCACCTTTCCTATGAGGAAAGGCTGAGAG
This sequence comes from Chamaea fasciata, assembly GCF_029207755.1. Classification (NCBI taxonomy): domain Eukaryota; kingdom Metazoa; phylum Chordata; class Aves; order Passeriformes; family Sylviidae; genus Chamaea; species Chamaea fasciata. Next base: position 32,981,702 of record NW_027094091.1, on the reverse strand, counting down.
AATTGGGATTGTTCAGCCAGGGAAAGAGAAGGCTTTGGGGTAACCTAATTGCCACCTTCCAGTACCTGAAGGGATCTTGCAGGACAGTTGGAGATGGACTTTTTACAAGAGCATGTGGTGACAGAACAAGGAGGAATGGCTTCAAACTGAAAGAGATTAGGTTTAGACTGGATGGTGGGAAGAAATTCTTTACTGTGGGGTGGCGAGGTGGGATATCTTGGCAATTGCCACTTGTTTACAGAGGGTGTAACAGGGCTGATTTCTTTAGCCTATGTACTTTGGTGTTTGAGTTTTTTGAAATAGCAGACATTGTCAGTAGTGTCAGTGCTATCAATGCCTGTGTTGGTGGTTTGTGCTTTTTGAAGTTTTCAAGGAAAGACTAACCTGGAATTGATTGCTTTGTCTGAGAAACAAACCTGAAAAAGAGGAGATACAGCTATTTATATAGCTTTTCTCTCTGCCCACCTATTTCTCTTTCCAGACATGGATATATAAAGGGATCATAGGGGTTTTCACACTTTAACCCTTCCCTTTAGTATCAGGTGGTGTGACAGCAGGTAATTCTGCATTCTGTGATGGACTTATGGTTATGCCTTGTGCAGCCTTGCTGTTTGGAGGCAGCACAATTCAGTTCCTGTTTTTTCCTGGAGAAGGTCATCATCACTTAGCTATAGGTTATGATGCTGATGCTTTTATTTTTCCTGTTGGGGCTGTTCTGTTACCCATGAACAACAGATTCATTGGATCAGAAGAGGGCAAAGAAGGGGGGATGTGTCACTGCAGCCTGATGCTTAGGGCATGCATCTGAGAACAGGAGAACTTACAGCTTCTTTTAATCTGCCAGAAGTGTCCTTTTCCTTCATTCCTGGTGCTGACATGAGAGTTGGTATGCCTTTGGGCTGAGCCCGAATTTAATTCATCTGTCTTAGACACATAGATACGTGTGTATATATGTATTTTTTTTTTCTTTTTTTTCCCCCCTGAAATTAATTTTTCTTTTCCTTTTTTTCAGTTAGATTTTGCTAGCTCCATTTGCGAAGTGTCTCTTGGTGCCACAGTACAGTTGTTGGTGCTGGCACACAAGAGGAAGGAATCGGTATCTGAAACTGGGAATAAGAAATTGCTAAGAGGGCTGGAAATGCACTTTTAAAAGGGATTATGTGGTATTAAAACATGTATCTACAACATGAACGTATAGCTCCTGAAAAACCAGGATGGAAAAACATGACCACTTACTGGTTATAAGGATTGTTACCACTTTCCTAGTCCAAATCTGAAGCCAAAGGCATGTGTACCATTTTGAATTAGACATTTGTTTTTCTCTAGGGAAACAATTGCCAGTTTGGCCTTTGGGTCAGATTGTGGTCCACATGGGACCAGTTTTGTACATGCAAAGGGAAGAAATATAAAATGAAAATCATGTGTCAAAGTAAACAGTTCCAAAATTAAATATAATAGCTTAAAAAAATTCTTTATTTCTCATGCTGTAAGTGGCGCAGTGTTTCTGATGTAATTCAGCAGATTATTCCTGTGTGCACGAGAACCTGAGCCTGCCCTCTAGTCACTTGCATGCTTGTCACCACGGTGAGAACAGAACTGCTGTCAGTACAGGTTGAAACACAGCTGATGCTCCAAACGTTTTTCAGTTGTTCATGAATAGAAGTTACCAGTGGAGTTTATCACGTGTCATAAAACCTGTGGAGTTTATCCTTATTTTACAGACATGAGCACTGAAAGGCAATGAAAGACAGTTTGCTTGTAGGACCACAAGAAATTAAGAGTAGGGGCTCTCCTATAACCTGACTTCTCCTTAGGTGGTAGGGAGGATGGTTCATGTTCTTTATAGGCTTATTTTTGTCTTGCCCTTAATTTTGACTTGGTGCATTAATTTGTCTTAAAATTTTCTAGAAGCCTATACTTGTGTATAAAGTGAAGTGTGTCAGGCTGTGGCTGTGAGTTGCCTGTCCTCAAATATGGCCATGTTTCAAAGGGGAAGACATTTTCACTCCATTCCTTTGGTTTGAAAATCATCACCACTGTTGCTTCCTAGCTCCAGTGTGATTAAATTTCTTTGCAAAACCTTGCTGGGTATATACAAAGAAACAAGGTACTGGCTAACCATGTTTTTAATAATTTTAGGTGACAGGCTCAGCAGCTCACACATTTTAATACTATCAATTCCTTGCAGCTGCCATCAGTGAAAACAGTGATTGTTCTGAAGTGTACATGGTAGCACAGGCATGGCCTTAAATTAAGTAGTCTCAAAAATATTCCCATGATGGTGTACAGTATGCCTTGTGAATGTAGATTTGCTGCCTTTTTTTTTCTTAGTTGCACCTTACCCTTTAAAGCTATGAATCAGATGAAGAAGTCATTGAGGGGAAATGTTTTATATCTAGACACTGATGCTCCTGTCCTTTAACTTGGCTAATTGAAGTCTGTTGTTTCGGTGTTACGCAACTGTTATTAGATAGTTGGCTTCACAAATTTGTAGAGATCACAGTTAAAATGAGTTTATTCCATTTTCTCAAGAGTATAAAAACATGCATTAACAGCAATATAAACATATTTTACCAAATCCTATGGACCTTTTATGACTTGGGTTATCTTTTTGGATCACAAGCTTACTTCTATATGTATAGTTGCTACTTAAGAGAATTTTGATGTTTTCTCAGAGGTGAGGTAGTTATCAAGAAAAAGAAGTATTCGAAAAATAAAGATCCTGACAGTATTTGGAGCTTGACCATGCTTCTTTATAAGAGAGCTTTGAGAGAAAAGATGATGACATAGAATAATGTGTTTCACCCACAAACCAGCCTAAATAAGAAGACTAAAATAAATAAAAACCAGTCTAAATAAGAAGACTAGTCTAAAAAGAAGACAAATTCTGGTATTTTTCTGTTTCATTTCATGAACCCAAGCTAAGAGATATTCCAGTCTAGGTGTGTATTGTTGAGACCTAATGTGTTTTTACCCTTACCAGTTTACATACTGGAGCAGTTAATGTTAACCTGGTTTCCAACAGTGTGAGCTGAGCTGTGCTGGGTTTAAAGAGGCTGGGTGGAGGTAGCTGAGTTCCTGGTTGAACGGTCCTGGAGCAGGAGGAAGATTGTGTGCAGTGCTCAGCCTCTTCAGGCTGAGCTGCATCTGTTGAAAAGTCACAGGGTGGAGGATGCAGCTCACCAGACAGGATTATTTTTCCAAAGTGGGAAAACATCTCTAGAGCATTCCCAATCAGGTGATGTTTTCATTGTACGTTTAGAAAGTTCTCAGGTGACAGCTGAGATGAAAAAGGCATACTCATTTAGTGTGTAAAGCATTTAGACTCCAAAGTCTCCCGTGCTTCGTGAGATTAAGGACCATTTGCTTGAAAAGAGAGAATGTTTCATCCATCACCTTTCGTCTGATTTCAGTTATGCAATGTCCTTGGATCAACTTGGAAAAGTAAGGTTAGGGAAGTAATTTTTTTTTTTTTTAAGCTGCCTTAGAAAGAGAATCATTTGCCCATGGTGAACTGTGAATCATGAACTGCAGCTTTGCCTAGTGCTTGGTCTGTGGGTCATTGTTCAGAAGGCCCTGGAATGAATGCATTATCCTCCAGAAAAGAAAACACTGAATTTCAGTTCTAAGAGATGTCCTTTCTCTTTCTTTTTTCTGTCAGCTCATCATTAACAATTTATGGACTGAGATGGCTGGCTTTGATTTGTCCATAAGGATAGCTAGATTATTTTGTGGCTCTTCCAGTTTTTTTTTTGTAGGCTACTCTGACTCAGTGCCAGTTTGATCTAAATCCTTATTACTTTCTCCACTTTTTTTTTTTTTTTTCATTTTTAACAGCTTTCTGATTTCCATGTGCCTTTCTTATTTTGAAATGGTGTACGAAACATCTGTCTGACTAGAGTTTTTTAGTGTTTAGCTTTACTGAAATATTTAATGTAATACTTTTTTCCTTGAAAACACATGATACCTAGTGATCCTGTTTATCTGTTGTCATTACTTCTTGTTTTAGACTTTGCCTAGGGGGGCTTTGTGCTCTGCACAATGAACTCCCAAGAGCTGGAGTTCCTTACTGCTATTGCACAAGGAGTGGGTGTGTTCAGAGATTAAAGGTTGCTCAGTCGGTGTGGGGTTAACAAATGCAGTGGGCAGGAGGAGAAGTCATACTGTTCTGGTACTGATGCCAAGCAATTATATTGGATGGCTTTAGAGACTTACTTCACCAGATTTGAGGACCAGATAATTGAATCTGCTGACATCCATGTGAATCATAATGATGCAGCCCAGTCCCCATGATTTTAGTGAAACCAAAAGATTTCCTCCTGAGGTGGGGAGTTGAGGTGTTTGGCTCGATGATCTGGTAAAGCAAAAGTCTGACCGTGAGGCTCTATGCCTCCTGAAATTGATGTTGCACAGATATGTAAGTAATGGGGTGTCAGTGTAGGATGCCGTGTCCTTCCTAAGCAATACAGACATTTTAGTTAAGCTGTCTGGTGTGAAGGTAGGCTTGTGCCTGTGAGGTCTGTGTCACGGCAGCAAGCGTGCTTGGAGTAATATGTCTTCAAAAGCTGACCTAGTCTGAACAGTGATGGGGGAGTGACCTTGCAATTGTGCATCTGCTCTAACTTTGATACAGGGGTCATTTTATATGTTGTTTTCTTTGTAAATCAGGTTGCCTGTGCCTTCTGCAGAGTCTACATTTTTCTCTTTCAAAATACTTTGTGCAAACATCATTTTTTACCTTAGTTTGCAGAAATACGTGAGATATAGGGATATATTGGATTTGAAAAGAAACAAAGCTAGTCGTTGTAATTCACCAGCCTATTCTCTTTAGACAATTATGTCACTAAGAAAATGTTTTACTTACTCATGTAGCATGCATGTATGTAAACATTTACAAGAAAAAATAATCATTTTACAGGTACCTGTTCACCATTTTGCTATTCTGTTTCTTCCTCCAAATTGTTACTCTGCATTACAGCTGGGGTGTGATGTGTCAGATGTGCAAAACCCTCTAAAATTTCAAGTAAGGTGGTGGGTTTTTTTATCATACTGTATGTAGTGTTTTGCCACAGGACAACTTTCTCCCAATGGCAGGGCACTGAACAGCTTGCATCTGTGGGAAAGTGGTAGCAAAATTGATGGAACAGTCTGTTCCTGCCGATGTTCATTTCAATGCCCCAGAATATGGCTTTCAGCATCTCTGCTGCCAAAGCATACCCTAAATTGATGGGACAAAAGGAACAACCTGGATCTTCCATGTGTTAAAGTGAGGAAATGAAATCTTAAATCTTATTTAGGTTTGGAATTAGGAAGATTGGCAATGCCTGTGGAGTTCAAATGGGGAAAAAGACGAGTCTCTTACTCCTCCCTATCACACAGATCTCTGAAAGGAGTTGGAAATGTTTAGTGGAGGGTAGAAGCAGACAAGCAGGAGAGCTTTTCTTACAATAGCCAAAACTGAGTTGAAAATGAAGGGGAAAGGGACAGACATGAAAGTCTAATGAAAAACATGTTGAATTTAAAATGTACCTCAGGAAATATTTAAGAGAAAAAAAAAATCTGTGTCATCTGCAATGGGAAAATATCTTTGGTATTACTTCAAGCTCTCCATGTGAACTGCTGAAATGCTGAACTCTCTGGGGCAGCCCTAATTTATCATCTCATTCTTTTGCAAGGGTTCACAAAATTTCCAGTAAGGTACCAGAAATCATGTTGCTTGTATGCAGTTTTTTCTTCTGCTTCTGATCTTTCCCACAGCAATGGCACCTCCCTCTGCTTCCGTTCAGCCGGAAGAGAGGCCTCCCATTGGTGTGGGCAATTTAGGATCCGGCACTTTTTGTTAAAGAGGTTCTTTTAAACAAGTGTAGGCAAGGAAATTGCAACATTACATACAAATATCCTCCCCTATTCCTTAATTTCACCTTAATGTGAAATTGCTATGAAATAGTATGGTCAGGAATGTGTATAGAACAGGATTTTGAGGCTTTCATATGTTCTCAGTGAGGATAAAGTGTGTACAGTGTATGTACTTTCTTTCTGGCTTTATCACAGTGCTTGGGGTTTTTCCCTACTGATCATAAGCTGTTGCTCCATTCTTCAGTCTTATAACAAGAAAACTTAAGTGCACAGCTTTGCAGTTGATTGCTGGCCTTTGACCTGTCTGACTTAATGAAGACATCAGCACCGTTTTGATTTCAGTCATGTACGTGGGGCATTCACTCATATCAAGGATCCTTCCAAGGATACACTTGGATTTTCTCAGGTGATGCATCATTTATATAAATGCCCACAAAACTGGAACATAAAGGGTTCTTATTTTTTCTGATTGTAGAATTGTATGGCATTATTAAAAAAATACTTTAAGAAATTGATAAAAATAAAACTATCTAAAAATATTTTTTGTAGCTAGAGAGTAAGCTTATTATGACCCACAAACCATGTGATATTTAAAAATATCAGTATGTGTTAAATTCCAGCCTTCTCCCCAGCATTCCTCCAGAGAAAGACCAAATGCATCATCTTTGACTTCTTTTGTTTATCACGGAACTAAAAAGACATTCCTTTTGTAGCACTGGTCTGGGACGTACCTTGCACTGTGTCTTGCTAATAAAGCCGGTTTGTTCCATCACGGGTTAAGAATATTTAATCCTTTAACGCTGACACATACAACACACAGCCGTGTCAGCTACAGCTGTTTCCAAACATCAGTAACAAAATTATAGATGGTTTTGAAGCTTCTGTGTTGGAAATGAATACATTTGAGGATTCAACTTGCTGACAGTGTTTATGTAATTTAATCTTGCCATCTGGAAGAAAGTAAACATTTTTTAGGAAATTGAAGTTAAGGTAGCAAGCCCCTTGTGGTTTCTGGCTATTGCAAATAAGTTAAGTTGTACCAAATTGATGAAAATCTTCAGTAGGGAGGAGACCATGGTTATATTTTAAAGATTGTTATGCAAGTGCCTTGATGCATAAAATTGTTTCAGAATATCTGCTTTATTAACTTCCCTGCTTATTCAATAGTTAGATGTCTGTCTTCTGCTCAGATAAAACCAGAATGTTTTTTCAGTGAAATGTGATAAAACATGAGAAGCATATGCATGCAGAATGAATAGGTGTAACTGAAGCACTTATGTGATTGCTTTTCTTCTCAAATTTTTCTGGTTTTTTTCCTCCTATTCTTCCTTTTGGTTTTGTTTTGTTTTGTTTTTCATTCTATATTACATTTTGCTTTTCAAATATCTTCTCTTTTTTCTTTTTTTTTTTTTTAAATTTGCTTTTTAATAATTTGAATAATTCTTCAAGGTTTTTGCTTAGTTTTCTAAAGAAACATCTTACACAGTCATGCCATGTGTGTATCAGTCCCCCGTGATAATTTTGAACCTGTTAGTCACTTTCAAATAAACTGAGAGTCAGAAGAAGATTCCAAAGGCATTGGATTTCCACAATGTGTGAGTCCAGGTGGCTTGGTGGAGAGGAGAAACAGTGCCCTGCATCATGAACTGTGTGGAGAGAGAAGGAAAGACTAGAGATATTTTTGCAAACCAGGATTAATCATGTTGTTCATAAAATTGCTTAAATGCTAGCCCATTCCCTTCTGTTTTCTGTTTGAGCAGTCTGATGAGATGTTTTACATGATGGGGGAAGGCAAGATGCTTTTATATTTGCCGTGGCCTAGAACATTTATATAAATAAAAGATATTTATGGTGGGAAGCTGATTTTAGATATGCATGATTTGAAGGGGTGGACAGTTTGAGCCATTTTACACATGGAACCTATGATTGTTTAGTTTGCCTTTAGATTTTGAGCCTTTAAGATCATCTTTATCTTTTTGATGGCTATTTGCTGCTTTGTTATTATTATTTCATGAAATCTTTATGTTAAGATGATCTCTGAATTATGCAACATTTGTTGAAAATTACAGGATTTTTTGAAAAGACCCATGAGCACCTGAGCCAATAGTATGGTGGTAGTCCCTTGGCTCCAAAGGGGAGCAGGGAAGGAAAAAATTAGCAGAGGTATGGACTCAGCAGAAATAGCTTCGTAATAGTAACAAGAGAAAACAGTTTTCAGCATTCTGGAAAGGGTCAGTAAAAACAGAAGAAAGCTACAGTCTGTTCCTGCTTAACTTTGGTGTCTGATGCTTTCATATGGTTCTTTCGACTGCTGTTTGCTCTTATATACTCCCTTTAGATTATATTCACCCTTCTTTCTCGATGTCTACATCCTCTTGCTTTGCTCTGTTCTGCTAAAGCATTCATTATTTACTTAGGCTTGTACAAGCATGCTAATGTTTTGCTAAAGTTAAAAATACTGTTGCCAAATAGTAGCTGGTCAAATAATGGGATTTTAAACTGAAATATTTAACTTCATATTCAGTGGAAGCTGCCTGTCAGCATTTTTATAGGTCTGAATAGGCTTTTTAAAAGGATCTAGCTCTAAGCCCTGATAATTGAACTTAAGCTTGTAAGTTACTTATCTACTCCTGAAATTTAAACCTCATCCGTGTTGTAAAACTGCAATGAAGAACTGCATGAAAATGAAATAGGATGTTAATGGAGATTTTCTCATTTAGAATTGCTTCTTAGCAATATAAGCAACAATTTTAGGAATGTTGGTCTGATTTTTGTCTCTTGTATGAATTACTTTAAGTGAGCCATTTGGTGTCCAAATCATGGCACATTCCAACTTTGTCAGTGTGATCTAGGCATTGTACTGGTAATAAATGCACAGACTGGTGAGTTTGTAAACATTTATAGCTGTGCCCTGTGTTGAAAAAGGACTATGCTTTATTTTCACGCAATAAAATTTAATTAGTTGGAAGTCAGGTTTTGCTTTAGTTGTAATTAGTTTAGCATATAATTATTTTGTCTAATAACAATCTGAAATCTGCAAGCATTTTGATCTTATTCCAAGTTAAAAAAAGAAACCCTCTTCGAAGTAGCTAATCAGTAGCTATAATAGAATCTTATTAGTCAACCATATTACAGACTGTGTAAATCTTTAAGTGACTGGAGCAGAGTTTTCACTGATGCTTGTTATATATTGCATTAAGGAGATATATGAAAATGTTTTATATTGGACTTGGGACTTCTATATGATTTGGAAAAAATCAATGATCTCTGTTTTCTTGGTGAGCTTAGTATTTGCTGTTTGATTTATAGCTGTTTTTAATTTGAATTTTTAAATTAATTGTAAAGGTCTAGCTTTTGTAAGATAGAACTGGGAACTTTTTGTGTGAAAATAGTAATCCTTCAGTTTTAACAAACATATATGTATTAAATCTCATAATTTACACACAAATATTACTGCCTATTAAAGGCTATTATAATGATTAATGAGTGTTTTTTGAACAATGTCTTGTGTCTTCTATCTTTTGGATGTGGCTGGCTGCCATTCCTAAAGAAGTTCCCCTGCCAAAGAGTCTTCTGTCAGCTCTTCCTATGGATTTCCTTATGGGAGCAGCATTAAAGCAAGAGAAAAATGCAGAGTTCTGGCATGTCATTAGCTGCAGTGGAGTGATGGGGAGCAGAGCTTCTGTTCTCACTTCCACTCTAACCAGCTTATTTTTTGCTAACAGTGGTTTACAATCTTGCGTGCTAGTAATGTTCTAAATTAAATTTCACCTATATTATTAAAAGTTCTTGTATGTTTCCTCCATAAAAGGGAGGATCTCTGATCTCTGATCTGCTCATCATTTCATCAGCTTATAGGTCAGGAAATGATGACTAATCAGAGCTTAGAAAATCGCACTTTTTAAGGAATTGAACAGTCAACAGCCTTTTACTTGATGATATTTGTCTTTTTGAAACTCTGTGGTCTGATTGGGAGGAATAAATTACTTCACAGCTAGAAGAGAGATACTCAAACATTTACATTTTAAAAGGAATATGTACTTTAGCCTGGGAAGAAATTGCCTCATCTTTAAGGAATAGGATTTTCAGTTACTTCTCTCCTTTTCCAATTACCTGCCCTATAAAACTCAAAAGAGTAGATGTTTCTGTTAAATTTAGCAGGCGCATCGTGTGACTTAACTTGTCACTTTTCCTTCTAGGATTTCTATTCTACAACAATGATTAGGGTACACTTCTTAATTCTGTTCCAGTTTGTTGTTTTGGGGTTTTTTCAGAGCAATTGTACTGAAATTATCTCACATATTTTAAAAGTATCATATAAGAACAAGTATGTATTTGTTGTAGTATTATTATGTGCATAATTGTGTATGTATGAATACTCATGTATGCAGGTATCATATGTAATTATAGAGCTCAATACTGTATGTGTGTGAATAGGTGCATAATACAAGAATTAAAAGCTTAAAACATAGAATACAGTTGAGTAGCAACTTGAAAGTGTTTTATTTGCACATGCCAACATGTTAAATAGCATTATACTGGAGCCTCAGTGAAAGGTTATTGTAAGCTCTTAATAACAATAAATTAATCTCTAGACTAATGGTATGGAAAATACAACTTTTCTTGGTGGTTTGTGGGTTTTTTTCTCTCCCCAAATGAAGCTAGTCTAAAAATATTTGAATTATCAAAACAAAAGGGAAAAATAATCTTCCCGATAATAAAGTATATATATGTATTTATTTTTTGATTCTAGTCTACTTTAAACCTTGTTTTAAAACAGCACTCTTTAAGCATCAATGGGTTGAAGTTCCTTTGCAACCCAAATGTAATAATAAAACCAAGTCAAATATATTCTCATTATCACTCAAGATGCTGTGGTTAGAAGATGGATACAGAAATGGCACAAAATATCCAGCTGCTCTACATCAAAAACTAGTCCAAGTGCAAATAAATACTTGGAAATGTTTTGTCTTTAAATTGAAAGGAGTCCTGAAATAAAAAGTGATTCAATTCAATGTGACAAATGAAGTATGAATTCCATTTTGCAGTAAGTAATAGGGAAGGTTTTATTTTTGTTCCTTTAACTATGTTTCACCCAGACATATGAATATTGTATTTAGTACTAAACAGTTTCAGAAGATGAAAGTTGCCAATTGTTGGAGCCTGTGCACATTTTCTATGCTGCAGCCACTGAGCTGACAAGGAAAGCAGAGATGTGAAAATGTAGAATAATAGAAAGCATTCACATCTCATAAAGCTGAATTTCAGCTGGGCGCTTTAAATAAGAAAAGGGCAAATATGAGGGGAAGTATGTCTTCTCCAACTCTGAGACAGTCTCAGAGAGTCTTCCAGGCAGTTAGGGCACTCCCTTTAAGGTTTTTAATCACTGCAAATACACACACACCCCACCAAAAAAATCCAAACAAAAATCAACCAACCCCCCCCCCCCCCAATACCAAACAAAAAAAAAACCCCTAGAAAACCTCAAACAAACCAAAAAACCCAACCAACCAAAAAAACACACAAAAAGCAAAAAAACAAGCAACCCCCCCAGAACCAAACAAATAAAACCTCCAAAAACCTCTACAAACTCTATTTTAGACTTAGCATGGTCCTTATGTTTTATGCAGAGTAAGCATCCTGTACAGACAAGAAATTATGAAATATCTACCTCAAAGAATCAGCTTTCATTTGTGTTGGGGTATCTGTGGGCAGCACCATGGGAAATAAAATGACTGTTTAGCTGGATGTAGTGTAGTAGAAGTCAAGAGGAAAGGAATGGGGAAAATCCTTAGTTTTTTAAACAGGTTTAGTAGAGGAAAGATCTAGTGATTTTATTTCCTCTTGTCCTATCCTTTGAGCGTCCTGGCCTGCTGTATAGTTAACTATAGAGCAACTTAATAATAGTTAATTATTGAGCAAGAAGTATCAGCTTGATTTATATGGGGCCCCATGTTGGGGAAAGAAAGTGGACATTTCCTATTTGGTGGCTTGTTCAAGATATATGGATTGGGTTTGGGACATTACTTGCATTTTTGTTGTTCCTTTCAGTGTCTAGTACGTTGGAAAATGTTTCAAGGTCTGTTAAAACTTGCATGAGATTAAGAGATTATAGAAATATGTGAAGTGTTGAGGACTCATAGTAGAAAAGTAAGTGACCCTCTGGAGGACAATGGCCAGAACAGCCAGAAGAGTAGGTTAAATGACTCGCCAGAGGAGGATGGAGTGGGCACCAGATGGCACCCTTTTCCCATAGCAAACTAGGAGCTGATGGATGGCAGTGCACCAAATAGTTCTGATAGGCTTCCAAAAGCTTCGTTTTATTGACATCACCATCCTCTGCTCACAGTAGCTTCTCACTTATCCTTTCTTTGGTTTTGGAGTTGTTGGCTTTGGGTCAGCAATTTGGGAGGCAGCAGATGCTGTGGTGGATGCGGAGCTGCCATGGTGCTGGATGGCTTGTTGGGCACGAGCTGACACCAATGGCCACTGGCCACTTCCCCAGAGCTGCCAGAGGGCAGAACCAAGCAGGCAAGCAAATGTCTGCATCAGATGGAGAATGTGTGGGAAGCTAAGGGAGAGGATAACAGCAAAAGGAAAGGAGTCGTCAGGAATTTATCAAAAAGGGGGAAATAACTGGAAATCAATTCTGTGGAAGGGAAATAACATGGAGAAGCATGTAGATAAGGATACTATATAATAAATTAGAGGCGAAGGATATAATGGGAAGAAGAAAAGGTGAATGTTCTGTCTGCTCCTATTTTCTTGAGTTTCAAGAAAAGCACCCAAAAAAATTACAAAGAAAGCAAATAGTCAAAAGAGAAGAAACAAAAAGATTGAACTGATTTTCTCTCTCTTTTTTTTTTTTTTTTTTTTATGGGCAGTTTCTGGAGAACTGACTTTGGGCTGCAGTGTGGGAAGAGAGAAGAGACAGTTGAATGAAACAGAGTATTGGATAGCTGATAATATTGATGTTTTTTCATCTGCCCAGCCTAGCTTAAACCCCTGGTTGTTCATGATTATAAAGCAGTAGCTTTTCCATCTGATAGCCAAGTTTGTGCTCTTCAGATTTGCATCTCCCCACTTCGAACGGCACAGTTGCTTTTGACACTTTTCCAGAGAGACTGTAAACACTGAAGCTGCCAAGGCAAAATGTGTTCTGAACCTATAGTTAAAAACATCTTGTTTCCAGGTAGTACTTCTTGCTGAATCCTGAAGCATGTAATATGAATTGCTTTGGAAAGCATTTTGTATCCCTAAGATAGAAAAGCATATTTCAGCATCTGATAACTATAAAGAAACTTTCAAGGCTGCTGACCCAGACGCTTTGAAATAGGCTTGAATTTAGTTAAATTTTATTTCAGGCTGCTTTTACTGACCTTCGCTCCCCTTCTCCCCTGGCATATTCCCTTGGTGGTCTTTCAAAAGCCAGGTGTCTGGGATTGTCTCCAGCCTGCTCTGAAAGCACCCCAGGCCTTGGATTAATACATGAGGGCTGCCTTTTATTGAAGTCCATCCATTTACATAATGCCTGCTCGGTTGAACCCACTTGCAGTGTACAGCCAAGCTGAACCAAAACCTCAGCAGGTCAGTAGTGCATGGTCCTGGATTTTACGGAATTTAACTTAAAGTGTTGCACCTTCTTGCAATGAAAACCGATGAATATTACAAAGGTGGTTTGGATTTCTGATTCACAGAGGGATCTGGTAGAAATCTTTGATCTTTGTGATAAAGAGCTAAAGGAATTACAGTATTTGTAAAAATGTGTTCCTGCTTAAAGAGTGTGGGTATAGATCTAATATCAGGGTGAAAATTTCATTGCATATACATGGCATGACAGTATATTGCTAAAATTAAAACTACTTCCTTTAGCACATAGAACAGACTTACCTGGACTGCGTCAATGTAATTCTGTTATGCCAAGTTCTCACTCTGAAAGCATTGCCACTAAATGAAAACACTTCAGGTCTCATTTTCTAAATGTAGTTCAGAACTACTGATGTCAAAATCTAAGCAAATAAATTTCTGGTTATCTTTTTCAAGCATATTAAATTCTGGATTTTATGTGTGCGTTTGGTTGGTTTGGCCTTTCCTGATGATTCCAATTGTCAACTTTTACAACTTGTCTTTTTTTTTTTTTTTTTTTTTTTTTTTTTTTTTTTTTTTTTTTTTTTTTTTATTAGAGTCTTTCTCAATCTTGTTGAAAGAGGGTCACAGGACCTGGCTTGCTTAGGAGTGAAAGGAACCGCTATGAAAATAGTGAGCCCTGCTTAGACTGTGTGTTCAAAATATTCACACTACAATTTGTAAACAGGAAGTATTATTAGTGATTTTTTGGCTAGAGGTGATATCCAAGTTCTCTTCCCTGATTAGCACTTGAACAGTGAGTAAACAATGTACACACCTTTATGAAAATAAAAATGATCAGGTAAAGGAGACGTGTTTTAGAATACCTTTTTTATCGCAAGTTTCTTTGAACAATGTGACTTAGTATGAATGTATTAGAACAGCATTATTTTTCCAGTATTGTTCTCTTGTTCTCTGCTACTTCTTGAGTTTTTTTACATGGAAACACATTGTTTGAGTGATCAGAACAGTTTGACTCCAGAACTTAGATGTGTGATATTCTTGGTACTTACATAATATATCACTGCTTCATTCCCCTGATGAGGAAATAGTTGTTCCCTCTAATTTATGTAAGTAATTCACATCTTTGTATGTTTCTTTAGGCTAGAGTACTGTATTAATAAACTCTTGATACAAGTTTATTCTAGGTCTTAATACACTGTGCTATTGTGTATAGTCCTTCAGTGACTCAAAAAATTATAGAGATTACCTTTATTACCATTTCTAATTCAACAGGACCATTGTGCTGTTCATACAGGTTATCTGACTTGCAGTTTTTAATTTTATAGATATTTCAATCATGTATATGCAAAAATCACAATTTTCTGTTGCTGTCTTTTGTCCTTGAGATATCTGTTTCATCTTGTAAGTTATGGGGTTTTTCCATGAAATGCAGAAACTTTTGCTGTGTTTTCTTTAGAATTCCAAGATTTTGGTGCCTGGCAGATATGAATTAAGCAGAGACTCATTAGGAATACCCTAACACACACTATTTGTTCTACAAATTTTTTATTTACATTTTATTGAAAAATCTGAAATATGTAAACAGTGGAGTTATACTGAAAGTTTTCAAAAAGAAGGGAGCATAGATATTATTGAATTTAACATTAATCAGGTCTAATATGGGGAAGATAATTGCATGAGATGGGTGACAAGATTGAGTCTTGTTTCTCTCTTACAGTAAATGGTTAGGCTAAGAAAAAACTTCAAACCTTAAGACAGATTATAAAAAGAGATGAATGTTTCTAAATACAGATGTGTGAAGGTGGTAAATACTAAAAGTGATATTTAAAATGTTGTATAACAGTGATAAGGAAAAAACAGAAATAAAAATATCTTGTGGATTGGAATAAAAATTCAGTGTATGTTGAGAAATAGAAATATTGATTAGGGGAATTGTTATAACAGGACATCATGCTGCTCACTGATTTATGGTTCAGCATGGTGTAGAGTGGAAAGCACAGACAATATTGAAGTCCTTGATGGTATTCTGTAGGTACGGGCTTTTTCTTGTTTAACCATGCCAAAGATATCACAAACCATTATCTCAAAGGTAAATGCTAAAGAAATTTCTCTACTCTTTGCTAGATTTTAAAGTTAATAAAAGGGAAAGCCCTTCAGGAAGGAGCTGCCTCCTTTCTAAAATATTCTGTCAATACCAGAAATGTCTGAATGACAAAATAAACGTTTGACATCTTAATATTTTCATTATAGTTAGCAAGCAAGGAGAAGCAGTGATCTTTTTAATAGCAAGAGTTGAATTAATCATATAGGTCAAGATTTGGTGGTGATGCACCTCTTGTGTCCAAGGCAGGAGGGGTGCTTTGTCTTTCAAAGCACGCCACTTGGCTCAGAGTTCGATGCTGGTCGTATCACTGCTTTTGGTGGTCAGGTGCCCAGTGTGTCCAAATAATTCCCCTTTGCCAGTGGCTGCTGAAAAGAGCTGTCTAGAGCTATTGGCATGGACTGTGGTGGAAGTTTTCCAGTGCATGATGGTGATGGCTTTACACCAGCTTTGGCCAGCATCTTCAACACAAATGGTCTGTGAAGTTTCCATTATCTTCTGTAAACGCCGAGGCCCTATTTCACTGTCACCTGCCAATCACAGTGTCACCATCTGTCATGAGAATTGCTTATGACCTGCAATGTTTTATATAATACAGTGACACTTTACTCTTCCTATCATTTCTGCTGCCTTTTCCTTCCCTGAATAGGCTGCTTGAAGCTTATCTGACACGTCTTGGTTTGCAAACCTCTGAAAAAAAACAAACCCCAATTACAGGTAGCTGATAATGTGTTAGGAGAAGGTGAGTACTGATAAAGCAGTCGGTGCCATTTCAAAGACTTAAAGAATAACTGACAAAAAAAAATGGAGTTGTCGTAATAGTCTTGTACATTTAGTTGTGCAACCATGTCTTGCTGCTGCTGAAACACATCACAGTCCTGGTTTCAAAATAACCTTAAAAGAGATGTGTTTTTTTTTCTTGTATTTCACTAATGTGTATTGTAGCTAAAAGTAAAAATTTCTGAGTTCAATTAGGTGAAAATATCTGCTACAGTGTGTTCAAGGAAAGGTTGAATTTGTGAACATTAGCCTGAGGGAAAGGACTTGGACAAAAGTTTGGTCATTTAAAATGTATTGATCAGAGAGAACTTGATAAACCATTTTGACTAAATGTGAAAAGGAGGGAAATGCTAGTAACAAGTGGATCATTGGTATTTGAGGAGAAGGTATTCTTGAGGTACTGGTATTCTGTTGCTCCTCTGGCATGGATTCCTGGCTACCTTTGGGCTGATTTCATGAAGTGGAGAACTCTTCAGTCAGAACTTCAAGAGACACTTGTGACTCAAAAAAAAATAAATATGTTTGACCAAGTATTTTGCAATTTGAGTTTAGCTGAAAGAATCATATCTAACAGAAATCAGACCTGCTCTCTAAATATTTGAGATTTGACAGAAGTACCTTAAGGCTCAAAAACTAATTTATTTTGTTTATTATTGCTTGATTATCCGGCATGTAAAGTTTAAGAGCAGATGGGGGTTTTTTTGTTTTATTTATACTGCATAAATAGTGCACTATAAATAATAAGGGAAGGAGCTGTTAAAGCATTCTTATTTCTGAGGGTTTTTTTCTTCTGTGTGTGGAGTTTTTTAGGATTTGTTTTTTGTTGTTTTGTTGGGGTTTTTTTCTTTTTTTTTTACGTGTTAGCACTAATTATGTGAATCCTGAAGCTGTTTTAAGTGTGAGTAGGGTAAAGCAGGATCCCTGATTTAACCACTTGAAGAAAGGACTTATATACATTGTAGGCGGGAAGCTTATGAATAGAACTGACAGCAACCAGTTAGAAATCCAGTACAAAAATGATCTATTTCAAAGGGCTGAAATGCACACTAATGAAATATGCATCTTTAGACATTTTAAGTGGTTGTGTTTCAATTTATAAAACAAATTTTGTTTCCATAGTAGGAATACTTGATAAAAGGTAGGTTTTGCGATGTATTGGATTTAAATTAGTAACATTCAAACTGTTCTGTATTAACTTCTTATCTGTCACAAAAAATTTGTCTTTAAGTAAAATTTATTGTAGCATGTTGCCATTTTGGTGATATAAAAATTGCTTAGCAGACTGTGTAACAATATTTAATTCTTCCTTTGTGTTGCACAAATCTCAGTAATTGCAAGAGGGTTTTTTTACTCTGTATTAATAAGGCATGAAAACTTCCTCCCCCCATCCTTTTTTGTAATCTTTGAGACATACTGTCAGTTTTGACATTTTCTAAAGCCTGCTTATGGAGGAGATTTTTGTCGTGTTTTGGGTAAGACAGGAAGGTTCTAGAGATACTTGGGAACTGAAAAAGTGCCAGTCTATATCAAGAGCAGACTCAACAATATGACAGTGGAAGAAAATTGAGCTTATATTATCCTGAGAGTAAGTATTTTGAGATGAAGAAAATGCATGGAACTTCCTAATAGAGAAATCCTAGAAGTAGCCAGGCTCTAGGAGGTTGGGTTGTTACTGTTTTTCTTGGCTAGTGTTGACACTGTGTAGCAAGTACTGAGGGACGGGTGAAGCTGAAAGTCATGGGTCCCAAGTAGAAACTTGAGTTCAATCTGGTTTTTGCAGGATGAAATACAAGACACGCATATTTCAAGGCAGAATGTGTGAGGTTGACACTGAAAAAAACCCGTCACACTTAGACTGCATATTTTAAAATATCGATGAAACAGTGATACAGTATTGCAAGAGAGTGGGAAACTGCCTTCAAGAAGTAGACTCTTAAAATTCAAAATTTGGTAGCTATGATCAGTATTCTGTTGAAACAATTGAGTTATTTTTCCATGTCTTGTTTTGCGTGGGCTAAGTTTAGGGGTAGTAATGATCTCAGAATAAAAACTGAATCTAATGCATGGCTCACGTAGCAAATAGTAGCTGGATTTTTCTCTCTGCTGCACAAGTCTGGGTCTTATTTTACTTTAGGTTAAAATATTTTTTCACTTGTAGTGAAAGTACATGTTGGATATCAACCCCTTAGAGTTGAAAAGGTTTTAAGAGCTAGTAGGAGGAATGTACTTGGTATTCCCTGTTTCAGCCTTTGGTCCTTTGGAATCACAGCCATGCATGACAACAGAGCTCAGCTACTGAACAAGGTTTGTGCAGGAGCGGGTGGGAGGGTACAAGAAGTGACCAGAAAAAGTACCAAGTGAGTAAAAAAATAATGTGAAGTCACTGGTTTGGAATAGAGAGTGTTGGGTGATATGGGCATAGTGCTTAGCTTTACCTTTTTACTCTTTGCCTTAGGCAAGTTTATTAAGGAGCTTTTTGAAGAGACTAAAATTCTTTGTGACAGGTTGTTTAGTGTCTGGGTGTGTTGCTTTGGGTTTTTTTTATTTTTTTAGAGGGACTCAGAGTGAAATTGTTTCTATTTGTGCTGGAATATTTTTATGGGGGTCAAAGAGGTGCCCTTATCATATTCCTTCAAAGTTGCTTTAGAGCAAACTGACTTATTTTTATTATCTATAGAATTCCTAACTTTATACAAATAGTACCATTATTCATAGTATATTTTATGCTATAAAAAACCCCTCTTACAGCATCTCAGGATTTTCTGTCAGTGCTTAATTTTGGTGTATTTAGCACTGCTGTACAGTAAGACGCTTCTGCTCTGTTTTTTATATACAGAATTTCCCAATGCTAATGATCACATGTGGTTATAGGTAACTAAAGCAGGTTTGCACCTTAGACTGTGGAATATCTGGCTATAAGAGCTTTGTATCAGTTTGCCGTTCCTAACCACGTCTGTTCACTACTCTTTTTATTTTAGTTTTTGTTCTTATTGTAAAGTTGTGTATCTGAATTTATTACCATCTCAACAGCGCTTTTGTACCCAAGATTAGCCAATTGTGTGGAATAAAGTGGCCTGCTGTCTGCACTTATTTTTTGTTATCCTTTATATACTCTGTAAAAAAACTATTTTAATTTCTTTCATGAAAATGAATACTAAAAGCTTTAAAAATTAAACCAGAGTACATGCCACAATGATTTGTTTAATTCAGTGATATTGTTTAAGTGGTTACTTTAGCCAAGCAGTTGCTTGAGTCTTGTAGCATGTTCATATTAATGTATGTGCATATGTGTATATGTATGTAGTCATTTTCAGCTGTTAATTGAAGGTAATAAAGTTTAAATTGATGGTAAAGCAGAATAAGCAGCACAATCCACAAGCCCTTGAGTTTTTGACCAGAAGGTGTTTTTCATCCTTGCCGTGATCCACTGTAGAGGCCGTATCGTGAACCTGATCAAAGCTGCTGAGTCACCCAGGTGGTTCTGACTTTCTGATCGTAAGGTCCGAGTTTGAGTGATGTTGCAGATAGCAAAAATATTTTTCATTTTTACTGAGACAACAAAGACCCCTCAGCCATTGCTGTGTAGTTAATGTTTTCTGAGTGGTCTCCCAAAGACAAAGTACTTTCGTTACAAAATCCATTACTGCTCTTCCCCATGGTCTGACAGCCCTGTGCCCTTGAAAAGGAGCAGAGCAATGAAATATTTCGCATGCTGTAGGTGTCCAGTTGTCTTCTCTGACCAAGTAAGTGAAAAAATGATGATGTGGAAGATCTTAAAGCAAAATCTTTTCCTTTCAGAAGGGAAATTTCCTGCTTCCGTTTACCGAATTGATCTGTGAGTGAAACATGCGCTGTGTGTACAGTTTGCAGTGCAAGATCAAATTGTCCAGAAGAAAATACTATTTGCCTATGGCAAATGCAGCAAAATATTCTGTATGACTTATCTTTTAAAAACAGCAAGATTTTCAGTATGTATTGCTGCAAGAAAACAGGAGATTTCATCAGGAGTTAAGACTCTGTCTGAGGTGTGAACCCTAAGATAATTAGAATAATTAGCCTACTGTGTTGCTACTATGTAGTTAGTTAATGTGAGGTAGTCATGTTTCTTTGGTAAGTAGATGATTTAGAAATAAAATGTGTCAATTAATTTGGGATACTCTAGAAAAACTCTGGGCATGAAATTCCAAATATATAGATATCAGAGAAAATCAAAAGAATTAATCAGCTGTTTGAAAACATTCTAAGATGCTTTTAAAGAAAAAAAATACAAATAAGAAAAAAATCAAGAATAGACTATTGATGATGATGTAAATAAGCATTATTTCCAATTTTAAATTGTTCTCGTCATGATATAAACACACCCCAAGATGTACTGGGCAGCTTGTTTATTCGGTGCTTTCATTGAACTAGTAACAGATGTTAGGCCTTTCAGGTAGAGATGGGTGATGTTAGATTTATATAGAACCAATTCTATTTAAGTCTTCTGTATTTTAAAAAGCAGAGTACACAATTTCAAGATATTGTATTTTCTTGCATCTAGCACCTTCTTGGTTTTGAGGTGTGTGGAAAGGAATGTTAAATATCAGCTCGTTCAGTGTTTACTAGTTATTTGGGTAAAATGAAGCATGTTTCACTAGAAATAAATATTAATATTAAAAATCAAACAGGTAATTAGCATTTAAAGGTATTGCATTTTCTCTGTAGAATACAGTAAAAGAATTGTAATTATGGACTTTAATTCTTTTAATGCCTGCCACTGAGTTTATTAAAATAACCTTTCACCTTGGTTTCTCCATTTATGAAAAAGGATTGGTCCCAATCCTGGTCAAGTGCTCTGATGCTTGTGGAACATCAGTCTGCTTTGTGTGTGTGTTCAGTGTTATCCCTACTATATTGAGAATTCCTTCAGGAGAATATGTTTGCAATGACAAATTTTTTGTTGGTTTCATTTGGTTTGGGTTGGTTTTTTTTGTTTTGTTTTGTTACATGCTCTTTATTTTGCTCCTTTGCATACAAATTTAAGGCTAAAATGGAGCTCGTGTCTGCATAATATCCGATTAGCAGAATGCCCTCTGCTGTATAATACTGTGATCCATATAGCACAATTCTGTAAACTGAATGGGAATTAGTTGTTTGCTGTTTTGAATGTAGTTTATGTAGCTTTAAATTTAACACCTCAGTCCTTGCAATCAGAAATGTGTCTTTCATTTGCTTCTTATTGATGTTTTATTTTAGTAAGTGGAAATACAAATAATTTTTTGTGTTTGATCACAGTCAGTATTAACCTTCTAAAACAACACATTAGGCTTAAACCGAGTTCCAGTAAGCATGTGTATGTTAGACAACTACATTTAGATTTCTCCTTTTTGATGCATTGTGAGAACAGCTGTATTGAGGGAAAATAAATATTCACTGACATACCTCAGAGATGAAAAATAGCATTTATAGGAAAAGTTAGATTATGAATTACAAGTTAAGAGATTAAAAGGCATTGATACGGGATGGAAAAACTATATCCATACTTAAACAATTATTTTTATCTGTAAAGGAAAAGGTTTATTAAAAAAAAAACCCACACTTAAAAAACAAACTAAAAAAATCCCACACCTACCTCTCCCCCAGCAAAAACCAAAACACCCAAGCAAACAAAAAAGCCCCAAACCCCAAACCTCACATGGTCTCACATGGCCTCCCAGAAATCAGTTACTGAAAACATAGATCAGGAAAACTAAGAAATATCCTTGTTTCTATTGCTTAGCTGGACTGTAGAGTAACCAGTATCCAAGTTGAGGAGTGGGTTTTGGAATTCTTAGGTAGAAAAATCTAATAGTTGATATCACAGTAATTGGTTTGGGCTACTGCTCTTGTATACATTGAGTCTTTAAGCTGTATAGAGCTGTGAGATAAGAAACTGTAGCTCTGAGCTAGAGATGGGAGTAGATCAACGACATGGTTTTATCTTTGTGGCAGTAAATTATACAGTAGGACTAATAGATAAGACCCAAGGTTTGGGTGTTTTCTGGTAGAGGAAGAATAAACAGTGATATGTTGCAAATCAGAAAATATGATAACCACTAAGAAAGTCATTTTCAGGCTTCTGACAGAACTGCTTTATCTGAAAGGTTCTTGGGATGTGAGGATCACTCTGGGTTGCGATCAAATGTTTTTGCTCATTAAGTAACTGTCTTTAGATTTTCAAAAATAGTAAAATAAGGACAATCTGTTTGATTCCTTAAAATGCAGATAAAACTGTAAAATTGGAACAGAGATGGTAAAAGTTAATATCTTTGTTAGCTAAAATGTTTTATAATATAGTTGAATTTTTTCTAAATGTCCGAGTGTGTTGTATTTTGTGTCAAGAGTTGAAATTGATTCCTTAGGACAGCTACCAACATAAGATCTCTTGGCTGGTTTAGCTATATAGTTAAGAGAAAAATGGTTAAAGAAAATCTGGCATTTGTATATGTGGTCTCTACAGCACAGAAAGTACCTGAACATTCCAAGATTACTTTTTTCCCTGCTAGCTTGTTTTAATTTGCTTCCTTCTTTTTAATGTATGTAATTGACAAAAATAGAACGTGCCATTTGGGTCAAGAAAATGCTCTAAAATTCTAGTTAGGCCTCTGTGAAGTATGGTACTTGTCTTATGTAAATGACGTCAATTCAGATGAGGATTGCACTAATTAATGTTATGTGGGCTGCATGGCATTTAACAAACAGAATACTTTGTTAATCCGTCATTGGCAAAAAAAAAAAAAAAATTTCCATGCTTCATAACTGAATGTGCATAAGCAAGCCACGTTTGTTGTCCTGGACTGTAGGTTTGCTTTTTCAGTCTTGCTTAGTTACAAATACTACTGATTAGCTGTACCAGTACCATGCGTAGTATGATAAATGGCTTGGGCACCAGCATTCAAAAATCTCTCAAATGGGCTGAACTATATTAATGTCTTAACAGCAGTATGTTCTTATGCATCTCTGTGCACAAAGTATCCCACGCTGCTACTTGCAGCAAGTATTTAATCTGAAGCAGTGTCAGGTGTGCTTCTGTAGGGGTTGGCAGCTGAATGTGCTGTGCTGCTTGTCTATCCGAACAGCATAAACATGGAGAAATCAACTGCAAGTGCAAAATAGGGGAAAGTAATGTCTTGCCTGCTGTGATGCTCATGAATCAAGAGATAGTTTATGTTAATGATTCCTGTACTGGAGATGAGTATAGTAAGCCTAGACTTTTGTTTTGAAAGGTTGCTGGAATAGAAGTTGCTGGAATACTGAGTTGTTTCCTTCTTCATGAGCAGATGCAGACTGACAGGTTTAATTTTGTGGAAAGAAAAATTGGTCATGTTAGTGCTAAATTTAAGGTATTGTCTCCTAGATGCATGTTTCTTTTGCTCTGCCTTTGTAGTCTAGATTAACAGTGGAAATATATTGATAGGAAATCTACTTGTGAATAAAGATTTGCAGCAGAACTGTATGCTACATAGAGATTCATAAAGGAGGGAAAAAAAGGAATTTTCCACAGGGGTACCTAAAATATGGAAACATTCTCTGGGGTGATATTTGTTTAATGACACCCTAAAATTTATAATTAGACAAAGCAATCAGTCTGCTTTTATACTAGTTTGAAAATTTCCTGGAGAATGTGACAGAACAAAAACAATTTATTTTCTAATATTTTAAAATTACATGAGAGACAATTGTTATATCACCCAAAAAAAAAAAAAAAAAAAAAAAAAGAAAGAAAGAAAGAAGCATGTCTTGGGTGTCTTGGAGCCTGTTACCTCTCTGGGTGTTAATATCAGAAAATTCCAGAATATCTTATTTCTGTTATGTGCCAGTCACTTATTAATTTTCCATGGATCATGAGGGCTACCATATTCTTCAGGCTACTTGTTCTGGCAGGAGTACGGTGAGCCTAAATGCAGAGGTTGTATGACTAGAAAAATAATTGCTTAAAAATTATTCTCTGATTGTATATGAATAATTATTTAGGTTTGGCAGGACCTCCAGAGGTGTTCTTGTTCATCTCCTTGATCAGCTCAAGCAAGCCTGGTTAGGTTGGGTTGCTCGGTGCTGTGTCCAGCTGAGTCTTGAATCCCGGCAGGATGGAGACCCCAGGGCCTCTCCGAGCATCCTGTGCAGGTGTTTGCCCATCCCTGCAGTAAATATTTACTGGTTTTGGGTGAACTAGTGAGTAGGAACAGATTGCTTCATCTTTCTGTTTTTGTCCACTGTCCCCTTTTCCTCATCTCCTGGACCTGAGCATAAACCAGAGAAGCTGCTTTCATCCTGCAACTCTTGCTGGACTGCTTTCTTCTCCTCATAGAGGAGAACACTTCTTACACTGAAAAACTTCAAAAAAATATGTAGCCTGATTGTAATTTTGTATTAGTGAGAAAGAGCATGCTTCTGGTTGATTCTGCTGCAATAATTGGCTTTCCATTTTCCATAGGAGTCTATTGCAAGGTGAAAGAAAGTCTGTGAGGCATTGGCAACAATCAGGCAACTATTTCTTTAACTTTAGAGGTAAGCTGTCGTTAAGTGTGTTGTTTGGTATTGTATTGGAAGGGAAGCGAAAGAAAACTGGAAACATTAGAATGGTGTTTAAAAAACCTGAAATTACCATGTACAAAACCATTTTCTTGTTTCTGTGGATGTCTATAACCAATAATATTTGTGCTTATCTTCTACCAGCATTAAATACCCTTTACACTTCATCCATTGGACTGCAGAACTTCCTACTTTCCCCACCTCTAGTTGGCAAATATTTTAAATAGGTGTGTCTTCCCTCTCTCACGGGCAGCAGAAAAAGTACTGTAACTATTTGTTCAGTTATGTAAGCATGATGATAGTGGATTTTATAGGAGTTAATCTGTTAATTTAGTTTTTGGTTGAGGCAAGGACAATCACACTTTTTGCCAGGACAGTATTTCCCTGAAGTTTCTCACTGTGAAAAAGCTTTATTGACTGAAGATGGGTTTTGCCTGCTTTTAAAATACTGGAGTGCCAGCCCCTGTACCTCAGTTTTAAAAACTGGGTACTCATCTATTATGGAAGACTGATAGTAGCTCTCCCCTTATTTTGGAAGGTAGGGGCGTACCAAGAGAATGAAGTATTGATTTTGTTTTTTAACATCTTAATTACTTAAATTTGTGTTATTCCAGAAATTAGGGAATATGCTGAAATCCAAATTTTAGTAAGATTTCTTTTCAGAGAAGGAACTGCATAGTATGTTACTGCACTGTGGAATGGAATCATGTACTAGGCTAAGGATGTACCAAAAGGTTAATTGCGTGTTCTCTTTTTCTGAGGCAGCTTTTTCTAGGAATAGCTGGTTTTAAGCTTTTCATTCCAATTTCTGTCAACTAGATTTCTACAATGAGCAGCCCAAAGGAGCATAAACAGGAGCTTCTGTTGTGGACTGTGCTTCCTTTTTATTTTAAAGCGTCGATTAACCCTTTTTAAAGCTTTCTTTTGATGTGACCAGACAAAGGGAGACTCATATATCCCTTTGGGATTTGCCTGCAGTAAACCCTCAAAAATCATGACCTTGGCTGTCCAAGTGACAAGGCTCTCAAGTTGTTAGAGTAGATTTAAATGAGAAGAAAGCAGGATGTCAAATGTGCGTTGGTGTAGATGTAGTGTAGCGGTACTTTGTACTTTTTGAAGCACATGGGGGTGTATCAACCACACAGGTTGTTCCTGACAGGATGGAAACCAAATCCACCAGCATACAGTGAGACACATACAGCAACATTC
Organism: Chamaea fasciata; assembly: GCF_029207755.1. Lineage (NCBI taxonomy): Eukaryota > Metazoa > Chordata > Aves > Passeriformes > Sylviidae > Chamaea > Chamaea fasciata. Next base: position 32,955,616 of record NW_027094091.1, on the reverse strand, counting down.
TCATATCTGAACATGCAAGCATTAGCATTTAATACATAAAAATGAATACAGGTTGTGCTGTTGTGCTTTTCTTTGTCTGAGGTTAGGAATATCAACAAAGTCTTCCTTGGTAACAAGGACATTCTTTGTAATGTAGATATATGTATACCTTTGCCTTTACAGTCATAACAACTTCTTGTCAAATGAACCAAAAAAAGTCCCAAGTGAGACTTTCCCATCATGATAGAACAAGAACTCAATAACTTGTTATTCAAAACCCTGTGATAGAAAACATTTCTGTCTTCAGAAATTGGGTTCTTTGCACATTTCCCTGGGAAAAAATGCACTCCAGTGATTGTTTCAATGTGTGCACTGCGTTATAAAGGGAGTTTCAGAGATACTGTACTTATCAGCTGCACATGAACAGTTTGTGGTTTGAAGAGGGAACCTGGGATGGAGAAATCCAACCTTCTGTATCCAATTTTACCCAGTGGAATATGGCATTAAACAATCCTATTGTGTTTAAAATTTCATTTTGTCTGTTGGAACGCTAGACCATATGGTTTATTTGGAGAAGCTTATGGATGGTTTGTTCATCTTTGTTTCCTTATTTTCTACTTTATATATCAGATAATATGAGGAAATATATTGTGAATATCAAAGGTAAACCTTAAAGTTCAGCATGGTGTTAAACTATACCTTAGATCATATTTATTTTATTGGAATACAGAGTTGTGACTTTTTTGTTTAGGTTGCACATTTGAACTAAAGTCAGATCGAGCTGATGTATAAAAATCAGGTAACTGAAATATTTAATTAGAAAAGGGTATGGATCTTATGTTTCACACGAACTAGTTGAAGAATTGAACAACCTTAGGAAAGATATGTGAACCAGACTTGACCCATATTTTCTGACATCAGCCCATCAGCCAGTCTTTTTGAAATTTTTAGAAAATCCTGGAAGTGGTGTTTTGGGGTGGTTTTATTTTTATTTTTTTTTCTTTTCACTGTAGCCAACAGTTATTTACTTGTCTTATTTTCTACGTTTGTTTTATACAATGGTTTACAAATGGAAAATTTTCTTAGAATATAGTATAGCTAACCTGTAGAAGTGCTTAAATTAGGCAAATATATCTGCTGTGTGAGACAGACTAGAAGGGTGTGTATCACTAGTTATTTATATATTAGATCCATATTTTGAGCATGTGGCATTGTTTCTTACTTCTGACACTTAGTGGAACAGCCTCACAAAGAAATGCCCTTTAACGATAAGATTGCAAAGTAGGAGTGAATGTGCAGAAGAGGAGTATGCCAGACTATAATAATGTTTGTAACATTCATTAAACTGTTTGTTAAGTAATATATTCAGACAGACGGGTGTTTCCCATCTTCTACATAGCTCATTATGTGTTCTAGTAAATTAAAACTAGGAAACCTTTGTTGGAGTTACAGTGCTCAAACTGGCACCTAATTCCCCCAGACAAAAGGTACAAGCCTGCAAGCCTTTCTAATTCTTTCCAGTCTTTACATTTATTGATTCTTTCGTAAACGTGTTTCATCCAATCTATTACAAACAGCACTGGTTAGAAGTGTGAAGTTTACCACGTCTGACCTAAGGCACATTAAAACCAGTAGCTGTCTGCCATACAGCCATACAGTGGGGCATCCCAGATTTACTTCCAATCACTAGAAAATCTGGACCTTTAATGGCTTGGCTGGTTTGGTTCCTGCTTTGCTTAGAGGGACTGATATGTTAATTCTTTGATCCGTCTGGTTTGGAACTGAATTTAGTTCAACTATCATTTGTATTCTAGGTTCTAAATGTTTTATTACTTGAGTTGGCTTATATAAGTAGTTTATTTTGTTTCAGGACTTCATTTTCTCTAGTCTTGAGTAATGTTTTGCATATACAGATGTACGTTTCTTACTGCAAAGTATGGATTCAATCCCTTTTTTTTCTTAACATGTCAGGTTTTTTTGCATGTCTTATTATTACAAAGTTACCAAATACTTCGTTCATAATCTCTGAATGGATAGAAAGAACAGTAAATTTTAGTCGAATGAGCACAATGCATTTTTATTATTTTCTTCATCTTATACTCTAAAACATATGTAATAAATAATTGATAGTAAACAAACACATCTTATTTTTCCCCACCATATTCATCACCAGTTTCAAAGCTTTGAAGTTCAGTAAATAATTTATGATAGTTGTTAGTGTAAGGAAATCTAACTGTACTCCTGATCCTGCTTGCTTTTTGTCCTTGTTGTTCTCAAGCATAACTTTGATTGGTAACCAAACGGAATGATAAAGAATGTATGAATAACTGATGGGATTCATTAAACAGATGAAAATTAAGTCAGCTATTTTTAATTTCAAAAAAAATTAGAAATACATAATGAAAATTTTGTGCATTTTTAAAAATTTGGTGTGAATTGCATAAGGCAATGAAGAAGTGAATGTTTTTTAATACAAAGTAGAACATGTTTTCAGCCTGCTTTTGTTCTCAGAACTTCAATCAAGGTGTGTTTTAGCCTGGTTAAATATCCTGCTGAGATCTGCTGTATTTGCTGAGAATTTAACAAAAGGTGTGAAAGTACAAAACCAAAGAAATACGTGGTTTTGGCCTTTACTGAAATGCTCCATAGAATGTTTTAATTCCTTTGTTTTCCCTTGCTTGCATGGAAAACCCAAAGATTTTGGAGAGATTTTTAAGCATTGAAGAGATTCTTTTTTTCCAGGTCATTCAAGCTCAAAAGGTTAGCTTTTATTTGTGTCCTTATAAAAGTTCTTAAATAATCCAGTAATATATTGTGAGTCTTCAAATATATTCTGAGTTATCTGAAACTTGAAATAAAGCAGAAAAAAAAATACATGACTTTAGGCAGAGAAGTAAAAATTCGGTGTAATTCTGTAACTTCCAGGTACCGGTTTATGGCATCTCCAATTTAACCCTCGAAATAGAGTGAGATCAGGACACAGCAAAGTCGTTTGAATCCATCCTCATTTGGCTGCAAAAAGCAGTGCAGTGTAAAACCTCTCGAGGACTTTTGCCAAACTGAGTGGGGAACTGTCGTAGAAGTTTGATGTACCTAAGAATTAAAAAAAAAAAAACAACAAAACAGACATTGTGTTTATTGAAATGGAGATACATGATAGTACTTGTGCTCAGAGTGATGGGGATGCATAGGAATCTCTGGCCATTCAAACTCTTTGGGCAGGCTGCAACCTGCAGGGCTTGTCTTGCTGGGTAGTTGTGCGTTTGTGAAGCCCCAAGCCTTTGTTTCTGTAAAGTGTGGTCTGGGGAGCACAGGATGTAAATGGGTTCTGTTTTGTACAGCTCCAATTACAATGAGGCATCACAGTGAAGCTTTAAAGAATATTTTCAATGCAGGGCTGAATATATATGGCACTAATGGGGATGCTGTTATTCCATGGTCTAGGGTCTTCTGAGTCTGAGGTTTAGGCTGGTTCAGGAGGCTTTCTGCTTTAAGGTGATTTATAGGTATCATGAGGCAGATGTTGTGAAAGTTACCAAGAATAGCAAGGGCCAGTTATGCCTTTCAGAAATTTATTGTCTCTCAAGGTTTCCTGTGCACCGCTGTTATTTCCCTTGAAATCAGTGCGGGACCTGCCTTGTGTTGGCAAAACCACATTAAGCTATTATTGTCATTAGTTCACTAATTTTTCTGGTGTGGCAGACGACAGAAGAAGAATGTTTTGGGAAGCTTCTGACTTTGACCAATATGGTGATAATTTCATTTGGCAGTGGCACATTACTACTTTCTCCCTAGTGAGTAGTAAAAACCTTCTCCAGAAAATGAATTTGTTAGATGATTTCAGGGACAAAAAAGAAGGGCCACCATCTTTTATAATTAAAAGAGTTAGCCTAAATATAGATGTTACCATCGACTGCTTAGTGTTGTTTGACAGTGGCAAATTGTTTCCTTTAGGGATCTGTAAATGATGTGATGAGCAAGTATTCAATCTTCACTTGGTAGCTTTAGCTGCTTCTTGAAAAGTACTTTGGTTTGGTTTTGTTCTAAAAGCTCTTCTTTTTCTTTCCTTCCGTGGTTTCTGTCATGCTTGTTTTGTCTGTTTTTTAACTGCTGTGCTGCAAAACCAGTGATAAACAGTTGATAAAGCTAGTGATGAACACCCATATTCTTCTAGAAGCTTTAAAATTGTTAAAGGATTATTAGCAAATAACATTACAAGAAATGTGTGACCACAGTGTGATCTCACGCGTGTTAATTTTTCACTGCAAGAACAACCTGTATACTCGCCTGAAGCATCTCTGGCTTCATAGATCACCTTGAAGGATTGGGGCTTGCTTTTTGTAGGGAACGTGGTTTGCAACAATACATCACCTTTGTTTCTTTGCTCCTAGAGAGAATCTGCTGACGGCAGGGCTATGATGGAACAGGCCACAGCCACCATTGACTTTTTACTTTCAGTGTCACCTTGGGACATCATGTTGGGTTTCCAAGTAATGATAATTTTATAATGGTGTTTAAGTACTTCAGGGGTTTTTTTTGTTGTCTTTTGCGGCCTCCTGGCTCTTCAGGGGCTAAGTTCATGAGTTGCACAAAATGGGTGCTAAAACGCTGTAGAAGGGGAAAAATCTCAGTCATTTTCATGGCGCCTTTTTTATTTTTAGGAGTCGGGCTTTGTGAACAATTAAAAATTATGGAAATTTTTATTAAACTGTATTCTGGTTTTGTAAACATCTGAATTTCTTGGCAAGGAAGATGAAGCAGAAAAGGTGGAGAAAAGACCACCTTCAGGGATAAAAGGAACCTTAACTAAAGGAGCAGGTTAGCAATTATGTGTGCACTGCCAATGTTCAAGATAGAATACTGCTCACACACGGAGCTCAGTTATCTGTGGAGCAAAGGAACACTTACGTAACTCCAGTACAGAGAGATCCAGTAGTAATTTTCATGACCCCTTGTAATCTTGCAAAAGGTGAGGTATTCACAAACTCAGGTTTTGGTTCTGCTTATTGAAAATCTTTGGAGTTAAGTTAATAAAACAAACTTGTGTAGCTATCAGTGAATGCCTTTGTGAACCAAATGTTCCTTTTCAGGTCACTAGAATCTCCAGTTAAACTATCAAAAGCAGTGTGCTTTATTTAAAATAATCCTTTTTGTGCAAATCTACTTGAAGGAATAGGTAATTCTGTAATTGTAAAAGATATGAAAATTGGAATCTGACAAATTTGTGCATAACCTTCCTATAAGTAGTGAACTTTGTCTTTAATGTGTATTAGTTGCTAAATCAAGTCAGATGTCTGAGGTGAGAACTGGAGAGCTGATAGCAAATATTCATAGTGGAAGCTGATAACAGCCTTAATTAAGCTGCTGCTATCTTTCCGTGACAAATTTAGAACTTCTCCATAAGTCATCTGACTTAATGCTCCATTTGCATCCAGGAGCGTTTGATTTAGATCAGTGTCTCTGTTAAGAAATCTGCAGATGTCTCTTTGATAGCCGTAGCTGTCTCTCACAGAGGAGCCTGGGAGCTTCGTTTTCCTGTGTTGCAACGTAGAGAATGAGGTGTACATTGACCTAAAGCTGACCTTCCAGCATTTAGCTTTTTCAAGATTGGCATACCCTGAGAAATGCTTATTTCTTTAATGACTAATGTTTTCTCATACCAATTCTTGAACCCAGAATTCCTTAATATTTTGTTACTGTACTTGCCTAATTTGAAGAAGCTTTACCTTGAAAAATATGACTAAAAGGATAATTTTAGAATAATTCTAGCTTTGGTGGGCATAGTCCAAGACAGCTCTATTCATGTCGTTTTAATTGCAATTAAACTGAAAGATTCTAAGATAACAAATCATGTGGTGAATTTTTTGAGTAGCAATTTAGTATTAAGTCACCAGATTGTTTGGATGAATTTGTTGTCTCTGCTGATTTTGCTTTCAGCAGTTGTACACGTTGTAGATGCCTTAATCATCACTGACTGAACTGTCCAAGACTTCTTTTTATTTTACTTCTTTTCAGGGCAGGGAAGAATAGCTTGATTTGTAAGTTAATACTTGTATGAGAATTTTTTGATTAAAAAATAAAATGTGATTTTTTTTTTTCCTGTCTAGAAATTCTGTCATTATTTCTGAACCAGACATTTTAACAGGATTCTTCTTTATAGTTAGAAGAAAGCATGGGGCAGTCCAGTGCTACTCCCTCACAGAGAGTGATAACGCACTACTCAGAAATGGTAATTCTTACAGTTTTCTAAACTTGAGATAAAGTAGATCATGAAGTTGATGTAAATTATAAAAGTCATCTGCATGTTTGTCTAGAAGTCCAGTATTCATGTATTTTGTGTGGAAACAAACACAAAACAGGAAAGCTGAGAAGTGGTGTAGGAAAAAGGAGCTGTGTGTGAGATGTAGAGGCTCTAATGCATATGGGCACTTGGAACAGGCAAAAGAAAACAAGTGTGTTCTGCTATATTCCTGCTGCCTGTACTTGTATGAGCTAACATTTTTTCCTAGATCTTTTCTGCTTTTCACTTTTTTTTTTTTTTTTTTTTAAACATGTATGCCTCTGGAGGAATTTTTAGGTTTTTTTAAGAGGACCTTGAAATTAAATTTAGTTCTTTTCATGCGTGTGTGCACTTATGCATCTCTGTTGTTCTGTGATGCTACTGATTCAGCAGTGTTTGGTAGCTTCTGAGGTGTTCGGATTTCTTAGTGTCATACCTCGGCGGCAGGAAACAGAAACCGGCCAGAAATACGAGGCAATGCGCGTAACTGTGGGGTGCTTGAACTTGCAAAAGTTGCTCTTTGGGCAATTGTCATTTGTCATGGGTGGATAGAATTTCAGTAGTTTTCTTATCTAGCAGTCATTGAGACAGTGGCCAGTTGAGTGGGATTTGTACGTGGAATGATAAACTTTTTGCAGTTACATCTCTGGACGGTTAGTATAGTTGGATAGCTATAAATTTTTATATATATTTTCAATAGTTGTATGTGTACATATAGCTATATTGATACATAGCATGTGTAGTAAATTAGCTAATAATTTGTCACAAAAGTAGCTGAAAAATACTTTTCCAAAAAACTAAGAAGCTAGTGTTTTCGCTTCTGAAGTCTATGATTATTCTGTTGTATTTGTCTGCTTGTAATCAGATTAGTTGTATTTTATGGAAATTGAAACCAAAACTGTAGCTGTTTCTCTGTGCAGGGGTATGTTACTCTGCTGAGGTACTAGGAATGTTTCTGGACAAAATAAATACTCTGTGTGAGTAGTTCTGCGTATCAGCAGGTGTAGGAGCATCAAACGGGAGGGTGCAGATCCAGAACACACGTGGAGCTTGCTTTATCTCAAGAGATTCTCTGCTTTGTGATTAGAAAGGTGACATGTGTAAGAAACTCCTACAGATGAGTGGGTATCAGTTTTGCTTTGTTGCCACGCTCCCTTCAGTTTACATACTGCCCTCTTTGCTGCAGTATTTGCAAAACACTTCACTGTAGTAGCCGTGTTTCCAAAGTGTTGCTGAGTACAGAAGCAGATGGCACCTCAGTCATTTATCCATCTTGCACTATTTATTTCTATTATTTCTCTGGAAACAGATTAATTGATGTTAAGCTGCTGCTTCTTGTCTCCTGCTTGCTCACTTTTATTTTTTAAGAGGAGAAGATAGAAATCATGTCTGGTTTCTGTTGGTGGGGTTTTTTTTGTCCTTCTAGTCATGAATATTTCAGTGCTGTAATGAGAGGTCTTTGAAAAGTTGTGGAAGGTGACGTACCAAAAGACTAAAAATTTACTTGGACAAATTAGTTTCTTCTGTTTCTAGAAGCACACATATCAAGATGATAAGAATATGTCTAAAATACAAATTAGGGTTGAAGATTTGTGTGGTTTTCTGGGGACAAGGGACACACCACCAGTGTAACTTCCTTCCCTTGCATTTTGTGCGCTTTTGGACAGTGTGGGTTTTAAAAGACTTCTGATTACTCCTCATGTGAAATAAACAGCTACTTTCCTCTCCAGCAGAAACTGTGCCAGGTAAATTTGGCACTACTTGGAGGACTCTGCTTACAAAGGTAACTATCAGCAATTCATTGCCTACACAAAAGGTTGTATCAAGTTAGGTCTTGTATGGTTTAAAACGCCACTGAATTTTTTTAAAATTGTTTTTATGAGATCATGGAAAAGACTGTAAAGTTTTTTTGTATTTGGTTGTCAATCCTTTAGCATATGATCAGAATGAAATAATTTTAACAAAATCAATTGACAGTCTGCTAAAAGAGAATACTTTGCTCTTCAGAAAACACTTTTTGAAGTACTCGACCATCATTCTGTGTGGACACATTTAATTGGATGTATTTAAATTACTGCTGATGGGCTGGAGGAATAAACTAAAGAACTCCAGCGTGGTAAGCATGCACTGACGATGACTGACATTTCACTAAAGAAAAATATGTAAGGTTAGAATAGATCCCATTACCTTAAAGCTGAGGGAGAAGGTTTAAAAAATGTAAGCAACCCTGAGGCTGAGCTGAAGTTTATCTTACAAGATCTATAAGCTAATCAGTACTGTGAAGACTTGCGCTAGAGCCGTGTGTCCTCTGTTGGAGGACTCTACTTTCTTTAACGGATAATGTGATCACACAAGAGCTATGTGGATAGATTTAATTTATATGGATCGTGAAGTGTGGAGAAGATGGTGGGGAAGAGAGGCCATTGAAATGGGTTGCTGCCCTCACCTCTGCATGATGGTCACACCTTCCCCTGCAAGTTTGTGGAAGAGGTAGAGTGAGTGGGAGAGCCAGGAAACAGTGTTGATCCACCAGTTTAAACGGTCTCCGCAGTCTTCTGATTTCAGCTAACACACTGCGTTACATTTGTGCTTCCTGCTGTTTGGAATGCCTAGCTGGTGGTGTTACAGAGGAAGGTAAAGCTGCCCATTAGCTGAGCTGTTACTCAGACATGTGCGTGGTGCTCCAGTTCCCAGACAGATGCAGTAATCTGGGGTAAGGAAAACACATTTTGGGAAAGGTGGCTGCATATTTTGTTTGGATATTGCAAACAGTGTTAATTTCACCGTGGGTTTATGTGAATGAGACTACATTTTATTACTTTTTTTACTGTCTTTCTTCAAACCCAAATCCTGGTCTGAAAGAGGCAAGGGCACAATCCTGGACTGGTTGCCCATAGCACAGTAAATGGTGAGGAAGAGGGTGGGACTGTGCGAGTTGTGTCTGCCTCTGGGAAACCGAGATTCTTTCTCATATCTGATACGCAAAGAGCTGTGAATCCCAGAATAATATTACTCATAAATTGCCCTACATTAATTTCTATTCCAATTCTGTGTAGCACATGTAAGTGAAAATCTTGGAAATAACGTTTGCTAAATCATGTGGTAAATGGTCTTGTTGATGACTGCAGAGTTGCTCTGGGGTTGGAGCTATTAAGCACTTATTATGGGAATCCAACAGGGCAAATTAAGAGAAACCTGTGTGTGTGCTTGTTATTTTAGGACTTTAATGCTTTCTTCTGAGAGACCTCATGTAGGACCCCATGACCTAAAAAGACTTGATATCTTTTAGTCAGAGTTTAAGTCTTGAAATCTCAGCTACTGACCTATAAACAATGGAAACAATCACCTTCAAGGGAGGGTTTAGTGTTGTTATTCTTTAATGCTAAAAAGCTGAATATTGCAGTTAATAGTACCTGTAAAGTAGCTTTTTAGCATTCTGCCTAGTTGTATGTGGTATTTTCACTTATAACTGCATCTTTTTTGTAAATTGGGAAGGATAATTTAAGTTTCATTGTAAGTAACTGACGAGTGGGTTTCTTACTTGTTTGTAACACCACTGAAAGCATTTCTTTAATTTGGGAGTGCTCAGATGCAGTGGTTGTAACATAAATCTATACATGTGTGTTCCTTGGAAATACTATTCCAAGTACACAAAACCATTGTGCATGGTAGAATTTTCCATTGTAATAAATTCTATCATAAAAGAACTAATGCAGGGTATTTTTTGCAGGTTTTAACTGTTACATTTCAAGGCTTAAATGTGAAATCCATTTAAAACAAGTATTGCTCCTGTTTATAATGCTTGCTGGATACCTCCCCAGATGCAGGATTTTAGAGATTTAACAATTTTTAATGCCAGTATATGAATGTATCCTTTTACATAAATTTCAAATTTCACTTTGGAACAGGTGAATCATCTCTGTCACTATTTCTTTTTCTAACTTCACCCAGCTTTCTCTGGAATATTACCTGTTTGAAAAACTGCCATAGTCTTCTAATGCCATGTTTGCCAGGATCAGAAGCATTTTCAGTAACGTTCGTGAGCAGCATTACTGACAGATCTTGAGTTCCAGCTGAATCAGTTAAGTCTTTTGATGGCATAATTATTTTGCCAGCCATCACTCTTGTAACAGTGAACTCCCCTTTGAGGAAAAATGGGGTCATTCATCTTTTGTAAGATTCATACATGAGCTTTATCACTATAGTAATAAAATTCATTGCTTGGTTGGAAACCACAAAGGACTCATACCACTGGAAATTGTAACCACACTTACATACATTGCCATGTGCACAGTTAGGTTGCTGTTAGAGTAAGCACATCATAATGCATCCCTGTAAGTAAACAGGGAATAATGTGTGTTTTGGATTAATTTATGGAATGTTGGACAGTTAGAACAAAATTTTAAAAGTATCTGAAACAATATTCTGTCCTTCCTGCTTTATCTCAGATTCCTTTGGTAAGGTTGTTAAACCTTTTTTTTTTTTTAACTTACTGTATGCATTTACAGCTAATATTCTAGGACCCTATGTTGTCTTTAAACAGCATTTTCCCACCATCCTTGCCTGTTTGTTTATAAGGCTCTGTAATCTGCAATTTGCATAGGCAGTGGTTAGATGCCTTCTCTGTAAACTGTATTCTAACCATGTATATTCACCAGTATTCACTTTTTTTTTTCATTTTCATCTCTGTGTTTTGTTTGAAATAAAGTTAAAAGTATCCAAAATTATTCTTATGTATGGTTACAGAACGATTTAATAATTCCAGCATGTAGTATAGGGTCTGACTGACTGCATTGCCATTAAGGAATTATCTTCATTCAGTAATATTCTGGGAAGTTCCTAACACTGTGAATGTATGTGTTGGGCTGGGAACTGTAGTAGCTTTGCTTTGGTGCATCTGCTTGCGTTGCTACTGTGTATAATTGTCACCAAGCACAGGGGAGAGGCATAGAGGTCAGGCAGTGGTACTGCTTTACCTGCAGCTGCCAACCTGCCCAGGTCTGTCTGCTACACAAACCAGTGTCCTCATGGCTTGCAAATGACACTGCCTGTAAAGCCTCACAGTGCAGACAGATGAAAAGAATAAATGAAGTCTAAAAAAGGTGTGTCTAGTTTTTTTTTCAGGCTTTTTTTTTCCACAGTGCCAAGCACTTTGGTTTGCTTTTCCTTAAATACAAACACAAGTTTGTATTTAAGGAAAAAGGTGCATAGCATTTTGGAGGTGGCATGCAGGGATGCCTGGTAACAGCAGTATAGAACTTTCCACTCCAGACGACTCCTGAAAGGAATTTCAGACTTCTGTTTGCAAAGGCTGCAATAGGAAGGATGAGTGAATTGGCTGAAGCTGAAACAATTTCCTTTGTTGTGTGAGTACATGAAAAGTACTTTTAAAAAGGAGATTGTTAATGAGTCCATTGTTGTTGATGTAACACATTGAGCTTCTGTTAGGCTCATCTTTTTTAAAAAAATCAAGGCAGTTGAACACATGCATCCAGTGTGCATTGAATGCTAAAGCAAATTCAAGTCATTGACTGCCCTTCTTAATGAAGAAAGTGGTGGTGGTGGGGAAGCATAACACATTGCCTTTAATGAAATTAAGTTTGCACACAATCCCAAGCATGCTAATATGTCTAGGTGATACCCGTCTCCTTAATATCAAAATTTCTATTATTTTAAGAGCTATAGGTATCTAAAGCGAAACAGTAAAATTAATTTTGTTCACCTTCATTTTTATCTGTTTGTTTTCCATCGGTTTCCCTCTTGGATAGAAGGTGATTTGTCAAGAACCTGTTACTCTTATAAGTGGATCTTCTACTAAGGTTTTTAAAGCATCCCTAAGATCCTAATAAGTAGTGGGAAAAGGAGAAAGCTTCTATTCCTGCAGACTACAGCTGAAGAGTATTTCTGAATGTTGTGTAACAAATCACTGCAAGTTATTCTGTACAAATGATGAAACTGGATAAAATACCATATGGTGCTGCACAGTACTTCAAAGAATTATTTCAATATTTTGAATGGGCTAAAATATCACATGCAGATTTATTCAGTCTGATTGGGACTTCACACTTGTACTGTTGTAAAGGAGGATATCTGTGCAAGCTAAGTTGTGGGCAGGGGAGGTGGCATCAGACTATAGTACAATATAAACTAGATGAGAAATAACTTTTCCTAAAATACATAGCAAACATGATCATCTGGCATGCTGTTAGCAGCAGCACAGTAGGTTTTATGGTGCTTTTGTAATTTGGACGCTGATTTGGAGTCTAATTGGATTCCTGGGCAACACTCAATGCTAACATTCTTAAGTTGTGTAAAGACTATTTGAAATAATGGGATTGATATTAACCTTTTAAAGTTTCCTTTTAAAAAATCTGTTTGAAAAGATTAAAAAAATAAGCTACAGTAGAATTAGAGATTTCAGGAAATACTACTCTTGTATAGACTATAGGCATTCATTCTAATTGGCTCTGTAGAGGATAAAATAAATTTGTTTTGGTCTTTTTTCCTGACCTCCAATTACAGGTGTAAACTAAAGGGTTAAAAAACTTCCAATTCAACTCGGAAAAAACAGCTGGCTTGAAATTCAGCCAAAAAATTGTTGTTTAGGAAGTCAATAAATACTTACAGAAAAAAAAAAAAATCAGGGAGGCATAGTATATTCAATGATTTTGTGTTTCAGGGAGGAGATGCTGATACAGGTGCACTGAGTACTTCTACTTTTGGGAAGAATCAAAAATAAAAGGTGTATTTGCCTCTTTTTAAATTATAACTCACATTTGTGAGGTTGGTGTTCTGTTGTTATTTATGCAAAAGTAAGGCAGGGGTGCACTGTTTTCTTTTGTCCTTGCCTGTGCTTATATAAAACAAATCAAGGCTGGTTCAGAAAACTGTGCAGAGCAAATATTAACCTTAAGCTCCTTTTATTTCCTTCAGTATTGTTACTTCTTTCTGAAACTGCACCTTGCAATCATTAAAATGTTAGTGCAAAAGAGGAATTCTGTGGACATGACAAAGGGGATGGACTTTGATTTAAATTGTTACAAAATTTCATTAACTTCATTAGACTCTGTGGTACTTGTAAGTCTCATCAGTGTGTGGCTGAAAGGATGCGGTGATCTGTCAGGTAATCTCATGTCTTCTTCATATTGATTCTGTTTGATGCCAGGCTGTGGAAAATGTACAAATGTTGGGCTGAAAACGCAACAGGAAAGACAGCCCACAAGTGATGGGGTGCAAAACTTTTCCCTGGCATAGGCCTAATAATGATATTAATGTTTGCCTTTTTAAAAATTAATATTAAAAGGAACATCTTTTACAAAGGAATAGCTGCTGGCTAGACTGGTTTTTCACATATGAACTCAGAAGCAGTTAATCATCTTTTAAGAGATTTAGAAGACATTTGTGAGTCTGATCTACAGGTCATCATACAATGTGAACTGAGAATTCCAGTGGGAGCAGTATTTCCCAAAGCACTGGGAAATACTTGGAGAAAGGAGAAATACGTTCAATGTGGTCTCAGGGGAGCTGAGAAATTCCCTCAGGACAGGAGAAAGCTATGTTAAGAAAAGCTTGGATATGCAAAATAGCTTTGGCTTGAGCAGGTTGTTCTTGCTATTGAGGAAACTGAGGCAGGGAAATGTGTGTGCCTTTACAGTTTTGTTTCCATGTACATATGTTTGGTTTACCATTATCTGAAGTTAAACCCCAAATCTGGAATCACTGTGTTCTGGTGCTTTTTACTCATTTTCCTCGTGGTATGACTGATTAATCTAGAATGCCTTCAAGTTTTGGAGCCCTGTGGAGCACTGCACACACACTGAACAGGATTTCATGTGGTCAGACTCTTACTAGGAGGCTTAATCATGTCTACTGCAATGCCTAATTTAAGGGAAGATTTGGAACGTTTGCCAGTGTGGACAAGGAGAGGGACTGTGCCAAAGTCTCTTCAGAGCCTTAAGCTGCTGGGACCTGCAGTCCTTTCTTGTTAACCCTGTCAAAATAGTGCATCTCTATTAGTTCACTGGAAGATATTCCATCTGACTTTTAATCAGTAATCACCTTTTCAGTGTAGTGTATAATTTTTTCTTTTCTTTTTTTTTCTTGTTTGGGAAACTCATAATTCAGGTCATGAATGTATATTTTGTAGTTCCATCAGCTCTTGTTAGTGTCTCATTAAGGGGTTCTTCAATGTGTGGTATGGTAAATTGGGGAATAATTACAGTTGTAGGGGTATTCTTCAGGTCATCTAGTTCAGCCCCTTGCTCAAAGCAGGGCTTCCTTCAAAGTGGAGTCAGGTAGTTGAGGGTGTTGTTAAGTCAAGCTCAGAAAATCCCCAAGGATGAAGATTTCACAGCCTCTCTTGGCAGGCAGTTCCAGCCTTTAACCATTCTCATTACGAAGCTGCGGGAAGGGGTTTGCAGTGTATTTTGCAGAGTTTGGATTCTGATGCTGACTTGGGTGTCTCATTTTTTACTTCTCTGTGAGATGCAGATTAATTGAACATACCAAGCCTGTTTGTTTTTGATCTAAAGCTTTTAACTAATGCCCTCTAAGACTACTGAATTGCTTTTAAATCAGTGTTGGGATTTTACTTGTTGGCATCTGTTTTGATATATTAGAGCTGCGACGGAGTGTTCTGTAACTCATGAGATGTTTAGTTCTGTTGCCTTATAACGCAATTCACATACATTTATGTTTTGTTTCTCCAGTGTGTAATGGGAATCCACATTCTTGGCTAATGCTTAGGTGAGGAGCTTGCATCTATCTGGTTTTTGCACCTATCTCTATAAAGGGCTATTATTTTCACCTTTCTTCAGAGAAAACAGAACTATTGTAATGTGTGCATCAAGCTGCATACCTTGAGAATCATATTATTCTCAAGAGAATATATACTCTATAGAATACAGGGTCTGAAAGTAGTTGATAATCTCAGTAAAACATGAAATTGCTGTCATGTGTGTTCTTGAAGGGAAAGTAAAAGTGGGAAGGTATAGGGTTTTTCTGACGTAACCCTCTAGCTAATCAGGAGTTTCTAAAATTACAAAGGTCATTGAAGATAAAGTTATCCAAAAGGTTTTATCACTTTTCATGTCTCTGAAAATTATTTTTCTTTCTGTATGAACACTATTATCTTTTGAAGAAAGGGACTTGACTGCAGTGCTAATGAAGTGTAAAGAACTAAACCTGTCACTGCTGCAAATGGTATTTTCAGGAACAAGAAGTTTACTTGATACCTCATAGCAAAAGTTTTTGGAAGTCTAAGGTGCTGTCCGTGTGATTTACGATGAAAGCGTTGAGAGAGGAGGTGTTTATGTAGTCTGTCTGGTATGTCTTTTCCAGAATATATCTTTGGGTATTTACTTTGGGAACATATTTTTAAAGCAAAACCAGTGTGTTTAGTATACTTCCCTGACTCAGGGGAACTCGCAACCGGTGAATTACACCAGTCACTCCAAACGTGTCAGAAAAACCCATCCATGTGCTGTACTCTGCAGGTTTTGAACACATGACTGAGAAACTGTTTTAAAAATATTGTAAGAAATATTCTAACATTACTGTTACTAACTTTATATATTTTTAGAGAAAATTTTGTGGTTTATTTTTCTAAGACTTTTTTTTTTTAAGATCCCTTAATACTTTCTAATAAGAAGTAGAAATTAAGTCTTCTCTGTAATACAAACCTAGAAGTTGGAAGGGATAGTGATGTAGTGAAATATTACAGCACTTCTGTTCACCTAAGGTTAACTTGGTAGGTCACTGGATCACCATTGCAAGGGACAAAGCAAACAACAGCTATGTACCTGCTACACTTACATTTTTATGTTGGTCTCTGACCCTGTTAAAAGCCACTTGAACTTAAAGTGCTTGAACTCAAATGCAAAGCACGGACCTTGCCTTAGAAAATGGGAGCACAGCCCCTATTCTGAGTTTCAGTAATAAACTCTTGTCATGAGACAAGGGTTAAGACCCTATTTCTACTAGGTGGGAATCAGGCATTTGGACTTTAGAGAATCCCTGGATACACCCTTCTGGTATCTGCAGGACCCTGTGTGTTTGTAACAATCCTGCTGCTAATCTATTGATTTTATTTTATTTTATTTTATTTTATTTTTTTTTTTTGGTCAAATACATAAGTATCTGTCTGTTCATACATAGTGTTAAAGGGAAATCTAGTAGATGAAGGACTCCAACGAGCTATGTGAGTCCAGGCTGAGAAAGGTGGAATATGGGTTGTTAACAAAACCGGTTGATCATTTTAAGATTTAGCTGTATGAAAAAATTTTCCTTTAGATAGTCATAGTAAGTACACTATTACCTAAACTTTTACTAAATACTTAATTGAATCTGAAATGCTGAATAGAAATACTTTTCCCTGATAATATAGTAATATTTGTATCTTAAAGGATATGCAAGTAAGTCCTCAATTTATGCATTATTTTGGTTTTATAATGATGTTTCTTAAAAATATGAATAGGTGTGCTGATCTTGCATCCAAGGCTCTTCTATATTCATCTTCCTTACTTAGCCATCTAAAGCTAGGGAAAATACTTTACTGTTGTGTTCACAGTCATTTGTTATCGGTTGTTAAAATGCTGCATAGTCATTTGTTATAGGGTTAAAATCTTGTTTGGCCATTTGTTTTGTAGAGTTAAGATATTGACTGCAATATAAGAAATTGAACTCTACTTGGATTATTAATATCCCTCCCAACTGATGTCTCAAGTGAGAGCATTGTCACTTAAAAGTAGTGGGTTGCTTTAGCAATATCTGCTTGTCATGAACTCATAGCTATAATAGAATTGTATATAATGGATAAGATCAGAAATTTGGGTAGGGAGTTGATAGCTATATTTTACTTTCTGGTTATGCTGCCCTTTCCTTCTTCGAAGACACATGTGCTTTGATATATATTACAGATACACATTCTCAAGTGGCAATTAAGTTATGTTTTCTTTTTGTGTGTAAAAAGTAATAAATTCCCAAGTGGAGATTCACTTGGCAGTGTGGGAGGGAGAAAGTGGAGTCCTAGCTCTACATTTACTTCACCTTACTCCATCTCCTTGCCCCCTGTTCTTCAGCCATGGCATTGGCAACTTGCCCTCCAGTTTGCTGCTGTGACTTGTCTGCAGCTCCAGCCCTGTGTGGTGGCTGAGCTCAGCACATTACATCCCACCTTCCATCTCTTCAGTCAAGTACCTCTGTTTCCTTGTCTTCAAAATCTGTTATGGCTTAACAGTACAATAAATCAATCAATGGAGTATCCAATACCCCAGTACAAGATCAAAATACATTTCTGAGTCAATAGCAATTCACTCCTCTGGGTTTGTTGGTGTTTTGGGTTTTTTTTGTCACTTCCCAGAAGCAGTTTTATGTTGACATGCATGTCTCTTATCCATAGCATTTTGACCTGGTGCAGGAGAGGATTGTCTTGCTTGCACTTGGCTAAGCTCACTCTGGCTGCTTTGGCAGGTGTAGCAGTCATTTTTGTTGCAGTCAAATTTGTACCGTTAGATGATAGAGCCGTGCTCTTCTCTGCTGCCACTGTTCAGAGAATCACTGCCTTGTTAGCCTAGTAAACATTTTTAGTTTGAGTGCTGGCAGCTTATTGTGTCAACTATTGACAGAGGTAAATTCCCCTCTGTATTAATGCAGCAGGAAAATGCCCAAGCAGGCATTTTTCTACATTCTTTTTACAGCCACCAGCAAAGGCTACAAACTGAGCCTTTTGGGTGTGATTCTGTGGAGTTGGTCTTAGAATTTCTGAAGTGATCAGAAGTTACAAATTCTAAAAACAAATACCTAGATAGACTAAATAAGAGGTATTGTAAAGAATTTAAAAATACCTATTTCTGAAAAAGTGTAGAATTGATAGCAAACTGTTTTATGACTTTTCTGTACACCATGTGGTTAATGGAAGTCAGTCAGCTTCTGGTTGAACATATCCATTATATGTTCTCTTGGGACATTCTCATTTCCTTATGTATTACAAGGGTGACAGAGGCATGTGGCTTTAGTGTTTAGGGAAAGAGCCTGTTTTAAAATTTTGCAGAGGGAATTCAAATTGGCATTGTCCAGAAGGTTTGGTTTGTTGTTGGGGTGTTGGGTTTTTTGGTTGGTTTGTGGGTTTTTGTTTCATTTTTGTTTCTTCATTTCCCTCCTCTTGCCCTTCCCCCCACACTTATTTCTCTCTTTGTGCCTGTGTCTAATTGAAAAATACTGTGCAATCATTTACTGAAGTATTCCGTTTCTGTGAATCACTAAATTCCCTTACTTGTGTCATATACTAAATGGCATAATTACAGAATTGATCCAGAAGGAAATGCCTTTGCTTTTGGAGACTTCCTTTAAATTTTCAGTCTCTGATGTAAAGATTGGCATTAGTGGTCAAGCTGAATAGACTTAGAGGATACCTCCTAAGAAATGAAACCTCTCCTAGACTGAAAACTGCCTTAAAATCACTACTTCATTTCTGTTATTTGTGTATAGCTGTTTATAACGGCATTAATTTTTAAATTTCCTAAATACTATATATAATAAATTTAGATATCAAAATCAAATGCAATAGGCACACAAAATTTAGGAAGTGAGAAAATGAGAGTGATGCTGGCAGATACAACCTTGCTACTGTTTTCCTGTGGTATCAGTCATACACTCTGTAGCAAACACGCATTTAAAGATTGCATCAAAATGCATGAAACTAAAAGAACATTTCTCAGTTTATGTATTAATGTTTAGATTTAAATGGGAAATCTCACTTGCCATCATACACATTTCATTCCGTAATTTTTTTAACAGTCACCATGCAACATGGATAATGTCATTTTTAATTGTGGGGTTTTGACTCTTTAATTCTTCTCCATTGCAGGAGAGTCTGCCTTACAAAGTGCAGAAATGTTTAACAAACACCTGGAAAAGGATGACAAGTTTAGGTTTAGGAGACAGATGTGTTTGAGAGATCTGGTTGAGTCTGCTCCTTTTTTCAGTAGTTTGGATGACCTCTGGTCATTACTTAAAGGGCTCCAAAACTGGGTTGGCAGCACCAAATGTCAGACTGACAGGCTGTTGCCTCCAAGAAAATCCTGATTGCTGCAGGTGTTTAACCCAAGATACAAAGAAGGTTGCTCTTTCCAGTAGTGCCGACTTCATACTTGTGTTTTAAAAAGCATAATCTCACTCCTGTCCCTGTGGCTGTGTTCTTGCACTGTTGATTGATTTGGGATCCTGTCCTGTATCTTTAAGGAGCTCTGGTAGTGTTTGTGAACTATGACAAATTTTACTGACCAAGGCATGAAAATAATCAAGGTTTCTGACATGTTGTATGGAAATTAGCCCTGAAACAGCAGATCTGAAGAAAGAAAAGATATTTCTGTAGCTTGCATTCAGAGTTTCAAAGTCAATCTTAGCCCAGTGGATCTATCTTTAAAAAGCTGCCTTTTTAATTTGCTGTGACACCTGGTAGGCCACCAACACCCCAGGTATTCCCCTGGTGTGCTGTTCCACTTTGTTCTGTCACTGCAGGAGCAGATTCTAGCCCTCAAGTTGGCAGAGGATCACCTTCAGGAACAAATGGGAGTCATGTACAGCTGCAATAATGACTTCTGTGTCACTTATGCTGTTACCTTTAGTTTTGACATTTAGCTGGTGGGAAAATGAATCTGCTTAAGTAAGAGTCTTCCCTGCCATAAAATATTTGGTTTTCTGCCATAAATTAAAAGTAGTTCATAAGGAATAAGTATCTTAGCTCTAGCCAGTTGGACCCCTTGTTGCTATTGGTCTGACGGTGTAATAACTCTGGCACCTTCTGTGAGCTAGTAAAAATAACGAATGTCCCTTTATGTGAAGACTTTTCAGTTTATTGAGAAATTTCTAGGAACGCGATCAAGTTCCATTGTTTCAACATATTTTAGTAGTATATATCACTGAAAAATTTTTCAGTATGATTTTTTAGTTCCACTGCACAGTATCTTACTAATGTGTTTGCTTTCTAATGGATAGTTTTGGTTGGAAATCTGTGGAAAAAAAGCACTGTTCCTCTGACTGAAACATTTTAGAACAGCTAGTTCTACTATACCTTTAAAAGAGGTAATTTAAGAAAACTAACTTTTGTAGTGTTCTTTCTCATGGAAGTATGCTTAAAGATAAGTATCAAGGGTAAATAGAATATGGTACAGAAAAAAATAATCTTAGAACTGAGAATTCTGTTCTTTCTTGGCATTATGTAAACCAGTTTCACCAGTAGCAAAACTACTCTGACCATCTAAGCCAGTCTGACCAAGAGCAGGACTACTCCCATAGCCATTGCTGCTAAACTGTTCAGGTCCTTGCAGCTAGATCATTTACTGACCCTTCTCTTCATGTGATTTCTCCTGGGATCAGAGGCAGCCCTGCCATGCTGAGCGTTTCCCAAGCGCAGGAGGACTGAGCGAGAGACAGACTTATCTTAGATTGACGACTAGATTGATGGTAAGCAGCGCAGAAGGTTCAAGCCTCATGCTAGCATAAAATCATTTGACTGATAGAAATATTTGCTTATAAATTGAAAGAGTAGGTAATAATAGTGGTTTTTTATGATTACATTACATGATATTTTGTGATTACACAGACTAATAGCTAGCAGATGGCAGAGTATACATTTTACTTGTTTACCAAGTTGATGGATGGCAGTGATTGAAAAACATTTTTTTCCTTGTTGCATTACTCTAAAAGCTTGTAGTGGACAGGCAATTTACGATATGAGTCAACAATAATTTGTATCTGCTCTAGATTTTGGGGGGCATCAGTTATTCTCTTTATTTTATTTGACTTCTTTCAATGCTATTTTCTTCTTAGAGGAATGGGGAAAAAAATGAAATCTGCTTTGAAAGCCAGGTCTTTAAAGGGATGCATTTGTGCTTACAGTCTACATATACAAGTAGTATCTATTTGTATGAAGGATAAATGGTGGGAGGTTTTCTCCGCTGTTCTATTTCAATGTTTATCATATTACTTGGACGTTTTGATGAAGAGAGATATGCTCTGTCTTTTGTTTAGGCACCTCAGCACAAATCTACATTGCTATATTGCTTGCTACCAAGAGAGTTAAAACTATCCAGTCACAATAATAATTGCAGTGGTTTTCATCCCTTCTTTTTAATTGGTATTGACTTACTCATATTATCTATGTGTATGCTTTAGATGTATCTCGTCTTCAAGTGTTGTTTTTTGGTTTTCTTCCTTAGGTGCAATGACTTGGGAGTACTGCGTAACTGTGGAGTTGTTTCATGAGTAGTAGACCTAAAACCTGACTTTCTTTCTAGGCTCATTCCCTATGTATTTTAGTCCCCACTGTCAGGTGTCCTAGCTCCCTGCCGTGTTCCTCAAGTGTGCCATTCATTTTAGTCTCTCTCAATGGTTTTTGGGTGTTAGGAACGTCATGCTTGTGGTTTCGGCAAATAGAACGTGAATTTTGATTAGCAGTAGATTGCCTTTTCTTTGAGGGAAAAGGGGCGAAGCTGTGGTCACTCTTTCTTGAAGAGTCACTCTTGGGTCCTGTTTTTTCTGTAAGGTTTCTAACTTCTGTGAAATTCGTATCTGAGACATCTAGTATCTTGCAAAATTTGATAGGACTTGGACAACATGGTTCAAATTTTATGATTTTGTGTTTAGTCGTCTCATAATAACTTTTTTTTTTTCTGGAAAAATTGAGCAAAACACTCAGATGGAGGCAGAATGTCATTTCTGCTTCAAGAATCCAGTAAGACCATGGATTTTTTTCCCCTGGTAAAAGAGGAAGGGAAATCATTGCAAGAATTACTGTGACTGGTCAGGATAAAAGGTAAAACATAACTTGAGATACTATTTTCAGATAACAAAACTTCTGCCTTTCAGCCAGAGTACGCTTCATAATGTATATGCCTATTTGTAACAGAAATGTTGAGTCTGTTTAAAACTGTGCCTTGAATTCCCTTTATGAATTTACTCACATGGTAAGACCTGAAAATACATTATTATTACTATTTTCAGTTTTTTATCAAACATGGATAGATCTATGTTGAGCCTCTGTAATTCTGCCTTATGACTACTGTCTCTCAAAGGGTTTTCATTACTCCAGACTGCTAGTGGCCTTTCAGCAGGAGGAAGCCTACAATATTGTCTTATCTTATGTAAGGGGGGGGTGGGGGGGTGGGGAACTATTCAGATAGTTGCTTGTTTAGTGAGCTTGTTTGTTGTAGACCCTATTCCCAAGGTACTGTTTTTTCCTGGGTGGTAATTGATCAATTTTTTATTTCCCTCATCTTCTGCTTTTCACCACTGCATTCAGACTTTTTTTTTTTTTTTGTGGGAAATATATATGTATATATGTGTCAACAATTACTTTCTTGTTCAGCTTCCCTATCCTTGACTGAATTTTTATTTTGCATTCTCCACAAAATCCAAGTTTTATGCCACTATGATAATATGACATTTTCCAGCTTGGATCAGTAAAGATGAAATGCCTTTGGTAGTGATGCCTAACTCTGGTTGCAAAGAGGAAGATGAGAAATAAACAGTAGAAATCTAGCTACCAAGGCTCCAGATTGATTTTTGTGTGGGCTCCTGACTTAGGTACTGAACGTCACTGCTAAATGCTTGAGGTCACGAGTGCAGGAGAAGAGCAGGCTTAGACAAGAAAGAGCAATGCTTTTCTGTCCTCTGTAAATTTTTATGATGCTCTTGCTGGGAGAAGATGAGTGCTTCAGCAAAAAAAGTGACTGTTGCATTGGAAAGAGTTTCCAGGTCTGGATTCTGTGTAATGCTTGCTGGATTCAGGTGATGAAGGAAAGTTATGGGGTGGGGATCGTGGTTTTTTGAGCACTGTCAGGGGCCCTGCCAGTTCCTACAGTGCCTGAGTGTTAGAGTGGATGAATGCAGATGCAGGCAGGCAAACAGACCCACCTTAAAACTGACATGATGAAAGTAAATATTTACTTCAGGAGAGATAACAGGGACACCCCCAACTTTGGGATGGGACAAGGGGCACAGACCTGGCTAGAAGTAGCAGAACATAGGGTTGCTACCCTTGTATAAAGTTTCATGAAAACTAATCCTGACGCTATTGTGGAAATACAGATACACCTTTCTGGTTTTAGAAGATGACAGTGATTGACATGCAAGTCCTGTTAATGTGCAAATCCCAGAGTTTTGCAAGGATTGTAGATGATAAAGTAAGGGACAGGTCCTAATTAAAGAATATATAAAATGTACAATTGACTTCAGTTGTCTTTGCTCAGATTTTTGCTTGCAACATTGATTCTTATTTATGCATGTAGTCTGCAGACTCTTCTAACAATGCAATACTTCCATTAACCATCATCAGCATTTGCAAACAGGAGATTCATTCACACTGGGTAACAAATACTTAATTTGTTCCTCAGAACTGTCTCAAAGGATATGTTGCAGCTTTTTTACCAATTAATCTGTTTTGCAAGATGGTGTAAATATTGATCAAATTTTGAAATTGAACCTCTGTATTTGGGGAATGTAGTGAAAGTTAATCACAGAGTCTCATAACTGATTTGCTATGTATTTAGTTACTGAAGTGTAAAGACTTCTGAGAAGTCTATGAACTTTTACCTGGTGTTTTTCCAGACCTATTAGGAGATGGTTCCAGGTACATCTTCAAAAAGCCTTAAGAGTCAAGGGAAGTTCTTAAACAGAAGGGAAGTGCTGTTGTCTGTCCAAAGCATAAGGTACTGTGCATGCTTACTCCCAGATTGGCAAGCATTGGTTCAAATACCTGCATCTGCTCATTTGTGTGCTGCTACCATGTGTGTGTCCAAGGAAGGTGGTTCAAGTGTATCTCAAAATTATAACAGAAAGATTCAGGTTTTCTGACAAAAACTCTACCATTCATGATTTAGCAATTGATTTTGCTTCCATATGGTAAACAAAATGGCTTTCATAGTAGTGATTTTCCCCTCTTAACTGATTACTAAGTGATATAAGTAAATTCTGTTACCTTCTTTAATTTTTGTTTTTACTTTGGTTTTTAGAGAAGACAACCTATTCTATTACTGACTCTGTGCCAATGACTGTGCTTTGGCTTCTGACCAAAACCAAAACTGAAGGTATTTAAAATGGTGCACTGCTCCATCATTGTTTTCATAAATCACTGTATCAGTCTCTCCTAGTTGATTTAGGATGATTTCTCTTCAGATTTGTAAATCACTGCTTCATAAGGATAGCCACAACAGTTTTGGAGACATCGTGGAATTGGTGGGACTTACTGTGTTTTGATTTAAAAAAAGCAAAAACTTGTTGTATCTCTTTAGCAATTAAAAAAATTTTACTGCTTGGCATGTGATGGTGTTTAAGCATCTGGTTCCATTTAAAAGAAATAATTTAAAAGTAGCTTAATGTTATGAAGTTTGAAATAGAAATTACTGTATTCTGTTTCTTAGTCAAAAAGCCCCAAGTTCAATACCAATGTTAACACAAGGCTTTGAGATGGTATTTATGAAGGGTTGAGGGAAAACAAAAAACAATACGAGAGGAAAAGTAGTTAATATCTCCAGGAGACATATTTTAAGTAACAAAAAGACCGTACTTTAGAACATTGTGCTTTTTTAGTCACTTTTCTAAATTAGGCACTGCTCTTTGCAGTAGATTTTCGTGGAATTGGCTTATTGCAGAAAATAGAGTGTATATGAAGCAGTGTAAGTTTATTAATTTATTACAGCAAATCACTTTAAAGTATGAAAATTGTATGCATAACACTCAGCCCTATACTTAAAAAAATAAAGTGATTAGAAGATTCCACTGCCTTAGATCCCCAAGACTGACTAGAAAGAATGGAGGAAAAATTTATTTTTGTTTCCCCTCTGTTTGTGTCATCTGTGGTGTCCAGTCCTCTCTTCTCTTGCCAAATGACACTGATTTGTTTATATGTTTTGATTAGGAACCCGGGCTTGATATGTTCATGTTCTAGATGCTATTGTTTGTGAGATAAGAGCAGACATGTTGCTCAAGGTCACAAGAGGCAAATTCTGTTTCATGATGCTGAACATAAAAAATTTTCTCTTTGCTTAGTTTCCTCTTCACCCCGTAAAAAGCTTGTTTGGGAAATTGAGTAATATCCATTAGTACTATCAGTTTTCTGTGAGAAAAAATTCTTATAGCGAAAAGTAGGATATTGATCTGGATAACATCCCTATACATAAAACATTCACTGACATATCTTCTGTATTTCCAGTTTATCCCCTGTAGGCAAGATCACACTTCTTCCCTTTACTTAAGAATAAATAATAATTAAAAAAGCACTCTTTCCCCACATACACGTTCTCACAAGTGATTGACTGTGTTTGTTTAGATCAGTTGCACTGTCTTGGAGAAGCTAGGGGGAAAATTGGAAATGCATCTACTGTATCTCTTGTGTAAATTAGTTTTTTGATCATTTTGATAGAACATAATTGCTTAAACATGACAGTTAATTTGTGTTGTGTTCCAGTGTAGAAGCTTCAGAGAAAGTGTGTTACAGCATGTACAGCTGACTTTACTTTAAATTTTCTTGACTTCATACCAGAGGCATTTTTATGTCTGCTAGAAGTGCAGTACATATTTTTTGCAGTATGCTAATACAGCAGTCTGTGCAAGGAATAGAATCTTGGTTTTAATCTTACTTTAGAAGTTACTGGCAATGACCATGTCTTTACTATAAAATATTACAAAATTGGGAAAACATAATATTTAATGCCTGACCCTCAGTATATAGGGTCTTGAAATCTAGTTGAAATCAGTTTTTCCAACCAATGAAAAATACGCATCTATTTTTTTTATCAATAGTTTATAGGAAGGTTAGGTTAAAAGGCTTATTTCTAACACCTCTTTTTGAATATATTTATTTGTTGTAGTGCATGGATAATTAGAAAAAAAAATTTTGCTTCATCAAAAAGCCCCTAATATTCTAACCTGGGATAATAAACGGACATTGGCTTTTGATGAACTAGTAAGTGAGTGAATAATCATATTGACAGTTCTGGCTATAAAAGAAGAAATCCAGGTGTTCACTATTAGTCTGTCCAAATCAGTTCTCAAATTCTGGTGTCTGACGTAAATTGAAGTGAAGCAATTGAATTGTAACGTAATGCTGTGTCATTACACCTCAGTCTTAAATTGTGCTTGTACTCAAAGTCATTTGAATAAATTTGGAAATCTCCACAGAATTGATGTTGTTATTAATGAGAAAGTAACGAATCACTGTGTTTGATCACACTACCCTGTTGCAGTCGAAATGGAACAGGAAAGAAAGTGTCTGAGGGAAACAAAACAAGCAAGGAGCTTCTGTGGTATTGGTTTGTTGTAGAGGTTCTGTGTCCCTGCCTTGGTGTGTTTTGCTAGACAAGGAATGCTAGTGGCATTTCATAATAGCAAAAATCTGAGAGGATGATAGTGTCATTTCACAGAAATGTTGATGACCACACAGTGGCTTACAAGGAACACTTTCACTGCTGCTTTGTTATGAGAACATAGCCAGCCTTAATGGTTCTCAAGACCTGAAGCAATTGCAAAAGGAACAAGTGAAAGCAGAAGTGTTAGGCTTGCTAATTCATGCCCCTTATTTAATTTTTGTCAGTTTGGATTTCTGCTTTATACCATTGTCCGTAACGCAGCCAGTGACTGTGACGGGGCAGGCTGCACTGCTTAACTCAGCCTGGGTTCAGGGCTCCTGGGAGCTCATCATCCTGGGGTAAACCTGGTGGCTCTTCCTTCTCTCCCCTGCCCACAGTGGGCATGCAGTCAGCAGGACACACTGAAGAAGAGCAGAGCACTTCAGCATTTGGAGAATAAGCATTACTTACCCTTGCTGTGCATATCTTCAAATTGCTGCACTTGTGAACAAAAGCCTCAGTACTGGATATAATGGTATTTTATAATATCATAAAAAGTGAGGTTAATCTTGATTTGTTTGCTGCTGTGGCAGAATTACTGAAGCACCACCTCTTCTTCTTTTCCTGAAGAAATTTATTCTCTTACAGGTTTTGGTTCCTGGCCTGAGTACTCAGTGCAAATGTCAGAGCGGTGCTGTATATTAAAATACATCATTATTCCTCTTGGTACCATAGCATGATAAATATGAAGTAAAAGATTTTTAAAGGTACACATGCATCTTCCCAAGAGACAGATTTTTGCAAATCTGTCTCCATTTACTCTCATTAGTATTAAATCAGTACAATTGATAATAAATGTCAGACTGTAATGTTTCTGGTGAAGCAGACCATCTGCCTGTTTCATAATATGAACATTTATGCTTACAATCAGTATACTTCAACAACTGGGCTGGAAATGCCAGGTAGTAATGTCTGTTACTTGAGGTCTCTGAATGCATTATGTATATTGGAACCATAATTAGTTCCATGCTTTCTGGCAAATGTAGTTATTAAAGCAGATTTCTTTCTGTGGATTGCTTGCCTCCCTTGAAAGTACCATCCTCCTCTTAGCCTCTGTTTTATTTCTCTGTGATTGATTGTTTCTTACTAAGGTATTTATTTCTCAAGCTAGTTTTCTCTCTTTGAATAACTGGAATTTTTGAAGGCTGACTACCAACTAAAGTAATGTTGTGATATTCAAACAGAATTATCTTGCCCTGAACTTACCGGTTTGTTTTGACCAAGTTTTGGATTAAAAACAGAGAGTAAACAAGCTAAAAACACAAATATCTGTGGAATTCCTGATTAAAGCTTTCTGGACTTAAGAATAATTTCCTTTTCTTCTGCAGGGAGCAATTGAAAGATGACTTAAATTTCAGGTGACTGTTCAGTTGTCCTTCCCATATGGATGCAGGTGCTTTTGTTGGGATGGGTGGGTGATAATGGGCTTCAGTCTCTTTGGTTTTCCATAAATCTGATTTGGTTATGTCAGCAGCTGAAATCCATGTTTCTGGTCAGGGATTACCAGCTCTTGGTTCACATTTGCCACTCTGTATGCTGTGTGTTGTGAGAGTGGAGTGAAGCCACCATGTTAAAGAGAGCTGGGCTGAGAATGTTCCTGTGCACTTTGGGTCCTGCAGCATGGATGGCACAGTGCAACCACAAAAGCTGCAATGGATGAAGCAGGAAAGGCTTTAGCACCAGGTCATTATGGTGTAAAGCTGCCCAGAAAACAGGGAATGCCTATCTGGAAAGTCCATTTAATTAGCAGCACAGCTTCGTGAAAATCACTGGCAGAGACAAAGAGAAGATGGGAGAGGGATATCTCTGCTGTTTCTATTTTTTTTTTCTCAAGCATTTTTCATGGAAGAAGAGAGTCTTTGATACCTTTGACTGTGGACCCTATTGAGATTCTGGTGAAAAATAGGGGAGATTGGGGTGGTTTTTTTTGAGATAAGCATTACTTTTTTTGAAACGAAATTGGAGAATTGTGGTATATTAGTAGCAAAGCTTTATATGTTATGCAGACATTTTTTCAGCAAGAAACACTGTAAATAGAATCAGTGAAAATATGTTAGATGCATTTTTTATTCTGTTTTACAGTAACCTTTTCCAGTTGAATATGGAACAGTTGTTAATGTTATACACTTAAACAGATAGAGAAGATTTGCTGAGTTATTGCTAGTGATACATAAGCTGATCCCTGTACTTACTAAATTTCTTTCTTCATTGTGATTTGAGAATGAAAGATAATTCAGTTCTTTTGTGTTTCAAGATCAGCTGACTTGAAATAATATTTGATAAAAAGAAACTTGGATTTTGTCATTGTGCTGCTGGTTTTCAAACACTGGCAAAGCTACTTTCTTATTTGTGCCACATGATGCAATCTGTGTTTTGAACAAACTTTCCCCATTTTGCTGGTTTATTCAGTGTTTTCAGAGCAATATGTTATATTCCCAGCTTTCATGTTTGGCTTGGAAACGTGCACTGTTTAAAACTTGAAAATAAGCAATATTCATTCATTCATCTTGGTTTTTTAATCTACTACTGCAGGATTAGTCTTAGAGTAATATGTCTGAACAGCTACATATGTAACTTGTAGGTACATATATGGTACCTATGTATGTATAGTGTATATTCTTTTATATTTATTTATATGTTAGGTTTTTGCATAAGTACTTAGCACATGTTTGTCTTAACCAGTTGAGGCAGGGTTGAAAATCTGTCCTGTAAAATACAAGTATCTGTATTCTTTAACATATTTGTATTTCTGATTTATCCACTGAGTCTTGGTCTGACAATACAGCAGAAATTGAACATTAACAATTTTTAGATGCTTCAAAGCATCAAGATTTTTAAGTAGAGGAGTTCAGACAGTGAGAAAAATCAATTGAACAAAAACTTTGCTTGAGATTACTGTAGTATTTGATGCCATGATTCTGAGCAGAAGGTCTGGTAATGCGTATATAGAGTTACAATCCTACAATAAAATCAGAGCCTGCACATTCTGCCAAGGCTCCTAGTAAGTAAATATTCTGCAGAATCTGTCACTTCATGTTGAGGAATGTAAGAAGCAGCAGCCATGCAAAATTGCAGCAGGTTTTAAAGCTATAGAACTTCTTCAATGGAATTAAAATGTTTTAAGTCACAATATATCATATGTATATTTTTATAGAACACTTAAATACAGTAATATCAGGCTGTTATGTTTTTATATGCTCTGTAACAATATGCATATGATGCATCATTGTGATTTAAAGCATTTAAATCCTCATTTATTTTTTTATCTTCTTAGTTTTTTTTTTAAATTATTATTTCAATCCTCCTGATCTCAGCAATAAAAGGCAGCTTCTAGTATTCTGTTTTGTTGTGGGTTTTTTGGAAGGCAAAAGGATGCAGGAGTTTTCAGGTTTATGGGCATGCTTGTTAAGATGGCCTCTGTTTAATTCATGTAGGAGCTGCAAGACTGGAGAGACCTCTCGCATTTTCACCTCTGACCTGTGTGTAGGACATGTCAAACAAACATAGGCTGTAACTGGATGTCACATGCATCTGTTTTCCGGGCAGTTGTCCTGGGTTGTAGTGTAGGATGTGCACAAAGTATTCTATCACCATCTTCATGAACTGTTGAATCCAATTGTTGGAGTAGTGCACTTCCTGGGCCCCCTCCCTCTGGGCTATCATCTGCTAATGGCCCATCAAATGCCTTGCCCATGACTCATAGTTAACCCCCTCTGGGAGCTATCTCTGTTTAAAGGGCCATCAAGGACCCCCTGCATGACGCATCATCCCATTGTGAGATGCTCTGCCCAGGGGGAGGAACCAAGCATTCCTACCTGGATATAATCTGGAGTTTGGGATAGTACAAGCAGCTTTACCCACTGAATTCCCAGAGGACCAGAGCTACCAGACCTTTCTACAGGATCACTGCTTCAGGGAGACCACCTCATCTGGACTGCTTCCATCACTCTACTCAGTTTGTATTGACTCTGTCAGTGGTCTTTTGTATTATTGCATTTGTTTTATTTTACCTTTTTTTCTTTTCTTCCTTTTAAACTGTATTTCTGAATTGGAGCCTGTCACTTGTTTTGCTTTCAAAGCACTACAGCAGTAAAGCATCCCCTAGTATTCAACCAATATCTACAGAGTAAGAAAAACACAAAACAAAATCCCCCAAATTGTTTTTATCAAAATTTGCTGTTAGTTATGACTTCTTTCTTAACAAAACAGGTGCTATTTTCTTACTGTTTTAAGTAAGTTTGAGCAAGTTGGTAGTCATTGCATTTTCTCATAAACCATTTTTTTACTATTATGTGATTATATTGTATAGAATAATCAACCATTATGTGTTTCCTGTGACAACAGCTTAGTTGCTTCAGATATTATGCATATTCTATCAAATCTTTTGTTTCAGAGAAGCACGGAGATAATCTAGAAACTGTTCAGGCTCTGAGAAGAACCCTAGGCATAAACTGAGTTGCTAGTTAGTCAGACACTTACAGAGTCTTCTAGTTTATTCCTGAAATGTGCAGTACCATTTGTAGCTGAAATGTACTGACAAGTGACATTCTTGCCTTATAACTTTTATCTAGTTAGGTAATTCAAAGAAAGGGGTAAATGTACACAGTGCATGGAGTGAACAAGTCTGCCTGCTGCTTTGCTAAGAGATTCCTCAGTTAATAGAAGTTTAGATGTCATGTCTCTAGAAGGCCCAATATAAAATTCCTCCAGCTAAGGAACATTTTTATCATGAAGTTTTTGGTAGTGAAAAGAGTAGATAGTCAGTGTTAGGCTTTACTCATTAGTCTTTTCCATAATAGTTGTTAAGAATAACATTTGAGATTGACTTAACTCAGGATAATGATGACTGCTCTGAGAAACTATGTGCTGTCTCTGTGCAGGTATTATTTCTTTCATTTTCTCCTCCTCATATAACTGCTGAATTTCTACAAATCTCTCATCCAACTGCCTGCCCTACCCTTTTATTGTTGACATTTTTCTACACTTCTCTTAAAAAAGAAAAGGTGTGTATTTCTTCATTTCTGTTGTGACAAGACCTTTGCTCTCTTGAGTCCTTCTCACAGGGGTCACTTCTTGGCCATTTGCCCTTATACACAGGGTCTAAATTATGCTGCTGACAGACAGTTCTGTGCTTGTGATTTTCAGCTGTACATATTCCTTGACACCTTTAATGAGACTTCTCTATTCTCTTTGCCTGCTGGTTCTGACTTTCCCTCTAAATACTTCGCATGAATGTGTTTCTCCTGGGGCCAAATCAACTGTTCTTCTTGTATAGTTGCTATTTAGACTTTCCATTAATAACCTTGGTAGTGTGTTTGATCCTGAACTTCTCGACTGATACTTTTCCTCTCTCTGGAAATGTCATTTACTGTATATAACATTGGCATTTTTTTTATTACCTTGTGGTCTGAACTTCCTGTCTTGACAGTTTCAATTCTCTCCATCCCTTCTTTGTCTCTCTATTTGCAGTGTTTGAAAGAAGGAGTCATTCTTTTTCTGACTGTTCTATAACTTGGCTGACTTCCAGTTAATTTCAGGAATCAATATGAAACCATTGTCTCTTACTCATAATCTGAATATACTGTCTCATATATTTTACTTTCAGTGTTTTCATTTTAGCACATCATGAGTCAGTGAATGAGTAACATGAATCAAGTGAATTTTAATAGGAGCTCTTGGGTCATACATGTTGCTTAAAAATATTTTTTAGGCTGTTCTCCTCCAGCTACTCTGTTACCTTATTTGGGTGAATAATTTTCTTAAAACTTCATTTTGAAGTTTTTTGCAGTTGTTCTCGTTTGTTAGATTTTAAAGTGTAAGAACATTTACTGTGATTCATACCTGACATTTCATACAGTCCTTCAGCATTTGGATTTTGCAATAGGGTGGGAGCTGCCTGTTTGCACCACAAGCAACTGCAAGAGATGAGGGAGCAACTCCCGAGCTGTGGTGGTGTGATACCCATAGAGCTGAGCAGCAACAACAGCTCTAGCTCTGAACTTGAGTCTTACCTGTATTGACTCTTACCTGTATTGACTCTGTATCAGCTATCACATCTGTAGAGCTGATACAATGTTCCTACCATCAAATTCCAGCCAAAGAATGTGTGTGGGGATTTTTTTAAGTGTCAAGGGTTGAGGCATTTTGGAGATTGTTGAATACAGGCAAACGGTTCATTAGCGTGTTGTTGCTAGCTGCAGCTGCAGAACTAGAAAAGAGGTGATCAGTTATGCAAAGGTCAGAGCCTGTTTGAAGGCTTGTGTTTGTTTCAGTCAAAATGTTTTAGCTTCAAATGTGAACCAAGGAAAACCAGTTCCTACCAAAATGGTGTTTACGTGTCATGACAAATTCACTTAGACGTCACTGACTGACCAGAGAGCAGCTCTGAAAGCTATTATGTTTTGAAGTTAATTCTGTCTAAACCTTTACAAAGTGTTAGCAAATTTTCAAGTACAAGTGACAAATTTTATCCAGAAGCCTTTGAGAGACATTGAAGTCTCTTACTTTGTTTGAAAGTTTAAGGTTTTGGGTTTTGTTGGAACATTTTTCCACTTTAATGTTTTGTCTATTGTATGCAGTATTTCAATACTGTACGAGTATGCACAGATCTGGATGGGTTTTTTTTCAGATGTAATGTAGTATCTCCTTAGTAGCCACATTACAGGCAGGTAATTATTAGGAGAAGTTATTGTTGTGATTAGTCTTCTAATTTGCAGAATGAATGTTTTCCTTTTAAACAGAAAAGTAGTTCAAGCATCCTTAACAGAGACCCTGCACATCTCTGACAGTAATTTCTTTATTATTTTGATATAAAGGCAAGAGTGATAAATTATCCTTACAAGCTGTCTTGGAATAGAAGTTGGGGGTCAAAAATTTCTGTCATAATAAGAGTATGAAATTGTGATGTCTCTGTCAGGGTAGGCGTACAGTTATTGCTTTCATTAAGCTTACCTGAATAGTGACTTACTTTGACATAAAATTTTAGGTTTAATATATAACTAAGATTAAGTTAGTTTGTATTGTAATCTGGAATATTGGTTTATGTTGACTATATTTTGGGGTGAAGAGGAAAAAGCGATTCATTTTATTCTATTCTTACTATTGGTCTAGAGTGGGATGTTCTACATGTGAATACTGGCCTAGAGGAAGCAGACAGTACTTAGCTGAACCTCTCTTGTTCTTTTCTGGAAATTGATTTCTCTTGCTCGGTGGCAACCCTTTTTGTTTCTGAAATAGAGGGGTTTTTCCTCCCCTTTGCTGAATTTCTGGCTTGTTCCTGTTCTTTTCTCACCTTATTCTTCCTTCTTGCTGTTTCACTTAGTTGTTCTGACTGTCAGCCAAGGTAGCCCATCATACACATCAAGGTAGCCCTCTCACTGTGGGACTTCACTACACTGGTGGATGCTCAGCTTCCCTGGCTACTTGCATTGCTCCTACCCACTGTCTGTTCTGTCCTTGGGAACACATTCTCCCTCCTTCTGCTTTGTAGGCGGCCAGGTTGGAGATCCCAAGCTTTGCTCCTTGCCATCACTTTGTCAGCAATAGTGTAAGCATCTTCTCAGCTCTAGAGAAGCCGCTGTTGTCCTTCACTTTCTACTCCACGACAAGAGCTTTTCCTGCAGCCAGCAGCTGTGTGTTGCATGTGTTTCCATCTGCTGGGAGACGCTGTCACAGACAGGATCACTTCAGCAGCCGTGCTTAGAGCAATGCTCTGGCTTTGGCAGGTGTTACTTGGAGCGCTTCTGGCTAAAGACACCTCAATATTTTTCACATCCACAAAGTTCAAGGTGCTAAATGACTGTGACATGCTGGTGGTGGCTGATGTGTGGCTGGCATCCACACATGGGCATCTGGGATCTGCAAGTTAGCCAGAGGAATAAACTTTCTCCAGTCTGGACAAAAGGATATCAGTCATCTTAATGTTCTTGCTGCCTTCTTGTGACCAGGATCAATGACTACCAAACACTTTGTGGTGATATTGATTACTAGATTTACAAAAAAATTTATATTTTCCTGGAAGGTATAAAACTTTTATTAAAGGGGAAGGATCTTGGATGATATTTACATTTCACAGTTATGCTATTAGACATACATAAGCAGTTTCTTGTTTTTCTTTTAAAAAGTCTTTTAAAGTCTTCATGCAAGAGACTCACACAGACTCCTCAGCAAGCTTCATGCAGAATATAAATATAGAAGTATTTCTAGTATGTAATATTTCTAGTGTATTTATGAACAAAGAACAGCAAAATACTTTTATTAAAGCAATCATTAAGCTTGGGGAAATTAAAAAAATAAATATGCAGTGTTTCTCACCTAGTCTGTCTAGGCATCGTTTGCCTAAAGGCTGTAGTAATGCAAGTACTTTTCTAGATTGTTCTTACAAAATAGACATCTCTGAGTAAGTGTTGCTTCAGATCTGTGTTCTGAATATTCATGAAATGAAGAAACTAGAGCTGACACTTTTCATGCTGGTAAAATTCTACTTGGCCCCCCAAATCTTAGAATTACTAATTTCAAAGAGACAGAACACATGTATTTCTCTTAAACCATAGTCTTTTGTTTGTCCATTTCAATGGCATTTCTTCTTGAAACATGTTTAGACAGTTCAGATGAGATAGAGCAGTCCTCTGTCCTTTGTTTATCTTGTACTGAATTTTTCTTTTATGCTTAAAGTTGTTTTTTTTTTAACTCTCTCCAAGTTCAAGATGCACTTTGCAGGATATTGTTAAATAGATTAAATCCAAGTGCAAAGAGATTTTTGCAATTGCTTAATTTTTTGTTTAACCTTCTTTTAATGTGTGCGGTTTTTCTATTAGTAGTAAAAATAGTACAATACTGGAAAAAATACTGGCACTAGGGTAGATGTGGAGACAGAGTATATCTGAGTAGAAAGATAACCTTGCTGGAAACAGACTGGTCCAAACACGGTTTTTATCTAAAGAGTAGGAATTAATACAGTGAATTCATCAAAATATCTTAATTAGAGCTCCAGTTATGATTGGCTCTTTCAAGCTAGATATTGATAAGAATCCAGCACTTAGAAATTGAATTTTTTTTTTAATCTTACACCATTCTCAAAATTAAGATTGATTTGATCTGCCAGCATGTGACCTTTACAAATCGCAATACTACTTTATCACTTGATCGTGCTTTTGAGGAAAATCTACGTAGATAATGCAGCTTCCATTTATTATTATCTCAGAATCAATACATTCCTTGTAAAATTCTCTGCTTTACAGAAGATGCCATAAATAAAAATGTTTAATATGAAAGTGATTTCTTTCGAACAATATTTGTGAACATAAGATTTGGTAAATATACAATATTTGAAGCAAAAAATTAGATTTGAAGAGTCAGCTATTATGAAGAAGTTACAAGCAGTAAATTTTATTTTGTAAGTGTAGAGATGGAAATATTTTTTCAGTGGATACCTATTTTTATTCTGTATGTCTCAAATAATGAGCAGTACACAATGGTAAACCAGCAACATTGTGTGTTAGATAAATATGCTTTTCAAACTAAACAAAATACTTTATGCAGGTGAATAATGTTCATTTACCTATAGGTTTTCAAATTTTCTTCAGTTATATTCTAGTCTTCATTAAATTTCCTGACTTTATACAGAAATGTTAGTGGTTTGTGGCTATTATGAATAATTTTAATAGAATATTTAACCATGTTAGTTCTTTTATATATGCTGGTGTGTAAGAAACCAAACTACATAACTTGTCCACCACCAAAAGAGACCTTTCCTTGAGCTGTGCCTTTTTCCTCACTCCTCACACCAGCTCTGGTATTCAGCACAGGGAAATTCTTCAGCTCAGTGACCCACTGTGAACCTGTGTGAGTTGAGGTGCTTGCAGAAAATGTATTTATGGTCTCCTTACAATAAGGCCAAAGTTATGAAATATTCCATTTTTCAACTGATTTTTCAACCACCTGCTTGCTACTTGCATATCATGGAATTTATCACAGGACAGAGCCTTATTTGAAGTGAAGGTGTGAAACCAGGGATTTTTTTCCCCTCAAATACTGCTTCTGTGGACTCATGAAAGACAAACCCAGCCAAATCAGTTGGCTGATCTTCTCTGATCCTGATGTACAGCTGCTACATAAAGCACTGCAAATGTGTGGCTTGGGTAGAAGGGAAAAAGGGTACCACATTTGGCAGTGGCCTCTTTACCGTTTGAATTAAGAAATGCTGTAGCTTGTGCTACTGTAAAAGCCTAAGAACAAAGGTACTGGTTAGGCCAAGCATTCAGCTACTTTACTATTCTGCTTCCTTCTGTACTCAAATGTGAAGAGGTATGAAGAAATTGCTTTTTCTTTAGTTGTAAGAGACAGTGAATAGTTACATCTTCAGTCTGAGGTTGGCGTTTTTCAGCGCAATTCTGTGGGACCTTTCTCCATAGAGAAAACATTTATTTGTACCCTATTTGGCTATCATCTGTCTGCTGCTTTCTCTCTGAGAATACTTCTCCCATTACACCACAGTGATTTAGATTTTTGGAGATTATCTTTGAAGAAACTTTATCAAATAGCTGCTTTGTCATGTTCATTTTAGTTCTGTAAAAAGTGTTCTAGGAATTTGAAGGACTGAGAAGAGAGAGAACTGTAAAAATGTGTAAAACCAGAAGTTTGAATATTCTCCACTGCATCAACAGAGTGCTATATGTATTTCTTGTGTGTGTGTATGGATAAACAAATGGTACTTTTACCATTCCTTGACAACTACCGCTACTTTTTAAAAATCTGAATTTGATCATTGTAATTCAAGGAGCTACAGAACTACTTTGGAGTCTGAGATCTGAACATCTTATCTCTAAGGCAGCTGTCTGGCAGAAGTCTCCAGAACATTATTCTCAAATGTTATCAAATTTTTGGGTCAATCGAAAAAAAAAAAAATCCTTCCATGGGATGAATTCAGATTTTCCTAGTAGTTGGTCTCTATGCTTGTGCTTTACTCTATTTACATTCTTATGATTTCCTAATATTCTCAAATAGTTTTCAGTTTGGAAGGGGTAGAAGATAACTAGGCATGAAAAAAATTACTGTGCCTCATTTCAATTATGTTGTTGTTCCTGTTTGTGATTTTTTTTTAAGGAATCTTGGTGTGTGTAAGGAGGAAGTAGATTTTCCTACGGTAATATTATTATCTTAGAAGATCTTTTAAGATAAACATTGTATATTATATTTGTTGTTTTGCTGATCAAAACATTCTGAATGACGGAATAAAGTTTTAAATTATTTCAATTACCCAGAATACTCAGGGCCAGATGATTAGTCTGGTCTTCAACTTTATTTTCAAGAAGCTGATAGAAAACCTTAAAAGTCACCTTTTCTCCCTCCAAGATGAGACACTATAGTAGCTCTAACCGTGGTGTTAATCCTCTCAGAATATGGTCAGAATGGGATCATTCAGATCCTTTGCCTTGAAGGAAAAGGGAAAGTTTGGAGATCACTAATAAGAAGGCAAACATTTTTGTAAACTGAGCAAGCTTTTTATAGCAAGTAGTGAGGGAAATTGAGCTCAACAACCCTTAAACAAAAGCCACCTTCTTAACAAATCTGTGGGTTCTGTGTCTGCAATGTTTGCCTGAAATCTTTGTGCTCTTTACCTGAGTTAAATTCAGTAGTTAGTAGTGACACCTGGAGAGTACATGGAGTGGGAAGAGCTGTAGGAAGAGAGAGTGCTGGCAGCCCCTTTTCTGTGAGCTTGGCTTTGGGGCTTCTGGCTTGTAGCTGACCTTGACCTATGCTTTCCTTGACCTTGTTATGGAGGAAGGGAGGGAAACTCTGCTTCCTCCAGCTGCTGCTGCTGCAGGCTCCTGCTGGGAGAAAAATCAGTGGAGGTGGTATATAAATTGGTAAAGATTCCAAGACTGGAAGAGAAAGGCTTCCTTTGGCACATAAAGGTAAATTTTTATGTATTTAAATAGTTTACATTTCCCAAGAGAGTGCTTCAAGTCATACTTTACCCTTTGCATCTTTTAGGGAAGGGTGTGATTTGTGATTGTTCTCTCTGAAACATGGGTTTCAAAGCATTACACACCAGTGGAGCTTCACTGACAAGTATTTTTTACACTAAATAAGCTTGCTATTATGTGTTCTTTATGCAGCTTGTAATAGAACTTTTAAAAATAAAAAAAAAATTTGCCATAAATCCTAATCTGGGTTGTCTAATATGTTTGCTTTGTTGTCATGTAGAAGTATGTTTGGAAAACTCTTGAGAAGCACCTTATGAGCCTGAGCACCTAGATGTGAGAATATTAGGGGGGATTGAACATTTTCCTACAATCCCGTTCAAGACTTTCTTTGTACAGAATGCATAATTACATGTGGATTTTAAATTATTATGGGAGACAATTATGAAAGAAACAGCTTTGGTAATTATAGATAGTTTCCACACAGTATGTTACGCACAGTGGGTTTTTTTAATACTCATCACAAATTCTGAGATTCTGACTAATCAGTCTTAAGGTGAGTTGTCAAAGCTTACTTAAAATTGGAGTACTGGAATGTAAATCATTCAACAAGAAAAACAAATTTTTCATAGTGATAGGCTGACTCACATGTGTATGACCTTGAAAAATGTGCGTGTTATTTTGTTCCAGACATTAGACCCTTCAAAGTAGTAAGATTAAGTATATTATGTAAGTGTTAGCAGGTTTAGTGGCATATGGCTGCGTACACACACTCCAGAAAATGCTTTTGTTATCATTTTTAATGTAATGCTTGTTTTCCTCTGAGTCTGGACCACGGTGCCCTCTTCCTCCTCCACCCTCCAATAAAAATTAATGAATAGTGTTTTTTACTGCTACCAGTAATGTGTAATAATCTTAGTAGAAAGAGGCAAGCAATTAATTTGTGGAAATTCTTCTGGTTTTTAGCACACAATTCACAGTATGAATATATTAGGGGGAGACAATGGGAATCTCATAAATAACAAATACAAACATATTTTTAGACTTTATGTTGATAATGCATTCACAGAACTTACAAACTTTAAATAACAGTGCAAATCTTTTATGTAGGTATTTTCCGTCATTTATCAGCGTTTTCATGTTACTTCCATACTCTAGGAATTAATCTTAAACTGGGATGTCTTTATTGGTTTGATTTGTTACAGACAGTTGAGTATTTATTTCCTAGATGTTTATCACAATCAGGCAATAATTTAAATACAAAAAACTAAAAATGTATCAAAATTGATAGTGTCTTACGTGAATCTTTCTGTTGTATGCTCTGGCTGTGTTTTAACAACAGTTTAGAAATATTTAATTGATTTTTTCTCTTCTTTAATTTTGTTGGTGCTTGTTGTGCGGCATATAACACAATATTGTACGTGGCAGTCATTATACCAGTTGATATTTCTTGTTTGCAGCTGAAGATAAATTCTTAGCTCTCCATTTTTGTTTGCCTTCCTTTTCAATATGGTGTCTCTTGGAGATTACTGCTGGTAAGCAATTCCACCAAAAAAATTCATGTTCCTAAGCACTGGTTATCTGTGTTCATCACAGCAGCCCAGAGGACAGGGTTCTGAATTGGACAGGTAAATCTAATGGTATAAATTAATTTGAATTAATTGCCTTGAACATATTGTCTCTTTTGTTCTGCTGCTCAGGTTTCTTTCACTCTTCACCAGAAGAAGTATAAGAAACCCAAACTTTTGACTTCCTTTCCAACATGGAAAATCACCAGCAATTTTACAGAGCACCATGATGTTATTGCCTTGAGACAAAACACTGGAAGAAGAGAGTTATTTCAATTTCTTGCTTAAAAGTCTAAATAGGAGTTGCTCTGCCTAATGACGAGTTGAATATTGTCTATATTGAGCTCTTTATCATGCTTTTTTGTCTCTTGTTTATATAAAAGCTAAATTGCTGCATAATTTGCTGAACTTGTGGCATGAATTTCTAGATGTATCTTCTGTATGCTGGTCATCTTACTCTGTCATGGCCTTTGGGGATGTATTTTGTCCTGAAGAGTCAGGCTGGCTTCAAAGCCTGAAGTATTTGTTGAAGATGAGAAGCAAGGCCTCAAGTTTTAAGCTGTGCTGGGGGGAGGGACTGTTTAGAATGGTTATTAGGACAAATTCTTTCACCAAAAGGGTTGTCAAGAACTGGAAGAAGCTGCTCAGGGAAGTGGTTGAGTCACCACCCCTGGGGGTATTGAAAAGAATGCAGATATGGCACTTTGGGACATTTTCTTTGCGGATTGACAGTAGCTTCACTGTTGGACTCAGTGATCTTTGGTTGGTTTTCTCCAGCCTTAATGATTCTGTGATTCTGTAGATTGTGTGGCTAAGCAGAGCCTGCAGCTGCCTTTTGTGAACAGCAGCTCATCTGACTCCCATTTGCAAGTGCATTAGCTACTCTGTTAATTGGTAGGAGAGCAGCCTAACAGTCCCCAGTATTCTCTCTGTATGTGGGATGTTCAGGCAGGATGCCTGTCTGAAGGGAAAAAAAAAATCCTTTTCTTAAAATTGCTATTTCATTTAGAATAAATGGATATGTAAATTCTACCAAAAGAACAGAACAGGTATTTCAATCACTCTCTTTAGCAGACAAAAAAGAGTATCTTGTTTTCCTAGAGTTGTGCAAAGGGGCTTGTGTGTTTATTAGAATCTTTTAGTACCTGACATAATCCAAAACTTCATGTGGTGGTAATGTAATTTTTTTTTTGAGAGATGCTAAGATGACCATACAAAATAATCAAGAACTTCTTTATATGACTGTCTGGATTACTCAGTTTTGCACAGAATGTTTGCAATGGGAGATTGCAGACATGCAGCATTTGGAAGGTGGGAAGTTTATAACCACTTTTGACTCTTTGGCATGCTTGTGATAGTCTGTATAGACTCGAGATATATAGGAAGCTTTTAAATTAGAAGCTGAGGCTTTGTCCTGCTGTCAGAATGACAAGTATCTATTTGTGGTATTTTCTCTCAAAAAAGTAATAAAATTTATAAGTGCAGACACAGGGGGCTTTGTTTGTTGTTTTTTAAAATTTTTGTGAAATTTATAATTTTTAGCCATATTTAGGAAGGTGGTTCTGAGAGGAGGACACCTGGGACAAAGGTTACCCTCCTCAGGATAGAGTGCTGCTCTTCTTTCTGCTGAAGCCTGAGAGAGGAGTTCATTGATCTCAGTAATGAAGACATTGAAAAGTCCTTCAGCAAAACCGGGAGAGGAAATTTGACATTGTGATGTATCTAAAGTTATTTGGTGGGGAAGAAGGAAATGGGAGGAAGATGTTAGGTAACAAACCATGACCTGCTAGACCTTATTTGAACACTAATAAATTCTAATAATTATTATCATCACTAGTCACTAATAATAATAATAATAATAATAATAATAATAATAATAGTAAGGATTTGGAGCGTGGGTTAGTTTGTTCCCTGCTGAGAGCGTTTGGGGTTCTTACAGGTTTTACTTTTTATTTAAGAAGGAGAGCGTCATAATCTTTCCTTTGCCTTTAGGTGGTCATATTCCTTGACTATTGAGTTGATTTCAGCCAGAGGAGGAAAAGAATGAGATGGGTAAAAATGCTTAGGGTCAAAGGATGCTCTAGCTTTTTATCTAGCATGGTTAAACAGAAACTTGTGGGTCAGTGCATGTGGATGCATTCAATACAATGTCAGAGTTTTAAGTTGTCATTTTTGAAAGATGAAATATTCACTATCATGCAAGTCCTTTGCATATGTATTTGAAATAAGCTTGCTTGGTAAAATAAAAAGGTTATTTAAGTGAAGGGAGGAGAAGTTTCGAAGTAAAGATTAATTAATCCCTTAAATACTATGTTGCATGGGTCTGTCTTGCTGTGACAGATATAATTTTCAAATAAAACTACATATTGTACATCTATATATTGACAGCCTTCCATGTCCTTGTTAATAACAAGATTAAAGAGGAATTAGAACTGAATTTAAAGCCTTTTCAAAAAAGATTTGGAGCAGTGTCTTTTCAAGTGTTAGTCTTTGGGAAACAAGTGATTTTACTGCTCATATTTTTGTTTAAGAGATGTTTATCAAGTACCACTGCTTCTGTGCATCAGTACCAGATTGCCCAGTTGTGATGCATAAGCTGGCATCTGTCTGTTTTCTAATTAAGCATTAAACCCACTGTACATCGAGTATCTGGGATAGCTGCTGCAAACGTGAGTGCTGGTACTCGGTGTATAACTGCTGAAACTTGTCAGTCCTTTGTGCTCCTATTATTTCTGGAGTCTAAGCTAAACAGACTGACTGCTGCTAAGAAGCTGCCAGGGCATGCATGTCAAACACTAGGTGTATCATGCAATCAGACCTGTGCTGGGATATATAAGTCAGTGGTTGGAAGAGGAAAAAAAGTGACCTTTTTCTCTCAACATTGTCTTTACACTGGATGGAACAGATGAGTTTCTGAATTATTCACAGTACTGGAAGCTTATAATCA
This sequence comes from Chamaea fasciata, assembly GCF_029207755.1. Lineage (NCBI taxonomy): Eukaryota > Metazoa > Chordata > Aves > Passeriformes > Sylviidae > Chamaea > Chamaea fasciata. The sequence continues at coordinate 32,912,513 of NW_027094091.1, read as the reverse complement.
ACGCAATGGTGGCAGCAGCAGGCTGTTGAGACAGAGGTTGAGTATTTTGTTAAAATGCTTTATTCTGAAGCTCATCAAAGGATTCACTTCGCCAAACAGTCTCTGGGAATTTGGGTATTTAAGATCTGTGGGAGAAACAGAATTTTCTTCCAAAAAATCGAGAAAGAGAATATTTTCTTCTGAATTTTGTAAGGATTAGTGTTGAAATAAAGGTTAATATTAATCACAGGTCTTATGCAGTGATGGAACAAAGAACATCTGTGAAAAGGGTTTGCTGTTTCAGTGAGTAATCCCAATGAGTTGATTAGTGTTAGTTATAAAGCAGACCTTTTAACGTATAATGTAATTGCTCAATATATAAATTACCTATTTATCTAAACAAATAAATTAATATCCATAGTAACAAAATGAACTTGAAACAAAGATAGTAAGCTTGTCTTGGTTATAACTGATACACAGTGGAAGGTAAGGCTTTTCTTGATGAAATGATTCGTTTTGCTTACCTAAAACAAAGACTGTTAATAGTTTCCTCAAAATTGTTAGCTTCTAATGATACAGTCTTTAAAATTCTTTCGTTTCAGCAGGTCAATTTAGCACCATATTCTCTAAAGTGTCTTCTCCTTTTTAAATTCTGTAATCTATTGATGCTTATTATTTTTATAAAACTGGAAAGTAGGAACTTGGATGCAGAGTGCAATAATTATGCCATGGTTTAGCATGTTGTTACTGTCCTGTAACACATCACTCTTCAGTCAGATGCTATTGCCCAAATGAGACCGTGTGTGGCTGCTTCCATTATCACTGTTACTCTCTACTGCAAGTTACTAAAGACAAAGGTTTTGTGTATGGAAAAATGTAGGGGAAAAGCAGTGCAAAGGGACTGGAAAGTAAATGTCTACACCTCTCAGGAAACCAAGTTTTTAAAAATCTTCCAAAGCTTTTAAGGTTCTCTCTTTGCTTTTAAAAACTGCTCCTCGTGGATGGGAAAGTGTGCTTTGTAGATACATTCTGAATCTTCTTAACTTAAAAGGCCCATGCCATAGATAATGAACTGAGACTTCTCTAGTGGTCCAGTTAATATTTTAACATTGTTACACTCCACAGAATGTATAAAAACATAGAAGTATCTGTAATAATACACTTCAGAGTGTTAAACAGAACTTCCAAGTGCCTGCCATTTTCGGTGTTAATTGTTCCTCTGGGCTGTGAGAGTGGAAATAAAATGGCAGGTGGGGAGGTGTTTCCATGAATTCACCACTATTCTGTGCCTTCCACTGCAGAGAGCACAGCGTTCACAGTGGGTCTGGCATCTTACTTGATGTTGGCCCACTTAGAGCTGTTTTTATTTGCTTTATTGTAGCCTGCTTTATTTGCATCCGGCCTCAGCCTGGGTATTAAGGTTTGCTTCAAAGCCTTCCCCAGCCTCAGGTGACAGAAAGGGTTCTTCCTATTACCTGGTGACCACTGCAGGGTGTCAGACGTTCCCTCTGTGCTTTTGGGGTCAGGCCAGGCAATAATTGCTCAACCACCTGGCAACTGTTAAAACCAGACAGGTGTAGACAAGCCCAGACAGCTCTTGAGACCCTGTGCTGTCCAGTCAGTGCAAAGCCTCTGGCCTTTCACAGGCATTGACAAGAATCCTATTTATTATGCTACTTCATATATAGAAATAAAATTAGATTAAAGCTTTCTGAAATCATGAGCATCTGTCTTGTATTTTCTGTCTGAGAGAACTGTGTCGGTCAACACTACCAAATGCACTCAAAACAGACTGGCTGAAGTCATAGCTGCAGGTCAGAAACTCAATAAAATCTGGCTAAAAAGGGTTTTGTGGGGGTTTTTTGGGGTTTTTTGTTTGTTTGTTTGTTTGTTTGGTGGTTTTGTTTGTTTGTTTGTTTGTTTTTAATGCTAAAGCAAAGAAGATACAAGCAGTACGCTAATGCTATTCGATCTGTTTTCTCCAAACCCTATCAGACCCTTCCTTGTTGCCCCCCCAGCCTCAGAACCATCCTGTGTGCTGCACCAAGGCCCAGCTTCAGCAGGAGAGGGGTGGAATTATCCCAGGGGTGCTCAGGCCCATTAGGCTGCAGAGTGCCAGGGTCCAAGGTTGGTCATATTGGATGAGTGTTTGAATGAGAGCATCTGCAAGGGGCAGAGAAAGGAAGGGATGGCTATTACAGTTGCTCTTGTTCCTCATTTTGCTTTTTAAAAAGAATAGCTTTTCTTGTTTATTTTATTTCTTTTATTTTAAATAAATTTTAAACTGAATTTCTTGAAAGAATCTGCAAAATTCAGTTTGTGTCATCTTCGGTCCATAGGGAGAACATAGACTCCCTGAAAAGTCTCCCAAGTCTTTTTTCTTTTTTTTTTTTTTTTTCCTCTCCTGTGGTTGCGTGAAGACCCAGATTCTAGAATTTTATCACCAGGATTCTGGCAAATGGTGCTTTGTGACTCTGAACTATGTCTCGTTTGACGAAGCCAACCTGCTTCATGATTTATGGATAAGGCGTTCAGAAATTCAATTGAATTCAGGAATTGAGACTGGCAGACTTGCTTTCTAAGGAAACCGTATTGTGTCCTGTCTCAAGCATGGCACAGACTGAACTGGTCTGTGCAGGAGTTCAGGACTGATATCCTGGTGAGGTGAGGAAACTCATTAGTTTCTTACATTGCAGCTGTTACTGAATCACTGTGGCATGATCTCTACTTTAACAATCCTGCAGGACAGTGAGTGCTCTTAAATCAGAGTCATATACCAGCCCATAGTTGTTTTGCTGTTCTTGCCATGTTTTTGTGAAAGGTAAATAAATGCTTTAAATAGGAGATGGAAGATGCAGTGTCACAGCAAAGTTTTTGACTTGCTGATAGACAGTATTTCTCAGGCAGCAGCCCCTGATAAATCTGGTGTCTTTGCCAAAAGCTTCTAATTTCTCCCTTGGGTAGAGAGGAACATGGGCCTGAGGGAATAACAGGTAAGGAAATACAGAGCAATACATAATTATCAGCACTTCACTATTTTTAGTGATGCTGCTTTTGTTCCTGTAATAAATTTCTAGTTGACTAAATAGATAAAAGGAATTTGGAGGCAATTAATTTTTTGTTTTTTTAACTTCAAAGTCCAAAACCAGCATAGAATCTTTCTCTTCAGTGGTATTTTGCACATTTTACTAACGACTTTGTAACCTAAATTTAAAAACTTCTACGCATGATTTTTTTTGATGGGCAGTATCTCCTGTAATTCTTCAGGGGAGACAGAAGAGAGACTACTGAAAAACTTAACTTACATAGGTGTAAGAGCATTCCTGCCTTGTCCCTCCAATACTCCCTGGTGGTTTTGGTTTGGTCACTTTTACCATGAATTCGTGAAGAGACAATTTATCAGGATCTTGGTGGTTTGGAATATACAGTTGCTGAAAGCAAAGGGGAGTTGGATCAGCTGCGTGCATTTCCCAAGCTGTCTTGACTCAGGTTAGCTACATAGTGGGTTTTCTTACTTTAGATTTAGGAGAAGAGTACTACTAAAAATAGTTTCCCCATATCACATCTTTCATTGGTGGTTTCTATTCATATATATGAAACATCTATTTTTATTTGTACATATATCTGCACATAAACATTTCACTAGCTCTGTAATGTTCAATTAAGCTTTTTAAGCATTACGTAAGAGCTAAAAATGGGTTAAGATCTGATGGGTATCTGTCTAATCATTCCACAGAGCTATAAAATGTCTCTTGACTTTCCAATCTCTCTTTTGCCTTCTTTGCTCTAGTCTCCATCAGTATATTTCAAACTCTCTGTACTAGTCTGTCTTTCTCAGTTACAGCTGTGGTCTTTTTTCTGGGTTTTGTTTGCACTGCTTGCTCAGTGTATGTAAGAATTTTTTGATTACATATACTTCTATTCGGTTATTTGGTGACCTCAACTGACAAAAAGGGATATTAAGATTTCCTTTATGTCTCCTGTTCCCCCATATTAAAGATAAACTCTCCCAGTACCAGCAAAGAACCTGTGGTAAATCTTTTTCTTTCTGAAGCCTGCTTCTTGGAAGCCTCAATTAACTTCAACACAAGAATTGTATTACTAAACCTACCCGGCAGCTCTTTGCAGCACTGCCAGGCAGTCTGGGTATGAATCGAAGGTGTGGAGTAGCACATTCATTGTTCCCAGCTGAATGAGCCCTCCCCAGAAGATGAGTATGTCCAGAAATGATAGCTGAGCAGTCTGAACCCCTTCATTCACCCTGCTGGGTGTGCTCATCCTTTCACCTGGGTGCGTTAAGAGCCTATGATATTAATCAGAACGGCTCCAGTCTCAGAGCTTATCTACATCAGTGGTTTTAAAAGTGCACTCTTCTGTCAGCATCGCTGCATCTGCACAATAGATTTTGCTAGCTTAAGCTTTGACTTCTAGTAAATTCAACTGTGCTGCCAGAATGTTTCAGTACAGACCAGATCTCTCAGTACTGCATTTTAAAGCATGTTCTTGAGCTGTGCACATACAGAGAAAAGATTTTGATTCCACCAAGTTCAGGTGCAGGTGTAAGGGGTTTCCTTCTTTTTATAATGCCTGTATTTCTTCGGTCCTGGATCACCCTTCAGGATCAGTTTTTTTCTAAAAGTTTTCTAAATTCTTCTGAACATAGCTAATGTGGTTAAAGAACTTCATCTTGGATTTCCTACTATTCTAGACTTCTTCACGATAGGAGGGACATGAGCCCCTGTACTGCACTGTGTACATCAAGAAAGTTTCTAGACCCTATCTTCAAATGCATCTCATGCCCTCTTTCTGTTTCGACAAGACTATCTCAAGTATCCAGACAATTCAACAAAAAGTTAATGCTTGGAAGTGCCTATGCTGGAACTGACGTTTTTGCCCTTAAATAGAGAAAAAGAAAATCACACATAGTTTCATATTGTGTATAAGACCATGCAAAAAATGGATGCTCCACTTCATATTATAAAGGAATTAGAAATATTTGTGACAGGATAGAAATTAAACTACCTGCTCATCCATCCATGTAGTCCATATGGACTTGTCTGAGGCATCTTGACTGTCACTGTAGGAAAGATTTCCTTCTTCTGCCTGTGCCTTCTGTGTCCTGTAATGAGTGGAAGCCTCCAGTATTCTTGGCTTTGTCTTGCACCTCTGCTTGCTAAACATACTTAATAAGAAATACTATTACATATTGTTTCATTCCGGTGTGACTGAGCTGTGGAACTGCTCTGCAAACTCCTATTGGATCGGAAAGGATTTAATTGATAATTGGGAAATATTTTCATTATTCAGTTCCAGTTAATTGTCAATGTAGTTGGAGACCAAATTTTCATTTATGTTGTTAACAATAGAAATAGCCCATTCTTTAAAGGTCACCTTCAGATCTGTTGCTGAAGTAAATTGTTACTTTAATTAGAATGATTTTTAATCAATGCATGTACTGAGAAATTCTGAGTATTATATGAAGTGGTAATTTAAAGGAATTAAAGAAGCAACTTCCTCCGAAGGCATAAAATGAAGCTGCTCAATATTTCCTGTAGAAGCTTGTGCTTATTTTGCAAAACTGGAATCATTTGGCAGTGAAGCATATTTTGAAGTTGAGACTTGGTTCTCTGACATGTAAGTGTAGGTGCTGTCACTGGACTCTCCAGCAGCCGGTCAGCTTCATCTCCACGGTTGAAATTTGGGAGCATGTGGAAGCACAGCCAGGTGCCTTACCTACAGGTGACACACACCGCGGAAAGAGGAGGGCAGCAGGAGGTCATTCTTTGTTCTGCTTCCCCAGCTTCCTGAAGGAGGCTTTCAGTTATTAAGGGTTAATTGTTCTTTAAGTAGTTAGGAGAGAGGATCTTCATAGTCAGGTAGGGTCATACCAGAGTAGGCTGTGTGGCACTTCCAGAGAGCAATGTGGTCCTTTGAACACAATTGCTAATTAATGTGGGAAATTTTGTGTTTCACATAGTTAGCCAAAGAACTTATTTAAAAAATGCATTATTCTTTTGTTTGTCCTAATCAAAGTCTTAGTTCTGTTGAAACTGGAGACAAAACCTGAGAGGTAAGAGTGGAGTAGGGTGATTACAGGACAAAAAGTTTTTGTATGACCTCTAAGGTAAGGCTAAAAATCTGATGCGATGAAAAGGATGCTTTGAAAGAGAGTTAGAACAGGGATTACAGAAAGGAAGTGATCCAGCAGGGCAAACAACCTCCAGCCTTTACTGTCTGCTGATGTTGGATTGTGCTAAAGAAGAGACAATTAGAGGTTGTGACAAGAGGACACAGCTTGCGCAGAGAGGGAAGCAGGAACCTGGGGAGTACAGAGGAACACATGACAGCTGATACCATCTGAATAGATGGGATCGTTAAATTCAGTAGTAGGGATTGCTAATGTGGACATAATCAAGTTAAACAGTTCTTTTCTACAGCTTATGGTGGCATTTGTAAATAATTTTTCACACTACTGCATTAATAGTAGTAAGTAAATGTTGTGACACTTTGAATATAGAGTACTAATTTCTGTGGGGATTTTTCATTATGTTTGGGAATTTTCTTATTTGTATCTGTGTGGTTTTGATTTGTTGCTATTTGTGAAAGTCAGTCAGGGGGGCAAGGGGTTAACTTTGAACAAAACAAAGTTCTTGAGCATTAAAACAATTGTCATGGCATAAATATCTTACTAGTCATTCTTTATAAAGATGAGCCACTAAATGATTCTCCAGGTTACCAGGCTGCAGCAGTATCCTCATCATATTGAGACTGGGACTGAAAAATCTGGTTACCTGTCAGATCATAAGGAAAAGAAGAATCTTGTGAATGTCTCCTGTTACATGGAATTTCAGTTTTCACTATGAGAAGCTGTGCTTGGAAACCAAGGCTGATGCTGCATGTGTATCCTATGTCATGCAACCACAGCAATAGCTTCAGCACCTACACCGAGCTACATTTTTTCTTCCCTCTCCCGCAGGTCCTCAATGACATCCTTGTTACAGTTTTCTCAGGTCCTCCTTTCATTTCCAGACACCTTCACAGTAATATTTTCAGCTCAGTCTTGTGACTATATGCCCAGCTCTTGCATGTCACATGTAATATACTTCATTTCCCTTATAGTGACTTGAGAGATGTGTTGTTTTTGAAACCTCACTTCTGTCAAATTGTTTGAAATTAACTGTGAGTTGTTGAAGGGGGACTTGAATGATCGACAGCCTGTTCAGATGGTGAAGCTGACATACTGATAGCTTTGTTCTCCAAACAGAAATGCAGAAATGACTGTGCTGTGCTCCCTGCTTGGGGACTCAGGGACTGCAGCACCTTTGCTGATGTTCAAGGTTTGTTATATGTTGTTCTTGTGTCAAACTCTCCATCGCACTTGTTTTAGTTTTAAAAATCCTTAGATTCCTGTAGATTTCTTCCACAACAAAAGAGGATTCTGTGGAAGAGCTCTGAGCACGTGCAAAAGTAGATTTGGGAGACATAATTCAAAGGAATTATACTTGCGTGTGTTAGGATACCATTAAGATAGGTTGAGTAAGAGCACAGTGATGGGAAAAAAGCGTGTAAAAGATGAGAAGGGAAGGAGATGATGGCATAAAGAATGAATTTTCAAGTTTAATGGAGCTGAGGGAACTACTTGGGCCTTTTTAGTTGCTGCCGAGTAATGAATTGCCCAGTGCTGACCCTATGAGTTTATTACTTTGTTCTGAAGTAAATGAGTCACAAAGTTCTTCCCTTCTGAAGTTTGCTTTGTTCTCTTCCTCCACTTGTTTTTTCTCTTAAACTCTTCTCTCTTGCTATGTTTGCTGTGTCACTTGTCTTCCCCAGTGGTGCCATAATGAGTGGTACTGAGTGCTTCTTTCTCCACTTTGTGTCCTGAGCTTGTTTTGTTATTCATTTTTTCTTCATACTGCAGCATTTCTGCTCTCCTAACTTTCTTCCCCTCTGTCTTTTCATGGCATATTCTCACCCTCCTTTTTACTAAAGGAGCACACCCTATTGTTATACTCTTTTGGTCTTTGTGTTCCCTTTCTCACTTAGCTCTTTCAGCCCTTTGAGATAAAACGCTTTTTATACAAATTCCCCAAATTAGAGGTAGATGCTTCTGCTCAGGATCAGGGTTCATGACAGTTCCTGCAAACAGTTCTTTCCCTCTTTCCCTCAACTCGCAAGGATTTTGATTTTAAGTAATGGCACCAGTATTGTTATAAAATAGGCTCTGTGACTAACCAGGATGCTGCAGAACTCTTTTATCTTGCTGATATTCCTGACTCCTATTGCAAGAAACTTCTGTAATACAGAAGAACATAGAGTGCATTCATTTGTTGTTTATTCTGTCCCTAATGTAGTTAAGATTTTTAGATAGACTATGTAAAGCAACTTTTGTATTAACATTGCATCCTGTTGTGATGGTAGATATAAGTGTTCTATTCCCCTGACCGATGCAGAAAAATAATTTTTACTTGTCTTACTTATTACTCTTTTTTTGCCTGTGTTTTTTTTTTTTTTTTGTTAGGGTTATTTTGTGGTGATTTTTTGTTTGTTTTTAATTTGATTCTAATATATAGGGTTAGTTAGTGACTTAAGGTGGCTTCTTTTAAATTTTAGTTTGTGAACTGTCTGACAGGCCATCTGTTTCTCACTCCCCCTTAGGAAGGCTGATTTGGGATGCATTCTCTCTAGTTTCTATGCTGGAAGACAGACTTTTTATATTAAGAAGTGAGTTTCTAGATATGATGACCTGAAATGTCCATGTATTAAGAGTCATCAGTTTGACTAATGGCACACCATGGCTACAGATCATCCTAAGCACCTCTTCAAAGTGTCATTTTTCCAGCTCAGTTGATTTCTGACATATCTCACTTTATCAGCCATTGAAGTGGAAATTTCATCACTCTTTTATGCTTTTTGAGTTTTTCTTAGTATTTGTTTGTAATAGGTTTTATGGGTGATTAGTTGTGCGAATTGTGAAGGGTTTTTTTGTGGACAGATTTTCTTAATTTTTGCATATTGTACCTAAGCTTTTTAATCTACTTGTTAACATGTATCAGTTGAATTTTGCTTTGTTCTTCTGCTATTGAGAGGCTGTTAAATACTATATCTAGTGCAATTTGTAACTAATGCAATATTTACATTTGTTTAACCTGGTCAACAATGACAGGTACAAAGAAAATTATTATTAAATAAAAAATAATGGCACTTGCAGACTTGTATCTATTGAGCAGCACTACTTAGATGCTATTTTCAGTAACTGTTGTCAATGCTGAGAATAGGCACTGTCTGAGCTCCCAGCCTGTAAAATCCTCTGCTCTTATTCCAGAGAGAAATCCAAGCCGCCTTCCACCAGAAATCTTAGGGTTCTTGTACTGCGTGTGTTTATGTAGAATCATGAAAGCAGATTTGGTTCCCATCTAAGCAAGTGTTCAGACTGTGCTTTTGCCTGGGAGTCAATGTGAAAGGATCAATGACTCTTCATTAGTAATAATGGTAATTTATAGCAAAAATTACAGTAATTCAATAATAATGTAGGTCTCTGCAGCTGGGAATACTATGATTCTTTGGAATGCCTAAGTTTTTAGATTTATATGTTGAGAGGGAAGTTTACGATCTATAGTACGTGAGTTCCTTCCCTGTCTCAGTTTTGCTGGCATCAGGGAGGGAAGAAGGGCTCTGCTCCAACAACATGCAGCTTTCCTTGCTGCTGCTTCTCCTTGAGACTGAGGAGGAGAGATCTTCTTTGTGCTTCCTTTGTATTTCAAACTCTCTTACTGTTCCCCTGTAACAAAGAAATGTACAAATTTTATCTTTCCATTTTTGAATATTTTCTATTCCAGCTCTGTATATATTAATGACTCTCATTATTCTTAGAACTAATTCCAGTTTTCCTTTGTGTGTTTAGAGATGTCTAGAATGGATATAGATGTTGAAAGGGAATATAGTAGATCCATAAATCAACCCAAGCAGAGGCATCATCTTTTCTATATAATTATCTTGTCTTTTTGGCAACAAACATATTTTATTTCTTACCTGTTTGCTATATCATGTATCTGTAGATTTTTAAATATCAAAGGACGTAAAATACTGAGGGATCTTTATATTTGTTAGTCAGGTACATTGATGTTCATTGAATCATGTTTAATGCTGGGAGAAGTTTCTCCAAGTGAGAGATGGGGAGGGAGCACTGTGTACCTTAGGCATGATTGCCATCCTGCTGCCAAACTGCAACAGCCCTTGGAGGAACTCAGAGTTCAAGGTGTAGAATGAAATGCAATAATTTTCCATAACATTTTAAATGCCTTGCAGGCATACTGAAGTTGTACCTGGGTGTTTTGGATCATACTCTATCATGACCTAAATGCCTTTTTTATATCTTACCAACTAAAATATGTCTGTAGTACTTTTCTGTGTTGCAGTGAAGATCCTAAGTATCAAGAGTTTTTTACTGAAAAAAGTTAAGTAACGGTGGTTTGTGTTTTTTTTTTTCTTTTTCACTACATTGACTTTATTTCATGTTGCAATAGATAACTAAGAGAAACTGATGAAAGACTGTCCTGGTGAATTTTAAATGCAGTGTAAAACTTCTAACAGACATCAGTCAGCTTTGTCTGTGTCTGAGACATCAGCCATTGAAACTCCTGTGGTAGCTTTGACTCTCATGTGTGAATATGCCTTGTGCTCAGTTTTAATGTTTACACTCGGTGTCTCTACGACACATAAAGTAAAAGAAGGAATTTTGTTTATTTGTTTTAATTATTAATTTCACATAACTTATCATACTTGGTAATTAAATATTGTGCTAAAGGTACTAATGTTGGCAGAGGTCTGCAATGTAGCCAGACACATAAGGGAATGAGCTCTTTGATCCCAATGACCTGATCACAACAAGAATTGCTTCTCCTTCTTTCCTTCTAAATTAAGTTGAAAGAAATCTTTAAGTTTTAATTTTAAAATGGGCATCTCCTCTTTATGGTTTCAAGCTGTTTTTACAATTTGGAGTGAGACTGGGAAAGTAGATTCTGAGTCTGCAGCCAGCTAAGCTGTGTAGAGAAATGGGCTGAGCATGACTGTATGCGAGCTGACATGTCAGCCTGGTGATCAGTGAACACCCTCCTGTGTAATTCAGCCAGGAGCCCCTAACACTGGAGAGATCACTGAAGGGGTCATGGGAGATCCCAATGCTCAGTGACACAGATGAGCATCCTCAGTTTTTATACTTTCAAAAGTATTACACAGAAACTTGACATAGTGGCACGCACAAGTGAAATATCTTTTTTTTATTTTCCGCAGTCCACGCAGGCTGTTTTACGTTAGCATTGCAATGTAACACATGCAGCAGTCTGTAGCGTCGCTGAGCTGACATCCTTTTGTGCCCGTGTTAGCAGTTCAATAGCTTTGTAAATATTGCTCTATGAAAATTACTTTAGTTAGTTGGGGTGAAGCAACCTGATAGACCATAAATATTGATATATGGGCAAAAATTCCTTGCGGATGAAGGCAAGTGTTTTATAATACATCACAAAATAAATTTAACTCTCTTTGGTTTAAGATAGCTTTTATTCTGTCTTCTTTTGCGATGTGTATTAATTCACTGATGAAATAAATTCAAAGACACAAGCCTGAGGATGTTAAGTGTTTCCTAAGACTTGCTGAGAGATACTATTAACTTTTAAAGTTAAAGGCTACTGAAAATAAACCGGTGTTTTGTATAATGCCAGATTCAGAGAGATTGTGTTCTTAAAACCTAAAAGGTTTATTTTGTGTTTGTTTTGTTTTTTTCAAAAATACCCACAAATAATCCAGTAGTCCTCATTATTCTGGCAGGATAATCACTGCTGAAGTGTCTCCATAAAGCGGTGCTGTTAAACAGCTTGTCTTTTGTTTAACCTTTTCATTCTTTGCCTGGAGAGGCAATAGATAACCCAGAGAAATGCTTTTTGACATTTTATTGAATTCATTGACTTCCGTGGGAAGCAGATCAGTACTTCTTCATGCTACAGCGTAGATTAAATCTTGGAAAATTTTAGCTTGGTATAGTAACAATGTATTGTGCAAATAAGAGTTTGGGTTGTTGGTTTGGCTTTTGTTGTGCTTTTGGGTTTTGTGAGTTTTGGGGCTTTTTTGTGGGGTTTTTTTTTGTTTTGTTTTTTGGGTTTTTTTTTGTTTTTTTGTTTTTTTTTTGTTGTTGTTGTTGTTGTTGTTTTTTAATATTATAAAGGATTTTAGAAACTTGGATAAAGATAAAAATGATTCTTCTCTCATGGTGAATAGTCATGATGGTGAATAGTGTGTGTGAGTTTTCCCATGGTGCAGTGTAGAGATACTAGGAATTAGTGGCCCTTTAAAGTCTTGACGTGCATAGATGAAAGGGGAGATAGGCTTTACACTGCAAAGAAATTCCCATGTGTATTTGTTAATAATCATTTTTAAAAATCACGATTTAGTTCAGTATTAATAAAACACAGAGTATAATATGTCTTCCTGGAAAGTACTTGCATTTATTAGTAAATTAATTGTTTTAAAATCTGAGTGTTTCATATCAGCTGGAAAGATGTGCTACCTGGGCATGCAGACATCTAAACAGTCATAAATTTAATAAATTGTTGTGTTATAATTTTTTTTTTTTTGATCTTGTAAAAAATCTCAGTTAACCACTTAAAATTTGAAAGTATGAAACTAGAAGATTGTTTCCTTAAATGAAGAAGGCTTTGGAGCTTTATCTTCAAGTCTAAACTGAGCTTCGCATAGGCCAAGAAATGCAAAAACCTTTTTGGAAAATTGCAAAACAAAATGATAAAGGACTGACTCTAGTTCACAAACTTGAATTATGGCTCTGTAGTAAATTAAATACCCTCTAAAAATATTTTAAGGGGTGACAACTAGTTAGTTTGATATTAAGTGTTTAAGTAAGTGAAGAGTTATAAAGTAACCTTATTTTTGCTGGAAAGAGTGCAAATGGAGTTTGCTGTTGCTTTGTGACATGTGTTGCTGTGTGATACGTGTATGCTTTCTCAGCAGTTTAAAGATAAAAATCGTTCTTAACTTTATTTTAGCACTTCGCTTTAAAAAACAAAAGCAACATTTCCAGGCTTTCTTTCTGTCAGAAATGTAGATATTTTGGTTGAGGGTGCAGGACCCAAGAAATGAAACTGAGATGTTTTGTTTTGAAAACTGAGAAGTGTTGTTTTGAAAATACATGAATGAAATATTAAAGCAAAATAAACAGTAATAGAAATATGATTCTTACTGTAATATTCCTTAGAAACTTGAGGGGAAGAAAATCTATTTCCAACTGTCATTTACAAATCAAATATTTTCTTGCCTTCTAGCACAGCTTACATAGACTATACTGGCTTGGATAAACCTTCCTGCACATCATGCTCTCTGATGAGAATAATTTTCTTAGAATAGAAATTACAAAAAAAAATATAGAAGTCTGAAAGTGTACAAAAATGTATAAAACCCCGAACATTAAAACCACAAGTTTCCAATAAACAGAAGAAAGCCAGATTTGCCATGAAAGTATGCAGGCTTCTCAGAAAAAGAAAAAAACAGCTTACCGACAGATAGACCTTAGACAACTAACATATTCCTGAAGCTGAAAAAGTACTATTTTTCAAACTCATTCTATGCTCCAGCCACTCTCTGCTTTTGACCTTTTAATCTGTTGTATGAAAATGAGTAGTATTTTGTTGATATTTTTCACAAGAATTTCTTTGCTAATGTTTTAGATCAAGGTAGCTCATGCATGGAGCTCTGGCAGGTCTTACGGAAGTGCTTCTCACCCATTGCTGAGCAGATCTTCTTTTCTTTCTTTCTGTTCCAGACAGTTAGGGATCAATTACAGCAATTTAGAGATCATTGTAACACATCAGTGGTTGTCTTTCTAATTTTATTATAGGTGAATGTAAGCTGAATGTAGAGAAGACTTCCAAATAAGCTGGACTGATGTGCGCAGAGAAGGAATGAAGTATGGATGTGAAGGAACGTAGGCCTTATTGCTCCCTGACAAAGAGCAGACGGGACAAGGAACGTCGCTATACAAATTCTTCTGCAGAAAATGAGGAGTGCAGAGTGCCTACTCAGAAGTCTTACAGCTCCAGTGAAACCTTGAAAGCTTTTGATCATGATTCCTCTAGGTTGCTGTATGGAAACCGGGTAAAAGATTTGGTCCACAGAGAAGCAGATGAGTATTCCAGACAAGGTAGGCAAGATGTTTGAATTCAGACTGTACAATTCATTAGTCCCAAGGCATTCATGCTGCAGGAAGAGTATGTTGTTTTGCCAGTTTCATCAGTTTTGGTAATACTCTACACACATAGTACACTTCCCTTGTATCTCCGTAAATGTTTTACAAAGGTGGGGAAACATTGGTACCATCTTTGGAATAAATAACGTATGATGCACAGGAAGTAAATGGCCTGTGTTGGGCAGTGGGTCAGTGGCAATATTGCAGAGCCAAGTGTGAAGCATTCAGGCCTTACAGTTTAAAAACAGACCCCCAGTTATTTGGCTTATTAATAGGTTGTCCAAAATTTGCCATTCCAGTATATCTAAAAATGTAGATAGTTTAAAAATTAATAAAAAATAGATAAATACAAGTGTCCCAAGAAGGCCAAGCCCTACAAATAGGTTTGTGGGAACATAGTATGTATGGATGAGCATACAAATAATTCATTAGCTTAGTGTTTTTGTATTTTAGCTTACAAAGGGCAGTAACAGAGCACTGTTCGGTGAGTAGGGTAGATTCGTTCACAATGTGTGCATTTGGGTGTGTTGGATGATTTTTTTTAGTGGTTATCTGATATATAACCAGATGATAATAGGTTCATGAAACTCACTGTTGAGTTTTTGAGCTCAAGACTGGAGTGACAGGAGAAATCTAAATATCCATCAAGATGCTCAAACTTGACTGAATGTGGTTCTCTTGCACCTTACTGTAGTTGACTGTGCTTGAGCACAGGGTTTGGAATGGATGATATCAAGACATCCCTTTAGATCTCAGGGGTGATTGAACTTTGCTCGAGTTAGGGTTCAGCACTTATGCATCACTTTTGGGTTCAAAACTGTAGTGTCTGGAAATGATACTTCTACATATCCACAACTGAGCTACTTAATGTAAAGAGAAAAAAAAAACTCATCATGAAATGTCTGCAATGAGTACTGCAGCCCAGATGTCTAAAAGGATAAAGCTAGGCCAGGAGCTGTGTGAACCTATGACTCAGTTTTCTGTTTAAAGCCATCTCCTATTTTATGCGGAAACAAAAGTAGATTTAGAAATCTTACTCGTGGTGAGACAGTACTTAGTTTAATTTTAGAAATCTAAATCATTTCCTCCATTGATGTTTTTTTCTCTGTTCTATTTAGAATAACTTTACATTAAAATTAGAGCTGGGCAGATGGTGTTGACTTCTTTGCCTACTAATGTTTGCAAGGGAAATAAAAATATTTCTCTTATGCACATGTAACTGAGGCTTGCTGCGATTCTACTCTACTTTGTGCTGTTTATTTTTGGTTTCTGTGATGTGTTGAAACTTCAGGTTATCACTGTTTTCTAGTTTTTAAGTCAGTAGTCACCTTGGCATCATTACTTTAATGAGATAAAAACAAGAGGAAGTTTTCTAAGACCTGTGCTGTAGGCACTGTAGGTACTACAGTAAAATTCTGTCAGAACAGGCATCGTTTATTTAATGAACTCATAAACTATTGCCCCACTAGAATATTTTTCCTTTTTGAATAGCAATAACGAACTGGAAGAAATTATGTGGTCTGGCATGTCTCATATGATGGTGTACTGGGGCTTAATTTTTATTCCTTTTCACTTTCTTCAGAATAGCACACAGTATTTAGCTAATGCATATTGCCCAATATGCAGCGAATTGCATGACTACAGGCCTAAAATGGCAGTCTGGGATGGATAATACCCTCTTCACCTTTCAGGGGTCTCAGCACTGTCTTCTGTGCCCATTTAATTTCCCTCATTATCCTTTCAATTCTTTTTGTGTGGCTTATTGGCTTGTGTGCTGCGGACTGCTTTGGCCCCTCTGGGGACTACCTGCAGGTTTGGTAGGGTCAGGTAATAAAGGGCTTGTTTTAGGCAGTGTATTCCTTTGATTCATCTTTGAGAATTTACAGCTTCTGGCATTGGAACTATTTTGTGGAAAAGGTCCTCAAGGTCATTTCAGTGGTTTTTAAATAATATATAAAAGATGCTTCCCTGTGGGTTATTATTTCCCCTCTGCCTAGAAATAATATGAGATATGTGGCTGTGTTGACAGTGTAATTGACAGCCTCCTAATTCAACAAGAAATTATTCTGTAAATAAAAAGGCAACCTTTAATAAATACCTTTAATAAATACCTTTAATTGGGAATGAATTAAAAAAATTAATCATGACCAGTGTTTCAATTTCTGCCCTGTGTAAAACAACAATATGAAATTTCCAGTGTCAGCTGGAAAGTTACTGGAGCAGTTATGCACGATTCTCAAGTCTCTCAGATGTGGAGGAATTAAAATCATAAAATCATAGACTCTTCTGAGTTGGAAGAGACCCATCAGGGTCACTGAGTTCAACTCCTGGCCTTGTGGAGGAGACCCCAAGAGTCGTACTGTGTGCTTGAGAGGCTTTTCCAAATGCTTCTTGAGCTCTGTCAGGCTTGGCGCTGTGACCGCTTTCCTGGGGAGCCTGTTCCAGTGCCCAACCACCCTCTGGGCGAAGAGCCATTTCCTAATCCCCAGCTTAAACCACTCCTGACACAGCTTCAGGCCATTCCCTCATGTCCTGTCGCTGGTCACCGCAGAAGAGAGATCAGTGCCTGCCCCTCCTCATCCCCTCACAAGGAGACTGCAGAGTGCTCTGAGGTCTCCCCTCAGTCTCCTCCAGGCTGAACAGACCAAGTGACCTCAGCCACTCTTCATACAGCTTCCCCTCAAGGCCCTCCAACATCCTCGCTGCCCTCCTTTGGACACTCTCCCAACAGTTTAACATCTTTCTTACACTGTGGCACCCAAAACTGCCCCCAGCACTGGAGGGGAGGCTGCCCCAGTGCAGAGCAGAGCGGGACAATCCCTTCCCATGCCCCGCTGGTGATGCTGGGCCTGATGAAGGACATGGTTGGCTCTCCTAGCTGCCAGGGCACTGCTGACTCACATTTAAAATGTCAGTATGTTTTTTATGCCTGATATTTCAGGGTAAAGTCCCTGGCTTTTTGCTAGTGAATCAGAACTTTCCTGTCTCTTCTTCCTGAGTTGTTTCAGTACACGTTTTTGTGCTTCCTCTTTCCCAAAATCCAGTTGCAGGAATTCAGAAAGGGATACTGCTGTTGGAGATAGGTGTGCTTTGTTAAGTTGTAGCTTTATTCCATGAGGTCTTTTCTTGTGGAGAGGAGATTCTCAAATTGTCTATTCCAGCCTAGTGATATTTTTCTTCATGAGTTGAATTTCTGTTGCTTTAGATTAATTACAAAAATAGAAATATGAGCTGAAAAATATGGATCTTTGTCATTATAGTTCTCAAAACAACATTTAAAACATATTGTAAAGTTAAATTGTAAAATTTTAACATTAAATTATTATATAGCTGGGGACCATCTTTTTACTTTTGAAGCCCAACTGACAAGACTAGAAGTGCAAGTAAGCAGTTTTAGGAAATTGGAACTACATCTAGGCAACATGCTTTCACTTAACCTCCACGAGAGATAAGACCTAGTTCAGTCACCTCTTTTTCTCAAGCCCCTTCACCTGATGCAAAACTGGTTTTGTTTTAAAAATTTTAGATGAGTATTATTCAGCCTACTATTTTTAGAACTTTTAAATTAGTTATTAATTTTCCCTTTGTTTATAAACCTCACAGGAGAGCCATGTAAGTGAAAGCCATGAGCCTTTTTTTTGTTAAAAGTAGTTTCAAGAAAGACGCTCAGTTTTGTATTAATCTTTGAGAAGATAATCTCATGGTTGACAATGGCTGAAGCTCCATAAAAGACTATTTACTTTAAAGGTGTGATGATATGATAGTCTCCTGTTAATGTGTTAGGGAAGAAGATGACACCTGTTTTCATATACTTTGAAGTATCCAGCTATATAGAGCAACCTGATTTAAATGTGCTTCTCTGCTTGATTTAACTGTACTTCTCTAATTGAATTCAGCATCCTAAATGCTTGTAGTTAGACAGGGGCCGTGGTGAGGGGTTGAAGGTCCCTTCCAAGCCAAATGGCTCTGTGACTGGTTTTTTGATTGTGTATTGCACTATGCCCAAGTCTCTTGCTCCATTCAAGATTGAAGCTGACAGAAGTTGAATTTCTGTTTCACGGAGAAAAGTTCCTGTGTTTAGAAATTTTATATCACTTCCTGTGTGAAGTGATATTAAGTACAAAGGAGACTGCTGTGCAAAATATCTGAAAGTGTGGCATGACTACAGTGTGGGTGGGGAGGACGGTAGAAACAGAGAACGTAAGCAATATTTTTAAAATTGCATTTGGAAAAAAAATTGAAGTAATATTTTAACCATCTTACTATAATTGAAAAGAGATATGAATCAAACCTGAACTCACAATAACTGAAAAACTTTTTTATTAATTTAGTAAGAAAAATGCAGTCGCGCAAAAACTGTTTTATTTACCATCGGATACATGTTAAAGGGGAGAGGGGACTATTAAATACCACTCAAGTAGTCATTGTTCCATTTCAAAGACTTGTAATTGCAGAAGTATAGTGGTCCTACAGAGAGATCCATGTGTCATGTCAGAGAGATTTTGCACAGGAACAGAAGCTGACCCACAACACAGGTGGCTGAATTCAGTGCAGGTTTGTGCACGTTCATCTTTTCTTAAAAAATCATCACAGCACTGTTTGCAAACTGTAAATTGGAAAACTGAGTTGTAGGACACCTTTTTCTATTAGAAGACCTGAGGAGGTAGGGCAGGTTTTGTTAAATTTTTTCCTTTTTGGAAGTTTGAGTCAAATACGATTTAGACTGCAGGTAAAGTTATTTGGTCTTCTTAGAAGGTTGTGAGATAGATTTCATTGTGTTTATCAATGAGAACATTTCACTGTCAGCCAAGTCTCAAGATCAATTTAATTTCATTCTATCCCTTTCAGTTTTGCAGGACAAACGATTCCTATGCGCAGTTTTGTACCTTGACTCTTCTGGAATACTTAAGTGCCTAAATTAGATTAAATGCCCTAATACCTCCTTGAAGCTGCTAGAAGAGAGGGTGAATGTACCAAATAAGTAAAGAAAAAGAATTCCTTTCCTTCACAGGATGCTGGTTAGCTCATACCTGTGTGCTAGAAAGTAACGCCACATGCAGTATGTTACAGTGTGTGGATGTATTGCAGCTATTGTTCAACTGCTATTCCCATGAAAATTAGATTTAGGTGCTTGAAAAATATCACCATTCAGTGAAAGAGGGACCTGAAGCAGTGATTTATGTGCTTTGACAATTTTATTTTATTACATAAGATATTAAATACCGTCAAGGATACATTTTTAAGACCTTAGATACCAGTACCTTAATTGCAACTACTATCCTTGTGTAATATGACTCCAAAGTCTATTGCTTTAAATACTAGCTTCCCAAAATGAATTATTTGGATAGCAAAAGGTTTAATCTTTTTAGTCACCATAAATGTCAACTGTAGGATGAAAGGATTTAAATGGTCATGTTTTTAAACCTAAAGCTTGAGTACTTTTACCTGTCCAAAGCAGTGGAAGGATAGATACCTGGGAATGTTTTGAATTTCCTCTACCTGGGCTTTATTGATGAGCTGATTTTCCCTATTGAGTAGGCAAGTGCTTCTCAACAGAACTGAATCAGCTTGCTTTGAAAAATATTTAAATGAAGGTATGAAATAATATATTAGTGACTTTGTGATCTCCCAATGAGCAAATTAATTACCATTCAGTGACATGGCAAGCGCTGTCTATCAAAATCTAAGGCAGATATTATTAGAATATGTGTTTTATGTTTCCTGGCTGCAGTGCAAGATGTGTCCTGATTGTCATCATGACAAATCCCTTTTTGTTATGCTAAAACATGGCCACCTGCAGTGTCTGCCTGATTTCAGTGGGTAACTTCTGTAAGCAGCATACGGTGACAGTATGTTGTGGATAATTTTGTGGCCTTGAGCTAAGCACATAACCTTCTGCCACAGGTGTTTTTTCTCTTTTTACCTTGTGTGATACAGGAATATTAACACCTACCTACCTCACAGGCATTTTGGGAAGATTAATTAGTTTGTGTTTGTGAAATGCTTTGAAGATGAAAAGCACTGTAAGTGCTAAGTCGTATTATAATCTCTCATAGCTATACTAGTAGCTTCTTAAAGCAACAATAAGAAGTTAATTGGTTTTTGGGTTCCAGGTGATAAGGATCTGTTGACTTTTAAAGTTATTCTATTAGCTGCAAAGTGGTACGAAGAAAAACATTTCACTTTTATTTGATTAGGAGTATATTTAGTTCACGCTCAGTGATATGCACACATGCTCTAAGGTATTCATCTAGGTGAAATTGGCCCCTTGTGGGTCATGGCCTGTAGATGAGCTACAGATCTAGAGACAAAGGGTAATTGCGATTCTCCAGGGAGAAATCAGCCTTGGTTATTGGCAGCAGACTGCTTGTTCAGGCAGTTCTACACAGCCACTACAAGTCTATAGAGTAGAAATCTTGTCTTCAACTAGTCCAGTTGCAGAATAGGAGAATTAAGTTCTTGATCATAATGATTAAAGATTTGTAAGGTGAGCAAGAGGCCTTCACAAGGATTTTCAGCCTCATGCAAGGGAAGATACTGTAGAGGGTCTGTAACTGCTCTTCTATCTTTCCATAGCTCATATACTGAGATGTATGTGTTGCTTCTGTTCGTAATAAAGACTAAACAGTGGACTGGGGAGATGAATGGATCCCATGCATGGCTATGAAAGATACTTCAGTATGTATCTACAGAGAGGATAAAGCTACAAAAGTGTGCAGGTAGAGATGGGATGAGGGAAGGAATGAAAGAGGCTGAAGGGTCCTGTCTCTCCTGTCTGTTGATTTAGTGCTTAGGGCTGAGAGGCAGGGCTGGAGGCCAAGCTGTGAGTGATTGCTTATTCCATCACTGGCAAATAAATGCATAAAGTGAAGCAGAGATGTAAAATGGGGGTAATTTCTCAGAAAGATCCTTGATGCTTTCTGAAATTAGTTTGTAAAGAGTCAATTTTCGGGCTTGAGAACCAGTGCTTGGTGTTACTGAGCTTATTAAAGCCAAAAGAGGAAATGGCAGAGCCAAGGGAACACATTTGCTTCAAGCTTTGTTTTTCTGCTTTTTTCTTTTTTTCTTGTTTTTGGTAGTGCCATTAATATTTTTGAGTGGTAAATCTTTTCATGTCTTCAGCATAATGGACATTTTACTAGAACATCTAAATTAAAAAATTGCTACACTACATTTATTATGGGGGTTTACAGAGTTGGGGAATTGTGACAGGAAGTGTGAGTGATAAAGGGAATAAGAGGTTTTCATTTCTGCAGAAATTTTTGGGTCGGTATTTTGTGTTGTTGCTTCCATTTAGCTACAGTGATGGTCTGAGCACTTCATTCCGTCCATGCATTGAAGAGTCAATTCCCATACATGTGAAATTTCTGTATGAAATTCCACAAACTGAAATGTATGGGCAACTTCAAATAGGCACATTGGATTTTTTTTACTTTGTTCCAGTTCATAGCCTACAGAACTAATTGAGTGAGAGACACATCCCTCTGAGTCTAGTCCATCTGGTCACTTGTGGCAGATATGCTTTTCCCTCGTGGAAAGGCAAAAATAATAGTAGAGTTTTCTCACCTGCCTGTGTGGAGGAATAGCAGTAAACCTGAGCTCCAGTTTGCCTGCATGTCTTCCTGCTGCCGCCTTCCTTTCCCGTTTCAAGCTGTATGTCATGTCATTAGCACCGTACTGGCCTTAATGTGGCAGTTCATACCTGTCAGATCTTAGTAGGCTCCTTGCAGACTGGATATCCATCATCTCTACATTGCTTACCCTCGGGTCATATTTTTTTCACATCTATCAAATTTAGGCTTTTTGTAATTTTTATTTTGTAATAAATGGATGCTTGAATGTTTATGTTTTGGTCCCAGGATCCAAAGATTAAGACAGAGGCCTAAAATGCCTATACTGTCATTCTGCTTGTGATCAAGACCTTGTGTTCTTTACTACTCGTGGAGTTGTATTTCTTTTCTAAATCCACAAATCCTTTCTTTCCCCCTCTTGCAGCCCATGATTGGGGCAGCTGTGCTGCGTTCTCTTAATTTCGTTTGTATATTGTATAATCATAGTAATAAAATCAGATTTTAATATAAAATCCCCAAATTTGGAACCATAATGTTTAAATTATTAATTTATTTGGTGGAACATGTTTGCTTCACAGCTTTGAATTGTGCAGTTGTGAAATTATCTTCATCTGGCTTTAATCTTACTCTGTGGTAACTTCAGATGGGCTTGATGAACAGCCCTTTATCCTTATACTGGTTTAAGAAGTGCTTCTTATATTCTAGTCTGAGGATTAGGACTGTAGATCCCCCGCCACCTCAAGCCTGACAGGGAATAAAATGATGAGTTTCCCATACAGCATAGGAGAGTCTGCATGTTCGAACCATAATTTGGTAGACCAGTGACAGGAAGATGGCTGTGTTTCATGCACATAAATTCTTCCCTACATCTGAAAATAAAAACTTTCCCAAGCTATCTTTTCAATTAATGTTTCCTTGTGATTCTGTGGTAATAAAAACACATATCAAGTTTGAAATACTTTATTTCCCACAAATATGCAAATATATTATGTGTGAATTTTTACTTTTTTTCCCAATAATTGACTTGGGGTTTGAGTCTTGCATAAAGCTCTTCTATCAAGAGTAGCACAGTAAGCAGAGCTTAGAGAATTCACAGTATCTTGTACTAACCTTTTCAAAAGTCACCAAGACCATGACTTATGTCCCCAAATGCTTTTCAAAGTCCATAAGGAGTTTGATAATTTTGATTGATGTTTGTTGAGAATTACAAGAATTTAAAAATTATGTGCACACTTGGTGAGATTTAATATATTTCAATGCTCTTTGTTGTTATGTAGTTTACTGGATATATTAGAGAAGCAGCTGTCTTTCATATGAATTACAGCTTCACTCTAAATCAGATAATGACAAGAAAAGAAGGTTAAGATGGAAAAGTGAATGGAGCAGAAAGGTCAAGAAAAAGAGATTAAAAGGTGACAAGGAAGATGGTTGTGATGAGTGAAAAAAACGCGGGAATTAAGAACAGGAGGAAAATGTGATACAGTGGATTAGGATGGTTTAAATTTCACAGATAATTTTCACAAAAGCAAAAATCAGGCTGAAGTAATAAGAAAATACTACACCAAATGAGAAAAAATGTAAACATAGTCAAAGCTCATTACTTGTCAATCTTCACTGCAGTTTCTCACATCCTGGCGAGTCCAATTCTGCACATACAGCTTTGAAAACTCCCTTTTACTAAACGTGTTGTGAAGTATGACAGAATGGATGTATCACATCTGTTAGTCATTCTCTCTTTTGTGCAATTGCATTCTACTCAACTAACATTCTGACTTCTGGAGACAGTGTTTGTACACCCCTTGTCAGAGTTTTCTAAAGCATCTAAGGTATCTGTTTTGCTATTTTTAAAAAAGTCTTTATCCTTTCATTTTCAGCAATTGTTAACCTACTGTACATTCATTTCCACATTCTTCCTCTCAACATTTCCTTACAAGTGACCTCATTGTAAGTGTGAGCTCTGCATAAAGAGCTTCAATAGGAGAAATGTATCCCTATATAGTGTGTAAATATGAAATAAAAAGTCAAGTACTTTTCCCACATCAGAGTAGCAGACAAAAGTGTGGTCCTTGGAGGAACACTGATACCAGTGCTGCTTGCACAATAAGTTTATGTAATAAATGTTCTATTATTGAGGATGTATTTGTATGCAGTAATTTGCAGACAGAAAATAAAAACTAGAAAAAGATATTTTTCCTCATTTGCTTTCTAAAGCAATGAAACTACTTTTAATTAAAAAAAATAGGATTAAGTAGCAAGTCAAGGAAATGTAAGGGAGAAGTTTGGTTCTCCTAAAGACCATGATCATTGTTTTGCATCTGTACAGCTTTAGATGTTTCATAGTTTTACCAAGTTTGGTATAAGTATTTTTGTCATGCATTATCACGTACTGATTATAGGGAAGACCTGCTTGATTTTTGAATGCCTCAAATGTGTTCTAGGCAGGTAGAAGAAGGTAAAATACAAAGGAAGAATAGATTAGAAAGGGAACTGACAAGTAATAGTGATGCAGAGAGGCAGCCATGGCGTGAAACGTTATCAGGAGCCAAACTGAACAGAATTTAAAGTATGAACTTGGATGTGTTTGGGACCTCTGCCTTTTTGTACTGTGTCCGTCCTCTTAGGGCAAAACCAAAGTCAGCAAAGACACTCACACTGTAATTCCTCTGTTTAAAAGCTAGGGGAGTTGGGTGTATTTTTATGCTAACTAGGCAGGTGCTTTGGAGGCTTTACAGATTTTTTTTCTATAGTCTATTGTTGCTAAAACCTGACTTGTCAATTTATCAGTGGTTAATGAATTAGTAAGGACAGTGCTGATGGCTGGAGATGCTGACAAATTTTCTTTTGGCAACTTTTGTTCATTCCTTCTGTTTGCTTCTTTCACCTTTTCATGGTTTTTAAGATAATATCTCTGTGTTTATATTTAGTATAGATCCAACTTAAAACAGACACTGACAACTGAAGAACCTTTTCTTTTGTTTAGTATTCCTCTTCAAAAATCTATTTCCACAGATAACATTTCCAACTTGAAGCTTAAGTTATTATGGAGGTCTTTGAAGGACTTCCCCAAAAGAGGCTTGGGAAACAAATGTAGCACAAGTGCAGCGAGTTTCCATTTAATTCCAGCTTTTACAGCTTTATAAAGAACTACGCCATTTCTGCATATGTGAAAATTTCTTGTAGCAGTATTTGATTAAAAAAGAAAAAAAAAAAAGCACATTTCTAGACCATGATGTAACCTGTGTGATTCTGGCAGAGAAATATATATATATGCACATTATCTTTTAAGAATAATAATTCTATATGTAGACATATATGTATTCAAAGTGTGTTGGTATCCTATTTTGTGTAACTGATGTAGTTAAGGAGGCGCACCAATCCCACACGGATCACTGCTTACACAAAAAGTTGCAGCATAACAGGTAGGCCTGTATGGTCACTGTTGGCAAATCCTATGCTTTTAACAGTGATTGCTGCACAAGCTTTAGGAATTTATTTTAGAAATATTAATTTATTAGTTTTGCTCTTGTCTGCACAAATGGAGGATGTCAGCAATCCTTACGATACCCATAAATCGATATTTCTAGCCAGGAGAAATGCAGCATCTAATAGCTGAGTGGTAGTAAACAGCATTATTGTCAGTTTTTAAAATTGAACTTCATGGCATATCATCCCAAATAGTCCAAAGCCCTCAAAGGTGTCTCTAGAACAAGTCTCATTGAAATGTGTCTAATTTTGTTTCTAGTTTTCACTTCATACATTTTTTAAAGGAAAGGGAAAAAAAAAACAACCCACAAAGCATTACGGTACCTGTTTGTTCTGTACCTCCATTTTTTTCCTCAGGAATTGGTTCACTGCAGTGGCCAAACTGTTTTTAAGTCTTCATGGACTCTTGAAGCATTTACTGCCAGTGGGAGAAATCGTGAACGTTAAAGAAACCGTTGAGTAAATCCCTCACACGGAAATCATTCTGGAAAGATTAATTAGAAACTTTATGAACACCAGAAGAATATCCTCACTTCATGCTTTTTTTTTCTCACTGAGCTCATACAACCTCTTTTTCAGCCTTTAATTTGATTTATAGTGCTGTTCATTATCAGGTTAAAGCTCCCAACTAGTCTGCAACCCACTAGGTCTGTATCCCAGCTGTATTCAGCTTCCCCTGGATCCTGGAAGATTTCCTGTTTTCATTGTTCAGAAACCCTAGAGACGATATAAAATTTTTCTATCACATATGTATGATTTCCTTTGGGATTTGAATTTTTGAATTTCTACACAAATAAACATTTTATTTTTCCGTGTCAACTTCTCAGTTTGGATTTTGTGGGTTGTTTGGGGTCTGTTTTGTTTTGTTTTTTCATTTGTGTAGGCAACTTACATTGGTTACAATCCTCTTAGTGAAGCTCTTAGGAGGGCTTTAGGTCAGAAGATTATGTAGCCTGATGATTCTAAAGCTGTTACAACATTTCTGGGCTATGTTGTAAAACTTCTGAGTGTAGTGAAAAGCTCTAATATATTGAATGGGATGAGAGGGCAGTATTCAAACCTGCCCCCCTTTTCTGTTTTGACTGTGCAATGCCATTTTGTGAGGTTTTTTACCATTCACAAGAGAGGGAAAAAGAAGATATTTTACGTGGAGATAGGATGTTGTAAACTTGAAGTTAAAAATCTGTGTCTAGATGGTAGGTGGTATGTTATGCCTGAGACCAAGTCTCCTACGAAGCTCCTGAAGATGTTCTGGAATGCCTGAGGTAGTTTCTCTTAAGTGCTTATGATGAAAAAAGAAGTGTGTGTGCAGTAGTCTTCAAATTGCTGTGCCCTCACGGCTGTGCCCAAGTGCAAAGGGCGTTTCTGCAGTGGGGGAGCAGGGGCTGTGTGGAGCAGGCTGCTGGGGGAGCTTCAGGGTGTGATGCTCTCCCACTGCTGAGGCTGCTCTGATTGTGGCTCAGGGACAGTGGCTGTTCTATCTGCATCCTTCCTTGCCTTCATCTCCACCATGGAGCTGTGGGGACCATAGCCAGACCACCTTGTCGCATTGAAGTCAACAACGGTTTTGTTACTGACTCAAGGAGCCTTGTCTTTGGTTAAAATTACTCTTCCCTTTCCATTTCACTTCTCAAAAGGCTCTTTTTAGAATAAATAAGATGCTGCATGTGCAACTGTGTTTACACCTTATCTACTCCATATGTGTGTAGAGACACCTGTATACATACACATGTGCACAGAGGCTTCTTCCGTATTTGTATCTGATTTTAGGCAACTGCTTGAAAACGTAGGTTCACGTACTAATGTACCAAATGCATAAACCAGTGTCCTAAACTGTCACCCGTAGCATCTATCTACCAAAATGCAAAATAATAAGCATTTTAGACACTTTACTACTTTCAGCTCTGACCCTATTACCACTGGGCGGTTTGTTTGGCCTGTTTCCTTCGCTGTTTAGTTTCAGCTCTCATAAAACCTGGGAATTTTGTCACATGGCATGACAGCTTTAAAAAATTACAAGACACTATCAGTGTGCACGATAATCCCCTTTCTTATACCCTTGACACTGTTCAGACACAGTCATAGATATGCTTACTCCTTTATATTTACCTCCCCAGCTATATTTTCATTCAAATGTCTATTCACAGCTGCATAATAAGTAGTTTGATTTGTACCTAATTGTAGTAATTGATTTTCATTATTTATGAAAGTCATTGTCAGAATTCATTTATGGTTCTGACTGCGAAGAAACTTGTAGCAACAGCTTCAGGTGACTGCAGGAATAAAATAATTAACCAGATCACTTAAAAAAGTCAATGACCAGTGCATTAACTCTTAATATTTCAGTAATTATTTGCACTTCTGTATTCATACTTTTGCAATTCTATTTATTTCTCATGTGTAGAATTCTGGTTTTGACGTATTATAAGCTTTAATTATCTTGCTAGTATGTTTTTATGTTGAATGACTAATTATGGAGAAATTAGGATGCCTGTCAGATTCAAAAATTGAATGTGTGTCCTAATTTGTTCTCAGAGCTCTGAAATAATTGTGGGCTAGGGTGGTAAAGTATTATAGATATAGGTATGCAAAGGAGCTTGCCAAGTGTCTATATATCATAAAATGTCTTAAATCTACAGGCATAAAAGTAGGATGAAGACACAGCCATTAAAAAGGCAGTCATTTTTGAGTGTCACATAATTTAGACACTCTAAGTTATTGAAGTGTCACAAGTTTATTGCACCTAATTTATTAATACAATCATTGGGATTCACTTATGTCTCCTGCTCTGCCCCAAAACAGGCTAAAAGTCTGTTAAAATACGCAGGCTCTGCTTCAGCAGTAAAAGTGTAATATCCTTCCCAAAATACAGTGACATGAAAAATAACAATTTTACTGGTGTACTTGCAGCTAACAGGTGGCCATGTTTCTGTTTATTTGTATTTGTGTATAAAAGTAGGGCAGAGAAATCAAATAAAAACCAGGTGATTTTTGTTCCTGTTTAGCTTTTCCATTGCCACATTAGGTAACATTTGTGTGGGGAAAATAACCACTTGCTTTGGCCTCGAACAGGGACAAACAAAAAACCCTTCCCAAAACCAACCAAGTAAAAATGCTGACAAATACCGTGTTAAGTGCTTTTATGCTTAAAAAATGATTTTTCTTTGAAAAAAGGAAAAGTTTATAGTTTTTTTAATCCTTTCATATATTGAATTGGCTTTTCTTGGTTAGGAGGTTCTGTTTTGTTTATTTGCTACTGAGGATCACTTTCGATGCTTTAAAGCAGTTGACAAAATACTGCTGAGGAGAGCTGGAGACAAAAGAATCCACTTGATTGTAATGCAGGTGGAGTTTTGACAAAACACCTTATGTGATATCTGAGACAATTATACACATGAAGAGTTTTTATCTTTAAATTCTTTAAATAAAATAATTAAAAATTTCTCATCTTTTGTTATCTTTTTTTCCCCTAATCAGGACAGAATTTTACCCTAAGGCAGTTAGGAGTTTGTGAACCAGCAGCTCGTCGAGGACTGGCATTTTGTGCGGAAATGGGGCTCCCCCACAGAGGTTACTCTATCAGTGCAGGGTCAGATGCTGATACTGAAAATGAAGGAGTGATGTCTCCAGAGCATGCCATGAGACTTTGGGGCAGGGGGGTCAAATCAGGGCGCAGTTCCTGTCTGTCGAGCCGTTCCAACTCAGCCCTCACTCTGACTGATACCGAACATGAAAACAAGTCCGACAGTGAAAATGGTAAGTTCTTATCCATATGCCCATATATAAATTAATGTTTATTTGCTGTTTAAAATTACTGACACTCAGTAATTTTAAATCATTAAAGGAATGGCCTTGAATTATTTACCTTTTTTTTTTTTTTTCCTCTCCTGTTCCCATAGAAGTCAATATTCAGTATCAGTCCTAACTAATGCAACCTTTGGGTGTGATGTTTTAGCTGTGATTTTGAAAGAGTTTAATCACAAAAAAAGATTAGTTCTGTATTATCTCAGGCCATGTCACCTGTTACCCTCTGGGGAACAGCTAAGTGGTGATAAAGTTGTTCCCCAGGCTAGCTTGCGTTCAAAAGTTTCATTGTAAACTGTTCTTCAAGACATCTTGGAGAACTTGCAGAATCTTAGAATGGATGAGTGAACTTAAAGAATAGCTTATTAACAGGGCTCATGTGATTGAAAAAGAAATTTGATTGTGCTTTAAACTTCTTAGCTGATGAGAGCAATTGGAATTGTGGTGAAGAGGGACATGTGGCCTTTGATGTTCCTGGGGGACTGGATTACTGTGCAATTAAAATCTGCAACAAAAATCTTAGCAGCTTTGTAGGATGTGGGGTATGACCATTGTATATTAAGTCTTAGAGTTTAAATGAAAATAGGTTAATACAATTGACTGATTCATTTTTAAAGCTTTTCCAAGTTTTTTTAGTTCCTCTTGAGATTATGAACAGAATCTAATGTGGTGGTAAATGCTAACTGTACCAGTCTTAACTTTTTATTTGCAGAAGATTTTCAGCTTTTCTAGAATTAAAACAATTTTTCTATTAACTTCATGACTCTCTATGTGAAAAATTCAAAAGAGGAATAAAGAAAAATAAGTAACAATGAAAATTAGTGATGGTTATTGCATGCATGTCTACATGTCATTTTATTGCATTATTAAACTTGTCTGCCCAGCTGCACAAAAATTAGAGCAGTTTTACTGCTGTCCTCTGGAAATGTCTGTAACACATGGTGGGAAACACCTATGTAGGTATGTATGTATGGAAATCATTAAAAAATTAATGCACTTTTATTTTAAACTACGATCAACAATGTTTAGTCCTTCCTGTTTATTATTTTAACTTCAGTTTGAGAAAGCAAAACCAAAGCTATAATTTGCTTATAAGTTATAATAATAATAAGTTATCCGTACTTAATACATATTAATAAGTTATTCATACTTATTTTTTTGCTGGTGGCTGTTTCTACATGAAGATGCCTGTACAAAACCACTGTCTCAAATGGGACCCTCCTTTTGTATTGGACCTAATGCTACATGGTACCTGAGCAGACGGCTCTCAGTGTTCACAGGTACCTTGTATCATGCTTGGAAAATTTGTTTTGAGTCAGAGGCAAATTCTGAAAGAGGAAGACAGAAGTACTTGCCTGCCTCCTTTTGGCAGTGGAGTTTCTGTGTGATGATTTGTATTGGTATTTCAGCTGCAGAGCAATCTAGAATAGTTGTTGAGCAGTCCTGTGATTTTGAAAGGTATGTGGTGAAACAAATTTTCTTGACCCCTTTGTAAAAACCTTGGGTAGTGATCCTGGAAATACATTTTTATGTATACATGTATGCACATGCTATTTCCATAGGAAGTTGTATCTTTATGTTTCCAAAGAGCTGACTGCTTCAGAGGTACCATAGGTTTGGTATACTTTTCAATAAATTTTATATTTACAATTTTTTAGAAAGGAAATTGTCTGATTACAATGTGCGAAAACATCCTCCATCAGCTGAAAGTTAGAGTGTTTTGTTTTTTGAATATGTTAAAAAATACATTATTCTGCAGTGGTTAAAATTATGCAAGGACTGTCTGATGTTTGATACAACTTCAACGAAGAGTTTAGCTACTAAAAAGGATTACAGTTGATTTATTTATTAATAGGGAGGCCAGCAGTCCAACTTAAGAAAGTACTGGGACTGCTGTGAAGCTAATGAAATTTTGATGGCTTGAGAGTTCCCTAGGGTTACGAAACATCTATAACTTGGACCATGTCATGGGTCACCATTTCAGTGGAGATGTTAAAATGGTGAAAAGCTTAATCTTCTTTGGTATTTTTTCTCTGAATTTTTGTTCCCACTGAACATAGAAGACTTGGCTGAGTAATTACTTTCTACACGTTGTTGGAACTCAGTACATTTAATGCTCACAGTAGAATAGAAAATATAATTTAAAGCCAGGGAAATGGTATTGCCCTGGCAGGCGCAGGTGCTGTAATCAAAGGACTAAACTGCAGGTGCAAGTTTTGTTAATTTATGGCCTAAAGTTAACAGCTGTGCCAGTATACTGTTAAAATCTGACAAATCTGATAACGCTTTGAAACCAAAGTTACAAAGAGAAGTTACAACAAGTCCTCTGTACTGCATCCCCCTCTGCTGTGTGGGAAAGATTCCTGACCGAATTTTGATGGAATTGCTCTAGAGGTAAATGCATTTCTTTGCAGCATGTTTACCTGTAAGGTAAAAAAGGGGAACTGCTGATGATGAGCAAAACACAACATCACTAGATCATAGTCACCTAAAGGTCTCAGTGTTTCAGCCATCCCACTGTTCACCCAGTAGAACTACTCGCTGTTTAAACAGTCCGTTGCCATAATCTGGCCTTATTGAAGTTAATTGGACTTTTCAAGATGATGAGAACTTTGACATATCCTATGGGTTTATGATCTCAGGATTAACAATTTGCTGGATGTACTTGGGGTTTTCTTTCATGCCAATGAGACAGGAAGAGAATCTCAGCTTCAAAATAGCATTTCCTTTCCTTCCTTTTAAGTGTTATGTATTGGCTCTTCTGAAGTAGTTGTGGATTGCATGTCCCTCAGGAAGGCAAAATTTGCAACTCTGCTGCATAATTGCAATGAGCAAGAAGAAGTAGTTTGATGAAAATACTAACCTTTTTTTTTGTCTTAATAGTGTGTTTCTGAAATCCTAAAAAAGTGACTTAAATTTTTAAATAATCTTGGTTCAAAAGTTTCTTTAAACAAATAACATTGCACATGATCAAGTTGCAAAATTTTTAATATACTAAGAAAATACTGTGACTGCCAGCAGATATTTTTTTTAAACAACACAACGTGTATCAAACATAGTTAATAGATGTATTCTCACATCAAAGGTTGTTTTAGGATATTGCTCAGTAGATAATTCTGAAAAGAAATATTTTTCTTTGACTTCATTCAGGTTCCATGTATGACTCTTGGCATCATATTCTGAGAGATTTGTCACGTCAGCCTCCCTGAAGGAGGGCCTGCATCTGTTAATCTGGGCAACCAACCAGTGTCACGTACAGTGTGATGTATCAGCTGGAGCACACTGAGCATGCACATGCTTTTTCAGGCTTTCTTCTCCATTCTCATTGCAAGTCATTTCATAAATGCTGCATCAAGAAATTTACGTTGGTAATTGTTCTAGGAGCTGTTGCTTTGAAATACAAGCCAGCTGTCTCTTACACACTTGCCAGTAACTTTATGTTGTTAAGCTGTTCTAAGATTACTAAAGCTTGTCTTTTAAACTGGATAAATATTCCAGGAGCGTATGAGCTAGGAGTCGTAGTTAGGCTTCAAATGGCCCATTTGCTTAAAGGGTCAATATATTTTTAAGGTATCTTAGGATCCACTTCTATATTTA
The DNA here is from genome assembly GCF_029207755.1 of Chamaea fasciata. NCBI lineage: Eukaryota > Metazoa > Chordata > Aves > Passeriformes > Sylviidae > Chamaea > Chamaea fasciata. The sequence continues at coordinate 32,879,831 of NW_027094091.1, read as the reverse complement.
AATTATTTTTTAAACCCATTAAACTCCAATCCCTGACTTAATGAGACATCAGAAGGTTAATAAGCAAAAAGTGAGAGTTAATTGAGCAAGTTATTCCAGAAGTGCAGCACCTTATAACTTATTTATTTATTTCTCCCTGTAAAATTATACAACTGGTTTTGTTTGTGCTTTCTGTGTGCTGGCCTGAAAGTCAGGCTGTGACAATGATTCTGACTGGAAAGTCACTCATATAAGACCTAAGTCTTTGGTCAAGTCCATGTCGCCTTTTACTCCTTTGGAAGCAGTAGTGATGGTGCTTCTGAAAAAGGGTGGGGCAATCCAGATACGTGCATGCCACATAGCTGACTGCCACAAAAGCTACCTGGGCACACAGAAAATAGTTCTGATGGCACTAGAATGTGGGGATTTATTTTTTTGTTTAGTGAAAGTTTTGCACCGATTGGTGTTTGTTAGAAAACCAGAAGAGATGAGGATGTAGCAAAACAAAAAGAATAAAGGGAGAGAGAGAGTCAAGTTCATGGCCTCAGGCAGTCGTTCTGAATTGGTTAGATAAATGGTTTGAAACTTAGACCAATTTTTCATGGATACAGAAAAGTAGATATTGCTGGTAGAGTGTTTATTGCTGAGGGCTCCTATAAGGAGAAAATATCACTTTATTAGCTGCATGGGCACCTACTTGCTTCCTCTCCAACTTCAGACAGTTTCTGAAGGATAGCATTCTTGTGAACCTAATATCTCTTGTCCTTCCAAAATGATGAATTTGCTGGCATTCAGGTCTCTGAAACCCAAGAAATACATTGGTAAGATATTTGTCAAGACATTTTAATCTGTTTTCTTTAACCCAGTTCATCTATAACATATAATTGAACTCTCCATTATTAAATAATGCACATAATTCAGGAAGTAGTGTCACATGCTTTCACCCATTTAACATCTTTCTTTATGCTAAGGCACAAAACTTGATTTAAATTAATCCAATTGAATAGTAGCTGCACCTGCTAGCCAAATGCTGAGCCTACTGATCAAAACCAGCCACATAGCTGGTGAATCAATCCTCATCTTACTGCTTTACCACCAATTACAATTTCTTCACTCTTTCCCACAGATTTCCAACTAGTAATTGTTCGGTCCTCATTAAGCATGCCAATATGTCTTAAATCTTGCTTTGCTGCCAAAAAATTTCATGACCAGGAAATCAATCTGTTTTATTTTTAACAGAAGCCAGATCTGAAATAATATTTAATATTTAACAGGCATACAAATTTTTCTTTGGTTATGGAGACATGAAACAGAAATCCATAAACAAAAATAATTATCTGGTTTTCTGAAATATTGAAAGTTTTCTATAGTTGTGCCAGTTTTCAGATTCTGTTATGATAGTAGTCCTGCGGGTATATTTCGGTTAATAACCTAATTGTTAATGCAAGTGAAAATCACGTTCATAATTCCTTTGGCTAGTGGTAGCCAGAGGCAACAGCTGGGCTTTTTGCAGTAATTCTGTGTGAGCTCCTGGGTTTCATAGACTTGAGTGTTGCTGAACTTGCTGTTAAGTAAAGGCATGAGATTCCATTTTAATTATGGTGGAGCCCGGTGTAGACTATCAGGCCAGAGGATGAGGCTCTTTGGCAACACTTGGACAAATTTTCTGATGTGCAGGAACTGTAGCTTTAGCAACAGCTGACACCAATAAAATTAGAATTGAGATCTGCAAGGAAAAACAAATCAAAGCAGAACATTTCAGACAACTCTCTCTTGGCTCTTAAGCTTATAAATCTTTCTAATCTTAAGGAGTGGTGAAAAAGGTATTTAAAGACCAACTGTCATATCTCAGGATTTCTCCAAAAATCTGAATTTTAAGACAAAAAAAAAAAAAAAAGCAGATGAAGGAAGGAAGGTCAAATTTCAGAGGAAGTGCTTATGAAGGTGTTTCAGGAGGATCTGGTGGAGGTCCGAACATAAAAATAAAATTGAGACGCAATCAGTAAAGAAGTAGAGTTGTACAGAAACATGAATACTAAGAAAAAGGAAAAGAGGGAGTTGATTTGTATTATGTAGCAATAAAAGAAGTCTATATTGCTGATATGTTTTCTTCTGGTTGGTTTTGTTTTTTAGCATTTGCTACCTGAGTAACTGATCACAGAGCTAATATTTATACTGGTAAAGAAAGTCTGCTTAGATAAATAATTTTTTTCCTGCATGTATAGAGTGTCTACAGCTTCTGGGCTTTTTATGATTCATGCGTGAGAAATCACTGAAGATGGATATGGTTGTGGAAGTTAAAAACAAACAGGACAACTTCAGAAGGGGCAAAGAGAGAGGACGACAAACCTTTCTATTCAGTTCGATGGCAAGCACCCTAGGAGAAAAACTGTTAAAAGTTTACGCTTTATAACAAGAAAGAAGAGACATTCTACATCATCTCAGGGCAACTGTTCTGGTGCTTAACCAACCTCATTGTGAGTTTTTTCTCTCTTATATTGAATCGGAGTTTATTTGCTGCAGTTGGGACCATTGCATTGGGTAATGAAAGACCAAAGTTACATTTCTATCTTTTGCCTTTCAGGCTCACTTAGCTTCTCCTCAATTTGTATGCTTCAGCACTCCAATCATCATCAGCAGTCTTCACTGAATTCATTCCAATTTATCACTGTTGTACTGGCAAGCCCCAAACAGAATATTGTCATCTAGATGTGGCCTTCAAATGCTGAATAAAAGGGGCTAATCACTTCCCAGGGTATGCTGGCTCCATTCTTCTGAATGAGGCCCAGTATGTGGTTAGGCTTACTGTTGAAAGAGTACATTGCTGAATTTGTCCTCATTGACTGCCCAGGTCCTTTACTACAAAGCTGCTTTCCAGCAGGCTCCCAGCTAGTACTGTTACTGTGGATACACTGCCTTTGGAATTCATGAGGTTTTCTTGGCCAATTCTTACAGCCCGTTGAGATCCCTTCAAAAGGCACTCCTGCCCTGCAGCGTGCTGATCAATTCTTCCAGTTTGGTGTCGTCCACAAACTTGCTAAGGGCACAATCCATCTTAATCATTCTCAAGATGTTAAATGTAGTACAGACATAAAACAACATCATCCCAATATTAGCTCTTGATTAATGCCAATAATGTTGACCAAGAGTCACTCTTTGCACTACAAAGCACTAATCTTTCAGCCTCTTCATACAACCAGCTTTCCACAAAATGTTCTTTGCAGCTCACCAGTTCAGTCCATCTCTCTCCAGCTTGGCTCCCAGGATACTGTGGGAGACTATGTTGAAAACCTTGCTAAATCAAGGGAAACAGTATCTGCTGCTTCCCCTTTATTTGCTGAGACAATTATCTGTTCGTAGAAAGCAGTCAGGTTGTTTGGGTATGATTTGCCTTTGGTAAATACATGTCAGCTGTTATCATCCGCCTTCTTTTCCTGGAGGCCTATCCCAGTTTATGAAGGATAACTCCAGAAGTATTTGTTCCATCATCTTCCCTGGGAGACCAGGGGGAGGCTGACAGCCTCTGCTTCCTCATGCATTCCTTACCCATCTTGAAGACAGCATGACCTTTGTCATCTAAAGAGCTTTCCCCTATTGCCATTACATTTCAAGGAATCAGACAGTGGCCTTCCAATGACATTGGTCAGCTCTGCCAGCCCCAGTGGATGCTGCAAGTCTGGGCCCCTGCACTTGTGTATGTCCAGCTTGCAAAAGTGCTGCTTAACAGCTCCCACTTCCTCTGCAGGGCTTCTCAACTGTTGCTGAGCTTTGGCTTCCCTATCCCCACCCTGCATGTCCAGGAAACATTTCTCTTTCCTCCGGGGTGGACATCACCTTAAGGTCACAGTGGTCATTGGGCAGTGGTGTTTTCTGTGGTACGTGAGGGTTTCTGCCACAGATTTGTAATGTGTCTTTGTATACACATATAGTGCTACTGAAATAATGTGGCTGCTGCACTCAGTGCAGTGCTAAGACAGAAGTGGTGTGTCTCCATGACTGTTTTGGTACTACATTCTGAGGCGATTGCCGGCCAGTTGGAGGCTTAGAGCAAGGTTAACAAGCACAACCAGAAGTCTGAAATACACCACACCAGAAGAGACTAGGAGAGAGCTCAGCCTGTTGCACCCGGTGTGTTCTAGATACTGCAGCTGTTACAAAGGCCACAAATGGCAATAAGAACCAGAGGCGGGCAGTGCAAATTGCAAAAAGTAGAAGCTAACCCAGACAATGGCATTGCAAAAATAATTCAGAGAAGTAGATTGCTGGGGACCATATGGATATTTAATTATCTAATGTATTTTCCAAAACAGTTTTTAAATGCTGCTGTAGTTGCCGTCGGTCCCTGATGAAGCAGGTGCACAATAGAAATTCTTTTCTTCCTTCCTGGTTTTGTTTTTTGTGAGTCTTTTGTGTCTTAGTCAACCCAAAAATTAACCAGCAGGAAGCATGTTCATAAATGAATGCTATAAAACTGTTGCTCTGTAATTTAGTATAATACTAATGTTTGTATGTTGTTTTTCTCCTCTAACTGGAAATGGTTAACTTTCTGTAGACTTTTTTTCTCCTCATTTTAAGTTTGATATAAAAAATATTGCTCTTCATTTCCCCCAAACCATATGTGTTCTTCTGGATGTGCCAGGATTTAAATATGAGGTTGCCATAACAGTAATGTATGCTTTGCACATCTGTAAACTGATGATCTGCTGTTTTGATTTGAAATGTGGTTTTGATGTCCATGAAAAGTCACAGTGGTAGCAGTAAATTGTTTTAATTAATGACTTAGAGAGCAATGACTTTGCTGAATCAGGCTCATCGACGTAATTACTACTGGAACAAAAAGGAGGGAAAAGATCTGTCAAAGCTGTGAGATTATTATTATTTTATTCTAATTCATCATTAGAAAGCAAGTTCTCAGCTACTACTTCCCTAATTTCCTGTTATAGGTATGCCTATACCAGGGTGGGGGAATGTAGACACACACAGATATTAATATATTCATCAGCTAAAATCTAATGAACGGCAGAGATGAAGTCTAAATAGTAGTAATCCTATATAAAAAATAGGAGTATTCATATTCAGTTATTTTAAAGGTGTTTTTTAAGCTTAATCTAATTTTGATCTGAAATAAGATTTTAATAGCATTTTCTTGTATAATTATGTCATGTTGAGAAATAATCTAATAATGATTTCAACTTCAAAGTAAATATAAGGTGTGCAATTGTAAGAGTATCAATAGTAAATATAGATAACAGCCTTTGTATGCTGGTCAAGTAACAGCTAGAGAAAATTTGTCAAGTTTTTGTTTGTTTGTTTGTTTGGGGGTGTTTTTTTTTACAAAAAGCTGCAAAGGCTTTTGAAATAGGCAGTTCTATAACTCCTGTTAGAACCATGTGAAGACTTAACTTTGATGTTTTTTGGATAAAGAGTTTTTTTCTTTGATACAGATGAGAATTCAGTATAAAATTAAGTTTCAAGCCAGGACTGTTTTGGGTCTCAATAATATGCTGCCTGATCTGTTGGCAAAATGTAAGCCTTCTTTTCTTGATTTAAGGTAAGAAGAGGATGAAGTATCAAATCTCAGGAAAGAAATCCTTGTTAAGAAGCTGTGGGTTTCATTTTCATTTTTATTCCACACTCTCCCCATCATTCAGTATAACATTTTCTTCCCAAATTATGTCAGTTGTTTAGCTATCTATTTTCACCTGTATGTCGTAGAGAAGAAATGCAGTTTTTGCTCACTGAAACCAGGAATAATAACTGTTGGTGTTTTTTGTACTCTACCTTAGAAATATTTTCAGTGGAAATGCCTTTGATACCTTTGGGGTTTAGTCCAGGTTTCTGTATAGTGCATGGAAATTTACAAAATTCTTATAAATGTCTTATTTTGGCTTTTGTTCTTTGTTCTTTTTTTTAGATTTTACAATTATTAACCCGCAGCATCCAATTAGGAAGGGTGAACAATGTAAATTAATTATGAGTTAAATTACAAATACGCAAATGTTTACTAGGTGTGTATATCTCATAACTGCTGTAATAACATCCATAATAGATAATAGTTTTCTCAGAGTTTGATGATTCTGTGCAGCTGCTATGCCAGATCCATACTGCTGCTGGCTAATCCCTCCCTGGGGTACTGTGGCTGCTACTAGGTACATCTGAGACAAAAAGTGAGCAATTCCATCTCTAGTGCAGTATTCACAACAGAAAAAGAAGCTGCTGACCTGGGAAACCCAGGTTCTGGAATGTCAGGCCATGACAGAGTAGAGACAGACCACAGACTGTTTTTCTAGTTCACTATTTAATGGTTGCTTTTTGTCCTTGTGATCAAATAGATTCAAAAATGTGTGTGTGTAGTCATATATATTGTACATAGTCATCCTTACAACACCTTTTCTTACACAGGTTTTTGCCATTCACGTAATCTTAGAGTAAACATACAGGTCTGAAGACCAGTTGCTTCTTCTTCAAATGACCTAGAAACTTTGAAGCATTTTCACAGTGAATACATGTGCAGTCATGAGAATGGGCAAGGGAAAGTTATTCTGGTGTTTCACATCTGCCACTGAATTACTGTATGCTAGAGAGATTGATTTTCCTCCCTCCCCTCCAGTCGCTGGGGTTTTATTAATGTAATATTTCTATAAACGACTTTAAAGTTACAAATAAATTGCTTTGGATAAGTGCTGGTGACTAATGCTATGGAGTCTCAGTCTGCACCTGTGGCAGACAGTCTAAAGAATTTAGGTTGTTTTGTTTTTCTACAAAACTTGACTTTCTTTTTGCAGTGAGTTTCACTGAACTGTGTGCTGGTCACTTGTGCAGTTTGAAGAAAAATAGCAAAAGTGAGAAGTCTAAGATACTTTGAGGCAAAATTTAGTTCTTTGAGAAGGTTTCAGAATTTTCTTTTCTTCCTGCTGTTGAAAATGAATATTGAATTTATCGAGATAGTTTATAATCTTTGAAGTTCTTTTGAATATTCAAAGTTTACAAGATATCTGGGTCAAAATGACTTTGAAAGAACATGGCCTTGGTTAAATAGATAGTAGCGAGTCTCCTTCCATGTGGATTTAACTGGAATTGTTCAAGCTGCTAAGTTCTTCATTGCGTGATTGCTGCATGCTCTGTAAGGAGATTTATTTAAAATTGCTTAAAAGCTGCACTCAGTGGGGAATTCTGCTGCTCGTTCCCTTAACTACTTTAGCTGCAGAGAACATATGACGTCTTTTTCATTAACTGTCTTTGCTGCTTGTTTGCTTTCAGTAGAGTTCTAGGAGATTGTTATATTGTTTTGTAAACTCAATATTGCTGGATCCTGGCTGCTTATGGCAATTGAGATGAGATTAGATGCTTTTGTTAACAGGCCCCAGACTTTAAATTTATAGGGACTAGGCACCATCTGTTCTCAATTAAAGGTCCCGAGCTCTGAAATTAATTCCTTCCATTGGTCCATTAGACTCAATCTTTTGACCTGAAGTCATGATAAGGTTATATTAGCCTCTTGAGTCTTGGGAAAGTGAGGAGTTCACGCAGGGGCAGTGCTGGATATTCCTTTTAGTCCTTGTATCAGTGTACTTAAAGGGCAGAAAGCAATGATTGTTGTTCCATTTTACAGGTAGAGTGAGATTTTTTTTTTTTTTAAATCACTCTGGAGATTGAGAGCTCACATCCTCATGACTTGTAATAGGACTTGTGCTTCTAAATCATTCAAGTGCTATTGAAAATCTTTCCCAGAAAAATCAAATTAATATAGAGAATGTTGACTAAATTCACAGGAAGACTTGATATAGAAGTGGGCTGAGTGTAAAAGTCCGTTGTTCCAGGCTTACATTTGCTCATTAGATTAGCTGTGTTGTGCTTCAGCTGTCTTTCATTGATTCCTTCTGCAGCTGCAAAAGGATGGGGATCTTACCAGAAGTCCCTGCCCTGGAATTGTTCAGCCAGTGCATTTGCTGAGTTTGTATTTGTCCTGTGGTGTGTAGAAGTTGCAAAGAAATGGATGGATGGACAAATGGGTTCACATTTTTGTGGTTCTGACTCTCGCCTCTTTCTCATTTGCTTTCTGTATTTTACTGAAAATAGACGTTTTCTCTGTCAAAACACAGCAGGACAATACTGTGGAGCGGAAAGAACCTGTAGCCACGAGATTTTTAGTTTCAAAGGAAAAGCTCCAAGGTATCAAATAGCTATGCTGCTTGTCTGGTAAATTTACCAAACAGTTCCTCTACATATGAAAATATATTTTAAAGGTTTCAGGATCTGGTAGTTCATCAGCAGACTTTGATTTTATTTATACAGTGTTAGTAATCCTCTGGAATACAGTTTGTAAGAGTTTTTGAGACTGAAGGCTCTTCAGTGTTCTGTGAGTTTTCCTGTCTTACCTCAAAATGCAATTTATTAGAATGTTTTGGAATCTGCTGGCCATTAGGCTATGAGTAGAAATAAGCAAAGAGAGAGTTCATATGCCTGTTTTTATTCCTATGCAACAATCCCTGTGACATAAAACATACAGCTAGGTAAAAATAATTCTTTTGTCTGCTGCCTGCTATTAGGAGTTCATAAAGATTAGTAACTTGGAAGTTAGACATTTTTTTAAACATTAATTAAGCTGGAATAATATTGGAGTCCTCACAGTACAAGGCATTATTTTTCAAGTGTGGCTTGGATGACTCTGTGACATGTATATAGATTTCAGAATTCATTTTCAGTTGTTACAAATACTCAGATCCATTTTTGAAAATGTAAGTTACAGTTCTTACCTTTTTCCCAAATGTAACATATCATATAAAACTATTAATGGAACTTACCCAGAAAATACTGGTGTCCACTTTGTAAACATTAACATTTTCCTTATCCAGAGAGCCATCTTTGCCCTTCTGGGATTTAGGGAACACATTTTAACTACTACAATAATATTCAAAATATGGTAACAGAGTCTGTGTACTTTTGGTTAGCAATTTGCTTTTTAAAAGAAGTTCATTTCTTGTTTTCTTACAAATTCTTTGGTCTGTGCAGTATCAAATGCATTGATTTTTATAAAAAAAATGTTAATCAGCTTACCTTCATTCAGAATGGATTTTTGTTCCTCTGATCAGCTCTACACAATTGAGTTTTTCATCCTCTTTTCTGAGGTATTTCAATGTTATGAAAAAAGCATTAAAAAGAATTCTGATAAATTATTCCTTTAAAAAAGATTCTACTGCAGTGTACTTTTGTTGAAGCTGGAGAGTTAATTGAACTGAGAGATTTCTCTTTTGTTTTCAATGATAAAGGAATCTATGCTTGGTAAATACAAAAGACCATCTCTCTCCTACCAGTTCAGTGGGACCTGGTTCCCTACTGATTCTGGTTACCCCAGAATTTATAATATGAATTTGAAGTAAACATTTCATTTTCATTATTTGAAAATCCAGTTTTCTGTTTGATTTTAAAGTAGTGTACAAGGTATGGGAAAAAAAATATTTCCTGGTCATATTAAAAAGAAAAAAAAAAAAAAGGCTTTCTGAATGTTTTTCTATCATGCTCTCTGATTCAGCTTTTATGGTGCAATGGTGGTTCTTCCCAGAACCTGTAAAAAACCAGACAGTGCAATATATTTTTATCCAAATTCTTGATTATTCTGTTTTGCCTTAAGAAACAAACAAAAAATGAAAAAAACCCAAAACAACAAAAAAGCCCAATCCCTCCCCTCCCAAAAACCCACAATCTTTTTTTCCATTGTGGTTCTACTTTATTTTTCCTTGATAAATCAAGCTGACGTAATCTTTTCTGAGTTGTTTTTGTGTCTGTATTACCTCAGGCTGTGCTCTCATCAGACTTCACAAGCTAAGTGGACTTGAGTTTTGGATAGTCTGTGGAAATAATCAAAGAAAATGTACCATGCTCCTGGATGTGATGATAATGGCTCATTATGTCCATTAAATTTCGTCTGGAATCGGTGCCGAGTATTCTGCTGTGAGTTCAAGTTAGACCCGTTAGACTCTGTGTGCTGATCACTTGTAATTGCTAAAGCACAACGGTTAGCTCAGCTAAACTCTGGTTCTAGTGTCTTTCATTCTGCTTATCAATTTCTTCTGAACTTTACATGTGGGAAGCCTTCAAAGCATTTGCTTTGAAGTAAGAGACACTTTAATGAAGTCTTGATTTGGTCACTAATTTGCTATGTCTGCATTTGAACACTACTTAATTTTTCTGGTTTTGTTTTCCTTCTTATAAATGAGCATCATACTGATCTTATTTTCTATCAAATTTACTAAGTTGGCCTTTTGTAACTTCTTGAACTTGGAACAGTTGGGAATATTTTTTGTATATATATAGGTGTGTGTGTGTACATAAATATATTTAAAATCAAAATACAGTAACTTTACAAAGGGCCTAACTTGTATAATTTTTAGAAGTGCTTCTGAATCACAAATAATTCCTCTGAATTTTATATAATTAAAATTACCAAGGTAGGTACAAAAACCTAGACAATTTCTGATAATTTCAGATGAGGTGCACGAATTTTAAGCATTTTAAGATGCTTGTGTGTGCACATTCTGAATAAATACAAATATTTTCACGTGTTCTTAAAGTGTATTGCTGCTGCTAATTGCTATTACTGGAAATGTGTTCTTTATCTACTTGCACTGGAGTTAAAAAGCAGAGATGGTGTTACTGTCCTTTCTTTGGTTACACGCCACCTCCCATTACAGCAGAAAACAGCTGAGCTGGTATTCTTGTACAGGCTTTGGCTAAATTGCTATGAATTTCCTGGACTGATTCTTTTGATTTTTGATTATATCAGTACTCTTAGATCAAGTACTGACATTTTTCACACTCCTCTACAATATCATTTTTACGTTTTCACTTATCTCTTGTTCAGGGCTCTTCAACCTGAGGCTTCAAATGTTATCGATTCAGTAACAGATTAATTTTATTTTTTCGGAAAATGGGTACAAGTGTCTCCATCTCCTGATTTGGAGAGCTGCACATACTGCCTTGCTCAGTGTGCTTCATGTTTTCCCTTTGGATGCACAAAGCATGAGGGAGAGGAGGTGAAATAACTCCCTGGAACTATCTGAACTGGTCTCCTCACATCTAAATGAAGCAATGGCCTTTCCTCCACTCTTCTCCCATTCCACCAAAAACATGGGAAGAGTTTGTTCTCAGGTAGACGAGCCAGATTCCCTTCTTGCACAAAATGAACGTGTCACTTTATAGTCAGCCACTGATTCTTGGAAATGGAGGCAGATGCTCGCGCTTTTGAAGTCATAGGTGGGTGTCAGGAAGAGGCACACAACCTTGCAGGGACATTGGATGGAGATTTACTCCTTTCCTGCAGGGGGTTAAGGAAGAGGAAGAGCCTCCAAATTCCCCTGTTGATGCAAGGTTCAACTTGGCTTGCATTCTAGCAGCCATGTAGTACTGGGACAGCTGAAGAAGCTGCTGGCACTAGAACACCTATTACCTGTGCTGGACATGTGTGTGTCACTGCAGCTCATTCATGTTCTCTCCCCCAGATGAGTTGGTCTGTTTTAGAGTAAGGAAATGTCTGCCGTAAATGTGGCAGTTGAAACTGTGGAGAGCAAAGCCAGGGAGAACAGTGCAGGTAGCAGCCCTGTCTGGCCAGAGCATTGCCTGTCTCTGCTCTGACACCATACTAAACGTGTCTGCCATGCTGGATTCTCTCTGCAGTACCTTCCCAGGTCCTCCTCAGAATCTGCTGTAACCAGAAGTGGCCTCATTTGTTTTGCAGCTGTGGAGAAGCAGAATTCAAGAAAAAAAATACTTGTGTTCATAGTATTTCCTCATTCTGAAATGTAGGATGACTTTAGCCTGTCAGGTGTCTACATTTGAATAGAGTCATTAAACCCATACATTCCTTATTAGCCCTTCTCATTTTGGTGCTTCCATTCTTCAAACTCCTCGTTGCACAGCTTTTTAACTTGCAAGCCTGACTTTTGCAAGAAGTATTCCATTTGCAATTTCACTGCATGGTGTGTAACACGGGACGCAGGAATAAAAGGATTTTCCAGGCAGCTAGGCATTACAATATATCAGTTGTGGAAATGTGCTTGAGGAGGGACCAAATCCTTATGCAGATTGACTGACATTGCCAGAATTCATGTAAAGCATGCAGCATCAACTAGGATCTCATGAAAGCTGTAACAAATCAACTCTATTCTAGATTATCAACTTGGTTGGAGCCATCACCAATCAGCAGACTGGGAGAGGGAAAAAAAGCTCAGTCCTGTGAATATGGATAACTGGAGATGTGAAATCATGCATGCATATGTATTGCAGCTTTCAAGACTTCACTCCCAACATCCACAGATTTGGCTTCAGTTTCTGTACTGCCTTTCCAGGTACCACCTGAACAGACTGATATTATGGACATTATGGATCAGAATGATTTCATGGAGCTAGATGCAGCCTGGTGGCTGGATGCCATGAAGATGTGGAGATTTTGGTCTTTTCCCTGGTTGTGACTATTCACATCAAATGCACTCGGGCAGGCTGAGAAACTTGCAGATACAAGGGGAGCGATGTTGGGATGAACACAAGTTACCTAGTCTTCCAGTTTTTGAACTTTGTCAGACTATTCCACAAAGTGTTCTGCATCTCATTTTTATGCCTTACTTCCAAGAACAAGTCTCGAAAAACAACACACTTTTAAGCTAAAAGGATGTGACGTTGATTCATCTCATCTTTGCTAGGAAGGAGTTTGCCTCAAAGGAGATCTTGTCATATAAACTATTTTCACGGGTTCTGCATTTTCACAGTAGTTAAATGATGACTTAGATGTGGCTGTTGAAGTGGTTTATGTGGGCAGTGTGGAAGATTCATGGGCACAGAAGAGAGCACCAAATTCATAATTTCTTCTTTCTGCGTTTTTTTGTTTTGTTTGTTTGTTTTGTTTGTTTGTTTGTTTTGTTTTTTTGTTTGTTTTTGTTTGTTTTTTTTGTTTTTTTGTTTTTTTGTTTTTTTCCTAATTGTCATAGGGGTGTCCAAGCTTAGCAGGACAGGGCTACAGGGTTCTCATTCCAGAAAATTTAAAATAGCTGAGATATCATCAGTTACGTCTTATGCAATTGTGTGTTGCATTTGGGGCTTATTCAGAACCAAGGTCCTGTCTTACTGAGTCATTTGGGCTTACCTTGAATGTGAGTGGCATGAGCACCACTGTGAGCTACTGTGCCTTGTGGATTCAGGGAATCCCTTTTCAGAAATCATGAGGCTTCTTCCCTAGAGTAGATGGATTTTACAAGTGAGATTTGGAATGTTTGGATCCAAACAGAGTTTCTGTTACACAGAACCTAGCAGGTTCTATTGGAGCAGGCAGGAGCTATTTCATACCTGCAGTATCTGATGGTGAAACTCTTGACACCAGGTTTCCATAGGAATCTCTCTCAAACAAAACTGGAGACAGCTAACCTGTGGAATACTGTGCATGTGCTTAGTATTTTTTCCCCTGGAGTTTGCATTTTCTAAGTAGCAAATATGGCTAAATTAAATGTGAAGACAGTAGACTTTTTTTATTCCACTTCAGGTCTTACTGCTTTCCCTGGCAAAATGCAATTAAAATCAGTAAGCATATAGATAGATTTGAAATACATCAGTTTAAAGCCTTTGTTCTGAAGAACTTGCAACTAGAAGTCTTTAAAGTAGGCAATAGACTATTAAAAGTCTAAACAAAGTGCTGACTAAATTCATTCAGAAACTAAATTATTCAGCAGTATCCAATACACATTGTCATAGCATGAATTTATAACTACCTACTCTTCTTGGGAGCATTTTGCGTAATTGCTATAACTTGAATAGTAGGAACTAGATTATTCAATCACTTCAAACTGATCTGCAGTATCTGCAGAAATTGGATATGCATGCCTTCAAGTTGCTGGCTTTTCTCAGGTGGAAAGAAAGTATTCACATATGAAAATGTGAATATATGCAGAAAACTATTCAGTTCTGTAGCCTATATGACTTTCATGATGTTTGCATGATAGCATACTTCATAGAAACACAAATATGAATTCTAATATCTGGAGAATTTCTGAAGGGTATTTAAAAATTAGTATCTACACCTTGTATTATTCAAAGACCTGTAATAGAATTATCTAGTCTTTTAGAACATTATTCATATTTCATACTACTGTATTTCAGGAATTTTAGTTGAAAAGCTTTATAGAAAGCATTTTGATGTGTCTGGATATATTAAAACCTCAATATTGAAGAATGCATCTAGGAGTAAAAAAGTTACCAAAGCACTCCCCTGTGCTGTGATTAATTTGTATATTATCAAGGTCTTTATTATGAATGCAGTTCCTAATGTAGGCCTGTAATAAACAGAGTGTAATTGAATTTTCAATATTTTGCCATCAGGGAGTGATTTTCTTACAAGACCTCTGCTCCATCTTCTGGCTAATTGTCAGCAGTTACTCAGTATTACTGCATTAATGTCACCAAACAGTGAAAACAGAAGTTACCTGCTTCCATTACGTGAAAGAATGTGTGATTCCAGCCCTTGCCTATTTACTGAATTTGATTAGTGTGCCATTATCACTTGCACCTTTATTAACACCATGAACTTCTTTGAAATTACAGCCTTGGAGACAAACCAAACTTCTCATAAATTTGTCTTCATATAAGGTTTCAATCAATTTGAGTATTCCAATTAGTAAAAGCAGAAGCTGCCACAGCATTGTGATTGGACTCTTATGATCTTAAAGGTCTTTTGCAAGCTAAATGATTCAATGATGAGGATTTTCAGATGCACTGGTGAGAACAGCCTTTTATGTAACACAAGTGAGTGTTCTGTTTTGTGTCTTAGCAAATGGAGTGATAAATTTGGGAATTTTAGAATGTACATTGCCTTTCACTTCCATTACATGTTGTGTTACATCACAAAGAAAAACAACAAATTTTTATTAGGAACAAAATTACAGACTGCTGTGTATGCAGAGGAAGGGTGAACAGTCTACCAGCTAAACAACCAAGGAGATGTGGGTTCCACTCCTGGTCAGTATTTTCATGGAGGTCTTTGAATGTTTGGAGTAGTTTTATTAACTTTTGCTAGCAGTTAATAAACTGCAATTCAATTTTAAAGTAGCAATAATTAAGTCATACCTTCAGGATGGGAGAACCACTTGACTGGCAGATGTTCTGTAGGAAAGAAACTAAGTACTGCAAGGGACTGTTCATAGATGAGAATCCACACAGTAATAATTTTTTGAAGGGAAAGGAAAAAAAAAATCTATTGGGATGCAAGCCTGAGTGTCATATGAAATAATCATAAAACAGTTCCCTCTGCATCTCTCAGCGCTTGTAATGCCTCACCTATAGTGCCACTGGGATTCACAAACCAATAAAATTTTGGACCCAAGACATTGGAAAAGTAACAGAATAAGCTTAAATCAAAAGTGCGGAGTATTTCCTCTGAGAAACAATGGCCTAACTAATTCTAAAGAAATGGAATTGGTGGAAAGATCTTGTGCTTTTCCTGAAACCTACCAGGTTCATGGTAAGGGGCAGGGAACAACAGTGTGGGTCATTCTGTCAGCAGGTCAAGAAATAATGTGCTGAGTGTTTCAAGAGGGATGTTGCTTGGGCATTAGGGTAGCTAAGCACTGTTTGAAATGTCTTGGGAAGATTGTGAAGTCTGTCTCCCAGAGGTTTTCAGACCAGGTTAGTGTTTTCTTAAGAAAGGATAATCTTTCTCACTGTCTTGTTCATTCCTGTGAATCTCATCCCTACAGATTTCTATAAACAATGTGTAAAAAAAAAAAAACATCACATTTTGAAAGCTGACGGAAGTAAAATGTCTAGCATCTTTCACCTGTCTTGGTTAGCTGCTCTTAAAATAGTGTTTAATAACAAAGCATATCTGTTATTTTTAACACTTTTGCAAGCTAGGCTGTTGAGAATTGTTTTGATAATTTATTTATTTTTTCAAACACCTGCTGGTTTGAGAATTTGCCAGGTTGCTTGGCATCCAAGTGCTTCATTTTAGATTCCAGCCCAAACTTCTATGTTAACATGGGAAAAAAATAGTCCCAGACCAGCAAATTTTTTTTTTTTTTTTTTTTTTTACAGGATTCTACTGGCAAATATGCAAATGCTGCTAAGTGTATTTACAACCTAGGAAATGAGCATTAGTGTACAGTTAGGTAAAATCAGTAACTTTCCTCCCACTTCCTTCCTTGTAGGGGGAAACACAAAGAAATGTGAAACAGAGAAGGTGCTAGAGCAGGAATTGCTACCCATACTATGCTCTCTTCCCCAGTACCCCAATATAATCTATTCCCAGTGCTTTTTCCAGCCAACCACCATTCAGAAATACAATACTGGGGCAGGAGAAGTGATATGAGTGCTGAGAAAGCAAGGCATAAACAAAGGAAGAGAGAGAATTAATTGGAATTGCTGCCAGGTGTTTTGGACCATTGACAAAATGGGGGCTGACACTTGTGTTTAAAGATGTGAATGGATTCAAAACTTAGGTAAGAGAAGTTTTAAGTATGCACAGTCCTTGAGAAAAGAAAGAAACTCAGGCATGTTTGTAAGATGAGAAAGCTGACAATTCTCTTTCTAATGAAAAACTGGAATAATAACTTCACATGCAATTATTCAGCAATATTATATGATGGTATAGTTGTTCATCATGTATAAAAAATTAACTTACGTAAGACATAGACTCAGTAGCTGTGTCATAGCTGTAATATCCTTAAAAATATGTCCAAGGTAATTTTGAAGGTCAGAATTAAGGTATAGAGGCCACAGTCTATCTCCTTGTCATCCATTAAGAATTACTTGCACTTAATTATTCAATATAATCAATATAATTTAAGACATGCACCTGAAATTCTATGTCCCATATTGTAATTGTACCTGGGCTCTTCTTCCAGCGTAAAGAATCTGCATGCTTTTGATTCTTTCAGGTTACTATGTTAAGAACATTTGCCCTGAAAAGACATTAAAATACCTCTATAGCATTCACATGCCTCCTGAAAAGCTTACAAAAAGTTCAAAGTGAGGAAATGCCTTCATTTTCCCTGGTGTCTTTTGGCATGAGCACTAGGACTCTGCTTTTATCAGACCTGTCAGGTCTCATGATTTCAGTGGGAGACTGATTACCTCAGAACGATTTCTCTGCCATTGCTTTTGTATTCCCTGTACAGGAAAAAGTGCTGGGACACCTTATGGTGCTGTAATGCCTTGGCTGATGCCTACCTTTGATGGATAGGATCCTGTAACAGTCTTAGAGCAAGTGAAAAGCCCTTGAAATGGTGTGATCCTCTACTTTGGCCTTACATTGCCATTCCTCTCCCCTTGTTATGTTACTGTAATCTGCCTCGTAGAAGAGCTGGCATGTTTCATGAGTTTCATCTTTTAGATTGCTTTTACTTTGTAAATCGTCTTTCCAAATTTCCATATTGACAAACATAGCTTTTCTGTTTCATACCTTTTATCTCTTTAGTTTTGAAATGTTTCTAAACCTTTTTTTTTTCTTTTTAAGTGTCACAATTCATCAGCATTTCTACAAAATTGTGATGGTATGGCCCTTCTTCAGATGCACAGCAGAAATGTAAATACTGCTTTTCTAATTGGGCCAGGTACTTGTTATAGGGAAAGCAAGTATATATTAAAAGTATTGTATATTTCAGCTAAGGAGTTAAGAATTGCTTGTCAAGTAATACATGGGCAGGTGGAAGGCACATGTGAAGAAAAATGTGAAGATTTTAGTATCTGGTTCTTCGATGAAATGTGCTGGCTATATGAAAAATGGGGAGTGATCTATTTCATTTGAGATCTATCCACTTATCACCAGTAAGAAAAAACAAATCAGTAAAAATCGCTACAAGGTTTTGAGGTACACTGCTACAGCTCCTCAGCAGCAGGATGGTTTTGGTAGCTAGTAGGTAGACAATAATTGGACTGAAAATTGGACAGTGAGGTCATTTACAATGACAACACATAGAGTGAGAATTACTGCTTTGGTTGTAAGTGTACAGTATAGTATTTGAGGCAGATGTAAATTGGAAGAAAAATTTGCAAGTGGTCAGAGGCTTAAAGTGGCTCTTGTTTTGCCAGCCTGGTTCAGTTCCATGAATGGGGGAAATGTCAAATCTGGTGGGAGTTTCTGGAAATTCTCAAACTATAATTATATCCTTGAAATGAATTTGCATAACTCCTGTTGAAATAACAAGGACATACAAATATCAGTTTGAGATTTAGATGTGTGCTGTGTTTTTTGCTTTTCAGGTGGATAATGAGTCTCTTTTGGCCCATAGGGTGAGAACACCGTGATATACAACACAGAGCAGACAAGATCAGACTAGGAGTGAGGTGCAGGTCGGGGAATAGCTGAGCTCCTCAAGGCCAGTGCTTTATAATTTAGGTCCACTGTGCATAAGGGACATGGCAAACCCCCAGTTAAGAACTCAAAATGTAAAGTTCGGCAGTTAAGTGAATGCATTTTTTTCCCGACGTCACTTAAAGCTGCTACAAATTTAGCACACAATATGTACTTGGTGTTTGGCTTCTGGAACAGAAAGTGTATCTCAAAAATGGTCAGTAAAATGTGGAAAAACCCAATTCTGTAACAAGTAATCTTGCCTATTGAAAGCATTAACTGCTCTTTACTTGTCATTTTTGAGGCTGCAAAATGTATATTGAGAAAATACAATATTCAGAGAAATTACATCTATCTGTTTCCATATAATGTTATAAATAAATGTACAAATAGATCTTGTGCATTTCTTGTTCATTGCCTTAAGAAATAGGGTTATTAAAGCAGTAGTGAAACTGCCTTGAAAATGAAAGCAGCTCTGTTTTCTCTGTCTCCTTTATTCTTTCTCTTGAGGAATATGTTAGTGTAACTGTAGTCTGTGTTTTCTTTGTTTTAAGGTTTAAGATGTCAGTTAAGATGATGTGTGTTTGAAATCACTTGCAGTTTTTTGCATTGCTTTCTCCCACTCTTTTTAAATACCATCTCATTTTCTCATTGCATCCCTGAGTTGCACTGTTTTCTGGGTCCCTGAGATCTTGTCTATATTACCTCAGTACCTCTGATAGGTGTTTTTGTTTAATATGCTTAACTGATGCTTTCCAAATACATCAAAGCCGATGGATGTATTCTGCTTTACTTAAAGGATCAGTATAGGTGGGATTCGTGTTCCTGCATGAGTTCTCTGTCAATTCTTTCTTCAGCAGATCTTGTTAAAAGATCACACACACACACACGTTTTTGTTGTTTTTTTTTTTAATTCATTTTTGTCTTTTCATTTGTGAGTATGCAATGAACTGTAATCTTTATATGCCCTGTCCCTACCACAAAAAATAGAATAATAGTTTTTTGGTCATTAGATTTATGTCAGCTGGTTTGGAGTTTTCTTCCTTATAGCTGTTGCTATATTGGTTTGTGTTACTTCAAAGAAGAAAATCGGTAATTTCTTTGTTTTCACATCCAAAAGTACTTCATTAGCATAAGTCCTCCATGTGTTGATGTCAATCTTATTTGGCAAAATTAACTCGAGAAGGATTTATCTGAATGGCATCTATGCATTCATGATCAATGGAGAGGAACTCTAGAATGTGGATCAAGTGTTTTGGAGCAGATGTAGATGCCAAGGTTGATTTTAGGTGAAATGTTTCTCTGTGTGTATCTTCGACTGTAGAGGAAGCATTAAAAAACATTGTACCTGAGTTTAGTTGTGTGTCTGGACTACCAGGATCTTAAGTCAGTTTAGAGGAAATACGCTCTTTTTGTTATTTTATTTTCCTAGTGTAAACAGTCCTCTTTTTCTTCTATGGACAAAATGTTGCTCCACAGGTCGGTTGGGAAAATGTGATGTTCAGAAATTACGCTAGTGGAGTTGAATAATTCTGTTTTCAACAGAGTGCAGCCAAGCCAAAGGAATCAACCACAACCCTTCTCCCTTACAGCAACCACCACTGACAAAAAAACTGAGGAAGCTGTGAAGCAAAGAATGGGTCAAAGGTAGATACTGATACTGAAGGGAACATGTATATTTTGCAGCAAAAATAATATTGAAGTGTAATTGTTCCAAAGACTGAAAAATGAACAAAAAAATCACGTGTACTGTAATTCCAGCAAGGATTACTTTAAAGAAAGCCTTTAGTTTGAAGTCTTAAAACTTGTAGTGGTTTGACAGTGTGGTCTACTGACTTCCATGTGCTATTTGTAATGTTGACAGCCCTCCAAATAGAATCAAATGTAGTTTTATGAGTGATAGAATTGTTGTAGTGTTCAGTAAAAATGGGAGACCAATAAAGCGCTTTTAAATCTGTGTACAAAATTATTAGAGCAATATTTCCAAACAATGTGGTTTCTACCACCTGTGAAATGTAAAATACTAAACATTATTGGAAATGTTGTTGTAGCCATTTCCTTATAAGAGGATGATTTGGGGCTGGACATGGATCTTCAGCTGCACAAAGACATGTGCAGCTGGCACCTTCAGCAGGTGACATGCTTCTTTCTGCTTTGCTTGTAATTGCTAAGCAATTAAAATTTGGAACCCTGTGCATCATGTCCAAGCTAAGAAAGTACAGTTTGGGGTGGGGCGGGGGGGGGGGGTAGTGTGGCTGTGGTATGGCCAATGACTTTTCAGGTTTTTAACTCAGAGAGAGAGTTCTTTCTGAAATGCCAGTAGTATAATCAGTTTTTTCCCATCACATAATATTAGGCAATAGGAAAAGCCAAGTCTGTTGCAAATATGTTATTTCATTCTCACTTGTTCTGCTTTAAAATATTCTTCTAGCTTGTTTGCCTTTTATTTTGCCATTTCTTCCTATGTAATTTCACAAACATATCCTCCATTCCATGTCATACACATAGTTTTTACTTTGGTACAGTCCCAATAAAAAACTTGTTTAAGATCCTAAAAAAGAATCATGGTTGTTTATCATGTTCCTCATGATAGTAGCCATCAAACCCAGGCTATTGTTCTTTTAATAAAATAAGAGAATGGGCTTGGTTGTTCGGCTAATAAAAGAGTTAAGAAAATGCTTTCACAGGCAATGCAAGTTTGATTTTTAAAACAAGCCGACAACCCAAATAAGTTTCTAGGCTTTCAGTTGTCACTGAAAAATCACTGACTGCTATAATTTTAAATTATTCACCTTAGCAACTAATACCTGGTGTGCTGAAGTGTGAAAATATGAAATGCAAAGAAAATGCAAACAAATACATGCATGCATATGTTAGTTCAGCAGAAAGAGTGCCAGCATAGTGCATGTGTGTCATTAGGAACAAATCACAAACATCAAGGCATTTCTGCAGATGCAGGGAGCTGTAGTTAATTTTCTATCAGAAGGTGACTGTTTAAAGGTCATTTCCCAAAGCATAAGTCAGATTCTTTGGGGATGTATCCTTTAGCTTCATCTAATGTTTCATTGACTGTATAAGCATTAAACTGGGTGAGAATGACAGGCTGTAGTAAGTGGATCCCAGGTGGGCCTTGGGATCTGCAGAGGCAGCTGTTCCCCAGCTCCGATAACTCTTTCAGATTTGCAGATCCTTTTGCATCTGACGTGGCATGCCAGGCCTTTGGACTGCCCAGTGCTGATGTTTTAAAGGAGAATGGCTTAATAATTTATTAACTGCTACATTTCCTTTGGGCTTTATCTATGTGATGCTCTTGGGTCACTGAGATGTGTAAATAATAGAAGTTAACAGAAACACATTTTTTAAGAAAGGCAAAGCTTTTAAAGTTCTTTTTTTTTCTTCTTCTTCTTTTTTTATTCTCCAAGGAATCCTCTGAAAAATTATTATTGGTTTTTCTGTCATAACCAGGTAAAAAGTTCTGCATTTTAGATCTGGGCTGAAACACATTTTGAGCTTGTTAACATCCTGGCCTCCTCAAAATAATGATAATTAATAGTGTAATAACAGGATATTTTCCCATTTATACACATTTTAAGCTGCCAGTATCAGTCTTTTTAAATGTCTATTTCAGCTTGTATTGTGTACATTTATGAGTTCCTTCCCTTCAAATTCATAAAACATATTCTTGTCCATTACCTGTGCCTTTATAATATGTTAGTATAGGTTTTTGCCAATTTTTTAAATCTCCCAAAAGCCAACTGCTCCTCAAATCTAGAAAGACATGATGAAGAAACCATAATACTTCTTCAGCATTTCTTGGCTAAGAGAAGTAAAACTCTGTCTTCTGGGTCCCTGAATAAATACAGTAAAAAATGCCTAGAAATTTTGCATTTTGATACTTCTTTAATCCCTCCTGTCCACTTCTGGCAAGCCAATGCATAATGCAGTCTTATACATGCATACAGATCTATATCCATTTAAATATCTTCCATATTTTCTGTTTCATATTTAAGACTTATGACACAGGATTACAGAATATTTGATATTACTATTTTCAATAATACTACTCTTATAAGCTTGCGTAGTGCAGTAGTGAATTTGGATCTTTGCAATACTTATTGGTCAGATAGAAAACCAGTATAGTGCTTTATTTTTAAAAAAACCCTAATATATTTGTTTAGATATGTAACATAAACCCTCCACCCCCAAAACTAGAGGCATGGGAGCCTACCTTTAAATAGTTTCATGTCATTATTTATCCATATGTTAAAAAACAAAAGTGTTACCAGCTAGAAACTTCTATAATGTCCAGTGCCTCCTCTCTTCTATCAGGACTCCACTTAAACTTCGTGCAGGCAACAATAGGTATTGGGAAGCAAGGTAAAAGTTCTCCTACAGAAGGAGCGAAAGAAATGGGCTTTTTAGGTTTGTGAAAATCAAAGAATTTCTGTATACCTGAAAATATGTGGTAGAATAAAGTGCTAGAAGGTTAATCATGATATGACTGAGTTTTCCAACTCCCGCTGGTGCCGTCCCTCTCTGGCTCTGTATCCCTAACCCAAGTTTGGGGACAGTGCTGTGCAGATTTCCACGTGCTACAATACTACTTTTATTTCTGTAAAATTATGAATACTTCATTACTAAAAACAGCTGAGATAATGATTACAGGGCACTTGCAGACTTTATGATGATTTGAGAATCAGGATGTGATAGCGTGAATTGTTTTTCATCTGTTCAGCAGCATTCAGGCTCCATGGAGGCTGAGAGCATTGTGAAAGCTTTTCATATCTGAAAAATAGTAGAGCAAACCTGATAAGTATCAACATAGAACAGAACTGGTTCCTCAGGTAAAGAATGATACATCCTCTCCTTTAGATCAGGCAAGTTAACAAGTCCTGCCATTGAGAGGCATTTGAGATTCCTCTGATTCTGGTGGAGGTTTGGTGTGTAACTCCTCTGAGAGAAGGGGCTCTGTGGAACTGACTGTTTCTGACTCAGCTGCTGGGAGCTTTGTGTGTGCTTACAGTTCAGATTAGCAATGGCAGTGCTGATTTATAAATCCTCTGGTCTTGCAAAGTTATAGCTTTGGATTAGTTATCATAGCTGATATAAATTGCTTATAAATTAACAAAATTAGGTAGCTTTAAGTAAATATTTAACTCTTCTCTTCATGCCTTTCCCAAAGGTGTACTCAGTGATGTTGCACTGGTGCAGCCGAGACAGAATTCACCTGAAAGAACAGATCTGATTTAGATCCTGAAAGAGTTTATAGCATTGGCAGCTATAAGAGATTTTATTCTTTGTAAAGGCAACAAATCCAGCACTGGAATTAATGAAGAACAATTAATAAAGAGTTTAAATATGCATCTTCAAAATAATTTAATTTTTTTTTTTTTAAAACTCAGATTAGATTACTTTGGGTTTCCACAATTTCCAAAATTTTAATTGGCTTTACAAACACCCAAAGAGATCATTACTCATTAATGTATTTGTTATTTGTGCTCAGAACTTAACAATCTTTTTTTCTATGTGAATGAAGCTTACAAACCAGCATTTTTAAAATAGATTTCCAACACTGTTAGAACAAATATCACTTCAGAGGAGACTCCCCCTACAAGCATGTGTCTCATACTTCCTATCCCCAAAGCCAAATAGAAAATTGTTAATGCAGTTAAAAAGTTCAATCATTTGTGAACTTGAGGCAAGTTTTTGCTTTGGCTCTCATAAAGAAAAAGCAGCAGTTACTAATTTTTTTCCTATTTGAATTAAATAAATAATTTTAATACATATTAAAATGGAAAACTGTGCAGGTGCAGTAGAGAGTGAACTATATGAGAAACTGCTGGCTGATCACAGATTAGCTTGCCCAGGTAATTCTTGGACAGACGGAAAAAAGGATGGAAATAGTGAATGTTTGCTCCTGAATGTAGACATGTTCTGAAGGGGGGAGGGGAAGGCACCATGAAAAAGGGCAGTACTTTACTTTGACTGAAGTTACTCTTTGCTTCAGTAGCTTTGCTACGTTACGAGTACTGTCTTACTAAACAAAGTATATATGTATATTTTGTAAATGTTGTAAATCAATCTCACCTTACTACATTAATTTACTAGACTTTAGATCATGTTCCTATCTTGATGTTGCTTAACTGAGCCCCTTAGAGAGGTGGTAACTATGGAAAAAAATTATAGGAATAGAATATACATTTCTTTAAGAAACTAATTTTACTCCAGTTTGTTGCATCACCTACAGACTATTAGTATGAATAATGAAGCACATGTGCAGTCATTAAAAATTAGCATTAACTAACTAGTATGTTATACCTGGATATTTCTACATATATCAGTCTCATTGTCTCTTGTGGGAGTGATCAATATACACTGAATAACATGATTTGGTCCCTTCCTATTTGTGTTGCAGTAACACAATGCTGTACACCAGAGAAGTTGTTTTGTCATTTTTAATAACATTCTGTTTTGATTTAGGCATGCTTAATTCTGTTCGTTTCTGATCTATTGATCTGGGCAGAAATGAAATACACTTATGGAAAGGCAAGAAAGTTTTCATCTTTATCACTCTAGCAAAGCCACCTCTGGACCACTCAGCTTTCCTGCTCTGCTGCCACATCAGTTTTAGTCAGATAAAGAATTTAATTAGTTCAATGCACAGGAATTACTATGAGGGAAAAACAGAATTGTAAAATCACAAATTTAAAAGCAATGATTAAGATATATTTTCTGTGGATTTTTAGAAATTATTTCAGTTAATTTACAAAGACAGAGTGGATGGAATACCTGCAGTAAAGTCCAAACACCAGGCTTTTTGTGACTAGTTTACTGTCAAGAGATCTTAGAATATTTCCTTGCTGATACTGGTTGGAACTTGTGTCTTATGCATGCTAATACATACTACTGACACCTTGTAAATAAAGAGCAATAATCTCAGTCAAGAAAAGCATTGTCCCTAAGCAGGGATGCTAATTTACAAAGTCCAATTAGATACCATGAAATAAATAGACAGAAAATTGTGCTTGAAGTCAAGCATGGCTTTATTTTCTCTCATGATTTGGGAGATTTACTCTTAGCAGGTAAATTGGTGATGTTTATTGGTAATTGTTTTCTGTGTGTCTCCCACCATGCTGTCATGGGCTATTTGCTAGTCTATGAGTTTAGCTAGCACTACCACATAAACCTTAGCACATACCTTCAAAAATTCTTTGGTTATGACAGAAGGCATGAGCAAAAGATTTGGGTGATCTCTGAGGTCTTAACAGCCTTCAGCTCCATCAGTCTTGGTATCACTGTGTGCTTAATATATTGATTTTTTTTTTATTTTGCAAGGAAGCAACTACATTTATTTTGAAAAAATAAATAGTAAAATAATCTCTTAGCAAGTCTTAGTAGCACATCGGTCTGATGGGGTTTTTGGTCTGACCAGATTTTCAGAGTATTTTATTTCTGTTTTGTTGATTAGCAAAAGCTTTATTTCTAGTCACCTTGCCACTGTTGTTTAGAAATGTGTTTTTGAAAATGGAATTGATTTTTTATTAAGAAGCCTTTACTTTCAGCTACGGATAAGCCAAATTGACACAGAATATTCTTAAAGCATATGCAGCAGATTGTCTGAATTGCTAAGCTGTCTTCTCAGGTACTTTGCTAATGTGGCATTGATCAATCTACACATCCCAACGTGTAGAGAAGTGATAGGAATATTGGCCACAAATGCACCACGGGCCTGAAAGATAAATTGTTTGGGTTGTCTTTTTGCAACTTTAAGGTCACAATTCATTCATCTTGTTACTTTTCTGTATCCCTTTAGTGGCTTCACTTGCAGGATTAAATATTGAATGGTGGCAGATCATTCAATATATGGCTCTTCTACTTTGGCATTAGAAGGCTTTTCATGCTTAAAATGGAACATTGTGCACACAGAATGCCAAAGGTAGTCGTGCCGATGATCTATTCTGTAAGATTAATCCCACAACAACATTATCAGGCAATTCTTAACACATCGATTTATTCCTGATATGACACTTCTGAAACAAATGGATAAATGCTTGGCATATACTCAGCATCCTAGGAGGGAGAATGTGGAATTGAACCCTCTACAGAAAAGATCCATATTTAAAATTAACCCTTGAAAAGCTTAGTCAGGAAAATTTTAGACTGAAATTTATGGCCACTCATGCAAAGATGGTCTGTAAGAATCAAGAACGAGGTAAGAGAGAGGATTCTTCCCCAGAGACCAGGTCATGGTCTGCAGATTTGCCACACAGCTTGTGTACAGTAATAGTTGTGCCATTATACATTTTAAGTGGAGAAATGCTTCCTGTTTCATGTTTTAGTGCCTCTGGTTTCCCTCAGAAAGGCTCCTCTCTGCCCCCCTGCCAGGCGCTGCTCCAAATCTCCCAGGAAGGTGCAAAATCCCTTGCAGACCTTTGCCACACAGCTCTCCTCTTCCAGCTGGTGAACAAGGGCAGGCTTTGCAAGGCTTTTCTTTAGTTTTCTGCACTGGTGAAAGGAGCAAGAGAATTTTGCCTCCAATGATTGTTACCTGTACAAACTGCATAAACACCTCCTGCGCCTTCACAGAATATTACATAGGGAATGTGAAAAGCAGCACAGCTGTTGAAGGTGGGAGCATTTGCAGGTTTTCCAACTAGTATTACAATTGTAGTACAAACCACCTAAAGGGAGTTGTATTGATTCCAGCTGATTTAAAGCTGTTTTTCTATAAGGTTTCAAAATTGGCATTGTATTTTGTATGTTATGGGTTTTTTGTTAAATCCGTCTGCAAGTTGAGAGAGCTCCTGGATTTCAAAAGCACATGTTAACTTCAGCAGGTAAGAAGTATCTTCAGAGGTGAAAATGTAGTTTTGCTTTTTCAAATTATATCTAATGATTAAATATGTGTTACATATGAGTTTGGACAAAAGTGAGATCCAGTTTCAGTCTTGCATCTGACTTGTGGATACTCTGTCATTGGGTGGAATCCAAAGCCTCAGGTTAGGTGCCGGCACTTCCTAACAGTGTATCAATATACTGCCTGTACAGATGTCTTACGCTGATATTCACAAAAGGCTGAGCCATCAGCATCGCTCATGTAGCCAAGGAGTTGCTGCAGAAGTAATGTCCAGGAAGGAACTTGTGCCCGGGGCTGTAAGGTGACACCTGAACATCTACGTTTATAATAAAGGGCTTTTTCCTTTGGGTGTGAGTGTTCCAAGCATATCTACACTTCCTTGCAAAATTAGAAGGAAGTGCCCTCTCTGATTTTGTCTTTTATGGTCCCTCAAAAATGACCACAGGTTATTGACCCATAGATACATATATCTAATACATGTATGTATTAAACCCCTCTCCTTCCAAAATTATTTGAACCCAGGTATCTCATTTAACAGGGAACTTTTGAGATTCCTGGAGTGTCAGTACTTCTGGCAGTCATCCAGATATGATATAGATATGGAGGAGTCTGCTAAAAGTGCTGCATGTGACTAAATTTTTTTTAGGCAAGAAAGAACAGTTTTATAAAGAAGGCTGACAGAGACCTGCCGAAAGATGTCCAGTGTGGTAGTCAGCCTATTTCTTGGAAGCACGTTTCTTGGAAGTCAGAGATCTATTTTTTGAACACTTTCATAATCAAATCCTCACCAAGAGCCATTCTTGTGCCATGTAAGTGGTATAAGAAGGATCCTCTCATTCACTTGCTTATGATTCAGTTTGTGTGTGTCCCAAAGTGAAGCACACCCCTGGTGTACTTTTCAAAACGTAAGTTTGCCTTGTTAAATGGATGAGCTTAGTGACACTACCTGACTAGAGATGTTAGGACAAAATTGTTTCTGAGCTTTATTCAACCATCGATTTGGATTGTGGTCTTAAGTATGAAAACTATACACTAGGCTAGTTTAGGTTCTTAGATGGGTGTTTTTTACCATGCTGAATTTCTATAAATATTAAGATGCGTGAATTCTGCTTGTCTGTCTGCCAAAACTTCATCTGGATATGGTTAATAGAATCTATAGCTACAGTTCATGTGCTAATGTCTGCAAATATTCAGGCTAGCTAACAAGACTATTGCTTCCTTTGCAGTTTCTTCATGTAAGTGATTCTTTACCCATCTTAATACATTTGGATTTTAAATATCTGTTGAAATGAATGACTTGAATCGAGAATTGAAGCTTTTCGATATTCAGCATTTTTTTTCTTAATGCCAATAAAACATTTCTGTTGTATGCAGCACTTACTACAGTTTGTTTTAATCTGGTAATCTGTTTTTTTCTAGTGCCAATGTAATAAAGAGTTTACTTAGCAATGGTTTTTTTACTGGAAAGTAGTGTGTAGGAAATGCTCTACAGCTGACCATTTAAAAATGTAACCTCTGTGTGAATAATTGCCTTAGTTATGAAAAACTGGCATCCTGATTCCTCTGAATTTGGTGACAAGTGATTATATTTAATGACTTGTTACAAGAATCACAAAGGGTCTTGAACACAGAATGAAAAATATACATATATTATTTGGACATTTTTTTCTTAAGCCAAAATCCTTGTTTGTACCAAAGGGATATTTTAATTAGTTTTTCTGCTGTTCACATCATAGTACTATCAAAGTCAAAATGAAATATGACCAAAAGGTCCTTTTTGGACATCAGGAATCTGTTCCAGTATTTGTGTTTTCTGTCATTTTTTTGTACCATCATGCAAGATTCTTTTTGATCTCACAGAAAATTAGACATAAGAATTACCTGCAGTAATATAGTAATTCAGATTCAAAAGCAAAATTTCTCCTTGGTGTTTGAAATACGTTTTTTTTGAATATCTTCTGTTACAATTACATTCCTTAGGAGGACATTCTTACATAGGTACATGTGATCCCTACGTGCCACGCTTGCCTCTAACATAGATTGCAGACAAATTGCTGCATAGGTGTCATGGTGTAGACATCACAAATTTTAATGAAATTCTCTTTTTTTTAAATTGGTGAAAATGTTTCTCCTGGGCTTGAAGATGAAATAGCAAAAATGAGAAAAACAGCATGATACATTCTTAAATCTACAGGATGATAAAATCACCAATTACTTGAAAAGTTGGCTGGAGTAGTTTTCCTTATTAAAAAAAAAAAAAAAGAGTTGATTTTTCTCCTTTAAAGAGATTTAATATGCTTGTTTCCTTTTTCTAGAATTTTCTAGAATTTTCTTTCTTTTGGCACTGTAAAATTAAGGACTTCATTATCACATACTCACTGGCCTTATGTTTTGTTGTTTCATTTTTGCCTGTTAGATTGGCATAAAATTCCAGGAGCAATTTTGGAGGTGAAAAGCATCACTAGCCTGGAGATTTTGACTTCTGATATATATGAATATGTGAACCATCATCCTTCTGCTGATAAGCAGTATATCTGACCCATGACAGGCGGCTTGCTGTTCTGGTGGAGCAAAATATTACACTTAGAGCATGCAGGCTTCTGCTCCACTGGACTTGGAATAGATTAGTAAAATATTCTCCCAGCTTGAAAGGTTTTACTTTGGGGTTTTTTTCCCGCCGTGATGGATAATAGATAAACTCATATGCAAGTTTATTGCAAGATTCCTTTGAGACCCCTAGCTTTTTATGAATGGAAAGGTCATTTATAAATGTTCAACATCATTGTATTTTATTACTTTTCCCATAGGACAAGATCGGTGTGTTTTCTGTTGGAGACTGCAATCAGATTTTACAACCACACAAATTTAATGTTGTTCATATTACTTGTGTTCAATAACTGAAGACTCTGTAATGAAAAATACTTTTGATTTCAGCCCAAGGAGGTCTCTTTTATTCATACCTTAAAATCTTCAAACTGGAACACAGACTTTAATAAGGACAGGAGTCCTTCAATTCTAAGTTATTGATGCACGGTCAATCTTCGCCTAGATTGTGGTTTTCTGTAATGCTAAAAACTTCTATACGGATTTCTCTGAAACATTTGATATTTCTTTATCAAAGTCGCCTTGAGTAGTCACTATTGGTAGATCTCTATTTGAGCAATAGGATGGTCATATTGATGCTTGGTTTGGTCACTTCATTATTGTGTTTGTATTTGCTGAATCATACTCCTTTGGGCATAACACATCTTTTAGTCTCTATAACATCTAGTTTGTTATCATCTATTCTGAAAGCAGTAATGTTAAGTAGAAAACATCTTTACCAGGAAAAGTCCAGAATTTGTGTGGCCACAAACTGAATTTGTTATTGCAACATACAATGTCAATAAGTAAATTTGAGAGTTAAAGCCATACAAACGGCTCTTTGATCTGTTGGAGAGATTCAGCATCAGGCACTGACATCCTTCAAGCATTTTTTTCTCTGGTTTAAAGCTCTAAAGGCAACTTGGATTTTTTTTTTTTAGTGAGGCATGATAACACACTCCATCCCTGTATTTGTATTATCACTGTCTCCAGAGCCCCCACTCTCAGTCTCGCACCAGAAGAGACACCATTTCCCACTGCAGATCTCTCGATCAGCATTTAAAGGAGCATCACTAAAGGTTAAAAGCAGTTTCCCAAAATCTTGGGAAAGGCATGGGAGTAGGATGAGTTCCTCATCACAGAGTATTTTGCATATGGGAGAGGAAGAAATCTTTCCATATTTCAAATCAGACAATTGATGAGAACCCCAACTAGATCTGAGAACGCTTCTGAAAGCAGAACATGTTCTCTAGCATGCAGATGTATCAATGACAAATTCCTTGTCTTGCATTTTTTACATAAAAGAGAATGGTCAGAACACTTTCAAAGTCCAAGGTGCAGGACTATATTCCTACCTCAAGGGAGTATTAAACTCAGAGTAGGAAGGAGTATGTGGTATGTCACACACACATCAGTGTAGGAATAACATGCAGTTCAAACTCACAGTATTTCCTCTTAGAAGACTTGGGAAAGATAGTTTCTCTTAAACTAATAGGTGTTTTTGTCAGTTGTGTACAGCTGTGTGAAGGACCAACTTCTCTGTAAAGCATTCAGTGGCCCATCTAAGAGACTTAGATTTGTAGATTCAGCTCAGTGTGTAGTGTTGGACACAGATGTTAGATAGATCTATCATATTAGTATGTAATTGGTACATAGGTAGGAATCTTAATATACTTTACCAGAAGCATCAAATTGGTGTTTTGACACCATACTTGTGCGCTCAGCCTACACAAGACCATATTTTTGGAAACTGTTTAACACAATCTATTGGCCAAAGAGAAGTGAGTCTGCTGTTTTCACGGTGGGGTCTGTTATTTCACAAAGTAGTACACTGGTTCCTTGTTCATTTGTTAGTGTTCTAAGACAAGTTGATTTATTACCCTGAAGGGAGAGCATTATGGGTCTGTAGTATATTTAATAGGTTCAGAAACCGCCTTATCATCTACAAAATCTAGTAGCTCTTTTCTCTGAGAGGTGTCTCCAATTTTTGTGTCGAAGTTTTGTAAATACTGGGGGTAGATGAGGTTCTTTTAAGTACTCACAAAAGATTATTTTGATAAGACATTCTGAAGCTAAATGATTTTGAGGCGTAGTTTTAGGGTAGTATTGGCAGTGAGAGTACAATGAGATCAAGGCAACTGTCAAAGTTGGCAAAGAAAATTGTGTTATTCAAGAAACTGTCACAAGTGACAATATTTGATTGGGATAAAATGAACTCTTTTCCTTCCTCCTATGCATTTTCCATAGTTTGTTGTCATCTAGAAATAGACTGTTTTATGTTTCCTTTGAAATGCCTGAAGTCTACCTTGAATACAGACACATGCCCCTACTGGTTTTTCCTAGTAAATATGTTGAGTAGACAGGATATTGCTTTTTGGAGAGTCCATATTCCCCTGAAAATAACATGGTGCACTTTCTGAGTAAGGATAGCAGGCATTCATGAGAAGGTGCAGAATAAAATATATGTACACATGTATGTATTGTGTGTCTGTTTGAAGAAATGCATGATTCCTCTAGTTTGCAGTTCATGTCTCTGGACTTGTGGGCAGGTATACAGTGGGTTATTATATTGCAAATGTGGAAGTTTTTTCTTCTCTCTGGTACTTGTTCGTGTTGTTGCACAGAGATGAATATGGGAACAAAAGAAAAATCTCATTGTCTGTCACAGCTTAGTTTGCACGTTAGTTACCATCAGATTTCTTCCTCTCTTTTACTCTCTCTTTCCCTTCCTATGTACTAGTGAAATTTAAATTTGTTGCCTGGGGAGTTTGCTGGGGAAGTGAGTTGATCCGTGGAGCAACTTTACATATGAATCAGACTGCAAGTTCATGAAAGTTCAGGCATGTACTCTGACTGTGTAAACTCTGTCCGAAGCTGGTTCACCACCTTCTCTGTGTTGTTCATCAGTGTGCTGTAATAAGACAATGCTAGGCAGGGTTCCTCCTTAACACTCCCTCACCCTAGGTAAGGTCTGTTTCAGCTCTGGTTTTACAATTCTCTTTTCTGAAAGTCAAGTTGTAATAAAACCAGCCAAGGCTTTCTCACGTAGTTCAGCTGCTTCTACAATGTACCCCTCAGGACTGCTGATTCCACTCGGCAGTCTGCGGTTTTCAATTACTGGCCACAGATGACTTTTAAGAGAGCTGGCAAAGCTAACCAAGAAAATTAAGCCTGGCAAGATTAAATTTGCTGTATAGGAATCTTCATCTTCACAGGAAAATTCTTAAATGCTCTGTGAAGGAAAAAAAAAAGAAAAAATTAATTAAAAAGGCTGAAAACTGCACATACCTCCTCAAAAAGTGACTTTTATATCATGATAGTTCAAAAAAAATCATCTGGGCTCTAGCCACCAGAATATACCAACGTTTGGAAGGTGAAAGAAAAGATTCTTTAATATGTTATTAGAGTTACATTTATCGCAGTTACATAGGTTTCTTCATTCTAAATGAATTCACGTCATTTGAATTCACATTCACTAAATGTTAGCTTGTTCTAAAATGGAGTAGCACATTGGTGCATCTGATGTCTTAAGGTGAGACACTGTGTATCCAAAGCATGCTTTGTCTCCCTTTCCCAGTTATGGGTTTCTCATTCTTAAATTGATGAATGTAAGAAGTGCTGTTTTATCTCAAAACACTTGTATAGCTATTGTGCATGTGGAAGCGGGCTTATAGACTGTATTCTTTGGATGCTTCTAAACGAGTGACAAGGACAGATTTTACGTTTTTCCATTTGCCGTTTCCACAAGTTGTCTCTGAGCTATTATTACAAAATACAAGAATATATTTTGACAGCAAGGCTGCAGGAAGTGCAGCTTGCAGCTTATAGCAGAGTTGTAGTATTTTGCCCTAACAGTCTAGAAAATTACATTCCCAGAAATCAGCAAGTGTAGTCAGAATGCAATTTGTCTACCTATAGAAAGCTCTGTAGTTGTTTTTTTCAACAGCTGGCAGCCTGCAGGCCTGAATCATTATGTCCTCTTCCCTTCCTTTGTCCCTTGGACCTGATCTGCCTTGCTTGGAAAGCCTCACTCGGGTAACACCCGGTGTTTGTACCTGCTTATTCACTGGTTCCACCAGCATTAGTCACCAAAGACTCTTGGCTACCATGATGCTGATTATACTATTTATATTTATGGCTGCATTTAACTGAAGGAACTACAAATTGAACTTAACATACCCTCAGACACACCTGCCAATAACTCCTGAAATATCTGAAGTGGTCATTGCGAGACTGTATAAAGTATCAAGAGACATCTGCAAAGCCCTGAACCACGATCCAAATAGCAGACTCTTTCACAGCAGTTTAAATACAGGCTGCTGTAAATACAAAATCAAGTTGTATAGAATTGCATTTAAAATGTTCTTTCCTAAGCTGTGTTAATACAATCTTTATTAAGTGAAATATGATTTGATATAAAAGAACTCATAGGTTTTCTTTTAAATCATATGTTCAACTCTCGGGAACAGTAGATGCTTATATATCGTATAAAATAATATCTATATTCCCCCTCCTGTTAGTGTCCCAACTAAATGGCTTTCTGTACATTCATGTTATTATAGTTGAAGTTTAATATTTAAAATATTTAACAGGCTAATCGATTTGTAGGAGACCAGACACTGCTACAAGTTTTTATCTTGTAATTTCATAGACTATCTTCACCTAGTTTTTCTTTTGTGAATCCTATCAAATTGTCTTCATTTGAAGTACTTGTAGTTCCTTAAAGGCACAGATTTCCAGTGGAGATCTATATTGGTTAGATCTCTTACTGGTTGATAACTCTGGCTTTTTTTTTTTTCCAATGTGGTATAGTCCTCTAGTCCATCAGGGCAGAAAATGTATGAACTGGGGCGTAATTTAATTAGCCAGACTTACTTTTGAAACAAAAGGATGGCTGTTTCTCAACTTGGTACCATTATTCCTTTTCAAATATTGTAAGGCTCAAATTCCAGGCCTAAACTTAGCAAACTGTTCTTCTTTAAAAGAGCTCATCATACTTTTCAGGCAGTAAGTCGATGTGAAAGCATTTATGTGACTTCCTCCTCAATAAGCCCATTATACCTGTCTCTGGCCGTGGATTTGCTCTGTTAATATGTCATAGACAGAGCAAGCAGGTTAGTAATCAGAAGGTGAAAGGTGACTTTGTGAGATGGAACTACCTAAGCCATACTTACTGCAAAAAGACAAAGAAAAGCAGGGGAGAGGCAAAGGAGAGAGAACAGTAACAGCCTTTTTCTGTGATTTGTGGAGTGCAGGTGAGGATAAGCCTCCATTTTCCCGGCCATTTTTGGTCCAGTGTGCCCTATTTCAGCGTACCTGAAATGAAACATACCTATTCCAGCATGGGTTATTTTGCTAGGTTTCTATCTAAAATGAAACATTTCCTTAAGTCTGATTTGCGGTTTTTTCACTATATAATGTGTAAAAGTGAATGAGGTAAAGATAGCAGTGTTTCAGAGAACGCTGTGCAAAGACAGAGCCCAGGCCCAGGCAGCTTGTGCAGAGCCTGGCTGATGGATCTGTGTGTTCCACAGTAACACTGCAGTCGTGCCACTTTGGGTGCAGAAGTCTCCCTGCATTAGCCGGGAGCTTCGCCCAGACTAATAGACCTTGTCAAGAGGTACAGCACAATGCTAACATGCTTTGATGTTTTGCAGCTCTGAGGTACTTGCATACTTGCCAGGTCAGGTATTTCAGCATCTGTATGAAGACATCCATCCTTGGATGTGTATAGTTTGAAAGATGTTTATATAATAAATGGAAGGAAGGCATGTCCCCATTTTACAAAACAGTAGCACATTCTCAAAAGTAACTAAGTTTTTTGTTAAGCACATTGGTTGTTAAACCTGGTCTGGTTTTGAAAGCAAAGAGTAATCAAGAAATTCAAGAATCAAGATAAGAGTTTCAGATTCTTACTATATTTTCATTACCATAGTTACTTGCACATCAGTTTTATAGTAATTATTCATGTCCTACTGATTTTACCGAGAAATGAGATTTGTTTTCCTTATAGGAATTTAATAAAACCCATCCTCTTAGTACTCAGAATGAAAAACACCCTTACCCTTTTTATCATGTGATATAACATTATTAAATTAGCACTCATGTAACTAGTGTCTATAATATTTTTTCAGTCATTAAAATCATTAAGATGGAATAATGCGTTTTGAAAAAGCATTATAAAGCAATCTGGAGCCTTTCAACTAATTTCTTTCATGTCATTTCATTCAATTTAAACCAGTTTGACATAGTCCAAGTTAACAAGTTACGCTTTTCTGTTCAGCACCTGCTGGTGGCAACCCGTAAATCAGCATCTCGTCCAGAAGCATGAAAGACCTCATTAAATCTAATTTTGTGTGAGTTAACAGATCTCCAAATTAACCCTTCTTGAAAATAAAATATAATAAGATAGTAAAGGTCAGCCTTTTTGTACAACAAAGTTTGCTGACCACAGAGATTTTCAAGCCTGGTGGCACATTTGACTGCATGGTTGTCTCATCATTTTGGCAGTGATCTGTTTGATGCCAGTGAGGAATGCTAAGACTCTATCTGTCTGAAATGTGTTAACATGTACATTTTATATTTTTTTAAAGTAGGAAGTGAGAGGTGAAAAAGTCTTTTTTTTTCTCAGCAGTAGAGATCACTGATGTCAAATGACTATTGCTAACAGTTTGTGGGGAGAATCACTCATCTCCCCACTCACTTGCCAGCTCTTTGAAATGCAGTACAATCTTGCATTCTACATTTGATTTATTGCGTTATAATTTTCCTTTTTTCACTAATAGATAAATACAATAAATATATTTTGAGATAATAGTTGTAGAAGGGCTACATAAGAAAGCCATGCCTTACTTGAACATGAACTGTTAACGGTTTAAGCCCATATATGCTGATAGACCTAATAACATTCAGGTGTGTCTGAAGATGAAGAGAAAATTTATTTTAAGGATATTAGTTTTTGAGTATAGGGTAAAGAAAATAATGTACTTACAACAGGAATCACAAATATAATTCACCTATGTTATACATAAAAGACAAATTACAAACATTTTCAAAATTGCAAATAGGAATGTCTATAAATAAAAACACTTCAGAAACATCAAGTAAAGGTAGAAGAAAAAAAGACAATAAACTATTAAGAAGAAAAATGAATATGCTAATACAAATAGCACTTTAGTAGAAACATTATTACAACACTATCTGCACTTCATCGTTTGTGTGTGTCTTATACACACTCTACTACAATCTGATTACAAAATATGTCAAGAAACACACAGTGCAGAGTGCCAATATTTGTACTAAGGTTTAAGGTTGTTTATGACATTGGTTAAAATTACTGTTTCACTGAACAAACTTCATTTTTTCTTGTCATTTTTATTTCAGTTTGCACAATTTGAATAACAAATAAAACGTTTCCATCGAAAGAGTGCATTATGTGGGCAAGCTGGGCTTTTCCACCTTTTTTGTCACTACCTAATAGAACATGTTAGCATTGGTTGAACTATTTGGGGTCAGTTGTGAAATTGTGCTTAGTGTTGAACTTGATTGAGTATCTATGTCATAAAACACCAAGGGACAAGATGACTCTGTAAGAACCTGCCTATAATATCCAGTAGGAAGAAAAAAATACATATTATCATGGAGACTAAATGTTCTGTATGGCTTATGTTGACAGTACTAAAATGATTCAGACATCAGAAAAAATCATAGATATCTAAAATATTTATGCAGTAAATTCTTTATTAAATGTATATTGACGGCTTAAAAAGAAGAAAAAAATCACAGTTAGTGTTGTCTTAGATGAGTGAACAGATTAATTTAAGACTCTTACATAGATGAAAACGAAAACCAGAAAATATTCTCTGTATGAAAAATTGTAATGTAAAATCTCTCTTGGTAAATTAAAAACACACTTTATAAGCTCAAAATAATATCAAATCCAAATCTGAAATGTTGCATTCAAGTTTGTGTTGAAGACTGCCTTAGACAGGAAACAAAAAGCCCTGTTAAATAAATCAGTTTGAGAGGAAGTGTATTGAAAAACAGCTGAAGGAAAGCATAATTTGATGATAATTAGTATGTATCAGCTAAGAAATTCAGAACACTGAAAAAGCAGAAGGAAAAATTAGGGAGAAAGCCATGACCACAAAGTTTGGTGGCTTTCTTTCTTTCTTTCTTTCTTTCTTTCTTTCTTTCTTTCTTTCTTTCTTTCTTTCTTTCTTTCTTTCTTTCTTTCTTTCTTTTAATGGGGCAGATGTTTGGCTTCTTGTTGTAGCTGTTAAAATGAAATTGAATGAATCCAAATAATGTTAACCAAATCGAGACAAAACCAGCAGAATTCCCCAGAGTAAGGCAGAAAATGCTGAGGTTTTCAATAAATATTTATCTTCTGTAGTTAGATGGAGGAAAAGGTGGCAAAGAGGCTGTTAGATCATACAATAAAATATTTATTTTTTCCATGGAAATACTAAATTACAGCTATTAGTACTGGATGGTTTCAAGTGTTCTAGACAGATTACTTCATTCAGGAATGCAAAAATATGTAGTGAAACAATAGGTAGATATAAAGCAGATGAGTTAAAACTGCAAACGCTGCTGCCAATTTATAGTCAAGTTCCATTAAGAATATTAAAAGAGCCGTCTCAAAGACTCTTGCAGTTGTTGATGTTGACTTCTATGCAGTTGCCTAAGACGGGCAAACTTTTAAAGAAATGAGGTAAGACAGTGCTGTTCTCTGTGCTCTATAAATACTGGCTATTTATAATTTTATAAGGCTGACTTTTTTTCCTGGCAAGATAAGTGACTAAATGACATGGAAATCATTCAGGTAAATTATAATGTTAACATTTTACATTCAGTGGCATTTTAGCATCAAGACTAATTAACCACTGAAACCATCTCTGTGGTTTCATGAAAGATTTCCAACTGCCAGAATTTTTAATCACTATCTTTCTTCCTAAAATGAAGTTAAACCAGAAATGTAACTACTGGTAGCTCTGTGGCCAGTGTTCTCTGTGCTTGCAGTGGGATCTTTGAGTCTGGCTTCCATTTGTAGCATGCAAGACCGTGAACCTGCCAAGGTTTATGCTATCTTACAATTGAATTCTTTGTTTAAAAATCTTCATGAAGAAAGATAGGAGGAAAACTTTTTCTATAATGTCTTTTATTTCCAGCAGCTGTCTGTAGGCTGTTCTTTTACAGCCAGTTAGAATAATTGATATAGAACCTTTTGAGGTGGTAAGGAATGTGATACTTCAGACCATCTGCAAAATGGTGGCCTTACAGTAAAAATGAAATGAATAAAAGAAGCACCAGGTACTCACTATATTAATCTTTTTTTCCTCTCTCTATGATCTTCTTTCTTTTACCTGTAATAGAGCTCTAACCTTTAAATGTTCTCTGAGTTGAACAATTTTTCATGATCCAGCTGTCTCGGGATTGTTTTAGTTCAGTTTAATACATCTTTTGATTCACTACTGGGTTTTGGTTTTATGGAGTTATTTATGGAATTTAACTCCTTTGCCAGATAAGGGTTAATAAATCATAATTTGAATAATTACCAAATTATTCCAGTTGAATAAATGAATAAGACTTCATTAGAAAAAACTCTTAATGCCACTGTTTTTTTCCAGCTATTAGCTGTTTGATGTTACTTTCCTGTGCCTTTTCTCTCAATTAAATATAAACATAGAAAATCCCTGATTCAAAAGATTTTAAAAAAAAACCAAACTGAATTGCATATTGATATTTTCTTGATCTATTGATGTAACAATTTTGCCCCCACAGTATCCAATCCAATATCCATATGCATTGAAAGGGGATGATCCCATCCCACTTGACTCCAAACAAAGGCAGGGGCCATTTCTTTTGCAGGCTTAGCACTTAATTGCACAGACACAGAGGTTGTCAGTTCACTGGATGATGCAGGAGTGATGGTCGATGGCAGTGTAGGCTGTGCTGGTGCTGCCTTGATCCTGAGTCTTGCTATGCGGTGGCTGTTCCTTCTTTGTACTGGGACAGGCTTTCATCCAAATTCCTAATGATCTAGCTGAGGCCATTGAGCCAGCAGAGTATTATTCCCTGATCCTCTCCCCACCCCCTCTACCCCCGAATTCTTTGGATAGT
This sequence comes from Chamaea fasciata, assembly GCF_029207755.1. Taxonomy (NCBI): domain Eukaryota; kingdom Metazoa; phylum Chordata; class Aves; order Passeriformes; family Sylviidae; genus Chamaea; species Chamaea fasciata. The sequence goes on along the minus strand of NW_027094091.1, from coordinate 32,839,959 downwards.
TTCCCAAAGATTTAGTGGCTTGAACTTGCTCCCTGCAGAGTCAGACAAACAGCACGGTTGACAAAACACAGGAGGCAGGTTTTGGAGATGGACGTAACTGCAGCAGCACTAAATATTTTAATGTCAACCTTAATGGAACTGTATCCTAACCCTGAAAGCAATTACTTTACATCACCAGCCAGCTGAACCAACTCATCCTGCATCTGTACAGGCTGATCTAACAAAAGGGATGGGAGGGAGGCAGGCAGGCCTGGGACCTCCCCTTTTGGCAGCTTTAGACTGGCATAACTGTAATACAAAAATGCTTAAGGGTTTCTGAAGACTTGGAAGTGTGTGAATTAGTTTTACATAATCTAATTTGTACTTGCAGGTACTTTCTCATTGCAGTTTGTATTTACATGACAAAATTGGTTGTGAAGCAGAGAAATGAGGGAATTATTGAAAACCAAAATTTAAAAGTGCAAATAGGACTTTCCATAAGTAATTAACCAATCAAAATATACATTTAAATTTACTATGGATACTGATAGTGTCCCCAACCCCTGTACTCCCTCTTCTACTACACCGATTGTACATTGGTACCTTCCTATTTGACCTCCCTTTCCTAGGGAAATGCACAATGCATAACAGGAATCCATTGTCTGTTCACTTATTTGTTCCACCTTTATTTTCCCAGCCTTCAGAAACTGGGTCTCAAGTTGGAGAGCACCATTTTGCTCTGGTGCTTGGATCAAACAGAAAAGAGTCATTAAACAGGAGGGAGCAGGGCTATTAGGTCTGATGCTAGTTTTTCCTGCTTGAGAGTGTCATTGCCTCTTTCCTTTACTAATTCTCTTTTGTGGCTGTTTAACCATGGTTCAGCCATTTCAGGACAACACCTTTTTTCCCACAAGCTTTCTTGGAACTGCTGATGTCCAGGTAGGCTCCCAGCTGAGTGGGCTTGCTGTCAAACAATCCAGATATTCCCACGTGTGTGAGCAATGCATGGGACTTCACAGGCTTTGTTCACTGAAATGTGCCGGAGTTTATCTGCTTTGAGTAAATCTGATGGTATCAGGAGAGATCCGAGGAAAAGCAGCTCATTCTGTTGCCTTGTTTTTTCTGGGTGCAGTTATGATTTTCAAGCCATGGAAAGAGTGGCTGGCTTCAGCCTAGTCTAGCTCACAAGCCTTGTCTGGTATAAAGTATCTTTCTGACCAACTTGTACAGAAAGAAACTGTTTATTAGGGAAGGTGAAGAAAATAAAATCGCTGGAAAGTATGGTCTTAACTTCCAATCCAGAAAGCCTTTAATACTTAGCTTTTAATACTTACCTTTGTAGCTTTCCAGGTTACTTCTTCCCTGTCCTGGCAGACACTGGAACACCCATTTTAGAGCTGAGATAGCTGTATGTTTGTTATCCCATATACATTGATGAATTATGAGTCAATGCTGCATCATGTAAAAGCAGCCATAGAATTGATGAGCTTATTAAAAATTGCTTTGTTTCCCTCATTGCTCATCACAAGTTTGAGTAAGGAGGGAGCACATGGTGGAAATTTTACTTTTAGATATCTGAAATTTCAGCCTCAGATTTAGAAATTATTGGCCAATATTGTGTTAAAATAAGAAGGTCACTTTACAACTGAGAACAAATACTGGATCAAATTAAAAATAAACTTGTTCTACTGTAAGCTCTGTTCAAACAATTTTACTGGTGGCTTTGTGAAGCTTGCTGCAATGTGCACCAAGTCCTACACCTAAAAGATAATGGTCATTTACTTTGTGGAGAAATAATGAACTACTGAAGAAATAATGTTAAAATTATTTATTCTCTGCTAGTTTTTTTCAAGCCACAATAATCACCTATATTTCACCAGACAGCATTCTTGCCTTTTCCCTATATTTCGACACCATGACAGGTTTTAAACTCAATGAGAAAACTCAATGCTCTAGCTCTGTGTTTTTGAGAATTAAATGTTTTCATTTCTCTGAAGTCGGTAATTCAAAATTAATAGAAACAAAATCAGTAGCTTCAAAATTACTAATACAAAATATGATTCAGCGAGTGATAAATTTCTGTCTCCAGTCCAAAACAAAGTTAACAAATTCATTAGTACACTGCTGCAAATATAACCTCTCCTCTTACGTTTTTAAATTTAAATATTATTGCTTTATACATTTCATTTTCTGCAAAAGTGTTATTGTGATGTACAGTTATTATTTATTCAGCTGTTAATCTCACTGGTGGAAGGATTTCACACTGGCAAGACCCTGCCAGTTGGTTCAGGCACCAGGCTTTGGGTGAACTTGGAGTCTCCTTTTCTTCTCATAGAGCATTTAGGAAGGAATAGTGAAATCTGAGCTTATCCTCTGGGTTAGGCAGTCAACTCCTGTAGCATATCCAACATAACTGCATCACCTTGCTAATTTCTCTGGATCCCATATTCACCTACCTCTGCCTGTGGCCCGAGTCACTGTACCCACACAAGTGTTTCTACCCTTGCCGTGAGCTTATCTGGCCCTGTCATGCACATTTTTTTCATGTGAAAGGACTTTCCTGCTGGTACTGAATTGCATCAAGAGATTTCCCATGACAGAAAAGGATGATGTAATTCGCTGAGGAAAGGAATGGCAACAGTCTCAAAGCAAGCAGAGTTCCTTTTTTACTTGGTTATGTATGGGTACTCCTGGGCTCTCGAAATAGATACATATTTTTCTGTGTGGATATATACATTTAGGTGTCTATTTGTAGCTAAATGAAACTTACAAAGAGCAGTAGTGTTTGCAGCTAAATATTTGGCTATGAGCTTTCTCAGTACTGTGAAGTAAGAATTCTTTTCAAATGCTGTGCACCTGTACATGCTTGTAAACTAGTAGTGTTGAGATAATATATGCTGCCTGTCACTTAGCTGTTTTTATCAGTTAATCATGCTTTGTCATTAGTTCTCTACATACGTCACTCTATATGGTCTTGTTTCCCCCATTTCTCATATAATTCACAGGAAATGTAAGTTTAATCCATTAAAGAAGAGTACTGTTACTCTTTTGCATAGAGAGAAATAAACTGAACATTCACATTATTATGTCCATATGCTTCATTAAAATTAAACTTTTCACTGGCAATTTAGCAGAACACAAGGAAAGAGGTGTAGGTGAACCTAGGACATTCTGTAAGTTTATCTGCATGTAGGCTACTGGTTCGCAACTACATTTATTTTGCTTTATTTTGCAGTTCTAGCCACAAATACAGTAGCTTTGTTAATGCACTATACCTTTAAAAGAAAAAACCCCAAACCCTTCCAAATCGGGTTTTGTTTCTCAGGTCACTTTAGTACCACATGAATGTGTAAAAGAAAGTATGTAGGTAAACAAATGAAGAATGTAATAGCAGTATGACTGAACTCTCTATTTTTTTTTTCTTCTGCACATATGGTATTTTGTTTGGCAAGATACATAAGAAGAAATGGTAATTTTTGGATGAGAAACAATGATTCAGGATGCAGAGCCATGTCTCAAGCAGAGATTATTTGAAATAATTTTTATCAAGGGAGATCTCAATTCCACCTCCTAGCATTTTTTTTTTTTTAATCCAGACAGAATATACCCTGAAGCAGCTTGGACCCACTGACTCTTGTTCTTTCACCATGCACCCTTGTGAAGAGAGCACCTCCGTCCTCTCACTAAACTCTTCTTAGGTACTGGGAGACCTTTATTAGGTCCCTATGAGTCTTCTCTTCCCTGTGTTGCCCAAATCCTTCCTTCAAACTTCTCTTCATGTGGCAAGTTGTCCAATATTTAAATCATCCTGGGTGGCTCTTCAGCAGACTTTCTCCAGTTTGATCTGGAGTGACCAAATTGTTGATATTTGTCTACAGTCATGACTGTGAAAATATCTGAAGAGAGCAAGGTATATGAATTTGTGAAAGCTGTCATTTTATTGCTGCACTCTGTGTGGTATCATATACATGGTTAAAACTTGTGTTTTATGTAGTCTTTGTATAAGAGATTGCATTAATTTTCTCAAAGGGATCTATGTTTTGTTGCAATGTTTAGCATTAAAGCATTTCAGTTATATATGTCTATACTTTCGTACTTTATAAGGCATGAGTATTAGAGTCCAGGGGAACAGAAGATAGAATGTTCCTTTTTTTTTTTTTTTCTTCTTAACAAAATTAAAGGGATAAAATATTCATTTGCTCTTTTATGTTTCCAACAATGCAAAACTGGTATTGTACCAACAAGTGCTGAACAGTGAGTGGTGGCTGTAAATAATCAACTGTATAATTGAATGTATTTTGAGGCACGAACACAGCATCCATAGGGTTGTGTACTGGAGTTGAACTGTGAACTGAATCCCAGAACTAATATAAAAGATGTTTCTCAAGAAAATCGAACAATCAAAATTTGCTGTTGTCTTAAGACAATGACTGAAGGCATTTGTATTTTTTTATATATCCTAAACTTTGATGTTCTCTGACTCACATTAACCTCTTTCACAAGGATCACAAATCTTCAGAGGATCTCCTCTATCTATGTAATTTACTCTCTGTCAAACATACAAAACAAATCTCAGTAATACTTTCTGTTAGGGGAGGAAAGGAAATCTCTGTCATGGCTGGCCCTGGCAGTTGGACTGTCCATGTGAGACAGATGTGAAAATCCACATTTCAACAGTCACAACCATAGTTAGACTGACTCTCAGTTAAATGTATTAGCTCATGGAGTCTGTTTGTTGTAGGATTAGTTTCAGCTTTTTTTGTTTGTTTATTTTTTTGAGGGGGGTGGAATTATTCTGTCACAAGATTATTAATAGTTACTTTTTAGGTTAGATTAAATAATCCAGGGTAAAATTAGACATGAATTAATTAGATTAATTGTTTAGTTTGAGCTCCCTTTTAAAAATAAAATCAGCAAAATTCCTGGGCAGCTCTTAATTCCTCCTTGTTATTGTGCCAGGCTTCACTTTGTAGCATATCCTACTTCAGTTATAGTTCTAGCTTTCCCCAGTATCTTCTCCATATTTCTTGGTTTGTAATGCAGATCTTTGCTTCTGAGTACTTAATTTTTAACTTTTGTGTTCTTACACAATGTTACAAATATTTTTGTATGATGATCGATGGTGCAGGTAGACATATTTTATGTCTCTTCTTGCCTATGAGCTTATTTTTTTTTTCCTTTGAAATACAAGAACGTGGCTATCTTTGCCTTAAAATGTAATTATTTTAACAATATGTCCATCCATCGTTTTGAATCTCACTCTGTTGGCATTACAGAGTAGAATTTGACGGCTGGGTAGGTCCTATTTAAAAGCATATTTTGCTAAGAACTACTTCCTGCAGAGAAAAACAGAAAATATATAAGTCCCATTTAAACCGAAAAACTGAAAAAGAACAACACCAGCTTTATTAAACTTCTTTTCCAATACACAGTAAAAACCTAGGGAAAGTCACTTGGGATTACACCCATAGCTTCATTGCAGACTGCTGCATTTTTCTTTGCATTTTCACTGCATCAGGAGGAGACCTGTGTTTAGGCTATGACTAGTTTTGGGAGCAGAGTAAGATGCAGAGTCTGTCCCCACTATGAGGAGCCGGGTTAACTGCCTCCCTCCGCAAGTTCTGACCTGTGTAGAATCCAGCCTTTAATCTCAGCCCTACTTACACCACTTGGTTACAGTATCACCAGACCAATTATAGCAACATCCAGGCTTATCAGAAGTCTTGGCAGAGCAACATCCAGAGCTATTCACTTACCCTAGATGTTTCAGTAGCTTAAATTTGAGAGTTCTGAAAACACCCCACTGCTGCTGCTGCTGCTGTTACTGTAGCTGGGCGGTGGACAAATGTAATTGTAGTGTCTGATGCTGTCACTCTGGCATCTTTCATGAGCAGGAATTCTATTATGGAGAAATTTAATCTGTCTGCTGTATCTTAACGGGGTGGTTGTGTAGACCACAATGCTTCTCAAAAAAGAAAAACAAAAATTGTTGTTAGAAGAGACTTAGGGCAAAGACTCTTTCAATGTTGTTAACTCTGAGAGGACAGACTATTGAAAGCCGGTGCACAGTGCCAAACTCTTGTATTGAAAAGTTTTGGCTGAAATACTGGGATATATAGATAATACAGTCTCAGAAATTTTGCCAAGGAAACTGCAGTCAGAAATGTAGGAAATTGTCCAAGATTAGGCCTCAGACATGCTGCATTCATTACCAGCAGCTGTGCATATATGAAGTGTTTCTTTATACCACAGAATCCAAACCACTGTGGCCTGTCACTGTCATTTTTATAGCAATTTGCTGACTTTTTAAGAAACAGGAAAACATTTCGCTAAAACAGAAGTTGAAATGACTGATAGAAGATAATTTAAGGGAATTTTAATGGCTACTGAGTGTGTACCTTAGAAATATGCTGAAAGGCACATATATTAAAGACTTTATGTAATAAAACTCACTAAGAAAACAAAATTATGCTAACAGTAGTTAAATGTTTATTGTAAGTCACAGATGCATACCTTAAGAGATCCCTTAAAAAGGCGGAAAGGTGAATGTGATATAACAGCGGTATTATTATTTTTAGCAAAAGGATTACAGTTATTGACATTTTCTTTTAAGATAAATTCAAATATGCATCCATTAGGGGGAGTTACACATTCATCACTTAAGTGCTTCAGATTTTCAGACACTGTTTTATATGACAGGTTTTCTTGGATGGTTTTGTTAACTTTTAAAATACTCTATTCCTACCACTAACCCTTCTTCCTTTATAGTGGGCCATGTTTTAAACTTGTTTAATCAGCATGCAAAAATTTGCAGTAAAGCACAAGTTCCAACTTTATCAATTTCTGAATGCTTCAGGGGGGGAAAAAGGCTATTACAATAGTGAAAATATCTCTGTTAACTGGAGAATTTTCTAGAATGAAATATAGATGATAGGATTTGGAAAACCTGAAGCAAAATTTTCTCTCTCAAGCAGTTTCTCCTTTGCCCATTTTTTTTTTCTTCCATCTGTGAAATGGCTTCTGCCTCAGGGTAGTTCAGGAAATCTATCAGTGTCGGCTGTGTTTACTTTAGTACAGGAGGGTTTTAAACAGCCATGTGACCCTTGTGCTGGATGTTAGTATGAGTGTTCACAAAAAAAAAGGCAAAGAATACTGATGGACTTCAGTTGATAAATTCTTGTGCCAGGCTTTAGAGTATAATAGTTTTAGATGAGATATTGAAATCAGGTAGTTACATGCCTAAGCACTCTCCATCTAGCTGTCCCGTGTAACGTGGATAGCAACAAATCCCTTTCCTTTATACTGAGAACTGAAAACCACAACCAGTGGAATTCTTTCTGGAATAAGTCCACTTCACATTTCCCCTACAATCACAGCAAGTGCCACTCTGCCTCTACATAGCCCTTGGAGTATTTTTTCCAGTGCCTGTGGTCCAGCTGCAGGAAGCGCTGACTCCTGGGAAATTTCAGAAGAATTTCTGAGAGGCCGCATAAGTAGAAAAAAGGATTTCCAACACCAAGATTTTGGTATACCACATTTGAGGGCCTGTTTCAAAATGAGTTCCAGTATCAGTGCTCTGCTCTTCAGCACAGAGCTCTCCTGGAGACTTTCTGTATCACCCCTGCAAAGTTATCGCCAAGGTAGGTGGACAAGATGGGGAAGGGCAATTCAGGGGAGGGATGAACTGATGGCAGCAATTCCTGAAGTTCATTTTTCAACAATCACTGCCTTTGCCTAGAACAATGACTGAGTTTTGTATGTATATATCACCCCTGTTGTAGAAAAAGGTATTTGGGTCTCTGGGTGGTGGACACAGAGATGTGAGAACAACCTATCTACAGAAAGTGAATTGAGACATTAAATGTGGACTAGAGATCTTTCTTGTAATAAAATTAGCATTTTTTGCTCGATTTTCCATCCAATTTCAAGAACAAACTCTTCTCCATACTTTTCTACTCTTTTGGTCCTACCAGCCAAATAGTAGGCAATTGCAGTGAGATCAGTATTTCAACTCCCAGGAAGCACAAGCATGCCCAGCAAACCAGAAGGAAGGACAAGCAATCCCAAAGTAAGGGAACATCCAGATTCTTGAGAAAAGGCTGATGATGCTTCTTGCAGTATAATAGACAGCGGGGAGAAGCAAAGGCAAGCTGAGTGCATGTGGGGAAATACTTCAGGAAACACTGCTGTAGAAAGAAGCGTGGACACTGAGACACTGGTTATGCTATATCTGCCCAGTTACCAATACTAAGGTATAGGTTTTATAAATTCAGTTATCTTCAGTACTTTTGCAATAAAAAGTTGCATTTTTACTGAATATTGTCCTTATCTTTGAATCCTTCTCTAGCAGGTCAGGCTCTGACCTTAGATTTTTGGCCTCAAAATTGATTCAGTCACATTGGCATTATCAATGCTAAATGCAGCTCCAGTCTTCCATGTAGTTTTTCATTTAGGGTTACACTTTGCATGCTTTGCTCTTAAGTCAGCACATGGTGGGTGGGAAAAGTGGAGAGGGGGTGTCTTTCCTGTGTCTTTCCTGTGACTTGCACTGATTCTTCAGGATTCTAAAAACCTGTGTCATGCCATTAGCTTCTCTATGCCCTCTGTATATACATACTATATTTAGTTTCTAGATTTTCTTTGAGAAATACTTTCTGGGCTGAATATTTTACCACTTGTTCCTGTTTAAAGGGCTCTTGTATGAGAGAATTCAGCTGGACTTTGAGTTACTTCTCTTGGCAGTTAACACCAAAGCTTGCAAATCTGGCAGTGCTTGTGGGAAGGTCTTTAGTGAAATGCAGTTAGCAAAATCATTTAGTTGATGGAATTAGGAAATGATAGTGATAAAGTTGGCTGCTGTGAAAATAGTAACTGACTGACAGAGCCAAACTGTGTTTTCTGAAGCTGTTGGATCCATGGCGGTCTGACATCTATGCAGAGGCATGCCAAGCAAATAAAGAGAGTATGAGGAAGAAAGTGGGAAGACTTTTGGGAGTGTTGCATGTGATAATTTCTATGTAATATACTGTGTTCTGGAAACTTGTGCAATGGTTAGCCTTGCTTGAAGAAAGTCAAGTTCAAGTGATTCTTGTAAGACCTGTGGTACAGCCTCAAGCTCTGTGTGTGAGCACAAAATATAAAGTAAAAAAAAAAAATCTTCTCCTTTCTTCTCTGTTAAGTAAATGACAACTTTAAATTCTTAAAAGGGTCTGCACCCTGTTTCTGAATATGCAACACCTGCTGATACAGGGAAAAATCATTTCACCAGCAGTTTGGCATGTTGGCAAATAGTAGCTGTGTTGGGACAAATGTAGAAAACTATCACCTTCTCTCTTGGACAATCAATATCCAACAAATCACTTCAAGGTGTGCCATAAATGCAATTCTAGATGCCCTGCAGCACTTAGTCTTCTGCCTAACAACCCACCTATCACCAGGCATTCATCCTCTGCCGGAATGTGTACCACTGCAAGGTTTGTTTACATACGCAGTTCTGAGTGGACTCTAAGTGCATATAAACCCTATTCTTATGCCTTATGAAAACCTCAGGGGTTTTTTCCTCCAAGGAAACATAATAAGCTTTCTACTTAACAGCAGCCCAGAGTGGCTTTCTTATGTATATAAAACCAATTTAATATTTTGGAAAGTATTAATTTAATTTTACATGGATGATTTGTATCACTATTTTGTATATAGACCACTTGCAGGGGTATGGTTCACACCAGGTGTCAGAGGAGTGTGAAATAATTTTTATGCCACCTTTCCAAGGCAATAAATGTCATATAAGCATACAGAAGTGCAGCTAGAGTACTTTTAGATGAACATTCTCAAAATGTATGTAAGAAATCTGTTTGACAGACTTACCCAAAGGATGACACTTTTTTCTGATCCTGCCAAAGCAGCAACTGTGTAAAAAGAAAATTTGCTCTGGTGGTTGGATTTTTTCCCCAAAGACTTATGATGAAAAGGGAGGGAGGAGAAACTGTAATTAGGAGAAAATAAATGGTTACTTTCTACTGAGCAAGAAAGAAATTTCTAAATGGCATAATTTTAGAAATTGCTAAATGACATAGCAAGTTTTCAGTCATCTTTCCCGTAATAAAAAAACAAAATAGAAGATGGACGGCAGCAGCTGAACCCGCAGTCCCAGCCACATAGTTTGTGTCATGATCAGAATAATGCTTATTCCAAGAAATATGTGAAACGTTTTTTGGGAGAATCACACGGATATTGATTTTTTCTGTGTTTTTAAAATACCTTTTAAAAGATATAATTTCATAGAAGTACCTTGAACCTTTTTTTTTCCTTTTTTTTTTCTTTTTCCTAATATGATCAGAATACAAGTTAAAGTTTTCTAGAGGTATAAAATTTTAGATTTATCATTAAGAATAGAGTGTTTTTCTTAAAACTTATTCTCTTGTACTGATAGGATTGCCCTGCTGGTGGTCTTTACCAGTTCTAAGAGATTCACAATAGGGTAGTTTGTTCACAAAAGCCAATTCTTTTTGACAGACCTCTATACAAAACTATTTTACTCTAAATGGATTGTTTCAAACAGCCTATACATACCTTGATTGTTAAGAGATGTCCTTTATCTCATGAGTTTACATACCAAATTGATCTCTTTTTTCTTCCAGTTATATTCTTATGTCATTTTCATTTGCAGTAAATATCTTCCTTCTTCCTGAAAAAGGTGTCAATTTTTAATTAAAAAAAATTAATCCAGTAATCCAGAGGGATTTAGTGCTGTGGACCCAAGTATTAAATGTAAATCAAAACTTAGTCAGTTGGAAGCTGCTTATTATGAAGATTAGACACTCAGTCTCCAGTTCAGAGCATTAGCTGTGGAAGCAACGGCTTCTTTGCTTTCTTTTACAGACGAGAGCAGTGAGTAGCAGCTGCTGATAGAGGTTACTGAGAAAAATGGGAAAACAGTACAATAAATTGAGGGAGGAAGGGATGCAACTGGGTGTTTTAGGATATTTCAGAGTCCTGATGATATGTTGAAGTGAGTCTCGCAAATACAAACAGGTTTCAGATTCGTAGAGGGTTCAGTTTAAAGAGAGAGAATAGGTTCAGATTACAGCTGGATTTTTCTTTCTTTAGTGACGGGTTTAAACTTTTCACTAAACTACTACTGCCTTTTTTTTCAAGAATTTGGTAAAATGACATGAAAACTAAAGAGCATTATTTTTTATCACTTCATCTCATTACTGTTATTCATATCGCAGTTCTTCTGAAACAAATAGAATAAACCTTTTTTTTTTTCTTTTGGGAGGGGGGATATTTCTTTCAAAGGGCTCACTGATACAGCATCTAATCCCCCAGAACTTCCATGAAAATGTCCTTTTCCTCCTCCTCACTTACTGTACTGTAAGATAAGGAAAGCATGTGTGCTTTGTGTTTCCAAGACCTGTGTTAATCATTCAAATCATATGTGCCCTTTTTCTCTGCTGGCTGGCTGGTACTGTAGGTATTTGAACACTTAGGTTAAAAAAAAACCCTAAGAACTATGTAATTACTATGAAAAGCATCATGATTAATATTTATGTCTTTCATATTTCAGATTTTGGAGATCGAGGTATTCCATCTGTAAATTTGTATTTTCCCATACCTTTATATATGTGTGATTAGAGTAGGATGATTCTAATCAGGGCAGTGTACTGTTAGGGAGCAAAAATCTAGATGCTGATAAACATAAATACTGTGCATTTTATTCTTGGCCTTGCACTGCATTGAGCTTGCTGGGAAATTTGACAAGGAACAGAGGAACATTATTTACTTCAATATATGAATGCAGCGCTCAAAAATCACAGTACAAATGCACACCGGGTAGTTTTGGACTTCTTCTTAGGAAAAAAAGCCCCACATGTTACCCACTTGCATTCAAGAAATGTGTCCTAATTTAATAGTTTTTTTGAAAGGACTGTATTTTTGCCATAACTCTTGCCCTACCCCAGTTACATCTACTTGCTTACAATTTCCACTTGCATTTTTAGGGGAATACTGATCTGAAACTGCAAAATTCTTAATGCTGTCTTGGAAGGGGTTACAAAAAATAGACTTAAAATTTATCTATGTAAATGAAAAGGGGAAAAAGTTTATTGTTTTCAGATTTGAACATAAAAAGGAAAAAAAGTTTATTGTTTTCAGATTTGAGCACTGAGTCTGTGAGCTCATTATGGTCTTAGTCTGTTCTAATTTAAATCAGCATCATTACTGCATGAAAAATGGCTCATCTTAATCCTCACTTGTGAGAAAAAGCTAGTCAATGTAGCATACTATTTAAATGCTTAAGAACTACAAGATGTTCTCCATTAAGTACATTTGGGCATATGTGCTTTCTCATGGGAACACATTATACTGCTAATCCTGTTGATATCAGATAGTATTCTTAAGACTTTCATTTCTAGACATGAATTTGCCCCTTTAAAAAAAAAATAAATTTCCAGCCTGAACTGGAAAGCTATATTATAACCACTTTGCTTGATCAAGTCTGATTTGTAAAACAGACATGAGAATATATGTTGCTGTTATAAATGATACCTTATCTGACAAAAATCTCTCTTAGGCAATGTTTAAATTTCATAACCTAATACCCTGTCTTTTTGTAGGGTTGTAAGAAAAACAGGTTTCCAAAGTGATATACTGATGCTGTGCAATTTCGGCCTCTAGGTGTATACTCCATTTTTATTGCTTTGTAATGCAGACAACCCTGTCTCTTTAAAGTACACCTAACATCTCAGTAGAAGTGGTTGTAACACTAATTAAGTATTTATGACAGGATGTCTTAACAGGGCACTTAGGCTACTACTATTCAAATAGGTGAATGCGTATTTGGCTGAAAAGGTGTTTGTTCCCTTTTAATAAAAGTCACTGATCATCATGAATGTTGATAAATAGCTGAAATGGTTATTTTGATGAGGAAGAAAAAAGGCTCAGTGATTAGGGTAGGCCCCAGAAGACTATCTGAGGCATCATGTTTTCCCTCCCCCATGGTACTACTCTTGTGGTATTGACAAGTCACCTTTGTGCCTTCATTTGCCATGTGAAAAACAGGCACAATAAAGTTTTGTACTTCGACACAATGGCACTCAGAGAAGGTAACAGAAAAGACTAAAATGTTATGTGCTGCAAGGAGCACAGCTACTTGTACCTGGGCCACTCTGGTCTAATGACTACCCAGTCTGACCTCCAGTGGAACCTCTTAAGTCCTTTCCAGGCATCAGCTATGAGTGATGGAATGTGTCAGTTCTCTATGATAATACCGATTTTTATAAGACAGTGTATATGTTTGTTACTGCCTTTTAATTTCTGAGTATCTGACCAAATTCAAAAGCAAATATGCAAATATCAAAATTAATCATTGTGGCTAATCTGCAATAGGCCCCCCTCCTCAGACAAATGCAAACCAGCCAGTTTGAAAGCTGAAACGCAGCCTTGCCTCCAGAAACAAACCACATTCACAATTCTCCTGTTTTCATGCACTCTGGAAAAATATGAACTATGCCACATGCTATGAAGGCCATAAAATTTGAGCTCTTCTGGATCAGGGAAGAGGAGTCAGTTCCAAACGCTTTGAGTTCCCACAAAGAACATCCTGTTGGCAGTTCTTCACCCTTTTATACCAGCAAGGCCCCTAGCTCACTTGTTTTCACTAATGTAAATTGTGGCAGTATGACAGAGAGAGTGTGAGAGTGAAAGAGAAATTCTTTCACATATGTCACGTAGGCCAGCTGTGTGGTACCTTTCAGTTCTTTGAAAAAAGGTAAGTTTTTAGGTGACCCTGCCGGTGACCTGAAAAGGCCACCATGACTTGAGTTCAGCAGGGATTGAGTGTTTGTTGCCCATGAAAAACAGCTTCCAGAAAGGAGAGTAAAAGTGGCTACTGTAGTGATAAATGTACCTGCAGATAGCTTCATGGATTAACATGGCTCTAATTTATTCCACATTAAGGAAAAGGACTATAATGAGTTATTAATAAAGAAAGACTAAAGATGGGTTCAAATTCAATGTTAATGCTCTGCATAATTTACTGCAATAATCCTTCTGACCAAATAATTTTTTAAGTGCTTCTCCCTTTTTGTATAAATTAAACACATATGTTATTCTTCCCCCCAGCCCCTCCAGCTACCCCCAAGGTTTTGTTTGATCTTTCTTTTTACTGTTTGGCCATGAGCTGTGTTGGCATGAAGTGTGATATCTGTGCTGGAGTTTGCTTCAACCCCCATTTGTCTACTCCATAGAAATATTTTCCCAAGCAAACATTTACATTTGAGATGTCTTTAGTGTTGCACCTAATAGATTTCATAAATCATTTGTGCTGGCAGTAATGGGACAGTGGAATCTCAGCACAGGGGACATCATAGAAAAGGAAAATTCCATTGCAGCTGGCTGAAAATGGAGAGAAGTGGATGTACTGCAGTGACATCCAGGTCCTATTTTTTGATAGGGTGCAGTCTTCATTTACTGAATGTAGAGTGATACATATTTGTAGAAAAATGGTACAGAATGTATAGGTGTGGATAGTTTTCTTTCGATAATAGGGAATATCTAAATATGTCTTTTCTTCCATAGCATCTGCCTCTTGGAGGATCCAATATCCTGCTTCCTTCCCAGGTCCATGGTAGTCTTCTGCAGAGAGAGTGCAATTGCAGGTGTTCTCTGAGGGCAGAAATTCAAATGTGCTCTGCATGAGCTGATTCCAGGCATCTAGTTCCCCTTCCTTCTTTTAAGATCTGAAAGGATATATTCCTGAAGTAATTAATTAATTAGTAGGTTTTTCAATGGCAGAAATTGCTTATCTATAGGTACTCCATTCAAGCAGTTTGAAAAATCGTATTTGTGAGATCTAATACCCCATTTATTGCAACTAAACCCCTTGGAAGAGAGGCTGAGAATATGAATGTTGCTGTGGAGTTGCTAGAAACTTGCTTCCTTAAACTGAATATATTAGTTCATGATTTCATCTCCTAACTTTTTCTTGGCTGGTCTTGTAGCTATCACAGGTAGAAGTCTGTCCAGAATTTGAACTGCAAAAAGCCTCCCATTTTTATCAAACTGCCCCCAAACCTGAGCGGAGTTTGTCAACGGTGACTATATTAAAGCCTCTCCCGCATCCTAAGTCAAAGCACATATAGTCTGTTGCATATCCGACTTGAAGAGCTTCAGGTCAAGCCCCATAGTATTAGGGCTATTACTTTGGAATTTCTTCTGGATTTCTCCCCACTGCCAGCCACGAGTGCCCTCATCAGGAGCTGGCTACTTAGACCATTATTGTCCCCCGTTTCACAGAATTCTACTATTTCAATCTGTGTAGTCTTTGTTTCTATAGGAAGTTGCAAATGAGCACTACTTGTGTGAGCTTTTTGGATAGTATTAAATTTCTTATGAATAATACATATGAAATATGTGGTTTTATTGCAGCCTTCTGCATAACAGTGCTGAAAACGTATTCTGGAATAGCACTGTTTTCCCTGGAAGTATTGCATAATCATTAACAACGTCTTGATCTGATTTTTGGCAAAACGTGGCTTCTGGGCAGCTGCTCTGATAACTCGGCCTGTGTCAGCAATGGATCTTGTAATAGGGTGAGAGAGAGTTAAGACAGTTGTTATTAGCAAAGGTCCAAGGTGAAAAGAAAAGTGTAATGGAAGTTTTGTAGAAATTCCTACATGTCACTGCATTTTCTAAGCCAGCTCAGAAGAGTCTTTGTGTAGTGATGTTAAGAATGGAGATATCATTCCCACAGACATTTTAAAAGAGTTCTATGTTCAGAAAGGGGTAGTTTAAAGAAAAGAAAAAAGAAAAAGAAAAAAAAAAGTTAAAAATCTGGTTCTTTTAGTGAAGACAGAGGCACTAACTTCAGTTTGATTACCAGCCGAAAATAGGCTTTTCTATTTTGAATGAGTACATCGGTATCTGCATATTTTGTAGGCATCTAGTTCTTCCTGCTCTCTACAGTATTTCAGAAATTAATGGTGAGTCATGTGAATGCTGTATTTTGTATCTCTTATTTGATAGCTTTATCTGACAGCTATGATGCATCCAGTCAGATCAAGCTGGAGCTCCAAAGGCTTCATTAGCAGAGGACTTGATCATAGATTGCCGAGTGTTTTGAAGTAAGCAGAGTGTATTATATTCATGCCTCTGTGGACACGAAGAAAAACTGTCTCCTACGGTGGTAAACGGAGGGGGAGGTGTTTCTGTTTCAATTAAAGCCCAGGTGGTGCGTGATGAGGGGGCCGGTGTCACATCTGCGCGCTCACAGCTGCGCTCTGGTCCCGGCCCGGTCCCTCTGCTCAGCCGCGCTCCTCCTCGGGCACCGGCCGCGGCCAGAGCGAGCCCGCCTCCCGCCAGCACCCACCGGAGCTGCTTTCCCTCAGTGCCTCCCGGCTGCGGCTTGCACGGGAGGGAGCCAGGCAGGTACTTTGCGCCAGCATACTAACTACCTTGCGCGGCAGGGAGTTTTATTTTGTGTCTCGGAAAATCCCCGCTTTGCGGTGGATGCCCGCAGCGCCCGCGGCCCCGCGCTGCCCGTGAGCCGCACGAACAGCGCCGCGTCAGCGGCTCCGCGCTCTCCGGGAAGGCGCCTTCTGCCCTTCCCCGGAGCTCCGGGCCGTACGCGCTCGCGGCCGCGGCCGCGGCCCCGTCAGGGTTCGGCGGAGCCGGGCCGGGCCCGGCCGCCGCGGGCCGTGCGCGGCCGGGCAGGCGGCGCTGGGCGCGGACGGGGCCGGCGGCGGAGCGGCGCGCGCGGGCCGCCCGCGATGGGCGCGGGGCGGGGCGCGGGCGGGGCCGGGCCGGGCGGGGGCGGCGCCGCCGCCTCATTCCGCGGCTCGGGCAGCGCTGCGAGGAGCCGCGGGCCGCCCGCACTGCCCGCCCTGCCAGCCGAGGGCGGCTAAGCCGGGAGGGAACCGCTCGCGTCCTGTGTCTGGCCGTGCTGCTGAAACAGCCCGGACCCGCCGTCTGGCTGGGATGCGGTAGGAGAGATTCGCGAAATCGGAGATGTAAGAAATGAGAAGTTTTTGCATAATTTGCGTTTGAGGTATCGCGTCTCGCTGCGGAGCGAAGCCTTCGAGCTCCCTCGCCCGACTCTGTTACGCTCGCATAATGGGAAAAGTATAAAGTGCCTCTGATTATCGTGCTTCCCGGGGGATGCGATACCTGCTGCACTGGGGGGGATGTGGGAAAGATTGTGCTCGTTCAAAAGTCTAGAAAGAAAAATGTAACTTTAACAACAGTGCAAATTATGCAAATAAAAGTATGGGGGAAGAATCAGCCCAGATTCATTTCTGAAGGATTGTAAAATCCTTCATTTAAAGCTTAGTGTAATCTCTGACATTTATATGGGCACCTGAAAAAACCCAACAAAACAGCCCTAAAGCAGAGCTTTGGTATGGAAGTACAGTGCTGCTGTGAGCAGACACATTTCTGTCTGCGTCTCATTTAAAGTGCCAGCTCCTTCTTTTTTGCGTACCTAATACATGATACGCATGGAATATACAGCTGTGTCTCAAAGTCATTTTGTATTCTTAAAGCTTAATATAATCAAATTCATTGCCTAAAGATGGTGTAGTTGAAGATTTGATCCTTTTTCACTGAAGTGGAAATACTTTCAGTAATTGAAAGCAGATTCATGTCTGGAGTTGTATAAGCCAAGGTTTTCATTTTTAAAATAAACCTTTTGTTCTTCAGCTTTAAATATTTCAGTGAGCCATCCGGAGACCTCTGTTAATTGCTAGAGTAGACTTTAAGGAAGGATTGGGGGGAAAAAAATGAGAAAGGTATGTCAGCAATTAAATTTACTTAAAATAATAACGTCTGTATTCCAGTACATGAGCATACCATTGCAGTTCTTGCGCACACTATG
This sequence comes from Chamaea fasciata, assembly GCF_029207755.1. NCBI lineage: Eukaryota > Metazoa > Chordata > Aves > Passeriformes > Sylviidae > Chamaea > Chamaea fasciata. The sequence continues at coordinate 32,822,111 of NW_027094091.1, read as the reverse complement.
TTTTAGTTTTCCTGTTCATCCACACAAATCTGAATTTGAACTACCCATCTGTCTGCGGAGTGTTTTATTTTAAATTATCTTTGCTTATGTTCACCTTACTTAGCCCATTTGCCATTTTTTAAACAGTTTATTAAACAAAACAGTCTGAACTTTGAAGATTCGGGGAAATACTGATCTGCTCCAGTAAACAAACCTGACACTTTGTAGTGATAGCTGCCCTTTGTTAACTTGTGTCTGTTTTCTGGCTGATCCTGTAGAAAGCTTTTGAAAACCTTGCTTTTCAGTATTTTACCAACGGGGAAAGAAACTTAGGATGTGAACTACCAAACTCCCAGAGAATGACTGAGCTGCTCTGGAGCTGTTTGTTAGAAGCTTTGAAGGTAGAGAACAATGGAGGCAGAAGAAGGGAAGTACCTTCTCTCCCCTAAGATCTCTAATCCACAGGCTAAATTCACTGAAAATATGTAGAAAAGTCATTGAAGATGGTAAGAGTCCCCTGTCCGTTGGAAAGTGTACTAATTTCTTAACAGACACAAGGATCTAATTGCCTGATGTTAAGTATAGCCTGTCATTAAGATAAGAATTTGTAATTTGCATAATGGCACTAAATAGGCTGGGTTTATGCTCATGAACTTCTATGTGGTGTTCATGCAGCTGGTGGAGTACACTTTTCCGTCCTTCAAAAGGTAAATCTTTTCATGCATCCTCAGTAAGTTCTGGCAGAAGTATTTGTGTAAAACCTGGGAAGGGGAAAGTGCTCAAACAAGAACAGAAAAAAAATCTAGCTTACCTTTTTTTCATCTATCAGATTTGGGTTCAAAACTGTCGAGCAGCTCAGTAACTACAAATGAGATGTTACAAAATTCTTTGATTGATCGTTCTTCAATCTTGTGTGGAAAGTGGCCTCATATTTCACAGTATAAGGGCATTTTTCCTTTCAAGGAGTTCTAAAAGGGTGTGATACAATTTAGAAAGAAATCTACAGCAATAAGACCTTTAAAAAAACATTTTATGTTTAGATGGCTTTGGCTTGTCTTTTTTACTTTCTAACCTTTCTGATGCAAGAAGTTACATGTTCCACACAGCATGGGGCTTATTTTTTTTTTTTTTTTCTGTTTGAAAAAAAGCAGCTGATGTGGTAGCTGTCTAGGAAAAATTGATAATTGATGCAATAAAAAATATAGAAAATGTCATGTCAGATGTGTGTTCATTCTACAGGTCCACAATAAGAATCCTGCTGTACACCCATGAGCTTTGAAGTCTGATTTTTTATATTGCAGATAGCAAGTTAGAGGCTGAACATTGAAATAAACTTTTCTAATAATGGCAAATCTTAGTACTGAAGAGTTTATCCTTTGGCTTGAGAGATATCTGTAAATATCAGTATATAAATTTACAGAAATATCTGTAAATATCAGTATATGATGAAAATGGACCCTACTTAGGGAATTTATCAGGAGCTGTATTCTTTCAATTCTAACTTGCATCTGTGAAGATTTAACTTGACTTTTCAAATTGCCAAAACGGTCTGATAAACGATTGTTAGATCAGGCCTTATAACCTCTCTTCCTGTAACTTGTATTGCTTCCCAATTCACTTGTTGAACTAAACAAGGAAACATAAGAGGTCGTAATAATGTACACTTTGTCCAACATAGACATTTGAGTGATTATATGAGAAAATAGGACTTCACTGTATCGTTGTCCAAAATAACAGAAAACATTAGGTTTCCTGTCCTTTCTGCTTGTGTTCAAAGATCTTATTGTTGGATCTTATATTCATTCTAAATATCTCTATAGGCTGTGCTCTGTGTGGGTTTGAAGGACTTTTTCCAGAGGTAGTTACAGATTTATGCATTTCAGAATAGCAAGAGGGCTTTTGTATGTTCAGTAACGTATGGAGCAGGATGCTGTGAGCTGGTGACCTCACTAATGGTTTGAAGATGTATGTATCTTTTAGGTTTGAAGATTTTAATACAAAACAAGAAATAAGGATGAGATAAAGCAACTGTACTTAAAAAAAGTTTCTGTAGTTTTCCAGTTAAGTTAACCTTTTTGAATGTTAAGGACAAGTGGAAAAAATGGCTCTTGTGTTCCTTTAAAAAGCATCACCCACGTTAAAAACTCTGAACAGAACAGGTAGGTGGCTGAAATACTCTGAACGAGTAGAAAATAGTCATTCATCTTCTTTGTGTAAGATGATTCAAAGTGCAATTATACATGAAGACTTCAGAACTCGCTCAAGGTAACAACAAGGTGTGTAGTCTTCTTTTGAGATTGACTAGGGCCACCATTTATCCGGACTTGAAATGAAATAATTGTTTTGTGTAAACTGCTGCAAAGTAGATTGGTTTTGAAGCAAGCCCTTTAGATATAAGAAAAAGATAGACTTCTCATATCTGGAAACAGCAAATCATTCTAGCCCAGAGTGAAAGGCTTATTTGTGGCTTGTTATATACAGCAGAAAGGACTTTGCATAGCTTTGGTACATGAATCATTGCAAACTTCATGGTTTTGATACTGTAATCACTTATTTTTGTATTTGATACGTGAAGGTACCGTTACTGGAGGTTTAACTTCTGGTATATTCAGAATTCAGGAGTTGAGTCTGCTTTAAGAAGTGTTACAGCAAAAGATTAAGCCAAATATGTGAACGTGTTGAAATTTGCACAAACTACATCTACAACTCAAAGTAATGGTGGCCTTACAAAATGGCAGAGGTGGATTTGCTATAATTTCTGAAGAACTGCATTACAATAAAGCTGATTAAAGCCATGTGACAGGGTTTCTGCATACTTAATTTTCTGTGGCAAAGGAACAGCAATTTTGGCAGTGGCAGTAGGAGTAAGCTAACATATCTAGTATGACATCAACAGGGTGTTATGTGTTTTTATCTTTCTAATACAACTTGCTCTTTTGCCGTTTTTTGCTTTTGAAGGGGATTCAGACCTATACAGCAATATTTCTAAGATGATTAAAAGATAAACAGATTTAGAGGGAAAAAAAATTAATCTAAAATAAGATCTCTTGCATCTCTGCATAACTAACATCCAACTGCTTTACCAGCTTTTTTATTCTTTTTATTCTGTTTCAGTTGTTATTAGTCCAAGAGCTATTGACATGGGGCTTTTTTTTTTTTCTTGGTATCAAGCAGAATTAGTGTCCTGGAGAGCTATTTGGAATATAAGAGTATACATTAATCAAAATTTAAAAAAAAAAAAAAAAAAAAGGCACTACTGCTGTTATATAATGATATTATTTGGCTGGTTTTCATAATTGTAAAAATCATAAAAAAGCACTACCTTAAGCTTTCAAATTGTCAAAACTGCCAAACTAAACTGCTTTAATTTTCACCTCCAGTATAGTTTCTGACCACACACCAAGGAAAAAAAAGGAATGGAAACGGGTTTTTAGAGCAGCTTTTGGTTCAATTGTATAAACCTGCTTTTTCATAAAACATTATTGTACCCTTGTATGAAATATAACCAGTTTCAAATCTGCAGAAATTTCAGAGTTGTTAATTTTTGCAGAAAATTTTTACTCTTAAGTCAGAAACTGCATTTAAAAAAGACAGTTGTTCAGGGAGTTGTAAAAAGTAGCCTGGAAAGCCTTTTACGTTCTTTCTTTTAAATGGAACAGAATTGCCTTACGTAGCAAAGTTACTTTGTTAACCTTTTATAATTATTTAACCATTATTTCATTTTACCCCCTGCTTAAACATTGTACATTAATGCAATAGACACCTGGCTGTGCTCTTAAAAGTTTATTTGTCTTTCAATTCCTGTGATAGTAGGGGGCAGTATATCTCCTTAATTATCTTTGTTCAGGGAAATGTTGAAAGGCCAGGGTAGTTAAACAAGGCCATTTGGATTTGCAGTAAGGTCGAAGTCAGATGCAAGGAAAGTGGTTAAATGCATTATCATCTTATTGAGCACATCATCAGTAAAGTGACCTTGATGGAGGTGGAAAAAGCCATTTGGCTATTTTATGACAGCCACCTCTCTGCTGGCTTTATCCCTGCTGGAGTGTACTTCAAATAGCTTTATCGCAGTCTTCTCTTGTTGCTTTGAAGTCTGATTTTTCTTAATTACAGATAACAAGTTAGAAGCTGAACAATGAAATGAACTTTTCTAATAATGGCAGATTTTACTACTGAAGAGTTTATCTTTTGGCTTGGGAGATCTGGAAATATCTCTAAGTTGACTATTAAGGTGACCTTTATGTTAATTATTGTAAACCTGCCTTTAAGGATTTCATTGATAATCATTGGGGTTTTTTCATTACTCTTCTGCTTTTTAAACTGTTTTTTAAAGTTACTGTGAGGGCAGACAAGCCAGCTTCCAGCCTTAGCAGCAGGGACATTACTTGTTTGCATGTGTCTGTATTTATGTTTTTATAAAGATACTCAAACCCTGGGAGGCCAGCGGCTAAGCTGGAAACAAATCATTTAGAAAATATATAATTAATGGTAAATTTCTATCCTACTTGTGTTTTGTAATGGTAGTCAGTATTGATGTCTTAAAAGCTTATGAAAGTATAATTCTAGCTATTGCATGCTAATATAAGTATTTAATCAAAACAATCTCAACTGTCCAACTTCCCCTCTTTCTTTTTTACCTGTCTTTTCTCATTCAAGAAAGATTTCTTTCATTTGTGTAAAACTACATTGATTTCAAATAAACAGGGTAGTTTTCAATTTTTGGCCTTTAAAAGAACTTAGTGTTATTTCTTTTTATAGTGCTCCCTGTTTAGGCATTGGGATAATTGTTAAGGGAATTTAAAACTAATGCACAAAATACTAGGAAAGACAATAACAGCAAAACTGGATCCAATTTTGACCACCTGAAGGTATAGGTTAATTGACTGAGACTCACAGCAGAGCATTAAAAATTATTGGAGACTAGAGGGAATGATTTATAAGAAAAGGTGAAAAGAAGGGGAAAAAACGATGCAGACTAGTCACATGGAAGAACTGCCTGCAAGATTTTTAAAGACCTTTAAAAATGAATGGACTCGGATGATGTATCTGGATGCAGTAAGATGAATTATGGACCAAAAAAAAATGAGCTGCATATCAAGACATATTTTGTAATGGTAACATCCTGGGGGCTATGGAAAATATCTCAGCACAGTTCACTGAAGTTCCATTTTTTGAAGAACAAATATTACTTGTTTTGTGGTAGTGTGTTGCTTTTGTGGTAGTGAGTGGCTGTTCCACCTTTTGTTCCCAAGATTTGATTATATGTTGCCATTTTGTAGGAAGATGATTTTAACTTCCACTTTGCAACCTTTGAGCTTTTTTTTCTTCAACACAAAGGTGATCTCCTAAGAAGAGGGCAGGGTTCTTCCCATCATCACGTCTGTCTTTGGAGCTGGAAGGCATCTCATAGTTGTCTCCTCGCCAGTTTTATAGCAGTAAGGAAGCACATTACCCTTGGGTTTGCAGTATTTCTCTGGGCAGTTACTTCAGGCAGTTAAGATTTCGAAATTGCCAGTTGCCAGCAGTGTTTTGGTGTGGTCTTTAGCACAGGGTTGTAGAGTCAGAGTGTGTTCTCAGCATGAAGCAGCTTCATCCCATCTCAGAGAGAATCTCCCCTTTCACTCACTCCAAGTTCCCCTAGTTCCTTACAGACTTGCCTATTGATCTACTCACATATATGATAGAAACGCCCTTTGCCTTTGTAGTCTGAAGAATTTTCTTACATTTTTCTTTCTGTTTAATTATTCTTGCTTTCTCCTCAGCTCTCTCCTTGTACTTGTCAATCATATTCTGCCATAAAGCAGAATGTATGTGTGTGTGTTTCCATATGCCCAACCAGAAGACAAGCCTTTTGAAGGCAGACAGATAGAGTCAGAGTTTGAAAATGTAATTCTGTCAAACTGTCTTTTTCATCATATGACTTCAGGAAGGTTGCCACACAGTTAGGCCTATCCATTGTGTTGTAATGATACTGAATCTTAGGATCTCTCCTTCCAAGCAAGAGACAGGCAGTAAGATGATGGATCTTGGGCTGAAGAAGATCTCACTGTCCCTTGACAAGTATGCTGAAAGTGCTGACAATATTGAAGTCTTTTTTGTAGACTGGAACCACCTCAAATAACTTTTCTTTTCCTACCCTGTCTTCCTTCTCTTTTGCCCCTCCTTGCAAATTTTGGTTTATGGAGCTGAGCACGTATTTTATTGCCAGGAGAGTTTCTTTTCAACAGCTGTCCTTTCTCCAAAGAATACAGTAAGGTTCATAACATTGAATGGATACCTTCTGAGCATTTCAGACAGTCTTATTCTGCAAGCCCTGCTACTCCTCATTTACGTGAGAACCCAGTGTTTACCACCTTATTTTTCCCCTGAGGTCAGAGAATCTTAAACAGACTTTTCAGTCACTTCTCCCCTGATGTGGGAATCACTGATGATTTTTCTATCAGTGGCATTTGGATAGTATTTTGAGTTATTCCTCAGCAGTTCTGTGAGCTTTTCACAGAGGAGAGCTGTGTATTACTTATCAATTCTCTCTTCTCATTTCTGCCCTCCAGCTTTTACATTACCACCTCATCCTAGTCCTTTCTACCTAATCCTAATTTACTGCTGATCAGAGCCATGGCAGCTGAACCAGTTATTGAGGTGAAAAAAGAAGAATAAAAATAAAGCCTACATCAAGACAAAGTTATGTTTTTTGCCTTTGAGGCAATTGGTTTTGCTTGCAGTGATTTTGGTGACACCGAGCTGAACATTCTTCATTCTGCTTGTGTATTGTCTGCTTTTGTTTCCTGTAGTGCAGCTGTACCTCGTAAAATAAAGGTAACAAATTGTTCATTTTGAGTGTTTGGTTTCACTTTGCAATATACAGCAGAGATTGTGCTAGAATCAGTTATTTGATTATTTTTCCTCTGTCATATTAGGTATAGTTTTTTGTGTGTCTGGAGTTTCCATGTCTGTTCTTGAGCCAAGTGTGATCAGTATGCAATAGAGTACATGGGGATCTTTACTAAGAAATACAAAAATGTGCTGAGTCCCATAGCAAACTGATACGACCATCGCTTCATGAAAGTAGGTTTATTTGGTATAGTCTGTATAGAAATTATAAACATTTTATAACACTTTAATAACATCATTTGTAGACTGAACTGTGTTAGTCTGGAACAGCATGTGCACATGCATGTGTGTAGTTTGAATTTTAGCCAAGGGAAGGAGTCCCCTACATTCAGCTGGCTGATGTTCCACTTGTGTTCATGGCTATATCACAGCACCTCTAACATTCTACCTGAGCATTGAAATGGAACAGGCCATGGGTGTTGATAAACCCAGGAGCCTGGCAAAGCAGTGATACTTGAGAAGTATTGGAAAGTATCTTTTCTGCTTGCCTGCTGAGAGCTGCCTGCAGCTCAGAGTGGTGTGTTGCAGGCTAACACCTATAGCCATGAGGTGTTCCCTCCTTTCTTGGGTTTCCCAAATTTTGCGACGTGGTGGAAGAGGGCAATGAAAGGGAAAGAAGAAATCTGCCAGGTGTCTTTCTTTTTCACTGTAGAGAGAAAAATTAGGCTGTAGAGGAGATAGATGCATAGTCTTGGTGTACAGTAGCAAAGGAAACAAGCCAAGGCCCATTTTCTGTTACAGTTCAAGTATCACACATGCACGAGTGCTTCACCAACAGCCTGGGGACCTCATTCATTCAACCTCCTGTGAGCAGTCTGTGGTTCATACCCTTCCTTGAACTGTGTGGGTGTTATCTGGGACAGCACAGTTTGTTAGCTAAAAACTAAGGCAGGAAGAATGGTATCTGTTATAAGTTATTGATTGTTTTTTTCCAGTGTTTACCTTCAAGCTTGCACTAAACTGCTCCTGTTGAGTTAGTGCAGATATAAGCATTGAGCCTGAGGCTCATGGTAGGGAAGAGAGTGAAAGGGTAAAACAAAGGACACACCTGTGTCTCTAAACAAATTCGTATTTGACAGAAGCTATTAACACTTCCAGCATAACATTGCAAACTTAACTGCAAATTCACCCAGTATATCTGTCTCAGAATATTTTTTATGTTACCATTTCAGTTAGGTCTGGATTTCTTTGTTCTTTTTCTCTGGTGATTTCTGTATGGACCTGTAAGGCCAGGTGGGAACCCTTTAAAAAGTGATCCTGACAAACCTGGAGACTCTCTTCTTAAAAGACAGCAATTATCTCCATTTTACTAATTCTTGATTCCACAGATTTCACTTCTTGTGGTAAGGACATTTAAATGATGCTTTTCTTTCCAGGGCTTTTTTGTAATACAGCTCTTAATTTAGGAAAATGAGGTATTTTTTCTTAATTGCTTTAAAAAAAATAGAGAAAACCACACAAGAATATGAAATGTCAGTTCCCATTCAGCACTCAGCCTAGTTGAGAGGCTGCATGCATAGCTACCTTGCATATACCTGTTCTTGCGAGATTCGTTGCTCCTTTATCAGTGAAATCAGCTTGAAAAATGTTCGACTTTGCTTCATTTTCACATACAAATCCACATTTTTTGAGACAAGTAAAAATACTGTTACTCATGTTAGTGGTCACACTTCATTAAAGCGAGATAACTAAGTAACAAGACATGTTTTGATGTCTGCTGGATGTAAACGTTTGCAATATGGTTTTTCAGTTCACACAAGTAAGTTCTTCCCCTACGCACTCAACATCCTAAAAGTCATAAACCTTTGTACCATGATATTCCTATTGCTACAATTGGATTTTAAGTTGGTTAAAAAGCATGTAAGTAGTCCCTTTTGGGACTACCCATATGAAGAGCCTAAAGAAATGCACTCATCTCTGTTGTAAGTCAATTATAACTCACACTAAATGTGTCTCTGTGGCAGAGGAGTGACCTAGCTGGTTTATGCATTGGATGGAAGTACATATTTTAAAAATCCACTTCTGCTTTTTTAAAGAAAATGATTAGCACTGATGCATAGAAGCCAGATTTTTGTCAAGTAGTGGACTCTGCCAGCTGCTCTGTTAATCAGTAATCTGTGGGTCTCCCTTTCACTCAAATGCTGATTTGAATTCTACAGACAGACCTTCTACCTTTGCCTATTATAATTCTGGATAGCTCTTCTCAGCATCACTAGGATTAAAATGAAGCAGAGAAAGTATTTGTTTACTTTTCACAAGCAGGTAATAGGCAATTCACTGTCACTGTGACAGTGTCATGCTTTGAGGTGATACAAGGTCTTTCCCTGAGGCAGATGTGTGTGCACTTGCACAGTTAACATGCCTTCTCTCCAGACATGCTGGTGTTTTCGAAAGAAACTCCTATGGTAAAAGTTTTGTGGACTTAGTGGAAGAAGGTTTATCTTACTGGTCTGATCATTTGGGAAAATGTAACAGTAGCATATTTTAGACAGATACACAAATTAACAATAATATTGTAGTTTTCTCTGAAATACCTGAGTTTTGTAAGTATCTGTGGCATAGTTAGTAAAGCAGATTTTATTTGGTTGATATGCTCTTCCACGTGGTCAAACTTGCTTCTCTCCTTTTTGTGCAGCATAAGTTGATGTGCCAATGCAGGGAAACAGTATAACCTTGTGGAAGAAGAACATAAGCTTAATCTGTAATAACGTGTAGAAAATTTTATAATTTTTGGTGTTGATGGTATATCTGTAATTACACATCTGTCATATAAGCAAACCAGGATCAAATCAATTAATATATATGTTATGCATGATAATGGCATATATTTATTTTCCTGATATTTTATTATTGTACTTTCCTGAGTCATGCCAAAAAGAAGACAATGAAAGATATTACTGTTAGCTGCTTGTAACTTCAGATACCCGTACTTAAATGTCTGCTATTGAGTATCTACTAACAGCAAACCTGAATATGATCTAGATAGAACTATGCCAAGGCATGGTTCATAAAATAGGAGTTCTTGGGTTATTCAGACTATATCTAGAGTTCCAGTGGGTTTAATGAACTCACTTTTGGATACAAAAAGTGATAGACATTATTAGAACATATTGTGTGTATTCAGATTTTGGGGGTATGTTGCAAGTTATTTGATATATGTAATAAGACTTGTCATAATAGTCATGTATTAAGTGGCAGCTAAAGTTCCCTGTGCAACCTGAATTAAAATTAAGAAACCTGTTGGAGGTCACAGATCAGAGCTGAAGTCCGAATCTTTGGAGTTTCTAGATCCTATTGCAGAATAGGGATTATTGCCTCTCAGAATTATTTCAAGATCATTTCAAGATCTGCTCTCTCCTTGAGAGCCATCCCTGTTGCATTCATGTGTCTGCAAAGATACCCCTCGGTGTCCCTCATTTCACATGGCAGCACAGAGCTCCCTAAGAAAGCACAGGGTCGGCATAGTCCTGGTACAGTTTGGATTGGAAACCACTGTTCTGGGCTGTTAGACCAAGGCATTACTTATTGAAATAAAATGTTATTAGTAAATTGAAATATTATCAATATTTATGAAATATCTTGGACTCACAAGGAAGAAATCCAAAGCTTTTAATTTCCCCCACCTCTTCAGAGGAAATTTGTATGCAAGCTGACTAATGCACTGAATTTCAGCAAATACAAATTAAAACCACTAAGTTATAAATGCCTGAGAAACAGAGTGCATAGTGGAAATGACAGATGCAGCACAGGAATGTTATAATAACTTAATATTAAAAATGCAGTAAAATCAGAAATGAGCACCTTCGTGTTTCAGAAGGAGATTATGACTAGATACATTGCTTTTCTAGACAAATCCCCTGCTATGTGGCAGCTGCAGCGCTAGCAGGTCTTTACATGCCCACAAGAGCAAGTGAGTTTTTAAAGAGGTAGTGCATTTGAAACTAGAAATCAGGGAATTTTTTTATTTTATATATCTTTATTACAAGCATTTGTAAAGTTTTGCTATCTACTCTAGTAGAGTTCCCTGGAACAGATGTCTAGCATGTGACAAATGTGTCTGATACCTTTCTTGGCCCTTCTCAAGTTGGGAACTCTTAAAAAAATCAGGTAGCAAAATGTATGTTCATTTATTTTAGGTGTTATGGTGATGTTAAATGCAGGTATTTTTCAGATGCCAGCATTTGAGAACTGTTATCCTTTTCATTCTATGAAAGCCTTGAGAAAGAAGAAAAAGCCATTTATTGAGAGACTTGTTAGTGTTGTTCAGAGGTATCCTTTTTTGTCTTCTACACTCTGTAACTGATTACAAGCACACAAATTTGGGGTTGTGGGTTTTTTTGCTGTCATGAAACACTCTTAAAGAAAGGATTTAGGAAACAAGGTAATAGGAGTTTTTTAAACTTCTTCATTCACATAAGGGGAAAATGTGTTTCAAGTTGTTACTTGCATTGTAATGCATGAATAATAAAATACTATCAAAACTATTAGTCAACTGACTACTTGCTAGTTTTATTGGATAGCAATAGATCAGAAGTGTGGTTGCATTTCAAATCACAAATAGGTACAATATTTATGACAATAAATACATTGAAAACAGTAGTCTTGCTATCCCTTAGACAATACTGCACAGTTTAATCCCAAGAGACGCAGAAATACAAGTATAATGGGATATGCTTGATAGGGAACGTACCTCCTGTATTTCCTACCAAAATTTAAATGTCATTTGAATAGTATCTTTCCTACTTGTCTGTGACTGATGTTAAAACTTTTATCTTTCATGTGAAGATGTTAAAACTCCCATCTGTAGCCAATAAAATAAATAATCTCTGATAATAGAAATAGAAAATGGGTAATAAATTTATGTTCATTAGTAATGAACAGAATTTAAATGTATAGGTCTCCAAGGACCAGAAAAATGTTTTTCTTTCGTCATTTCAAAAAGGCCTTATGTAATGGCAAAATTCCTGCATGAATAGGTGTAAAAAATCAGCTAATCAGAAAATCACACTAGTCAAATGAAATATTTTGCAGACAATATTTTTCTTCTTGGATTCTTGAATATATCATAAAGCAGTCTTAAAATTGTTGAAGAATCTGTGGTTTAGTAGCCTGTGTAAATTTAAAATCAATACTTCAGAATTATGTATCTCCTACTATGTGTAATAACAGAATTTTGGTTACAAACTTAGAGATGATAAATACTAAGAACATGTTAAAACTCTGGCACCTTTTTAACCTGTAAAACATCCTCACTGGTTACTGCAGATAGATTTTCATAATCAAGCAGTGGAGCATTTCTTGTAAGTTACAAGGTTAGAACTATTGCATGACGCATGTTAAGAATACAATGAAAAAAACCCATAAGCTGCTTGCTCTCACTTGTGGTAGACCAAGGTTGTGACAGGAACACAAGTTATGGGCTTACTTTTTCCAAAATATTTGCAGGAGAGGTGTAGGTGTATTGGCAAGCCCGGCACCCTGTTCACAGTGGCAGAAGCATCTGTTATTTCAGGGAAATAATTTTGGCTTCTGTTGTTTTAACTGAGTTCTGCTGCTGACACAGTTATATCTGTGGTAGAACATTTACTGGCATAAATGTTTGTTTAGAAATGTCATTAGGGTTTTTTTCTCCGTTTCTATTATGAAAACTGGTTATCATCATATGCATGTTTATCAATTTCTTACAGTTTTTAAAACAAATAATAATCTCTCAGGCGTAAATATGTTGCCACATGCAGAGGTATTGTCAAACCAGAGGTATTACCCTATCCTCCTTACATGTATTGAGTTTGCTGTAGGGGTGCTCCAGTGACTTAAAACAGGTGCTCGCAGAGAACATCTGGGCATGTTAAATTTTCTCCTGCATGCACTATCCCAGTTGTATACAGCCCTGAAAGTCTTAGCTCCATTATATTGGCTGGCATAGCTGGGATAGGCGTTGCTGACCGACTGTTTCAGATATGTTTGGTACAGGCATTACTCGCCTCTATTATGAAAACATTTTCTGGCAGGATTTGTCTGTGTTTGGTTTCTTTAAATCATTGTTTCAAAAAAAACCCCTTAAAAATCAAAACCAAGACAAATCCAAGTAGCTGGAACAAGGTGCTGTTTTAGAGATTGTGTAATTATTTGTAGCACAAGTGGGGCTGGCCTGTATTTGTGTGAAAATTGTTGGAATGTGTTTAAAATGAGAAGAAAACAGCAATATATCTGGAGGTTAAAACGTCTTCCCTGAATGTGGCTTACATTGAATATGATAATACGCTATGCATTCATTAATTTAATACAAAAACACCATCTATATAACAGAGATCAAAATAACTTCTGCATTTTCTTCATATTGAACGAAGTAGTTTCCAGATACCACACAGCAGAAAGAGCAAACGCCTCACACCACTTTTCCCCACCCCTAGGCTACCATTTCCTTTTGTATTCTCTCCTTACTGGGCAGAGTGATTTGTCACTAAGGGGCAGCTGACTGTGTATTTCTGAGCTGTGCTTAACTCCCTGATTGCATTTTGCTAACTCTGCTATCCGTTCTTAACAGTATGGAGGGATAACCCACAAGGGAGGTGCAGCCCAGCATACTTCATGCTGGAAGCTCACTTGAAATGGCCTCATGGCAGGGTGCTTTTTCCCACATACCTTGTTCTGAAATCTTCCCTAGTTTTCCTATCCCTTCTTGTTCATATCTGGTCTGATTTCTTAATTCTTTCTTTCTTTTCCCATGGACTTCTTTGTTTTCTTGGTTGGTCGGTGAGCTATGTTCTTTTGTTCCTCACCGCAGACTTGGTACTTCTTTACCATTTCACTGGAGCCGCTCTGCTTTTGGCTTTGGCTTATCTATGACTGCACTGAACCACTTAGTTCTGGTTTAGACTAGAAATATAAACTAAAAAAAAAAAAAAAAAAAAAAAAAACCGAAACAAACATCTTTTTGAACTAGGCATATTTTTGAAGCAATCTAATCTGGTTTAAAAGAAGAAGGATGTGGGGCACCTCGAGTTTTAGGGAGATGTGAGCATCAGTGTGTCCTCTCCTCTAGCTTGCCTCTCCATTTCTTTCTTTCTTCGTTGATAATCACTTTTTTGTTAATTTGGTTCAATCTCAGTGAAAACTTGAGGGACAGGCTCAATTCATTTTCAGAAAACCCCCTCAAACTGCATTTCAGTTCAGTGTCCTGCTGGAAAACAGACTAGTTCATAGGACTACAGAAATTCACATAGACCCCTGGCATGGGTGTAGTGCATGTCAGCAGACAGAGAGGACAAGTCATGTTTAGGCTGCCATGTGAGAGCTGTACATGCTGGCTTCAGCAAGAGCAGAACTGGATGCAGGATTAACTTTAAAGAAGTTTCTTGCTTCTTAATCCACAGTAGCTGCTGATGAGATGTTTGGTGCGTCTCCTTTTACCGTTACTGCTCTTTTGCTCAGACATGGCTTTTCCTAATCCAGAGTCAGTTTTGGTGTGGACAACAAGGTTGGAAAACATCGATTTAGAAAACGAAAAGTAGCTTACTCGCTATCTTGGGGAACCAGGACCTTGCCACTTCACACTGGAACTTGCATTTTTATTCTTTGCACTTTCAAATTGATGTGAGAGGAAGGATCAAATAATTCTCAAATTTCAGATAATTACTAAGTAACTTATTCTAAGATTTAATTTGCATCCTTACAGGAAAGCTATGAACCTTGCAATATTTCAATTAGTAATACTTTTTGACTTCAAAATGCTTTTGAATTGCCTGTGACCATATCTGAAGAGATACTGTGGATGTTATGACTAATTATGAGAACTGCATGTTAGCATTGTAACTGGCTAGCTTTGCCTTCCTCAAACAAAAGAAAGGATTTCTTGCAGAAAGTCTTTATCTGTGAGGAGCAATAATCATAAATGATTGGCATATATCTGAGCAGTTACAATCTTGGTATCCCAGTTCTAGAACTACTCTGTTATTACTTCCTTTTTTGCTTCAAAACCTGACTTAGAGCAATAGACTGACTTGCATAAAATAAAATAATGGGGCTTGTTTCCAAATGAATGTTGGTGATGTGCTGTAACATGAAAATGAACAACTGAACTTACCTTGTTCCCCAAATAACTGCAGTGCTGCATAGATTTGAACAAAACCCTCATACTTCAGTATCTTTGACGATATTGTTTTAAGGTGGCTTTCTTTTAGTTTCTACACAGCTATTTACTTGCTCGTAACTGCATTTCTAGCTTGTCATCCTCTGCTTCTAGTTGCTCTGCAAACATGCAGACTGCCCAAGACTTTAGACTTACCAGGCATTGTCCTGTTACTCTCTCCTGCAAGTTGGTAACATTAGTTAGGAATTAAGGTTCCCGCTTATGTCAAATTTTAGCAAAGACCCCACCTACACTGGCAGTCTAAGGAAAGCAAACCACAGGGTCTGATGGACAGACAAGTTCATCATTAACCCAGAGCTCCGGGGGCATAATTTTTGTAAGTGGAACAAGATTTTGTCAAGGATTCAAAGCCTTTTCGTTACACAGAGGTTCCCAATATGCGCGTAATAGATAGGATTTTCAATGTTTGTATTCAGGGACAGGAGAGCATAAAAGAGGAAAGTTGTTCCTGCCACTGTGACCCTAAATCTTGGGGTAGAGTAATTCCTTAAAACTGTAGCCAGTCTCGAGCCAGCAGTTCACTGCAGCAAAAAAACTTAATACAGAAAGAAACAGAAAGAGAGGAAGGAAGGGAGGGCAATGATGGGGAAAGGGCATAGTTTTCTGTTGGGTTAGCAAGTCAAATTAGTTCCCCATGCAGATAGATGGATAAAAAAGGGCAGAGAGGGGGAGGTGGGAATGACTTGCTAGAGCAGGTGGAAGGTAGGGTGGGGTGACCCCTTATTGGTGGCAGGCAATGTGAATAGCTCAGCCTTAAACTATTACTTCAGCTTCTGTAGCACTGACATCAAATACCTGTGATCTTTTAAAAACCTGCATCCTGTTTTGCATCTTTTTTAGCATTCAGCTGAAGTATTGGTGGTGGCAGACTGGCTTGAGTTTCTGCAGAGATGTGTGAGATTCTGTGCTCCACCTAAGTCTTCTATTCTTTAAGGAGTTTTCCTTGCACTTGGGATGTATGTAGGGCACAGATATATTAGTTAAACGTGTGCATCAGTGATTGCAGTATCAGTGAAAGTGAAGGTTTCAGTGCTGACTTGCAGTGTATTTGCCACTTATTTACTTGTTAGGATACCCAGTGGGATATGAGAGTGAAGTTGTCCCGCTCTTATTCGAGCCTCAGTATGCTTACTGTGCACATTTGTGCAATTGCTCTGAAGAAAAAATCCCTACAATAGTCCGTAAACCTGAGCAGCTGTAGTGACTTTCTCCACAGAAAAATGAAAGGATTCTATCCCAGACACCCTGTGAGTTTGCTGTCAGTGTCTTGCTGCAACTGCCAGCATAGTCCTGCCTGAAAAACATGCTGCAGTACAATCTGGGCTGCAGTTGCTCCTCTCCCCAAAGCTCTGCTGCTCATTCTCATTGCCCTCCTTCTCTCAGAGACTATTTACTTCTTACAAACACCTCTCAAACAGCTGCACAAGGTGCATGCAGGCAAGCACTTTTAAATGATACAGCTCCTTTAATAGCTAGTCTGCAGAGCAGAGTGAGCTGAGCTGCTTGATTTTCACAGAGCTGGATGTTTGCTCAGTTCTCTGTAGCATACCCCCCCTATGGAAAAGGACAGTTTGTAATCACTTCGGCAGAGCTAGATGCCATGTGGGCATCATACAGTATCCACCGTTGTTTACTCAGAGATGATGAAGTATTTTGAAAGAATGAGAATTTAATGGCCTGAATTTTATCCTGAAAAAAAACCCCAACAAACTAAACATAAAATGCTTTGCTCTCAATGTATGAGTCTCTTTACTGTTGGGCGCTCAGATTTAGTACTATGGTGATTTTATAATCTCTTGAACAAAACTGGGGAATGATGGGCAAAACTGGACGGTGAAGCAACCAATATTCATTGCTGAATTTTTTTAAGATTTTTTTTTTTTAATAAGCAGAAAGGTTTATATTGAGTCATCTCAGCTCTCTCTCTCCTACTGCTTCATTTGTGTGAGTTTGCAAAGATGGAGAGATGCCAAAATTCAAGGAGGAGGTCCCATGTAATCCTGTAGTGTGCCAGGGAGGAAAGGCTGGGCAGCAGGATTACATGTGCTCCTGATGCGTTCATTTATGGTAATGCAGCTTTGCCATTTGCCAACCAAATGGATACTTAAAAAAGGAGATTAATAGTGGAGAACATCAGCTCAAACCTACCATGGCTGTTTGAAATAAGGTTTATCTGATAAACAGTATTTCTGTAAGGTCATTCTGCGTTTTAGTTGTTTTACTGCAGGTTCTTGCTAATTGATTGGAAACTTGGCTTGTGAGGTCAGGTTTGTTCTGTGGTTTTGTTAAGAGTGGGAGCTCTTAGATGTGGTGTGAGGCTGTAGAGCCTTTTTAGGCAGCAAATCCCTGCTGTGTGACAGGGATATGCTTTTGATGTGCACCTGTAGCCCTGGGGGTAGGGACAGCACACGGCCTGTGGGCACTGCGCCTGTGCTGCTGCTGCTGGATCTTAAACTTGCTGGAGTTTTGAACAAGTGCAGGAGAGTCCCCATCTTCAGGTCCAGTTTGTTTCAAAACAGACAATGCCTGAAGAAGCAAATTTCTTAAGGTATCATTTAGCCTCAGCTCTTTAATTAGTTTTACTGACAGTAAAGGAGAAGTGAGTGTGGTATGTCAGCATACCAAACTAATTTTTGTTTCGAGAATGTATTATTAATAATATTAAGAAAGGCATTGAAATACCTGATGTGGATGCCTTTTCTGCAAACAGAAAGAGTATCTTTGGTGCAATATTTGCATTTCATAAGCTTTACTGAGATTCATATCAAGTGTAAAGAATATGATAAACTGTTTTGCAGAATTTAATAGGAGATAAACACCAGTTTTAGTGCATGGAGAGATGGCTGTTCAGTGATAAAGCTAAGATTACTATCAGCAGATAAAATTTTGTATCTTCCACAATACTCTTTGTTTCCCAAATTTAATATAAAATACTGTCAAAAAATGAACTTAAAATGTAACTTGATTCGACTCTGGGGGGGATGGTGGAATTAAGAAACAAGAAAAAGGTGTATTTTTTAAAACTTTTTTTTTTAAATTGTTCTTACTTAATTGTTAGTTTGTAGTGAACCATCCATTCTTTCTCAGTAGAACATAGGTATTAACTCTTGCTTTCAGTGGGATGAACAAGGGAACTTTATGTGTAGAAGTTAATTCTTAGTAAAATAGGAGATATTTGTAAAGAGAATAGATAATCCAGATAAACTGCAGGTTCACAGCAGCCTGCCATTTACTTATTCTTTGTTGAGAGTACATTAGGAAACCAGGCTAAATCAAACAAGTGTGCTTTCATTTCTGAGGCTTCATTCCAGGCTAACCTAGAGCATGAAAAATGCTGGTTGCCATTTCATGGAGTGAAGGTTGCCAGACCCACAAACTCTTCCCAGACCCTTTTGCTGGCGTACAGAGAGTTATTGGCAAGGCAGCATTTCAGAAATGCTCCCACATCCACTACGTGAAGCATTTAGTAAGTGCCAATGCCCCTTTAGATTTCTACATGATAACTTTTGGTGCCATTTTTTGTAACCAAGCCTAACGTTATCTGAGGAAGAATCTCACAAGTTCACTGTCACAATATTTTACTGTGCTGTAGGTGGTTTCAC
Organism: Chamaea fasciata; assembly: GCF_029207755.1. Classification (NCBI taxonomy): domain Eukaryota; kingdom Metazoa; phylum Chordata; class Aves; order Passeriformes; family Sylviidae; genus Chamaea; species Chamaea fasciata. Next base: position 32,803,487 of record NW_027094091.1, on the reverse strand, counting down.
TGCCAGTTCTTAGCAGCTTTGCAGAAGCAGACTTTGCCCTCCATTTTGAGAGGAATGCACCATCTCCTTGAAATGGCAGCTCTGGAATGGATCACTGGGTGTGTTGTCAAGCCATGTTTAAAAGGGAAATAAAAAAGGAGGGGGGTGGTCAGAAGTTTTCATAGGCTCAGAGTGGCCATATTGTACAGAAGGTGGCAGACCTCACCAGACAAACATTTCTTGAAGGCCTTTCCCCATCAGGAAAATCTTAAATTTTCCTGCCAGCACTTGGGATCGCCCAAGCAGTGTCTGTAACCACCTCAAGTCTGAGTGCCCTCAAAAGGCTTTGAATATTCCCCGTTTGTCCGTAGGAAATGCCTTTGTACAGCTTTAGTGCCTCCATGGGCCATGTTTTCGTTGTACACCAAGTGCTGCTGCTGTGACCCCAAATGGTGATGAAGAGTGTGAATCTCAGGCCCCACAGGTGCTCAGCAGTGCAGGCTTGTGAGGTTCGTTTTGACAAGAAACCTTCATTATTACACATTCTGAAATTATTTTGCATTTTAACCACATTAAGTGTTCATCTTACTGAGTTCAGCACTTTATGAAGCTAAATCTCCTAAAGCACGCTGTTGTGACATAAACCCACAGAGGGAGAATGCCTATCAGAGGGTGTCATCCTCAAGTGTTTGGTGAAGGCGTTTTTGCACGACTAAAGCGTTTTAGTACCCAGGTAAACAGAGTAATATGGGGAACTCTAGTCTTGTTGCTATTAACTGCCCTAATTGTAGCATGTTTAACAGTCAACAAATTTAGTGCTCCTTTATGAAGGGCTTGTAAGTGCAGTGACAGAAGGGTATGACTGAAAGATGGACTTATTTTGGGAAACCTAATTATAACAGCATCATTTTACTTCTCTATTATTGTTGTCCAATTTTGTCGTGCTCCTAGTGTTGCTATTAATGTCTTCCTAAATGTCAAATTCAGACTGCTGATGGTGATTATCTCATGTCATATTGCTAAATATATACAGGCTCTTGAGAATGTCTGATGTAAATGTTATGCCAGACCTTCTTCATATGCATATTAGAAGACTTCTTATGCTAAATACCTGCTATCAAATACATACCTAACTGTTTTCCTCAGTGGTACACAAAAAAAAATTGAGACCTTTTTTTTAGGAGTCCTCCTGCTATTGTATTATTTTAAATGATCTGTGATAGGAAAGATCTCACTTCTGATTGGTTGTGACACTGAATGATACTAAGTAAGAAATTTCAGATATATCTTCACTTTCAACTTAAAGCTGATGTCATTTTCTTGTAAATGTTTCTCTGAGAGATCTGAATGCATCCGACTGCCACTTAGTCAAATGACGAAAAGCAAAAAATGCCTGAAAGACATTCTCAGTAAAACTTTCTAATATATTAAAAAAAAAAAGTTCCTCCTTCTAGTCTGGTAAATTCAATACAGCTTCAGTTATTAATGTTAAATAACTTTTTATTTCTTTTTTCTGAGTAATTTTGGAAATGAAAAGTTACTTTAAGAAGTAGGTTCTTGGGTCTTTGAATTAGTTGGCTGTATGTGAATGAACACTTTCTGTATGCAACATAAGTTCTGTTGTTCAGTTTACTAGTTCTTGGAAGCACCTTTTGCAAAGTTTTTCTCTGATATATATTGAATTTCATGTGTTCAAGCTATTTGAAGTGTACAATATTTGTAATTTGGATCAATTACATGCTGTTGGAACTGCTCTTTAAATGCTTTTCTTTGTAAGAAATCACCTGTAGCTTCACTGTGCACCTGTTGCTTCACTGTGTAAATAAGATTGCAAACATAACTGAATAATTAGTTAGTATCTTGTTGCTACTGAAAATGGTTGCAAACGGCCGTGGAGATAACATGCCAAGGGAATAAGAATTCACCTTTATGATGATTTTGTGATGTTTCCAGTGGCCTTTAAATCTGCCATTATATTATTTTCACAGTTCAGAAGCAAGATCTTGAAATTTTAGAATTATAAATGTATTTATTATATTCCCCATATCTGTAAAAAAAAAACCAGTCTGAATTCTAGCACATGAATACATAATGGTGGGATTTCAAAGTGCCTACATCCTGTTAGAACAGCAAAGCTTTGGATATCAATTTTGAAGAAATGAGGGATGCCATTTGTTTTTATTAAGCTGGGATTTGAATGTTTGGAGAAAGCATTGGGGGAGGCATTTCTTCTGGAAATGGAAGTAATATTCCTCATTTGTGATGTTAAAAATGGGGTTTTTTTGCCATAGTTACAATCTTTAATAATAAACTTCGGAATATGGGCCTAAAACAAATATGCTTATTTTCCATTTCTACTTATAACTTTGGCTTTTTATTATTTTAATTTTCAGGGTGTTTTCTGTGTAACACCAAGACCAGAATTGAATATACTGCTCTCTAAATATGCCATTGTTTCTTTTTGATGGAAAGGGCAGTGTATTGATTACAGAATACTGAGGCATTGAAAACTCTTCATTCTATTATCAAGTCATAAGGGAAATTAGTGAGTGATGCTGCTCAGGCAAGGAACTTTGGAATAAAGTTAATTTTAACTATTTTAGCTGACCACAAAAAAAGACAAGAATAAAAGAACAAGCTTGTAATTCAGCCATTTCCTCCCTTTTTCTTAATTCAATGAGCATCTTTCCATTTTTTGTGCAGCTTTCCACTCTTGTCTGTTTGCTTAGTCACGTATTACAAATACCAAATCTGGGTTTAGGCCTGTCTTATATCCCAACCAACTTTCTTCACCACAGGAAACTTTAATTCTTTTTGTATTTTTCAGTGTCTGACCTTGGGGCATTTTGTATTATTTCTCTAATTATGCTTATGAAGTGACATTTGAGGAACCCTTAGGGACTACTGAGAAATATTCTTGTAAAGGTTGCTGTTTAGTATAGGATGTGGGAATAATTACTTTTTTTTATGGTGGGTTGTGTTTGTTTACAAGGCAATTGTATCCTACATTTAGTAAGGTAAAGCCGGTGCACTCTTCTTCCTGCAGTAATTGCTGACTTCCGGGATAGAATTAAGCCAAGAATTCAGTACAATTTATTTTAATTCAGGGTTATAATTTCAGTGCATTTTGTGTTCATGGTGAATACGATTATTCTTAAGTGTATTTGAGGTTACGGACAGCCTTATGAACTCAGCATTATAACTGTTCATTTTAATCCCTTGTGTTTCAGCATGAGGATGTTTTTGTTATGAGGGATTCTTGTAAGAAGTCCATGTGCTGAAGAAGATCAAGGTAGTGTGGAGAAACAGGCAAATAGAGAGATATGCAATTAGCAGAAAAATTAAAAAATTTTCTGAAGTGATATATATCCAGTAATAACAGAAAAAAAGGGAGAAAATTACAGTATATATTGAAAAAATGTGTAGATTGGCGAACAAAGTAAGAATAGTATTTCTCTGGAGAAAGTTGTCTAAGTCCTAAATTTTTTTAATAGTAGACTGGACACAGCACTGAGAAATTACATGTGTAAAAGCAAGGAGAGGAACGGGGTAATTTAGTGTCTTTCTACCTCTAACTTAGAGCTGTAGCCTCTATGTGAGATTCAGTTGAACATGGAAGCTGTGTCATAGATTTAAGTGCAGTATGCACTTCACCATGCCCTGAAATTTGAACCAGGAGCAGCTGAGCACAGGATGACCCTCTCTCACTTTGGGTAGATCAAATTAGGACATTCAGTAACCTCCTTACAGTAATTCAATATAAAAATTTTGGTTGCAAGTGGGGAGGACTGAACCTAATGGCAGGAAAGAAAGTGCATGCCTGAAACTTAGGAGAACCCTTTCACTAGGGCATATGGTGCAGTTGAGTATAAATATTATTTTCCTGGTTCATTTTTTTGAGTTGTCTAGTGCCAGTGCAGTCCTTGTCAAGCTTGCATTTTGTGGTGTGAAATACAGTCAGTGGCAGCTGCTATGTCCAGCAGGTAGGGTGCCAAGAGGACCCTCTCCATGCAGGTTGGATGGATCTACAGGCACGAGTGTCTGAAAATCCAGTCTTTTATCTTTCTGAGCATTCCCTTCCTTGCCAAGATTACACCTATGGCAGCCCCACAGAGATATTTGTTGCTGCTCTTGATATTGTTAATATTAAATATTAAAATTAAATATAAAATATTAATATTTTAGTAGTCACACAAGTCTCTACACATCTTTAGAACCTCTTTGCACTAAACACTTTGCAATCATGTAGAGGCACAGCCCTGTCATGAAGAGCTTGTAATATAAAACAAAGGATCTTTGAAAAACAGGGAAGGGTGACTCAAACACATACTTCTATAATATATTTTGATTTTATTTCATGTGTAAGACTCCAAATGTTCCTATTTTCTCTTCAGTCAAGCTGTTGGTTGGCTGATTTGGAAAGAAAAATGGCAAGTAGGTATGGATTTGCGTTTGATTGCCCTTCCCATACACTAAAGCATATTTCTGTAGCTCATAGAAGCTTGTTGCTTCACTTCTAAATTTTTAAAAAAATTATTTTAGATTCAATATTCAAAAATATAAAAGAGAATGAAATTTATAGGTCATATTCCTGGCTGCCCCTCTATTGTATTTTACTGTATAAGGAGCATCCCAGTGCTACAAATACGCGTTTTGTAGCTAAAGTTTACTGACTTCAGTCAAATTGGCAATAGTACAAATTGATTCCAGACTGAGGATCCAAATTTATTGTAACTGTTTCAAAACAGATGCTGATTCAAATTACTGCATTTAACAGCTAGAATTAAAATGCCACTGTCTAGTGGTAAAGCGTTGATTTGGATGACTTGGGGTGTGGAGTGAACTGCTCCAAGGGGAGCCTCTGCTGTGCCATTTGTGACTGTGCTGTACAGAAGAGGCAGTGGGGCAAAGGCACAAGGAAGAGGCCATTGCAATAGGATGGCCTTGAAAAGTATCATAGACTGGTGGGGTATGGCCTTGGAAGGACAGCAGAGACTGGCTTTCATTAGGACTTCGCCTACTTCTAAGGAGTACCTCAATGTACAGAGATGGGGAGAACCTCCTGCGTGGGCATCTGGCACAGCTGCTGCGTAGAGGTGGGTAGATGATTCACTTCTGCATTTTAGCTCTACTTGACTTTTGTTATTTAGCCCACAAAAATAATAATAGTGTGTGCTTCTGTGTGTGTGTGGCTTTGAAGGTTTTGTCTTGCTCTGTCTCCTTGCTTGGAATTCCCTGAAGAACTTCCCCTGCTCTATTAGAAAGTAAATCTTTCTGCACCATAAAATTAACAAGAATAGAGTTTGTTTCCTTTTGCATTTTTATGGCAGTGTCAAAAGTTTCTGACCAGGTTCCCTGGCTTGCTGGCAGGTGTGTGTGGTTTGTATTGCACTTCATCCTCTGCTCTTGGTCAGAAAGGGACCCAGTCCATCCATGCTGCTAGCTTTTCTGTGTGCTTTGTTGAGTGTCATGTTCACTTTCTCCCACTAACCTTAACCTCTCATATCAGTGCTATAAAAGCTGATAACTTCTTGAAGTGTTTCTGCTTTCTGGGAAACCTAAGTATGAAAAAGTGGTATTTTAAATACTGTGTCTTATTCTAGCTACTAGATATTTTCTACATGTTAGTATTTCAGACGCTGAATGGTTTTGAATGGTTTTTAGGTTTTTCTAATTATTTATCTTAATTAAAACAGACAGCTATATATAGCACTGCATAGTGACATCACCTTTTTCATGAAATGTATGTTAACATTTTGTATTCTGTGCTCAAGGATAATATCTTACTTCATGAAAACACTATTTAATGTTTAAGTGCTTTATTTATTTGTGGCTTCTAAGTATTACCTGTTTTATAATCTAGTTGTTTATGATAACATGAGACTATGGCATTTTTATGATGTTCTACATCGACTTCCATACATATGTTATTGCAAAATATAATTTCATGATCTCTGTTTTTACTTCCCTAGTCCTTCAAATAAATCGCTAAGGAAATAAGGTTTAATATTTAAACTGCCATGTTTTCAAACTGATATCTTCTCAAAGCAAAACAGTGTCATGGCCCCTCTGTCCAGCGAAGCAGTATGCCACACTAGCTCATCATGGTGTCACTCTTCTTCCACACTTCTTTGCTTTAGTTTCCAGGACTGGTTGTCATAATTTTATTAATTCTTAAGAATGTGCATGGTCCAATCTCTCTGGCTCTTTTCATCACTCCTGTTATTATAATGTTACACAATTCTGTGGTGTCCTTTATGTGTTTCCATGTATTCTTCTCATCTCCAAATCAACTAGAGTTGCTGAGCCCTACAGAGTATGGCAGAGCTCACTGGAAACCTGTCACACCGTTGTAGCTCTTAAGACACAGTGTGTTGATTTGCCTCAAAATTATTTGCATCTTGGGTTATTGCCCGTTTCATTTTCTTGCTGGTGGAGGCTTCCTCCAGCCCCTTCCACACTCCTGTCAGTAGGTGAATGTTGTGTTCATGTCTTCCTTATTAGCTTGAATGGGGAGCTGTAAAACAGTTCAAGTGAACTTTTTGCTCTTGACAGTCTCTCAGTCACTAGTGCCCTAAGGGTTTTTGTTTCCCTTTTCAGAGTTAATCAGAAACATAAAGGCTATTTTGTCTTGAGACCTACAAGCTCTGAAAAGCAACCAAGGATCAGCACAAATCCAAACTTCTTATGGCACACAAGCTGTGGTCATCTCAATAATATTTATCTAAGCTCTCTTTTTTCTTTCTGCACCTGCCATGTTTCTCAGAAGGGACAGGGTACCTTATCACCACATCTACTTGTTCGTATGCCCCTTTGTGAAGTTGCAATGGGAAGCTCAACCTTTTTTAGTGAGTCAGACATAGAAAAATTCCTGTTAGTTTAAGCATTTTTCACTTTTCCAGGAAAATCTTATGGGTGTGAGCTCTTTTATGTTCTGTTTGCCTAAGTACGGCAAACTTTTGTGGTACCTTAAACCCTGTGGGGTTTTTTTCTGGTGTTTCGGGGGTTTTTTTGTTTTGTTTTGGGGTTTTTTTTGGGGGGGGTTGGTTTTTTTTTTTTTTTTTTGTTCTTGAACTCTTTGGTTTGATTTGGGTGTTTTGTTATGGGGGAGGTTGTTGTTAGCTTTCTAGTCTGCATCATTAATACGGTTTAAACATGTACATAATGAGATATTTCCTTTTTGCAGTCTTATTTCTTTCCTGAATAAAGGATTTCAATCTTGGGAAATTTATACCTGATTTTGTACTTGTCTGTGCGTCTGGAACTGCATGCAGGTTTCTGTACTCTTCACATTGTGTTCTTGCTGTTGAGCATCATTGCAGCCTTGACTGTTGCCAGTGAGTGCATGGCTCTTTTGCCATCTGGGTCACTGTGTGTTTGAAAAGTACCAAACTTCAGTATATCCCAAAGAATATTTTCTGACCCAAATGGAGGAATGAAAGTACAGGCCTTGGACCTTGACTGCAAAAAGGAGCTAAATTTGTCTACCAGCAAGACCTATATGTACTTTGGATTTTTTTTTAACTTGTTCCCATAGGGTGAAATATTCAGATTGTTTTCTGTATTACTTAGCTTTTCAGGGTAAAAGATTTGCTCTATTTTTCTATGTTACTGTGCATTGGAACATCTGGCTTTGCATAAGCTATTGTTTTATGTATTTATGGACTTTTCTAGTTTTGTTTTAGGAAGCTTATAAAAATTTTAGAGAACGTGTATGCAGAGCTCAGTATACAACCACGGCATCTTATGAGGCAAACTCCAGATTAATGAAGCTTTCTCATGCTTCTGTTTCTTTGATATTGTCAAGAGGATTGCTGGCTGCTCCCTTCTGTATGTTGACATGAACATTTGTATTTTGATAATATTCTGTCCAAGGTCTGGTCCCTGCAACAAGTCTTTCCCAGCATTCCTTTTATCCTCTACCTTTGAAATACTGTGTTTCACTTTGTGGTGGTATCCTGAATATGGCTGTTGAACCTCTCTGCTAAGCTACAAGTACAAAAATTTGATCATATTTTTATCTAACATCTCTGTGCTTCAAACTTCTATCTTGATGCATAGCAACTATTAAGTAACACAACTATTAGGCAACTGCACTTAAAATCTCGCTAACATTGCTACTAGCATTAACTTTTTATTGTTTTCTCAAGTTTGGCCAAAATATGACTATTTCTGTCTTAAGATGACATTTTCTTGTGTATGACTGATTGTTTGACATCTTTTTTTAAATTAATTTCAAATTGAATTAATTTATTTTAGTCTGAGGAATGATAGTCTGCTTTCTATAAATTCCGTGAGTAGCTTATCTCAGAAATTCACAGTGAAATGCTAGTAGATGAGATGATTTCTCTGAGTAAGCTAAAATAAGTTGAATAGAGGAATATCCTTGTCAAAGAAACCTGAGAGAAAATTTTATATCTGAAATCGTGAAAGACAGTTTCAGATGTCAGCTATTTTGAAGAAAATAAAAAGTTGAGGCCAGAAAATAAAGAAAACAAGCATCAGCAGTTGTTATCATAAAACCTTGTGCGTGATTCTGCTTTTTTCCTTCCCTCTCATGTGTTGGGAATGTTGACACTGGGCATAATACAAAAATTTTACAGGAGTCTTACCAGAATCTTTACCAATGCTGAAAATGTAGTGCACAAGTCATTAAATTCTCTGATTTGGTGGCAGGTGGGTGAAATTAAATTAACAGGACTTCAAAATATGCTTGAACTTAAGGCTAGGAGTGAATTAGGTTTTGTGTTTTAGGCACAGCAGACTTGAATGGCTCCTTTGAAGGAATCCTACCCTAGAGGGCTTGGCAACTTCATGCTCATTAAAAGTAAGAATCATAACTTGACCTTTGGCAAGAGATTCTGTGTGTGTTTGACTGTGTTTAGATGAGGCAAATAAACGCAGTGCACTAGATGCTGGTGCAATTCATGTGGGGTAATGAAAGAAAAACTTGTTTCCTTCTACGTAAAGACATTTTCACTTCCAGCGTCGCTGCTACACATTCAAGGGCACTGACGTAGAAAAGAGTGGCATTACCAGAGTCAGCAAGACCTCAGGGACCATTGTTATTTTAACTAGTGCGACAGAAACATGCTCTGAACAAGGTAAGAGGGCAGCAGTCTGGAAACTTGCCCTAGCTGCCCCTTTCTCAGCCGCACAGTCACTAGCGGGAAGTGTCACCGACACGACTTGGTGGCAGCCTTTCCAGTGCTGGATGGCTGCAGGCAGCTCTAATTATTTGTTGAAGTCTGCTGATAGCACAGCAGGTAGTGTCCCATAACAGTGCCGCTCAACTTCACAATTTGCTTCCTGCTCAGAGGTGAGAAGGGCTATTGAACAAGAGCTGGAGGATTATTGGAGGTGTTGAGAGGAGCTGCTGCCTAGAGGGATGACTGTTTTGTAAAAGTGTTTTATTTTGAAAGCACATTTTAGCAACCATTTCCGTATTAACTTCACAAAATATTTGAAGCTGTATCTGCTTTTCGGGTAGAAAATGTCTATAAAGTAATTTCAAGATATTTACCAAACCTTTGTGGGTTTTCCTGTTCTTTCTTTGTCCTCTTTTCATGTTCCAAATTGCATTTTCTTGGAATTAAATAATAATGGGCCTGTTTTGTCAAAACTCCTTAGCCACTGGAGTTTTACAGCCCAAAGAGAGTGTTGGAGTCTTCTAGCAGTACATTGAATTTCTTGTCTGATAATTCTCAGGAACAGAAGTAAGATTTCAGTTGCTAAAATCCCAGCTGCCATAGTCAGGTAATTACTGAGAAAAAATTTTCTTAATGTATGGGAAGTGGTGACTGAATGTACCCTAATTTTCAAGTACAAGTAAGTTTAGAGAATGCCTCATATAATATGGATATCTGCTGCTCTTATATAATCTTTAGCTTTATATAACAGTTTTTGTGATGTTATTTCATCTCCCTCATGAATTTGTGAGAAAATTTGGAAGCTTTTGTTCTGCTGGAATTTATAATTGAGTTTTCACAGCTATATCTTAATTTTATTGTCTTCCCCTTTTTTTCTGCCTTTTTCTCACTTTCCTATTCTGCTGTATGCACACAGTCATTACATAAACAGAATTTATGGTATTTTGTAGTATATCTACACCATGGTGTGCATAATACCACAAACAAAGTAACAAAAAGTCAGATGGTGTTTTTAGATGGTGTCACACAAAAAATTACTGCAGACATTAAATAGTAACATTGTTATGTGCCTCTGATCTTGACAGATACTTGGTCATAATTGTAGCCTGCCTGCAAAGATTTTGTATCTCATATTAAGGAAATAAAATGTGGCATGATCATCAGTGCATATGAAGTTCTTTTGTTTGTTTTAACACTGTTAATACTTGTTAGCATAAACTTTGGTACTTACCAGTTTGTAAATATTTTTTTAATTCTGGTGAAAATTAGCCACGTATTAATTTTTGCATTCTTGCAAAAAATAAAAAAATATATTATATCTGATTTTGGCATGGGATAATATTCAGTTCTAGGTTATTTTGCTGACTCATTTGCAGATGACTTCTGACTTTGGGTGTACTGTTTAGTTTTTCACTCTCCCAAGGCTTAGGCAAGCAGCCCCAACCCTCAGTTTCTCTACGGTCACTGACAGTGCTCTCTGTAGGATGGCAGGGACGCACTCTGTCTTTCTGTCATTTTGAGGTCCTACAGATTTCGCATTTAGCACTGTCTTAAGTGTCACAGCTTTTATTAGGAGGAGAAGGATTTCTTTGAATAATTAAAAAGGGTCATGTTTCCTCTCCTGGTGCTGATTTGAATGAGCAGGGGACTGTGCTGAACTGTGTCATTGGCGGTGAAGTCTGCAGTCACACAAGTACTGCTGGCAGCTGCAGAGCCATGTAAGAGACTTCTGCTGCCAGCTGCTTGTCCAAGCCTTCCTTTGTGTGTGCCAGCTAAGAGCCCAGGTAGCTGCTCCCTAACCCAGACCTGAACGTCCAAACGCTTCCTCATGCATTTCTGATAACAAAGCCTTTTTAGCCTGAGATTTTGACATTGGGAGTTAGGAAACGAGTGTGGTGGTGTTATGTTTAGGGGTGTTGTTCCCTGCCCCCCTTTGCCAACTCCCGGGGCATCGAGCAGCTGGGAGCCATGACCTCTTCACCCCACTCAGATGCATCCAGGGCAATACATCTGCCGATGGCCTCAGGCAGTCAGAGCTTTCTTACTGACTTGAGAGCCTCAAGGGATTTTGGTCAGTCTCATTTGTGGGTAGCGAATGGCCTGGAGATGCATTATATTCAGTGAGAGTAAGATAAAGATAATGCTAAGATGTTCAGTAGCAGAACTCAGGAAGCTCTTGCAGTTTTGCTGGTGAAAACTTGGAGCTCTGTGAGTTCTCGTGCACATAAGGTAGGGGGTTTTTGCACTGAGGTGCAGGAATTCGCATTGTAAGCATATGCAAGTTTTTTATCCCAGTTTTTGAATCCCAGTCCTACCAGGTGTCTAAGTAGTGTCTTAACTGTGATATAACTGTGTGCCTGAGGTATATACTTCTAAGCAGACTATGCTACAATTCATTTTCCCCTTCTTCATTACAATTTGAAGTGTGTTACATGTTTATCAGGCAACAGAAATAATCTGCATAGCTATTCTGAATAGCACTAAAGAAAAAGGAGCCTTAATGTTTCAGGAGGAATACTTCCATTCCAAATCAGGACAAAATAGAAATCCTCAAAATTGTTATGATTGGCAATACCAAAAAAACCCCAACAAAAAATTTCACTATAGTTCCTTAGAAACATTTCCCAAAGATAGTTTTAAAATTCTTTGTTGAAACTATATAAAATGACATGTAATGCTGATTGGATTACATTTACAATCAATGTATTTTAAATAGGCAAATAGGAGCATATCTGAGATATTTCAGACTGATAACTGAGGAATGCTTTGGACTGCACGGCTTTGTAGCACCTCCAGAAAGCTTTGTAAGTGAAGTGACTCCTCCAAAGACAAGGAGCTCTTGCGGATAGTACTTAGGACTTTTAAATCCCTTCTGGAAAGCGGGTTTTGATGCAAAAACCAAGACAGGAGTGTGGCAATGCCATTCTTTTAATATAGGGACACTTCAAAATACACACTGTATAAAGTTGCAGATTTAAAAAATACTGTTTAAGAATATGTGATGTTGGGTTGATTGGCACAGAAATGGATCCATACTGAAAAGAAAGCATATTTATTATTGTTGCATAACTGAAACTCAATAATTGGGGTTTTTTCCCTTCACTTTGCTCCTCCATTTTTTTTTACTCTGATTTATAAGTGTTCTAAGTACAGTAATATAAAATTGTAGTAAATGCAGCTAAAGTGAAATGTCTCTTCTTAAAGCAGGCAACATAGATTTAGCATCACTTCTCCCATCTTTGTTTTGGACTGTAACAAAGCAAAACCAGTTCCTTCTTTCCTGGCTGTTGCAGAGTACCTTTAACAAGATGATTTTACGTGAGAGGTGCATGCTTGCTTGTTACCTTCAGAAACCACAACTGAATGCTGAGGTGAAAAGAAGGATTCTTATCCATTCATTTCGTATATTTGTCAGTTAGAGTGTCTCCCCTCGTAATACTTAGATGAGTGCTTAGAGAGGTCACAGTATACTGAGTTTCAAAGGTTGAAACCAAATTTATGTCAGCGTGTGTTTGCATCCATGTAGGGAATCATTTTGATACTTTAGGAGGGAATTGCAAGTAGGAGGATAACAGTGTATGATTTCTTCTTGTATACCAAAGCATAAAAACAAAAGCTTTTTCCACACATTTTCATATAATACATCAGATTATTAATCTAAATTCTGTTTCACTGAAAAAAAAAAAGAGAAACAGGGAAAAGAGGAAAAGGCATTTCTGCTGAAGCTGCTCTCTGAAGGGATGGTATTGCTGCAATTTCATATTCAAGTTCTTAGCGGTGCCCATCAGTGGTTTTTAGGTCTACTGAGCCTGCAGTAATAGTCATTTTATCCAGTACTGGCACTATCTGACAGGCTTATGGTATGGCAGCAGCCAGTGGCTTCTTGTGGCTTCAGGGAACAATCTTAGTGTAGCAGCATTCACCAGGATTGCCATGCACCTGTGCTGCAGGAGCCAGTGTCAGCCTGAGCCATGGCTGAAACTTCTTTTTCCCCTCACTTGCAGAATATTGGTCACTATTAAAAATAATAATTTTCAGGTAAGAAAATGTAAAGTATGGGGGTTTTTTAATAAAATTATAAGCTTCATGTTTTGTTTTAATACCCAGCTTCTTTGCTGACCGTGTAACAGAGAACAATTTGTTCTTCACTTTAACAAGACACATCTGTGTCTTTTCCATATGAGGCAGTGCTGATCGAGCTAATCTGAACCTTTGTTTTCAGTTTTAACAACTTGGCCACACACACCTTTGTGTGTTGGTAGGAGTTGTTGTGATAACTCCCTGGCATTAAAAAGGCGAGAAGGAAGTGGGTCCATCTAGACCTGTGTCTCTGCTTCTCTAGTTGAACAGAGCCCCTGTCTATATGCCTTATTGCTTCTGGGATTTTAATGACAGTCAAATAGTTCTGTTTAACAGCATTTTTCTCATGCATAAAATTTCTATGAATTAAAATTATTCTTCAGTCTTTAGGCTGTATTTTTTCACCAGAGAAAGTAAAGCAAACAGTGAACTTCACAGCAAAGCAAATCCTGTCAGAATGAAGGGCTACGGACTAAAGGAAGATTTAAATCCTGAATAACTACCACTGCTTTCAAACTAAAAAATTTCAAAAATTCACTATACCTAGTCACAAGAGCAGTGTTTAGGAATTTTCCCTAGTGCTGCAAATAGTTTGCTAGTCCATGCAAATCCAGATCTTCAGCAAATGGCTTGAGGAAATAAGTGGAGAATTCAAAGTGCTAAGCTTTAAAACAGGCAGCAGTGGTGGGTTTGGGGAAGGAAAGGACAGGAGGGTTTCTGTTTTGTGTTGAAATTTTTATTTTATTTTTTCAAAATGCATTGACAAAGTGAAGGAAATGACATAGAGTCAGTATGTCTGCAAATGGCTACAGCCGTGTGTAACCCACTGAATGAAATGGAGTTCCCTGCAGGCACAGAGGTCTGGCCACATGGAAGAAGATGTGGGATTGACTCTTAGTTAGATTTGGAATATTAATTTTTTTTTTTAATTTTTAGATTATAAATTTTTTTGTTCACTGTATTTTTTTAGTTTTCTTTGTGCTCACACCCGCATTTCCCGGGATTCCTTTCTCCTCTTTCTAAGTTAGAATGCACTGTTACCCAGTCTTGTGAACAAAGCTACAATTACCTTGCTAGAAGGGGGTAATCTTTGTGAGCATACATGCTCAGATCTTTGCATGTAAGCAAAGGTGAAGCAGGGAGGCTCACATATGAAAACAGAAATTTTACTAATGATTTCTGAGAGCAATATAGCTTTCTTCTGATTATCCAGTATTTTTTATTCTGATTATTGTGTTAAGAAATTTTATTAGAAGTTGAAGAGCTGAGTGGAATATGGGATGTGTTCATATATAAAACAGGATCTCAGATCTGTCTGCAGAATAGAGGAGGAATTGTTCTGCTTATGATTGAGGCAGTACTGTTTTTGAGGCTTTTTATTTCCATTCTTTTTCCTAGATTTATGCCTGACTTTTATAGTCTGGAAAGCTATTTTTTCTTTTCAGCTGCACTTTTTAAAAGAATAATTTGTTAAAGCCTTGAAGAACTTGTGTTTTATACATTTACAGTCCATTCAACAGAAACCAACATAAAATATTTTCTGACGAGACTATACCTAAGATGGTAAATCCAAACTAATGAGACCTTGAAAGTAAACTGTTCTGTTCTGGCTTGCTGGACTAAAGGAGACGAATGAACAGAACCAGGCAGGCTTTTTAGCCTGCTGAAGAAAAAAAAGGTAATCTATTTTTTTCAAGCTTTGTCATCTTGTCTGGTCATATGGTAAAGCAGCCTTGCTGAAAGGCTCATGCTTCCTTTGCTTTCTCAAATGGATAAGTATCTGGCAAAGAAACGTGTGGCTTAAAAAAAAAAAAAAGCTCCATTGGTGATATTAATGAAGCCAAAAACAATTGATGGCTAATCTTATCAAATATACCGACTTCCAGAAGTATAATTGAAATTTAGAAATAGCAACCAACATAGTGCTTAAGTAGTATACTGTTTCAGTTTGGTTTCTTTTGGTGTTTTAATGGATATCTGTATCTCCTTCAACATTTTGCCAATTTGACAGTATGATCGAGTAGTGTAGGAATGTGCAGGGCCAGACGCAGATTTTTTTTTTCTGAGCACAGTCCCAGTATAATAGTTTGTAGTCTATAAATGTCTTTTCTGCCCAACACATCAGAGACATGTTTTTTTCAAACAAGAGGTTTGTGTTTCAAATTTGTATTTTAATTTAAATGCAGCAAGATGGAATGTCTTGGAGAGAGCAGAAACACTTTATCCTTCTCTGATTGTGAAGGGGAGAAAGGAAAGCTTATTATTTAATCAGACGTATTTTTAGCAGGCTTCCATAATTGGCATGAGACCCTCAATCTAAGTACTTGTTTTATAATGGAGATGAGCCGATCCTTTCATGTTCACTGGTTAGCTGGAACACAATTTCAGTTCACACAAAGCTTTGATACCCTCTCCTTTAGGGGCTAGTGCCTAAACATGGTTCAAGTCTCTAATATTATCAATTCTTAAAAGAAATTACATGCTTATTTATTGTAATAATTGCACTACACTACATAATTCCACTATTCTGGTTTGAATTTTTAAATTAATTTTATTTCCCTGTTTTCATGTGGAATCATTAATTTAATTTAATTTAATTAATTTAATTAAATTTAGTTTAATTTATAAATCCTGATACATGGCTACCTTGGTGCTGCTTCTCCCCACATTGCTACTCTGAGTAGATCCAATTAATCTTGTAATAATTTGGTGTAGAGGTACCCAAGCTACTGCCCCAATCCAAAGTAATGCATCCATATGAGCTCACGCCAGTGCCTGGGGTATTCAGAAGCAAGGCTTAGTAGCCTGTGCCCAGTACTGCAGTGGCGTGCTTAAACTGCAGTTTAAACTGATCCCAAGATGCAAAGTACTGCTTGCAGATTTGGCATTGTGAGGAATTGTAGAAATACACTGGCTCACTCAAACAGCATTTTTTTAACCGTTTGTGCCACAGCCCTGTGTAATGTAGAAATGATCAAATGTCTGATAGTTCAGACAATTGTTGCCTCTTGAGAACATTCACCTCCATTTTAATATTTAATTCAAGAGCATATAAATATGAAAACCTTCCCAGCTGTGGTCCAAAATCACTGGGTTTTGATTGAGAATCTGAGCTGTACTCTGCTAAAGAAACTGTAATGTGTATTTATATTCTAAAAGATTAATCTTGTAAACCAGAAGTTCCACAGGAAAGTGTCGTTTCTTGATGTCTGGCTGAAATAAGTGAAGCCCGTGGCTGTGTGTTCATTGTGCATTCCTAATAAGAAGCTCCATATTCACTGTCAGACTTAATTAACGTGGTTTGAGAAGTGTCTTACAGGTTAGTTTTGAATCAGTGTTCATCTGTCAGCTAGTACAGTTGTCTCCTGCTTACTTCTCAACCTTTTAATCAAAACCAGCTCAGGCAGAGTAATCAGATACTGTGGGTGATAGTGACTCAGGAAACCCTCCCAAACTTTAAGCCTTCTCAGGTGCTTTAGCAAAGAGAAACATCTGCACCTCCGTTGGGTCTCTGAGGTTTGGAGAAGGGCTATTTGACTTCAGTACAACAATGAATAAAACAGAAGCACTGGGAGTTACTGGTGCATGGGGCTTTCTGGTTTTGTGGGTGCTTTTTTCTTGTTTGGGGCAGGTTTTTTCGGAATAAAATGTCATCAAATTTCACTCCAGTTCTTTATGTGGAGTGGCACCTTCTGTCTTGCTGAACAGCCCCTTTTACTTTGAGCCACTGCTCCTACCTAGATATATGGATTATAACTGGACAGTTGTGTGTCCAACTTCAGCAAATATTGTCAGTAGAATTTTTCCAGGCTTAATGCTTCTTAATGTCAAGCCACAAGGCTTTTTGTCTCAGCTTCCCAACTCGGCCCAGTGGGAGACTGACCAAAATAACTATTCTGAACTAGATGTTTGCTGCCTTCTCTGATACCTAAGAATTCTGAAGTGGCAAATCACCCTCTTTGCTTTGAGACTTAATATGTAATCTCATTGTCTGTGTGGGGAAGGGGAGCCGGGGGGTGGTTTATTTAGGTTTTTAATTAAGGGAAGAAAGTTATAGTACCGATCATAGGGCAAAAATACTTTCAGCCAGATTTGTGTGCTTTAATCTAAAGTAATGCACCAGAAGTAATAAAAGATTAAATGGGCATAAACTTTAATGTCAGATTTATTAGTCATTAAGAACTTTCAGGTATGCTGTAATCATTAATTCAGTTCTTGGTTCATTAAAAAAATGTAGTTGTTTAATTTGCAATAGGAATGGAACTTAAGAATTATTTTGTTAGTTGCTAAACTTTTGAGTGTGTATCACAGGTGCCATTAAGAATTTTCAAATACAGCCTTTTTTACAAAGCACAGTCACTCTTGTATTTAAAAGTTCTTTTTCACAAATAAAAAGTGCCACTAAAACACCTGCATCAAGAGCACTGTACTAGCCATGGATTTCTGTCTGCCTGAGAGCAGATTCCCACTTTCCCTCTCTCCCACACACCCTGGCATGACACAGCGATATGTCCAGTACAATTTTTTTTTCTGAAGATTTTGCAAATGACCTTTTTATGAAAATACCAAAGTAAACTTACTGAGGACTGATGTTCAAATTACTCTGGTTTTGAATAATGTCTTGACAAAACATCTTTACCAGGAGTTCCTCTGGGTTTCTCCTATGTTTTACTCTCTAGCTATTGAAGGGTAAATAACTGAATATTCAATGTAATCAGCTGGGTGTTCCATTCAGGTAATCATTCGATCAGTACAGTCACATAGGTATTTTGGAAGATTTTGTGTTTATTATGAGAGAATGTACAATAAAGAGATGATCAAACAATATTTTTTTGAGCTGATGCAAAAAAAAAAGTTTTTATCAGGTACAGGCATTTCCTAGTACATCATTGTTTAGAAATCCAGAATACCTCTTGAGTGATCCGAGCTGAAATATGAGACCTGAATTCAGAGCTAAAATACCTAGGCTTTCAAGACTTACATAACTAATTTAGTTTTAGTGCAGTGATTTAATAGATTTTTATAATGTATTGATCTGACCATTAAGTTGTACCCACACACACAAATCCCTTTCTTCCATGTTTAAAGTAAATTTTAATGAGGAAGAGTTTGTGAAGGTACAGGAGAGTTGTGTTGATTCTAACACCCTCTATTTAAAAGCAGTTTCTCAGACAGGTAATCCACAGCAGGTAGAACATGCCCATACATTTGGTATTAAGAAAAACCAGAGTGTTTTCATGGTACGTTGCAGCCACAGTGTCTTGGAGATGGAAATAGTCACACAACTGCCAAAAAACCCCAACTTTGAGTGAAACAACGCTTGTGTTTGATTTCAGTATGTCTCTTGGAATTTCTGTAAACTTCAGGAATCTTATTTTTAGAGTGCCATTATTTCAAATTTCTGTATTGTTTTGAGTTTGATCTTCAAAGAAATACATACAAAGAAATATGATCCATGTATATACATATATGAGTATTCTTATTGATTTATGTGGTTACAAATATAAAATATTCATACTTTAATAGAAACTAAAAATAGTCTTTATTGAGTTAAGTTGTGAATGTGGACACCAGGCTGCAGAAATGATTGATGGTTTTCTTACCACATGTAATAGCCTAACAGGATTTCACAAAACCTTTGTTCACACACTTAAAAATTACCAGAGCATTTCCTTAAACTGAAGAGTGGATAGTATAACCTTAACTGCTGCTTCAGAGACATTGTCCTAAATGTTGCTTCAAAAAACAGGTGTGGAATTTAAGGACTTTTAAAAATTTTGCTTTTATAAATGAGCACTGTAGATAGCAGTTGTATATAGAACTGATACATGTGTTGTGTTCATTTTTGTTGGGGCTTTTTAAACAAAGGACGTTGGAAGTAAGTTTAATTATAAATTAAAATTCTGTTGTATTTTTTTGTTTCTGTCTGAAAATTACCTGCGGGTATATTAAGGAACAGTCACAGTCAGATTTCACCATTTATTTCATAGCCTCCTAAAGTCTGCACTGCTGCCTTTTCCTGTTAAGGTCCCTGCCAGTTGTCACTATTGCTTCTTTGCCCTGTAGTTCACTGGGGTGAACTCTGCAGCTCACACATGATGTTGTGCATCCCCTCTGATGTGGTTACTTTAGCTGTGTTGTAGCGTTGTATCGAGTGAAACCCTTAAAATGCAAATCCCGTGGCCACTGGGTCCTTGGCAGTGGCTGCTCCACCCAGCAGAGCTGCTGTTTCTGGCAAACTTTGCTTTACAGTGTGCCTTGTAGCCGTGGTCTCTGAGCCCTGTGTGCCTGCTGGGGTACCTGCTCTCCTACTACACCAAAGTGCTTCTCTGCTCCTCCACACAATTGAGATCCTGGGAAGAAGAGTTTGAGATGGGACTGTTTAAACTGGGTACCAGTAAATCATGTCATTTGTAGAAGAGGTATATTCATGTTGCATGTTGTGATCACAGTAATTGAGGAATATACTATTATTCTGTTGTGGGTAGCACCCTCCTGGTATTTCTTCCCTACCCCTCCCTTTTCTCAGGCTTGTTAATCCTCAGGAGTGGAATTATTCATGGTCAATGTACTTACTCCTGTATCACCCCAGTAATTTACTACAACTTCTCTGTCCCTTGTTCCCCTTTGATTGGCCTCTCCATGTAGTCATATAGCACATAATACAAAGATGGATTATATGGCATTCTCTGCTGAGGAAAATCAACACATAGAACAGGCTGACTGCCAAGATGCTCATAATTAAACTGTTGCTATGGACAGGATTACATCAGTGTTTCTATCAATCATTTGCTGCAGTTTTGTGGCTATTTGTATTTGGATTTTTTTTTTCAGGTCTTAGGTTTTATCGTCCTTTTTACTTAGTTTTCAGTTGAAGTGTTGCAGCTTATAAAGGGAGATGAAAAAAAAAATCATTGGAAGATGTAGGGAAAAAAAGAGAAACCATTTTTATCATTCAGAGATTGTGTTTGAAGCCAGTATCTTTGTGAGGTGTTCACGGTATTTCAGCTATTACAAATGGCCAGATGCAGTCATTTCCATTCAGTGGTCATCATACTGTTGTGACCTAAGAGTCTGATGCAAAACTGCCATGATGTCATAACAGTCTGTACGGCCAGAATGTTAGAAGTTTACTTAAAGTGCTGAAAATTCAATAAAACAGCAGGTGTAATAGAAAAACAGCAGCAAAGCAGTTAAACTTTGCGTTCTTCTTCTGTCCCCCATCCCTTCTGATTCATGTGCAGTAAGTTGTGAGATGATGGACTCATGACAGAATAGCATGAAGTATACTGATGGATTGGAACAGAGCTTGCTTGCTTGTGCTTCACCTGCTGTTATCCCCGATGACAGTGATCTTCGGCAATTAATTCCCTTTGGTAGCACTCAAAGTGTTTGGTGTTGGAGCTAACTAGTGAGCAGTGCATTAAATGTGGAGAGGTGCAGGATTACAGCCAAAATAAGGTAGTCTGAGCAGTAACAAATGATATCGAGTGCAGCTGAGATCACTGTACCGAGATAAACAGTGTGGTGTCACAAAATTGTCTCCCAGTTGACAAAACGATCCATATTTTATAGATTGCCTTAAAAATTGAAGGATGGAGTCAATTATAGCCAATTATGATGCTACATTTACTGGAGTAGTTTCTATATCCTTCGGGGAGAAATAAGGAAACGTTCAAGTCAGTCAGAAAAAGCTTTTGCATGTGCTTCCCTGTTTTATCTGAATAGAGTTTTTTCCCATTTCTTCAGGTGAAAACTGTATATGAAAGCTGGGACTGTATGAGCTTTAGGAAAAAGGTTTGAGTTTTTTTAAGTTATTTTCACTTCTTCATGTTGCACAAAAGAATGATAGATAATATGACAAATAGAAGAAGAAAATTGAACATCAGCTCCCCCGTTATGTTTGGGTTTGTTATAAAGGAATTGTAAAGGCAGCCTGGTCATGGCAAAGCCTGCTTAGTGTATGGTGACATGTTGAGTTTGACTTGTTTCTTTCCCTAAAAGGAGCTTTCGTGTCACCGAAGAAATACCAAGTAAATACTGCATATTTTCATCTTCAGTCTCTTAAAGTGAAAATAAAGGAGTGAGACCATGAAATGGTTTGCTGTGACCCACAGTTGCTTTTAGTGAATAGATGTAAAATGGGATAAAAAAAGCAGTGTATTGAAGAGGGACAGACAGACACACGCGTTCTTAAGAGATCAGAGAGGTTGCCTAAATGGCTGAGAGGCAAGCATTTATTTAATGGCGTTTACTCTGTCATTTAGATTATCTCCCTCGTCTGTCTGGGTTCCCAAGAAGCGTACTGGGGAGCTGTGTGTCCCGTCTGTCTCTTGCTGTAGTACTGACTGTGAGGAGTAGTTGCACTTCCCTAGCAAAGCATATTCTTGGTAATTAGTGGAAGATTCAGATATATAGGTAAAGGTGTATTGAGAGATGAAAGCCGACAATAAACAAGTTGTTTGAGTAATGTCTCAAAGTGTTACCCTCCTCCTGTGTTCAGGACTCTCCATTCACCAGCTAACTTCAGAGGGTGACCTAGTACATGTGCCAATGACAAAAACTACTTGTAATAATTCAGATCATGCTTTCTGCTTTATGAAATGGGATTGTAAAAATCCTCTCAAAAATGACATCTGAAATAGCATTAAAACACAAATTCCCTTTGATAAGGTTTTAAGGCACTCGTATGAAAAGTGACACTGCTTTGAGTAGCTCTATGTCAGCATTATGCAATGTTTTGCACATAAGTGACATTAATCCATTAGGGGTGTGAGGGTCACTTATTTTTTCTCATGAAATCATTAAATACCTTTATTGATTTCTGTTCAATCAGTTGCATTCTGCTCGAAAAGAGCGATCTCTAGACATGCTAATAGAGCTGTTTCTAATAATGTTTATAAGCCACAGTTTTAATGACAGATATTGCACTCAAATTTTCATGCCTAAGTAAAACACAAAGGAGCTTAGGGAAGCAATAATATTGTGCTGTTTGCAAATTACCTGAGCCTACTTTATTGCAAAAAAGATGATTTTGTGACACAGATATTCTAAAATCATTAATTAACCATCGTCAGTACATTCTTTGCCTTTTCTGATTGTACAAAATTAATTTATATATGTTTGGACTGCTTCTGTTGCATGATGATAAAGCATCTTTTAAAAATCAAATGCAAACCCAGAAACCCTGTCATAGTAAATATAAAATCTGTAGTACTAGTTTTTATGCTGAAGGCTGTTTAAAACTTGGATCATAACAAATGCTGTAAGCTGGCATGGCATGTACTTACTGTATTACTAGATCTTGTCATGTGAAGCAATGTGAGTGTATGAAAAGCTAGTAGATGGAATACAAGTAAGAGTACCTTTTTACATTTTTTTTCATGATGGAACCATCTCTTAGGAGGAAGTACATGAGACTCAATTAAATATAACAGGTGCATTTTAGTGCTGTATGAATGGATGCATACTAGACAAAGGAAAAAAAAAAGAAAATAAGTAATTTTCTGTTCATCCTACTTGGATGCCATCCTAATGACTTTATATTGACAGCTTGCCTGACATTGTTTCCTTTCCTTACAGATAACTTCAGCTGTATTTTCTATAGGATGGAAGACTTGTGATAGTCTTGTTAATTTTGCAGTTATCTGATGTTGTAGTTTTTGCTTTTTACCACACCTCTTCTTGCCTTTTTCCCTTTGGATGCAAACAGTTTCTCAGAGTAAATTGCCAAATTTACCCTGAGCATAGCAAAAGCAGACTGGTACATTTATCTCTGCAGCTGAAACATGAAGTTTTTGCTTCCAAGCAGTGAATTGCATCTTGCTGAGGAATTACTGTTTGGGTTTTTGAGTTTCTTCACTAGGAGCCTTAAGGGGCTCTGACAGGTCTTGTCGAATAGCGTTGGTCATCCTTGTCTCCGACACCAAATGGTGCCAAGTACTGGCAAGTTTATTGCATTGTGTCTGGAGAAGCTGTTGTTCACTCAGCATTTTCTTCATCGGATGCCTGCCTGATTTCATTGAAGGAAACCTGCGCAAGGCTGTGTTATTAATGAATTATGACAAGCCTTTTGCCTGTCAGGCAGAGAGGTTCCTGCTATCTCCTTTTAAGACAAAAACATAATGGAAGATGCTCAGCTGGGCAAGCTCTCTGATGATACTTCTTAAGTGCTCATCCCAGGCTGACGCGAATACGCAGAGAGCCGTGAAGCTGCAAGTGGCAGCGTTTAATACCGTCTCGCTCATAATGCCTTAATAATCTTCCGGAGAGCGATCGCCGCAGCTGCCGTGAACGTGGTTATTTATTTATTTTTCACCTTGTCCTGGCGGATTGCTGACCGAGCTCATCTGCTGCCCGCGGGGGGGACACGGCGGCGTTTCCTTGCTCGCAGCGCCAGCGCTCTCCTGAGCGTGACAGGATCGGCAGCCGGAGCCCGAGACAGGCTCCCGAAGCCCAGCACACTTCCATGGGCTGGCTCCCGGGGCCACTGTGCCAGGGGAGCTGAGCAATGCTGGCGGAGGATAGGAAGCAGGCAGTGAGGGAGCCGGCTTATGTTTTTCTTAATGGATGTTTGTGAGCAGGAAGGAGATGGCGTGGGCTGCCGGGGTGAGTTATGGAGCGCGTTCTGCGATCTCCCTCCGGTCGGGCGGCTCATTATGTTAAACAGTGCAGCTTTTAAAGTGCCGTAGCTCTCCTTTATGTGCCTTGGCCTTCATTTGCTGAAATGCTTCAAGTTCACAGTGCTCAAGTAATTTTGGAAACGGGATGTAATTACTAAGGTTTCTTATGCTTACCAACGGCTTTTTTGAACCAGTGTAATTATCATTACTTGTGGATACTGTAAATTGAATATCCCCTCCCTAATTACATTCCACTCAAGGGTTGGCTGCTTAAGCAGCCAAATAAGAAAAGTTCACCTGTACTATAAAAAGCAAATTGTTCTTTTAGTTCTGCTGACCTTTAAAGCAAAGTGCTTTTCACGATGTTGTCAGGTGTACATTATAAAGATAGCTTGTAATTAGACCTGGAATGAGGAAGTCCGTTAGAATGGCTTTCTGAAAACTTCATTTATTCAGTGTTTTCCAACTGCATGACAGAATTAAAGTTTCTGAGTGCTTTAGGACTTTTAAAGGGCTGCCTGCTGTTTTGCACCTCACCTGTTCTGCCGGTGAGGTTCTGGTGCTCTGCTCAGTGCTACTGCCGGCGCTCGAAGGCAGAAACTGTAGCTGCAGCAACTTAGCCCTGCCCTTTGAAAACAATGTGGGCTAACAGAATGATTTATGTAGTGATCCAAGGGTTTCTGTGATTAATTAATGTTTCTTCTGTCGCTTCAGGAGACAGATAGTGACTTAATTTGTTGTGGGCAGCAGAAGAGAGAGAGAGAGAGAGAGAGAGAGAGAGAGATGGTGGTTGCCTGATTTTGGTTTTCTTTGGTTAACTAAAGTAACTGTGCAGTCTTGCTGAAATGTCGTCTCATCTGATAGATGGACACAGAACTTGAGTTAGTGAGTTGATATGCCTGCCTTGAGTTCAGTCTGCATCCTGTCACGGCTTCACCAATTCTGTGCCTTGTCTTAAATATGCTGAAGGCATTTCTGTGAGAGGTTTGATTGACTCTCGTTTACTTGTGGTGACTGAAATTTTTAGTGTATTGCTACCAGCTAATATTACTTCACTTTCTTCATTCTATTTTAATTAAAATCATACTGTTTATTCCTGTAGGAGCTTTTTTGTTAGTTGAGATAACTTATATTTCCAGAGCTCATCCTGCTGAGTGTCCTTCATGATAATTCTTTAAAACATGCTTGGACAGCACAAATTGAAAAGTGTCTTTGCAAAAGAAAGAAACTTCAATTATTTCAACAGTAGAAAATTACAGCTGTAGGAAAAGAATAATAAAAAATCATAGTATAACACTGTATAACATTTGAATGGAAATAAATCACTAAGGGATTTTTAATGAAGTGTAGGGCTAAAACAAAGGCAAAAAATAATTTGAAACTTGGTGTGTTTTAAATGTGTTATTAATCCATCTGCAGCAACTCTTAGGTAACAGTTTAAACTAATTAAGTACCCCATATAGCTTTATTTCTTGTTGAAAAATACTCACGTTCATATTTATACATTTATGAGTTTAAGTAATAACTATCGCAATGCTGCTTTTTCTTCCAATGTATTCTCTCTCTTTCTGTATTTATTCTATTTCATAATAGGTAAAGCTACTGTAAAAGTTGGTTATAGATTGTGGTGAGAGTATATTTCTCCTGTACACAAGAGTGGGAATATGTGAAGTAAATAGACAGTATTTTATGCAAGTAAGTAGAAGGTACACTATGGGTAGCCACTACTGATAGACAGAATTTGTGTCTGATGTGTCACAATCCAAATGAAAACCAGAACATTTTCGTGGCTCATGAAATTAGACAAAGATACAAGTAATTCTAGTCCATTAGCACACAGACAAACCCTTTCTCATAAAACCAAGAAGTAGATGTAGTAGAGATGTATAGAGATTAGCTAGAAATCTGAAGGCCTAGACAGAATTTAATTGTTCCTTCTTACGTGAACCTCAGTAGGTAAAAGTGATTTTCGGTTGTCAAGCACCAGAAGACTGGTTCCAGCAGCATCTTGAGCAGGCTAGCCGATAGGGAAGAAAATGAGGAAAAGAGAGCAGAGAGTAACACGAGACTTTGAAGATTTTTAGTTTAAATTGTTTTTACTTACCCTTTTGTGGGCACTTGTGCTAACCCTTAAGGCTTAAAACCTTGTTGCTTCAAGATGACACAGCAAAGCGATTTTAGTTGGCTGTATACTGCTCGAGCGAAGGCAAATCTTCAAACTTGTCCTTTCCCAAGGATTTCAAGTACTGGGTAAAGCTTGTGCACTTCGCAGTAGCTAAGCTTTTGATGTATAGCAATGCCTTATAATAGTGCTCATTGGTTCTATGTGTGTAATTCGTCAACCTCTTTTTTTTTTTTTTTTTTTAATGCTTTGTCTGCAAGCGCGTAGAAACCCTGTGTGCTTGAGGTTTGGACACAATCTCAGAAAACTCTTGTGAAACTGAGGTGCAGACAGGGTTGAAACTGCTGTCTTTGTCCCACGCATTACAGGTCACTCTTCTGTTTTAAGATGCTTTCTGTTTTGATCCAATCTTGGTAAAAGTAAACACAAAATACTCAGTGATAAAGCATGTCCCCAAAACATATCACTAGAAGAAGAGACTTCTAGAGTGTATGAACTGAGTGACATTACAAAGTGGCATAATTGTGTTCTCTGCTTTGCTTCCTTTTCAGCTCCTAACAATACCTAATATTTGGGCTGCTTTCTTTTGGCAGCTGAGCACTGAGCTGACATTTTGATGGCACTATTTATTGTAACCTCAAGGTCTCACTCCTGAGTGATAATGTTCAGCTCAGACCCCATCACTGTACATGTGAAGTTAAGGTTATATTTTCCCATGTGCATCACTCTGCACTTATCCACACTGAATTTAATTTACCATTCCATTGTCTAGTCACTCAATTTCATAAGGTCCTGTGATTCTTCACAACTTGCCTTCATCCTTACTGCCATGAATAAATTGATATCGTCTGCAAACGTGGTTGCTTCAGTGCTCAGCTACCTTTCCAGGTCAATTACAGGTATGGGAAGAAGAGCAGATCCCTGTGGTGTTCCACTGGTGGGCTTCCTTCACTATGCAGGTCTGACCATTTACCCCTAATTTCTGGTTATGTCTCTTAACCAGTCATGTTGCTGCGCAGAGATCTCTGTTTTGCCATGGGTGCTTAGTTTCTTTAAAAGCCTTTGTTAAAGTACTTCTTAAAAGCTTTTTTGAAATTGATTGACTGGATCACTGGTTTCACATGTTTGTTTGAGCTATTTAAAGAATTGGGTTAATTTTGTAAGACTTCACTTAATGAAAACTGAAATTTGATTCTTCTTAGACCCCACTTAGGGCCCACTTAGTCTTTTTGCTATTATAGTTTCTATTAACTTCACTGGCGTATAGATGTCAGGTCTGCAGGTTGCCGTTCCCCTGGAGCTTCTCTGGAATCTGTATTAGAATTTGGCAGCACATTAGCCACATTGGAGACCTCAAGTAGCAAGACACTGTGGAGAGGGATGATCATTAGTAATTCAGTTATTCTCCCTTTGCAGTTTGCACTCTCAGGTGAATGCAGTCTAGTGCCAGGCATTTCTTAATTCATTCACAGAAAAATTTGTGGGGTTTTTTCCCAAAATTCTGTAACACGCACCATAACAGAGTTCCTTGATCCCACTAACATAATAATAATAATTTTAGTCATAAATTAAAACAAGATCAGTTGTTAAAAGCTGGATTTTAAAAATGCAAGTCTTCTGCTCTTATTTGCAAGTAACATTTTGCATTGTTTGATTTTGTATATTTTCATTTCCCTTACTGGTGTTTGAGAGAATAATGCAAACAGTTGAAGAAAGGGCAAGATTTCATTTACAGAGATTAAATTTTTTTAAGTCCTGAAAATTTATAGAGTTGTTATTTCAGTTATATAAATCTGAGATGTTATTTCAAACCATAGTCCTCTAGAAAGGAAGCAGTCGTTTTAATTTTGGCAATTTCTTTTAATTGAAAACACATACGGCCTCTATCAGTAATTATCAATCTAAAATTATATTAGACAAATTTTAGCTCGTGGGTAATAAATGTGTGACAGCACCATGTGTGGTTTCTGAGTGAAGCTTTTGTCGTATTTCATTTTGGGGAAATATTCATTTGACATTCCTTATTACCCAGCTCCCATTCAAAGCTGAATAAAAAAAAGGGGTTTTTTAGGATGCTTTAGGGGTCATGATCTACCATTTCTTCGGACAAAGCTGTTTCAGTGTTTGTATTATATATTCAGATTTTAGAGATTTGGAAATGGAGTTTAGTTACACTTGGCATAAATGTTGAATCCATCAAGTTTCTGAGCTCTTAACTCCTTTAAGAGGAGTTCTCACTCCGCAAGGCAGAAGAATATTGCAGGTGAAATCCTTGACAGCAGGTCCTTTTGCTTCTTGAAAGCAAAGAGCAGTAAAGCTTCTCAGTATCTGCGGCAGCGTAGCCATGATTTTACTGCAGAGCTCTGCTGAGGACAGCTCTGTCCCACTCAGTCCGTGGAGGCAGACCTAAAGACTGTTCTTGTGTTTTTGTCTTACGGAAATGAACCTTGTGGTCCTTTATAGAGTCCCATGTGATGGAAAAACTGGCAGCTCTGATCCTCCAACTTCACTCTCTGTGTTTCACATCCTGTCAGGCCTCAGTGGGAGAAATGACTGATTCCCTTTTTCTTCTGCCA
The DNA here is from genome assembly GCF_029207755.1 of Chamaea fasciata. Taxonomy (NCBI): domain Eukaryota; kingdom Metazoa; phylum Chordata; class Aves; order Passeriformes; family Sylviidae; genus Chamaea; species Chamaea fasciata. The sequence continues at coordinate 32,774,959 of NW_027094091.1, read as the reverse complement.
TGGGCGTTCAGGGGCATGAGATCTGATTCATCACAGACACGCTGCTTAAGCTGGTACTTCCATTATGCTGTCATTGGAGGAATGAGAAAAGAGTACTCTGGTAACTGGGATTACAGCATTTTTCCAGTTATGCATAGAGACCTTGCCAATTATGGGAAGAAGCAGTTTCTATATTGGCATGTTTTCAGTTTTGTCAAGGTGAAAAGTAGGTAAGGTGAAGAGAGAAAAACAGGGCAAAAATCACTAGGTAATGAGGTAAAATGAATTACAACTAAAACATGGAACTAACATGATGTGCATTTAATTTAAACAGTTTGGCAGGCAAAGATTAAATGAAAATTTATTTGTAGAACTGAGAATTGTTTATGTGGGACTCACACAGAACTGCTTGATAGTGATTTTGTTCCTGTTCTTTCACTTTTGAACATTACTGTCAACAGACCAGAAAACTGAAGTACTGTCATAATTCTTCACCAGCACAGGGAAATAGTGTGTAAAAGAACTGCCAAGTTCTAGTCCAACCCTACTTTTTTAATGATTAGTACATGCACTTTACAGAATTAGAGATTTCAGGAAGACTTCCCCACATCTCTCCCTACTCTATTCATAGCATCTAGGAAATCCTTTCATTTTTTGCCTTCTGAAAGATCTCTTTGGCAAGGTATTTTGGCAGTCTCAGAAACAGGGGAAGGAACAAGTTGGATATCAACACTTCAGTTTGCTTGGACATTGGCAAGACCCTGCTGTCAGATTTTGTATTGAGGAAAAAAAATCACTCACAGGTCTGAATGACAAAAAGCTTTGAGGCCTTTCATCTTAGGCTGTGCTTTTAGGCAGCATCACCTGCCAGGATTACAGAGACATATTACAGCCATGTTAAATCTAGTTCATTACAGGGATCTTGAGCATTGGTCTCCTAAGGACTAACATCTATATAAAAATAATTTGAAAAAGTGTAGGAGAGAAACTGTTTAACAAGAGGATTTTTCAACTTTGCTTCAAACAAAACAGATACAGAAGAAGACACAAAGTACTTAAAAAAAAAAATCAACCCACATACACACAACAGAAAAGTGGAAGTTTAAGTATGGATGAGAAGAGGCATTGTGTAGAAGGTGGTCTGGTCTTTGGGAGGTTTCTGAGGATATGCTAGGGACAGGCATGAGCTGTAGATTTGTGCATACCATCGACTCATGACAGCTGATTTAGTATTAACATTGCCCTCTTTGTACGTAGCATATCCTACATAAGACTGTGTGTATCAATACACTTTTTCAGAGTTTCTCTAAGGCAATAATGTTCATCCTTACATCTGATATCAGGCTTGATATTTTCTGGCCACAAATTGGCCATTTGTACTTCCTTTCTATGTATATAATCCCAATGACTATGGCAATAATAATGAAGCATTATGGATGGAAGTGCTCTCAGTGTTTCTGTAGCGTGTAAGAGACCTCAAAATATGCAACAAAGCTTGGTCTATTTTCAGATCTCCTGTGGAGAGAGCAACTACAGAATGCACAGATAAACTGGGAGTGACTGTAAAATGTTTTCCGTAGGTGTCTTAAATTCCAGGTAATTTATGTACAGAATTTTTTCTGAGCATTCTTTCGGGGAGTTTAGGGAGGTACAGCTTTCAGCCTGTGTGACAGGAAGATTTGCAGCCCTGTGGTTAATTCAGTCAGTTGTCTACTGCCATTCATGGCCTGGCTGAAGTCTTTGGATGATTGGCCTCCTTTCCTCAAGCTCCCACTTCTTCAACACACAGCAACAGGCCAGCCTAGCTCGCAGCCAGCAGGCTTTCTGCTCCAGAAAGGCTTTTGGTGGAGAGGGTAACCAAGGCCAAGTAGTGTGAATTATTCTTCAGTCATAGTCTGCTCCCAGCTGTCCTCTTTCCTGGCAGCAAGGGAGCAGGCAGGGACTGCTTTGGGCACAAACCCAGAGGTACTGCACATGCAGAATAGCCATTGTGTGTGGGTTTAGTGAATCCAGCTTTTCTGGATCCACCCTATCTGGCTGGATCTTTACAGCCTGCAGACAGTGCTGCTCCTGCTGTGGTGTGGAGCTGAACCCCACTGTGGTAGCTGACATGGCTTGATGCGTGTGTTGCCAAATGTACCAACATTTCTCAGTGGTGACACTGAGAATAATTTTCTGAACTTCACAGGTGTAGGCACTGTCTACTTAAAATGTAGACTGGAGGAACAACTAGCAGATTCCTCCTTTTTGCCTGTTTATTTTAGGTCTTAATAGACTTAAGTATTTCAGGACTCTGTAGTAAAATAAATGCCTGAGGGAGTCTGAAATGTTCACACATAACTAGGGCTGGCAGGAGAACAAGAATTCAGTGTCATGAAAAATTTAGCGGGCTTGGCATTCATCTTGATGAGGAACTAAACACAGTTCTTCAGATTTTAGTGAAAAAAAGGAGGGAGAACAAGTTGCTCTGCTATTAGCTGCAGGCTCATTAGCTGGAGCACTCACCTGGAAGGTAGGAGACTCAGACTTAATCCTCTGGCCTGAAGCAAGCAAAACATTAAAGTGTCTTTTCTCTGGTTGCTGTCTGCTGGTTTATCACCCTTAAGTTGGGGGTACCGTCTGAGATACCTCTTCAGTAGCAGGTGGGAATAAAGGTAGTTCTGGGTATCTCCTGGTGTTGAAGAGTCTGCAGTTTGTATTGGTGAGTGGTTGTGGGTCAGTCCATAAGAACTTCCCAACTGTCTTTACTTAGCCCATTGTTTTTTAAACATGTCTTGGGTTTGTTTTCATGAAAAGCAAGCGATGATATTACCATTATTGCCTATGTCCTTATGTTATCCCATGTGTGTGTCCCAAAGTGCCATACGTAATTTCTACTTTTATTTTAGTATGCTAGTGGTTTACATTAAATGGCATAATTCATTAACTAGTGCTACAGTCAACATGCCAACATGTTCTGGTCTTGATAATTTTTAGTGGAATTTTAGTGGAATGAATTTGTAACAGAAAAGGTGTCTGAAACTTTTTAATTGTGATGTGAGGGAAAGTAAAAAGAGTGTCCATTAAGTAAATAAAAGACTAAGGAAAGGGAAGAGGGAAGAGGGTAGAGATTTCTTTAGTTGTGAAAGGGAAGGCCAAGACACTGGGAAGCCTTGTCTCTAGGAGGTCAGAGGTGCAGGTGGCTGCCTTGACTTCATATATGTTGTGCAGTTCTCAGAGGTTTGTTGCCTGCCAGATTTGCAGCATTCAGTTCATAACCTTTGCAGGGGATAGGAGGCATGCAAGATAACAATACAGTATTTTGAAAAGCAAACAGGAGAAAGAACATGCATTTCTGCCCTCAAACTGGGATCCTGGTAGGAGATGCCTGAAGTAAGAAGATAATTTGATGCACTCCGTCCGGTAACTTTACATTCAACTCACATGACAGCCCCTCCTTCAAAGGCTGGGGGTTTTTTGTTTTGCTTTTATGGATAACATCAATGAAGACTGTTTTGAGCTGGAGGTAGGAGGGGAAGAGCTGAATGCATTTAATCCAATAGATTCCATGAAAAGAGACTGTGACCAAAAAAACATTAAAAAAAAGCAGTTGTGTATTATTATTTATAATGAATTGTTTGATGCTTTCTTCTGCTAATCAGGCATTTTCATAAATGTTTTTTCCTTCCAAATGGTTATGTTGTTATTCCCATAGAGCAGCTGCAGTAACATATCATATTGCATGTTAGGATTTTTTCTTTCAAATGGAATGATGCATGAGTCACTTATGCCTAAAACTTACTGTGCTATCATTCATACCACATCTTCTGAAGTAAATAGATCCAAAAAGACACTTGCAGTGAAAGCTGGATTCCTGAGAGTTTTTCTAAGCTGATAAATGTTATGGGCTGATGCATCATTTTTATTCAGAAGAAATTTGTGTGTGGTTCTTAATATCACTGCCTGCTCACCTCAGCACACATAATCTTAACATCAGTGTGGCAGAGGGCTTTGTATTAAACTGCATTGATTAACAGCCTTCTCTAGTCACAGGATCTGATTTTGAAGTATCCTGTGATTTCTGTTTGGTCATGTAAAGATTCTGACCAAGAACTGACTTTGCACACTGTAACTGCTTCAGAAATATATAATGAATGGTAACAGTGTCAGAAAACAAGTAATTAATGAATATCTGGACTACTACCATATCTCAAAGATAAATAACAAATACAAACAAAACACACACAAAAAAACCGGCATCTCAGATAACTGAGCAAGAGAGCTAAGACTATGCCTTTGTCTCTTCACGTAGAAACCATGACATTTCAGGTGTGGGAGGCTAATTTAAGGTCTGTGTAGTAACAGCAACTGCAACATCAACTGCATGTCTGTTTAGACATTAACATGCCAAAGAACAAAATTAATGAAATGTGGGTAAACCTGATTTCAGTTCTGTGATTCTTTTTTTTCTCCATGCTTATAAATTGCATTTTGTAAGGTCTGATCCTTTCAGAATGAGCATCTTTTAAGAGTTTCTGTGTAATCTCTTCCTTACATAGTGCTACATTATTGAGAATAGTATAAAATTAGTTACTTTGTGTTGATATGAATACAGACCAAGTCAAGCCATCAGTTGGGTTTTTCAGGAACTGCTCTCATAATTGGTTACATTACATCTTTTCATAAAAGAGGCATTGTGTGAATACAAATGTAATCTTGGCCAAGAACCTCTTAAAAAGTGTCTTTTTCAGAGGGGAAAAAAAACCTAGTCAAGTAAGAAATTTGTTCATGTCTTTTCTTTTCAATGGTGTCTTTACTTTGGTAGATGTTTTGGGAGCAGAGATTCATGAAGGTTGGTGGGAGGGCATGGATAGTCTCGGAAAGCACATGCCCTAATGGGTATGGGGAATTTTAGTTTTACAGGACAGGGCTTCCAGACCAGTTGTTCTGAATGCTTTCTGTGTAATAACTGGTTTTTATCTGGCAGCTTTTACTGGTACTGAGGGGGGCGTCTTGAAAGTAGAATATGTCAACATTAACAATTTTTCAGGAACTCAGAGACTTGTACATCTTCTACTGGCAATCCTACTGTTTAGTTGAAGAGCTGTTGTTTCAGGGTTTGCAAAGCACTCAGACAGCAATTTCCTTTCATCCCTTTTCAAAGAGATGGATAACCTCTGCCTGCTGGCAGATATGGATGGCCTAGCTGGCGTGTCCCTGGACCAAGGCCCAAGGATTCTGGAAGCAGCTTGGTATAGAGGGTTTGTTACCCTTGGCTCTACTCAGACATAAACAAGTATTTTCTCTATTTTGGAATTTTCCCTCAGTCTTTTGGTCCTTTTCTATTTTCTTTGAGATAAAACTTTTTTTCAGTAAGTGGTGTGGTTTGCTTTACTTTGGTTTTTACTATTCTGAAGTGGTCGAGTTGGCAAAGAAATAAAGATTATGGTATTACTGCTGGATTTGGTAGCTAATATTTCATGAAACTTTATTAGAACGCCCTTTTGTTCATTAGCTCGTAACTTTATGAAAAACACTTTTGGACTGAAATTTTTTGTGTTTATTCTGAGGCCAAAGATATTTTTTTACCTCCATTCAGCATTTTCTGACCTACCTAAGCTAATGTGAGGGGGTTTTATATTTGTTTAAGAACTGCTAAGTCTGTATTCTTTTGAACTTGAATGGATAACTAACCCTATTTGAAATTTACGGTTTTAAATTGTACATATTGCTAGAGCACTTACCCAGTCCTGCCAAGTGTAAACACAGATAAAATGCTAAAAAATTAAAAGCTATCGAATAAAGGATTTATATCATTGGTCAAAATATATTCTGTTTTAGATAGCAATAATTTCTTACAGTGGAAGAGTGACTAAAAATATGCAGCTTTGTAGCGCTTCACAAAATTTTCTCATCAGCTAATACATTATTGCTTTTCTATTCAGGCAAAAATAAGGTACTTGTGGGGTTTTTGTTTAATGCTGAATTTCCAGAGACAGCTAAATACAGAGTCCAACTTTCTCTCAGTTCTCAGTACCATATTGATTTTATTGTTCTTGGTTTTCTAAATAATTCCTCAACAAGACTTTGTCAAAAATCTGTCCCCAAAATGCCACCTCTGGCCCATTTCAACACTGCTGCTTTAGCAGCTTTGGTAGTGAGCTGACTTCAGTGATCATGCAGTGGGTTTTCATTTAAGCTTTCCAGCTTCTTGCCTGTGGTGGTCTATTTGTTTCTAAAGTAGAAGCATTTTCTCCACATGGGCAAAACTGATAAGTTCTCTTCCAGCAGAGAAATAAATTACATGCTAGATGTAATGAGACATCAATGTCCGGTAAATGTCCCGTCGCTTGTGAGAGTGGTACTGTGTGAGACAACAGTCAATGATTTTTTGGTAATTCTCTAATTCCTCCCCTCCCCAAAATTCCTTTGTTAAGGAGTTACATTTAATGTAACCGAAAAAAGCCCTAACAAAAAATAGGACTTGAAAGTGCTGCAGGAAGGGAAGAGCTTTTGATAATGAAGCAACAAGGAACTAACAAAAATACCTGTTTCAGTGGTGTTACCTTCAGGCCCTTCAAGGCTTCACCGTTGGTTGGGTAAGTTTGATGTTTCATTGGCAGGGCTGCTTTCTCCTTTCTCATTGCTAAATGCGTGCTTTTGTAGGCATGGAGTGATTCTTTAGTGTTACGGGAAATTTTATTGGTTTGCCTCAGTTTATTGGGAGAAGGCAGTGAGCAGCAGCATGATGTTTTAGTGCACGTGGAAGGCTCTGGCAGTAGGGCTGCTCATTCTGATGGCTACTCCACATTGTGCTGATCCCTGCAGAGCCTGTGCTGGGAGGCACACAGAGCTTATGTGGCAGCATGTGCCACTGTCTGGGGCAGCTTGCAGTCAGAAGCTGGTGAAGATGGCAACAGTCATTGTATCCTTCCTCCTCCTCCTTCTGCTCCTTCTCCTCCTCTTTTTTTGCAATCCCACAGCTCTGGTCTCTTGAAATAGCTACGATCCAAAAAATGCAGCTCACAGGGATCTAAATAACCACGCTAAAAGAACTAATTGGTTAGAACATGGTGTTAATAACACCAAGGTCATGGGTTTGATCCCCATATGGGCCAGTTACCTGAGATGGGCTTGGTGATTTTTGTGGGTTCCTTCCAACTCAGAATATTCGGTGATTCTTGTGAATAATAAAAAATAGGATTACTTTTGTAAGTTAGGTTTATAGAACTCTTTTGCAGCAGTTTGCTGCTCTTTGTTCACATCCATCAAAAGCTCTTTAAATTGCTATGTTTCCTTCTGAGAAAACAAGTCATGTTCTGTGGTCTGCAAGCATAAGCAATTTGATGTCATTAAGAGGTTCTCTGGATGTTTTTTTTCAAAGATGTTTGTTCTCTTTATGGCAGATTGCAAGGCAGTGGCCACACTGGTAGCAAAAGTAGGCAAAACTAGTATCCCTGTCGTTGCTTAGACTGCTTTTCTCATATAGACCCAGTAGAATTAAGAAAACCAAATTTAGTTAATTAGTATTTGATTTCACTTCTCTTTAAACAACTTCTTGCAGGGGTTGGAAGAATGAGGGTGGGAAATTGCCTGATTCTAAAAGCTGAATGATTTGGGAATCATTCTCAGAAGGTGTATTTCCTCTTTAAGAAGCCTCTCTCCCACACCCTTCCAAAAAAACCTTCACATTGTCTTGTGTTCTTCAAAATGCATTTCTTGTCCTATTCCAAAAAGACATTTTCTGCCCTTGCTAATTTAGACCAAAGCAATTGTGAAAATACAAAATGCATGGACTGAGTCATGTTGGGAGAATGATAAACCAGATGTGACATGGCTCAATCCATTTCATCTCTAATAATAAAAAGTCATGGATAGGAAGAACAAAGAAGCATTTCTTCAAAGGTTACTTTTATAGGTGATTACTCTTTATGAATTGCCATCTGAAAGAGTATCAGCATCCAGAAAAATTACAGTCTTTTACAAAGGTCAGGATTGAGAGTGGAAATTTGGTAAACAGTTCGGCATCATTGCTGAGTGAATATAAGACAGACTCAGAGTGGCTATCCTTCCTACATTGATTATACTATCTGCCAGCTGCTCCATTTTTGATGCTTGGTTCCATTTCTGGAAATGCAGGAAAAAGCAAAAACCCTGGTGGGATTTTTCCTGGTTTTAGCTTGTGTCTGTGGCTCGTTTATAGCTTGGGTTTTTTGAACATGAAAATCCTGGCAGGTTTTTGAGAAGGTCTGGTTTCTTTCTTACAGTGCTGTGTAATGCTTAGTTTGTTTTGCATGTGAATCGATGAGTAGTGAGTAGAGAGAATGACTGGCTGCACATTCTCACTACCCGAGAGAGCCCTCCTGCCCTTTCCCTGCCCCAATGTAGTGGTCAGTGAAGCAGCAGGCCCAGGCAGATGTGCACAGCCTTGTAGGGCTCTGACTGAGGCAGACATGATTGGCCATGCGTGGGTGCCTTTTGCATTGCACGGGTGCACAGCTGTGCATGTCTGCCTGCATGTAGAGCAACCATGCACCTCTGCCTCTGGGCGGCGCTTGAGCAGGCACCAACTGCTGTGGTAGGAAAGGGCCACCAGGTCCGTGGGCAAGTTACACAGATGGGGGACCCCAGGAGCTTCCCTGCCTACACAGACCAAGTGCTACACGCCCTTGGAGACCTTCTGGTTGTGATGCTCCAGCTACCGTGTGCTGGCTGCCAGGGCCTGCAAGTTGGTTGCAAGTGGTCCTTGACTGGGCCAAAACTTTGAGTGTGCAACCTGTACAGCTGGGTCGGTGATTGAGCTGGTGTCTCCTTGTCCTGGCTGAGCTGTGTGAGACTCCCATCACAAGGCAGAGGAGTCTGAATCCCAGCAGATGCTCTAAATGGAGAGGTGACATTTTCATGTGAGAACTTCAACGTCTCAAGTGAAGATAGGAGTTAATCAGAATATTTTGCAATCTGGCGTTGATTTCAGCTTGCTTCTGTCCAAAACTGCGCCCCCACCCCCCAAAAAAAAGAGGAATGTTTTTCTAAAAATACAGAGACCTATCACTTAAAATGATTTTCTGAGGAGAATGAAGATTTTCGCACTTCTGGAAATAGCTCTCTGTTCCCTTCCAGTATTTTGCATGCCCACTTTTAATTAATATTGGGGAAAATAAACTGGAAGATTCAGTTGAGCTGAGCAGAATTGCTCTTAAGAAATATACCCTGGATGCTAGAGATGCTTGAGGTTTTAGTTCAGCTTATGGACTTCCTGCCTAGGTGAGCGGACCTTTGCTCTGCACCTGGCTCTGAATTTATAAGGTGATCCCTTTTGAAAATAATAATAGTGAAAAATTTTTTTTGTAGTAAGAAGTAAGAGCTATGCATTTTGGTTAGGATACTCTGTCAGTTAAGGCTCAGATTCTGCAATTTCTTTACAGACAGAACTCCCATTTAAAGCAAAAATGAGCACTGCCTGAAATCAGGATTGAAGACGGAGCTGTTGTGGTCATGCAGTCTGACCCCTGTAAGAGCAGGGCACCCTTTTTCATTTAACAATCTGCTGAGCAGCAGCTGTTAACTTTTTGAAACTACCAAAATTCTTCAAAACATAAAATGCTTGCTTCAGTTCTAATGTGTGTCAGTTCTAAGGCATAACCATTTTTCTTAAGAAATCTTTCTCTTTTTTAGAAGATAATTACCATTTTTATATTACAGAGTCTGGTTATTTTACTATACTTCCAAGAAGAAAAAAACCCAAATCACAGTATTTCAGGCCAGTATTTGTCTTGATTTCTAATGGATTACTTTTGTTTTTCAAATCAATGTCCTTTGATTATGGTCTTGCAAAGTTATAGCTTTCACAATCTATAGAAGTAGTTGCAACTTTGTGAGTTAGAATATACATCAACATAATACGCCCGTTTTGTTTCGAAGTGCTAACTTTTCAAGGAAATACAAGAAAAGTAAATGCCATTTGTGTTTAAAGTTTGCATCTGACATGAAGGCATAGTTCATCAGCACTCAGAAGGATTTGAAACTTCAAAAGTACACCTCCCAATTCATGGGTAAAAGGGTCATTATCCATTATGCTTACAAATAAATCAGAACACAGACAAATGGAAAATCTACAGCAGATCACAAGCATCATTTCAATGCATTTGAAAGCATTTATTTTTAAACGAGTTCTTGGCATGTAGTTTCTTCTCACTGAAGTATTCGTCACTGTAGATGGATTTATACAGTCTTATTTGTATATATGTATATTAATTTGGAAGACTGTCTATGCATGTATTTTCTTGGGAAGGTCTTTGCAAGTAGCTACAGTGGTCGACTGGTATAAGTAGATAAAGAGAACTGTGTTGGTTATAAATAATTGTTCTTTATGTGCTGTACAACAGCATTTTTTGGTAGTTCTATTTGCATGTAGAGTATTAATTAAGAGATAACTGTCACTGCAGGTTGGCTGCAGAAGGCTGCAGGATCCAGCAGAGAGATAAATGCCAATGCCAAGTCATACAGGTTGGAGAGCATACAGGAAGTCCATAATGAAAAATTAGCTTAAAATTAAAACTCAGTTATTACTAACTTACTGTTTTATATGCAGAGATGCAAAGGTCCCAGATGCAGTCGTTAAGGGTAGTACATACCAGGTGTAGGGGTTTGGGGATTTTTAGGGGCTTTTTTGGGTCTATCTACATGTGATGGACTAGAAATTGGAATTTTGTGATGCAGTTAGTAAACTTGTTAGAAGGGTGTAGGTGCCCTTTTTAACAAGAGTGTGTGCAGCTTTCAGCTCACTGGGAAGTCTTAGAACAGATTGTAAAGAGTCATCTCAGCTTGATTCAGAAGGCTTGCAAGTGTCCTTCATGTTTGAAAGTGTTTTGGTTTCTAATTAATTTAGTCAGAAGACATGTTATTTCTGACCTTCAAAAACCACTGCCTGTCTCATCCAAGTTTTAAAAGATCCTTAAACTGTTTTATTTTTTAAAAAAAAACTAAACAGAAAACGAAAACAAAAAACCAGCAACCTGCCTTGTCCTGTTGTGAACAGCAAAGTACAAAATAGAGATATATAGCTATTCTTAGAGATCCATTATATGTATTACATGTTTTTCCACAGTATGGGGTCTGGGTTTCTGTTTGTATGACATAGTAGTGCCATTTAAAAAAATCATTAAATCTTCATTTCCATGAACTCGCCAGTAAAAATCCCAGTAATTTCAGTAAAGAGATATCTACTTTGCAAATTGTAATTTATTACCACTTTCTTACTGACATTGAAGTCAGTAAGAATCTCTTTACCACTTCAAAATACGACTCCTTCTGTGTGCTTGAGATGTAGATAGAGGAATTTTTTTCTTCAGTCTCGGTGACAAGGGCTGCCAACACTGTGAATGGAAAAATGCACTGTTCTGCCATAGCTAAGCAGCCTAAACAGAGCTGTCTAGTGTTGTATTGCTTTAAGCAGCCATCAGAAGTTGTATCTATGTATGTAAGTTGGGTGTAGGATTTATGCAGCCTGATTGAGATGAAAGGAGTGGCCCGTCTTATTGCCAGCAAAATCTCTCTGCTTTAAGCGTTTGAATCTGGTGGGAAGATTTCAGAAGTGCACATGTTTTAGGGCTCCTCAGAGACTCTGGTTCGTCTATTTCAGCCTGCCCACCCTGCAAAAGCAGGAAGTCATTACTATTGCTTCTCTCCTAAATGCCATATTCCAGAAGTGTCTAGCGCTATTGTCTCTGGAGTGCATCTAGTGGAAGTGCAGTTCATCCAGGCAGCCATTGGTGGTGTTGAAGCAAAGTACTTCTCTAGCAGTTGATGACATATAGAGGATGAAAGCTGTGCAATTGGTGGGTTCATTCTTTGTAATACCATGTAAATAAGCCTAAATGCTGCAAATAGTTTGGTGGGGGTTTTTTAAGGCAAGGCAGCTTGTACATAACTGTAAACTGGGGGTTGTGGCCAGGTAGGAGTGCCTGAGGCTCTGAGATTGAAGGCACAGCTCTGCCCCCAGTCCTTCCTGAACTCTGCAGCATCCCCACTCTCCTTCCCTGCTCTGATACCCACTGTGTTGGGCAGCACCAATGGACAGAGGCTCAGCTTTAGACTTAGTTAAGCCTTAATATACTTAATATAGAAATTCCTATTCATTACTATCAGTCCATTGTTGCAGTCTTCCCCATTGTTTATTTGCTATCTTTATATGGGTTGCATTTACCCTGCTTGTCCCTTCGAGCTTTTCCATAGGTGACATCAGTTCTGCTTCCGACTTTTAATTTGTGCCATGTTTTAGGTCAGTGCTGATCGTGGCAGAGAACACTGCATTTTTTTTTTTTTAAATAATTACCTTGTACATATGTATTTAATGTATGTATCCATTATTAGCTCAGGTGTGTCACTTTTTTAATCTTCTTCTTACAACCTATTTTCTTTGTGTTTTACTTTCTTCAGGGACTCATCCTTAGCAAATGTATTCACCTCTTCATATATTTCTATATTGAATCTGTTCTTGCTGAAGTTTGCCTATATTTTGCATTTTCATGTAAGATTTTTTTGGAGTACATAAAGATCATTTAAAGTCATATCTTTTCAATTATGAAAATGCCAACAAATTAAAGTGTGCTTCTCCTCGTGATTGACCTAAAAATGAGATTTAAATACCTTACTGTTAAAAATATAAATATATAAAAATATAAATATAGCTTACTGTTGAATCAAGTTCACATATTAAAACCAATAACTTTTGCTTTTTTAAAATACGGGCAAGAAAATTAAAGCAGAACAACCAAATGTTTTGCTAGGTAGATACCAAAACAAGCAAAATGGGGAGAAAATCAGAAATTATATTTTTGTGGGTTTTCTTAGAATGAAATATTCTTAGTGTTGTATGCTTCTAAGACGTATGGAGAAAAGTGTTATAATCAATATAATTGGCTTTTGTCATACTTAATGGTTTTGATGATTTTTAAATGAGTTTGTTAAGACTTTAAGAGGGGATATTGCCAAATATTTTTAAATGCCTTTCATTCCATATAAAAAAATAATTGGAAAGGAATATGCACATCATTTACAATTCCTCTAGAAAGTGTGTTAAGTATTTTTTTTTTCTTAATGTGTAGCTTATTCTATAAATGGCAGTATAGATAGCTATCTCTCTTTTCACTTGGAATCAAAGAGGAGCTCACTGCAAAAATCTGCCAGTTCTGGATGAAGCTGAACAGAAATAGGTGTCCCAGCTGGTTGGCCTAGGGTTCTTGTGAAGAATTGGCTCATATTATAGCTGGCTCCCTTTTCTCTGCAGACCATGTAACTTTGTGACAAGAAAGCAACAAAAGGAGGGCTAAGGGGAATAGTCATCCTTTCTTGTGTGAAGGGGGAAAATACCGTGATGGAGGATGAGGAGGAGTCTGAGGTAGTGTAATGCCTTCTTTGCCTCAGTCTTTAACAGTGAGACCAGTTGTCCTCAAAGTCCCCAGCCCCCTGAGCTGCAAGACTGGGATAGGGAGCAGAGCAAAGCCCCTCTAATCCAAGAAGAAATAGTCAGTGTCCTGCTATGCAGCTTAGACACCCACAAGTCTATGGGGATCAACCCAAGGGTACTGGAAGGGATGGAGCTGGCAGGAGAGCTCAACAAACCACTTCCAATCATTTACCAGCAGCCCTGGCTAACAGGGGAGGTCCCCAGTGAGTTGGCTAATGTGACACTTATCTACGGAAAGGGCCAGGAGATTCCAAGGAACTACAGACCTGTCAGCCTGACCAGTGCCAGGGAAGGTCACAGAGCAGATCACCTTGAGTGCCATCATGCAACATGTACAGGACAAACGTGATCAGGCCCAGCCAGCAGGGGTATACAAAAGGCAGATCCTGCCTGACCGACCTTCTGTGACAAACTGACCCACTTAGTGGATGAGGGAAAGGCTGTGGACGCTGTCTACCGAGACTTTAGTAAAAGTTCTTGATACTTTCTCCCACAGCATTCTCCTGGAGAACCTGGCTTGCCATGGTGTGGCTGGGTGTACTCTTTGCTGGGTTAACAACTGGCCGGATGGGCAGGCCCAGAGAGCTGGTGGTGAATGGAGCTGCAGCCAGCTGGTGGCTAGTCAGTAGAATTCCCCAGGGCTCAGTACTGGGACTAGTACTGTTTAAAGTTTTTATCAATGCTCTGGAGGGCATCAAGTGTGCCCTCATTCAGTTCACAGACAACACCGAGTTGTGGAGGAATGTTGGTCTGCTGGGGGGTAGAAGGTTCTACAGAGGGTTCTGGACAGGCTGGATCAATGGGCTGAGGCCAGTTGTCTGAGGTTCAACAAGGAGAAGTGCTGGGTCCTGCCCTTGGGTCACAACTCCTTAACATGCTGTAGACTGGGAGGAGAGTGGTTAGAAAGCTGTCTGGCAGAAAAGGACCTGGAGATGCTGATAAACTGCTCTCTGAACATTAGCTAGCAGTGTGTCAGGAAGCTTTAGCTTGAATATTAGGATAAATTTCTTCACTGAAAGGATGATCACAACTTGGAACAGGCTGCCCAGGGAAGTGGTTGAGTCTCTGTTGCTGGAGGTGTTTTACAGACATGTAGATGTGGCACTTAGGGATGTGATTTAGTAGTGGACTCGGCAATGCTGAGTTAAAGGATGGACTCAATGATCTTAAAGTTCTTTTCCAACCTAAATGATTACGCGATTGTAAGACCTGCCTGCTAGAATTAGGTTTATTTATAAAAAGTTTCATAACTTCCTGGTAGTGTTACAGCCCTAATCAACTGATTTTTGTAGTAGCAGAGATCTGTCCCTGCTGGGTGTAGTGGTGGGAGCTTTGCTAATACCCTCGCACTTCGACCCCACAGCTGACACACGGCGTTTCCTGAACTGAGGAGAAATTCAGTAAACCAGGGCACCCAAGTGATGGGTGTTCTGGATAGCTACTCATCAGTGCAGTGCAGTGTCAGCTAGCCATGCAGCACTGAGGCAATTTTTGGATTTGAATAAATGAGGGAATTTACAAAACAATTAAGGAACCTTGGACATGACACATTTTCAGGCAACGTGATATTTTGTATGATTATGATTTGTGCAATCAAGGCTCTGTTATGCCTGAAAGTTAATGAGTGTAGATTGAGGAGGAGAAAAGAAGCATATTGAGAAGTGTTACATGTGAAGTCCAAAGATACTATTAAGATATTGGCTTGCTTCAGACAGTACATATATATCTGGAAGATAGTACTGTAACTCTCCTCTAAGAGAGGCCCAAAGTAAGTAAAGGAGATTTATTCCAAGATAAAAAAAAAAAATATTACAAAAACACCTAATTTTTTTTTAGTTGGCACTATTCAAAAAATGAAAAATAACAGCTACCTAAATCAGTTTGACTGTATCATAAATAATGCATTAAATATTCCATCAAGAAATAACCACAAATTCAGGTTACTGAAGGAAGCAACGTGAAAAATCAAGGTGTAGAAAGAAAACCTGTTGGCATTTTATCTCGAACTACAAAATGTGCCCACTCCCTACTTCTAAATTCACAAGTTGAGCCCTGTAAAATGTCATTTCCCCCATACTTTTTATTTCCCTGATTATAAACCTTGGGTTTTACATGGGAGTTACTTGACTAATAGTAAGTGCTCACTTTCCATCCAGGACCAAGCTTGCATCTTAAATTATAATTATATATGTTGTGCTATTCTCTACAAGAAGAGGTAAATGATATGTGGAAGTATTAAGTATAAATAGTTTGTGGTGAGGCTGTCATAGCTTTCTTCCCAGGGAAGTGAATTGGTAAGGACTTAGCCACATGTTTTAGAGATATTTAAGATACTATATGATGGTATAAACTGAACATGAAAGAAAATAAAAATAATTAGCATGATTCTAGCAGTGTACAAGGGAGGTGGAGGGAATGTAATTCAAGCTACTGGTGCCAGTATGATTTATTAACATGGAGGAGCACAGCATCTCTCCAGCATAACTATACTACTATGTGCCATAAACCCAAATCATTATATGATGTAAAAAGCACCCCTTTTTCTCTATTTTAAATTTAGATTTATAGTTATGAATTATAAACTTGCATATTAATCGAATTTTGGTTTTAACATAAATTATGTAATAAAGCTTCTTCATATTCTGGTGAATTCCCCACCCACAGACAACAACACTTTATTCAAAAGTTTTCCAGCAGTCTTACTCTGAGTCATATCTCTGCTCACTAAAGACAATAAAGAACCTAAATATTCACAGAGTGGAGTAGGTAGCTCTTTCTCTGTTGCATTCTGGCCTAATTGTTGTTTAATTGAAGGACTAAATGCGTTATTATATCCTAAGGCTTTATTTAAATCTGTCTTCCTCCTTGATGACTTTAAGATATTTTCAAGATGCAGAAATGGGATGTAGTCATTGTGTATGCATGTTTTAAAACAACTCATGCAGATGGACACAAGTTTGACAGGAGAAACATTTTGATGGATTTTAAATAGCATATGTGTCTGAGAAACTGCTGAAAACTATAAGTTCTGTCAGAGCAACTCCTGTGGTAGAAATTTACAGTGGTGAGTTTCCCTGTGTATGTGAGCTTGGAAAACTGGTCCTGGTTCTCTGTCTCTGTGCCTGCTTATCTGTATTACTTTCTTTCACTAGTAGATTTTAGAGTGTCCCACTGAAAGAAGCAGTCCTGTATGATAAACGCAGTCCATGGAAATATCCAGTCATGGCATTGTGTTATGGTTTCTAAAGTACTTAAACCAGTTTATTTCAGGCAATTGTCATATTTTCTTTGTCCATCTTTTTTTTTCTTGTTTGAATATTCGCCTTTTGGTGATAGAAGAAATAAGTTGTTTTTCATATTATATCTTGACCCATATTTTAAATGCTTTTTATTTTTTTATAGGTCCTCCCATGCCATCCTCCTCATCTAGTCCATCAGTTACTGAACATTTACACTCCCCTCCTCCATCACCCAATCTCCATGACAACCAGAGGTGGTTATTAAGTAATAATGCCAGCCAGCCAGTTCAGGACTCTGATACAGATGAGGACTTTACTGCCGGCTCATATCTAGTACAGACCGGTGATAATCCAGTATCTGTCCCAGGTCATGGTAAGAAGAGGACACTTTGTCCATAGTTTAAATACCCTTTTATTTTCCATCTTCTTAAGAAACTGTCTAATAAAACTTAAATATGTATGAAAATGACTCTGTATTTTAAACTGATTTTTCCTTAAATGCTGCAATTTTTTTCTATTTTACTGTAAGATAAGCAAGAGTAGAAAATAACTGCTAATATAGAAAAGCTCATTTAAGTCATTTAACAGGCAATGCTTATGTAAAGCAGTAGCTCTTAATGATATATTATGTAATGTAGTTTTTAGCAAGTGACTAACCTTTAGTTGTACTTTTTAATGGGTAGGCTGAAGTTGGTTAAACTGTCTTGATATTTAGCTTCAGAATAATGTAAGTGTTGTCTTTTACTACCTCATCAAATTCAGCAAGTTCCACCCATTCCTTTCATTTACTAAGGGAAGGAGAGCAAGATTTTTGTTACTGGATAGGGCACTTGAGACTGAGGAAAAAGCTCTGAAGGAAGAGAGCTGTGAGATGACAGGAGGCAGTGGTGGCTTCTGAGATGGGTGTTTCCATATTTCTCTTCCTTCCAACCAGTATCAGTAAGCAGAAGGAGTGATGTACTTTAAATACCAGTGCCTGCTTAAACATCATGCCCAAAAAAAACCTTTTTTTTTTTCTTTTTTCCTTTTTCCCCTTTTTCCCCTTTTTCCCCTTTTTCCCCTTTTTCCCCTTTTTCCCCTTTTCCCCCCTTTTTCCCCCTTTTTCCCCCTTTTTCCCCCTTTTTCCCCCTTTTTCCCCCTTTTTCCCCCTTTTTCCCCCTTTTTCCCCCTTTTTCCCCCTTTTTCCCCCTTTTCCCCCCTTTTCCCCCCTTTTCCCCCCTTTTCCCCCCTTTTCCCCCCTTTTCCCCCCTTTTCCCCCCTTTTCCCCCCTTTTCCCCCCTTTTCCCCCCTTCTCCCCCCTTTTCCCCCCTTCTCCCCCCTTCTCCCCCCTTCTCCCCCCTTCTCCCCCCTTCTCCCCCCTTCTCCCCCCTTCTCCCCCCTTCTCCCCCCTTCTCCCCCCTTCTCCCCCCTTCTCCCCCCTTCTCCCCCCTTCTCCCCCCTTCTCCCCCCTTCTCCCCCCTTCTCCCCCCTTCTCCCCCCTTCTCCCCCCTTCTCCCCCCTTCTCCCCCCTTCTCCCCCCTTCTCCCCCCTTCTCCCCCCTTCTCCCCCCTTCTCCCCCCTTCTCCCCCCTTCTCCTTTTTCCTTTTTCTTCTTTTTCCTTTTTCTTTTTTCTTCTTTTTTTTTTTCTTTTTTTTTCTTTTGATATGAGAAAATATATTAGCCATAGGTTTCCATTTTCGTTGCACGACTGAACAGATTTTCTTGTTGTAGGCAGACTGAAAGAATATTTTTTTCATTCCCAGCCCTTCTCAGGTAGATCAGCAAAGCTTGGAACAAGCCACTTCATATTCTAAGAACCATTTGTGTCTTTTGATTGTTAGAATCTCACCTACAGATGAACCACTAGAGGGAGTATGGAGAAATTTTTTTTGCAGATTACACATCAGCTGGTTGGACCAAACTGGTTTTTTGCTATTGCTATTTTTTGCTTGGCTATTTTGCCAAGCACAACACTAAATTTGAGCTTCTCTTCTTAGCTTTAAATGGAATTTTGTTGTTGTGTCTAAAAGGCCAATCTGCTGAGAGCACTCATGTATGTGAATTTAACACATTTGGATTAAGATCTTTAAAATTAATGATAACTTTATTTTTGCATGTTCGACTTGCTCAGTATTTAATCTGTGAAGAACTCAAAAAATGGTCATGCATTGTCATAATCAGGATGTGCTATCTTTCTTTTATGTCTAGGAATATGAAATCTGTTAGAAAATATATGCATTATCAAAACGGTAGCCTGATTTTGTTCAATAAGTCAATATATTTAGATTACTATGTCCTCCAACCCTTCTTTTATAAATGAGAAATGCAAAAGCAAGACAAAACTGCTAAAAATTTTGAATAGTTGGGTTGGTCTGCTTGCCTCTTTTAGTAAGTGCTCATCATTCCTCTAGATTTTGGTTTTGGTGCTGCTTCTGAAATTTTGAACAGTTGCTTGCCAGTGAGTTTACCAACCTTCAGGAATGTTCCTTAACTTGTTTCATCCCAGACAAGCTAAATTAATTTCATCTGATCCTGTGTCAAGTCAAGTCTTGTCCTGTTAGCAGAATGATGTAAGGGGGGGTTTGATTACAAGTAGGACAGGACTTAGCACCATGGTATATGTTGAGACAGTTGTTCTTTGTAAGACTTTTGCTATGCAGGAGGAAAACCCAGCATACTCTGCGAGTATGTATTCGTTTTCCTTTTCCCTCTCTCTTCCCACTGTTCTCTCCTGTATCCTCTATCTGCAGTTGTCTGATATTCGCCCCTTCAGTGTATATGTGTAGCAGAAGTTTTTGCAGTTCCTGTTGGCAAATGATCTTTCTCTCCACAAGATTAGACTTGTTTTTAGGAGTGCTTCTACTTGCTGACCGTGTGTATGTATATATATATATATATATATATATATATATATATATATAGTGATTGCCATAATTTAGGTTCAGGCTTGTTGGTTTTTTGCTGGGTAAGGAGAAGATCATAGGTGTTCAGGTAGTGGACTTCCATTTTCACGATCAGCTGCAGGATGAGGATTTGTGTTACTGGGAGAAAGATTCCTTTCACTCAGCACATAAATGAATATTGCTTGGATTATCTACCTGATTTTCTTATGGTTGGTTTCTCATATCATATGCTGATGGTGGAGAGAAAGTATGTTCTTTGTAAAACAGGGAAAAGCAAAATTTAATAAGTTAGCTACAACTTTCTTCTACTTGATGATATGCATGGTTGTGTAGTGTTGCATTGTAGTATGTGGATCCCTCCAATTCTATCCTGTCAAGTCAGTATCATTAAATTGTGGCCTTTAGTATGCTTTTATTTGATTATTGACTTTTCTTTAGCTAAAATGGTAAGTAATGCAGCACTTTCACAGAAGGAAGGGGTTTTTTTCACCAGTTGTCTTTTCTTTTGTATCTTCATGTAAACTTTCAATGCTATCTAATCTTAATGGGTTCAAAGTAAGTCCAGTGCCATATTCCGGATGGCTTTGTCCAGTGTTTATGTTGGCAGAGAGTGGGGGATCACGCTGAAGCATTTAGGGATAAAAAGGTGCTGACTGAAAACAATTATATTATTGAACTGCTTTCAGTTATATTGACTTTATTTGAATAGCAAGTTGAATTAGCGTCTTCTTAGTCCATTCAAACATCTGATTGTTTTCCTTTAGAATGAGTTCATTTGATCAATCTATTTTATTTGATCAGCTCACTCAAAATTTAAAGGATCTGAATATGTGTATAGAATTATATTAATCTGTGATGCTGGGTTTGACTAGCTTGTTTTGTTACCAATGGCAATTAGCTTGCTTTTCTGGAATTAGCTTATAGAGCAAAGAGAATTAGTAAAATGACTTATCAGATGCTTGCCATGAGAAGCTAAGGTCAACATGGAGGTATTACTAGTAGCTTTAAAAATTCAGATCAAGTGCAAAGTGTTATGGACAGTTTAATAGGAATCATTTAATATGTCTAAGAGCAGTGTGTTAGTAAGTCATGAAATTCAGGAGGAGATAAATTTTAGGACCATAAGTGATAACTCTTCTTTTGCATAGCATCTCTGATTAATTCTACTTGTTCCTCTACTTCAGGGTGCTGCTCAGTCTATGAACTGTTCCAGCAGTCAGTCTGTTTGCCTACTGCCATCAGAACAATTCATTTACTAGGTTTATTGTTTTTAGAAAGAGCAGTTCTTATAATGGTTTATAAGAAACAGGGACATCTGAATACATATGCAGGGAAATGCAACAGTTGTTAAAGTGAGAGGGAGAGTAGAGTGAACTGGGAGCTGGGAGGAAAGGGTTCTTGAATGGGATCGAGTTGGAGTCTTCTTAAAAACAATAGAAGTCATGCAGTATCTGTATTTAAGCATCTTGATTAGTTTCTTAATCTTTTTCCATGAAAATTATAGATTAGTCAGAATTTGGAGGAGAATTTGTTGAAATTAGTAGCAGCTTATCTTTTAACACAGAATTTAATATAATGAGAAATAAAGTGCTAAATTCTTAGTTTAAGCAGAGAGTATGAAGACAAGGTAGAGTTAATATTTAATGCTTACTATTGACAATGAAATTGAAGAGTCTGAGTTAGAAACTCAGATTTGAGAATTTTTACCCCCTAAATTGGAAATATTATGGGAGAGCCATAGAATGCAGAATAGAGAAGGATGTATTTCACAGCAGCGTTTGTATAGTGCATTTGAGCATCAAGGTTCTCATGTTTCTTAATAACAGTTTGTGATGATAGTTTATGTAGTGGGAAGATCTGAAAAAAAATCAATATAGTATAAACTGGTTTTCAGTTGTCCTTGATCAAAGATCTGCCAGGTAATGCACAATAAACAAGATTTTGCTCCAGCCACATGGAAATTGGAGATTGATGGGCTTTTCAGTTCAAAATAGCTAAGCCTTCCTACAGATTTGGAAATCTAGAGCACAGCTCCGAATTTAAACTTGTGAAAGAGAAAAAAATAATGTAATAAAGCTGATTGAATGAAAACGTATTTGAACTCTCTGCATTCGGAGGTCTCATTGTAAGACATCTCAGTCTACAGATGCCAAATGTGCTGTGGCATAATTCTCCTATAAATTGAGGACTTTAGTTCATGATGACTCATTAGAACTTCATGGGAGAGCTTGTACAAAAGTATCTCCTATAGAGAAATTAGTGTTTTTATTATCCCACAGTGTCAAGAAGCCAAGGCCTGACCCTTCTGCTTTTGTACAAGTACCTGAGGGAATAGGTGCCCAGTGCTCAAACCTGGCACTAGTAAAGACCAGATACGAGACATGTACAGAGCATATGTGTGAATTTTATTAGGTGTTTGTGAGAGGTTTTTAACTGTTTAGATTTTCCCTCCATCTCTCATGTTTTATTTTTCTTCATAGATACCACAGTTCATACAGTATAACCAGCATAACTGAACAGTCTGCCTCACTTCTGCCTTTTTCTTTCCACAAAGAGCAAAATGAAATGGAAGTGTGGTTGGAAGTACACACAGGGACTTGTACTATAAGTTAGTGGAAGATGCTAGTGACTTTTAAGGCATCTTTTCTTCCCTTGCAGCTCCTGTGGGGGTGGGAAGAGGAAAATGGAATTTCCCCCTTCATACCCAACTGGCTTGTGAGAAGTTTGGAAATATCCTGTGAATAGTGAAAAGGCCTATGGCAAATTAAGTCTTAGCCAATGTGGAAGTAACTCGTGTGGCTTTCTGGTAGTCCTGCTTTAGTGCCTACGAAACACTTCCCAGTCCTTATTCCATCTCTGCTTTGCCACAGTTATTCCACAAAGGAAACTGCATGTGCTGGTGAACTAGAACTTGGCAGCCAGACTGTCACCTGCCATGTAATTTCACAGGAGTTCTTTTGATTTCATAGAATATTCTTAGCTGGAAGAGACCCACAAGGATCATCGAGCCCAACTTTTAAGAGAATGGCCCACACAGGGATTGAATCCACAACCTTGGTGTTATTAGCACCATCCTCTAATGAGCTACATTTTAGTAGTTCATATTATTGGGGAACAAAAGGAGAGGAAGGAGGTGTTCTAGCCCACAAGGAGACAAACATGAGGTCATGAGGTTAAATATTTAAAAGATCTTTAGGTTTTTTTCAGTGAAGTATGTATATTTACTTCTTTTCATCATTCTCAGAACTGTTAGTCATCTGGAATCTCTGAGGGTATCCACATGCCTTATTTTCATTGTTGTCTTACTCATTGTTTAAAGTGATTTTTATCTCTTATCTCGTAATTCATGATAAATTAAATTTTGTCATTGTTGTATCAGTGCATACAATTTGTCCTCAGGTTTGACACTGGTCCTAAGACATGTTACTTGAAAAATTAAGTTAGACCTGTTTGGTTTGAAATAGTCTGTGATAATAAATTGGGACTAATAGTTCAAACTAGGAGGAGTTGTATTGAAGAACATCATGGGGATATGCCATAATCTTAGTTTTATTTAACACCATCATTCGTTATATGGATGAAGGAGTAAAAATGGCACTAGAAGTTTCCCAACGATACTAAATAGCAAGTGTTTTGCATGCCAACTAGAGACAAAATGTTAATAGAAGAGGGCAAGGAAAGATCATTAATTGTATAGCCAGAAACGAATAAAATTAAATTAGAACTGAAAAATATAAGCTGGTCTGAAGTGCAGTGTATTCAGGAAAAATCTAAGGAGAAATGGTCATAGAGAGTTTTAATTAGGCATTAATCTGCAACATGATCTGACTCACGAGTACAGTTTGAGCTGGGTATACTAACATATCAGCGAAGAGGGATTCCTAGACATAGCATCAATGGAATATAAGTTTGGAACTTGGGAGTCTTGCTTCTTCAAAGTTCCTGTCAAATTCTCTTATTGCTCTTTATTTTGCTGTTCAGATATATGTGTATGAAAACAATTATGAGGTTAGAGGTATTACTTTATGGGAATAGGTAAGAGATTAAATTTTGGCTCAGTACGTG